>NC_045740.1:8913905-10258905 GCF_008692095.1 Etheostoma spectabile
CATTTTATTTAAAGATGCCTTTCTTGGCACTCAAGGACGAAGGATTTAGTTGTGCGCGGTGATTTATGGGATGAGTAGTTCCTTCGTTCAATAATGAAATTATGTACACAGTCTTTGACCTTTTGACTTTTTCTGGATTTGTTTTTTCACTTAAAATAATAATGTTGTGTGTTTATGAGTAGCTGATTAGCCTAAGGCATGGTCTGAAACGCTTTTTATACAGATTTTTCCAGACGTCAATGGGAGAAATGAATGGGAAATTTACTTTGGGAACCCAAGGTCTCTCGGAGGAGGGGCGGGACTGTTGAGCTCTATACAATCTTGCCAAGAGTTGGATGAGAAGATTGATTCCATTCTCCAGACATCAGAGGGTATCAGTCTTCTCATCTAGATTTTGCCAAGATTTTAATGTGTACTGGGCCACATTAAGGCCCGCCTACTCAACTCAGAGCAGAACTACGTACTCATTCAAAGTATTTCTCATGTCAAAGAAACCACTGAGAGTAAATCATATTTTTTGGATGTTATCATACTGTCGGTGATGTGTCAGTGTTTTTGTTCCTTTGCTGCCTGCTCTTATATCCCCCCTGTTGTCTGGAGGTCTGTGCCCCACGTTTGCATGGAACTGGCAGCTGCCGGTAAACAATAACCTTATATTTAATTTCATAAACTTCCCGCAATATGTAGGATATTACTACAGACATTTGTGTTCTTACGTCACAACTTCCCATTTTGCTATTTATTAGTCTTGCATTGCCAGACCTTTCTCCACTGTGCTGGATTAAGCAGACAAGGCTGAGTGGTCAACTGTTTCATTTTCTATAAATTCTTCACAAATAAAAGTCCTCCGTTATTTTTCTTTAAAAAAATGTTTATTACAAAGCGGCAAAATCAGGGATTGCTGGTTCTTCATCAACAGTAACGGCAACTCCTATATTCAAAAATTAAACATAAATTGAGAAGATATAATGTAGAAACTAAACTAAGAGATTTAGTTAGAAGCAATAAACATACTGAGCTAAGCACACAGACTTTTAAAAACGTCTTTCCTCCTAAAACGGTCCTGGCGCTGATCAGTAGACATCCTATTGTCAACACATAAATGTGGGCAGCGTGAGAGAAACAATTAAAATGTATACACACACACACACACACACACACACACACACACACCCAGCCTACCGGTATGTGCAAACAGGAATTATGTAACTGTTTGCATATAGAGCAAGGAAGTGAGAGCCGATCACAAGTGGTCATTCAAGACGCATTTGGAGACGCGTTCTGCTGCCTGGTGGGGACACACGTACTTAGAGCTGTCCACTTGGGATCGGATTACTCAGAGCAGATTTAAGACCAGGTGGAAAGGCGCCTTTTTGATGGAGTAGATGAGATGTGTCAGCATAATGTGTGCTGTTTGTTATCAACGTGGAGCAGAGACAATAAGAGCCTGAATAGAGGATGAGTTTAGCCTGGCACTCGCCTCTTTTCTGATCCAGCAACATGCTGACCTGCGAACAAAGGCAGCTGTGTGCTCTGTACTGTAATCTCAAGCCCAAAGCTGATTTCTTAATTGGCGTTCATTGTGTTTATTTGTCCTTAACGTGCTTAAGCTTATGTGTTTTTTCAAAAAACACATAGTTTGAAACAATAAAGGGCCTGACAAAATGCCACAAAAGTGGCTTGTTAACAGTTTACAGTGGGAAGTGGACTGCGAGTGATTAAAGTTTGGCAGGTGTAAGGGAAGCAAGATTTGGTTCTGTCCTCCTCTGATAAGCTACAAGGAGAGTTGGAGAAAAAAACAATCGGTGAGCAGCAAGGAACAATGCGGTATTGAGTCGCGCTCAGCTGATTGTCCTAATCCTTCTGCTGCAGGCATGTCATGTGCCCCCAGCTGTATGAATGGAGTAGATTGTCTAAAATTCTGTGAGATTTCCTTTCACATACTGATAATGTATTTGGGTTATTCATCAGTTTACATCAACAAGTTCACATTGTTACAGCTGCGATAGAACGTTTTGTTTCAAAACATTGTCATGGCCAAATATTTGCTTATTTCTTGTAGGTTTTGCATAACTTCTGTAGGCTTTGTCTTTAGTCTTGTATTTTATTTTAAATTCACTATAAAGATACTTGGGAATAACAACATCACACAATTAAGTTCAAGATATGATAAATGTAGCTTAATTGTAAGATTTACAAAACATGAGAGTAAATTAATCCATCATCTCATCAGTTATTTTTTATCGACAGACAGGTATTTGAGAAGGTTTCAAGGGGAATTCTTGGGTTGATTTGAAAAAGCCATTAGCGAGGAAAACACCTTTTGAATCTGCAGCCAGAAGCTTGACATTCGTCTCATTACAGCTGCAGACAGTCGTGCTGTATAAAAGCATCAAGTAAAACTTCCCCTGTGATCTTATTTGCACACTGCCAGATTAAAAGTGTGTATCCTGTACATACGTTTGGCATATAGACGTTTTTACAGCTTTAAGTGTTGAAACGTTTTCTCACATTTATGGAAGACTGGGTTAAAATCAAAGTATTTACTTCACTTTCATGGTTTAATTATCTGAGATCACATAATTTAACTTGCAAGTTAAAGGAACATCGTAAACCCTATTTTATGGTACATTACACTTAGTGTAATTAAAACAGCTATTTTTTCCCGCAACAATTGTTGACTGCTGATGTTGTCAGTGCACATTTTTGCCTAGTGATGTGTTATTGTTAACATTAGAGCCTTAGCCAAATGGCCAGGTGGAAAGACTGTGCCTTCGGTAGAGGCGAGCCCCACCCTTTAAGAGTATGGCGGTGCAGGGAGAGCAAAGCAGAGAGGCCTGGAGAAGAGCCATAATTACAGAGTGAGACAGGAATGCCAACCAGACAGCCATGAGGTGGGTCTGAGAGGCCGGGACACACATGCATACCACACAGGCCTGTGAAAAACAACTCCTTCCGAGGCCCCAAGTGCCTTCTTTACTGTGTATACTGCAGCGGACCCAGCTTACTGCTGTTTAAACAGCTGTAAAATATACTCAAGCAAAGTCGGCTGTGTCTCTTAAGAGAACTTTTTGTCTCTATCTGGTTAAGATCTGTTCATTGTCATTGTAAAGAATTTTTAGGAACTTGTTCGGCTATGTGGTACATGTTCTTCTTAAAAGGAAATACTCAAGTGTTCTTAAGAAACAAATTTGAATGCCTTCACTAAACAGAGTCAAACATGTATTTTATGGCATCTTGATTTTGGTTTGTTTCCCAAGTCTAGACGTAGGCACTTGTCTCTGGCCAAAGTAAATAAATATAATTGGACAGATTGCGTCAACAGGCTCTTCATTCCCACTGCTCTATGACCTTTCACTATCCACAGCTAATTCTGGCTCTTCCCACAGGACCCCTGACTGCATAAATATACTGTACAGGACACACAGAGAAGGGTTTAGAGCTGGCATCATTTATCGTACAGCACAGACTCCACCCTGCTGCCGCTCCAGGTTTCAGAAGCCTTTAGCCAGCCTGCGATTTCTTTATGAAACTATAATGTGCAGTAGGGAGGGAAAGGATTACATTAATTAATCCATCAATGTCATGCCTATTTATACAAATTCTTCCAGATTTAGAAATGTCAACATTGCTTGTAGCACAATATAGGAAATATATGATCAGATTCAAAAGTGCTGATGGAGAAGAGGCTTAAAGTGCAATTTTATAATGTAGCTACTGTCAAGGTTTAAAGTCTAAATTACATTAAGTTTGTTATATATATATATATATATATTATATATTATTAATCATACTAATTATTTATATATATATATGTTACATATTCCAGCAATTTTCCAATGGTAAATTTTATCATTTTGGGTTCACTTCAACTCTGCAGGACAAATTTAGCTACAGGTTTGTTAGGAAAACCGATTGTAGTGGATCCTCGAGAGACTTGTCAACATTCTTGCTAAAATGCTCTGACTCCAAACAGTTGCTGCAGTAGGGCGTTTATATAAGCTACTTAAACTCAGCGCATGTTAATGTCATCTTGAAGGATTAGATTCTAAATGGGTTTTTCCGTCTCTGCCATAAGCTGCATGCTGAGTTTGCCTAACAACACCAGTTTGTTTCATCTCAAGATGATAAACAGCATTGCAGTGAAAGTTCATCAGTCAGCCGCTGCTCCACTGCATTATTGTTATGAACTGTGTGGGTTTGTCGTTTCGCCATGTTTGACCGGATGCTCATTCTGCTGTGCTTCAAGCTAAATGACCAGAGACGTTTACTGTAAGTTCTACTGCAGGCCCGGACACAGTGGCGACCCCTGCTTGGTTACCTCGGGTTAGTCTTAGAGTGTAGAGAGGGCACTGAACATGAGATTATCTTGTATCCAACTAGTCAACAACATGCTGCTGCTGTCTCAAAGCTAATCAGTAATTATCCTCAAATACTCTAAGTATCATGTAAAGGAGTCATAAAGGAACACAGCTGACATAATGCTAAGCAGAGGGAGACTGCAACACTTGCTTGTGTTTTGGTAAATGGAAGGTCATTGTGATTGAGTATTGGCTGCCCGAAGTTAAAGTTTTGTTTAAGTCTGAGAAGAGACATTTGATTTTTTTTTTTATTTGATTTGAATCTTCTGTAATTCCTTGAATCTAATTTGGTAATTTTATTCCTGCCTGGTGAGGATGTGGCAAAACATAAAGAGCAAATTTCTCTGCTGTTAATGATTTTTTTCATCAGCCGTTGCAGATACTGAGCTGATTGAAGAGTTGTTTATTCAGACGTGGTTCTGATATGAATCGGATGGGTCAGGGTGCAAAGCTATCTGGTGGTAGTAGTAAATGAACCTCCGAATGGTGTAGAGTCTGTTGATTATTACATTCATATATTTCTGCTGTGTGTCAGGCCATGTGGTAGCCTTATAAGGACTTGTCATCTGGCTGCTTGTGAAACTAGATGAACTCCCCCAGCCAATCTGCTGTTTTTGTGGGATAGAATTGCAGTGACACAGTAATTATACCAGTGTATGTTTTGAGTCTGTACAATCCTGTCTGTTGGACGTCTGGCTGGTCAGATCAGATCAAACAAATCTAGGAAATCTAAAAGTTTCACGAAATTTTGTTTTGTTTCAAAATATTACACACAAAATAGGGGGAAGCAGCGGAATTTGTTAACTAATTTCCATTTTAACTGTTCTATTAAATAAATATACAGTAGATATTAACTGGTAAAGTTATTTAGACTTAAAACAAGTCTTTATTTTTATGAAACTATCTAACTTGCATTACACTAATATAAGAGCAGAAATCTGGACTGGTCTAACACTAACAGACCAGTGTAAAACATCTTTGTGGATTGGCCTTAGCATGGTGCAACTGGAGACCCTTTTAAATATTGTTTTTAAAGCTCAATTGATGATGGGCCAACTTTTCAGGCCTGATGAACCTTTCATCCTTTAGTTTGACCGTAAGGGTACTGAGGAAGTATCAGTGAAAAGAGAGTAAATAGGTCAGACCTCTGCAGGAAATGGACCAGTGTTGGATAACAGATATGATGCCCGCAGGCCATCTCACCAGAGCCTGCAGAGCTGAATGTTGAAGCTTCTTGCTATTGCCATTTCTACTAGATTGCCATTTGCCACAGAGGACCCTAAGCTCAGCAGCTTGAACGGTGCCCCATGTGGAATCCTGCTGCATTGTATCTAGTATTTTGGACTAACTGGGCTTGTGGTTCCTTTTCCACTCCATCATGAATCCCTGTGGCCTCAGTAAACGTCACCATGCCACCATTCAGACATCTCGAGGCAATCTGGGTCAAACTCTGTATCTGCTGATTAAAAAGGGGATTTTTGGTCATCCATTGGGGGAGGAGCGTGGGGATAAGAGGTGGGTGGAGACAGATCATAAACACAGCAGCATCAGCAAGCCGTTGCCACAGAAACGACTGGTTGTTAGGCTGTTTTTTTTTTAGTGTTGGATTGAGATGCTGAGTCCTGCTGTGGAGGGTGCAGCTGTCACTCTCTTCTGCCTGATCTAAAAACCACACAGAGTTTAAAAAATCACATGGCTGAGGATCAGCTCCCATCATGGACTTGCAAACACGTAACTGCTCTGAAAAATGAACAGTTTAAGTGTACTGCAAGACCTGACCTTGAACAAGGACTTTGCTTTAGGAAATATAGATTCACGCTGTGCTTGTGGCTTTGCCACAAATCCCAAGCCTCATTGATTGAATGGTGTGTAAGTGGTTGCTCTCTGGGCTCCTAGGATTACTCGGAAGCATGTTCAGCACTAAATCTCCATATCACTCATGGTGGAGAGTGAGGGATAACAGTGCCTAATTAAATGGACTCTGATCAATAGGTGGGCAGTAATTAAAGTTAACCGTTTTGATTTAGTCAACTTTTATTTAATCAATGTGTAAATACAAGTGAGTCTATTTCGTTCTGGCTTCACGCTGATCCAACCTTGTTTTGCTTAATTTGGCTGATTGTGTGTGATATAAATGCTCAGTTTCTAATTGGTGGCTCGATTTTCAACCATATTTTCCAAGCCTTTGGCTCTGTCAACATTTTTATTCCTCAAACACTTCCCACGTGTCCTTCCCCATCGATTCTCTTCCTCAGGATGCAGCACAACAAGTCACATTTATAATTGGTGGTAGACATGATGTTTAACAATTGTCCTTATATTGTGTGCCTGCGTCCCACATGTTCCTGGAGAAAAGGGGGAAACAGGCTGTTGGCATCTCTATCCTGATAATTAGGCCAAGCCACCTGCTGAAGAAGCTGTAACCAGCTGCTGTCAAAGAGTCCCAAACCTCTCCATGCTCCTAGTCTTCAATAAAGCAGCTGCAACTCTTCTTCAGAGAGACGTAGAAACTCTGGTCTTTTGCCCTTTCTTCTCCATGCCTTCATCCTACCACCCAACTTCCCAACAATGGAGACTGTGGGTAGCTCCGTCTTGGTGCCAAGCAAACATCTGAAGCAGGATTACAAACAGATCACTGTAACAGGGCAGAACGACAAGGCTTTGCTCTGTTACATTAACTCCTACCTAGCGTCCATCCGTCCTTCTCTCCCTTCTGTCTCTGTCTCTCTTCTTCCTCTGCTCACCCGGTGTTCACAGAGCTGGCAGTCTGCTTTCAGCATCACATCAGTGATCTGTTTGAAAACATGCCCAGTCTGTTTACGTAATCTTATGGCACAGAAAGACCATCATTAATATTGTAACAAAGCGTGCCTTACTGTAATGTTTAAAAATCACTAGCCTTACATAGAAAAGATCTGGCAGCATTGATTCACATTTAAAAGCTGGTAATTTATATGACGTGCACGTCTGGTAAGTAACAATGAAGATCATTTCACTAGTTAGAAGTGTGTATTTAAATCTGACAAACATAAAACAAATGGATGGACTTTTAGTTACAGCATACTAATACTGAAGCCATTTTTGTTAATGAGGGCTTTCACTGCTTCCTGGAATAGTTGAAGAGTAATGACACAAGGTTAATTGGACTCAAAGATTAACTGCATGCCAAGTTAAAGTAGCTTAATGCCACTGACCTACAAGGTAGAAAAAGAACCTGATTTAGAGGCAGTCTGAGCACAATGTCTCCGTTCTATTATATTGTGCATGCTGACAGTGAGCCAGCATGCACCATACCAGGACCCTGAAACTGAAGCAGCTAAATGGAATTCATCCTTATTAGTATTTACTCTGGTGCTTTTCCTGCTGTGACATGTCAAAAAGTCCAAAAACTGCATTAAGACCTATATGTACAAGTATTGACTGGGCTTGATTGACTTCTACCTCGGACCTCTACCTCTAACTCTTTTGTCAGCTTTTCAGGCCGGGACAGATGACACATTTATTATTCTTGTCCGTGCATGGATTCTAGTAGCATCAGAGGTGTTGATTGTTTACAAGATAAGAAAATAAAAGATAAAAATGAGTTCAGATAGGGGAGGCAGGACCACCCACATATTTTTATAAACCTGTCTTGTATCCATTTACAGTTGTTGATTTGGACAAAATGCAATAGATGCTTTTTAAACAATCCTTCTCATTTAATTTCCTCTTGTCTGTTCACTTTCCTTTGCTTTTTTTTTTGCAAAGATCTAAGTGTTAACCACTAATATTTATACATAAGGAGACACACACAGGATATGGACACACATACAGAGTTTGTTCTTTTCCCAAATTTAATATGATGGCTTCACTCTGTCTTATATAATCTAAGAGGGCCGGATGTTGAACACATTTTTTTTCCATGACAGGGCTTCTGTGTTCCAGCTCTGACGTGTATCTTACTAAAGACCTTTTTTTTTCCTTTTCCATCTCGCTGCTGTGTGTTTTACTTGTGATTAAGGATTTTTCTCTATACTTTCACCTAAAGAGTCCTGGGATGTGGCAGCTCGTCGTAGCCTCGGAATTCTAAAAGAGTTTTATTTATATGTGTTGTGTGTGTGTGTGTGTGTGTGTGTGTGTGTGTGTGTGTGTGTGTGTGTGTGTGTGTATATATATATATATATATATATATATATATATATATATATATTACCTTTTGATACAATGCAAAATACAAACTATTATTTGCATTTCCTACAAAATCTTATTCCAAGGTAACATCTTCAGGTGCTTTCTTTTGTCTGACAACAGTCTAATCTCAAAGATGTTCAATTTACAATAATATGAAATGGAGAAAAGCTGATAACAGAAAATGTTTGTTTAAAAAAATGACTGAAACAGTCCGTAATTAAATTAGTTCCTGATGTATTTTCTATCATTAGACTAACTGATTAATTAACTTAACATTGCAGCTTTAATAAACAGATATTTGTTTTACTTTTGTATTCTAATGTACTATTAAAACTAATTATGTCAAACATAAATTTAGGTTTTTAGTGGCGTCTTTTAATCCACTAAGGTTTAGACTAAATTTTTAGTATAACAAATTCACACCAATTAAAATAAAAAATTAAATTGGCATCTATCAACAGTTTAAGGGTTTTTATTAAGCTTGACAGTATTTTGATCAGTTTGAAAAGATTGATAGTAAATTAAATATTTGTGGTGTTAATGCATTAAATGTTACTTGGTATTTCCCAAATGATCCTAACAAGCCTCTGACATGAGGAAGTGAAAGATGGGAGATGGTGGCGTCTGCTTAAAGTTTAGTGTCACACTAGATGACGTAAGTGTGATGTTTTCTTATTACATTACATTTTTTATGTAAAGCACATTATGTTGCATTTTATTATATATGTAATGTGCTATATATGTATATATAAGCTATATATATAAGATATATATATTTCCAAATGCTATAAAATTGAATAAGACTCCCCAAAATTAATGAAATTAGAGATTTGTACTTGCCAAAGAAATAAAGTTGACATGACTAGTAAAACACAAACTGTATGTACAGGAGGCTTAGTGAAAGTCACATGATTGTCCTGCTACATTTAAATAATTTGGTTATAAGCTGTCTAGACTCATGTCAGGAGTCTAAATATGAGGTAGCGAAGCCTTCAGTGAGGCCCGACGCTAACCTGCCATTTCAGGCTGTGACCTCTCTGAGGCTAAGATTGAGCCAGAGCTCAGCTTAACGCGACAGGGTGTTGAGGGCCGCTGAGAAGCCAATGTGTCCGCCAGCCGCAGCCCAGTTGACGCTCTGCAGTAAACCCCTCTGCTTCATCCTCAGGGTCAAAATGCTAATAGTTTCAAATGTGTCCTTTAGCAGCACTTCTTATTTGGCATCAGTGAAACATTCGTCTGCTCCGATGCAAGTTAGCAGTTGACTAGAAGGGAAGACGCTGTTTTACTGTCCGTTATTAGTTGGACGTGTGCGGATGGCTGGTTTTAAATTTTAGATGGTTTGACATACAAGCGGAATTTAAAGCAGGATGATCCTGATGTAATGGCATTTGAATGTGAGTTGAGAGCCTTCTTTAAGCTTTGGCTTGTTATTTAGGTCATGGCTGTGTATAGCCAACAGGATTACTATAGGGTACAGCTGACCAACAAACAATTTCAGTGTTTGACCCTCTTTGTAACAACAAATTGATAGTTAATTAGTCAATAAACAGAGAAAAAAATTGTTAGTCATTTTTCAAACCAAACAATCACTGTTTTCAGCCTTACAAATGTGAAGATTTGCTTTATAAATATGACAGTAAACTGAATATATTTTAGGTTTTTTTAAACTCTTGAGCTTAAAACAAGGCTAGGTTTTTGTTTTGATCAGGATCATTCGGGATGGGGATCATTTTAAAAAATTACCAGTAGCAATACCCTTAAAGTGATACAGATACCAATAGAGTACTTCATTGACAGTTCATGGTGTTTACACTGTTGAATTCTTTAAGTGTTTCACTGTTTTTAAAATAACAAAATGGTAACATCTTTCCAAAAGTCAATGAGTAATTGTGTTATGTGTTAATAATTGTGATTGCAATATTGACCGAAATAATTGTCATTATGATTTTTCCCATAATCGCATGCTGATTAAAAGTCCCTTTTTAACATGTAATAAGTATGTACCTATTAAAATAAACCCACAGTCCAACGAGGTACAAGATAACTATGAAAAATGTTAGTTTAACCAGCCCACATGCATTTTTTAAAAGATACAAACAATTGATATGGGTCATTTCTTTTTTACAGTTTGGTTAGGTGATGTGCTCATTTTATGTGAAAGAAAAAAACGTTTTTGATGTTAATACAACATCTTATTTGTGTGTTAAAGAAGTAATATTTACTCTGAAAAAGGGCTTTCTGCTGCCAGTTTCCGCAGCGTCTACATGTAACATCAATGCAGATAACTCAACTATGTCCTCTCCCTTAACACCAGAGCGCTGATTGACAAGTTGACGACCACCAATAATTCTGAATGTGAAAATTGTAAATCCTGGACATTTGGTTGCTGGAAGGGGGTCTCGCCCTGGGAGTAATTCAATGTAGAACTGCCACTGCTGATCCAAAGACTTTCTGTGAGAAAAGGACACCATATTCTGGAGTGTAATTGTAAGACATATGATGCTTTTGAGAAACAATTGCTAATAAAGCAAAGCTAAGAAGAAGCTACATGCTTTATTCACCTTAGTCAATGTTACAGTTGACAATTTTGTCTATAACATCACTAGCTAACAACATGCTAGGTAACAATAACCAGCTAACAACCAACAATATCTTATAAGAACTGGATACAATTTAAGGCTATCCGTCGAAATATTCATTTACATGTCATAAATCCAAATTTTCAGTATTAACAAGTGACAAATAGCTTTAAACCCACACATACAGTATGATTTGAAGCTTGTGCTTTTCCTCAGTAAAAAATGCTTTCAATTTACTAAACCCAGTTAAGAAAACATAACCAGTGAATGTGCATACCTAGAAATAGCTGAATGCTGGTTCTGTGCAGTTGAGGAGAGGAGAGGAAGTGTGTTTTCAGGAAGCAGACAGATGGTTGTTAGGTGTGGTGTGAGTTGAGGTGTGTCTGAATCTTTTGTGTAACTGTCAGTGTGAGTGCAGCCACCTTCCTTCAATGGGCATTCAGGAAATGGCCTGTACTCAGTCTGATATCTCTGGCCTTTTTTGAGTGTTTCTCTGCAATCTTAAATATGTCTTTACGCTTATGCACAGAGGATGTTATGACATGATGTACGACAGAGGAAGAAGATGGAGCTTTTGTTTGAAAGCTCTTCAAATTGTGTGGTCTTAAAAATGTACATTCACTTTTTGTAACCTTGATATCTTGTGTCGGCTTTATGCACTTCTTCCATCCCAAGACTCTTTTTTTTCCTGCTCTCAACTGACATGTTCAGAGATGGAGCTGAGACACTGGCTCTTGGCTTTATATTCAGTATCATTTAGCTCACTCTGTTTTAGTCTGGGCTTTTGTGAAAGTGGCACAATACTGTAGGTTGTTTGGCCTCCAGCATCACACTGTCCCTCTGCTCTAATTTTCCCTTTGCTCAAATTTGGCCAGATTAATGGAGGAGGAGAAGGAATTCATAAGAGCATGAAATAAACTGAAGACGGTGCGGGCGTAATGCATCTGACATTTCCATTACTATGATTTTTTTCTGTTTAGCCTCAATTTGTATCGTCTTATAATCTCCACCCCTTGGCTTGGTTTGTCCAAAGAAACTAAACTTTGGTACAAGTGGTCTTTGTGGAGGACCTTGTATCTGTGTTGAACAGCATTCAACCGGCCTCCTACTGGGTTTCACCTGGCTCCACATTAATCTCAGGAGCTATTTTATGAAGAGTGCAGCCCAACCTGTCACTGTTATCATATTATGGCTTATTCTTTGCACAGTGTTTTGGCTGAGCCATTACAAAAGTGTATGAGATGGAGGTGCTTGTATTTGGTTACATATTCAAAGGAAACACTCTCCAAGTGTGAAGATAAATAGCATGACGTCAAGGTGGAGAAGTGCTACATGTGTAGTACTAATAACATCCCTCTGTGGTTTTGAAGTGAAAGCATGGGCATTTGTACATTCAAAATTTATTTTAAGTAAACTTTCCCAATGTAGATTGTACGATATGGAAAGCAGCAGTGGGTTAATTATAGAGGTGTGACGAGATATTGTCCCCACAAGATCTCGCGAGGTTAAACGTGACAAGATTTCTCGTTGAGGTAAAAAGTGTCTCGCAATATCAGTACACAAGTGCAGAGCTTGAACAGAACAAGGTGCAGAACAAGTTGACTTGGAGTTTACTTTTGCAGAGTGATATCCGAAGGAAAAAAGCTGCCTATAGACCCAGCGATAGAACGTTAGAGAGTACCGCCGGTCTCTCACTCTCTCTCTCTTTCTGTCTTTCCCTCTCTCCCTCTTTCTCTCTTGGCCAAGACACACACGCTTCCACAGCACACAGTTTACTGTAGTGCTCTCTCGCGCAGACCACTCGTTCTCTGTTCAAATGAGTCGGGAAGCAGACAGCAAAACCTAACTTTACTTTTAATTATAATAAACAGAAATGTTTGAAAATTGATACTAGAGTAGCCTACTTTCTTGTTTAGTGCTGCAATTAATAAAATGCAAAAGAGGAGAAAAGAGCATCTGTCTTCACAAAAATCATCATTGTTTGATGGTAATTTATTTGTGCTTTAGAACGTAATCAATGTCAAACAATATTAAATTAAGCTTTATTTCTTTCTGTCTACTGTACAATGACAAATTCAAGTACAAAACATTTGGTCTTAACTACTGCCAGAAAACACTGAGTTATATTGTAACCTTTGATTTCTGAGTTAAGAGACTATCTTCTCACCATACATATGGAATAAATAACGGTGTAAATGTTAGTTATACAGGAGTTATACAGAACCTTTCAGTGCTTGGTTTTTATTTTGGGACTTTTGATTGAATAAAGACTATTTTCCCAGTTATATTCCTTTGTTGTAGTTTTCTGTAAAATAGAGTTAAAATCTTGTCTTGATCTTGTGAACCCAATTCCGTGTCTTGTCTCGTGAGCTGGCTGTCTCGTCACATCTTTATTTAATTAATATCCGGAACAGGACAAGCCTCATGGACAGGAGCTTTCCCAGCCTTTTCTGTTGGTCTCTAAACAAATTAGAGGGAGACAAAAACGATAGAACCAAGCTTTGTTAATTGAATTATATCTGACTTGCTCCCCTGAGAGTATAATTCAAGGGATACTAAAAGGCTCGGGCAAACTACAACATGAACAAATTGGTTTGTTTTGTACTAATCTTGTAACAGGACCGCTGAACAGGAAGGGAAGGGATTTTGAGGCAGTTTAGAAAAGTAGTGTGTTATCAAGATTACCCACGGCTATGGTTGTGTATTGAGTTGACCTTCATGGAGATTTAATGTGCTTAACTTAGGTTTTTTTGGTTGTGTTTTTTTTTTCCTTAATGCTGTTGTGAAAAACATAAAATTAACCCTTTACAGCTTGTACAGGCACAGTTGTCTTTTATCTATGACCTGAGAGCAAAGATCAATTATTTGAAAAAAAGATAAGGAGAAAGATAACTGCAGGTAGATGGACAAAATAAATTTGTTGATAACATAACCAAGCTTGTCAGTGTGTGCCCATGAGAATACTTCATAGTTCAAATAAGCTCTCATTAATGGGCACGTGTTATTTATCTCCTGAAATATTGAAACATTTTTAATTTCTTGCAGAGAGTTAGAGGAGAAGACCGATGCCACTTTTATGTCTGTATGTAAAGTACATAGCAGGAGGCAGTAAGCTTAGCTTAGCATAAAGACTGGAAGCAGGGGCGATCAGCTATCCAAAACGATAGTGAGGTTGCCAAAAAACCGGTGGAGACTCTGCACAGAAGTGCTGGGTGGACAGAAAAACAGATTGATATTGTCCATCAAGTAATGGTCACACTACATAACTCCCTATTAAACTACAAATGGTTGTCTTTACATCCTGGTTTATACGGTGAAATGAATTAGTAAGCTTTAGAAGTGCTGGTAGGTGGTTTTTGTTAGCTTTGGACAGAGCCAGACTAGCTCTTTCCTCCACAACCAACCCCCACCCCCTGCCCCCCATCCCCCAAACCGCTAGTCTGGCTCCATGCAAAAAAAGCTGTGGTTTTACTGGGAATTACTTGCCAGACTATTTCTTGGCAGGACACGGTGATTTCCTGGAGTGATTGCCAGGCTAGCTGTTCCACCCTGCTAAGCTAAGCTAAACTAATTAGCTCCCAGTTCTAGCTCTGGACAGACATGAGACTGGTATGGACCTTCTCACCTAACTCTCAGCAAGAAAGCAAATAAATATAGTTCCAAAAAATGTGCAACTATTCCTTTAAGCCAAACTGTAGAACGTACCACTAGACATAGGGCCCTATCTTGCACCCAGCGCAGCACAAAGCCCAACGCAAGTGTCTTTGCTATTTTAAGACCAACGCAGTTGTGAATTTCCTGTCCTACTCCCACATAATTTAAATATCAAATGCACCTGTGCCCATCTTTGTGCCCATTCGCGTGCTGGTCTTACAGGGAGGTGTGTTCAGGTGAATTCTTTGCGTATTGCTATCCTGCGGCAGCAGAAAGTGATTGCACCATTGACCAACCAAAACCTGGTCTAAAGTCAATAGCGCAGCATTTCATTGAATTTTAACAGCGCGTTTGTCTAGGCTTGTGCACAGCGTGCGCACACTATGCATGTTACACACACACAGGTACGCGCAGCAGCACACACACATGCAAAAGATTACAAAGAAATATATTATGGTGCAAGTCCGCCATCATAATAACAATGAGCCAAGGTACAACGCACCTGGCTTTTAAAGGGAATGGGAGATGACACTCTGATTGGTTTATTGAATGTTACGCCCAAAACACACCTATGAATTAATAAAGACACTAAGTACAACCCTTTTGAACCTTGTGCCCAGCGCACAGACCCAGTTTTTTACCATCAAACTAGCAAAAGTGGATTTGAAAAATGCCCTGCATGCACCTGCGCCATGCGCTTTAGATCGTTATAATAGGGCAGAGTGTGTGTTTTTTAACATGTTTCTTTGTAGCAGCTCCCACAGAGGTAAACAGGTTTTTATCTGGAGCACCTCACATTAAGTAGATTAGGCTAAATTTAATGGATGAATAGATTAGAACTATACTGAAGCAATGTTGGACTTGATACTTTGCTTATGTTTTGATAACAAGACAGAGTTCATGTTCAGCTTAATCCTATTGTGGGAGACTCAACCTACTGCATGCTGTTCCTCCGATGGCTTTGACCTTTAAAAAAAACTAGCAGAAATATCTTTCATGTGAATATATTTTTTATGTGATATTAATACCAACTTCAAAATTGCATTTGCCCTGTTTCTTGTGCAGAAGTAGCAGATTGATAAGCAGGCATGGTCCCTCAAAGATTAGTGATCTCTTCCACATGCTGCGGCACAATGTTATCATTAAGGAGACAGCGTTTCTTAAAGCAACCGGGGGTAGGCACGGCTCTCTGTGGAAACATGTGGACAGCTGAGCTGTCAACTCCTGCAAGGTGATTTGTCTAACTGAATTTCCTCTTTGTGGTTTCCTGTGGTGAGAGAAATCGTGATGTTGTTGCTATGAGAAGACAACACTCAGTTTCTAAGGAAACACTTGAAACAGAGAGTGCACAGACCTCATTTGCAGCACCACAGGCAAATACGCTAGTCACATAACGGCTGCAGCCCTCCTTCATAAAAGTGTTGTTAAACTGCAGTTTCATTGGTATCAAGTAAAAACTCCCTGATGTGCCCCAACGGCTCTTTCCTCTGTTTGTGGGTGTGTCTTTCTGTAGCCTATAAAGAAGTGGTTTAACGCTGTTGTTTAAGCTTAATTGTTTAAAACTTTGACTTTAGTCTTGCATTCAGACTGTCACCAGAGTAAATTAGATTTATTTTCATATTGCAAAGCCTCAGAAGCTAGCTGAAGGTAGTCATGCTCTGGTGCCTCATGATCACACAACTGTTTCTTTGTTAATTTCCATCCGTTTTGGTCTGACTGTCAACCGCAAAGATGTTTCAGCTGTATGGTTATAGGGTAAAAAAAGCAGTATGTTTCCATCCCAATGCGAAAACTTGTTTTCTTTTGTTTCACTCCTCCTCTTGCCTAAATGAGTCAGTTTATACCGCGTTGTAGATAGGGAGCCGCACGTAAACAAATCTGTGAGCCATTTCCTTTATGGGAAGAATAAACTATGATGTGAATGAGGCTACAATTATGTTAATATGTTGACTCCCTTTCTATGTGGGTGGTCAAGGCGGGAAGCAGACTGCATTCACTCAGCACTAGCAGAGACGTACCGAGCTTAGTCACTGTTTCCACGCTTGTTCATTAAGTGGCTGGTCCTGGCATTTGAGCATCTTACTGGAGGCTCCGCGCTGATAGCAGCAATGTTCAGGCCAACCTGCAGCCAGTAAAAGGGGATGTCTGTAATGCTGCAGGGCCGGGGGAGGAAGTGGAGTAGCAGAGATGATTTCATTTAATTTTGGTGGTAATTTGTAGCAAGCATTTCCGGGGGGGTTTGAATCGCAAACGTAGAACAAGATCTGTTTTTTTTCATTGTGTGCCAGATACATTCTTAACAGTGCAGTCTAATAATACCACAGATCGCAGGACACACAGGGAGAAATTTGTCTCCCAAATTGAACTTTGAGTCTTCATTATCTGCCTGCAGTCTGAGTCACATTGCCAGACTTTCACCCCTGACAGATCTCTAATGAGGATTTTGGATCCAGCTTTACATTTTATTTCCAGCTGCCCACGAGAGCAGATGTGGGACAAACTGCACTACACTGGGTTGTTTCTGTTGTCAGGTGTCGTCCTTGCAGTGTTTGTGTTTGTTCAGTGCCTCACTCTGCAAGGGTGACAAGGCTGAGCCATAATGAATATAGTTACTGTGTGTAGAATCCACCGCTGCTGTGTTTGCCTTGTGGTTTTAACTGGGTGATTTGATCTATCATGACAGCCAAAATGTTTCCCTGTTTGCTGTCTTGCTTCCCACTGCACCACCTGGAAAAGACCACATCAGAGTAGGATAGGCCTTCCTTGATGTGGATACATTTTTAAAAGTGTCTTGCTGCTCTGCATTCACAATGAAATATTTTTAATATTTTCTTAACTACATGTTTTGAGTCATTCACACATTCACTAATTATTGCATGCCACATTGGGCTTTAATGTTTTGAAAATAAAATGTAACTTGTTTGTCCAACCAGAGCAAGAAATGCGTCTCTTTATCTCGCCAAAAACACAATACACATAAGCATTACAGTTCATCAGTATTGTATGTGCAAAACAGAGCTACAAAGATAAATCGATTAGTTGTCAAGTATTGAATTATTGGCCGGTTTGAGTTTTTTTATTTAAAAAAGGTTCTCTCTTAGGGAACATTGATTGCACTTGGTACAAAGCTTCCCTTAGATCATGGGCCTCAAACACGCGGCCCGGGGGCCAATTGCAGCCCGCGGGAGGATATTTTGTGGCCCCCTACTTTACATCAAAGTTAAGTGTTAGTGCGGCCCGCGCGTTCTGAAACTTTTTGTCATTGCGCTTGTCACTTATGGGCTACCGTAGTAGTCTCCTGACAGCGGCGTAACGGTTGTCAAGCTAGCTAAGTACTCTTTGCGGCAAATGCCTGAGGTTTGACAATGTGATGTCTGTTGTTGTGAAATTCACCAACCATATCAGATCTAGGGGCTTAAAGCACCGGCAGTTCCGCGCCCTGTTTGGAGGAAATAGTTTTTTTTTTTGGAATACTTGATGCGGCCCAGCCAAACCCAGACTCTACTTCCAGCGGCCCCCAAGTAAGTTGAGTTTGAGACCCCTGCCTTAGATGCTTACCGGAGGTGGCACTCAGAAGGCTTTAAAAGTATTACACAGAGTCATGATTTTGGCTGGTGACCTGCAGTGCAATATTCACAGCTCTTCTAATTGAACTAGCCTCCTTGTTTTTGTCACTATAAATGTATTTCTGAAAGTGTCAGGTGACTAACTTAAGACCAAACAATCAAGTAAAGTTGATATTGGTTTCTGTGCAGGGATCCTCTTTTCTACACTGGTGTTCGGGCCTGCCTGTGGCTTCATCCTCGGCTCCCTCTGTACCAAGTTCTATGTAGATGCTATCTTTATTGACACCGGTGAGTTTGATATTTGTCCAGTGTTCCAGTCTCCATTAATTTAACATGTTTTTCTGTGTATGTGGGGTATTGACCTCTACTATGACTCTCAACAGATAAGCTGGGCATCACTCCAGAAGACCCGCGGTGGATCGGGGCCTGGTGGGCAGGCTTCCTGCTGTGTGGTGCCTTACTCTTTAGCTCAGCTCTCTTTATGTTTGGTTTCCCTCAGTCACTGCCATCCGCAGAGAGAGATGAGGGGGTAGACAGTGAGCAGGTTATGCTTCCTCCTTCTCCTAATGCAGAGTATGAGACTCCAAAGCCCAGCAATGGGGTTGTATGCAGCCCCGAGCCTGCCAACAGCCCCACCTGCTGTCAGCAACTCAGGGGTGAGTGTGCAAGGTCCAGTGTAGTACTGGAGCGTTGTCATGCTAGGAAAATACACATCTTTTAAAATACGTGACATACAGTATGTCTATTGATCAATTTATTTTCTATATTTTTCATATGTGAATAAAACTAAAATTTTAAACTCTAATGAGTTTGGTGTTTGGCTGTTGAAATTGTTCTGAAATGGTAACAACTTAGACCTGCTTAGTGATTGAAGAAGTGTTCAGCTCCTTCTGATTAGGTAAAAGTAATAATATCACAATGAAAAATGCTTCATCACAAGTCAAGTGCTATGCTGGAAATGTTATACTGTTAAATTTATTTGTTCACCAAATTACTTAAACTTTCTTATTTTTATGCTCTATGCAGATTTTGGTAGGTTTTCCATAAGTAGAGAGAGCCTGAAAACCTTGAAATCCTTTATTTTATTCATTGAGTATCCACCAAGTAATTAGTTTATTATATATTGTATTATATTTATTATTATTGATATTTCATTGCTATACAAATGTTATCAATGTATATCAGAGCAGGTGCCGAAACAGACTTAAAGGCAACAAGAGAGTCTGTCCTGGTAGCCGACATGCTAGGATATTAATGATCATCCTTCCTTGTTTCTTTATGCCCAGTGATCCCCAAGGTGACCAAGCACCTCCTATCAAACCCAGTGTTCACCTGCATCATCCTGGCAGCCTGTATGGAGATCGCGGTTGTGGCAGGCTTTGCAGCCTTTCTGGGGAAATACCTTGAGCAGCAGTTCCATCTCACCACCACCTCAGCAAACCAGCTGTTAGGTCTGTGTTTACTGCAAACATGCACAAGCCCCCATATACTATATACTGTCTACCAGTATAATAAATAGGTTCTGGTCCACTTTATTTTTAAGGTATGACCGCCATTCCATGTGCATGTCTGGGGATCTTCATGGGCGGTCTGCTGGTAAAGAAGCTGAACTTGTCAGCGCTGGGAGCCATCCGCATGGCCATGCTGGTCAACCTGATCTCCACCGCCTGCTACGTCTCCTTCCTGTTCCTAGGCTGCGACACCGGCCCTGTTGCAGGAGTGACAGTCCCATACAGAAATGAGTAAGAGAGAAGCTGGATAAATGGCAGCCATTTGTAATACATTGAATACAGTTTAAGGCAGTACCAACATAAATCTGAGAAGTTGTGATTAGGATAGCAGAGAAAACATAATAGTAATCTAAAAGTTATACTAAGATTTTCAGTCTCCCAACGAAATCTTTTCTTGTAATTTACTGAATTATTATATTTCTCAGGACTATTCAAATAGAACAAGGGGAAAAAAATGTGATTAAACTTGTGACAACTGCGAGTACAGATTGACAATTCTTTGTTTTAAGGGTTTTTACAAGACAAAGACAGTTACGAACCACTGGGTTAGATCAGTATTATTCTGATGTACTGAAAATAGTTTAAGTGATATTATGACACCTTGGGTGACACCACCAGATACACCTCTTAAATGTATCTTATGGCAAAAAGTTTAATTTCCTGGTTAACTGGTCTTTTGACATCCTTTGTTTGCCCAAGATTTTCCAGTTTAGCTAAGAGTCTATTTTCATGAAAAACTGGTTTGGTAACAACTAGCCAATCACATGCAATTCAACAGATCAGAAGCAGAGTATTGTATGTAAAATCCCCAGGAGAATGTTTGGTTGAATTCAGTGTCAAAAACTAACATCTCCATCTAGATTCAGCAGAGTGAGCTAAACTATAGATGATGAGTAATCATATTTTTCCATTACACGGTCAATCACAGCATTCTGCGGTCTGCTATTTCTGTATAACAGACAGTTGCTGTGATCATAGACTCAGGCAGACCATTTTTAAATCACTAAAATTATTTTTGACTCAATGTATGTGCTCAAACAGAGCTCATGCCGCTGAACAGCAGATCACAAAGGGAGAGAGAGGATGAAGGAAACAGGGAACACTTACAGCGCTAATGGCAACAGTGCAAACAGAGCATTAGTTAGCTCCATGGTTAGCTCACTCACCGCTACGGCCTGACTTCCACCCGAGGACCGGGCTCATCAGTGGTAAAGTTAACCGTCCCAACCAGGACGCAGGCGTTGTCAGCGGGTAACCTCTGTATGAGTAGCCGTGTAATAAACCCAATAATGTAGAGCGAGCCCGTCATTGTTGGCAAGTTCTTACCTTAGATTCTAAATCTGGTCCTATCATAAGGACTCAGTCATTCTTATAAATAGACATGAGCAGTAAACAAAATGATTGCAGTGAAAAGTAACATTGCTGCCAAGGCTAGGGGACTTTATTAGAGGTGAACTGCAGAGGTTCTAAATGTGTGAATAAAGATTCTTATCACTGCCAGTCATTGGGGCAAAGTGGGCTTACTTATTTTGTGTCATCTCATCGAGTTTATGAAAAAAAAGGTTTTCTATTCAGAAGGTGGCCTTGTGTTCTCCTGGACTGTACAGACCAAATACCAATGTAACAGAGTTCTGTGAATCAGTCACCGGTCACATTATAAGCGTTTTAGAGCTAAAATATTATGCAACAGGACAGCTCATTCACTTTTATATTAATAAGTCATAAAAAATGAAACTTTGTTCATTTATTGTAGCCTGCTTTTGTCTAGAGCTAGGAGTAGTTTGAAATGTTCCAATATTAGTGGCAATACAAAACCTGATGGAGATACCAAAAACACTAATGCAATTTTTCAAGAAAAAATGGAAAAGATTCATGGGCTCCTGTTTTTGGACTGTTGCTTGAATGAAAAAAAAGACAGTTTTTAAAGTCATTTTGGATTGAGTTTGGTAGATTAATCACCAATTAATCAATGCAATAATAGGTAGGTAAATTGATAATTAAAATAATTGTTAGTTGCAGCCCTTATCACAACAATGCTCAACACAAAAATATCACTATATCAAACCCTGGCCTGAGCTGTAGGAGGGAGGGAGAACTTAGTATTGATTACAAGCAAATCCACTTGTGTTATGTGTTACATGGAAATGGATTAGTTCACTGCGCAAGTGATTAATCAGAGGTTATAGATCAATAGAGCTGTTGTCATTTCCTTTTATTTTGCAATAAGCCTCTCCATTGGAAGAAACACAATGAAATGCCTCTGGTCTATACCATTGTGTTAGTAGGAGGTTTTCAGAGATACAGGTTGAATATTATGCATTCTCTTTCTTGGAGGCCAATTGTCCAGGAGTTTAGATCTACATGAGTCCAAGTTATCTGGTCGGCTGCCCCAGTAAAAACATACTTTATGATACAGACACATTTTTTGTACAGAAAAAGTGTTAAGGCTTGATACACAGCCATATAGTTTATACTTTATACTATATACTTTATTTCTTGATATATCAGTGTCAAAGCAGTATTTTTGTCTGCTCCATAGCAGGATAGCTGTCCAGTGCATTTTCTATGGAGACATTAAAAGTAAACCATAGTATCACTGATGAAGAGTGCTTCTTTGATTTTGTTTGTGCCACATACTGAACAGATATAGTTGGTACTTCCAGTTGGAAATGATGCTCATTTTCTCTCTGTGTCTCTGTTCAGGACTCTGCGGGTGGGCGAGAAACCAGAAGCTCAATGCATCAGTCGCTGCAACTGTTTCACCTCCTCCATCAGCCCTGTGTGCGGCTCCAACGGTGTCACCTACCTGTCCGCCTGCTTCGCCGGCTGCACCGGAACAGGAAACCCTCGGACCACATCAAGCATCTCTCAGGTCTTTACCCTAAGTCTTGTGGTGATGGCAATTAGTAACTGTAATCTTCTTATTTTGCCACAGAAAAAACACCAAATGAATTACTGTTGATGCAAACTTATCTTTGAACTTCTTAAAATGTTCTAAATACTTTGATGTTAAAAAAAAAGAAATACCCAGTATTTCCCAGTTTTGACGTCAGCTATCACATGCTGGACAATCAAGTGTGGCTGTGGTTGTTACCAGATTAGATGCTTAGTTGTACTGTATTGACCAGTGCACCAGCTATAACACATTTCCCATGTAATTTAATTAAGTTGAAGTTAATTTTGCATGGTTGTTCTCTTCAAAGAACCTGACGGGATGCGCTTGTGTATCCTCTGAGAGTGAATTGGCCACAGCGGTTCCAGGGAAATGTCCGACGCCGGGCTGCCAGGAGGCCTTCCTCATCTTCCTGTGTGTGATCTGTGCCTGCAGCCTGGTCGGAGCCATGGCCCAGACGCCCTCTGTTATCATCCTAATCAGGTGTGTTTGATATAAGCACGTCTTGCCTCTGTGTGTGTGTGTGTGTGTGTGGTGTGTGTGTGTGTGTGTGTGTGTGTGTGTGGTGTGTGTGTGTGTGTGTGTGTGTGTGTGTGTGTGTGTGTGTGTGTGTGTGTGTGTTCTTGCACAAAATCTATAAGAACATCAAAATATTAATTTATTTTACCTGCTTCTCTTGAAGGACTGTGAGCCCCGAGCTGAAATCGTACGCACTTGGAGTGTTGTTTCTTTTGCTACGACTCCTCGGTAAGACCTTTTATCAGATAACACATTCATTTCCGATACTATGGTTCTTTCTCAATACTCACACTTGTGGCATTTGCCTGTCAAGTGTTTGTGGGTTACAGAGCTCACTGAGACACGCTTAGATATTATCATTACTCATGCCAATACAGGCTTCGATCAACCTGAGATGCTTTGTTGGTTTCATTTATTTTCCACATTGAATCAAATCAGATCAACTGTACAGTCTTAGAGTTGATGACACTGAAAAAAACAAATGCATATGCAGAAGGTGGGAGGAGTAATGGAATTAAGAATATCTAAATCGAGTTATCTAAAAGCATGCAGGTCTGCTTTTACAAGTCCTTAAAAAGATACTGTATGTAAAATATATTTCACAGTTCCGTTAAATATAACATGAATAATTACTGTATATTTAATGCCAAATCCAATTAACTTCAACTTCTAAAATGAGTGGTAGTGTTGGGACAGACCCTCTTTAATCTGTTGCTCTATCTGTTGCTCCTCTGTTATCTGAAAGAAAGCGAATAAACAAATTTCCCAAAATCTCAAAAGATCTTCTATTTCTTTTAGAATGGAAAAAATCTGGAAAAGAGAAAAATGTCCGATTTATGATTTGATATTGACCCAAAATGCATATAAAGTAACGTTTGTTATCTTTAAAGTTATTGTGGAAACAGAGTGTGTGGGCTCAGTCAGTGTTTTTGTTTTACAGGATTCATCCCCCCTCCCCTGATCTTTGGTGCTGGGATCGACTCCACTTGCCTTTTCTGGAGTTCAGACTGCGGCGACCGGGGTGCTTGCCTGCTGTACGACAACATAGCTTACAGGCATCTGTACGTGGGCCTCGCCATCATCCTCAAGGGCATCGCTTTCCTTCTCTACACCACCACGTGGTATTGCTTACGCAGGAACTACAAGAAGTACATCAAAAGTCACGAGGGCTACATGACGGCGACTGAGTTTTACCCTTCCCTCACTGACGGGCCCAAACCAGTCGACAGGACAAAGTTTATATATAACCTAGAGGACCATGAGGTTTGTGAAAATATGGAGTCCGTTTTATAGTTTGTTATGCAAGCAAAGGGCAATATGGACATGCATATTCTCTTAAAGGAATAGTTTATTCTTCTTTTCTTGAAAGGAGAAAACAAAATATTTTCAATAAAGGCAATCTATGTAACGGCCCGTTCAGGTCACAGGACACGTTGCTCTCTACTGCGCTACACATCCTAGCTAAAGGGTCCATTTTAGTTTACGTATCAGCGAGGCGTTGTCCAGTGTTGCCGGTGAATTCCTGCGTTGAATCGGTGGTAGAAGACGACTTCAGTACTGTCTAGCTCAGTCCTAGTTGATAAGTGAGTGGTCATGATGCTTTCATAACTAGTTGCCATATTGTTTTGGGTCTGTCATGATTCAGTCAGTCAGTGCACTGTGTGTTCTGTCTGTCACTCTAAAAATTAGATTTTTAAGATAAAAAGATAATAATTGGGATGGTTCTTCATTTTCAGTTATTCATATTTAAAGTTGCCAAGTGTTTACAAACTAATAGTTCATCTGTTAATAAGTTTTATTTTAATATAGGATGGTTTCTTACAAAATGAGAACAGGAACACAAAGGCTGGGTTATTAGAGTGGTCTATTAAATGTTTTAACTGCCAGTAAAGTCTAATAACTTAAAACAAGGTAGTGTTCTCATGTCATCTTGCACTGTTCAGTTTGTCGTTCTCTTGCTGTATCACAGGCACTGTTTTTGATACTGTTTAGACTAGACTGTGAAGTCTTGTCTTTTAGGTGCAATTCATATCTGATACATCCATGTTCATAACTAGTTTTTTGTCAGAATGCAGGTTTGTTTTTCTTTATAGCCGTTTGTTAATGTTTGTTTGTACATCTGCAGAGTGTATTCAACCTAACATGTCTTAATAAGGGATTATTCAAATAAGAATGTTAATTTTATTTTTACACCTAGTGTAAGAGCAAATGTGTTTTGGACATTCAAGTAAAATACACGAAGAGTAATATATTAGTTTCATTAGGTCCAGACTCTTTTATTAGATTGTATTTGAAAGGACAGTATAAATTATATATAATCTAATTATCTGAGGTGTGTGTGTGTGGGTGTGTGTGTGTGTGTGTGTCTGATGTCACAGAAGATTTGGGACAACTCATTGGGATGAAAGTATTATGTTGCATTATTGTGGCAAATAAACAAACTGGGCCTGTTATATCTGGGATTAAGGTTACAAAATTGCTACAGGAGTTTGTGTGTGCAAGGTCAAACAAAGTGAACAACACGAAGACCACACTGAATTTATTCCTGGACGTGTATTTGAAGAACTCTTTTAACGAAACTCTGCAAATACTGTACAACCTGTTACTCTGCTGATCTCTCTGCATTTACAGTTTTGACATTGTCCCTTTTCTTACACTTTTTGTATGGCAACATATTGTTTATTTTAATCTGGAAATAAATTATTTTTCAGAAAATACATTCTAATGTGAGTGTTTTTGTATTCTTGTTAATAGACCTTTTCATTTCAGAGTGCTGTTTTGTCCAGCGTTTGGTATTATTCTGTCATGAACAACCTATACACAAAAAACTTCCTAACAATAAAAGACTAATTTAATCCAATAAGAGACATTTCAGGAAGAAAACATAAAATGAATATTAAATTAAAAGCACTACATGTTCTCCATTGTACTTGGATGTTTTATTGTCTTTAATAAAGCTGCAAAACTTATACTTACTAGTGTATTATACTTACTGATGAGGTTCAGACCGCTAGTTTATTTGTGTTGCGCCATTTTCAACAGCGAAGCAATTCAAATGCTTTACATAAGACATAAAAGAAACACAAGGTAATAGAAAATAAGAAAATAAGAGTAACCTAAATTTAAAACAGAAGGGATAAAAACCGACAGGGCTGTAAAAAATAAAAATGAATCCCCCAATGATTTATTGACTTAAAAAATTTTTTGGGTTCTTTGCAGTCCAGTATAGGTAAAAAAAAACAAAAGCGTTCTCCATTTTTAAATTTTTGAATCGGGGGGAAAAAGCGACCTTCCCAGCGACCTGAAGCACTAAAAGCAGAAAAATTTAGAAATGTATTTCCCCATAAACCATAGGTTTTAAAAACCCAGCAGTTTTTTTTTTTTAACTCATGTGTTTTACCCCCCCGGGTTTGGGGGTTTGTCAGCATCCTAATTTTTCCAATCCTGCTGAGACATAAGTTCTTAACTTTTGTCATTCTAAGGGATAGAAGGGATTTTGTGTTTGCCCAAATCTGGAAATATCCTAATTCCTATTTTTTGAATAATTTCCAGTTAGAAAAATATATATATATATATTATTCTGTAAATATACAAAGCACCAAGAAAATTTTGAAAATTTTTTAAAAATTAGCCCCTTTTAAAATAAAAAGCCAAAAACGCATTTTTTATTTTCAGCCACATTCCTGATGAAAACATTGTGTTTGTATCAAAAAATACCCTTTTTGGGGGAGCATTTTCAGTGATTACGAATTTCAGCTTTGATTTAAACTTTGGGCCCGGTTGTGAAGGTGAAATAAGAGGTGACATTTATTTTTTCCCAAAAACCCACAAATTTCCCAAAAATATTTCAAAGGACGCTCCCACGTTTCAACAAAGAACTCCCAAAACCGCACACAGCCAATTAGTCTGCCCACGCAGAGGGCGGAGGGTTTTTGGTTTGGGGTGTGTGGGTGTTGTGGTGGGGTGGTGGGTCTGTAAGTTAATAAAAGCCAATGACATGTATGACAAAGCTTCGTAAAGCAGGTCTCTCGGTACAAACTTGTTCTGGTACCGTCAATCGGGGGACTCACAAAATGAAAAAAAACACCCCGGGAAAAAGGGCCTTGTTTAAAGTCAAAACAACACCCACAACAATACACACACACAATCACCCAAAAAAACAGCCAAAACCCTAAATAACGTGTGCAGGCGGAGTTTTTTTTCTTTTTTTCAAAAGGCCAATTGCCTAAGGTGCTCAGTAAGACGAACTGTTGCACAACAACTCCGGCGGAAAATGAAAACAATAAATCCTCTGTGGAGAGCTTTGACTTATGTCTTTCTCATACTGTTGAGGGATATGCTGTATATGATTACTGAATAATAATCATAGTGGAGAGAGTGACTGAGTTCAGCCTTCTGACATTTAGATTTTCATGCCTGGATGCTGATTTTTTCAACAAGATCACAAACTGTAGAATATGATTGCAAATTTTTCAAAATATGTTACCTATAGAGTAGGAAACAGCATTAGATATTACCAGCTTGAATATGATTATGAGTCTTGTCATTATGCACACTCTCAAGGCTCCAGCTGCACTTTTCACTTGATGTAAATTAGTCCATTATCCATGTCTATGAAATGCACTTGTGTAGATAATATATGCATGAAATTTGAACACTTTACATTTGCTTTGACTAATTAACGCTTAATTTGCAACTAAACCCAAACCAACCAATGTGCCAATGGTGTGGTCAGGTATCACGTATGTTTTAGTCGTAAAAGCTAAAGATGTCAGTTCATTTTGGCCAACTATAAAGTCTGATAAACAAGAATGGCTATCTTTCCAGCTCCCAGCTCAGTCTGTACTCTGTACAACAGACAGCTGGCCACCTCCATCTTACCACCCCTTGCACCAGGAGTTCCACCTTCTACCCTCTGGACGGACGTATCGGGGCCCTATGCCCACGAGCTCCAGACCTCAAGGCTCATTCATTCCAAAGGCAACGGCCGCCATTATCCATAAACTATAGTCCACTTTATTGCACTTAGTACATTCTACTACTTGTGCTTTTTTACTCATTGCACTTTGCAAACTTGATGTTTGCTACTACTTGATGTTTATAGTGTCTTTGTTGTTGCCGTATGTACAGTATGTTTCTTATTACTTGTTGTTGGTGGTGGGGGGGGGGGTTATCACCCCTTGTTTTGTCTTTTTGTTTGTTTTGTATGCTGCACCATGGACAATAAAGATGTATTGAGTTAAATTTGTGGATTATCATTGGATGACGATGAGCAGGACCAAGTGAAAGTCCTGAAGGATGATGATGATGATGATGATGATGATGAACAAACGTATAAACTGGTGGTCACGGTAATACAAAGACATAAGGTCTGATGCATTTCTTTTTCCAAGGTCAGCAGTCTTGCCATTTTGTACGACAAAAAGCCCTGTGCGTTGCAAAAAAATACTAAGTAATGTAAGCTTCAAACCCATTTCTTTTGAATGATAGCGGTGTCCAATATCCATCACTTAGTGGGGATATCTCAGCTGAATATGAAAAGAAAGAAAGTCATCTCAGTCTTTCTCCAAGTGACCTACTCCAAAAACCTGCGCCAGTAGTTTGAAGAAGTATTTAGATCCTTAATTCAAGTATAAATATCAATAATAACAATGATATAAAAAAATTAAAAATAAATACTCTATAACAATTCAAATTCCGGCACCCAAGTAAAAATATCATCAGCAAAATGACCGTATTGTTATTGTTAGCTGGTCAAGGTGGAGCTAGTTTTAACTAATTTATATTTGGGCCAGTGGTTCCCAATCTAGGGGTCAGACCCCCTCCAAGGACTCACAAAATAAATCTGAGGGGTAGCGAGATGAATCATTGAACTGGAAAGAAGAAGAAACAAAAGTTCTGCAACACAATATATCCATTCAATTCCCTCTCATTGTTGCTCTTTTGTGGAATATTGGATCAATTGACCTCTTTGGGTCTTAAAGAGTTCTAAAACCATGAAACCATGTGATAGGTTTAGAGGGGAAATCAGTCTTCGATGCGACTGCTAACAACTGGAGACAACTGCTTTTGTTGTAGGGTTTGGGACTTTGGGACTGGTTTAATCTTGAACAATGCATACGTTTATCATATCTGTTTTTTTATGTGAAATCTTTATGTGAAAAACTAACTCATTTCTACAGCTGTTTAAATATAGTGGCATAAAAAGAAGGCCACAATATTTCTCTCCAAAATGTAGGCTAGTGTTAGAAGTAGGTCTATCAAAGATTTTTCTTTTAAAATGTAAAAACTCAAGCAAAGTACAAGTACCTTTAAATTGTACCTATGCCCAAACCTTAACGTGCTTTGTTACCCTCCACTACTGGTGACATCTTTAAAAAGATGTCCGTATCAAATGCAGTATGATCAATTTGGGGCTCGCTGTGTTTGGTGGCCACACGAGTTTCATTGAAGCTCTGACCTCTATTTTGAAATGTAGGCTATCAGAGCACACATCCCACATTAGATAACACTGCTCTCTGTGTTCGGATACGACTCTGCTTGGTGCAAACCTGCCTCACGCACCTGTCTGACTGTCTGTAGGCTACTGCGGTCTCACTCCTCCTCTTATTGTGAGCCAACAACACCTGGAGGAGAGTGGAAGCAACCCGGTGTTTTGGTTTAACTGGTTTTTAAGTTAACTGGTGATAGAGGCAGATGTGGTGTAGGTGTGCCATGAGAAACTCCGCAGAAATGATTACGTAGGTAGCTGCAGTGATGCCTGTTTGAAATACTGCAAACGTCAATAAATCGTCAAAATGTTCATGCTGTCATTATTTGTGTCATAATTGTGTTTTAAGTGTTGGTAATGACGTTTATTTAAACCTTCTGAAGTGTTTGCTGACTCTGCAGATGGAACACAAATAAAGACCGCTGAAATAAGCAGAACAGCGCTCAGTGCGCCCGATTAACTTGTGTCACACAAGTACTAGCATCGTCATAGGCTCATATCGATTCATTTACACTTACAAATACCTAATATTTAACATGGGCAACAAAACAGCTGTGTTGTAGAAATAAAACCAAAGTTTCCACACGTCAACATGGTGCACAAATTCAAACTCAATATGCAATGTAAGATCTAGGTCGTGTTAAAGGAAATACATTGACTAAATGCTAAACGTCCTTACCATTACTTTAAACACAATTATGACACAAATAATGACAGCATGAACCATTTTGTCGATTTATTGACGTTGCAGTATTTCAAACAGGCATCACTGCAGCTACCTACGTTGTGGTCTTCGTTCTTGCAACGGCATCACAAGTTAATTTAATAACAGTAGGCCTACTACAACATGGATTACGGTTTGATATCTGTTACATTTCAATACAGCCTGTAAGTAAAACATAAGCTACATATGAGGTTTACACCCAGCTGAATGCAGATGTGGCAACATGTGCATCCGCTCAGATTACGTTGTGATACATAGGCATTTATAGGCTAGATGTAATTATATTTATGTAGGCTACGATGGGTTATGTTAAGTTGCACCTTACAATCACGTTCCTTAATGTGCAGAATGCCTACTCATTCATCCAATACAAATGATACCTCTCGCTTATTGAAACGCATATTGCATATAGCACAGTGGGTCGGAGAGAAACGTATTTTTTATTGCTCTGGGTGTCTGGCACATATTTAGAATTGACTTGAAGTGCCGGAGTTCGAGCAAGTGTTGGTGTAGAAAGTCAATCTTATGAATGTCTAATAGTTGCAACATTATAGTTAGGAAACAATGCAATTTCAGATATGTACAATCCAATTGTTTAAAAGTTATTTTAAGTTTAGGGTATCATAATTACAAAAAACATTCCAGATAGTGTAATTTAAAATATCCAAAACTTCACTATGCCTTAAATATTACATACATCGCTATGAATGATATCTGAAGTTGAGTTGAGTCAGTAGGCCTATATGAAAAATCCATTTCGAAACATAGAAGTGATAGGTCAAATAAATAACAGATAACATGAAACGTCCCCGCTAACATACATCGACACATTATCATTCAACAGTATGCCTATATAATACACCAGTTTGCTTACATTTCAGAAACAGTGCTTTAACGGTGAAGTGTTATAGTCACAAGTCGATCGGGGTGTACCGTGACGTGCAGTAAGAGACACAGTCGCCAGACAACGGATGATAGTTCGTAACGACAACGGCAAGTGTTTGCATAAATGTCTGTCGGGGCAGGAATTAATGCTCAGCAACTCGTTTTTATCGTAAAGTTCACAAGACACTGACAAATAAATGTGAAATAGAAGGAAAGCGATATAATGTTATTTCCCGGTTATCGGGAATGGGTCCTGAGAGACCACGCCTACACCACATCTGCCTCTATCACCCGTTAACTCAAAACCAGTTAAAAACCCAAACCGGCCGAGGTGAAGATGGAGTTGTTGGCCGCTGCGCCTTTAAGACTGCATGTGGTCCACAGCTCGCTGCTCCCATGGCAGGCTCTGTAGGTGCACCACGCTTTTCAAAGTTTTTACTGGGGAATAGCTCCGGGGCAGGGGACACGGCAGCAGCGTCGCCCCCCCGGAAACACACACAAGGAACCATCAACCGAAGAGGGGGGGGGGGGAAGGACCGCAGCTCGCCTGGGAGTGTCGATAAGAACAATGGAAAGAGGTGGATAAACGGCTTTTCGATTCTAAATGGGAAACGCAAGAAGGTTAAGTAACAGTGTTTTGCTGAAAGGAGGGACTCCCGGTTGCAGCCCCCCCCCCCCCTCTCTCACCCATGCCGCTTGTGTTCCGCACGCTGCTGTTCGGCTTTGTAAACCTGGCCCGTTGGGGTTTTTCCAAAATTGGAGATTTGCAAAGTGGAGGAAAGAAACTGCCGAAAGTCCCACCTTTAATTTAAACGTGGGGTGGGGGGTTTTGTGTGTTTTGTGTGTTTTGTGTGTTTGGGGTGGGTGTTTTGGTTTTTGTGTGTGTTTGTGTGTGTGTTGTTGTGTGTGTGTGGGTGTGTGTGTGTGTGTGGTGTGTGTGTGGGGTGTTTGTGTGGTGGTGTGTGTGGGTGTTTTCCTAAACGATTTTCTGAATTGAAGTTTGGAGTTAAATTTAAAAAGCCTATGTGGGGATTTTTTTCTACATTTGTAACACAGGGGAGTGCAGCTGTTCACAGCACCCGCCAAAGGGGCCCCAAAGATTTTTTGCCCCTTGAGCCCCCCCGCATGCGGATAGGTACGTTACACTATAAAGGGGGGTGGGTGTGTGGGGGGTGCAAACAATTGGAAACAATAGGTTTTCCCCTCTTTTTCTTTTTAAACTTTAAAATTTCTGAGAGTGCCCCAAAATTGCACAGCCCCCCATGCAGTTGACCCCGAAAAAAACCCTTAATTTTCCCCAAAAATCGCTGTGCTTTTAAAACCCAAACCAATCTAAACATGCCCCATCTTTCCCTTTTCCCTCCTCTTTAGCATCACATCAAATAAAGATCCCGGGTTATCTAAAAGGGCAAAAATGACTTTTCCCTTTTTAATTTTCTCTGTAAAGGGTTTTGATATTCCCCCACTTTTCCCTTCAGAAAGAATTTTTTTTTAAAATGAAATTATCCGGCTAGGCTCTGTTGTACTGAGGTCATTTTGGGTTTTTTGATTCCCCGTGGAAAAAAAAAAAAACCCCTCCCACTTGTCCTAAAATGCAGTTTTAACCATTCTAACAATATATCAAAAGCCCCCAAAGGATTGAAAAATGAGTGAACGGGCCCCCCTTCTGTCAGGGGAAAGCCTCCTCTTTTTTTAGCTTCACACCCCTTTTCAAGACCAACTTAAATCACTCTGCCCCAAGGTCGGATCCAAATTTGGGGCCATTTTAAGGGCACATCAATGTTTCCGGGAAAGGGCATCTTGGCGGCTTTTTAAACACCCCTGTAAAAAGATTGCTCAGAAACAAAAACCCCTTTTTTTTACGGGGGCTCCATTAAGGCCACATTTCTCCTCTTTACACAGCAATGGGCCCCCAGTGGATAGTTTTAAAAAAATCCTTGTGCTTAAAAAAACAAAAATACCGTCCCGTATTAAATCCAGTGGGGGCATTTTTGTTCAGGTTTGGGTCCCGGAAAGCCCCATGTACAACCCGGCTTCATCCCTGCTTTTTATTCAAACATCAAAATTTTTTTTTTTTCCTTTTTTCTCTAGAAATACTGGACATCCAGAAGATGAACTTGCACCCTCCCCCTTTAAACCGCAGAGGCTAAAAAAATCTAATTATGTCCAGGCACACACACACACACACACACACACACACACACACACACACACATACATGGTACACATTGTATAGTTGGCATTGATCATATAATTCCTTTGCAGCCTTGACATAGTGAGCATCTCATTACTTTTTACAGTGAGAAGGCAGTTGCTATAATTACCCATCAATGTGGTTTTATCCATGTGACAGTGAAAACAGCTGCCATAACAATAAAGCTAAATTAAAAATGCTGTCTTTTAAATAACATCAGTGTTATTGCATTTAAATTATGTTTAAGCCTCACTGAAGCCAAGTCAAGGGAAGTCTATTTTTTTCTACACAGTGGTGAAGGAAATATTCAGATCTTTTGATTGATTTGTGATCTATGTAAAAATACTCCATTACAAGCAAAAGTCCTGTATAATAAGGTACAAAAGTATTGTTGGTAAATGTATTTAAAGTATCAAAAGTACTTATTATGCAGTAAAATAGGTATAGCGCAATAAGAAGTACCATTCATTTAGTGGAGTAAAAGTATAAATTAGCATAAAAGAGTTAAGCTTTAATTACAGTACTTAAGGGGGAAAAAAATTGTATTTGAATAAGTGTATTTAGTAATATTCCACCACTATTTTTATAACTCCAAATCACAAATTTGGGCTTTACAATTGGTACAACATATGACACCCTATGTTCTTACACCCTCGATTCGGATAGGAAAAATAAAAAATAACCCTTAATTTTGGCGGGAGGAAGAGGGAGAAATTACATACGTAGACCAAATAACAAGGTTTTGTTTTTTAACAATAGTGTGTCATCACCATGTCTTTTCATTCTCATTTAGAAAGGCTGCAGCCCACGTGGATCCGACTGGTTTGACGAGATTAAGCAAAGATGTAAATCATCTCGGCCCGAGCTACAATACCACTGCCAAGCTCTCATCAACCAACTGGACCTTCAACAAGACCCTCTCCAGCCTCATCAGGCAGACTCTTCGCTCTCAACAATTATCTCAATACATTTTCACATTCAACAAAGCAGAGTCTTTTATAACTAGTGTGTATTTTCTCTTTTCACAGGAAGAATATTCTAAGATTTCTTGATCCGGAGAGAGACATATCTATCCTGAAGGGCACACTGAAGCCAGGAGATATCATCCACTATGTGTTTGATCGCCACAGCACCATAAACATCTCAGAAAATCTCTACCGTCTTTTGCCAACTGTATCGCCCATGAAGAACCAACATCACAGGCGCTGCGCCATTGTGGGAAACTCCGGGATCCTGCTGAACAGCAGCTGTGGACCCGACATCGACTCTCATGACTTTGTTATCAGGTATTTTGTTTTTTTTTAACAGAAATGACATAAATGATTACAGGGTTGGAAGTCTTCCACTTGAAATAAATGATAGAACATTCTGGTCAAATTTGGCTGTAGCTGAAATGGATTACCACATAAGTTTTCAGTTGTAGGCTTATCTCACTTTACTAAGAGTATCATTCACATTGGAATGATAATGACATTCTTTAGTTCTCAGTTTAATTCATGTTTAGAGTCGGTGTTCATGCAGCTGGAAATATATTAATTGGGCTTTTGAAAAAGCTGTCACAATTTTTAATGATTTTAAAGTTGAAAACGAGCTGCTGGAATGAGAGCAATTAAATGCATGATTATACATTAAACTGACATTTTGAAAAGCCTTTGCATCCAGCAGAAACAGAAGAAGCCTTTGCATCCAGCAGAAACAGAAGAAGCCTTTGCATCCAGCTTTTTTAGAGAATCACCAGCGCTCTCAGGGGTCCTGCTCTCATGTACCAGAGAGTTGTGTTTGTGAAGCCGGCTCTGTCTTGTTTCTAAAGAGTCGCTGAGTGGGTTATTTATCACTATTCATACTTGTCATTGGAGGAAAATAAACCCGAGACACTTTGAAACGTACTCTATGGAAATCGGGATAATTGAGGCCGTCTAATTTTGGCATATGACACACGACATAGCTAATGTGGTGATGTAACTGATATGTGAGTAATAATGATGAGGAGTTAGTTGTCTGTGTGACTAGAGAGGAACAGTAACTTGAGCAAGGATGACTTATATATGCAGAGGGGGGGGGCAGATGATGACCCCGGGAATGGAACATGCAAGATCTGTGGAAAACATCCTGCCATAAATCATGGACTTTAATGTTATATATACTATAAATGGAGCAGGAGTAGATGTCTGTTGTAGCACCTCTTTCAGCTAAATGATCAATAGCTGAATAGGCCTCAACATGACTGTCCCTTTTTTATTCAGAAAGGTATTCTGTTGTCAGCGCATCTTGTGTTTGCTAAGTGCTGCGATGTTATGCTGATGAGAAGAGGTCGTGGTTTCTAGACCACAGCAGCATGGTAATAACGTCAGGGCACGGCGGTAATGGTTGTCTGAAGGCAGACAAGAGGGAATGGGACCTTTTTAAAAGCTATAAAATTCTCTCTGGTATTCACATTTCAGCTAAATATAGTTCTATATGCTCTGTGCTGGGTTGTAATTGAATATTTTTGGGTACTCAAGCAATTAAAAAATTGCCCTTTCAAAAATAAACTAGTCAGCTGGTGATGCATATTTGCCGTATACTGTAATCTTTGAACCAATTATTTCCTTAAGCAGGTATAGTACATCAGTTGTATTTTTTTTTTTTTTTAAGAGGCTTTCCGCCTTCAATCTTTGAGAGGGAGAGAGAGGGGGAAGACATGCAGGTTGGATTCAAACCCTGGACCTATGCGTCCAGGCATAAACCTCTCAGTACATGTGCGCCTGCTCTACCACTGAACCAACCTGGCCACTCAGCTGTATTATTGACAGCAACTATGAAGCTGTAAAAGAACCAAGTCCCTGTCCAGTGAAAACCATGCATTTTCAGATTACTGAATAATCAAGTGTTCTTTTACTTCCTTGTGCACTAAACAAAACCAAAAAACACTGGATTATCTGAAAAATGAAATGTGACTAAGCTGAAATGTTGATGTTCTGGAGATGCCTAGTTTTCACTGGACAGTCAGCAGCCACAACAACAGTATGTTGAGTTATTAAAACCAAGTACTCCTGGTGTGTTTTCCTGCCACACTGCAGGGACTAGAGATGCCTCACCGTGAAGATAATTACCAGCTTTGTGTTTTCTGGTATTTACTTGGAGACCAAGGTTAACATCAATGAACAAAATGCCATCCTGCCTTAATGCTGAATTTCACTTCTATTTTCTGCTTTATTTCACTCCTGGTAGAAATGTCAGCTATGCAAATGAGTATTAAATTGAAGGGGAAAATAAATTTGTCCTTAGTAAGGTGTGAGCTACTGGGAGATTTTAAGATTTTTGAAAACGTCTATGTGTGTACGTTAATTAACATTGCTGTGTGGCAGCTTGTCAGTGATAGGTGGAATATTTAAGCATATAGGTTTTCATCTGTATTTCATCTATTCTAAGGATCTTCCACAGAAAGCTTAGTTTGAGGTAACCTAATCCCACAGTTGAGAATAGATGTGCAATGTGTCCATCTTTTAGAAGGGTGTTACAAATAAGGAGTGGTTTGAAGGCAACACTGTATCACAGTAATACATGAGCTGACATGTGTAAGGACAAGAAGAAAAGTATAAAAGAGGTGTTGTGTTGTGTGTGTGTGTGTGTGTGTGTGGGTGTGGTTGTGTGTGGGGTGGTGTGTGTGTGTGTGTGTTGTGTGTGTGTGGTGTGTGTGTGTGTGTGTGTGTGTGTGTGGGTGTGTGTGTGTGTGTGTGTGGTGTGTGTGTGTGTGTGTGGTGTGTGTGTGTGGTGTGTGTGTGTGTTGGTGTGTGTGTGTGTTCGTTCCTTGTTCAATAATTGAATAAAGCTGCATTTAATCTAACTTTATTGGACTCGTCATTGGGCAGTCTCCTCCATCATTTCTAGTCAAGATTCCCAGATATCAGTCACCATAATCAGTTTATGAAATGAAAGACCTATCACAAAAACGCTACTGCATATTATTATTCAAGCTCATTTTAAGGGCAATGTGCATGTTGTCTTTCATTTAAGCTCACCTGTCAATCTGGTTAATGAATGAAGACCACAGCACGTGAACAGCATATGATTCTCATAATCGTTATGTTTATCAAACCATTCAGTGACCCCTCACCTCCTGCATTTATTACCTCTGCATAAATGTTGCTCTCCACTCTTTTATTCGGGTTTTCAATTTGTCACCCATCTCTCTGTTCATGTCATAGATTTAAGAAAACAAATGAGGGAACTGGCTCTACTCGCTGTCTCTATATTAAGTTTCTGAAATCCTTGAGGCCAGCCAGGAGCAAAAGTCTGTTAAATCTTTTGAAATTGAGTTTGGGTTTTCTTTTACATTAAATGATTAACATCCCACTACTTACAGACACATTTCAGGCTCTGTCTTGGCTTGTGTGTGTGCGTGCGTGCGTGCATGTGTGTTAAATCAAAGAAAAAGAAAATGTGGATGTCCTAGCTTTATCAGTCACTGAATCTGAACTGCAAGGGGAACTTGTGTTAACTATATGATAGACCTGTCTCCTCCTACTAAGTTTCTTATACCTGTAAAGCTTATGCGAAGCTGCTTTGAAGCTTGTTCGTTGCTCAACACTTCATTGAGAAACTTTCTTTAGGTTTATGTTTGGATCACAAGACAGAGATACAAGATAATAAAGGAATTAACTTACATTGACACTGACAATGAGTGACGTGGCTTTGCTTGTTTTGCAGGTGTAACCTGGCACCAGTGGAGGAGTACTTTCAGGACGTAGGGTGGCGGACCAACTTGGTGACCATGAATCCTTCAGTGGTGCAGCGGGCCTTCCAGGACCTGGTCAGCGAAGAGTGGAGGGATCGCTTCTTGCAGCGGCTTCAAAGCCTCACCGGCAGTGTTCTGTGGATCCCAGCCTTCATGGCCAAGGGGGGAGAGGAGCGCGTGGAGTGGGCCCTTCGTCTCATCCTGTTGCACACTGTGGACGTGCGCACCGCCTTCCCCTCGCTGCGCCTCCTCCATGCTGTCAGAGGGTAAGATGTAGCTCAGGCTGGCAGCCGCTGATCCTGGTGTGCTGCGTCTATTAAGAACACCTGTGCGCAGCATAGGAAACGCTAATCTGCAGCCCAGGTGGCTATTTTTAAACTGAGCATTAAAGCTGCTCTCCAGGGGCAGATAGTGTTGCTCTTTCTTCAATCAGTGTGCACCTGGATTCGCTCCCCCATTCACCGGGTGTAAAATCTGTCTTTGTATATTTGGGTCTGAAATGAATGACATAGTTCAAGTAGACATACAGGTAACTGTTTTTTATGATTTATTTGTGTGCTAGGATCAGGCGTTTATGTCTCTCTTAAACGAATAGTTGAACATTTTGAAAAATGGACTTGTTTGCCTTCTTGAGTGTTCGATGAAATGGTTGCTAGAATTATCATTATAATTGTGAGTTAACATAATAATTGTGAGTTAACATTATAATTGCCTCTTTCAGTTTTACAAACAAATTCAAGTTTTGAATGAATCCCAGGATACATCTTTTGGTTATATCACTATTATGTGACCCAGATAATGTAGAAACACAGGAACACGACCTATGAAGTAAACCAAACCTCCTAATTATCATAAAACATTGTATTTCTTTCTTTAATGAACATAAAACTGACAATTAACATCAACAGTCATACCACTTAGGACCTTAGCTACTGTTAGCAATGAATTGGGGTTAAACAAAGAAACTGAATATGTAAAAATAAAAAGAATTAGCAATTAGACAATTATTTAATAATTGTTACAGGTCTAAAGGTCGCTACTACTCATATATTTGCGTGTTAAGTAAAAAGCAGGAGGTGTTTAGCTTAAAGATTGGAAACAAGGAAAAAGCTGGCCTGGCTCAGCTCAAAGTTCAGAAATATGCCTACCCCCTCTAAAGCTCACTAATTATCCCATTGTTTCTTTGTTTAATCTGCACACAAGCAGAAATGTAACAAGTACAAGAGTCTATAGCCACACTGGCGGCTAAATGCTAATGCCAGCATGCTAACATGCTCACAATGTCTTCGCTAACATCCTGATGTTTAGAAGGTATAATGTTTGACTAACAGACTGACTGATAGTCCCATCCCTAGAACAATTCCAGGGGACTCGCATGCTTTGACTATTTCTCGGTGATCGACAACGGCAACTTTCCAGAGTTTTGTCGTCACGGTGAGGTTACCAGGCAACCACATAGAAAGGCTGATCGGATAGATAAAATGTTGTTCATGGTATCGATCCTCTCATTTAACTCTCTGCAAGAAGGCAAATAAGCACATTTCCCAAAATGTCAAGCTATTCCTTTAATTGAAGCTGACATCTTCACTGTGACCAGGTGTTCATTCTCAGCTTTTTGTGCATTGATTTTGAGACCGAGTTACTGACTCTACTTCTGAAAATGCTTTATGAAGAGATAAATTTGCAGTATGCATAAATGTTGTGCAAAATATATTTGTTAGCTCCAAATTCTGTTATATACAGTAATGAAATCCTTCTGTGAATCTTTTGCTGCTGTCCTTGCGTGCTCTCTCACCACAACCAGATTGTGCTCGGGACCTTTTCTTCCTTTGTTAAAAAGCCTAACAACCACCGCTGGTCAGGGACCAAATGATGCCATTTTGTATGCCCCAACTAACACTCTGTGTTGCGAAGGGGTATAACTGGGCCATTCATTTATAATTCTTCATTTATGAGTCTATCTGATCAGTGTTGTACAAGAGAAAATAATTTGTCTGAAATGTTCTTGAAGATGAAATTCATGCCTTTTTTCCTTTTTAAAGTGCTGTCTGTTAAATACTCCCGACCTGACCTTCTCTCGGTGCAAATTAACTTTATGTCCCCATCATGTACAGGAGGGAACAGAGGAGCTGCTCATTTTCACTCCAACCAAATGTCACAGCAGACCATTTCACTGATTAGTAGACATCTCCTCTGCTTGTTAAAATGCTGATCACCTGCTGTCGTGTTTGGTTGGACTGTAACCTGCCCTGTGGAGTTTGCCCTTCATGGCACAGGAACTGCTTTAAATGGTTCAACCTCTGCATCTCAACACGGCCTCCCACACCGACCACTGAGTGCACACGCCAGAGGAGGCGGCAGTAGGCCAGAGGCTGGAGAAATGGGCCAGTGTGACTGGAAAGCGAAATAAAGTTAGGTCTAAGTGAACGTCTGACCATCCTCCTCTGAGGGCAGCATGTGGCATCTCACTATAATAGGAGTTCCTAGGTCACCTAAAGTAGAAGAGCGTAGTTTTGTTCAACATATCCACCTGAACAACTAATTAAACTAATATTTAGTCTTCAAGAGTTATTATTCTGAAGAAACATGCAGTTAAAGCTTTGCCAGTAGGGTGAGGGGAAAACTATTTGTCTGGAAACTAAACAAATTGAAAGTGTTTGTTTCCTCTCCAGATGGCTGCACTTGAATCAAGATTTTTGAGCCACCAAATGTTTGGAATGATCGGGCTGCAAGAAACAATTCTTTTTATTTTCAATAAGTAAAAATACCTTTTCCTAGAGCCTGTCATCTTCTGATGTTGTTCCAGTCAACAGTGCAAAACCCAATATATTAATTTTAAAAGGATATGAAGAGAAAGGTGTAGCAAAGCTCTTCAGAAGCTGGATCCAGAGAGTGCTTGGTGTTCTTGCTTCATAAATGACTTAACTAAACAATAAATCTGTCATAATTGACAATCGACCAGCTGCTTCAGCATTAGTTCAAAAATAAGGACATTTCTTGCAGTTCATCCACTTAGCAAATGGAACACGAGATGAAAAGGTCATTTATTGATCATCAGCAGACAGTCCTTAAAGGGGCAGCTTGTTGGTCTACAGCAGAGAAACATCGGGCAAGCGCTTATTTTTTTTTTACATGTGTGACTTCTTAGGCTTCAGCTCCCCTCTGTGGGCTCTGGCCTACTGTATATCTGGATTAATCAAAACCCAGAGGGACGAAGGTCTTGTGAAGGACATAAGTGTTGCTCCCTAATGAAGGCTTACCTATGCGCTACCTAGAAAAGAGCTCTGGAGACATTGAATATATTCTTCCTTTTGCTGTATTTCCTAGGTGACAGTTAACGAATCATTGGATGCAGCTAATTGCATACTATATATTTTCGTCAACAGGTATTGGTTAACCAACAATGTCCACATCAAGCGTCCGACCACTGGGCTCCTCATGTACACGATGGCCACTCGCTTCTGTGAAGAGATCCATCTTTACGGCTTCTGGCCCTTCCCACTCGACCCACAGGGCAGATCAGTCAAATACCACTACTACGACACTCTAAAGTACGAGTACACGTCTAGCTCCAGTCCCCACACCATGCCTTTGGAGTTCAGGACCCTGAGCGCATTGCACAGACAGGGGGCGCTCCGACTCCACACTGGGACCTGTGATGCAGAGAGAACACAGAAGGAGCTCCAGAGAAAATGAGCTTAAAGGAGGATCTCGATGGAAACTACTTTCTTCACTGAGCAGACTCTGTACAAATGGTTTTCTTGTTTACACACTTTTATGAAACTTGAATTAACTTATTTTCAGTAATTGGAATGAACCTTTTGTATTTCAAGCTATTTAATGACTTGTTTCATTGGTTAATGAGATTTCTATGGCGACCTTTAAAATAATGAGACCCTTTTCTGCTGGTGTGACCAAACTGTTAATAGAGATCCTGTCTTGTTCATCTGTTGGCCCCTTTTTATTTATTTTATACAGTTTCTAGTATGGTTATAAGTTTAAAATTAAGGGTTAAGAACATATTTTTATGTTTTGTGTTAAAATTGGTCATGATACGCCATCATTTAATATCCCCAGTTTATGATATGACAGGGCTCCATTTAAGGCTCTATTGTAATTTGAAGAGCTGTTGAATTAATGACTCTTGTTGTGAGTCACTTTTTGGGCCACAAGATGGAAGCACTTAAAAATCAGGGAGAATGATGATATAAGAAGACTTGTTTGTCAACTCTTCAAACAAGTGTATTTTAATTTGATGTTCAACTTCTGATAACAAATTTTCCCCTGATGATGAACTTTTGAATGCTTTTGTAGCTTCTTATAAAGGGTGTTTACCAAAAGTCCAGTCAACCAGAGCTGCCATGTGATAAGGTTGGTTAACCAAAAGGAAAAATGGAAGCCTGTTGAATTGTATTCAGCGTCTTTGAGGACAAAGAGGGAGTGTACCAGCTGTGCACATAAGAATGTTTACACAGACTTAGCCGGCAGTAAACTCACTAACTTTTCTCAAAGAACACCAGCCCTGTTTCTGCACTGGAAATGTTAGTAGTGAGGGCAGACTGTAGTTGTGTTGTGGTAGTAAGAAAAGCTTAGCTTTCTTTACATGAATGTATTGGTGATATTCTTACAAGTCCTGTAAGAAAGGATGCCCATGTTGTGCTTTAAATAAATTACAGAAATGAATTCCAGTTAGCAGCAGTGTTAGTGTAATAACACCGAGAGGACGATTAGCTCGTAACTTGTTTGCCTTCATTTTAAATGATGTATGAAATATGCTTGTATAGTATGTTAGGGTTAGTATTTTAACTAATATAGGTTGATACAGATATGTGGGGAATCTTCATTGGATTTGAGAGTACTTTGTGCCTATAATCACTCAAATCTACCATTTAAAATTGAACCATTCACATACACAGTAATAACTGTTCAGGATTTATCTAAATCATTCTTGACAGGCTGGGAAAGATGTCTCAATAGTATCACCCACTTCCAAAACCCTTTATGCAGGTATGAATAAACACTGAAATAACTTCACATAGATAAATATACTTTACTGGATACTTGTTAAGTAATTGTGGTTAGAAAAGAATTCAGTTATGTTTATTTTTAGGCCAACAGATTTCAGGTTGGTCAAACCAATACATCAGTTTAATGCTAGGTTGGATTATATTGTTGAACTTTGAAACTTCCCCTCAGTGAGAGTCTTAAAGTTTAGTTGAGTTTTTTAGGATTTGTCTTTAAACAGGACTTTTTGCCGCTTTGGGTGTTTTCTGCAACAAAATGCCTTCCAAGAGCTCTGCAGCTAAACAAGTTGCCTCTCATGTGCTTCCAGCCATGTGATATGTGCATAACAGTGTTGTTTTTCCAAGATGCGCCTGTTGACTCGCATTTTGGATACTGAAGTTGTACTAGAGAGCGACCGGTATGATGCAATGAATGGTTTATTTGTCTGAGCTCGGCAAAAATAGAAACATTCTTCAACCAACACAATTAAGTTAATTAACCCCAAATTTGCCACCGTTGAAAAAACGTCATACTGACGTGTAGTTTCTGCTGAAAATCGGAGGGGGTTGTGCTGTATAGTTTTATCTGACCTCTTTTCATGTATACCGTATGTAAACATCTGTTTAATGTCCAAATTTCAGCAAACATGTCAGCTTTTGCATGTTTGATCTTGACTTGATACATACAACTTTGGTATTTACATTTTTGTTGTTAAAAATATTCAATATGACTCAAGGATACTTAAATTGTGCAGTTATGACAAAGTGAATGTACTTTTCTGTGGCAGAAAACAAAACAACAGAATGGAAAATAACAAGACTCCCCCTTAAAACGATGTAACACTTCAAAGAAAGTTTTTTTATTTCAGTACTGTTTCAAATAAATGGAAACAACTGTGGTTACACAAAACATCTCTGTCAAAAACCAAACAGGGACGTTTTTTTAATAAACTTCCAAAACAAACTTGTTTTTGTTTTAAATGTGGGATTGGGGAAATTAGCTACAGTCTTCAAATAGCTACCACAATGCAATGACTTTGATTCATTTTACAACAGGAACTGTCTGTAGCACATGATTCCGTTCTAGTAAAAGTCCAGAATTAGCATCTTTAAATGAGCAGGGTTTTTCCACCATTTCACACACAACTAAAGATAAAATAAAATATGTTGCCAAGATGGAAGAGGATAACTGTACAAGGGGGGACATACTTGCCTGGGTATGACTGAGGGAGCTGCAGCTTTCTGTACATTCAGTGAAAGACTAAAATGAAACATGACTCAATACTGAAATGAACAGTGGTCACATAGTCTGATGGAAAACAGAGGAAATAGCCAGCAGTCTGCTAAAGCACATGTCACAAATATGGTTAAAAGTTGGATTCACATATGATTGAAAAACATTCCCATACACTCCATATGGCTTGTGTATCTAACAGTAAATGTAGTAGTCTTCTATAAATGGCCATAACTTGGTTTGGAACAACAGAAACTACACAGTGTTCTCTTTCTCCTGGAAAGAACATTTTTGTTCAAGTTGAGCATTGCCAGTGTCATTCAGAAACAGCTGCAGCTGCGGGCCATGGTGCACTATCAAATAACAGTTTAGATTAAAGCAGGAGATCACCTCAGCCACTCACATTTGCTGCAGAAACCTATTAGTTGTACTGTTGATAATTTACTGCAGTTACATTCAGAGTGCAGACACACAAGGTTTGTAAACGCCTCTGAAATTTCTCCTGTGTACTTCATGTGAGACTTTCAGTTGATCATTGTGTAATTTGGTATTTGGTCAAACAAATTTGACAAACCAGTAATGATTTTCATTGTCTTTATTAGTAATGTAATACTTATCTAATGGGCCAAATCGTTTGAGGTAAAACCTCTATTTTAAACCCACGTGTCAAAACATTTCCACCAAGATAAGGACAATATTCTTTTTTTAGTTTTTACCAGAATCTGTACTGCACAGAGAAGCAACTCTTCAGGGGGAAAACATCAGTCCTGTTCAAGTCAGACATACTGACAGAGTCAGTGAGCCGTTAATGGAAATTGATGTGGGAGACATTCCATAATACTTTACTAGCTGGTCACATACTATTTCAAACAAGAGAGAACTGATTTTGGGGATTTAAAAAAAAAAAAAAAAAGAGCAACTAGACATTTGGCGACATAATTGTTTTGATTTAGAAAATAAGACACTGGGTGCATGTCCAACATATTAAATACTGAAAAAAACATCACTGCCAACCTGTTGATATTTTTCAGTGGTTACTTGATGCAATGACATTGTAAATTTATTAGCACACCCGATCAAAACAGATTACAGTATTCACATTGATAGCAAATAGATGTATTTCATGAACACCTTACAAATATAACCTGACTATATTACTTGAGATTTTAACCAAATTTGAATCTCAAAAATGGAGAACTTCAGCTGAGATAGCAGCAAAACAGGAACGTCTACAACAACACACGGTAAAAAAATATACGCGTACTCCATTGATAAAGGACAGACTCCCTTCGACAGTATATATGCACAATAAAGTGGTTAGTAGATAGAAATATATTTGGTATGAAAGTTTAGTTAAAAATATCAATAGATTCTTCAGTGTGCATTTTGTTTTTTTACATTTCAATAAAGTAATTCTGCACAATATTTGTTGCATGTTAACATTGTATGCATTAACTGACTGTCTTTCGTTTTAATATGGGAAGATCATAGCTTTGAAAGCAGGCCTTGGTTCCTCCTACTAACTCAGAAAATGTAAAAAAGAAAAGAAAAAAAGAGAGTAATTTCCATGTAATGATGTTTCGAAGACAACTGAACACCAAGTCTTTAACAAGCTGATTACTGAATGACTTTTGAGAAGAAGTCACAATATAAAGCCATCTGATCTTCAACATCAGAAACAATTGTGCAAGTTATTTGTGCCACATGATAGAAGCGTAAGCAAAGCAACAAACAATGATATCCATACGGCTCCAGTCCTTTAAACACAGGTAAAAGCCACGCACAAACAGCATTGCTGAAGACTTGAACAGTGTAAAGATTTAAGAAATCACTTGAGATGTCCCAGGCAGAACAGGAGATATCAAATATTGGTGTCCATGCTGGGATTCACCTGCAAAAAAACATGAAAATTCACAGTGACTTGACTGAATTATAATTTATAGCTGATGTTACGACCCATTTGGTCATCAGGAAATATGTTTTCCTGCAGAGACCTGTCTGACTTGGAAGTCAAGAATGCCATGTAAACAGGACGCCATATCTTCCTTTGAGGAAGTGGTTGTGAGTTAAAGAACAATTGAAAGAACGGAAGGGTGAAACCTAATGTCAACATCAGATTAACTAAAACAATGTTTCTTTAAAATAGTGTTTCTTCAAGAGGAGCAAGCAACAAATACACATACTACCACTATACTCCTTTTTTGTCTGTGTGTTTTATACTGTATCACATTACTTAAAATGTGTGTGTGATTTAATATTAATACTATTAGAGGTCTACTAAAAGCAGTGAGACACTCCGACATCTGCTTTAGTAACACAAGCTGACTAACTGGCGTGCCACCTGGCAACATTTAATAGTCAAAACAGAGTTCTGAGGTGATTTACATAGGTGAATCAAGAGTAAAACATTTTGTGACTACCGTACAATTGTAACAAGTAAGATAAGAAGAGGCATTGAGAAAAAGTAAGACTCGCAAAAACAGGCAAATTCAAAAGTAGTAAGATACGGTAAAGGCTTGTGTTTTTTTTAAATATATATCTCTTTAAGACCATATGATGCATTTCTGTAAAAATAAAAAGGCCAGAGTGTGAATTAGGGACTCGTTTATGTGCCCGAGTTATCACAATGTATATCTCCCCTGTGTCTATAGAGGGATTTATAGATTTCCATCAAATGGGTAGAACATTCTCAATGGGATTAGGCCTGCAATAGTTCTTATTTGGGCAGTATCAACAGGAGAAAAAGAAAAAAAGAACAAACCTGTATTTGACATCAAAGAGGGTTGAGTCATCCTCATCATCGTTCTCCTCATTAAGAGGGGCCATCTCCACACGCTCCGCAGGTGTTGTTATAATGTCATATTTTCTTGTTTTCCTGATTCGTCTACCAGATCTGTGGGAAAACGTTGCCAAACATGAGATGAACACAAGAAATTAAATCTCACCATTTAGGCTGACCGACTGAACCACATCAGCTGTAAACCTATTTTATTCGTTTCCACATGGTGAGAGTTAAATGTTGAGTTCTAAGGACCATGCTCAATGCTTTCCTCAGAATAAATAGTGCTGAAATGATTAATCCAATTGTGACAATTGATTCATCAACCTAAATGCCAAATATTCTGTATAGTTACAGCTTTTCAAATGTGACGATTTTCTGCTTTTTCAGTTTTATATCTTTGCAAAGCATTTTGAAGACAACACACTGGGCTCCGGTAACTTGTGATGGCCATTTTGAAGTTTTTCTGATGTGTTACAGACTAAAAGATCCATTGATTAATCTAGAAAAAAATTATCAACAGATTAATCAGTAATGAAAAACCTCAATTTCAGTCCTAATATGAAATATGATTATAGTAAACCTAATACAGCCTAAAGTCAGTAAATGTGATAAATGAAAAGATGATTTTAAGATCAGAACTGTAAAAAAGATATAGGCTACTTCACACAGGTCACAGACACATAAGGACACAAAAAGCCCAGGTTATATAACACACACACACACACACACACACACACACACACACATTATATATATATATATATATAAAAACCATCAGGTTGCTTCAAGTGGACTAGAATTCCCTGTAGGAACATATGCCTAAAGGCCCTGAAAGGAACTGAAACAACCACATGCTCCTGATCGATTAATTTACCAGGATCACTAAATCGCGACATTTATAGGGTGATATCAGGTAAAATGGGCCATCAGCTAAAATGGGCCATTTAAGGTTGGGGGTCCCAGCCCCTCTGGAATTTAGAGCCAATGACTGCAAAGGATTTCAGACTGTTGTCATAACTGTGCTGACAAGTAACAGGTGATTTGATTGGTTTATGGTTGCTATGGTGGGCGGGGCAATAGTTCAAATCAAGACTGCACCAGAAAGCTGCATGGTAAGTAGCCTGGCATATAAAAAATCTAACTAAACTTTTATAAGGATGAAAAATTATAAAAAACAAACATGCACATAAAAAAAACTGTGCATAATATCTGTCTTGATGGCATCCCCCAGAAATAAGCTGGGTTTGTTTGTATATGAAAATTATTTTTGAAAAAAATGATGTTTTTCCTAGCGGGCCCCAAATTTTCCTTAACCCACTGGTAAAAAGGGCCACATGGTTTCAGCTAAAATGGGCCATCCTCTGTGTCACTCAAAACACACATACCACATGTGTGTGAGGGTGTGTGTGTGTGGCACATACACATTCGCCCACAATCGCACACCAACCAACAACGCACACATGCACGGACACAAACGGTGTTCAGCAGGGCTTGGGCAAAGGCTGCCACACGTTGAAAATGCCCAGGCAGGGTTCCGGGAGACAGGGATGTTCCCACTCAATAAAGACATCCTCCTGAGACTGCTTTTGCCCCAGCAAGACCACCAAAAGGGTGCTACCATCCACTCTACCATCCTCACCACAAGGCCGCAGTCTCTCCAACCCCGCCACTGGACCATGGTCGCCCCTGTTGACCTTGAACCACTCTGCCCGCCAGCCATCAGCTCTGCTCTCTGGACATCAGTCCTCCCCTCCACAGCCAGACCTCAGTCGCCTGCCGATCCACCAGCCAGACCTCAGTCCTCTGCTTCCCTGACAACCCCTGCTACCTGTGGAACCACTGTACTTTTTCCAGATGAGAAGGTGGTGTTTGAGGAGGTTGTGTTGGAGGATGGTACCGGAGGAAGATAATGATATCTTCACCAGTTCACACCACAGGAAGAAACACACTCCCGGATGAGGACCTTCCACCTCCAATATAAAGTAATATTTTACTACTTTCAAACTTGACTTGTACATGACATGTTACACATGCATGCTCACGCAAACATACACATGCACATTCATGCATGCACACACACACACACATACACACAATTAGTCCCTAAATCATATAAAATGTACACAAAATAATTATCCTGTCTTGCAATAACATAGGCTCTTTTTGTCATTTTCTTTTTGTTCAGTCTGTGACATCACTGACTTGATCACAGTGCCACAAAGGAGAGAGCCATCAGAAAACGTATGAAGCCACCCTCATATATCTTTCAAGTGAGGAACACATTGACTATATCACAAAAAAACATCCAGCAAGAAACCAGCAAAGCAAGCCAGCAAGTGCCCGCTCAGCAAGCAACCAAAAGGGAAAAGAAAGCAGAAAAGAAAAGCAAGTCACCTTGCAAAGTTTGCAACACCCACTAAGGATCCTAAGGCTACTGAGGAATGGGTAAAATGTGACCTTGTTCTGCCTGGTTTCACCAAACCTGTGGCGAAGAGAATGGGATCTGTGCTGACGGGGGTTCATTTGCAAAGACTGTGTTTGAAACACCTTTTCATCACATACATACACTATGATATCAATGTTTAATATATCAGTTACCAGTTTTGTATGAATTTTTGTAGTTTGCGCATTTCGTTCAAAATGTGTTCTTCACCACACACACACACACACACACTGATCTGTCACTGATCTGTCACTGATCTGTGCTGTTCCAAAAAATTTAATTGCACATTTGATATGTGAGTTTGTACCCACAATGTGTTTTTAAAGGCACATATGAATATTTGTTTGAAATTGATGATAAATACCATTCCCTTTGCATTTTGACTGGCCGAAACAGCTGGCCCATTTTACCTAGATGCTGGCCCCTTTTACCTGAAACTGCTTATGCAAAAAAAGTTGGCACAGTGGATGTTCAAGAACTATAGGGCCTAAATAATTTATTTTATGACATAATTTCAACACAAAATGATCAAAAACAGTCATTAGTAATCATAAAAACACTTGGAAAGGCATATATAGTATTATATTATTTTCCCAACTGATTTACCAAAAAGTGGCCCAATTTAGCTGATATCACCCTACTGTTATTTCCTGGGACTGTGTCTGTGAGGCTTCTTACTGGCCTTACAGCTAGGCTATAGAACCGTCTAAGAAGCATTACCTGCTTACCTGACCACTTTGATGACTAGGCATGTGATGAGAGCAGCTGTTAACACGCAGATGAAAATAACAATGTTTTTCAGAGTTGGAAGATACGTCATTATAGATGAAATCCGGGATCCCACGGCGGCATCTGTCACATTAGGTGTCAGTTCATCTTGGCTGATGATGGTTGATGATGATGATGTTGAATTTAACTGCGTCGCGGGGGAAGAATGGGTTTGTAGTTCGCCACTGACCAGCCAAAGAGCCGCGATAATAAAAGTTAAAACCAGATTGTATGTCACCATGGTGCTGAAATAAAAAATTAAAGAAAATGCAAGCAGGATGTTCTTTCAGTAGCTTCTCGAAACTAGATGAAATGCGACAGCAGCTGTCACATTACAGAGCATCGGCTTATCACTGTTAGTTTTGGTTATTTACACAATAATGCGAAACGCAAATATCCATCTTTCTCCTCGTGCAAGCGTTTCCAAATGGTGGTCTACTAGGTGGTAACTTGTTTGACTCCAAACGTGTTTCCCTTGACGTGGGTTATAGCAATTCCTTATTGCATTTGGACTGCATGGAGATGAGGATTATCCGCCTCCGGAAGAGCTCCGCAGGCTGGCCTACTGTTCCCGGTGCTGAAGAGGTGGGCTTGTGCTGCATTCAAGGACGCTTCGTACTTTTAAACACAGCTGCTGTCAACAACAAGACATGTTGGCAACTTCAGTCGATTATTTATTTTAGTTAGGCTTATGTTTGATTACTCTTTTAAAGAAAAGTATCATGAAATAGCATTATAATAATAATATTATTAATACCAATAGTACTAATAATATTACCAATTCATTTAGACATCAAGTAGTAGCCTACACCTACACAGCGGCTAAGAACTTTTACTTAAATTAAAAGTAGCAATAGCCAACCACAGTGCAGAAGTATACTGCTCTACAAGCAAACATACTGCATCCAAAATCTTAATTCAGTAAAAGGCATAAACAATTCAATTCAATTCAAATTTAATTATATTTATAGCATCAATTCATAACAAGAGTTATCTCGTGACACTTTACAGATTAGGTCTAGACCACATTCTATAATTTACAAGGACTCCCTCCAGAGCAAGCAACAGTGTGACAGTGGCAAGGAAAAACTCCCTTTTAGGAAGAAACCTCGGACAGACCCAGGCTCTTATAGGCGGTGTCTGACGGGCCGGTTGGGGTCAGAATGAAGAGTGGCAATAACAGTCACAGTAAAAGATAATGGAACAGTAACTAAAAATAGTAGTTTGTAATAGTTCATGGCATAGCAGGGCACTGCAGGGCGTTACAAAGCACAGCAAGCGTAGCAGGATGCAACAGGGCATCACAGGACATGTAGCAGGACCACGTCAACAGCTGCAACCACAATTTTGGGCCTCCTGATCCAAGGAAGACACGATTACGCTTTATCTCCATTAATAGTTCAACTAGACATTGGGTTTACGATCCGCATAGTAGACCAACACTTAATTTACTACTACACAGAATCCAACTGATGGCTAGTGGGTAGGGGACTTAATTGATCTGAAAACTAGGACACCCTGTTTTGGTTCTGACGTCTTTTTTTTTTTTTTCCTGTTCACCGACTTCTGTGTGAGAGCTATTTGATCAAAGCCCACCAGATGGCAGCACGAAATAACAACGGCAGCTTGCATTTTCCTTCAACACCCAGGTCATGTGCAGCACTGACTGGTTTGAGCAGGCCGATCTGGAACAGGAGAGGAAGTGAGGAATACTGTCCACATACATGCACACAAACCCATAGAGTGCCTGTTCATCAGCTATATCTTGATTTTGCTAGGAGTTGTATTAGCCTACTCATTGAAGAGATTATTTCCTTTTCTCTACAAGGGAAGATACAAATCCTAAACTAAAGGGGGTTGTCACATTCCGAGAGGACGGTCTGAACTTTGCCCAGAGAAGCAGCCCTTATTGACCAGAGTGATCAGGTTACATTGTTTGAGAGGAGGGTATGGCAAAGTGAGACTACTGTTTTTGAAACTTGGCTTTTACCACAGTTTTAGTTTTTTCATGCTTCACTTTCAGTTTAGCTGCTATTAAGCGCATACTTGAAAAAGATAATTTTAGTCTACAATACAGTCATGAACTTTAGTCACATCGATTTTCAAACTTGTACTAAACTACACTTGTCCCTTACAAACCCCCTGGACATTTACCATTAATCTCTGCTGTTTGTTAAACATGACCACACCAGTACGTATACAGAATCATTTGTCTTGATAAGTGACAAGCAAACAAAGGAACATGTCCTATTGTTCTTATGTCAACTTATGTCAAGATTATTTGCAATGAAACACGTTTGGTGCGTATTCTTCTAACTGAAATACACAGCTTCTGCAACAGTGTTGAATAGCCGTCATTTTACAAAACAAATTGCTGCATTTCCACCTTCCCATTCTGACAAAGACATGTTTCATGTTAAATGCTGATCTTTGCTGCAGGTTAGTGTGAGTCAGAGTGTGCCTATGTGTCGTTGTAAGTGGTATCATACAATGGTAAATATAAAGGGCCTATATATTAGCTTTCCCTACTGACCACTAACTTAAGTCTCTACTAGCCTACTATGAAATGCCAACCTGTAGATTACATAAATTTACAGTGACCACAGTAAAGTCCTAAAATGACACTGTATCAAATACAGCAGGGAAAAAAACCTTAACCCTCCAAATCAGTTGAACTGTCATTTATGTAGTTTTCCTTTTTTTCTTTTATGCCCACCTTTTAACTATCTCCACAGCAAATGTGAGACTACAGCAGTAGTAAAAATCTGCCTTAAGTGAAACCCAATTGGTTTAGGAGAGGGTTATTATTCACTAAGCTTTGTGTTGCAACAACATGACCAACTAGAGTAGGCCTACCACTAAAAGAGCACAATTTTAGAACATTCAGAATCAGAATCAGCTTTATTGACCAGGTATGAAGAGACATACGAGGAATTTTCCTTTGGAGCATAGTTGCTCACAATGTGCTTACACATTCAAAACAAACAACCCAACAAACAATATACACACTAATATAGACACACTAATATATATACTCTAAACAGAAACAGGTGACTAACAAATATAAAGATTAAACAAACTGCATAGGTCATTTTGGTATCTCAATAGATTTGGTTGGTAAGCAGTTCCCTTTTGAAACCGATCTAACCAGTCAGTCAAGGCTGTGTTCACTTCACTTGTAACATTCGTCTTTGTAATGCACTTGCAGGGACCACTGTTGCTAGGCTGAAGATCTTTTTAGAGAAATCTTCCACTGCAGAGCGCATGCGCTGTAGTGTCAACCATCTCATTGGTCAGTGAATAGGGTGGAGTGCATACCACAGACTCCATAGTCTGTCCAAGAAAGGCTGTGCTGACTGAACAGCCAAAGTTTGCTAAATTTGGTTGTCCTCATTAAACTTTTTTCAAACTTTTTACAGTTAAAATAAATAAGTTCACTCTAATTGATTTTGTCACAAGCAGGGCAGGCATTTATGCTCAGTCATTAGTATCATTCAGAGGAGCCTTAAAGTAGCTTTTGAGTCTGACTTTCAGAAGAATTGTTGTTATTGTATGTAATATACAAATATTAAAAACAAAAAAATTCATCCTGTGCATGGTACTCCAAAAATTGATTTGTGCATGGCCTCAATCACACCCTCATTAGCCTACTGTGAAATGGTGACCATCATATATGATTGTAGTATGATTTCCTGATAGTATACTATCAGGAACTGAGCCTGATGTCTGAAATAGGTTGTGAGCTAAAGCACGTTATTGATCATTTATCGACAGCTCTGCACATACAACATGCGATTTTCTCCATGCAAGGTTTAAAGAAGGGTTGTGTTTCTGAATTAAGACCCAGAGGTTACTACCATGTATAAAACAGGTTATTACACATCAAATATATCTGTGTAATGAGGTAAGTGTAGTCTGAAAACAGGCACACTGGACAAGTGCCAAGAGAAAATGTGTTTTTCTACCCCTTAGCAAACATGTTCCCATATCTTCATATTCACAGTACTATCATTTTGCATCACTGTTGAAAAAATGATATATGTTTTTCTTTAATCGTAACAGTAGGTCACACAAAATAGTTGTTTACAATAAATGTTGACGTAAATGAACGTCCAATTTCGCTTTAATTGATTGCTTTGCTGCGTACAAAGTGTAGCTATTCCTTCATGACTAAAAACAACGTTCAAATAGTTTTGGTACGACACCTTTGGTGTTAAAGAAAACGTTTAAAATGTATTGCTATAGGTTTGAGCTAAGGCAGGACGAGTTTCGGCGGGTTAGAGCTAGCTAGATGGGGCTGGAGAGGAAGTGGAGTTTGGCTTACGTTGAGAGGAAAGTGGGCAGAGCCGCTGAAGGATATCAGCTCAGGCAGAAGCAGAGAGAACACACACAACAGAGAAGCAAGGCGTCGACAACGGAGAAGAGGAAGGGCGGAACGATGCGGCCGAAAGACCCACCAAAACGACGAAAATTGCCCAAAAATGCGACACAGACAGGGGTAGATGACGGCGGGTAGACTCAGGCTGGGAAATGGGTAAGAACCTACGAGTATTCTTAAATTTGTAGCTGAAAAATACGAATCGGGTGTATGGCAATATGGTGGATACAACGACAGTAAGACGCAGTGTTGTAAAAATGGCCATGATGTGTTGTCAGCGAAGAATACTGAAAACGAGGTAGTAAGTGTAAAATGCCTTTTAATTGTGTTTTAGTTGATGGAATTTGCATGTTTGGTAGCTCTTCTTTGTGTTACTTAAGTTAATATTTAGACAAGTACATTTGTCCTCACTTGTTTGGAGTTATTTTATCCTACGCATTTAAAATTTGCTTTGTCCTTGAAAGGGCAAATGACCTTGTGTGAATTTACTCGACAAAAATATTAAGTATAAGCAGATGTTTCGTCTTTTAAATGTCGTATTAAGAATGATTGGCATCAACACAACAATGTGGAGAATTTTGTTTCTTTTCAGTATATTACTTTTTTTGAGGTTTTTCATCGAATTGTAAATAAAAAGAATATTTAAAAATCGATAATTTTTCACATTGTCTGTACACATAGTGTACAGATGTAGTTACTAACAATATTTAAGCAAGTGTTAGACGCTTACTTACTTGCTAAATAATTAAAAATAGTTTAAATAAATTGTAACAATTGTATAAATGCTCAAAATATGAATATTGACTGCAATTCTTCCATTGTAGACACTATGCTGAAACTATACTTAATTTGTTTGCCAAAAAATAGGTAATAAAAGCTTAGACTTCGAAATACAAAATAGGGTGTTGGCTTTTAACCCTTTCAGGCACTGAATAGAGGAGTAACTTAAATATGTACATTCATTTTGTTTTCCATTTACATTACATCTGTACATTACACATATGAAGACATTTTTGTTAAAGCCTCACTATTAGTAATTGAATTTGAGAAAACACTAAATACTGCATTAAAATAAAATAAAATACATTCATCTTAATATCACATTATGGACAATGTTGTGGATGTATCCACACATGAAGGCAAGTACTACACATAATGTAACAGATTCTATTTTATAATGGTTAGTTATATATTAAGCTATATTGTTAAATCCAAAAGATTAGTATGTTGAGCCACTAAGACACAAAGATGCAACATTTTCCCGACTAAATGTGCTACCACTTATTGACGATTTTCTTAATCTGTTAATGAGCTGTGAAACATTCTTAAATAATCTTTAAAAAATCTTAAAACAAATAGCCTATTCATTTACAGTTTGCAGATATGTTAATGTTTTAACTACAAAAATGATCATAATCTTGTTTTGTATTTTGCAGGAATTCCCTTGATCTTTTACGAATTGCGTCAAAGAAGAAACAAGATCATCTGACCCAAGCTAAATGGTATGTTTCCTTTAACCAGTCAAGGCTTTGACGAACCAGCTTCATTGTCTTTACTGCTACATACATGAAGCCAGTAGGGTGTGCTGTTGTCACGTTTTATTTCTGAACCTTTGTTTTTCTACATTAAAGGGTTGACATGTAGCCACCATGGAGTTGCAAATTGAAGGTTTCAGGAGATTGCACTGCAACAGAGATTTGTAAGTATCATTTTTTTAAACGTATATTAAGTGTGCAGAAAATTCCTTGCATAGTACTTTTTCATTGAACCCTTCCTTTTTGTCAAATACTGAATGGACAGTTTTTTTTTTACTGACAAAAACAGCAGAGTGAACAGTGTATTCTTTAACTTCTGTGTGTATGTCATTATTAGGAAATACCGCTTGACGTTATGTCTAATGTAGTTACTATGAATTATAGCGGTTCATTTTGACTAAAAGTAGCTTAATGACAGTCGTGTTTGAAGTAGGACAGTTTTGCCCCCTAGTGTATAAGGTGGCAAGGACGTACATATCAACAAAAAATGCATATGTGATCAAACGCCTGACTCCAGGAGAGAGATTTTCATGTTTTTTTTTTTTAAATAAGTATGTAAATTAAGCTCATACATTATAGAGCACTTTAACTTTAAATGGTTTTGACTTATTAAAATAGTTTGACAGTTAAGCATACTGCTGAAAAGTAACTAAAATCATAGGATGCGCCCAGAAGTTGTCTTCGATGTTGGCCTCTTTCGCACGCTTTTTTGAATATTCAAAGTCTTGAATTTTTTTTTAGAGTTATCAAGGGAACATTTAAAGCAACACTAGAGAATGTTTTGTACTTTAAAAAAAAAAAATGTTTCCAACACCCTTTCAGTCACCCTTTCATCAACTCGTAACAGGGTGAACCGCACTGCATTCGCTTTGCGGCTCTCTACCGGCTATAAGCCCACCATGCAAGTTTGCCAGATCGGGTAGCGGATCTGTAGTTCCAATGAGACATAATGGGACAGTTCTGCTTTCAACCTGTAGAGGGACCAAAGCAGGAAAAGTTACATAGTGTTGCTTTAAAGACTGATTCCTTTATGTATTGGATTTTAATAAACATTCAGTTATTAAAAAAAATGTTTTATTTATATATTTTAAAAATAACGTCCAGGTAAGTAATATGTTCATAACGGTCTTTCAGCTACTTCACTAAAGCATTTCAAATCGTTATTCTTTTTGTTTAAACATGTCCCATGTAATAATAAAAAAAACTTGACAACTGACAATCATCACATTGCACTTGGTCATATTTAAAAAACTCTTTAAAACACTAACTGTGTCTTCTAATAGGGTTGCACAATTAATTGAATATTAATCCTCATTAATCAACATTATCCGTCATTAAATGAACAGATTTGACTTTTATATTGACGTTGAAAATGTGTACTACGCTCAAAGAAAATGCAGCTAAATACAAAAACAAAGTACTTCCTAAACTACCATGCAGCCAACAGGGGGAGATAAAGATGTTCTGGCATCACTTTTGGTGAGCCCTCTTGCCGCTGCGCACGCACCCTGTAGTGGCTGCATGTGAACATTTTTCTTGAATGATTACAAAATACTACAAACTGCAGTGCGATTAAATGTGTGAAGGCCTTGATAATGTTGCCTCACTGAATCCCGATCCTTGTCCAACATCAACTCCGACCTCAATAACAGCGACACTGTACAGTGGTCACCATATCCATCCTGCTCCACAAGACACTGAAATAACAAATGCATTTGCATTCAATTTGGTCAAAGATATGGGTCCTTAAGCTTAATTAAGCATTAAAAATAAAACTGATCTCAATATTAATCACAATAATCATGAAAATCCTTTTGGCTATTATCATGCAGTCCTAGCTGCAAGCCAGCAAGTGAGTTTGGTAGATTTGTGATCCCAAAATATATGATCACGCTTCAATTTCCTCAGTGCGAAGATACTTGCCATGCAGACTTCTAGCACAAATCAGCTCGGGAGAATACTGCTAACATCGCTCATACTGCCATATCTGTCAGTAGTTTGACAACCTGTACAACATCCCAAATGTAATTACATTACAGTTTTGATAACATGTTAGTTGCCAAACTGGCATTTCGCAAGGGTAATTGTAAAAGAACCATTTGCTAATTTGGGTACAATTACAGGTACAGATTCATTCTAGAAATGCAATTTAATTATGACCTGTATTAATTTCATTAATAGCTATTTGCTCAACATAAGTTTATTAGGTTCATTTGATCTGCGTTGTTCATCATTTCCTCATGTCAGTACTTTTGGTTTTTAGACACCAACATTTCAGCTTAATGCTGCCATTATTAGCATTTTTTTTTTTTTTTTTGCCAAAAGAATGGCATTGTAGAAACGATTGTATCAGAATATTAGGAAAAGGCACATTTTAAAACGGAAAGAAAAATCTTAACTTGCAACATAAACACAACCATTTCTTGTGATAAGGGATGCATGGATAAGGCATCTCTGAAACAATAATTGTAATTTGTTAAATATTTTCCATGGACATTGCTGAACTAAATAATGATAGCAAGCCGCTCTAAGCCTAGAAAAGCGATTTGCATTTTTGTTTTGCATTTTTCCAAAGTGTAACAAATAGCTGTATAAACTGTCAGGAGTCCTTATGACAAAAGCCTAAACCTATAAAAACCTCCCCCTAAAGAACATCAAATTTAAACCATACAATTAGCAACATCAATTGTTTAATTTGAGACTATGAATTTAGTAGATTTTTTTTAAATGATAAAAAGAAAAATGTTGCAGTCAATTGACAACTGTGAGATACATGTTTCCCATGAGCACATAAATGCACCACACAGGACAAGAATTGTCAACAGACTCAGTGACGTGTTCTGTTCACGTTTGCACATGCCTTAGTTGACAATGCAGGTGCTTTACTGACTGTATTACAGGCATTGCTTCTTGAAAAAAAACAGAAACCGTAGCTTTCCTGGAAATTAAATTCCAGCACAAACATTTTTCGTATAGAAATCAGCTATTAATCAATAGTTTTTACAGTTAAGGATGGAGATAATTGTGTAGTTTCTTCAAAGTCAAATGATTGTATGCTGGAAATTTTTTTTTTAAAGACATCTTTAGTCAGTTGCAATTAATGTGTAAAATCAGAAGATTCAAATGCCAGGTCCACTTATTTACTATTTGTGTTAATGTGATGGTGATATAGGTGTACAAATGTCATGTATCATTCATTGTCTTTCATCTTTTCCACAGCGGAGGAATGAGACCGATGTGAAGATTTTCGAATTTTGAAGAAAAAGAAGACAGCTCTGTAAGTTTTCCATGTTTATGAGTATTTATTCACATGCTTACTGAGCTTGTTAATATCATGGATAGAAATTCGGACTTTCTATGGATTAGGTTACTTATATCCTATTAAGATAGTTTGAGGATAACACACTCCTATTTAAAGCATACTCTATTAATCTGGAATGTATTGTTGCCATTCACTTTTAGTTCTAGTTCTAAAGGCTAGCAAATGACCGAGGTGTTAGCAGGTAGAGTGCATAAACAAGGGGTGCATTTGTATATGTAACTTTATTTTGATACATGTGTAACAATTTTTATTAGGTGGCTACTCTTATTATTGATTTAATATTATAAGCTAGTTTTACTGTGGCTTTATGTGGACATTGGCTGTGATGCTAACCCATTTCTCAAAGGATTTATATATTCTCAGTTTTTGCTTAAATTTGTATTGGCTCATCGCCTAATGTTGAAAATGTGATAAAACATGGCTGAAACAATGTCACAACTTTTTTTACTGCCATATTTCAACACTTCTGACTCAGCTACTAGGGACATTTTTTTTTTGTGTTAGTAGTAGTAGTAGTAGTAGTAGTAGTAGTAGTAGTAGTAGTAGATATGTGAAAATTGCGATTGTTTAGAGTTGCTTAAATAGTTATTGGATGCTCATGTTCTCCATCTGTTGGTTGATCATATATTGGCTTTGATGACTTGGGTAAACATTTTGTCAGTTTAGGCAATGGATCTTAGATTGCAAACCGCATTGTTCGCTCACATACCAGTGTTTTGTTGATCGTAATTTGTTTGAACATCACTGTTAAGTTCACGCAAAACATGTTGTGAAACAGGCTAACTCTAGAATCATCATACCCTGGTGGTCAGTTGATAAATTTATTTGCAAATTTATTGTAGCATTTACTCAACTCAGACTTCGTTATGCTGATTACTTCAAATGTACCAAACAATATATCAATTCAGAGCCTAAGAACAATTTAATAGATCTTACATTATCATCAGTATAGCTTGTTGCACTTCATACTGTCTTGGCCAGGACTGAAGTTGTAAAAGAGATTCTGAATCTCAATGGGATTATTCCTTTTTAAAATAAACGTTAATAAATAAAAAATAAAAAAATACTGTATAACTTAGTACCAAGAATTGTTAAGCGTGAGATTCTGCCAGAATCTTTTTACGTGATGCAAAAACATGTTTGGTGGTAGTATTTCAACAGCGTTGATCCTTTTAACAGTTATGTCGATAAATTACGAACATTACCCCCCCCCATCTGTAGTTAGCATTCTTTTGATATGACTTTAATTACAATATTAGAATAGCAATTTTGTTTAAATGTAAAAGTAACAACTGTGTACTTGCAGAAACTCATATTTTAAAATACATGAACATGCACTTCCGCAATGCTAGCTAACACAACTGAAAGCTAGCCATCCATGTATGTTTCTAAACTATCTTACTTTTAGTCTCGTTTAACATGCCTTCTTTAACTGCTGGACAGTGAATCATTTCAGTTGCACTATGGGCTTACAACTTTTCCTTCTTTTTTATCCTATCAAGACGGCATTCAACTGGATATTGCTGAAGTGGAGACAGCGTTGTTTAACGTGAAGATGGCAAAGTGGTTTGGCACTAGCCACATTTTGACAAGATGAAACTTTTTTTTCTGACTGGACTTTGACGATGGATTTTTGTTTTTTACGACAATGTGGACGCTGGAACACCGTTGCTGGCTGTACAGCGGACTTGAAAAATTATACTGTTTTTGGAAACAAATCAGCCTTTGTACATTTGATATTCGAATGTTGTTTTTTAAATAAAGTGTATCTCGTATTTTTTCCTGGCTTTGTTTCTTTAGCTAATAACCAGAAACTTCCAAGAGGATATTTGGCGTATTATTTTGATAATGTTTAAGTCCATTACCTCGGCTGTTTTGTTTTAAATATTTCAGCTAATCCGTACAACAAATTAATTTGGTTAGCACTGACTTTGTGTCACTACACTCAAGGTTTTACCGCAAAATTTATAAGCAAGCAGAGTTTACGGTAAACTTCGTACTGGGTTGATGAATCTCCTGATGTATACTCTCTTTTCTGGGTGTTCTACAAAGAATATCATCCCTGGATTAGTGAGATAAAGGAAAAGGGGTAGTAAATTAATAAATTCAAACAGTTCAATACACCAATTTTTGTAAGGTACATTGTAAGTAGAAAAGATTTTGGTCTCAACAAAAATGGTTTCCAAAGGCTTTCTAAAATGGCCCCTGGTGGTTCTTCTTCCTGTCTGAACAGGAAGTGATGCAATTGGTGCAACAGAACAAATATACTTTTATAAAGGCCCTGGGTATTCATACCTCTTTTTGAAGTGGGCAGTAAAGGTCTGAACCTCAAGTCTGGGGCTGAAAATAAATGTAAGTTTATATAAAAGCAAATTTTAAACATAATAAAAGGGGTGGGACTTAAACATCACCTGAGTGTGGGGTAAATGGAAATAACGTCAATCAAAGGCAAAGCTTTCAGAGCTAGGAAGGAGCTCTAGATGGCGGCTGAGCCTTGGGAAGGGTGCCATGGGCTTTCGTCAGACCGTTTCTCTTGCCCGTTTTTCGATCGAGACCACTTGCTTTTGATTAAAATGTAAGTGCTGTGATCGTACAATAGGTGTTTTAATAAGAATTTTGGCGTATAGTGAGGTTTTTGGGCTGATTTTTCGAGTTGTACGAGCCGTCTGTGCTGAGGGAGTGCTTGTCGTTGTTTTCCATACTGGTCTATGGCAGCCATGGCGCGCCTCCATTTTTAGTGTGCTGCTCGCCTCTGTCGCTCAGAGTCTGACAGCAGATGAAGACTTTAAAGGCCTAAAATGTTTTCGAAACAAGGCTATTTTTTGTAATTTATTGTTACGTTATTATTTTTACAGTTTTTTTTATTCGAGTCGGATAGACGCCTGTGATAGATCGAACGTGAATCTAATAGTTCTTTTATAGGTTACCACATTTCTTCACATTGAATTGGTCTGTTTACATTGTGTAGCGCATAATTTACTCATTTTCTCATGCTTAAACCTTATTTTTCTTACCCATCATGCGATGACGCAGTTGGAATTAATTGCATGCGGCTTGATGCGAGGACTATATTAAACGACATACAGTGGATATTTAACGTATTGTAACAGCACCTGCCATTTGTCTTTAGTTGTATTTCAAATCAGCGATGTAAATAATGATCGTCAAATCCTTCGATTTAATGCCTCTTTTCTTAACTCGTGTCGCACCTCCTGGATTTTAACTGCCACCTGAGCAAAGGCAATCGTGTGGGACTTGTGGTAGTTCATGCTTCCTCTAACTTTTTGACAGTAAATACCAGGACAAAAGACCATTCTATTACAGATTTTCAGGATACTATCATGATGAAGAATAAAACTAAAAAGCAAGAGGATGAAGGATCGACTCAAAGCAACGCATCAAGGTATGATACCTAAACTTTTAAAAAACCTTTTTCATATCTGGTGGGATTGTTTACCTTGTCAAGCATGGTTGATCACCTGTGTATACATTTGCGACGTTGTTTTGATGAAGTGCACCACTGTCATGAGTGACCTTGCTATTGTTTAATAGCCACACCCTGATTTTCTTACCATTTCTTTCACTCAAAACTGAGGTTTCAGGCCTGTGTTCAGACGACATTGCCCTCAAGATGTATGTGTTAAGACCACAACAAAACTAATTTGTCCTGTAATATGTTGCTAATTTGTCACAAATGTTTCATGTTCTATCGCTATAATGTAATGACCTTGTCTAACTAACGTTAGTTGGTACTGCATTGCACCATTTTATCAACGTTGTTGCTTGGTTTTTATTTATTTCAGAAACAATGTATTGCTTTGGTGTTGAGTATGGTCATTATTATATCCACACAAGATTTCTTAAAACATACTATGTCATTAGTTCTTTGACCTTAAATCCGGTTGCATGTGGCTTCAATATAAATGTTTATTTCAACCTGTAAGCTTTCATCTGGACATGCATTTAAAGTTTTGACCAAGTTATTAAGTTTAAAAAATAAAAATAAATCTAAGTTTGCTTATTCAGGTCCATCATCCCAGATATTTTAATGCCTTGTAAATCATTTTGTTTGCTTTTAGATGAATAGTTAAACTCAAAAACTACTACTACTACTTAGTGTTTTATGACTCTTGTCAGTGTTCACATGCTTACGTAACATACCCTTTTAACCTCCAACTCTTTAATCTTAGGTGAATGGTGTTTTTACTTTTGTTTTGTGGTCTTTTTTTTTGCAATGGGACAGTTTCAATTAAGCATGTTTGTCTTTATACACACTGATTGTTTATTATTAGAATTAATGAATGATTGCTTTCACTTGTCACATTTTAGCCATTGATGGCCCCTCTCCTATACATCAGTCATTTTTAAGTATCATAAGTTTCGAAGGCACTTTTTGTATTATTAACCTAATGGATATTGATGGTTAGTTGCAGCGTATGTTTTGAACATGTTTGATGCTTGTAAATATTTTTTTTAAATCTGGCTTTATCTGTATTACTTCAGGTAGATTAAATTTAAAGGGATACAGCCAGAAGGGTTGACATTTCAACATTATATTTCTTTTACAATATTGTCTGCTGTTCTTTTTTTAGAAACATGGTAAATATTTGCAAGTGTGTATCTATTATCCTCAGGTACCTGGATCGTCAAATATAAAAACAAGTGGTAACACTTTTATTTTCATCAATAAAGATGGTTTTTAAAACTAATACCAGGTGCATTTGCATGGTGTCAGAACAATGCAGGAAACAGCATAAGTGATTAGCCATTTTGTTAAAAGATGTTTGTATTTAGTTCATAAATGCAATGGCCCAATGTAAGTTTTTAGTGTTAGAATTGCTGCCATGTTTAACAAAAAGAATAATGCAGCCTGATCACAATAGACTGTTGTGTTTTTAGATAAAGACACAGACGTTTGGATACTAAATGCAGGTAATCACCCACACAGCCTTTTACTGACTGTACACTGCAGCAGGTTACATCACAATTGTAGTTTCTCTGTGTGATCTTGTGGCAGCCATTTTAGTATTTTCAGCTGTGTGAAAAATGTCTTCTGCTACTGATGACAGCCTAACTTTTTCATACTGATAGATGAGCATTGTGGGTATGCCCAGCAGTAGAAAGAGCAGCTGAAAATCTGGTGACTCAATGTAAAATTATATTTTACTGGAGTACTATATAAATGCTTTCCTGAGTCACAAAATGGCCCTTGCATTGTGTGCCCAGCTTGCTCACTTATCTATTAAAACTGAGCTCAGAACTACATGGAGGAGGAACAGGAAGAGTTCATAAATTGGAAAGCCTGCACACTGCTGTTATAGGCTAGACTTCCACCTAGCAACACACCAGCCAATAATAATTCGAGATTATGTTCATGTCCCGCCCACTTTTGACCTTACTTAAAGCGGAAGCAGCCATGCACTTCCGAGTTCGTTCATTGCGGCTGGTCGAACTGCACGTGTTTCAGGCAGTGCATTGTAATCATTTAGTGGAAAAATTGACGGTACTCTTCAGTATTATTCCGATAGTTAAATATCAATAAAATTGTTCTTTATACAGTAAGACAAGACACATGTTCTTTATACAGTAAGACAAATGTAAATCCTTTTGTTTTTTCAAAACACCCACCCGATACGTGAAATAATGATTTTAAGCCTGTATACTAATTTTAAACTTTTAAGAGAGACGCTGTTCAAAGCGATGCATGTAGGGCAATGATTCCTACGGATTCATTCTCAGTGAGTGCAGCGTCCCCACGTGCCCAGACAAGGTACTGCAGGTGTGGAAACCCAGACAGGAGAGGTCACCATCATATTAATTTATTGTCATCTCCAAAAATCCGCTAAGGTCTGTTGAAAAAAGAAGACGATACTTTTGTATCCCAATTGAACTTTGTTGCATTAGGACTTACCCCCTGTGACATGTAGCATATCATCTTGTTTTAGGGTCCCAAAATCATTTAATGCTCCTTGTTTGCAGTTTTTCTTTTCCTGAATAAATGACATGTGACAGTGGTTATCAACTAGAGGGTTTCGACCTCTAAAGGTGACCCAAGATAAATATAAGGAGTCATTTGTTAAAGAAACTTCTTTTACGTGCAATTTCTGTCATTTTTCCAACTCTGAATAACTTCATCTCTTTAGGTCTTTAAAATTCTTTAAATGAAACTATCTGGGAAGAACAAACATCACAATTTTGTTAATTGCTCACAACTCATTGCCAGCTAAAGCCATAACCTGTGATGTGAGGTCACAGGTGACATTGCTTCAATTTAAGGAGTCAAACGCTAAAATGGATCAATTCAGATTGTTGAGAATATGAACTGGGCTAGTAAATGTTCATACTTTTTTGTTCCACTTGATTATTTAACTGCTTTGTGTATACGTCACAAGTAATTGCAGGTTAGCAGAGATGAACGATTAGTAACAATTATCTTAATGACTAAAAGGATTTGTGGGCCTTAGAGGGGAATGAGTTACGGGTTATTATAAGACTGACTTAGGAACATGCTGCATGATGTAATTAGGTTTCTGTTTCCTCTCGGCTGACAGTCACAACTTACTCATGCCATCAAGCTCTTGTTGTTTCTCCATGTTGTAGTGAGAGTGTGTGCACTTTGAGTTTGAATTTGAAGACATTTGTAAGTTTCCACAACTGTACTCACATTTTGTCTTGTTGTTGTGTTGTTGTTGGTTGTACAGAATTATGTAAAACAGAGCTCAACATTTGCACTGCAGACTCGAAAGAATGAACATGTTCTTGTTCCTGTAGCAATTCAGCCTCTGAGGAATCCAACAGATCTGCGTCAGAGTCGGGGAGTCAGTCAGAGAGTGAGCATGGCAGTGAGCAGAGGAGATCCCACAATTCTGAGTCAAACAGCTCCTCAGAGTCAGAGAGTCACTCAGAGTCGGAGAGCGGCTCTGCAGGGTCCAAATCACAGCAAACCACAGCCGAAGTGAAAGACAAACCAGTTAAAAAGAAGGAGCGTCTGGCTGATGTGAAGAAGGTAAACGTCACTGAACTCTAGAGAGAGCCTAAGTCTTCTCTGGCAACTTAATGTTTTAAATGCAGATTCCTCTCCTCTAATAGTGGAGACCAAGTTAACTTTGTTTGTGTAATCAGGCTCTTAATGTGATTTATGAAGGTTTGACATGCAGGACAGTAGTTGCAGGCTAAGTTTTACTTTAGCCACATTGTCTGTGTATCTATGGTACGCTAGTGTCCCAGTTCCGTACTTCATCCTAATCAGGTTTTGAGTATGCAGTGTTCACAATAAAAAGGTGACAAAAAGTATACTCATAATAGTAAGTATGCATACTACAAAAAATGCTTGACTTTTAAATGTGCTGTTGATGTACACTATTGTTCCATAATGCAGTGCACAAAGGGAGAGGAAGTAATACTCAGCTATTGGGTAACAGGTGGTGGTAACCGCTACAGAATTTCTTTTACATTTTAATCAAACCGCATGCATTTTTGATCGACCTTCATCAGCACACATGATGCATATAATGCACAAGATCATGAAAACAATATCATCATTTGCAGCCCAATAACATATGCTTACAAAGTAGAATGCAGAATGGAATTGGGACATATTATATTTGTATTGTGCTAGAGAAAGTCAGCGGCTCTCTGAAAGCAGTCTGCCCCTGTTTACAGATGTGGGACGAACATCCAGATGTGTATGGGGTCAGGAGGTCAAATCGCAGTAGACAGGAGCCGGCTCGTTTAAACATTGGAGCTGGGGTAAGCAGATGTGAACAAAAGCTTGAAGGCAGGCAATGAATCAATAGAAGATTAATTATACTAATAAGCGTCATAACCCTCCGCCGCACAAACATTCCTATTAGCAACATTATCAACAAGCCATTTGTGCCATCTAGTGGACGTTTTACAGAACTGCTGTTATTAAAGCTCTTACAGAAATGTGCATCTGCTGACTGTATTTACAGGGTAGCAGTGACTCTGAGAGTGAAAGTCCCAAAAGAAAAACATCTCGAGCTAAGAAGAAAGAGTAAGTGTGGTCATTTTTGGGATTTTGTTTTAATATTATTTTATTTATTTGATAGGACAGCACCATATTCTTTTAATTCTGCCATGTTGAGACACAGATACTACCACAGAACTCTTTTGTCAGCAAGCTTTTTCTTATTCAACACTCTATCCATTCAGTAGTTTTGCACAATCCACATCTGTTTTTGTTGTCCGTCTGTGTTCGTATTGTGATCCTAACCATTTTAAGCTTGTTTGTAAATGGGTATCTGTTTGTTCCAAATGGGCTTATAGTTTCAGTCAGCCAGGTGATGTTCTACATTGACTTCAAATTTGATTGGTCAAATCAACAGCTAGTCCCTGATCAAATTGTGTTTTGGTGAACACCCTGAGGCCAGTATTTAATGAAATCAAAATTTGGTAATAGCAGTGATGGGCCTTAAGGGTGAACTTGTGGCATTTCTTTGTTGTAAGAAATATCTGGAAAGATGATGACTCAAATGATGAAGAGGAGGAGGAGGAGGCTTCCAACAGTACAGACAGTGAGCAGGAAGAGAAAAAAGTTAGATCCAGAAGACTTCCTGCTAGAAGGTAAGAGTGTAGCGAAGCCTGGCCATCAGACAGCTACCCACCCATCATCTCCAAATCATTCCATATTGTGTGAGCAGTTACCCCCCCTCCCCTTTATTTTGTGAAGTATACACCTGAATATCTCAGCCTTATGTTCTAAAATACGTCTAAAATCTAAATCATAAAACATGAGACAAATATTTAGGGGTCCAAACCTGAGGGGCTGGGAACCACAGCAGGGCTGTGGAACCTTATTATTTTTGTAAGGATTATTTTTCTCCTCCATTATTCTCCTCAGAGTAAAACTCGCGGTAAACCTCGGGCGTAACAATTGACCCACTTCCACCACTAGGTGGCGCTATAGCAGAACAATTAAATTGTTATCAGCTAAAGACTTGGGAGCAGTGTGTCATATCCCTCCACGATCCACTGCACCAAATTTGGATTGGCCATTTATTATTGCCTATAATCAACGTTTATTTGTTTGGTCTAAAAACTCAATGCATTTAAATGGGAAATTTGCAAGCGCAATATATCTGCCACAGTAAATGCTATCAACAAGAAACCTGTGAGGATTGTTTGGCATGTCGCTTGGAGGCTCTGTACCAAATTTGATAAAGATAGGTCATTAGGGCCGCTATAATCAACATATACCATTTTGGCCAATTGTTCAGGACGGTTGTTCCTGAAAAGAATTGATGTTCATAGATTGACTATGGATAACAGAATTGATGTTTTACTAACTTTTATAGAAAATAAAACCAGACGGACCAGAGGTTGCGAAAAATCTCCTTTAGGGCTTTGGGATATTTGCAACAGCACTGTACCGCCGACCTTGCAGCTCACACCTCTCAATATTTCCTGACGTTGGCCTCCCCACGTTACGCCACCAATTCGCCGATGTCGACTCTCGTCGGGGCGACTGGCGCAATGAGGCTTGGACCTCGGTCATAACTGCTTGCCGTTCTAGTTTTCAAATTGTAAATAAATGTTACTGCGGTTTGTCAGTTGGCCAAAAGAGACCAAAATCACTGTGACGATGATCCAGGATGTTGGTGCCTCTCTTACCTGTGTTTTACAGACCTCAGACCAAATCATCAACAGCCAAAAAACAGCTGTCTCAAAAAGGCAGGAAGTCTAGGAATCAGGACTCATCTGCTGAAGAAGATGATGACGACGACGATGATGACGACGATGACGACGATGACGACGAAGACACTCCAAAGAGACAGACTCGAAAAAGGGGTGCAACAAAAGTCAAAAGGTGCATTTCTGATTTTGTTTATATGTTCAGAGATTTAAAGATATTGTTGGTGCAGGTGTTCGGTTGCATTGAGCTATTAGACAGGGGCATTTAGTTTAGTTTTCTACATCCACGACATTCCACTTTCGGGATTTTTCCGTTGCCGACGGAAAATCTGCTGGATGTCACTATGTTTGGCCGGATGTCAGTTTCCCTCCACTTTCTTTGTGTTGGAATTTCAAACTGGTTGATTTATGAGGACTAAGGTTAACTGCTCCTCATATCTGCAGGGTAATTCCAGACAGCTAGCTAGACTATCTGTCCAACTTTTGAACTTACACATGTCACACCAAAACAAGTTCCTTCCTGAGACTTTTTTGCAGAGGTGCCGTGGCTCGCACTGCCCATGAGGCTTGTGATTGGTTTAAGAAAATGCTAATGCCATAAACCAGCGCACGTTTTTCTTCCACCCCGGAATGCTGTGTGGACTAGCCAGACCCCCCGTAGAGCTGTGGAGGAAAGTCTGGCAAAGCAGGACTCAACTTCACCCTTATCCCCTGTTCTGTTGTGTTACAGTTACAAAGAGGACCAACATGACTTTGAAACGGACTCTGATGACCTGATTGAAATGACAGGGGACGCATGCGAGGAGCAGCAGGATGACGACAGTGAGACCATTGAGAAGGTTATGGACACCAGGACAGGCAAAAAAGCAGGTGAAGCATTTTCACTTGTCTCTTTCTATTTTTAAAACCACATTTCTCATTAAAATACATTTTGAAACATATATAAAGTAAGTGTATTTATTTATTTATTTATTTTTTGCTCTTCCAGCCACTGGGGCTTCCACCACTGGGTATGCTGTGCAGGAAAATGGGGACCCGAATGAAGGCTTTGACCCCGAAAACGATGAAGGGGAGACTCATTATCTGATCAAGTGGAAGGGCTGGTCCTACATCCACAACACATGGGAGAGCATGGACTCTCTGATCCAGCAAAAGGTCAAGGGACTAAAGAAACTTGACAACTACAAAAAGAAGCACGATGAGCTCAATTCATGGTGAAAATCTTTGTCTTTACATTATCCTTGTCTTTTGGTTAGCTCATCTTTCGAGAAGTTTCATAGTTTATTCTTTCCCTGTTCATAGGTTGAAGAGGGCGTCACCTGAGGATGTAGAATTTCATAACTGCCAACAGGAGCTCATAGCTGATTTAAACAAGCAGTTTCAGATTATTGAGCGGATTATTGGTAAGAATTCATTATGAGATGTGTTTGCTTTTGTCTGGTAGTGCTGCAGATTATCTCTTTTGTTTGTACTAAAATTAATTCTATCATTAACAGCAACAAAAACAGGAAAGACACCAGGAACAGCTGAATTCCCCTGTGAGTCACTTTTCTAGTTTTTCACTATCACTGTTACTGTTTTTTTAAAGGTCTCGTGTGCTACGTATTTCTGTCACTTATCAAGTGCTTTTACTTATTGACACAATTGTTTGTCTTTTTCTAATTATTTGACTGCTCTTTAAACAGCTCATAGTCACAAGATGCCCTCCTCCAATGAGCCGGAGTATCTATGCAAGTGGATGGGACTGCCCTATTCAGAGTGCAGCTGGGAAGATGGAGCTTTGATTGGAAAGAAGTTTCAGCACTGCATCGACAGCTTCATAAACCGCAACTCCAGTAAAACCGTCCCCTCTAAAGACTGCAAGGTAAGGTTTTCATGTTTGTTTTTTTAAATTGCTTCCCTTTTGATAGTATTATATTTGTCTACCCTAATTAAATACATTTGTTTCAGGTGTTGAAGCAAAGACCAAGATTTGCTCCTTTGAAGAAACAGCCGTCATATATTGGAAATGACGTTCTTCAGCTCAGAGATTATCAGTTGGATGGGTTGAACTGGTTGGCTCACTCCTGGTGCAGGTACTGTGTAAATTTGATTTGTGTTTGTTTTGATTCCCTAATTTGAAAATAAGTTGGCTTTTATATAAAAAGCATGCTTTTTCTTATTCTTCGTGCTCAGGTGTAATAGTGTTATCCTGGCTGATGAGATGGGACTTGGAAAGACCATCCAAACCATCTCCTTCCTGTCGTACATGTTTCACCAACATCAGCTGTATGGACCCTTTTTAGTGGTGGTGCCTCTGTCCACTCTCACCTCCTGGCAGAGGGAGTTTGAAACCTGGGCCCCGGACATGAACGTGGTGGTCTACCTCGGGGACGTCATGAGCAGGAAATCGGTACTTTGAATCCTGCAGGGGTTTTCTCATACTGTCTGCTGGTTTCTCCAGAGTTGGTTACATAAACTTACGTTGTTATTCCTGGTGTTTTTATGTAGATCCGTGACTACGAGTGGGTGAACCATCAAACGAAAAGAATACGTTTCAATGCATTATTAACTACTTATGAAATTCTACTTAAAGACAAGGTATGTGCAGTGATTTCTTTAGGATTGTGTTTACATTTTTTATCATGCAGTATGTCTGTGCATGAAGAGAACCGAATCACTGTGGTTTAAAAAAACTTAAAATTTGTCTCCAGGGGGTGCTTGGGAACATCAACTGGGCATTTCTGGGTGTGGATGAAGCTCACAGGCTGAAGAATGACGACTCCCTGCTGTACAAAACATTAATGGAGTTCAGGTCCAACCACAGGCTCCTCATTACTGGCACTCCGCTGCAGAACTCCCTCAAAGAGCTCTGGTCACTGTTGCACTTCCTTATGCCTGACAAGTACGTCCTGGTTTAGAAGTAAAGCAGGAAAAACGCCATCAGTTAGAGTTCCAGCCAGGGATGGGTGACTTTTATTATCTCTGTCGTGCACAACAGGTTTTCTTCCTGGGAGGATTTTGAGGATGAACACGGGAAAGGAACGGATAACGGTTATCATAGTCTTCACAAAGTCCTCGAGCCCTTCCTTCTGCGACGTGTCAAGAAAGATGTGGAAAAATCTCTTCCTGCCAAGGTGGAACAGATCCTCCGTGTAGACATGACTGCACAGCAGAAACAATTCTACAAGTATGATGATTTTTTACGACCTCCGTCTTCGCAAACCTCTTGTGCAGTAGCTGCATTTCTCCTCCCCATTAATTGAATTTGTTCCTCAATATTTCCAGGTGGATTTTAACGAGGAATTACAGAGCTCTTTTCAAAGGCACCCGAGGCAGCTCCTCTGGCTTCCTGAACATAGTTATGGAACTTAAAAAGTGCTGCAACCACAGTTTCCTCATTAAACAGCCTGAGGATCCAGAAACTGAAACACAACAGGAACACCTGCAGGTATGTCTCCTTAAGAGCCCCTTTTAGCTCCCAGCAGCACCTTAGGATGTCTCTGCTCTGCAAAGGAAATTTGTTGTGACAAAGGAAAGTTGAAAACACGACAGACCAAAAGAATGCTCAGCGCTACTTCATTTTTCCTGACAGCCTAACTTTGAACCGTTTCAGGGTCTAGTGAGGGGCAGCGGGAAGCTGGTGCTGCTGGACAAGCTGCTAACCAGACTCCGAGAAAGAGGCAACAGAGTCCTGATCTTCTCCCAGATGGTCAGGATGTTGGACATTCTGGCTGAATACCTCGCCAAGAAGCGCTACACATTCCAGGTAAGATTTGCACAGGGCTACAGTTCTATACTTCGCATCTGCTTTGTTTTCTGCTAAAATAAAGTGTAACATAAAACTAGGCAATGTGCTTTGGGTACCTTTTTTATTACTATTTGCAGAAATATTAGCATAGAAACCATGCATATAGTGCTGTCATGCTTTCCATCGGGTTCCTCTAACATCTTGTAAAAAGTGTAACCTGCTGCACCACCAGTATCTCCAGAAACTGTGTCTACACTGACAGGCTTTTGGGGTGGTTGTGTTGGGTAGGTACGACTCGGATGAGGATCAGATGTCAGTGTTGTTGCGCACATACTCCGCCAGGCTGAGAGATCATGTGGTTATTTATATCAAGTTATTTTCTGCCAAAGACCACACAAACTGCTGCAAGTCACTCGACTCAGGTTGTTTTTGCTGACTTGGTCTCTGGTGTAGACTGTTGTATCAGTCCGAGCATATATACTGGGTACAATGGCATGTCAAGCAAAGTGATGCCAAGGTTATAGTGGAGAAATGCCCGGGAAATATTCAAAGGGTAATTTCTGTGTGTTTGCCTCTTTCCTCTTCAGCGGCTGGACGGTTCCATAAAGGGAGAAATCCGAAAGCAAGCACTTGACCACTTTAATGCAGAAGGCTCAGAGGTATGTGTACTAATAATGTAATTGTTGCTCTTTGAGTTGTAATATTAACATATCACAAAAAGCAGTCTCATTTTATTGGAATCGTGACTAGGGCTGTCCCAGGATGGATTTTTTTTGTACAACACACATTTGTGAAATCATCAAACTGTTGCTGTTACCGCCATTTAAAAATAATTTCAATCTCAGCTGTTCCTAAATAAAATAGTTCCTAAATAAACTTTTCAACTGCATTTATTCCTGTAGTAGTCAAATCGTTATATCGTATATACACTACTGGTCAAAAGAGTGGTTCATTTAGAAATTTCCATTGCGCTCCATTGTAGACAGAATACCTAGATCAGTTGCATAGTTTTTTTAACCAGTGCAGCAGTTGACAGATTACATTATGTGCTTACATTAGTGCAACCGGGTTCTTCAATGCTTTTCTAGTTAGTTTTTTAAAATTATATCAGATTAGTAAACAGAATGGGCTTTTGGAACATTGGATGAACAGTTGATGATAACGGGCAATGTAGATATGGCATTAAAGATCAGCCACACACTCAGATGAGCTGGTATTCTGTCTATAATGGAGTAGTATGGAAATTTGTAAGTGACCCCAAACGTTTGACTGGTAGTGTAGCCTAAATGTTTTTTTATTCCAGTTTTGTCATAAAGATGCGGCCGTTGCTGGAATATTGGTCCGTATCAGAGCATGTGAGCGGAGCGCGAGCGAGCGGGAAAATATCGGATGTAGCACAGAGCGGATGTTTTCAAAAGTTAAAGCGTCATCTTATCTCTCACACCATGGGGGTGGCAGTAGCTCAGTCCGTAGAGTTGGGGCGCTGGTTCAAGTCCCTGTACGGACCAAAAGTATGGTGGTGGACTGGTAGCTGGAGAGGTGCCAGTTCACTTCCTGGGCACTGCCAAGGTGCTTTTGAGCAAGGCACCGAACCCCCAACTGCTCGGGACGCCTTTCCATGGGCTGCCCCCTCACTCTGACATCTCTCCATTAGTGCATGTATAGAACCTGAGCATGTGTGTGTAATTCAGGCCTGTGTGTAATAACAGAGTGTAAAGCGTAGTTTCCCCTTGTGGGATTAATAAAGTATAATAAATTAAACAAAAAAAGTTAAAATAAAAATCCCTGTCCAGAATGGCTCCAACTGAGTTCTTGAGGAAATTTGGGACCCTCCACTCCGCTCACGTGCATTCGGCAGGCATGTCATTGGATTCAGCAAGCCCCCGTTTGTTATTGAACACAGACACACAGGCAACTGAACACTCTTTATTGACAAAAACCCACTTGCGGGGTAGGATTACATTTGATGGTGTATGTTGAGGTGTGTTGATCTGTTTTCCAGGACTTCTGCTTCCTGTTGTCCACCAGAGCTGGAGGTTTAGGGATAAACCTGGCCTCAGCAGACACTGTAGTCATCTTTGACTCTGACTGGAACCCTCAAAACGACCTGCAAGCACAAGCCAGGGCTCACAGGATTGGCCAGAAGAAACAGGTAATCCATGGCTCAAATTGATGGCTTTCATTGTAGATATGCTCCAGAATTGAAAGATTGGGTAGTAAGAAAATTACATCTATGCTTTCCTTTCATAGGTGAATATTTATCGACTTGTCACCAAAGGGACAGTGGAGGAGGACATTATTGAGAGGGCAAAGAAGAAGATGGTTTTGGACCATCTTGTCATACAGAGAATGGACACCACTGGTCGAACTGTACTGGACAGCAACTCAGGAAACACAAAGTAAGATGTCAGAAATCATCTTGTTTAATTTTAAGATACTGAAGCTCTCTGTGTGTTTTTAACTTTGCTTCTTTTTTTGCTACAGTTCAAACCCGTTCAATAAAGAAGAACTGACTGCTATCCTCAAATTTGGTGCAGAGGAGCTTTTCAAAGAGGCAGAAGGAGAGGAGTCTGAACCACAGGTACTGTATTATGGCTAATTATCTTTTGTCCATTCAAAATACTTGTTTTTCATATTTGAAAATCAAACCAGAATGTATTTCTTTCTGTAGGAGATGGATATTGATGAGATCTTGAGGCTGGCTGAAACAAGAGAAAGTGACCAGGGCTCCAGTGCTACGGATGAACTTCTGTCTCAGTTTAAGGTACCGGTTTCTATCGCAAAGTTTTTAAACACCTTGATCTGAAATTATGTCAATGTCAAGCATCCCTTTCTTTCAACTTCTTAATAGTTTCCTTCTTTCTCCTCATGTCGCTGCAGGTGGCCAATTTCTCCAGCATGGAAGAGAGCACTCCAGAGTTTGCGGATAAGTCCATACGGGAATGGGATGATATCATCCCTGAAGAGCAGCGACGCAAAATCGAGGAGGAGGAGAAGCAGCGGGAGATGGAAGACATCTTCATGCTGCCCAGAAGCAGGAGCTCTAACAAGAGGGTAAGGTTTATTTTAGAAAGGCGTGTTGTTCACTTACAGTGAACTGTTTATTTTAAGATGCTAACCATCTTCCAGCAGCTTATTTGTATTGGGTCATCAGGTGTCGCTGTGGTTCCTCTCTTTCAGGCTCAAGCCAACGATAGTGACAGCGACGTGGGCGCCAAGCTGAAGCACCGCTCCTCAGGCTCTGAAAGCGAGACTGATGATAGCGATGATGAAAAGAGGCCGAAGAAGAGAGGCAGACCCAGAGCTCGCAAAAACAATGTGGAGGGTTTCACTGATGCGGAGATCCGCAGGTAAAATATTTATTGAGCTTTTTTTCTGTTTCTACTTTTTGTATTATCAGCGTTTCCTTTCATGTACACAATTTAAAATGTATTAATGATCATGTCATTAACAGGTTCATTAAGGCATACAAGAAATTTGGATCTCCACTCGAAAGGTAAGCATTATACAATGATATTAATAATAAATGTATGCCTACATAATTTGATTGCATGGTTTGTCAGACAACGGGATTTCTCATTTCTGTGTCCAGGTTGGAGGCCATCGCTCGAGATTCTGAGCTGGTTGACAAATCCATAGCAGACCTAAAGAGACTTGGTGAACTGATCCATACTAGTTGTGTGACTGCAGTGCAGGAGCACGAGGAACACCTTAAGGAGAACCCAGTTGAGGGTATGTTGGGTTTACTTGTTTAGAGTTATTTGAAATCATTGCATTTTTTCAGGCCTACTAATTATGCTTGTTGTTATTCCAGCCAAGGGTCCCGGGAAACGCCGAGGAATTAACATCAAGATTTCAGGAGTGCAGGTCAACGCCAAGTCCATCATCCAGCATGAGGAAGAGTTTGAGCCCCTGCACAAAGTTGTGCCCTCCAATCCTGCTGAGAGAAATAAGTAAGATGCCACTGCAGTTAGAAGGAGGAGCATGGGCTTTTGTTCAAGATACAATATTAAGAGTAAGTGCATTTGTGTTGCAGATTAAATTTGACAAGTCTCTGTTTCCCATAGGTTCACTCTGACATGCAGGGTCAAGGTAGCCCACTTTGATGTAGACTGGGATCTGCAGGATGACATCCAACTCTTGCTTGGTACTTATGAGCACGGCTTTGGCAACTGGGATCTGATCAAGACGGACCCTGACCTTAAACTCGCTGATAAGGCAAATGTCTAATTTCTACCTTTATCACTTTATCACTCAAGTTGGATCAATGGATATCTAAATATAAGAACACAAGCACACACTGCTTAAGTTAATACATTTATTGTGTGCTTTTGGACCAAAACTTTCCCGTTTAGATATTGTATAATATGTTTTTATAAGTCAAGACCTGGTCAGATAGTTGAGAATGCTGCTATATTTCTTCTGTAGCTCGTAATCAGCACCTTTTCGAATCATATGTCCGTCTAACATTTACTTTCCCTCTGTGCAGATTCTCCCAGACGATCCAAGCAAGAAGCCCCAGGCCAAGCAGTTGCAGGCAAGAACAGAGTATCTTCTAAAGCTGCTGAAGAAAGAACAGGACAGTACAGACGTGTCTAAAACTGGGGAGGAGGTACGCTGCTATTACTCCCTGGGTTACTAATCCATACTGTTTTCACCACATGAAGTTTGCCTTTGACCTACCTCCCACACAGCTCATCCAGTCTCTTCCTCCACAGGTCAAAGTGAGGAAGAGGAAGTCTCGGGTGAAAAAGGAGAAGATTCTTAAGGATGAGCAGGGCAATGACATCTCCTCCCCCCGCCTGTCCGACAACCCATCAGAGGAGGGCGAGGTCAAGGTCCGTGTCATCTGCTAGTCTTTAGGGTTCAGGCTGAGTTACGCGTCTGTTTCGAGGTTTTCTGCTACCTACAGTACACGTGGAGTGTCTCATTGTAGCTGATGGGCTTCTCCTAAAATGTTTTTACTACAATAAGTTGCTATGCGTTGTATTTGCTCCTACTTTTTTCAAGTATAAGTAGTGTTTGACAGTAAAAGCAAAGATTTTCACTAAAGACATTTGATTTTGTGACCCAGAAAAGCCACTCTATCGTGTCTTTAATTGCAGTGATGCAAGTGGATAAACTGTAAATCAGGCCCTGCCAACGACAGAGTAACCACTGCAACACCTTCACAAAGAAATGTAATTCAGATATTAATTTAGATAAGCAGAGCAATGGTAGACTTGATTCACTAAATCCTTGTTCTCTCATGTTGTATGACCCTATGGTTGTCTTGTATTGTATTTGAGCAGGATGATGGAACAGAGAAGTCACCCGCCAAGAAAAGACAGAAGAAAAAGGATAACAAAGAGAACAAAGAAAAACAGGGAACTCCTAAAAAGGAGAAAGATGGAGACAAAGAAAAAAAGGGTCCCAAGCCCAGAAAAGAAAAGGTATTTATGACCTTATAAAATGTGCATTGTTCAATCTGTTTTAAATGTAAATGGATGTAATGTTGATGGAAAAACACAAAGCCATTGTAGCATCAAAATGCAACACGCAGCTGAAAGTCTTTAGCTAGAGGGTTGTGGCCTTTTGCCAGTCTGTCCTCCTCCTGTGAATAATTTATTCAAGGTATGATTGGATGAAGCAGGGTAATTGTCTTATGTCTCCTGTTTTTGTATTTCAGGCTAAAGGAGCCAAAGGGAAGAAGACTCAAGGTCCAGTTCACATTACGGCTGGGTCTGACCCCATTCCCATTCAAGGAAAGGAGGATGATGAACTCGACCAGGAGACTTTCAGTATTGTGAGTTTCGTATTTAGTACCCATGCAAAAATGAAGCCTGTGGAGTTTGACAAGTAATTTGTGAACAGTGCACTACAATAATATCAGTACTTTGTACTTGTGTGTAGTGTAAAGAGCGCATGAGGCCGGTAAAAAAGGCCCTGAAGCAGCTGGATAAACCAGATGAGGGTCTGTCGGACCAGGAGCAGCTCCAACACACTCGCACATGCCTACTAAAGATTGGAGACCGGATCTCCGAGTGCCTTAAAGCCTACAGCGACCCTGAACATGTCAAAATATGGCGGAGGTATGATTTGATATTACCTTTTGTGAAATGATTCCTGATGCTCAGCTGTTTAACTCTGCTAATGAGTATTTGTTCTTTTTTTGGCAGAAACCTCTGGATTTTTGTGTCCAAGTTTACAGAGTTTGGCGCAAGGAAGCTTCACAAGCTTTACAAAATGGCACAGAAGAAGCGATCACACGAGGAAGAGGCAAGTGGTTCCTAGCTGTAGTTAACACTGGTTCATCAGGTGTTCGGAAGTGAACTTGATGTTTTGTACATAATCCCACACTGAAAATATCCTGGGACATTTCCAGAAGGAGCAAAAGAAGAAGGATGATTCTGGAGGGAGGGTGAAAAACTTCAGACCAGAATCCTGTGGTTCCAGTCGAGACTCCATGGGTACGTCGTCCTCCAAACCTGGCTCTCACTCGAATCAGCCCGGCCCTCACGGACACCACAGAGAGTCGTACAACTCGGCTAATAAGCGGCACTTTAGCAATGATGGTACGTGAGGACAGAATTATTTTAGTTTAAGGCACAGAAAACTGAAAACAAAGTGAGAATTCGGTGAGCTTTAGAGGTGCTAGCAAGCAGATTTAGTTCACACTGGACAATGCCAGGCTTCCCCGTATCCAGTCTTTGTGCTGAGATAAGCTAACTATTTCCTGGCTGTATCTTCACATTCACCAAACAAATTTCCCCTCCAATGTCAAACTAGTTCTTTGATTGAATTTACTTATTAAATGATGCAATAATGTTTTTTTGTTAAATAGCAGATTCTCAAGATCAAGATAACTTTATTGTCCCCTGAGGGAAATTTGTCTTGGGCATCAGTACTACATTATGCTGCTGTAAACATCATTAAACACAGACTTTACACACACATACAACATACAATCCACCCTACGTTGCAGACAATGCACAAGTAACCAATGACCCTCCCCTGTCAATTGATAACCAAGTATATAAAACCTGAATAATAAAAACAGATAATTCTGTATAAATTGCACTAGAGCACATATAAAAGAAAACAGTATGACCGAAACAAAATACAACCGCCACAATACTATATAACAAAATCACATAAGATCAGATTCTACATGTTTCATTGCAGATAGAGGAGACTGGCAGAGGGACCGTAAATACAATTACCCAAGTAACAGCAACCAGTCATGGCAAGGAGACCGACATCACCAGTATGACCGCTATAAGGATCACTATAGTGATCGACGTCCACATGGAGACTCGTACCGCAGCTCAGGCAGTTACCGCAACAACAGCTCCCCTCGAAAAAGGCCATATGAGCAGTACAGCAACGACCGGGACCACAGGGGTCATAGACCCTATTATGACAGGTGAGAGTTACTCTGTTGACATGAGTTTTAGTTTTTTTATTATATATCACAGAACTGTAATGTCATACAACTGGTTTCATAGCATTGCCATAAATGACATTTCAGGCATTCAGACCCCAAGAGAAGACGTCCGGATGAATTCCGTCCCAGCTACCACCAGGGAAGAGAAGGCCCTCTTCAGGACTTCAGGAGGATGCCAGAGCACAGGCCGGCCGGTCCAGCCGGGCAAGAACACTACAGCAGGCCCTTCCACCCTGACAAACCTCCTCCGCCACAGGACCCTCGCTCCCCACAGGCTCAGAAGTCTCCCCAGGACTCACGCTCTCCGCCAGAGCGGCCCGCAGAGCCAAACACAGTGGCAGATCCTACCTGGAACAACAGGAAAACGTAAAAGTATGACAGTGCTGGCTAAGAAAGTGATCTGGGTGTTAAGTCCAGGTTCAAAGCCACGTACATGCTGCTGATCGACAAGTCTGGACATGCCAATCATAAGCTCACAGTTGGAAAGGGAATCAACATGAACCCTCTTTACCAGCAAAACTATTGTGCTCTTTTCTCCCAGTGGCTGCGAATGATTTGTGACCTGAAGGAAGAGGTTTGTTTTCCTCTTGTCATCTTCAAGATGGAAAAAAACTAAAACAAGCATCTTTATTTAAATTGATTGACTCAAATCAGTTAACCATGGTAAGACTGAATGGAGTGTAAATGGATGCTTAGTCCCATGGACTATTTTCTAAGGAGAATTTAGGATACATGAACCGATGACTGATCTTAATCCTAAAAGTGCCTGAAGGCTTTGGCCTTTCTGAATGGTAAATGTATGGGATTATTCCCAAAGGAAGCATGACATGGGAATTATTTTTTTGTGTTTAGCTTTAAGTCTTGCAAATGATGACAATTTCGATACAAAAGAATGTGTTCATCATCATCTGCACCTTCAAAATGTTTATCTTGAACATGTAGCTGAACTGAAGCACCATGTGGGTTAAAATGGTGGTTATGTCTCCTCTAAACACTCTACAAAAAGGTTTTTAGCTAATTCAAATTGCTCATGTGTACAAATAATCATTGTTTCTGTAATTGTGTAGCTACATAAATCATAGCAATCGTCTTGCTTTGTTCACTCTAACCACTTTCCCTCTTAGTAGGCCCAATGAAGCTTTGTAAGCAGTATTTATTGCAAAAATGTTTGCAAAGGCTCCTAACACTATGACTTAGAACAATCCTTTTAATTTTGCCTTTCAGTATTCTGATGATTAAGAGCGGTACTTTGGTGTAATTTCATTAATTCGTCTAGCCACATACAGTATGTAAGTACTCAATTATGTCTGAATATACTACGTGATAAAACATTTTCTTTCCTTATCCATTGTTGGGCAATGCTGTTGCTGGTAAGTTGTTGAAGGGTTATCAGGAAGTTGCTGATTACATTTGGTTATGTTTATTACCTTTGGTCCCTCTTTTCCTGTGCCAAACCTGCTCTGGCCCTCAAATTTAATTTCTTTTTTTTAAGCTTCTCCATTTGTGCCTTATTTATGTGACTATTATCATACTGTATATTGTTCATGGACAGTACTGGGGCCTAAAACAGGCAGGATGTAGTATTACTCATTTTTAGGAAATTGCTCTAAATGAAAATGTTAAGGGACTACGTATTCTGGTCATCATGTGGTTCAGTGGTTTTTCAAAAGAGTTGATGATTTGAGGGGAAAACATAAATATAAAGAAATCATGTGTGGTGGTCCAGGGCACTTAGCCAACCTGTTACAGTGAACAGCCAGCGCACCTTTTCTTCCATGTTAAGAAAGCTATAGTTCCTGTATCATATGTTCTTCAAGAAAGTCAAAATAATTTATATTTGTGACAAAACCACTCTTCATGAGACATGTGCTGTACATATGTTTGGACATATGTAATAAACTTTGTTACACAATGAAAATGTGTCTACTTTCATTTCCTTGTGGAGGACTTAAATAATATCTTCCTGATTTCATCATCACGCGGTCTCTACTGCAAAGACAGGCAATAGGTTTTCAGGACTGGAATGTATGAGTCAAAATTATAAATCATTTAATTATGATCCTATTCATACAATTAAGAGTGGTATAATGTTAAACAATTCAAACTTTATTATAAAAAAATGCAATCATATTAGTTGAGTTGTGAAATACAATCATTATGGTGAGTTTAAAGGAAGATAAATAAAACATCAAAATTAGAAGTAAATTTGTTATTTCTAAATATTTAAAGTCACCAGAAAACGAATTATGGACATTTTCATTTTTACGTCACCCTCTGAGTTTTCAGTTACAGAAAAACTGTCACTGAAAGAAGAGCTGTCACTGAAAATGGTCACTATATTTTTTAACTCATTTAATATGTTAAGTAATATCTCAAATACCATATTAATATCAACATAATTGTTAGGTAACTCTCATATATAAGCTTTCCTCTTTTATGCCAAAATTTACTGATGCATAATCTTAGATGCGTCTTAATCATGACAAGGGGTACAGGAAGTGGACATGTTTGGAGGTCTGCTATTGGCTGAGTCAGAGCTTGAGCTAGGCATTTGTGGGTTGACATGACTGTAGTCCCATAATTGTCTGCACTGAAAACGCACACTTACAACATTTCTAAAGTCAAGTTTTAGCTTTTAAGTTTTACATTTTAAAAAGACTTTGTAGATTTTTTTTACTCACAAGTTAAAATCAGTCTTGAGGTTTCTTACCAGAAACATCTGCTCACGTTCACTACTGCATCTTTACAGCAGGGGGCAGTCAAACACTGCAGGTGTATGTATGTAATGGTGAATTTCAAAACCTGCTCTCACAGCAACAGCAACTGAGACAAGAGGGCACCTCATTAACAAGACATTTTCTTTTATTCAATAAATAATTTACATTATAAACAGCTGGCATGTGGCACCACATTTGCTTTACATACAAACAGTTTGATCTTTCTGGCATTTCCCATTCAGCTATTTTTTAAAAATCTTTTCTACCATTAAAAGTCTGACATAGAATTTCAAACAAAAAAAATAAGAGCTAACTGTAAAAGAAAGCATAAAGTGCTTTAAATTCAAAAACATGAACACCCCAGAACATGTTCCTGCATATAAAGTGATGACAACCAGGATTTTATCACTTTCTCCACTTCAACAATAGGGGAGTATACTTTATATATAGTAAAGAATATTTTGTTCTGTGGTGTTCATATTTTTGCAACAATCCCTTTTCAAATAAAAAAGGTTCACATTCACCAAAACATCTGATGTACAAAAACAGGAGTGATAAATTTAAAACACAACTGGTAATATACAAATTGTAACTCACAAAACATATGTACAATCTCACATTTCACTTGTAGAACCATATACTGCAAAACTCACAACACAAATTACATCTATTAACACAAGATTCAACATTACAATCATTTGTTTGTATGATTATTTGTAGTCAAACTGCACCAATACATGTTCCAAATAGCAGTAGTAAGGTCTGCCGAATACTTCAGTGTAAAGGATATATGACCGTTAAAACTGAGTCCGAGTAGCAACTGTGTCTACAAGGGATAACTTACACATTATCAGATACTGCAGTTTAGAGCCAAAGATCAAAAAAGCAAAGGTGAGACTGCTAAAACAGAAACTAATGCAGCTTTAACAATGTGTTACTGTACTGCAAATTCACCCACAAACACAAATTATATACAGTTAAGAACCCCCCTAATGTGAATTGTTTAAGACTGAATGATGGAAATTCAGTTGTGAGGGAAATGTTGGCACAAGGGCTTGTTCTTTGGCAATGACTTAAGCCATGAAATCACGTCTACAGACATATGCTTGTCATTTACGCACAAAGCCACAGTCAGGTCAGCACACTGGTAGTCTATAACATGCTAAACTGACTAGTGGTGATGTCTTTACAGCTAGTACTAACAGTAACTACACCACTGAGACTTGAAATTGAGAATTAAATTCACAAAATGTTATCAAAGAGGTGTCTTAGTTTGATTGGCTAAACTACTGTCTGTAAACGAGTGCCCATAACGTTCTTTTGCTTTTCTTGTTAGCTACATTCACATTACAGATGTAAAACACAAAACACTATCTGATCAACAATGGAGTGAAAGGCTGTATGACACTGAAAATGAAAAGACTTTTTTTTTATCAGTTCCCTTTTGGGATTTGTTACTTGGCTTTTAGAGGCCATTTTGACAGACTATGGAGCACCTCGTCTTTTCTATTTCTGACATTTTGGGTGCAACAGAAAGACATGGGAAAGATTTCTCCCACTGGAGGTTCATTATCTCAATTTTGGACTCCGGCACCCACAAACACACAAAATCAACCACAGATTCTGAATTCTGCACACATATTGTACTAACAAACACACACACACACACACACACACACACACACACACACACACACACACACACACACACACACACACACACACACACACACACACACACACACAAACCTAACAATATGACCCATTAATCTCCACAGCAGACAACTGGAGACGCTGCTCTGACATCCTTTTGGCTGAGTGCTTCCTCCAAAAGGCTCAGGCTTTTCCAAAGCTGGAAACTAATCAAACATAGAGCTGCTTCTGGCCTTAGGTTAACAAAAGCCCCTGTCAGGTCCTCTCGCTTTGCCACATGAACCACGGAGAGCTTCACTGGCTTGGCACCAATGAGTGGATCAAGGGAGGGAGGATCAGCAAACTCTTCTTTCTGCAAAAGATCATCTTGTCCGGCTTCCCATAGGCATGCAGGCCCGGTGAGAATGTGGGATTTAATCCCAGGTGGATATCCTGAGCTCTGGTATAGCTGGGCTCTCTCACCGCTGCTCTCATCAAAGACTAGTCCTATGAAGCAGCTAAATAGACACGTGATGATTGGTGGGAGCACGGGGACCTCGTCTTGTCATTAGACTGAAGTCAAGACATGACAATACTAAAATGAGACTCAGGGCTGGGATGTCACAGAACCAGAGCCAAAAAGAGGATTCGATGTACGACACAGCAATGGTACTCTAAAACTCACCGACAGATACACCACGAGGATACTGTTGTAAACGGGACTATAGATGAACTGTGCAACACTCAATCCACAATAAGACAGCAAGGACATTGAGGAAGAGGAGTGAATGAAAATCTTTGACCCTCTGTGCTGCATTATTAATAAAAGCATCCTTTTCAAAGATGTGATGTCTGTTACTGTTTGAGTGGAGCACTTTTACATCCTCAAAGGCGTAGTAGGCTGCCATGGTGAAGTTTATGTCTCCAGAGGAGAGGAGATCAAACACGCAGGACTGAAAGTACAGGTCCTCCACTGGGAGCCGCTCTTTGCACTTGACCTTAGCGGACTGGTAGGTAAAGCCATGTGCCGCGGTGCTGCTCCTCGTCCTGCTTGCGATCTGGGCCTCCGCTGCTCGAGCTTTGAAGTTCCTGAAGTCGATGCGCTGGTTGGCTGGACAGCCGTGAAGACACAGGTACAAGTCCTGGTTATCACCTTCTTCCACAGAGTTGACAACTTCCTCAGGCATCCGCACAGCAAAGGTCAGGTAGCGTCCTACCTGCCGGACCACTATGGTTGTTCCAATGTACCTGGCCTGAATCTCCACATGCTGCCCAGGAACCTTCTCCACCACGCGCAGTGTGTTCGCTCCGTGCCGATCCCCTCCGTTCTTGGAGCCATCTGCAAATGCAGCTGGCAGCTCATCTGTCTCTGCGTGGTACATCTTCTGATCCACACATTCCTGGAAATTCTTAAAGATGATTGTCAACTGCAGGAGGACAGAAAAAGAAAGAAAGAAATGCAATTTACATTTAGCATAAATGATCATATGTGCCTTTAAGATTCTCACAAATGCAAGTCTGCAGTCATCAGTTGCTGGGTTTTTCAGAATCCTAGTGGACTGCAGTAAATGTAAACATCAGATTTAGAAAGGAAAGTGCTTCTACTTTTGCATTAAGAGCAAGTTTGTGCAATAGGTGCCATCTACCCCACCATCCCACTTAAGTGTCATATTTCAGCACTGCCTCAATATGGGGGAGGCCAAGGTAAACGCCCTCAAAAAACATGAGTCTCGGCCATGTAAAAATCAGGCCTCAGTTTGCAGACACAAAGACGATCCATTCATAGTGCTGAAAAACCTGCCTGTGAACCCCAGAACTATGCTCCAGGGAGTGGCGTTGGGCCAGGACAGAGCGATATACTCTGTAGCTAATTAAGTGAGACTGGTGGTCAGGACTCTGCAAGCTTGGTTTCATCAGGACACCAATAAGCCATTGTCAAAGCAGCGATACCAGGACAGGATAGGGACTCCGATGTCTGCTTGATTGGGAAAGAGGACGGGGGGAGGGGGGGTCTACGGAATACTCTACTAGCTTGAATATCCATCTGCTGCACCAGTTCTGTCTCAATTCCCCTAAACCTTGGCTATCCATTCCCACTTACATTAACTTCTGTTTTTTTCACTGGCTCATTCCTAAAGCATTTAATGAAAACAAACAAAAGAAAAATGCCTCTATTATCCCTCCATCAAAATGAAGATGGAAATAACCAGACAGTTTTATTTGCTGTAGCAAGAGCAATCCACCAACAACGAGTTCTGCTAATGCAGATATTTTACCAGAGGGGCCTTGTTTGCACAGGTGGCATTGGCTGCTGCCTTGCTTTCTCTTTGTCCAGAATCAAGATCTTTAAAAAAGCTGTCTCATTTGCTTCCAAGAATAGCAATACAAAAAATGCCATTACTTTAAAAGCTAAAAAAAACCCACAAATGTTTAATAGAGTATCATTAAGAAACCTTGATTGCAGAAAATTGTACTTTCAATGAATGTAATTAAGAACAAAGTCCTTTTATGCCTTAGTCTAAATACTTCAGTTATAATACGCCGCAAAGTGGCTGAGATCCACAATCATTGCTGTCAAAACTTTGCCAAATCTGGACCAAACGTTTGCCAACTACAAATACTCCTACCTCTTTGTTTTTGACCTCAAGTTCTACTGAAAATCATTTCAGACACAGCCATCCAATGTACCATTAAACAAAATCACTATAAGTAGGATTGCACTGCTGATGAAGCTATGAAAGAAAATATCTCATAACACAGACAAAATACCTACAGTTATGTACAGACACAACATTTCTTAACTTAATGTGCTCAGTGTGAGCTACAGAATAAGTAGGACAAACATCAGCCTGAGCTGTCTACTGTTAAAAGTGAAAATGGAGCCTTGTGTTAACATTTGACGCAGCACTGCTGTTCTAATGCTAACATATCATTTATAAAGCTTATCAAGATCTTTGCTTTTGAGCTGGGGTTGGCTTCATTATCTGTCATTATGGACCTCATCCAAACACTAACCAGAGTCCACAGTTTGACAGAGAAGCAGCCCTACAACAGCTCGCACAAACAAACCACACGAAAGAAGAGACCCACACAAACAAAAAATACCAACCACATGTTTTGTACAAAAAATTCACAAAAACAACAAATATGATACATCAATACAGCAAGGTGCAAGTAAAGATTATCTTGATCATAGATGCATTTGTTCATTTTAAAATAAAAGAAAACAGAAAAGAATACACATTTGAGATGCTGGTACAGCAAATGTTTTGGCATTTTTGCCTTATAAATTACTGTAACGATTAGTTGATTATCACAATAGCTGCTGAATGATTTTCTGTTGATGGTAGAGCTGAAACGACTAGTCAGTTGATGATTAATTAGTCAAGCAAAAATGCCCAAAATGTCCTAGTTCAAGGTTCTCAAATGTGAGAATTTGCTGCCTTTCTTTGTCCTATGTGATAATAAACTCAATAAAAATTTTGGACTGTTGGTAGATTTTGAAGATCTCCCCATGGAAATTGTGATAGACAATTTTTCTTAATAATTGGATAAAATAAACAGCAAATGAGTCTATAAATGTAAATAATTGTTAGATACAGCCCTAGTTGACTGACTGTTGATCAATAGTTATTGTTTCTGACCTAAGTAGACTATATTGACAAGCACAAAGGGTGAACAGAAAGGAGCCCCACCTTGCTCGTGGCGGTGGCCAGAGACCCTGGCACCACCGGAGTGTTGGTCACCTGGACAGACAGGTATTTGTTGTGGATGAGCGGCCAGGCTCCTTCCACCTTACACGTCTGAAACTCGTCCCCAAATGTTCTGAGGTGTGGGTCTCCAAAGAAGCCACAGTGAGTGTAGTTGGGCGGCGCTGTGTTGCGTGGAAGACTGCGCTCATATTGGCACACTTCCGGGCCGTCGGAGCGCTCCTGGCTGTCAGGCAGGAGTGGCGGGGGTGGAGGAGGAAGTGGGGTGCGGGCACGTGGTTGGGATGTCGGCCCCTCCTTGGAGCAGTTGTGTTGGGTCATTAGATCTTCTATGCCATGCTGGGCGGAGTGGTACGCCAAGTCCCCCCTGCAGGTTCGTGCGGTCCGACGTACACAGCTGTTGTACGCTCGCAGCGCTGTGCAAAACTCCTCCTCCGGTCCAGAGATCGAGGTGGAGGCCCAAAATTCAGAATTACACTTGAGGATCTTGCACTGCAGACTCACTGTCAGGGAGGATCAAGATACAGTTTGAGCAAAAGAAGAAAAACCAGAGGCCACCATGTCATTTAGAAAGATGAATGTGACACAGAAAAAGCTATAAATACACTTTGGCTGTTATGGAGAATAGTTTAAAAACACAGATTTACATTATACTAAATCTAAAGCAAGAATAATCAAGAATCTTTCAACTTATAATGAATACCCACACAACCATTGTTAGGCTGCAGAGCCAAATGTAGTCATAATATTCTTACATTCTAATTATACATATTATAATAATAATAACAAAGCAGTATTTTTTTTATGTTTTTCCACATTGTTTTGTCTAGTACCTAGTAAAATGTAGGCCCATAAAACACAATAAAAGGCTAGAGAAAAGAAATAAAAAATGGAAAACGCCATAATATATGATGAGTTTTGTTTGTACACCACATAAAATAACATCTTTTCAAATCTATATATTTTCAAAACTTGAAACTGTTTTTGCACCCAGTGGCTTCTGGTTTATGTAAAAAAAAAATGCCATTTGAGATCTTAATCTACACCTTTAGTGATAATTAACGCTGCTTGACCGTAGATTGTTGTCTCCAGCTTTATTGCCACATCCGGCCAACTCTTTACAGAAATGTTCTTCAAACATTTATCAGGATGCCATGTTGCCACACTATGTTTGACTAGTATTACCTTCCACTAATAGAGCATTCGTTTGAGTAGGGCTGTGAGAACATTCAGCCAGTGTCAAGGGGGGAAACCATATCAACACTTTGAAGTCACACTTTAAACAATATCCCTCCTCAAAGCTTCACCGCAGCTCTCTCCAACCCCCGCATCGCTCTCTATTTACCACCCATCTGATAGATGGCAATAAACCAATCTTTATCTCAACTATCAGTGCATTATCACTTTGTTGTTGACAGTAAGTGACTTAAGAGGAAAACTGATAAGGGGTTGGCAAACGTGCAAGGTGAGCTGAATGAGGTTTCCCCACTGCAAAAAGTGACCCATTGCAACCACTGCATTGTCAAATTACAAGGATAATAGGTCAATTAAAACGCAAAATTATGGGTGTCTAATCTAACGTTACACTAGCATTGGCTGCTGCAGTTCACTGGACCTTTTGAAAGACCTTAGATCGTATGGTGGAACAGGCACATTCAAACCATAATCCACCAGCATGCTCGCTAAAAAAAGGTTTCAAGGGCAACAATCAAAGAATCTCAAAATGTAATTTCTTGCATAATGACCAAACTTAAAGTTGGGTTATTACACACACACACACACACACACACATTGTCTTTGCACCTAAAGACCCAAACGTGGATAGTAAAAAGTACAATAAAACACTGACTAGTACTAGGTTACTTGAACTAGTCAAAGTGCGCTGTAATACCATAGTTGTTCACTTTCAAGCCTGTTGAAATATTTTCCAAACCTTTAACCTTTTCCAGACGTATGCACGTATAGCGCTTCGTCCTAAATCTATGTAATCTAGCTAGTAGCTAGATTTTAATCAGTTTTGTACTGAGTTTAATGGGATTCCAACGGATTCGCTATATTTGTTTTTTCTAACAATTTGCTGACTTCAGGAAAAATCGCATTTGTAATGTAGCCTTAGTAACTCGATCTACTTCAATTAGGATATTATAAAAATATCTCGGCTAATAAATAGGGACCGAATCTTGCAACGTTGGTGCAATTTGAAAAAGTAGAGTTAACGTATAGCTAGCTAATTAAAGTTAACTAGGTTACGTTATGGCTTATAAAATTCAACAACGTATCGGTGACATGCCAGAGGTTCGTCTTCTCTTTTACACGTGTACAACTTTTACTATTTACTTACTTTTGAATTTAAAAGTTAAAAGTGGCATCTTACCGGAGGGGAAGAGTGAGAGAAACACCGCGAGGACTCTGCACACGTCTAGCGCCGAGGGTCTTCCTCTTTTCCCCATAACCATCCATCCAGCTCGGGGTCGCACTTCACTCCTCTCCCTGGTCAAACCGGATTTAGGAAGGACAGAGAAGAAGAGTTAGAACTACCGAGTCCTTGTTGAGAAAACACAAGTCCATAAAGGAGGTCTGAAGTCGGTCCTTTCATCTCATCACTAACTGGTAAAACGTTTTTTTTTTTGCAAGCTTCGCTATGAGAGTTAGCTAGCTAAGTCAACGGCACTCAGTGCAGGACAAACGGCTGAAGCAGCCAGGCAATATATCTTCCTTTTAGGGAGTGTCGAGAAGGTGCAGCCTCTGTGGGCCAGCGGACACACTAAACCAATCACGGCTGCCTGTTCTGCCCTTAAACCCCCCTCTCCAAGTTTCAAATTACAACTATAATGTGCAGACTTGTTCGACGAAGACCGAGTCTTCCAGACCCACAAAGTGGTAGTCCACAACGCCATTTAAGAAAAGTTTGATTTGCGGCCATAACCTCGCTGTGGAGGGAAAATGTGAAAGGAAATCCCTTCACAGAGCATGTGTACAGAGATCAATGCAGAGGAAAGAGTAGGAGAACAACCAATCAATATAAACAGTCATCAAGTTTATTCTCAAAGAGCTGTAAAATGTCTGCTTTTACCCATCAAATCAGCACTCATAACCATGTTTAAACCTGTCATATGTAACGTTGAGCCTAGATCACTTAAAATGGTGGCTACAAGCCAAGTTAACCTCTTCAATCCCACAGACCCACTGGTTGCTAGGTCAATTTAACTCATGCATTGCAGCCAAAATCCTCATAATTTTGTTTTATATTCTAGTGGAGATCCCAAAGTTTCTAAAGATATCACATTTGTCAGGCTTAGGCTAATATTGGATACATGTGTACAAAATTATGCATAAAACATTACGAATATTCACATTTGATTAAGCAGTGGTGAGTCTTTGGTATACATGTTTCACTCACTGTAAGCATCATGTAACCTATAAACTAGATTTGGAACAAGCTGTTACAGAATACATAATCAGTAGGGGTGTAACGATAAGCCTACATCAATCTGGAAAGCTATATTGATTCAATGATCAACGATCCAACATCGTTGATGCAAATCATCATCTTTAAGTTATGCCTTTATTTTGAAATTCTCGCTTTATGTGTTTTTCTTTTCATTAAAAACAATGGTTTGTTTTTCATTTAAATGTCTAAAAGAGCTCAGTAATGAAATTGGCAAGTCAAATTTTAGTTGTTTTTTTGTGAGTTATTATTATTGTAATTGATTGTGTTAAATAGGCATATGATAATTTCATACCGATTGCACTGATCGTATCGTTGTCCAAAGAATCAATATATCGTATACGATAAAACTTTTGACATGATTAGAAACCCTAATAATTAGGGCTAAAACTAACTATTATTGTCATTGTCAAATTAATCCGCTAATTATTTTCTTGATTAGTCCTACTTATTTGTCTGTAAAACCCATCAACAGTTTCCCAAACTTGACGGATTAAAATTGGTTGATTTTTTTTCAACCAACAGTCCAAAACCTAAAGATATTTAGACTAAAGCATTAAATCCACGTTTGATGAGCAAATATTTGACACGTTTGCTCAAAAATGGCTAAAACCACAATTATCAAAATAGTTGCCAATTCATCTATTGATTAATTGCCTAATAGTTTCAGATCTATATGACAGACTGTCTGACAAACTAGGCTAGGTGATGGGGTTATGTTATAATGGGGGAACTGGATTTGAAAGGGTTATAGTGTAATATAACCTCCATTTAACCCACTTTGTGAAATAAGCCAGTAATGATATTATATAAACTCATCCTAAGGTTGTTAAATTGCTAGAGAAAACACAAAGAGAATGAGCTGTGTGTTCTGAATGACACAGCGCTGGACAGAAATAATGTACTTTTAACTAATGGCACTCGTTTCCAGTTACCTAGCATATAACAGTTAAACTTGCAAAACCAACCATGATGCCTTGATGTAGTTTAAACCACCCAACAGTACATGAAGGAATCCAACATGTACGGTTAACACATCAACAATTAGTGGCTTCCAATTGGTTATTTTTTAGCAATGTGGAGAATGTTTTGCAAGTTGCTTTAAAGGATTTGAATACATTTCCACTATCAGAAAAGCAGGCAGCAATCCCCTCCTCTAATACCACCTCCTTTGATTATCATGTACAAATGACACACTACTCCTGTCTTTTACTGCAATTCAAACCAAAATACTCCCAGAGAGATGGCTGTGCACTCAGGTTGACTGGCTATGCAGTATTTTTCCATAGTGCTGTGAACGTCTTTGTGAGTGCTGTCCCTCTCATGGATGATGGATACGTTCGTGTACAATGAGGTCTGAGCCTACACATGTTTTCAACAAGGGTGGCCCTGTGCAGACTCATTCCCAGCTCTAATATACCACGCATTCCCATCTGAAATGAATGACTGCAGCTGTAAGGTACACGCTGCTTTATGATTTGTTGTGATGGATTGTGGGATATTTTCTGGCTTTTATCAGCGAAACAATGGTTACAGAAGCAAACTCAAGAATGAAATTCAGCTATATAACTATAAGAGCTAAGATGCGGCTATATTTAAGTGTGACAGATTTATGTGTCAGTCGACCGTTGGTTAGAAAAAAAGCTCAGATCAATTGTTTCTTTATCACATCCTGAAAATAGATGGTGCCGATTGAACATTTGAAACCTGTTGCAGCGACTTTGCAGACAAAGATGCAACATGTCCGTACATTATTTACTACCAAGATGTTAATTTAGGATGTTTTGCCCCTGCTCATATAATTAGTCGGTGAATTGGTCCTGAATCCTTAGCCGATTATTTGTGTTAGAATTGTCTTTTTGAGAACAGTCATTTGTTATAAAACATTTTGGCATCACAATAGTCACAAGTCAGCTTTTTTTTCAAATGTTGAAATAATGGTAAGCTGTATCCCTAATTCTCATTTCAAAGGCTAATTTTGATCGGTTTCACTTCACCAATCAAAATGGATTGCTTTTTAATTGAATGTGTTTTACCTATGGGGTTTAACATCGCCATGTAGGGAAATGATAAACCATGTATGAATTAGGAAACATCTCCACAGAGAGATTTCTATAGAGACATCAGGCAAAGCATAAGCTCCACATTCTGTGACAGGTAAAAATGACATAATACAACCACAAAACTCCATAAATCCAGTTGGTAGCTACAATCCAATAACGTTTTATGGTGCTGCTTTAAATCTCTGATATCACCTGTCAAACATGACACAGTTTTGACATTTTTCTTGACCTAAATTTGGTGTAAGTAGGCTAATAATCGTGAACTGTTGCATCTCTTCAGTGTTCATTTTTGTGCACTAGCCTACATTTTTCCATGTATCTATCCGTCTTGACGGTGACAGCGGACTGATCCTTTTTTCCAACAGATGGCGCTTGTTGTGAGCTCTGATATGAAACCTCAAATCATGACACAAACGCACATGGCATTATGAGGACAACCAAACCTGTCATTACATGTGAGCTTTATGGACAGCTAGGTTATTGGTCTAATTGCAAGCTGTCATGCCATAGGATTTCAAATGTATTAAACGTGCAGCCAGCCGGCGCATTTGTCCTGTTGCACTGCTCTGAACAAGATCATCCTTTTTATTGCGTGTCAGATAGAAGTAGCCTCAACGGCATTTCTGATTGGGAGTAGATGTCACAAATGCTGATAATATGGCAAGCTAAATAAAATAGTGCTTCAAATTAAGCCTGTACTTTAAAAGGCACGAGTCAAATAACAGTTGTTACGCATTTGTTCTTTTGTGGATCAACCAAATTGATCAAGTTTTTAATATTGCAAAAATCCAGCTCTCCTGACTGTACATCTGGCTGAAAAATAGGCTACACATATTTTAGGGCATAGAGGTACAGTTTGAAACCCCAGCAAGCAAAGCAAAAACTGGCAAGACTCCTGCGTAAACTCAGTTTATGTAAAAATTCTAAATAAGTCTCCAACTAACAGACAAACCAACCTTGGCGGCTGCATGGGCTCTCCGCGACTTTGGGAGTCCTGCGGGAACCCGGAGGACAGCGAACAGGAGCGAGAGGAAGCAGACTCCTAAAAAATCTCCCCCTTAAAAAAAACTCGTTCTGTGTGTCACTGTAATCCGAAATCAAACGCACTCAGTAGCTTTCTGAGTGTTAAATCCGACAATCTGTGCATGGTGTCCACCGATCTGCGTCTCGGTGAAATGAAAGTGCTTTTTTTCTTTTTAGTTGGGATTCATTTAAACAGCCACTTCTCGCACCCGGGGGGACTCAGATCTCTGCAGCCATTGCTTAACTCATTTGACTATCGGTCAATCGGAAAGGAGACATTATGATAGATTAAGTCCAGTAATTGCCCTCATCCGCGCGTTGAATCCAAATTGTTGGTTATGGTCGACGCCGGGGAGAAAAAAGCCCAGAGGGCAGAGCTGCTGCTGCTGCTGCTGCTGCTGCGTACGGCCCGATCCGCTGTCTGGATGTTGTGAAATCGCTAGTTAGAAAGTGTGAGAGAGACAATGATCGGCTCTGCATGACGCCGCTGGGAACCCCAAATCTCAGCTGTGAAACCCCCCTTTTTCTTACTAGTTGTTCTCTCTTTGGGAGAGTCCTCAGACTGGAGTTAAAAACAGTGAGTGTTATTTTCTGTGAAAGCAAGTGAAACTATGTAGCCTATGCATTGCCAGCTCGTCATTTCTGAATAGTGATAGGTAGGCTACCATATTTTTGCCTTATTTCAGAATATGGACTATCTGTTCTGCAGGATTTGATAGAAGTTTCTTCACCTTTGACAACCCAAATAAAGCTGGATTGAACTGCTACTTCATTTACATACTTTACATGCTTTATTACTTTGTGGTGTTGATTTCCAACAAATAGCTCCCATTGTCAGAGCTACACCCTCGCCAGATAGCCTAACGTTTTGCAGAGCCTCATCACTGCAAATCACAGGTTGGAAAAAAGACAAATCCATAATAATCATGATTTATTGGAGGATCAGATGGACAAACACTTTTCCAGGGAGGAGAGGGGGTGGGGTATGCTCAAAGGCAGAGAGGGCTGCATGGAGGCTGCACCTGTGTTTTAGGATAGGACTGCATGCAGGAAAATACCACCACCCTCCCCCTTTTCCTCTTTAGCTTTTCAAGTCTCCACTATGTACAACCTAACTGGTTCTCTCTGCTCAAGTTTCCCTCTGATCAGGAAAATCCATCAGGGAGGGCCAAGGCTTACAGTATCCGAGTGAAGCAGCAGAATGCCAAATTCAGTGTTGTCACTGTGTCCAATCCAGCAGACATGGAGAGCTGATAGTTAAAACCCCTGGGATTTCACCTTAACACTGATGCAGTAGATGTTGTTAGCATGCAGCTACCGGACAGAGCTTTTACATTACATCATCCCTTTGTGCATCCAGCAAGAAACTGACCCCTGTAATCCACTCGTTTACTATCACAGCCCAGACCTGCCCTTTCCAGATGGCCACTGAGAGGCAACATATTTTACACTGATGTAACATAAGAACATGAAAGAGTGACACCCCAGTGTGAAAAGAATGGTGTTAGAGGTGCCGGATGCCGGCCCCATCTCAAACCCAGCTGGCGTACTCGCTGCCTTGCTGAGGTATTATGGCGAGTTAACACAGCAGGTCTGCTTTACATATCACCAGATTAATAAAACACTTTTTTTAGTGTTGCAGTTCAGTATCTGCTGCATTTTACAGAACAAATCAGTGACAGCCATGTAACTGTTACAGGCTCAAATGAAAGAAGCATTCAGTATTACTTCCCCTGGGGGCTCTCTGAGTTTCCTTTAGTAGCCTGTGATTTAGTCCATTATAAAAATCTCTTAAACTCAGGCTGCCTCAGCAAATAACTAAGAGCCAGAGCAATTTATTTTTCAAACCTTGTGTTATAAAAGTAATATAAATCCAGAAAAGATTGGCTTACTGATTCATATTACTCAAACTTCCCTGACACACAGAATATGTTGCTGCAGGATTTCAGCAACATTAACAATCGTAAACCGAAAACTGTACGTTCAACAAACATTCAAATGTTGCTTCACTTTACGGTGATTTCTTCAGATCATCACATGTTGTACTTCCCTACTGTGGGATCAAAAGTTCACTGTTGTCTTCTTGTTAAAGGACAATCATGATTTCAGATGCTGATCATCAGTTATCATTTCACCTTACTGATGACAGACTCAGTTTCAATACCTGTTGCATTGTATGCAAAAGTAATAATGATCTGTACATAACAAATTTGACTACATGTTGGGAGTGGATGACATTATGAAAGACATGCAGGAAACCGGTCGGCGATTCCAGTATTTCTGAGTCAGACATGGATTAGTAAACATTGTGTGCTCTCACTGACCTTCCAGTTGCCTTTTGAACTCCCGCAGCATAACAATTAGCTTGTCACAGAGGGCCGGGCCTTCTTTTTTCTTTTTTCTGTCAAATTGCTTGTATTTCGGACGCCCGTGAAAGATTTGACAGGGGCAGTTTGAGATTATACAGACGCATCCTAATGTTTCATTTCGGGATCATTGTGTGACCGAAAAGAAATGTTATTTTTTCTGTTGTTCTGTTTCTACACCATTTACAAAATAGTATCCATTGCCAAGTGGAGTTGATTAATATTTCATACACACCTGTAATAGAGCTGAAAAGGTTATTTTATACATTGATTACAAAATAATTTTTGTTAATCAATTAACTGTTAAAGTAATTTCCATCTTTTCCATTGTGAGGATTTGCTGCATTTCGTTGCCATATGTGATAATAACCTGTGTATCTTTAGGTCTTGGATTTTTGGTTGGATAAGACAAGACATTTGATGATATCACATTGGGCTTTAAGAAATGTATATACCAACCAATAAATCTATTAATTGAGAAAAAAACATCTGCAGTAATAACAGGCAGTAATAATCTAAATAAAAGGAACCACGGCTTCAATTAGGTTTCTTGAAAATTACAGCCAGAAAGAACAAATAAGTTGTTTAGTTTTAAAGGAATATTTAAAATTTTGCGTTTCAAAAAAAAGCTGTATTATCTTTTTTTCTTTTCTTATGAGGTTAATCAATTCTTCAATAAAAAATAAAAAATACAGTATTTATGCCAGTGTATAATATACAACTGTTACATTACTGTGCTTTAACATACTGTAGCTTATGGACCGCTTTAATTTTGATTTATCAGGTAAACTCTTTTGCCTTGTTGACAGGACGGGACACGGGATTGCAAACAGCTGCAGCAAATGTTAATGTCTATCTTCTCCTTTGAATGACACATGCAAGTCACACATATACTACATATACTTTTTATGAATATCCCTCAGTGTGTGGAATATTTTATTGCTGGCATGGTATTATGAACTGAAACACACCTTGTAGACCCCACTGAGTGCATCAAATAGGACTGAAGTGTAATTTTCTGTGTTAAAATTGACCTCTTACTTCCAAAGGTTTTTCCTCTTTTAAAGGCTGTTGTATGATAAAACACAGTTAACCAGTGAGAGTCCCTTAGCATTTATTGAAATACAAATAGACTAAGATGTATGCTTCATGTACATGATTGGCAATTTAAAAAGAGTGGGTAGTGCATCCAGCAGCACTGTCTTTGGTAATAAGGTGTGAGCATGAATGCAAAAAAAATCTATTAAGTGGTGATATGTGGGGCTCAGACAGTGTGTGGAATTACTGCCATAGTCAATATCAGTGCAGGAAGCTTGCAAAATGGCCTGTTGGTGCTCACAGAGGAATGGGCTTGAATGTGCATACCCTCATTACAGAATCTCCCTATCAAGAAGAGTTTCTTCTTCTTTTTTCTAAAGCCAGAATTATGCACAGTATTTAATTCCAGACATGAACAGAACCAGACAGAGTGTGTACAGACTGCAAGACAAATAATTAGCTCCGCTGCTAAACAGAACTGATCTTGGTAAAAGACACAGCACATCAAGCCAAGTTTTAGGGAAGACCATTAGTGAATGAATAACGGTTTTTGACCATGAGAAATCATCACACTTTTGCACCTGACAAGGTTTAAACAACACAGGCTGTTGCTGAGCAGCCATGGCTCCATTAGCATGCAAGATGTCATAAATGCATGCAAGGAAAACTGAGGCTTATCTCAATAAAACAGCTGCCTTTTCAATTTCCTGCTTCTGAAATTATGTGCAAAGAGTGAAGAACTATCTAAATTTTCAGTTTATAAATATATAAATTAGATAATGCTTTTCTCCACACAGTGTGAAACGCCTTTCCGGCAATTTCATTTATAGTAATTTGCGACTAATCAGTCGGGAAAATAATAAGCAATTTTGGCATTATGCATGTGTTTGTCTTTGCAGTCATATAAACTATTTTTGGATATTTGTTTTTTGGATTTTACACATACAATGGAAAAGAGTGCACCAATTTACATTCTTAGTAAACTAAAATTAAATACAGAAAATTTGTGAGTCACATTTATTCTTAAGACTAAGTGGATTAATATAATTATGTTTAAGCTTACTCCAGGTAAGGAAACCTTGTTTTCTTCACTGTCACAGCTGTATTAGCTGTATCAGTTGAACGTCTAGCCGAAATATTGTTAACTACACCAGTAGTTAACAATATTATATAATAGTCTCTGTAGCTTTCTATCAGAACCAATAGTTCCCCTCCATCCAAACTCAGACTATACATTGTTGACCTGTGTAAATGCAAGGCAATGATAACACTGACCGAAATACAAGCACAGACAAGTGTAGACCTTATCACAACAAGCTGATTCACAGTCTCAGTCCTGCTATTTGTATTATGTGCATTTGAAGGTAAATGCTGCCAATGTCAGCCAGCCTGAATTCTTCACAGCTCTTTTATGTCTTGGCTTTTTCTTGCTAGTTGAACTTTACTAGATTTCTGCAGTGTTGTCCTGTATGCACAGCTGCAGGGGCTACATCCTGCCCTTCCTTTTGTCCCATCTTGTCACAATAGCTGCAGAGGAAAGCTCAAGTTTTTGCAGGTGCCAGCAAATTATCTGCAGCCCCAAAATCTTTTTGCAGCTTTCATGCTCTGCTGATAGTGAGAAACAGGAATAGGCTGATTCTTTAAGCTGCACTGGGGAATCTAATGCATGTAGTGTTTGCCGTTGCCTTAATGTTTATCACATGAATAACAATTAATTTTGCTTTTAGAAACCATCACAATGCTGAAATCCAATAAGACACAGTCTGAAATGGATTCCTAAACCAGTCTAGCCAGTAAATCTCCAGCATTATAGCACTGTTGGCTTGCAAGTTTTTTACCTTTAGCCCCGGCTGCTTCTAGCTCTCTCTCTCTCTCTCTCTCTCTCTCTCTCTGTCTCTCTATTACTTTGACCACACACATTGATTTTAAAGTACCCCAGTTAGGGTAGCTGCTCCTACAAATCCCACTTTTTTAATAATCTAATTCCTTTCAAGCAAATAAGACCATTATTGCATGTACAAAAATCACTGAAAAGAATGTAAGTGTAATGTAAAAGTTTTTAGTCTACCCATTCAATGTCTGTGCAGTAAAATCAGTTTAATTTGCAATATAAAGTGGCAGTCCTATTTTAGTTTTAAACGATTATCACGGGTAAATTGCTTGATAAAATCTTAGAACAATCCATCCAACAGCGTAATTGTATCCTCAACGGGTGGAATGAATACATTTGCAATTCTAGGGCCTAAAAAAGATCATTTCCATGCTAGAATATTTATAGTCTCCTTAAAACTGTTGGAGAGTGGAATTCCGTGGGGGCCGAAAGAACAGATGGATCTAAAACTCATTAAGATGTATGCAGTCTCCTCAGCAGGCCGAAGAGAAGCTATTTCCCCTTCAATGCTCCCAAATATTTGGAAATGCCTCTTGTGTTGTTGCTGAAGACAGCGGGGCCACAGCACTACTAAATGCCATCCATGTTTGTATTACTCTGCAGCCTTGTAGTCCACTCCATCTTTGTAAAGTGTGTGGTTGCTCATTAATGAGCTGTGGAAATGTCAGCGCTTTGGGTTCAGATTAATTAAAGAGCCCACAGACGTCTAATTACAGGAGAAAGACTTACAGATATCCCCATCCCTCAGAGACAGTGGACCTTTCCCCCCAGGGCTGAATGATCGTTATTGATCGTCATATGTAAAATGATACTGTAATTTCTCTGTCTCGGCAGTTGCAATAGAAGCAGGTTAATTGGATCAGACCCTAAAAAGGAAAAAAAGATGAAACATTGATGCTGAACAAGCTATAAAGGTTTGATTTGTTATGCCTTAGCTCTGGGATTGTGTTTAATATGCAATGAGGTTAATTAACAGTAAGTCGAATGGTTGTGGAGCTCCACAGTCTGGCCCTGCCCTTGTGGTGGTGATGGCGTCAGGAGTTTGTTCAGGTGTTTGTCAAACAGTCTAATGGCGATTGAGGCTGTTGATGTTTTACTGACGGTTCTTTATGGCGAGCACCTCACACTGCGTGGCCCGCCTGAAAAGTTGTGAAACAGGAGGAGACTCTAGGCCCCCCCTCAGAAACAAAAATCCCAATGGCAGAGCCAAAATAACATCAGTGAGTCATAGTTGCCTCCAGGCCACGTTGACTTTATCTCCTCTGTCTCAACATGCTGGCTGGTCCTCTCACCAGTAACTTTAATTAAAGCTAAAGTAGGAGTTGCCACATATTTAACCTCATCGTAATATGTCTGTACGATACACAACCAGTTGTAGAGAGTTTAAGTCAAGATTTAGATTTATGTGATGGTCAAAAACTGTATTCAGATAAGTTGCCACCATCTTATTGTAATACAACTGAAATTATATTAGCAAAGGATTGACAACTTCCCCTTGCCATGTGGCAGTTAAGTTACACTTTGTAGAGAAAAGAGTAAAAGTGAATGGTGGTTTTCTGATCAGTCTGTATGCCCCTATGTATTGTCAACGTTTCTTCTCATTTGCTGCAATCAAAGCATCCCAAGGGAAGCAAAATACCTTTGGTTGATGAAAACTCAGGGATATGACAAATGACTTATTAGGTCAAATAGGTTGCCTTTTTTACGAAGAGCTATCACGTGCCCTGACAGTACCAGTGGGTGTCTGTCAGGACACGTGATAGCTCTTAGTAAATCAACTAAACCATTGGCTGTAAAAAGAAAAAAGATCCTCAGCAAGTTAATACCTATTTTAAATCAGCGGTTCAGGACAGTGTGATGAACTGTATGTGCAACAGATATGTACTATCAAACAAAAAAGTCTGTGCTGCTCTTAACAGCATGCATTGTTCTTGAACTGTGCAACCACTGACACAGTAAGCTGCCAAAGTAACTTTGAGGATAAAAAAGCATCCAAAAAGGCATGTAGGTACAGTAACTGAAAATATCCATGACAGGAAACTGTGATATCACAGGTCTTCCACCATTGGTTAAATGCACACTACTTAAATAAAGTAGCACACACAACATTAAATTGTGTGTATTTCACTAGCAGGAAACATTTCCAATTTAATGTTTTTTTTTTATGTTTTTTTTTAAGATCAAGTGCACAGTCTAAAGCCCTGATCAAGGAAATACATTTTCCCCTAAAGTCAACAGATCTTTGCCAGTGGTAGAGCCCAAAGCTATGCTGCTGCCTCTTGTTAGTCAGCTGGAAGCACCCAGCCGTCCACTTAGCACATGGCTATTATGTCCAGCACTCTGATAGGAGCTGGAGCTACCACTTCAACTTTACTGCAGGTGTGAGGAGCCAGGAAAGAGTCTGAAAATTAGCTCTTTGTACTTCTGAGCTGCACATTCGAAGGCAAGCAAGTTATTTTATGTGCACTCGCTGAACAAGAACATGAAAACAAGCTTCCTTTTAATCTCTGATTAAATATCTTTGCCCCATGAGTTGAATAGCAAGACTGGGGAGATATTGCATTCATAATCTCTATGATGAGCAGGCCTTTGAGGGTAGTGAGGCTTTCTAGTTGCCACAAACTGAACAAACAAGCACCAGAGAGGTGAGGAGTTGGTGACAGATTGGACTACATTCCTTGCAAAGGAGGAAAATATGTGGCCTTCCTGTTTCCTCTGAATATCAAACCACACCTGGATGAGCTCAAGGGCCAGTCCAAGTATAGCTGGTTTCCACAGCCTCAGGGCCCTTTTCTGTCTGACAATAACACGGCCATGCAAAACGCTGGCTTCCTCATTTTAGTTTAATGAGACCACTGTGTTGGCACAACAGGGGTTCATGTTGAAAAAGCCGTGGGCAAAATACACAGGGTGGCACAGCTGAAAAGCTAAATAACAGTGCAGTGTCATGTGCAACACACTGAATACAAGGTACACCTCCCGGTGCGTTACTTGTCACATTTAGATTGAGGAGGACATTATTGCTGCTTTGATGAGCTTCAATCTAAAGAGTATAAACCACTGTGCAGTGCTTTGATAAACATTTAATTTGGACGTGTGGGTTCAGATTTCAGCTTCTTTGCACCCTTCAGCAACAGCAACACAAATGCAGCACCTTGGGTTGTTTGCCGGAGTGAAAGCATTATTCCAAAATAGTCACCCCACTACTAGCCTTGTAGCATTAGTTTCTTTTGTGGGGTTACATAATTGCAGCAGTTCGTTACACAGTAAAACCAGTTACAAATAAACAGTGTTTTGCTCTATTCAAATGAGCTCAATTGATTGTGTTAGTGTTTAAATGTGCCAGTGGATAGTCAAACAGTGTCTGAAACACCCTCCATCCACATCTTTCCCACCTTGGAATTATGGGGTGGTTGCATTCAACTAGTTATGTAACTTTGAAAGACACTGAAAGTGTTAGTCTGTCAAGCAATGCCCAGTTTACGCAGTGATTGGCCAGGTGTGTAGAAGTAAGAAAGTAAGCAGGGTTTGAACTTCTATTTTGAGTTTTCTTTTTTCACACAACTACACTGCAACATAATGAATGCCTTTGACGAGAGACTGTCCGCCCCTTTCAATGACAGCACCCTGCCATGGTTGCCACACAAGATGTCAGCAGTCCACCTCACCTCATCTTAAAGGGTATTTTTGTCTTTTTTTCAACCTATTTTGCCATGCATTTGGGTCTAATAGACTGATGTGAACAAAAATCTTTGAAATTAGTCCAGTATTGAGTGAGAACGTTGTAACCGGGCTGTCTCAAACAGAGATGCAATGTAACCCAATGGGGCATTTGTGCACCCTCAAATTTTGTCCTCTTAAAGTGGGTTACATTGCATCTCTGTTTGAGACTAAAAGTGATTGTTTTTACCATTGACAGGCTCAGATAGTCATTCAAAGTTTCTGACATTAGCAATCTCATGAGGTGAATTCTTGTCTGAAGACAACGATGTGGAGCATGGGAAAATAGGGTCCAGGTTGAGAAAAAAAACAAAGTTACCCTTTAAGATTTGCTGTTCTTTGTTGTAATCGGTCCATGGAAGAGTTTGAAGCTGTTACCAGCCTGGCCTGGACAACCACATATACTTACTACCTAGTTCTTGTAAAAATGTAGGCTTTTGACCTTAACAGCAGCAGGTGCAGCTCACTTAGACTGTTGTACAGTCTGTAGGAAAGGTTAAGGCACACAGGCCAAAATATTTTAGCTTAAGTACATTACATGTGGGAATGTTCATGTTGTAAGCTTGTTAAATGTAATAAGTGATGTCTGAGAGACCCAAGCTAAAACTCTAATTTGTTGCATTGATTGTGTTGTAACTAAAAAGGAACTGCAGTTGTCTGCTACATCTGCAGTGGAAAAAGGGGAACAAGTCTTTTCATAAAGTAAAATGAGTCCTTTGTCTCAGCACAGAGGATGCATAGTTTTTTGGTTGACTTTTCCAGATGGCTGACACATGCTCATTTGCTTTCCAGCTGCTATCAGTCTCTTTTTTCACAGTAAGGTGATCCGCACTTATGATCCCAGCTGTATCTTTGCAGCAAATTCCAGGGTATCAGCAGTCAAACACTCTGCGTCTCTCGTGTAAGACCCAGCTTCACCCCATTTTTGGAAAACACTACAACACCCCACAGGCAAAGGAAATAAAACCGAGTGTGGGGCAGACAGATGTGAATGTGAAAAAAATAAACAAAGAGGAGAGAGATTTTATTTTACTCTTACCAATAACATCTTTAAATATAGCATTCTTTAGGGAGTGTTTCTTACACATTGCTGCTACCATCAGTATGTGGAGATCTGGAAAGAGCTCTTAGTCGGTCAGTGCAAGGAAATCTGAAATTACTCTAGCCATTTTAGATAAGACACTGAATTTCTGTTAGATCCCTGAGCCAAGAATGAATTCTGCTGTGCAAAACCCAGGGAATATGCCCATACCTGTCCTCTGATGCATCAACAGTATTGATTGACGGTACTGACTGTTTTTTTTAAGTAGCCTCAAAGCAGTTGTAGTAAGAAAGCTGGTCGAGAACGGAGACTTCAGTTTCTTGTAGGTATTGTCTCTTTTTATGTTTAAAATACCCTCATGCATTTTTTCAAATCTTCACCTATATGACCAATACAGTTGGGCGGTACCCAAATTTTGATACCGTCAAACCTCCTCCCTATTTAACCACGATATACTGTGTATACTGTCTTATTAAAAATTATGACGTAAGGCTCAAACGGCGTTACCAAACAAACACCGTTCAGAAACTGAATACCAAACACTAATACTGAAACACCTCTCCCTTCTCATTAGGTCGTAACTCGAAATGCTGCCAAACTGCAGAAGTCGTGTTCTTCTTCGAGACCAGGTCACTCGGTGCGCGACGTACCAACCCCCCCCCCCCAACCCACCTCTCTTTCTCCTCCACACGTGATGACAACCACACATAAGCATTTTTTGGCATGAAATTAAAAAAAATTATAAAATATTTAATCCTTGTCTTCTATATAAGTGCATTGCATGTTTTTTTGATGGTATTGAAACTGATACCGTTGCTATTTTTAAGACCCCACGGTATACCATATTACTGTATTATCACCGAACCCTAATAACCAACAACGATCCATTATACACACAACGCTCATTGTTCTAAATAAATCCAGAATTGCTTGGCATTTTACTTCCTCCTGCTTTCTCTTTCGATCTCATATTCCGTCTTTCTTTTGCATTTGCGCTCAGACACATACTTTTCCCACAATATTTTCCATCCATTTACCAAGTCCTTCTTTTTGCACCTGCACATTTTCTGTCACAATGCAGCAGGCTGACAAAGAACTGAAGCCATGGTATACAGAGGCAACTGTCAGCCAGTATAGCTTTAACACAATGGAAGGTAGAGAAAAAACTCTTCTAAAGCATCCAATTGGAACCACACAGGCAAACAGCTCAAATAAAACCAGGCAGAGAAGACTTAGACAGATACAGAAAGCATGAAGGGTGAATGAAAAGAGGGCTGGAGGATCCAGAGATGAGCATAGACAGGCCTCGCAGCGATCTACAGTGCTTCTGACATCCATGTAGCTGGATTCTTGCTTTTATCAACACAAGTGAAAGCAAAGCAAATACATCGCAAAGAAAGGTTTATTTGGCATTGACATTAAACATTAAAAACCATCCATTACATTGACAGCCATGCAAGCAGTGGCAACATCAGTCTTTATTCTCGCTTAATCAGTGCTTTCATGCCATGTTTTAACTCTTTTTTTCCCCTCAAGCTTTTCTTGCAAACACACATCAGAGATTGATATACGATCAAGCAGAGAATAATGCGTCTTCCATAAAACTGGGAGAACAATTGTTCATTTTGTGAACAAATAAAACCTTTGAGAGTGAGACTCAAACACCCTTCAGTTCCAAAAGATGATTGAATCCTGGATAAAGAAAGTTTAGTCTAACAATTTAACTATTTAATTAATGTATATTTCTAACTACCTCAACATGCTTCAGAGGCTATTAATCCTTTCCTTCTGCTCTCAGTCCGACACTCTGAACCTCTGGTTTGTGACACAGGAGTGCAACGCTGATTGGACTTGATGGCTCGTGCTGTTCTTTGGTTGAAAACCTGTTAGAAACAACTGGACGTCCTTTGTGCTGTGTTGAGCTCAGTGATAAAACCCCTTAACTTGTCAGGCTGGTTAAATAATTTTACAACAGTCTATTTTGTTTGCTAACAACACTCCGGATTATCGGTTTAACCATTTTCCCTCATGACAACTGTAATTAGATTTCACTTTTTAAACCCTGACATCATCGGCTGCTGCTGATACTTTCAGTGCTCCACGTGGGACGATCATGTGTTGTGTTCTCAGGAATTCACCAGCCAGTTTTAAATGTGAGTGTATGTGAGAAAACGGAAGCAGCAACTTCTGAATGTGCCTCTCTGTGGCTGCAGTGTATCTGCTCTCCTAATCCTCGACACAAAGCCTAGATGAGCAGCACCTTTGTGTGTGTCAGAATGGCAGGCTTAAGAAACAGGCCTCGGCATGCATGGCTCCTCACGCAGCAGCAACACGGTGGAAACTTAGCTGACACTGAGAACATCTACAGCAACATGGTGGAATAATGCTGGCAGGGATAAAAACACATCCATACGTGCACAAAAATGTACGCTCACGCGACAAATACGCTGTCTGTTTGGCACTGTGAATGTGTACGTGCTAAGCCGTTTTCTCCAGCAGTATAATGCAGATAACAACAGAAAAAAAGGAATTTATAATAAGTTGTTACAGGCTATTGATGTGTTTATTCCTGCATGAAATTGTGAGTGAATGATGAGGGTAAAAATTGTATCATGTGTTGAAGAAAAAACATGAATTTGGTTTGGTCTCACTGGCAGATTATAGAAACAGAGATGTTCTGAGGCTGCAGTGGTGGAAAGTACTGGTCTTAAGTACATACTCTTACTTGAGTATTTCCATTTTCTATTCCTTTCTACATCTGCTTAACCACGTTTTATGATGAAATACGTTTTACTCAAATACAATTAGTATAGTTACATTAAGCTATAGTTTTCAGACTTTTTAACAATATAGCTACTTTACATATTGAGATTTTACATAAAATGCATAGCAAGATGAAACCAATGTCTTCCAAACTTTATGACTTGTGACCTCTTACTAAAAAGAAGTATCTACTTTGCCCCCTTGTCACGTTTCCACCAAAGGGGTGATTTTCCCTCCACACTTCTTAGATTAATTCAAAAAAATGTTTGAGGCTTTATGTTATTGAGTATTTCACAAAGAAGCAAAACAATAAGTCAAAAAAATGAAAATAGATTTGTGTAACAGAAGAACCTCTTCATCTTTATGCCCTATTTATCATTTCAACATCCCCGATTTCTTTTGTAATTTATTTTTTGATCAACTGGCCTAACCCCAGGTTGGGAACCACCGGACAAATCCATCAAACTGTAAAGAAATGAAACTATGACCATGAACACTAGTAAAATGTTGCTTACCCATTGATACATCAGTATTAACAATCTAATAATATAATACATAATAAGTCAGTCTCATTTTTCTGCGTAATGGTAACTACACAATTTTGTTGAAAATGCTTACTGAAAGATATTTTAGCTAATAGAATAATTCTATATTGCTGTTGTCTATGTTGCTGTCCTTGAAGAAAAGGGAGCTTAAACCCTCCTCTGTCGTATGGTAAGTACATACGATAGAGACGGTGTCTTGAGCGTCCACCGTTCCAAATGTAATTACGAAAAAATTGTTTTATTTTCATTTAACCCACCCATGAAGTGTTGCATTATCTTCCTACACTGCATACTCAAGGTTTCCTCACCTGACTTATCCAGTGTTAGGTTGAGAGTACAGTTGACAGTTGATTCGTGCCATACAAATATGACCATGTAATGTTGATAAAGTTAATTTTACAATTCAATTCAATTTTATTATAGTATCAATTCATAACAAGAATTCTCAAGACACTTACAGATAGACCACACTCCGGAATTTCAAGGGACCCAACAGTTCTAGTAGTTTCCCAGAGCAAGCAACAAGTGCGACAGTGGCGAGGAAAACTTCCTTTTAGGCAGAAACTCTCTCACGAACCCAGGCTCTTGGTAGGCAGGTGTTGACGGGCGGTTGGGGTTAGAATGAAGAGTGGCAATAACAAAAATAAACAAACTAAAGTTAGAAACAAAGTATTATAAAACTTTGCATCATCACTGTTAGGACCATATAAACAAACCAGATTGATATCTTATTATTATTTAAGAGCCTTGGAGGATAACGAATCTCCCTGTGGAGTCTTGTAAGGTATTATAAAGCAGCAGTGGAACAGATGAGTGTATTGCTACCCCTCTTGCTTGAGAGGAGAATGAGGCAGATATAACCTGACCTGGCCACCTCCTTTTAAAGGAGCGTACTCACTGGAAAGTAAATGGGTCTCTTGAATAAAAGATATCTGTGTTTTGTGTTGCTTTAACCTAGATATTACTTGTTTTAATTTTACTTTCTTCCTAAGACCCCTAACGTTCCATGAAATAATATTTATTTTAGTGTCACCACTTATGAAGTCAGTAAACTAAGCTTATTTGCAACCCCCTTTTTAACCATGCCTTGTAATAAAATGATCAGTGTGCCTTCAGAACAAACAAAAATAAAAATAAAATAGGTTACATTAGGTCGGGTGTGTTCCGACAAATGCATGTAATGCGGATGTACAATGAAAAATATAATGTTGGTTTGTGACCCAGTGTGGTTAGGATCTTTAGTTAGTTACAGTAGCCTACATGAGTGGACAGTAGTCCAGACAAAGTGACTATTCCATTCATAATTTAAACGCTCCTTCAGTTAAAGCTTATCATAACAGTCCCTGAGAGTAACGCAGGACAACCTATTTTGCCACTTAGTCAGAGTTTTCTGATATGCCTACTTGCCGCTTATCAGCTGATGAGTCTTGAGGTGCGTTATGATTGATGTTTGCCTTCTTAATCTGTCGGATGAATTCTTCAGCTTGGGCTGCGGAGGTGAAGTAGTGCCAGGTTTTGTTGTGGATAATTCGCAATTTAACAGGAAACATAAATCCATACTCCTTATGCATTTGGCGCAGGCTTTGTTTCACTCCATCAAAAAGTTTCCTTTGACTTTGGACTTAAGCGGAGAGATCAGGGAAAAACATGACACGGCTCCGCTCAACTATGATTTCACCTTTCTGATGCACTGCCTTCATAACTCCGGCTCTGACTTGATATGTCAGGAATTTCACCATGAGAGCCCGTGGCTGTGTTCCATCCGACCCCCGCTGAACCTGTCTTGGCTGTGGCATTTTCCCTATTCTGTAAGCTTGCTCGATGGTTCACGGTTGTCCTGCTGCTTCCATGTTAAGGGCCTTAAGTAGCCATGTCATTAAGAATGCATACACATCTCCATTCTCCGACCCTTCGGGTAATAAAACCAGTCTCCGGTTGGAACCGTGTTGACGGTTTTTCAACTCTTCAATCTGTGAGGTAAGTTTCTGGACTTTTTTCCGTGTGGTGTCGGCCAGGGTTGTCAGCGAAGTTAGCTTGTACTCGGCTTTGCTAATGCGGGTTTCTGCTTCTGTGAGCCTTTCAGAAAATGTTCCTATGGCTTCTTTTATCTCTCTGTTGGATGAAACTACTTCATGTAACTGTGTGGAGAAGTTGTTCCTCAGGGACTGTATGGCTGTTACGATCTGGTTCTCATTGCGGCTAGCCTCCTCCTGAGTTAGCATCTTGCTTGCCGCCTGAGATTTCCTGTCATCCTTGTGTAGAGTTTGACCTTTTCAACATCATGTGCAATGTATTGCAGGGCTGTCACAAATAGCTCAATTTAGCTAGATATTAAAGGTAGAAATATTTTAATCCCCCCGGAGCCTAGCCCCACACAGTTGCGTGCCATAACCGGAAGCCGTTGTATTTATTTTTGTTGGCTGATGTTTTATGTAAATGTGAAAGAGTTAATAAATGGTTCTACACCAAGAAAAAACCCTTTCCTTAAAAAAAAAAATATATATGTTCTTTGCATGCATTCTTCACATACATGCTTGCGTGTGCGTCAATCCTGTGTTGCACCAGGGGGTGTCTGTTTCTACTTTCTGGATACTATGAGATATTCAGAGCAGCTCTCACTGAGACCCAAAAACATGCAGAGGAAGGGACTTTGTAGCAAAAATTTGAGTACTCCACTGTGGATTCACAGGAGCCACTTTTTAATGTTTAACTTTCTTTAATGACTAAGCAAAAGATTCTGGTTAAAATCCAATTTTAACCAATTTAGTTTACTTTCAATAGTCAGAAGTCAAAACTGTACTCAGAGTTAAGAGTTGGAGACTATAAGATTGTGAAGAAAAACTTTCAAAATATTTCCACCGAAGTTCAATGCAGTCTAACATCCATACATGCCATTCATGAATTTTCTATTTCAGGTAATGTCAGACTTTTGTATTTTTCACCATCCTAACCTTGGGATGTTCTGTTGTGGAGTGTAACACATTTAGACGCTGCCATTTTCATTAATGCTGTCATGTTTCTCTGGAGCTCCCAAAGGCAAACTCATTTTGGCAGCCTGGCATTGGATCAGGCCAACCACCTGTCATCTTATTTCTGCACATGGCCTCTCCTGTCAAACACTCTCTCACATTCCTCCCTGCGCCCCACACAGCACCTGTGATTGGCTCACCCATTGCCATCACAGCTGTCAGGCTCACACTCAGTGTTTTAATTAAAGTGATAGACCTCCCAAAAAGCTGTTTATTCTAACAGCTTGGTGTTTTATAGCCGAACCTAATAGAGCAAAAATGTAACGTTTGAAGATGCCAAATATCAAGTAATGTTATCTGACGCATGTAGATGTAAATGGGGCTCCAGTTAATAACTTTACATTATACAATGTGTTCACAGTGCCATTGTTTTAGCCATTTATCAAGTTAAAATGAAAAACATTCACTGGTTCCAGCTTATCAAATGTGCAAATTTTATGCTTTTCTTTGTCATAAATGACAGTGAAGTATAAATATATTTTGGTTGCGTGCATTAAAAATAAAAAAGACATTTAAACATGTCAAATTCAACTCTGGATAATTGTAATGGGAATTTTTTTTTATATATTTCCTGACCATGACCTAATCAGCTGATTCATTGCTTTGAAAATAATAATTTGTTGAAACCTCACATAATTTTTGGTTGGGAAAATGACTTTTCAACACATTTTTCTTTTGGAGCTTAGATTCTCTACTCCAACATGTAAAAGGCAGTTGTACAGACACAAATCAGCCGCAGCAGACTGAATGAAACACAAATGTGCAACGTCCCTGCAAAATTGGATATGTGTCAACTTCATCTCCAGAGAGTTTAGTTCCCAGAAAGCCGTAATATTCAGCACAATGACACTTACAACACATTGATCCAATTCATCCAGACTCTATGGGCTCATTTGGAAGTAAACTCACACACTTTTTTTTTTGCAGATCATTTTCAAAATCATTTGCCACTCAACATAATCTCACCAAGAGATTTCTAGGCAGGCAGCAAAATAAAGGTTTGTGTCGTGAATTTGTCAATTTTTCTTAAAGAATATTAAACTATTTTGCACATAATACAAATATCTGCATTACTCATTTTCAACATCAGCAGAATTAATATGTAAAGTATGTGGTTGGTTATGCAACAGGCTCACTGAAAGCCAGCAGCAGGAATAAAACAAAGAATATTGCAACAACAGAGCCAAGATAGAGTTTGTATTAGAAGCCAGCCTCTTAGTGTTGCCCATATTCGTGCATTAGTAGACATTATGGATGGTTTCTCCAACAGTGTTATTGTATTCACCTCTCTATGCTGCACCGGCAATTCCTCTGCAAATATCATCCTTTGATCCATTTCGTAGTGGTAATGCCTCACTGAAAATACAATCTGCGTGTCAGCAAAAAATACTTCTTTTCTTTTTTATGAGGTGGAGCTTTTTGAGGAAGAGAACTATGGACTCCGATGGCAGCAAACAGTTATTCAATTGTTCATGAAAATGTGTGCAAATCTGTACCAAAATGAAAACATCCCATAAATTATCTTTTAAAATTAGTGTAACATATTAACCCAATAACCCCTGAATGCAACGCATTATTCATGTTTGTGACAGTTGTCTTGTGAGGGCAAAACTTGTCCTCATGAAAAGCCGATTTGATGTTGAGTTTAAAGGGACATTTACATTTTTTTTCTTCTGAGTGCCTTTTTCTGTGATTCGACTCTGACGGCGACAGACTTTGATGTTTTCAGAAAGTGTAAATGGGAGCAGAGCTGAAAGAAGCGGCTGGGTATCACTGTGTGACTGACTATTCTTTTCATTTCTGAACACTAGTAGCTGAGCAGAACCTCAGCTGAGGATAAAGCATCTGATCTGTGCACTCAAATATAGCCAGGCCTCTAACATATTTACTAGATAGGCTTGTTACAATTATTATCCTGATAAGACAAAACGGAAACAACAAAAGGGCGGGGGGGGACTTTAAATGAGGCAAATCTTTTATCACAATGTCACTCAATGAAATTAGCCAGTAATGAAACTTTATTTTTCCTGAATGGCTCCAGTGTTTTGTTCAGCTGACAGAGCACTGAGTCTGAAGGAGTTCCTGAAAAAAAACTTTTTGAAATGCCCCCATTCAGGCCAAGGGAAAGGATTTCTTCCCAAGCCCAGTGTTCTCACACTTGTGCTTGCATCTCAAATAAACCTCCTATGGATTCCTAACTTCACAGAATGGCAGTGGGGGGAGGGGAGTTAGTGTTGCATGGAGTAAAGGGAGGGGGGAGGGGGGCACTGTGTGCCAAAACGAGCGTTTTATAGAGATGCTGATTTCTTATTCAGTGGCCCTCTATAAGAACAGGAACCCAGAGGAATGCACATCTACGATTCTCATTCAGAGGCCATAATGCATTGGTCCTATATGAGCTGAAAAAGAGTTTCCCCGGTGGGAAAATAGTGACCCCCCGAACCCGTTGGAAAGATAGCTGTGGTGCGGCGGGCTCGTGCTGCAGAGGTTCATTGTGGAGCGAGCGCTGCCTCTCACCTGCGCTGAAAGAGAGTGAAAGCCCTCTCGAGGTGTTTACACCAAGCCCTCCTCTGCCTTCCCACTGGAGCGAAGGAATAACAACATAAGTCCTGGCTGAAAGCTTGGAAAAGACCCTGTTGCTAGATCCTAATCAAGCCATTCAGAAGAGGCATGGTTGACAATTCATACTTATTTTGCAGATATTTTTCCTTTCATCCATTTTTTCGGAAGGACCGGTAGAGTATGGTGAATACATTATGAAGCATGAAGATTGTCAAGACAAAAATCGCAGTTACACCTGATAAGCATCATAAAACATCAGCTAAATCCAAGAAGTTAGATGGAGTATACAGGCTGAGCAAACACAATGAGCAGATAAGAGTTTTTAAATGTGTTGAGCGTTTCTAACAGCCATTTCGACAACATCTGAAGTAACTGACAGCCAAGTGGCTTCTAATAAACTAAATATGGTTGAACCTAAAAATATCATTTCAGCCACTAAATTAAATATGAACTTTGCTGTTTATATTTTGGACTACTGGAGGCATAGTGATACTGTAAAGTTCAGATACAACAGACCAAATGCATAAAGAAGAGCCAGTTAATCTATATCTTGGCGGAGCTGCTTGGATGTGCATTTACTTTCTTATTTTCCCCGAGTTGGAGCCAGCATTAAGACTCGTGCCACATTTGGAAGAATTAGAGATTATCCACTGTTCCAGCTGACACGACTGTTAAACAGATGTAGAACTGGAGACTGATATCCTCAGCGGAGTGAAGCCAAGAATCCCCACTGGATTTACAAACTGATGGACACATGACATTTGGGTTTTGTGTGTGTGTGTGAGTGTGTGTGTGTGTGTGTGACAAAGATAGAAAATACAGAGTACATGTTTTACATACCAACAAAGCACCTAAACAACAAGGCCATGAATGCAGCGGACTCATTCTGTAGTCTAGTTGGAGACTAATGTCAGCTCATTGGCAGTTGCACAGATAATGAGTTTCCTGGGTGATATTAGTATTTGCGGTGAGTTGTTCATGGTGGTCACATTAGAGATGCTCTTTATATAAAACTTCTGAAGAACCTCTGTTCAATGGGTCCACAGTCTAGGGAATGCTTTGTAAACAGCCAAAGATCAGTGCTTTTCTCCCGCCCCCCCTCCTCTCAGACTGTGTGGTTTTGATGCTAAGGCAGTTAAAGCAATGCTTCTCTTCCATAAACAAATGAACGTAACGTGGACTGGATGAACTGTTAATAGGGATACACCGATTGGAAATTTCTCAGCCGATACCGATACCAATGCAGATGTTTGTTGTTTTCTTTTATTTTTATCTGACGAATCACCATTTGAGGTAGTAGACTTTGACATATTTGTGCCAGATGATCTGTGGCAAACATTTTAAGTGTGACCGCATATGGTTATGTTTCTGCATTCAGTGTAAGCAACTAAAGATAAAGAGGTAACTTATGAAGGGACATATAAAAGGATTTATAAAAATAATAACTTTGACAATCGGACCTGAAAATGCTAAGTTTAATGTGACAGAGACATCAACAGTAAAGCAGATCTCGATATCAACCACTGGATGCTTGTTCAAGGAGAAAAGCTGTGTTATTTGTAGGTCCAATTAATCAATTCAGAGACAATAGAGAATTAAAGTATTTAGAGTCCCAGAGTGACGTGCCAGAGAGTTGCTAATGACTTCAGTGCACATGGCAGTGCTTGGCAACTGACTCCCCAAAACAGAGCAGAAAATAAGCCCTTGTGGCAGTCTCAGACCTCTAATTGGCCTCTCACCAGTGACAGCCTTGGCTAAAACTGAGCCCTGGTCACATACAAATAGAGAGGAGAGAGAAAGTTTATTATTCTTTGAGACTGAGGAGAATGAAAGGTGGCCTCCTTTTTGGAGGTACCTCCAGTGGGATTCATGCCAAACTGGAAAGATATATCCGTTCCCAGCAGAGACGCATGGCTGACATTAAAACTGACAACGCGCTCATTGTTGAGACATTACAGTGCTGCTGGCGTTATTGTTTTCTCAGACGTACACTGCTTTATTCTCTAATAAACTTGGACCAAGATGACAATCGGGCCAATATGTCCTTCTTGGAAAATTAATTAATTGATTTTTGTTTTTGTCAAAGAGTCAGCAACTACAAAGTTGAACTAAAGCTGCAAGCAGTGTTTGATGGGCCCTCGCACCTCCTTGTACGGTGGGGTTACTGGTGGACACCGCTCCTTGCGGCCGTGCATTTGCACTCAGACACTGCAAATCATCTCCAATGAAAAGGAAACTCTCTGCTGAGTTCAATTATACCTCACACCGACTCTACATAATGCAGTTAATCAGCTGTGAATGGGGGCATGGCTAAATCATAGGTGGCGGGTCAAACCATTTAAATTAATCATGACAAGATGCATCAGGATCTAAGTGGCTTACCACTTCTGCTGTACACTTTTCTAAAAGAAACATTAAATGTTTAAAAAGTTACTATAATATTCACACCTAATGATTTAAATTGCTACACTTGAATCATTGCATTGAAAAATTGAATCTGAACAGTATAGTTTGAAATTGAATTTATTTGTTTGGAACTGAAATCCAACAAAATATGATCATCAATGAAAATTCAACTCTCTATTTATCTTTACATTCAGTTCTTTCAATTCAAATTCAGTTCACAAAATGTCAAGTTACTTTGACAGACATCTGGGTACTTGAAGGATGAAGGAAGCGCAGATCAATATGTATCTTTTGCTCTCCCAAATCACCCACAATCCTATTTGTGCGCCTTTGCTGGCTTGTTAAAAAAACATACAATGGTGGACTTAAGCGGATCAAAGCAGAATTGGAGCGGCATCGCTGATGGCTCAAAAATCATTTAAATTTAAGTGTCTTTAGTGTTTGCTGTACATTTGTTATCACCGTTAATGTGTTACATTAATGTAAAGCTAAACAGTTTAACATTGCTGTTCATAATAAGGTAGATACATCACAAGCTAACGTTACACTAACTGAATCTATCATTTAAGATTAGGCTGTTAGCTGGTTTGCTGTCTTTTGTGCCATTTGTTTGTAAAGTTTAATGTCCGGTGGCATTTTCATCTCTTTTTATATGTTGTTACTGTATATGCGTAACGTTAGCAGAGATTTAGAAATTGATGTGTTTATCAATTGTAGCTGAGGATCAGAGGTAAATCTGCACCTTGTTTACTTTACTAGTGTCGTTAAATGAAAGCTAAAATGTATGAGTAGATTACCACGTAAAAAGTATATTGTAACGTTACGTTATACAGTGGGGCTCAAAAGTTTCGGCACCCCAGGTAAAAATCCGTATTAATGTGCATAAGGAAGCCAAGAAAAGATGGAAAAATCTCCAAAAGGCATTAAATGACAGATTAGACATTCGTATAATATGTCACAAAAAGTTAGATTTTATTTCCATCATTTACACTTTCAAAATAACAGAAAACAAAAAAAAGGGTGTCTGCAAAAGTTTGGGCACCCTGCAGAGTTAATACCTTGTACTGCCCCCTTTGGCAAGTATCACAGCTTGTAAACACTTCTTGTAGCCAGCCAAGAGTCTTTCAATTCTTGTTTGAGGTATCTTACCCCATTCTTCCTTCCAAAAGTCTTCCAGTTTTTTGAGATTTCTGGACTGTCTGTCACACACTGTTCTTTTAAGGTTTATCCAAAGATTTTCAGTTATGTTGAGATTGGAGATTGTGAAGGCCATGGCAAAACCTTCAGTTTACGCCTCTTGATGTAATCCACTGTGGATTTTGAGGTGTGTTTAGGATCATTATCCATTTGTAGAAGCCATCCTCTTTTTAACAGATAGCATAAGTTAGCTTACAAAATTTGCTTAAATCTTATTGAATCCATTTTTCCTTCTATTCGTGAAATGTTCCCTGTGCCACTGGCTGCAATACAACCCCAAAGCATGATTGACCCCCCCATGCTTAACAGTTGTACAGAGGTTCTTTTAGTTAAATTCTGTGCCCTTTCTTCTCCAAACGTACCTTTGCTAATTCTGGCCAAAAAGTTCTATTTTAACCTCACTGGTCCACAGAGCTTGTTTCCACAATGCATCAGGCTTGTCTATGTGTTCATTTGCAAACTTCAAAAGCAGTTTTTGTGGTGAGGACGTAGAAGAGGTTTTCTTTCGATGACTCTTCCATGAAGACCACATTTGTACAAGTATCTCTTTGTAGTGGAATGGTGACCATAACTCCAGTGTCTGCCAGGTCTTTTGTTTGGATCGTGCAGTCAAACGTGGGTTTTGACTTGATTTTCTCACAATCATGCGAGCTGTTCTGTCTGATATTTTTCTTGGTCTTCCAGATCTTGCTTTAACTTCCACTGTTCCTGGTGACTGCCATTTCTTAATTACATTCCAAACAGAGGATATTGGCATCTGAAAACGCTTTGCTATCTTCTTATAGCCTTCTCCTGCTTTGTGAGCGTCAACTATTTTCAGTTTCAGTTTTCTAGACAACTACTTAGAAGAACCTTGGTGCTGATTGTTGGGGCAAGGTCAGATGAATCTGGGCATTTAAAACCTTAAGATTGACATCACCTGGTCTCTCCAGACGATGATTGAGAACAATCCATGACACTGTCAGGTTTCAGCTTTCCAAAGGGGGTGGTGCATGCTACAAACTCTGTTTTCTGTTATTTTGTAAATGATGGAAATAAAATCTAACTTTTTTTAACATATAAAAATGTCTAATCTGTCATTTGATGTCTTTTGGAGATTTTTCTTTTTTTGGCTTCTTTACGTGGATTAATACATTTCTTTACCTGGGGTGCCCAAACATTTGAGCCCCACTGTAGCATTCATAACGGTAAATATCTTTTTTCTTGTGTTTGCTGTCTTTTAATTGGGACTAAGGAACAAACGAGGGTGGTCACTGAGGATGGAAGCCACAGCAGCAAGTTGGCCCTGGTTTGTTAACATGGATGAGGCATTAGGCAGTCTGCAGAAGTCTGACTGCCCCGATCCAAGAGGACAAACCAGGCCCAAGTGCTGCACTAGCATCACCAGAAGGGAGAAATGAGGAGTAGAGGGAAAGCAAAACACAAGAGAGCAGGGAGACAGAGGCCAAAGAGAGATTTTGAATAGATTATTTGCTATAATAAAAAATGCCATTAAAAAAATAAATGCATTAAATGAACTGCTTTGTCTGTGTCTTTAAGATTTTAGGTGTGTGTACATAATTTAAACTGTTTTTCAATGTCTAGTTTTCCATCAAACTAAAACCTGGACACAGGAAACTTCTAATTAATAATTATATTCAGATGCTACCTGTTTTAATAATAACTTGTTAGGTATACAAACTCTAAAAAGATATTAACGATACATGTATCTTCATTATAACATTTATTTTAATATTACTATATACTGTACACACAAGTCCAGACTTCCGACAGAAGGCGAAAGCTTTAGGTTAGCCCAGTAGTTATCCAACCTGTCCTGGTAAGATTAGAATTGTATCCCAAGCATATTTAAGCATAGCTGTAACATGAAGGAACTTTGTGTAACTGTAGTGGTGTAGTTTCTTCATCATGGTCTTGACTGACAACTGTTGACACTAACACCTACCTTTACTGTGTTAGTGGTGTTTATCAGTTGTGTTGTTATTATGACTTTTCATATGTTCGTTGAAGCTTGTGTGTCTACATTACTATTTAACATTTCTCACTTGCAATTTACTGCATGTGGTAGCTCATTAGCTAAAAGTAGCTTAAATTAAAAGGTAATGTAAACTGTTAGCTACTGTAAGCGTAATGTAATTAAGATTAATTAATTAACGCAATTCTCCTTACCAGTACGTGTTATGACAACTACAAACATTAACTCTCACAAGTTTTTATTTAATTGACAAGGGATAAATAAGAGATAACGACTATTGCTAACATCATAGCCTAATAGTGTCGTAATGTTACCTACCATCGCGCGTTGCGGTCAAAGTTGCTGACAATAGATTCTTCTCTTGCAAGCAGACGGACGCTGATTCACCTTCTCCATCTCAACAAAAAAATTGAACAGCACAGTTCACTGTTCCACAACCATTTCATCCAGTGTTTTGAAATGCAGCGTGCACAAATGACGTGCACTTGCTAGCCTGTTCCATTTACGTGTTCTCCAAGTGCAGCAGAGGAGCCTGGCCTAGCCTCTGAAGGACCTTGACTTTGAGAAACGTTGTCTATCTATTGATCTGCACTCCATTGCTCTTCCTTCATCCTTCAAGTACCCGGGTGTCTGTCACAGTAACTCGAAATTGAATTTTTTGAACTGACTTTTAATTTTTAATATTTAATTGGATTAAAGTTCAAAATAAACAAATAAATTAAATTTCAAACTATACTATTCAGATTCAGTTTTTCAATGCAATGATTCAAATTAAACAAGTCAAATTCAAATTATGTGATTTAAATTCAATTTTTCAATGCAATTATTCAAGCTTAGCAATTCAAATTCAAATATAAATGTTTCAAATTCAGTTTCTGTTGGCACATATTTCAACCCATACTTGTAATTTGTTATTCTTCATACATATATTTATATAATATAATATATTTATAATATAATATTATATATTTATACATTTATAATACAATCTGTGAATTAACTTTCACTTTTTTCTTTCGACAAATGATAACTGGTAATAATAGTAAAATAATGCATATGATGGAGCAATTTTTTCTGTAATTCATTACTTGCAGTTTGCATTGATATGAGAGAGTAGCCTTTTTCTATTCAAATGAGAGTGTTAATACTGCAGATATTTTGGGACACTGGATAATTTACTAAGTTACATCCCTGTCAGGCACTGTAGTTCAAAGCCAGAAACAGGAACTGGAAACTGGAGCAAAGTGAGATCTTAGATATGTATTTTTCCAACTTCAAAAACTTTTAGATTAAACGTGTGAAACCACACTGATGAAAATGTTTTTTTAATAACAGCAAAGAAGGAAAAAATACACAATGGCGGGTTGCAGTCTGTGAGAAATTATTTTACAAAATACATAATAACAATTCCCGCTTCTTAGGAAATGCAAGGCAGGTTGAAGGAAACAAGTCACAACATTACAGGTTTGATGGCATCAGGAGTATCCACAGTTTCTTGAATCCACTGTTTTCTCTGTGGTGTTTTTGTATGCTGGTGGTCAACCCTCACAGGTGCAGACAATTCCCCTGTTAAATCCATTCAGTTTGTTGAGGTAAAAGACCAGTAAGAGAGCGCAACAGATGGTCTAAGACCATACCTGTCAGCGTGCATGAGGGAGAGCAGGGAGCCCCGCTGCGGTGCAACTCAGCCCGCTCAGACCTCCCACATTTGTTTGGAGTGGTCCAGTCATTAGAAAAGAGTGTTTGTGCTGCAAAGTGACAAAGTCACCAATACGGGACACTGACAGGTGGTCAGAAGGATGATTCAAAACAAACAGAAACCAAACCACTTGTTATTTAACCATCACGATGAAAGCTAACAGCTGATAGCTAAAAACCTAAGAAATATTTTTGGGATATTCAAACAGTGTTGCACTTAAATGCACTTCATTATTGCAATAAAATTGGTGTATGTAGGAAAATATATAAAAAGCAACCAACAACAAACATTACAATTCAAACTGTTTCTGTAAATTTGAAACAAGTGTACAATAGTGCAGAGTGCAAAGAGTGCTGGAATAAACATTGAATGATTAGAATAATAGATTACTTCATTTACATGAAGTAGGTGGTTTGGTGTAGCATGCTGTAAGTACATACAGCATGCTTAGATTCATATTTGATAGTGATGACGGTGATATGTTCGTACATGTTAAAAACTGCGTTCAAACTGTAAAATTTTATCATTTATAGTTTGCAGGTGCAATGAACGTTTTAATGTTACGCAATCTAGAAGAATTCATAATCTCAAGGCAGTTGTTGGGTTTGTTCTTGTTGGCACAGAGATGACATTTCATTCAAATCAAACCACACCCAAACCCTGATTATTTGTCAACATTATTTGTGGATGACCTACATGTAGAGAAATAGAAGAAGAAGTCTGTGGTAACATTTTTTCAACTCAAGGTTTACTTACATTACTTTTCACAGAGCGTTCAACCATGTGTGGTGACACCTGAGCAAACTCTATTAGATGAAGATGGCTTTTAAGATTGAGAATAAAGTGCAATGCTTCACGCATTTGATGTAAAAATGCATAAATCTAAATCATAAAGTCATAAAGGTGGGATTCACGAATCTCTGCTACTATAGACAATTGTGATTCTTTCTAACCCGGAGTGCCTGAAAAATCTAATAATTACTGTATCGGGTATTTTAAAGCCAGTAAAAGTATGGGAGTGGAAAGAGAGACATTATTCCAGGGAAGATGATGAGAAAGACAGGAAATTATGCTGGAAAGTCTCACATCTAGTTCAACAGTTCTCCTCTTAAATCAACACAGAACCAAGGTCTGTGTCTCCAGGTCCTTCTCAGTGTACCTGTGCTTACATCTTTCTTGCAAAGCCTTTTAAATTAACCAACAACACACAGATGTAAATGGAGTTTACAGATATAACAAAAAGTCTTATGAAACATGTTGCTTTCACATTGAAAGGTATTGAAAAAAAATATCTTTTCTGTCCTGAGTAAGGAAAGGGGTCAGCCATTTGCCTGGAATTCATCATACTGACGTGTTGTGTTAGGCACTGGTTTAACTGGCTGGGTAAGATTAGCTTTATACTGAGACAGCTTTATAAAATGTTTGGCACTTAGAGCTCTGGCTGTTACATACCTGACATTACTCTGTTGAGACACGGATTGTCTTGACACTTCTTTTTTTAACACCTGCTCTCTTAGCTTGTGTCAGTCCTTGAGTTGATGGATGAAACAAAGGCAGGCGAGGAGGTGTTGGTCCAGAGGCGCAGGACTCAGGTGTGAACAGGTGTGTGGGTTCACTGCCATGCTGGAATGGGAGCAGTTCCAGGTGCACAGCTGTAGGGTGTGGCTCACACCCATATATATACACACACACACACACACACACACACACACACAAATATACACACACCCAGCCTCCCAGCCTGTGTTGAAATACTGAGTCCCTAGGAAGGAGAGAGAGGCGGGCTGGGGTTTCTGAATGAATTTAATCCTACATTGCAATAACTTTGAACAAGGAACCTTGAGGAATAATAGAGTGTATGTTTGGAAATGAGGGTAAGAGGGAGATAGAGGGGAAAATCTGTGAGAAAAGAACGGGAAAGCACAGGTTTTTGAATTCTATGCATGTAGGCGTGAGTGATCTGTGTATATTTAAGAAACAGTAGGGCCATAAGCAAACAGAGTGACAAAGAATGACGTTTGGGTGGTTGCATGTCTGGGAGCTAAATGCGTGGTAGTCTGGTTTCCTGGGAAACTATTGTTCTTATCAATCCATGATTAAACAACTTTGGTAATTTGCAATCTTGCTGTGACACATCCTGGTGAATTTCTGTTGGAAGAACACATCTGTATTGAACTTTTCTGAGCCCTGGACGGCATCAATCTCAGCCTCAGGACAGATTAAGTTGGAGACAAGCTCCATTTCTGCAGGGTGCATGATCTCTAAGTCTTCTCCATCAAAGGTCAGAGCAGCCGAGTGAAGAGAAGCATCGGGGCATTGCGTTGCTTGGTTGGTTGGGGAATTTAAAAAAAGAAAAAGATCAGTGGCTACTGTGGATGCCGTCAGGGGACACATACATACTATATGTGGACAGTGATGCAGGGAAGTCATGTATGGATTTTGAGCTTTCCATTCTGCAGCACTAATCCCCGCTTTTTCTTGTACAATACAGTCTCAACAGTCCCATTGACTGCCAGACAGTGTACCAGACAAGCAGTCTGACCTTTTCTGTCCTTGGAACAGTTGATGCTGTGTAATATATTCTGCCGTTGATTCCTTCTTTTCATCCTATGAATTTTAACAAGTTTTTTTCCTCCTCTCTGCAGTGGCACTGAGTTTTTCACTCTGTGTCTCTGCACTTCAGGATATTATTCCTCCTATTACCTTTCAGAACTGCAATCACCACATGTCCTGTGGAGAAACAAAGCTGCGAGACACAGTCAAAGATGGAAGCAGCGGAGGGAATGTCAATTTCCACCAATCGGCTCAGAGAAGAGGCTTTTTTTCCTGCAGCGTAAGATTAGGTTAATGTCAAATCTGTGATCCAATGAGCTCAAATGTGCTGAAGACAACCTGTGCTGAGGCAAATGGTGGAGGTGGGAGTGACTATCAAAATGGGCTGAATTCACTACTAGACAGCTGTTTTAAAATCAATGTCAACCTATTTTAATTTGCCTACAATCCCTAGATATGAATACATTTGTCAGTTGCAGCTGCCATTGATATTCCTCTTAGTGTCAAATCAGCCGACAATAAGTCAGGAGATGCCAAGAGTGTCCATGAGAATCCATTAGTCGTCTGTTGCTAATTACCAGTGACTCCGGGGTTGATTAAAAGAAATCACCAAGCAGCAGCACACAACATTATGCTAATGAAAACTCATTTGGAGAGGCAGAGCACGGCGCCGGCAAGTATTTGGACGACTTTTCTGTGCAGCCGAGCTGGCTGGAGTAAATGGCTTCTTGGACAGCATATCATTACAGACTGGAAGAAAAGGAAGTCTTGTGATGATGATGATGATGATGATGGATGATGATGATGATGATGGCCGAATTTCAATCATGTTTACGTTGTCCAAAAACTACACTGATGGATTTATTCCTACAGTGACTTTTATTTGTCCCTGCTTCTCATTTAGCATATATATATATTTTTGGGCTGCACTTACCCTGTGGCACAAACTAAGATATAACTCCCTGGCCTGTGCAGATAAGACATGTTTGGTCTGTTTTTAAAATTCACAATTGATTTTCTTATCTAATTAAAAACCCTCCAAGGGAAAGAGCAAGGCCCTAAAACAAACTCCTAATCACCAAATAAGGATTGCTTTGATGGCAGTAGGTATCGATACAAAAATGTCAGAAGATGCTGCGCCACACTGACAGCATGTTACAGACACGTGTTTGCTAAGAGACATTGATTATTCATTACACAAGCAATGCCAAGATCAATACTCCATCAGTGAACACCATTAAACCCACCACTAGCTCTCTGTGAGCCACATGGAGCATAACATTTGGTCAGCCAAACCAAAATACTTGACAGACCATTACAATGAAAATTAATGGATCAGAATAGCTCACAAAGTTTCATTATGTTCAGTACATGAAGCCAGTATATATGACTTATTTAAATGCACCGAAAACCTGTTTCTAAATCAATGTCTTACCATGATGGCAAGGTCCTTTATAAACTCTCACACTTTTTGCCAACAGTTTTGCATATTTCACTTGTTTCACTTTCTGTATTTTGTGTTATTGGTTGTGCTTTTCTCACTGAAAGTTTGAAATGGGTGGAGAAAGGTTAGAAAAAGGTGCTTCACATATTTCTACGAGTCAATCTGAGACAGCTGTGGTTCAGGTGGTAGAGCAGTGGTGTACCAATTAGTGGTTGGTAGTTCGATCCCTGGCCCTGAAGTCCCATATTGAAGTGTCCTTGGGCAAGACAATGAACCCCCAATTGCTCCCGGAGCTGCGCCATCGGTGTGTGCAACGCATTTTCATGAATGGGTTCGTATAATATCGTTCAAAAAATGTATTTGAGTGTTTATCTGATGAGCAGATAAATGTTATTTCTTGTACAGCAGCCTCTGCCACCGGTGTAGAAATGTGTGTGAGAATGGGGACAGTTCCTGTACTATGTAAAAGTGTTTTGAGTAGTCATTAAGACTAGAAAAGCGCTATATAAATGCAGTAAACAGCATAAACAGAAATAAAGTTAAGATTTGAACTTACTTTCCAGTGTCTAGTCTCAATAAGATCAACAAACAAACCTTTATACAAATACATTTTGTACTGCCTCACCTAATACTGATCTACATTTAGGGAGTGCAATATGTTACATTATATCATATCATAACATACTTGTGTTTTTTGTCTTGTTATCTTGTCTTGTAATATTGTTGTCGTTTACTGTCTTAGTGTTAAAAATGTTCCAATCTGTTGAGCACTTTTGGTTTTACTCTTGTGGTAGGAATGTCTGTCTTATCTGTTTATTTTTTAATGTCTTCTTCACCGTGGCGATGGTGAGAAACAAACTTTCGGTTCCTCTGCATGTTTAGTATATGTGAAGAAATTGAAAATAAAGCTGACTTGACTTGACATTATTGTTAGTCACTCAATTCCAAGTAAAAATCTATCTATCTATCTATCTATCTATCTATCTATCTATCTATCTTATCTATCTATCTATCTATCTATCTGTCTGTCTGTCTCTGTCCTACAATATTACCCTCTGGAATTTAGTGAAGTATAAGGTTAGTATGGGAGCCAGATGAATCTTTGTGCTCATGTTTTATTTACTCTGGCAGATACGTCTGGTCCCCTTTCCATTCAGACAGCTGTCTAGAGGACCTGGACCTGGACCTGGCCAGTCACAACCGTTTATCTCACATGGGATGGGATTGATACAATGACTTGTGGAGCCTTTGTGTTTCATGCTAAATACATGATGATGTCATTTTTGGTTCGCACGTTCTCACCGGCGACACTACGGCAAGCACGAAGTAAAGAAAAATAACAGGATGGCTGCAGCTGATGTGGAACTTTCTGTTGAAGTGCTAATTTCAAATTCTGATGGCAAAAATGGCAACACTCTTTCAAAGACATATTGATGCTATACAGCTCATCTCTGCATGCTGCAGTCTATTAACATTTGTCCATCTCTCAGGACTTTGATACTTTCCACCTTTGTATTTAGTCATGTGACCGTTTTTTCATTATTTCGTCCAAAATTCTAATATTATTTTATTATTTTTGACATCCAGCAAGAAATCCAGTGGACTTTATTGTAACTGTCATAATCCCCTGCTTCCTTTGTTTGATGAAAATAGCCCAGGGCTTTCCAGAGGTTCATCCTCATGCAGTTTAGCTTCAGATCCACCATCCAGCCCCTGAGCACCTGTTAAAGGCCACTTCTCCTCTGCATCTAATAAACAGCTCAAACTCTTGATCCTCTCACATTGCTTCCAGGCCACATTTCATCCTTAACATCTGTGATTCCCGGAGCATTTCCAAAAATCCCCTCGGCAGTTCAGTGATCTTTCTCAGCTGTTAGCGTGCCCTCAGGCCAGGGCAGCCATGCTATGTGCTCCAGCTGCAGGCTTTGCTATGGTCTCGGGGCCCCACTGAAGGGCACTATTGTCCATTCATGGGGTTCACTGTGTGAGAGGTCAGTTGAGGGAGAGCCTGTGCTGGGGCCTGGCAGGAAATGAAGGTGGAGTAGCAGTTTTTGCGACATGTGGGGCTTGAGCCTGAAAAAATAAAAGTCTAAATAAGCACAGAATAAGTTAAGTCACTATATCATATACTTTGAGTGTGTGTAACACTGAAAGCTATAGGATTGATGGATAAAAAAGAAGCTTATGCAAATGAACTTGGTGCTTGAATAAAATCTCAAAATGTATCATTTCTTTTTAGTACGTGTACTGTCGACAGTGTGCAGTGAGACGTTCAGACACATTTTGTAACTGAGAACCCAGAGTGCCTCACAGATGTGCTGATAAATCTTAATTTCTCACCCAGTTAAGCAATTCAGTCAGCTTCAGAGGTTGCTTCAAGCCAAAGGCACCTCTCAGGATCCAGGGAAACTGCAGAACAAATTGGAGAACAAACAGTCACACTGGGTCATTCACATTATCTTTTCCAAACGGCTCCAGACCTCAGAGTGGCTGACTGCACCCTAAATGAACATACCTCAGATTTCATACTCACCGTGACACTTTTTTAAAACCATTGTCACATAAATCTTTTTGTGTCCGAGTAGAGTCACATGTTTTACAGGGAAAGTAAGTTTTCATCAAAGACATTCAAAAGTTCTGTGTTAGCCCAACTAGTCCATCCATCTCAGTGAGATAGCGGGACTTCCAAGTCTTGGCTGGCTACCAAAACGATCTAAGAAATTAGACACCACTTTTGTCCACGGGCTCCCGCAGCTGTCAGATTAGGCTCAAGTCCCTTGTAGAAGGATAGTCTTCCACGAGGTCTCCTCCCAGCTGGACGTGCCTGGAACACCTCCCTAGGGAGGTGCCCAGGAGGCATCCTTACCAGATACCCAAACCACCTCAACTGGCTCCTTTCGACACAAAGGAGCAGCGGCTCTACTCTGAGCTCCTCACGGATGACTGTGCTTCCCATCCTATCTCTAAGCAAGACGCAAGCCACCCTCCTGAGGAAACCCAATTTGGCCGAACTTGCTTTTAAGTATTCCTAATTGCAACACTTAGTCTTAAGCTGTTCAAACTGACTGAGGTTGATAGAAAAATGAGACATGTCCTGTGCCATAGCAAGAAAATTAGTGGTTCTTGTAAAATGAATATACTAAAGCATCATCACACCAATTTGTAAATCCAATTTGTGCTTTCATTGTCTTGAGCAAAGTTAACAAAATCATAAAAAAATTGGCTCACACTCTCACTGTATTAACCCACTATGCAAAAAAAAAAAACACCTTTCAATGCTGACAGGCTTATGTCTCCAGATATGCTGGACTTTCATAAATAGGAGGATTTTCACCTCAGTAGGGAGATGCATATATCTCTACACATACAACTAATTATTTCTGTAAAAGCAGCTCCTTTTCAGCAGCAAACAAAAGCTGGAATTAAAAGGAAAGGAAGCCCTCCAATGCGGGAAGGAAAACACTGAGGAGGCTTGAGGGAATTTTTCAAAGCCCTTAAAGAGCTGAACAAGAGGCGAAAATTAGAAAGAAGAGAGAAGCAATTGCTTTCAAACAATGCATCCTTGCTAAGTCTATTTCCTTGTGGTACCAAACAAGGTCACATATTTTCATCCAAAGATAATGAGCGACCCTCTCTGAAAAGAGAAACACAGACAACATACATGGAGGTAATTCTTCAACATCAGCTGCAGTTCTTTGTTTCTGGTTTTCTGTCTACTGAACAGTGAAGGGAAAAGAGTAACAATTAGGATACAGACAATAGCAGACAAAAGTGATGATCCATATTACGCTTCATGCTCAGAGGTGTAGAGGGGGGAAGGGATGGCACAGACATGGGGGGCTGAGGGATTATGGGCCAAAAGGGTGTCTAAACGGCAGACCAACTGACCTTTCACTGCACCGGCAACTGGTAATCAGGAACAATTATAAAGACCTCTTGGCCACAAATCACCTAATCCTGTTGTGGGAGTGGAAGCCAAATGTAATTACAGCACTCTGGTACACTGACCTTACGCCTAGTGGAACTAAGCCCAGACGCCAACCAGAGCGATCCAACCGCCAACTTTAGACCAAAGTATTCTCATTTGGTCTGAAAGCGTGAACCACCTGTTTCCTCAAGCTACTGCTTCTTTATTCCCCTGACTTCTAGCTAATCAGCGCTCTGCATAATGTGAGTACATTTAGATGTGATATGGATGGCACCTTATGTTGGTCCAAAGCTATATCAAGTGAAATTGTTTTGTATGTGAATATAAAATGTGTCTTTTTTTGTCTTTATTGCCATTTTTATAGATATTTATTATGTGTTTTTTCTGCAAATTCCCATTAACTCTTCAATTCTCCATTGTTTCAAAGGTCAGTGCTGTCAAGACAGTTTCAATTGGTTAACAGCACAAACTAGCATATGAAAGTTCACCGAAGTTGACTTGTACACAAAGGCTCAGCACAGATTCACTTTGACTCTGCATCCACCCCAAAGTCCACTGTATTGCACTAAAATTAATTGGTTTTGTTCTGAACTCTGTAAATGCTGGTGTGACAACACACACACACACACACACACACACACACACACACACACACACACACACACACACACACACACACACACACACACACCACCACACACACAAATAAGCATGAAAAGTAGAAATGATCCTTTAGGCTGCAGTGAGGTAAGTAACTCTTCAGACTCTGCAGCATCCGCTCATCAATATGGGAGTCAGGCTGCAGAGATTAAGTCCTAAAGTCAGATGGCCAACTTCATTACCAACCTCCAACTTCAGCGACGGATTGATCAATCAGCACAATGAACTCTGACAATTAATAATGACTGCAGTTTTTGTTTCCTCAGTGGCTTCCTCCCAAGTTTATTTCTTCACACAAGAGAGTGACACCAAACTATGACTTCCCAGTGTATTATTTTTTTACCATTTACATGTATCTTTACAACAGCAAGTCGTCAATAATCAGTGTTTCTGCCTCATTTGCATGTCCAATCACTTCCTTTTGCATTTAATTCCATAAAGTAACCTCATGACTGATTCAATGTTTTGTGGAAAAAGGGGGGGTTTTGCCATATTCCTCCAAGGTGCAATTAAAGGGATCAGGATCAGTTTAGAGCTGCAACAGCAGCACCACATCAGATTAGATTAGAACTAATTCCAACATCCCACTGAACAACATTTATTTAATGCACCTTTAACTAAGCAACATCATTTGTTTAACACACCATTGATTTTACCTCACAACATAATCATTTGATGGATTATTTTGGCATCCCACCTGGAATGGCTTGAAATACTGCAACAAGCCAACAGTGGTGAACCACCGTTCAGATTGTCTTACAATATTATGCAGGTTGACTGTCATACTGTAATAAAAAATGTTTCTGGGCTTTTTAATGGATTGTAACTGGACATTTTTCCTGTGTGGCACTGACAAGACCATTCTTGATGCTTTCATTTCATTCTCCCAACAACCCTAGGCCTTCATGCAAGCAGCTGAAATAGAAAAGTATATTAATAAATTAGACATCAGTTTCTATTTCCCTGTTTACCAGTTACATTTGGTTGTCATCTGTGACAGAATCAAACTAAGCCGTGCTGTATGGAGTGACACACTTATAATTGTAGTCTGTCAGTTAAAAAAATGCCGGGGTATTAAATGTCAGTCAAACTGTGATAATTTAAACACCATATTTGACAACCCACTCATAGAATAGATGCAACCACCCACAATTCATTTAACTGTTCTATGGCATGGCTCCTAAATGAAATAGAAATGGCAATCAATCATTATGTAGCAGGGAGAAAGCCTCTGGGGACAGACCATGCTTTGAGAAGTGGAACAGATCAGGCAGTAAAGTTAGGAGAGAAACCATCAGCCAGGCAGTTGAGTTTTAGCTGTTAGTGGTGCAATCAGACGGATGTAAGCAAGGCAAATTCTTCTGTGTCTGCAATCGATTTTTTAAGAGTTTTACTTTTTATCTGACTGTGGGCACATCTTGTATTTAGAATATTAATGAACGAAAGGAAATGCTCACAGTAAGACTAATAACTAATTTAGTATACAAGACAATATTTGATTACACATGTGAAAAGTTGTTCAGAGCGCATACAGAAAATTACATCAACTGGGCAAGAAGGGCCGCTATAATAAGTACTGAGTAAGTAAAGTGCACCCTGTCTGCCTCCGTATGGCAGGAAACCCTTTATTTGGATATGATGAACATTTTTGCCCATAGTGCCACCATGTTGATTCCAAATAAACTTGCAATAACTTATTTTTTGGCCACTTGGGGGCAGCGTAAGCAAGCTGTAAACACAAGACTGAAAACACTTTTTAAGTTATGTTGAATGTGTTAGCAAACAATTGCTTATTTATCTAACCATCAGATACAGGGCTACATAAGCATTCTTTCGGAGTTGTATTTTTTGCCTGTTCACTTCCTGTTTAGCCCTATTGTACCGAATGTGATTGCAGCTCCACCAGTTCCAGCACCAGAGTTCCACTGGCGGCGGTCGCAGGCGAGTGCAAAATGAATCGGACTCTATGAAGCTATTGTCTCTTTCGTCTGATCGCTATTGAGAAATCTCAGATTTGATTGTGGTTTTTGCAAGTTCAAAATGGATTACAGGGCGAAAGCTGAATGAACGAGTACGTTTGTCCTTTTGATTTCTTACAGGTTGAGTCGTTAGCATTCTGCTAATGAATGCTGTTTGGTCAGTGAAGGACAGATTATGACTAGAGGTCCCGCTTGATTAGCTTGGATGCCAGGGTTACAAATCAACCACATTACAGGTCAAAAAGTTTGGTCTGGGCTCGATTCGTTGTGGAGCACCTGTGCTTGAACCAGAGCTGTTCAGACCAATCAAATTGTCAGGGCGGACATTGATGGACAGATGATCAACAATACTGTAATCAACCACGTCACCAAAGAGAACTTGGGTTGAATTTGTTTACAACAAAGATGGATGCTGCTGGAGAATTGAGAAGTGTAGATTTTGTTGTTGCGTTTGTCATAGAAGATGTCGACAAAACATTATTTTTAAAAGAGGAAAAGAGAACCGCGATCAAGGCATTTGTCAATTGCAAAGATGTTTTTGCCGTCCTTCCTACAGGATTCAGCAAAAGTTCAACATGCATCACATGCTCTTTTGCTCTGATTGGTCAATCCAATTGAGTGCAGAGGCATTTTCTTTACTGGTTTGGTTGAAACACGCCCCATAATCACAGCCCAATGGAGTAGTATCAGACTCATATTTTGACAAGAATCGGAGTATGACAATATCCGGCTTTGCTTGATGGTATCCGAAACGAAACCAGAATGTCAGAGTGAATATTTCGGCGTGGTCTTTAAAACATTAGCAAACCTCTTTCTAGCATGTGTATTGACAGGGAGAGCCTAACCTGTCAGCTGTGTTGCCGATGCCTCGAGAGACAAAAGTAGTTGACTCAGAGCTTGTTGTAAAGTAGTATCAATGGCCGTGTGATGCATCATTGACATTTTAGAACAAAAAAAAACTTCTAACACCCAGCAGTGTGTATTTTCTGAGCCTCCCCTTTTGAATGCAACATTGAAATTACTTGACAAAAAATGATATCCTGAGATAAGTGGATTTTGGGGAGTATAGCTCCATAGACCCCCATTCATTCTGCACTCGTCTGTGTGCGCCCCCTCATATGGAACCAGATTGGAACTGAAACCAGTTAAGAAGCCGGACGTATCAGGAGAGTGGAAGTTCTACCCGTATTAGAAATTCTTTGTCCAATATTCAGTCTCTTTTATCTCTGGTTTTGATCTTTTCCAACCCCTGAAGGAAACATCTGGCAGCTAAATGCTGCACTGTGTTTTAGCTGGTTGCTAACTGTATACGTTTGTCATTTCATGGCGGTATAGTGGCTTTTCAGCAACAACAAAAAGACTGGTATATCTGGAAAGGACGCTGATGATAGTGAACCAGAACAATAAAGTTGTGGACAGAAACCAAGCAATGATCTGAAAGACGCAGACACGCTTGGGAGACTGAGCAGAACTGCAGAGTCTGCTGATTCACTGGTTAACCTGCAAGTAGTTGTGATCCATGGCTTTTACATGAAATTATGGATTATTGCTACTTTAACAATCACAGTGTAATTGTCTAAATGAGTAAAGGTCTCTCTAAACCATCGTAGGGGCAGCTCTGCAAAGAGGTTTGTGTTTCTTACACATTTTCTTTTTTGAGTGAATTTCCTTAGTTGAGATAAGTTTATCAAAACACGTCTAGACAGAAAATTAGACAATACAGCTCACAGTGTGACACAACAAAGAGTTAAACCTTTCTTTCAGATTGCAGCATCTCCTGTTTCCAGCAAAAGTCTTTGAGGGGTAAAATAATGAGGGATGAAGATGCAACGGATGCATCTAACGTTACAGAGAAGTGCTCCCCTGAGCAAGCAGGGCAAGAGGAGAGGGACATGTACAAGTACAGGCAGAGGGCAAACAGCTTCTGAACTCAGACTGATGACTGCAGGAAAAACCTGATGAAGCATTTAAATACAGCTTCACATTCATCAGATTATTAGACACCAAAGTAAGATTTTTTCTATATTCAAACGCTTTAAACTATCTTTTTCGCATATCTAAAGAAGGTATATACACCCACACACACACACACACACTAAATTACCAACATGATTTATTTGGGGATCAGTCATTGTTAGCACCTCAGATGAATTGCTCTCCGTGTGTTTAGAGGAAAGTCACCAAGATATCGTGGAACATACAACTCCACCATCATCAAGCTGAATAAAATGTACATAGAGTGATTTTGTATGTGTCTTCCCACAGTAAAATCAGGCTTTCTAATATCATTACACCTTGGGGAAATCAGAGGCTTTTTGTTGTCGCTGCCTCTGTAAGAGGATTTTGAATAAACTCCTCTGAAAGCGAACGTGGAGGTTATCAGATGACTGCAGTGATTCTCCTGCGAGAATTTCCAGTCAACTGACTCCTAATGAGTTTTCTGCAGAAACAATTAGATATCAGCCATGCAAGACATAAGAAACTAGGCATCATGCCACATCGATTCAAAGCAACAATTTCTGATAAATGTCATTCTTCAGTTTCACACTGACAAATAATGGGACCGTTTGTCGGACATTGTGTTGCGTTTTTGCATTTGTGACACGAAGCACATTAAGGTGTTCTGATAATGGCCGTTGTTTATAAGATCATTGCTGTTTATCCGTTATGTTTGCTGCTGTAATATGTCCCGCATCTTGTGGAAGTGAATGTTGGAACTGTGCTTTTCCAAATGCCAACACTAACTTGTTTTCTTTGTTCCTCCTCTCTTGGGTTTGTTTGTGGTGCTCCTCTGATGCACTTTTGAAGCTGATATCAGTGCAAAATTTAGATGATGTTTTCTGCTTCCCATACTGTTTCTATCAGCCGCCTTGCTAAGAGCCTAAAAGGCTCATAGGAATACTTGTGATTTTTCAGAAGCTTGTTTTTTTTCATCAGAGGAGCAGCATTTGTGAGGCTTGTTCAGAACCTGGCAGCAATTTTGCAATTACTGTACCACCATGGTGTCAGTTGGATACACTTCCTGATATCATTCCTAAAAGACAAACAGAAATTCATCAGAAAATTTACACTTTTAGATGAAATATTGATAGTGTCTCTCTCCAGCATGTATGAAGGTCAGGTCTTTCCTTTATTGCAGTAGTACAAAGGTAGCTATCTTTGTGAAGTCTTTGTCACTCTGAGCCAAATCAATATTATTTGACATTTGTAGTGAGGTGCAGGGCAGCAGGGGTGAGACTGGAGTAGATTGTGTACAAAGGATGGGCTTTGGAAAGGGCTGACAGGCCCCAGTGTGACCATTAGCTTTGTGAGACACCCTGCGGTGCTTAAGGAGTGGGAGGTTGGCGAGGCGCTGTGGGCTTTTTATTTAGGAAACACGACAGGAGACCCAGATGAATAACCCAGCTAGGGAGCAGAGGATAATGGTAGGTTTCAGTCTTCAATGCAAAAATCAACGGGCATAAACAAAACATGGCTTAGTGATGCATTACAATTGAGGGCAGATAACCATATTTTCCACGCCACATTCCCCTGGCACAGATATACACAAGAAGATCCAGTGTAGACTGTCAAATGTACATGTTTTTTTGTGCTGTGATATAAGTGCTCATGGTAATGAAATCATGCTTCATTTTGTTTTAAATCCATCAGTCACGGAAACAATGTCTCTGAGCCAATACAGTAAACGTCACACTGATAGGAAAACAAAGCACATCAGATGAATAGAGCTAAGAAAAACCCACCAATCTGTACATAATATATCAAGTATTGTTTTAACTTTTGTTTCAAATAATATTTCTTTTGCTTTGTTTGAGCTATAATAGAGACAGAACCTTTATCTCTTCTCCCAGAAGATTTAAAGTATTGACAGGTTCACATTTAAAATTCATCAAAAACAATGAACCAGTAATGAGTATGGCAACAACAATAGACAAAACTGAAAAAGAAAAAAACTGCTGTTTCCTGCAATATAATCTGCATAATTAGATGTCATGACACAGATAAAATTACATAAAGGACAATTTAGAGTATTTTTAGTCAGGTGACAATTATACAATTTAAAATATCGAAATGTTTTCTTCAAATTTGCTATTTGGAGAGAAGTTTGGTTTCAACATATTTACCAAGATGATGCAATGACATGATATTTGGAAAAAATCGTTTTTCTCAGTGAGACTGATTGCAGCTCAGAAAAGGCCATTTTCTTCTTTCTGTACCTGCTGTGCCGAATTCAAGAGAGAGAAGAGCAATAGTGACTCATGGATCAGAATATTGATTTCAGCGGAACAGGGTTTCATCATAATTATCATGCAAGACGAGTCTCTGTGAGCCGTTCTACTGTGAAGACTCCACTGTGGCATACTCAGGGACAGGTATTATGAAATAATGAGGGATTTGAACCAGCGGATCAATAATTGAGCAGTTTTATTTCTCTTGTGCTGTCGTCGTCTGACTGCAAACCAATGCTGTAACCGGTGCTGTATTAACATGTTGCTGTGAAGCTGCTGCCAGTTTGTTCCTCCCACTTTAAATCTGACCACAGGGAAGCCGCAGGGCAGCAACACATGGGATGAATAACTTTCCATTTAATGCAGTCTATACTCCTATAAACTCCTGTAAACTATCCCTGTAGTAACTTTTACACCTGCTGGTATTGCATTCTGTTTCAGGTGTATTTACCAACACCCATACAGCACAAATAAAAAGATTACATCTAAACAGATATTTTGTATCACTTTGCACGAGTTATTTGTTTTCAAATAGCTCCAATTCTTTGTGTGAAAGACTGTTGAGGCTACAATATTTCACTCTCGCCAGTGAAACCCAGGACATAATCAATAAGACATGCCAAACAATAGAACACAATGATTTGAGTTTAATACCCTTGGCTCGAGAATCACTAATGTTCCTGTTGCAGGAAAATCGATCTAAAACGCATAGTGAAAGTACATCAAACACATGCAGGGCTAACAGGGTGCTACACAAACAGTGTGGCGTCTGCATGCTACACACACCGTGTCATTTGGTGTCTGTCTGCAAGTCATGCTGTGAGAAACTGAAGAATCTTTAGTATTGTGGCATTTCCATTTACTGTATTGGATCAGATCAACACTTGTTGTTTAAGGGTTATACAGTTGAACTGCAATTTCATCAAACACACCAGAGACTAATTTGCTTTTGTTTTACACAATTGAAACTGCAGCTTAAACAACAACTGATATGTTAACATTTAATAAGTTTGAATACATACATACACTCAACAAAATTATAAATGAAGGGGGGTCCAAGAACCAGTCAGTATCTGGTGTCATGGTTATGGTTAGGGGTAGGGTAATGCTCACATTTGATGGCGTCTGGCACTCTGGAGAGGTGTTTTCATCAAGGATGAACCCTAACCCTAACCATAACTCTGACCATACACTGGATACTGACTGGTTTTCGGACTGGTTTTTGAATGAAATGTCTCACCATCATCAGGTCTGAATTTTAATGTAAAAATGCAAAAAAAACAAAATTGCAATCAGCCTCAGCTAGTACTTTGTGTGTGTGTTTATAATGCTAATTAACAATAGGTAACAAACCTTGATGGTGAACATGATAAACTGTAAATATAGTAAATAAATATAGTTTATAGATTTATGTAATACAATATAAATCTATAAACTATAAACATTACCTGCTACACATCAGCATGTTAGTATTGTCATTGTGAGCATGTTAGCATGTTGATATTAGCATTAGCAGCCTCACAGAGCTGCTGGGATGGCTGTGGAAATTTAGTCTTGTTAGGCTAAATCTGATTCATCCGCTTGATTATTTTGTTAAATTTAAAGGTCTAATGAGACAGGTTCTGCAAAATAGCCCACATTACATCCAATCCTTGTGCCCAACGTTTTGCTATGTAATGTGTTTATCTTTAATCACCCTGTTTTAATGAGTTCTGCAATCGCAAAACATTTTCACAGGTTTCAATTTTTGCATCGTTAATTCTCCATAATTTAATTTGTTGACATTAATAAAGCAACAGGGATAGATACAGTATCACAGTCAATGGGCACGTTCAGGCTGCGGTGTCTTCAGGACTACATTTTGCATTCCCTCGGATAAATAGTACAGTACTACACTGTACCATACGGGCAGAGTTGGGACAAACTTGTAAAATAAAGTGGAGAGGTTTGTTCAGAGAGTTAAGTGTAGAGGCCAACATGTAATTAATTAACCATGTCCCTGAGGCAGAAAATGACAGCCACATTTTAGGCTTCTATTACAGGGTGTTGAGTTGCAGGCCTCAGGGGGGTCTGCCACATCTCAGGAATCTCTCCCTCTCAAATCAGATACATGATAAATATTCAATGACACAAGGGCTTATGGGTAACAACGGGTTCCGTTTCCCTGAACTTGATGGAAGAGGGGCTTGACGGAGCAACGTAATACAGATCCTCAAACCAAAGCGCAAGTCTGCATCAACACCCCCTCGGGATTCACCCTCTGATCTCCAAAACCGTAGACGCCAGTGTCAGTAAATGATCCCCGCAGCACACTCCTCTCCTTACAGGTAAAAGTACGCTGCAGGACCAACCCAAATTCACACAGAGGGAGGGAAGTGTGATGAAAGCATATTTAATGTTTAAAACACTTCCCCGTTTTTTTTGATTGCTAAACTTCAGTGGGCACAACTGAAGCCACATGTGCAAAACTCAAACTACAGTCTGCACTACCAACAGTCACCTGAGCTAAACAGTTCACTTCACCTGCAAAACTCATTCCAAGCAACACAACTCTTAACACACTTCTCAAAAAAGGCTCAGCGCAGCCAAACACTATGAACAATCCTCACTGAGATAACACACACATATAAGGCAAAAAAGAAGGAATGAAAATCAGCAGGTTGCTTCAATAAAGTATTTTGTCCCTAGTAATTTATGTAATTACTGGGAAAAAAACTAAAGTTTACGATTTCTATGAGTATTTTTTTAATACTTTCAACAATTTTCCCATTATCTTAACGCACCAACACACCTACAACACACAACTGGCAAAACGTTGATATGCTCAAAATCACACCTCGTAAACTAAACTTCAACACTAATTTTCAAAATACAATACAGTTTTTTGCAATTGCTGGGACAGATTTTTCAATACTTTTAACAATTTTCCAAAACTCTTAACACAGTTAGCACTACATCTGCATGTGTAAGCTATACTATTAACACATTTCTTGTTGCATTAACATACAATGCATACAATTAACACAAATTTAAAATGCTTAAACTCCTTTTACACACAAGCTCAAACAAGACCAAAACAATAGATTTTTACTGCCAAATTATCAATGATTTTACACTGTAGGTCAGAACAGATTACACCATGTTCTAAACCTTACCTTACAGGCTAAATTCAAAGTGAACAAATATATTTATATTGTGAATTGAAACACAAATATGTTCCCTGTATTTTATTACATTGCTAATGAGAAACAGCTTATTGAAGTTATGCAAATGTTGGAACATCACCATGTGCGCAACGCAATCTCCAACAATGGTGCACTCCTGCATAAATGTGAGATTGGCCCCTACAACACCGACCGCCTTCTTCTGTTTTTAGAAGACCTGCACGAAAGACTGGTGCCAGAGGTAGAAAGGGGGCAGGTGGGAGACCACTTGCCAATATATGTGATCACATGGGACAATGTAGCATTCCACCATTCCTGTACAATCACAGCCTGGTTTGACGCCCATCCAAGGATGATGTTCCACTTCCTTGCCCCTTACTCTCCTCTCCTCAACCCCATTGAGGAGTTTTTCTCAGCCTGGAGATGGAAGGTTTTTGACCATCGTCCACATGACCAAATGTCCCTCCTTGATGCAATGGATGCTGCATGCCAAGACATCACAGCTGAACACTGCCAGGGGTGGATAAGGCATGCAAAAAGAGTCTTCCCACAATGCCTTGCCAGAGAAGACATCAGGTGTGATGTGACTAAGAAAATGTGGCCAAGTGCAGAAGACAGAGCAGATTAGAAGATTACTTTTTTATTATCATTATTCCGGTGTTCTTTCTGTTTGTATATCTTGCAGTAATGTCATTTTGCAAATAAAGTCTTTCTTGCAGCAATTCTGTCTCTGTCTTTTTTTTATAAACTGTACATTCTATAAAGCTACTCTGAGATGGTCATTCATTTTTTTGTATTGAATTTCTGCAGCAAAAGAAACAAAATGCATGTGCAAAACACAATCTGTGATCAATACAATATACTGTCTACTGTATAAGGGCATACCTGACACATTGAAAATAATGCAGTTTATGTAATTTCAGCTTATGATAGTGTTTTTTTTGTCATTGTGTTATGATTGACTAAATGTTCCTGTTGGAAGAGAACATGGGTTAGTGTTTGGAATAATTGCTTTATTTTGAAACATGTTTGCAGTGTTTTGTTAGACATAGTGTGTAGTGTTAGTGTATTATTGTATTTTGAAAATTCGTTTTGGAGTTTAGTTTACAATGTGTGAATTTGAGCATGAAATTAACCGTTTTGCCAATTGTGTGTTTTAGGTGTGTTGGTGCGTTAAGAGTTCAGGAAACGTGTTAAATGTTTTGAAAAATCTGTCATAGCGATTCTAAAAAACTATAAATGAAATCACAAACTCTATTTATTGTACCATCCCTGAGAAGACGTTAAATTGTGGTGCAATTGCTCACAACCCCTGGCTTACAAAGGGTTTTTAAAATGTATCACATATAAACAAACTTTACAAATATTTCTTAAAAACACCAAGTGCCAGGAATAAGGAAATATACAGTAATTATAGGAATAAACCAAGGAAAGTAACCATTATGCATACCTCATACAAGCATCAAAGGGTGACTCCAAGAAGTCTTGGAAAGTGCTAAATGAAGTACTTAACAAGAGCCAAAACAGGACTGTGCTCCCAAACACTGTTAATAATTCGACTAATGACATTGATCTTTAATAATTACTTTGTCTCCCTTGGGGAAAAACTCTCCAACAACATGCACCAACCTCAGGGTATCTCTCCTAATCATTATTTGCCAGGCAACTATGTCAACTCTTTCTTTATGAAGCCAAGTGACTGTAATGAAGTCTATAAAATAGCATGATTCTGAAAGCCATTGCAATTGATATCATGGAGCCACTTACTTATTGTGTGAACCTTTCATTGCTCTCTGGAACTGTGCTGATAAGGGCAAAAATTATACCAGTTTTTAAATCTGGGGATAAAAATGAAATGAGCAATTATTGTCCCAAATCTATTTTGCCTTTAATCTCTAAGGTCTTAGAGACAGTAGTGTACAAGAGGTTAAATGTCTACCTTGATAAGCTAAATATTATTGTTTCTTCCCAATATGGCTTTAGAAAAAGAAGTACCACATGTACAGTATGGCTGTACTAGATCTGACTGAAAAGATCAATGATGCCATTGATAAAGGTAACTGTGGTATTGTATTTTTGTTTTAGAGTTATCCAAGGCATTTGACACTATTGATTTTGATTTTGACATTGAATAAATTACGTCATTATGTGACTTCAGTTGTGCCCATTGGGGTTTAGGAATTGAAAAACTGTAACATTTTGGTACCATTGGTACAAGCTTTGTTGGTCTGCCTCCTGTGCCTCAGCGTCTAGGGTTAACGTTTGCTGTGTTTGCTTCTGCAGTTACTGAAGTCGCTCTTTGACAGCATGATCAATAGAGCAGATTACTTCAAACTGTCAGCTATCACCTTTCTTTCAGAGCTGGGAAAATGAGCTCAACACAACGGCAATGGAGTGCAAGCTGTTTGTGAGAGTAATGATGTTTTTTTTTTAACAAATAGTCACATTGTACTGTAAACCTTTTGGGCATCACAAAACAAAATATCCAATTCGATTAAATCTCAAAAGAGCTTATTTCAATACACTTTGGCATAATCAGAGGTGTAACAATGTGAAGCTGATTAACTGTAAATCAGTTCCTCACATCAGCATATTGAACAAAACGGCATGTTAATGAGACAGAGGATGGGCAAACTGTGCTCTCAGCCTTTGACCTTCATTAAGTCATCAGACTCGGCTACTTGACCGGCGGTCAGGATGCTCAGTCACACTGTCCTGCAGCTCTAACACGATACAAACCCAGCTTTTACTGGAGACGATCACAAGGTTATGTGTCTTTGGATTTCAGTAACTTTATGTCTTAGAAATATATTCTTTTAATTCATTTTCACAAATTTCTTTTAAAAGAAGATGTCATTGCTGGCTGCATGGCAAATGTTCACTGGCAAACAAAATGTTGCTATTGATAATTTTGCAAATATGTTCAATGTGCACAAATTGAGATTTTTGCAGATGTGTTGATGGAGAACCTTTCTCATCATGTCCAAAAAATTAAATATATCGGTGAACCGTTACATCTCTCTTAAAACATATTTGCTGGTGCAAATTACTAAACACAGTTTCGTGGAGACAGGGTAGATTATGACAGTATCAATGTATAATACTTTTGAATTCTGAATACAGCATTAAACTGATATGCATATGAAAGCAGAATTGGAGCACTATATATACAGTATAAACACGGATATTCATATCAATGCTGCTTCAGTAGTGTTTGTTAAGTGTTTTTTCACTCAGTGTTTTACTTGCTGACATCAAAATAAGCATTTGCTGGCAGCTGAGGTGCATTACGCACAAACTCAATTTAGTTTTCAATCTTCCAGAGACTTATTACAGGAACACAGCGTAAGAGATATGATGAAGGGAAAATGCATTTGTAATGAAATGATTCTGTATAGTCTGGAAAGTTAATTAGTGCCGTATGATTCGATTGGATATCTGGCGCTGCTGGGCAGCTAACAACAGGTAACTCAAGTAATCATGAGTAGAAAGCATATCTCCTGAGCCAAATGTTCAGACATTAAAACTCAGTGGCCACACTGCTGCTCACACATAAAGAATCCTGGTAATCATACAACAGGCCTTAATCCTATTAAAATAGATCGCTTACATACTGCATAACACCAAGTCAATAGAGATACATGTAATCTCATTGCCTTTGTAAAAAAAGATTGCCCTAAAGATACTTAAGTTGGTATTAATTTCACTCTATTGATGGGGCCCAGGGAAGGCAATGAGGCTGACACTGTGTCTCTAGTGAACATTTGACAGAGGGAAACGGGTTACATGAATACTTCATGGGCTTTGGGTGCATATTCCCCGCATTGACAACATGTTTGTCCTGCTGGAAATTACATCTTTTAAGTGCAGCATTTCACGCTGTGGTGAAGTGTTACTGCTTTTAAATACAGATGAATTGTGACGTGTGACACGTTGACACTAACATTAAAAGCGGGAGTCTTGCTGCTCCCACCTGCAGCGCAGTGACAAATCTACAGCCATCTCTATGGCAACTGGTGGCTACTTGATAACAAATGATCTTGCGGAGGTCTGAATCCATAACTGATCTGTAGAAATTAAACAAGAAGAAGTTGGGATTTGAATTCATTACACACTGATAAGATGCTCTCATATTCAAAGCCCAGCCAATGAAGAAGCAGAGGATTATACACAAACCATCACTCCTCGACACTCACATCATCATAGTGAGAAATAAACTAACTCACTTTCAGAGGAGCCTGTCAGCTTAACTGTGACCCAATTAATAGCAGAGAGCAGTGCCTTGGAGAGCTGTGTTGCAGTGCTTAACCATGTTAATGAGTTCAGCCTCCTCACCGGAACTGGCAGTGGCTTCACCGCTGCCGTGTAAGTTTAATTTAATTTATGAAATGATTGCAGCTTAAAGGAGTCAGTGACTGCATCAACAGGGGGAAACAGCTCAACCATGACAGTGTAATAATACAGCAAATAAGAACAATGTGAAAGCGGGAGGGGAAACTACAGTAACAGATAATCACATGACATTATTCGTCTGATGGATGGTGAACCTGACTCCTGTCATGACGTTGAGCTGCAGCTCACAGTTGGTACAACAAATAGTCCAGTCATTTTGAGCCAAAATGTGGGTCAACCTTGAACAAATTGCAACACAAGCAAACTCTCAAACAAATTTTGTATCTTCAGTATGTCTTGAGTAAGGAAAAAAAGCCTTGAAGAATCCAATTAGGGAAAAGTTTCAAAAAATACCCAAGCATAGCCTATTCATACGCCTATTTATTCTTTTTCTCACCTGAATAGGGTAAAAAATACAATCTTTAGATATCACTATGAAAATTACTGAGTTGATTATTCACACCAAGCCAATCAAAAAATGTATGTACGCTTTTTAATTGTTTGTTAACATGGGCAAATGGTGCATAATCTAATTACGGATTGTTGGGATTTACAATTGACTGAACCCTGAGACCGGAGCAGGATTTAGATCCAACAGTATTTGCTAATTTGCACAATACAACAACAGATCTAAATATTGGGTATAGCCAGGTGAAAATGTCTTGTTGAATCTTTTGATATCTTACAGAAAAATACTTAATGTTAAGATCTGAATGAAACCAATTTAGGCTACCCATGAGCATTAATACATAGAGGCAGGAAGAAATTAGTATCAATACTATTATTGCCGAGATAGGGTTTGGAGCTGGGTCAGTGGGACTGTTTCTGGGGGATGAGGCTGAGCGACTACCACTAGAGAATCTCATCTTCCTTCCCATCACAGGCCATCTGCATTGAGTTTGTGCATTACACTCCTCTGCAGTGTCCACAGGCCGGAATGCATTCTGTCTTGTTTTCACAAGGGATTTGTGCTAGTTAAGACAACACTACCTCCTGCTCCTAAACAGCTCATGAAGGTCATACGGTGCAGCTACCAGTCTGACTGCAGTAGAATGTACCCCGGCATGTGGACACTGCAGGGGAGTGAGCTGCACAAAAAAGACTGTGATGATGTGGTTGAAAGCACCAGAAAAGACCAGTAGGTGGACATCACATTTTAGATGAAATATAATTAAATCTACAATATCAAGCTAGAAAATGGGAATCTGTAAGTAAAAGTAAATTATAGTATGAATAATTGTCATATATTTGTTGAGAAACTGAAAACTGCCTCAGTGAGATTTAAGATATAATTTCTCAGGATGTACGAACAGTGTGATGAAGTGTAGATGTGCTGAATGTTGCACAAGTGCCCTCAGAGATTGGAGGAGATGCCTTTTCCCCATTACATCCAGTGAAGCATCAATTGGATCTCAGTGTGCGATAAAAATGATCCCTCAGTGGGTAAGAATGCAGATGAACTTTGTGTTTTTCATCAACACTATTTTCCATGCTTATGTGTAGTAAACAACAAGGCAGCTCTTTTAATCTATTTGAAGTGCCCTCAAATCTGTGCTTGACTTTTAAGAGCTTTGTCCGACAGTTAGGAGTGCAGAGCTGACTATTATGTGCAGCTCTGCTCCAGCAGGCAGAGTGAGATGCAGCCACTCGAGAGGAAAAACCAACTCAATATATGCGTCTGAATCTATGTGGCTCCTGTCATTTGAAATTTACAGCATACACGAGTCAAAGTGCAATACAAAATGACAGCAAATGGCTTGTTTTCCTGCAGCTTTAAAGCAAACCAAAGGACAAAGACCTGCAGTCACGAGCTTTTATTTGCATGCAAGACACACAAATCACAGAAACATTATATAATTAATTAGCCATGCTAGAGAAAAGAGAGGTTCTTCATAGTAATTGAAATCATCGAAGACTCTTGTGGGTCTGAACGATGCTTATTACAATGACATCCTTATGTGAAATGTCACTTTTAAAAGCCAACATGCATGTAACGTATGTTGATTATTTTTGTATATATTTGTATAATATAGTATTTCTGCTCAGACGTAATGAGTATGAATATTACCTGCACTGACTGTAAATTGCCAATAATTGGAAATGGTCTCGGCATCTCCATCATCAGTGAAGATTACAAATAATAGCAGATACAAAATCATTCAGCGTCTGCTCTTTGAAGGGCAGACACAGATAACTGTAATCAGTTGTGCAGAATTGCGTAGATAATTGCTCGCTTCAAGGGTTATTTGGTAACTTTGTAAACTGTTTAGTTCACGGAACCCAGACTTATATAGAGTCAATTTATTTTCATCTCATTAAGAGAAAAAAAGGAGCCACAAAAGGTAGATTGGGTTTACACCCTGGACAAATGGACTGCACTCACTAAACCCCAAAAGCAAATAATGATGATGGAGAAAGATGTAAATTGTGGCCTTTTGAATTATATCGTATATAGCTGTACCCCAAGCCTTCTTCTGTGCTTGTGACTTTGCCAGAGAAACAGAGGATTTTTTATTCTGCCGACTCTTGTTCAAGACTGGCAATTCTTAGTTTACTCTTTAAAAAGGCACTTTAAAATGCAAATGAATATTTAACGCTGTTCTTCCTACTGGGAGAGTTTAATGAAGTGAAGAAAAAAACACTGCCTTATTTCCATACAGCAGAAGAAATCTCTGCTGCTGCTGTGATCATATCAGCCTGCTGACGGACGACTGTTGCTTTTGCTCTCCGCCTGTTTATGCAGAGCTGAGTCATGAAAACATTTAAAATTCAAATCTGGATATGACAACGTGATGACATATAATATATCAGTTGTGATGACAAGAAACCAATTTGAACACAAGAAAAAACGTGTTTATCATGAATAGGAAAACATCCTATGGGTGCTGTTGGCATCTGTATTTGTCACAGTCAGCCTTTTGAGCAAACTGAGCAGAACTGTACTTACTACTGTGTTTACAATCTGCTGCCAAACCTGCCGTACATACCCTGTAGATAATACGTCCACTGTAATGAAAGCCATGTATCTGTAGTAATTCTGCCAACACTGTAATCTTTAAGTTGTATTAGTATTGTACAATGACATTGCATTTAATATACGTAAATGTATGTATTATACTGTTTTATAGCGTGTTATCTGGTAGGATGCACACTAAACAGTGACAGCTGTGCAACATTTCACTGCGCTGATAACATTGTTAACAGATAACACTGAAAGTTAGGTATTAGCCATGCCAGCGGTAGTTGGTCGGTCGATAGGACTGTTTTGGTCCAGAGTAGAGCAGGCACCTTTTATTTTAATTTATAACTGCTGTTTGAATGAAAAAAACATGTTGAGAATATTTAATCTTTAATCAGTATAAGCACCGCAGGCTGTTCTAATGGGACACATTTGTAAAATGCACTGTCCATTGTCACCTATAGCATTTTGTTTTTGTCTTCTGTTTATTACTAATGAGACATTATAAACTTTGAGTTTCTTGTTAAAAGTCACAAACATTTTCATTGTAAGCATGTTAGAATTTAGCTCAACAGTATGCTATTCCCAAGTCCACTTGTCTTCTTGTGCTTCAGTTGCATGTATCGTAGCACCACTGCCAGCAAGTCATCCTCCTTTTACACAAGGTGGCTAGTTGGTCTAGGGGTATGATTCTCGCTTCGGGTGGGAGAGGAACCTGGGTTTATATTCCGGACAAACCCTTTCTAAGAAAGGTGAGGTGTGAGTCTCAGAGGTAAAGTAGATTTAAATGTAACAGTATCCACACTTTTGCACAATTAAAAGCAGTAAGAGATGTAGAGAAAGAGCTGTTTGGTCTGGATAACAACTTGGAATATTCAAACCATATTCTTAGATAGAAAACGTGCCTTCTGAAATGCACAGCAGGATCATCAGCTTGGGCTTTTATCTCTCTGAGAGAGAGAAAAAAAATAGATGAAGGTATTTATCTCTGAGAGGATTTTTTGCTTTGATACTCCTTTGCAATAAATCTGTCTCCTGTCTTCAAAGAGACAATACAGTCTCTGTGGAGCATATTCTGTCAGCGAGACACCTAAAAACCTTCATACGTGCTCTGTCTGACTCACTGACTTAGTGTCTTTAATTGTTTCTCCAACCTTTGTGTGAAAAAAGTTAGTGAGATTCTTACAGCTGCTATACACGATCAACTACCCTCATTGTTGTATTCAGGAATTATACAGAGCAGGTACTTTAGTAATGTCAGGAAGAGAGAGGAGGCAGTATTGCAAATCAATCATTTCTATTCTCTCTAAACCTATTCACTTAACAGAGAACAAAGGACAGGAGAGCCAATCGTAGGTTTGGCACACATTGTGATAAAGGGCAGATATTCAAGAAACACACATTGGCTTTAGTTTAGTTAATTTCTTTTTAAATTGACCAATTTATCTTAATCTGAAAGGCTTTGAGATAAAATGACTATATTACTTAGCAGTGCTGAAGATCCTTTGTTATGGGTGGACAATGCATGCATCCACCCACACATTAAATTCATGAGATTAAAGCATGAAGACAATGACACATAAAAAGAACCGTAACAGTGGGTATTGTCATTAAAATTCAACTATAAAGGTTTCTCCATCACCATGTTTATGCTGCTACACCTGTAAACTCTCTTTTCAGTATACTATAACTGGACGTCTTTTGCATTTATTAATTAGGTCGCAGGCTGCTTTATTTTGTTTAAATACATGTTCATGTTTTCAATATTCAATCAGATCTGTGTGTCACCTGAGCAACCCATGAATCATCTTAGAAGTCTTGTAATAACTTAGATCAAAATTTAGCAGATTGTGGGATGTTTTCCTGAGAAGCCAAATAACATTTAAATTTGGTGCTGATTGACAGGGTTAGTTTGCAAAACCGTTAAATGGACAAAACAATGATTTTTTCACCTACTTTCTTAATTAACTATACTATTCTATGTGTTTTATTTGAATCATATTTTAATATTTAGAAAGAAAACACTGCAAACCCTGCTGACCCATAATCATTTATTTACATTTACAGGTTAGATAAAAAAAAAAAAAAACGTCAAACACATTCACTGTGTCAAGCTTTTCACATATTTACAGATGTTGTATAGGAATCCATTTAAAATGTGTTACAAAGGTAACACCATATCAATATTCTGCACAGTATTTCTGGAGCTGTTTTGAAGGCAGATTTTTCTCCAGCTGGCTGAGGCTGGCTGTTTCTTCCTCCTTCAGTGTTTGTGCTAAGCTAGTCTACAAAAACAAAACAGTCTCAATCTGTCACTAATTTGTGCTTTTTTCAACGGTCAGTATTCACAGGAGAATTACCAAATAATAAAATACTATTGGCTGATTTGAGTTCTCAAACAGCATGAATGAGCTTTGATATTTATAATGTGTTTTACTGTTATAAACTCTACTCTTCATTTTTTTAATCAGCATCCAGTCTATAGTAAGCGTAACTTGTTCAGACATGATGACAAAGAGAACAAGCTGTGAATTGGACAATCAGGATCATCAGGAAAACGTGATGAATCTCCAGGGACTCTGCTCTCTGAACCATCCTGCACTTTTACATTCAGTATTTCTCTGTGGTACCAAAGCATTACAGTAAGACACGCTTAATACTGAGCAGAAAAAAAGCTAAAGCTACAAGGGTGCTAAAGCTTACAAGCCTGAGCTTGACATGGGCCGTGCCAATTGTGTAGACAGGCTCATTAAAGGCTGCCTCCCCTTGTGTGACAGCAGCCATTTGTTTAAGAGCCTATCTCCTCTCCAGCCAACCCAGATGCGATAAGTCAAAGCATAAGAGCGCTCGCAGAGACACCTGACAAATGACAGTGTGTACCTGGCTCGGATTGTAGCAGCATCTCTTCGGAAGAGCAATGTCCAAAAGGAATCAATTTCCTGAAATGAATCTCAGCCAAGACAAAAATCTGCAAGATGTTCATGCGAAAATGTGGTCTGACAAGAAGTCAACTTTAGATGGAGAGAGAATGCAATATGTGCAACAACAGGTGTGGGTCAGATTACGTCATTCAATGAAATACATATCTATGGCAATATCACTGAAAGATTTAGTTACTTAGAATAACAAAACAGTGGTTGCTCATTTTTACTACTGCTTTAGCTCACTGCCTCAATACATATTTGTTGTTAACTTTTGTGAGAGGTTTCACAGGAAATATTTAGAATTGGTGAAAAGTAAATCATTTAAATGCCTCCTATTTCAACTGAGACGTGAAACATGATTGAAAGCTCTAGAATTGCTACTTAATGGACTTAGAGGTAAGATTGGTTTTGTTGACTGCTGTTCCAAGGTCAAGAATGAACTTTAAAGTTCAACTTTTGAGCTGACATGAACAAGAAGTCCTTTTTTTTTATATATATAGCCAAAGATTATCAACAGATACAAAAAAATTACAACAGAGACATTGGAACGCGTTCCAGAGCCAAAAACACAGAGAGGAAAGCTTGGAGGGAGGGAGACACAACAACCCATGCAGAAACAGACACACACATACATTAACAAACAGACACACATGCAGACAAACACAAGACAAGGGACCAAACACAAGCACAGGTTCAGTCAGTGATGTTGCGCCAAGTGTCCAGGGTCTTTCCTGGCTCTCAATGGATCCATGTTGTTGACATTTCAATGTACACAACATCCATAAAGGAAAGGGTCCATGTAGGGATAGACAGGTCATGAGGTGGTTTGCAATCATTTTCTTTGCAGCTGTAAGTCCAGCAAATACAGCACGTTTTGAGTTCTGGAGAGCTGAAAGGCATACAGATCATTCAGAGTCAAAACATTGACAGTAACAGGCACAGTAACATTAATCAAGACAGAAATTTTGGATGCAATATTGGTCCAGAACTGACCAAAAGGAGAGTACTCCCAGAACATGTGAAGAATTGGACCTTGGGCTTTTATTGGGCAGAAAGTGCATAAAGGACTGTTAATTATTTTCATGTGGTGCATTTTTACAGGGGTAAGTTATGTCCTATGAATGTAACTGCAGTGAATCTGCTGGTGGTCTGGATTGCGTGATACTTCTGGAATGTTTGACCATAAATCACTCCAGTTGAGATTTTAGGCTGCACAGTAAATAACTTTCGGATAGGATTGATGGGCATGAACAAGAAGTCTTTAAAGTGCTCCAAAAAATGGACATTTGAATATCTAATTCCTTGAAAAGTGGGGAAACTGAAAGCAATTGTGTGATATGACTGAAAGCTCCAACAGCGTGAGGTGCCAAGAAAGTGTTCTTATACTTAAAATTGGTTCCTTAAAAAAAATTATAAATAGTTCTTAAAAAAGGTCCCTGGTGCCAAGATACTTCAAACACAATCCAGTAAAACTAAATATCATAATATCACCTCTCTCCATGTACTGCATTTCACTCATAATTCAGATCTTTGCTCAACTTGACCTTCACCTTCTCTTCTCCCTGAGAACTTTAACGAAGCAAAAAAAGCTGAATTTGAACTCCACATAGTTTTACAACCTCCACATTAAAGGAGAATTCCGAGGAATTTCAACACATCGTTCTGTTGTTTCTGAATTGGGAGTGCTGTCAGTAGAGAAAAAAATGAAACTAATCGGTGCTGCCTACACCGCGTTATCCTCCTGCAAGAGTTAGCTCCCAACAAGCTTAAACAGGGGTTAAACTTGTTTATAGCTTCTAAACATGTTCAAAATGTCATTACAAGTGCCTACCAATGTGAAGTTATTCCTTCAGAGTGAACACAGTGAATCTGACTGCTGTAGATGTGAAAGAAATGCATGAAAGTTGTGTTAATTCAGCTGTGTTTAGTTCTGTTGTTAAGACAGCAGTTAGAGTGTTTAGGGACCGTCTACAAACTACAACACAGAAAGGAGATAAAACAAAATTATGTAGGCTATCAATTTAATGATTAAATAAGGTAGTGTCTCCAAACTTACCTCAATTCTTACCTCAAAGCTGTCTCCTGCTAGTTGTACTACAGCACTTACTTTAAAAAAATAAGCATATGCCTATTTTTGAAAATATGTTTGTATTTCTTTTTGGTGTTGTAGTTTGTAGATTGTCCCGAAGCACACCGGAACTAAACACTTTCATCCATTTCTGTCACATCTACTGCAGTCAGATTTGCTGTGTTCACTTGGAAGGAATCACTTCACATGGGTGGCCACTTGTAATGACATTTTGAACATGTTAAGAGGCGTAAAAACATGTTTAAAACATGCCCTGTTTAAGCCTTTTGGATGTAGGCAGCACCAATTGTTGTAGTTTTTCTCTCTACCGACAGCACTCCAAATTTACAAACAACAGAGCTACTTGTTGAATTTGACCAGAATTTTCCTTTAATAACCACAGTTTTACGTAGAACCTCTCAGCTGTAAAATGTGGCAATCATAACACATCATTGACCCTCAAAATGCTTTTGCCTTTGAAAAGCCATTTTTTCCATCCTGCATATACACTGTACATAATGGCACAGACCCTTGCGCCTCAAAGAGTACCCCAACCTGGAAAGAATTCACATACAAATATCTAAAACATGCTTAATTTTTACTGGAATGCATCACATGAACGCCAAAGTATAAAATTCACTTTGCCTTTAAAATACAATTTTTAGGGAAAAAGAAATCAGTGATGATGCTGACCTCCATTACTCTCAGCCTTTTAATTAGACATTAAACAAAGGCTAGGAGCTGTGAAAGGTTAAGCTGCTAAAGTTGTGTGCTGTCTGTTTTTCACTTCCATTATAGCAGTCTCCCTCTGGCTGTATCGAGTGTCTGCTGCTCAGGATGTGGCGCAACAATTAATCCTCAGATTGATTCACTTCCCATTGAATTGTCCCCAAACTCAAGCTGTAATTCAACCTGTCCTTGTTAATCCTAGACCCTGCCTCACTCACACAACTTAAAAAAGATGGGCGAGACATGTAGCAACTGTTTATTTATCAATTTCAACTCTATTGAAAGCATCGTTGTGGCTCAGTTCAACATTTTCATTTTGAGGAGGGAGTTTCAAATTGGTAAAAAAAAAAGAAATATTGGATCATTATAAAGTTTCAAATATCTTGACATTGTAACAGAAGTAGTTCTTCTTTTTTCAGTTCTAGCTCCGGAACAACTACTAAATGAATCTTGTGGTGAGATTTGTTTGTCAAGAATGGACTTTCAGTCTAAACTTTAAGTTTGTGGTTGAGAAGTCCTAAGAAATACGTTGACAATTTGGGAAAAACACTTACTCGCTTTCATGCTGAGAATGGGATGAGAAGATCAATACTACTCTTAGCATAAAATAATGTACATTTGGATGCAAAGCTATCCATACAGATGGATAGCATACACAAATACACAGACAGTGTATCCATAAAATAGTCCAGGCTAAGCAACAACTTATTATCCTCGGTCTCATCTAATAATCCAGTAGGCGTTTTTTTCAGCAGTTTTTTAAACACAAACATAACAATAATGTTACATGTTGTAGCAAAAACAAAATAGAGCTCACTTGCTTGAGAAGATAACCTGTGTGTGTCAGTACTGTAGCATTTGCAGCAGTGCCTGAATTGGAACAGAAAAGGTGCCAGTAATTCAGCAGTTGCATGGCATTAACATTGCATGTGTCTTGGATATATTTATATTCATACATATATCTTGAAGGAGTGACCTTGAATAGTCAGCCATTCTATGATTCATTCTAAGGTTTCCTTGGATCAGGGAGGCTCTAAAATCATGTTTGCAGCTGTTGCCGTGGTCCTGCTACACGTCCTGCGATGCCCTGTTACGTCCTGCGATGCCCTGTTACATCCTGCTACGCTATGTTGTGCCTTGTAACGCCCCTGAAGTATTTTTAGTCACTGTTCCTTTATCTTTTACTGTAACTGTTATTGTCATTCTTCATTTCAACCCCAACCGGCCCGTCAGACACCGCCTACCAAGAGCCTGGGTCTGTCTGAGGTTTCTTCCCAAAGGGGAGTTTTTCCTCGCCTCTGTCACACTGTTGCTTGCTCTGGAGGGAACTACTAGAACTGTTGGGTCCTTGTAAATTATAGAGTGTGGTCTAGACCTACTCTATCCGTTAAGTGGCTCAAGACAACTCTTGTTTTGAATTGATACCTTACATAAATTGAATTGAAATTTTATTGAGACTGATTTGATTATTGTGTAAGGCTACAGCCAGAGGACAGTTAGCTTAGCACAAAAACTGGAAACAGGGGTAAACAGCTAGCTTGACTCTGTCCAAAGGTAACAAAATTACCCCTACCAGCACCTCTAAAGCTCATTAATAAACATGTTACATAGTTTGTTGTTGAAAGAAAGAAAAAAGGTTGTGTTTTTAGTTTCAAGTTGTGAAAGTTGGACTATTTCCAGGAAGTTATCGTTATACTTTGTCGTTTGTATGAAATGAACAAAAAAACACATAACATGTTAATAAGTGAGCTCAAAGCTGCTGGTAGATTTAGTTATCTTTGGACAGAGCCATGTCTAGTTCCCCGTTTCCAGCTTTTATGCTAAGCTAATGCTCCTCTGGTTTCGGTCTTATGTTTAACATGCAGATTGCAGTGTATCTTTCTGTTCTCAATAAACATTTAATGTTACTTTATTAGTATTATAATAATATATATATATTTCTCTATCTTGTATTGTTTCTAAATGTAGCACTTGAAGCAGCTCGGCATATTTGAAGTTGATGTTGATTCTTGCAATTGGAATCTTTATGGTGGAATGCACTTATTCTAAATCGCTTTGTATGAAAGCATGCACTAAATTAAGGTAATGTAATGTAAACGCCATTTCTTAAAATTCTATTTGTTTAAAGTGCTCCAACCTTTACAGTTCATTGATTCAAAATCTATTTGCCGAGGGAGATAGAAAATCAAAAGCTCCAGCACAGCTACTAAATGGACCTTGTGGTGAGATTGTTTTGTCATCCAAAGGTCTTCTTTCCCCTTGATGAGCAAAACAACACCTGCAGTAGCTGTACAAAGCCACTGCTGGAGAGAAGGTAATAATGGAAGTGAATAGCAGTAGAGGTTGAGCTGTCTTTCAATTCTTCCTTTGTTTAAAACTGAAAGGAATCCAATAAGCATCGAAAGATAATGTCATGACAATGTTCAAAGTAAAAAAAACAATTTTTTGTTGTTCTATTAAGACAATAAATATTGAGCTGGTTATTCAGCTATGTACTGTAGCTGCAGGATTTCAAAGTGTGCTGCAGTCTGAGATTTCCTCTGATCACGTTTCCATTGATAAAATGTTGAAGCAGCATTTTTTTTTCGAGTGAGATTTCATATCACAGTTGGGAGGTATTATATATTTATATTAAAAAGCTTTCAGCGCAATCAATCTTACCTCAGGGACATGAAAAAGAAGCTTAATAAGTTTTTATGAGCAGCAGCTTTTTGGGCCTTATAGTGGTCCTGTTTATTATGATTATAGTGCAGCACTATAGGGCTCAAGGGGCCACTTTGAAATGGTGAGAACAAATATTTCACAACTGGGAAATTTGTGTGGGGTTCAGTCGGCAAGATAGTTTAAACCACTGACTTCTGGGGACAGTAGTGGAACATGAGACGGTAACAATACTAATCCGCTTCAAAGGCAATGTGCTTGTCACAAGTTCTTTAAAAGCTCACTCTCCCAGTCAGAAATTGCCAGAGGGGAAACCACTAGTCTGCACTTTGATCTTGCCAGGTCTATCACTTTTGATAAGAGCATCTGAAGCAAATGAGGACAATATTGTCATTCAAGAAGCATGCTCGGATGTATGGCACGTTAATTAACGTAAACTGCTGGATGCTCAAACTGCATTACAAGAGTTTGAAATTAGGTATATTTCTTGTTTGTTTTTTCATTCTTTTTGGCAAAGATTTACAGTGATTTCAAATAATGTGAATCTGAACTGCCTTAAGTTTATACTGTACTGTAGCACTCCACATTTCTCAAAGAAATGGTCAGACAAAGATGAACAGAAATGGAAAGAAACAAAATATAGATATAGGCAATGTTACATTAAATGGATACACAGTATATGCAGAATTAATGTCCTGTGCGTCAGATGTGAGAAATGTTTAATGTACACTTCATTTACAACATTCGTGTTTCTCACCATTCTCTTTATGTTCAAAGCTAAACTAAGTTTCCTCTATACTGCGGTATACAAATTACAATTATCTGCAGCTTTTGTTCAATTCATCAATGTTGAGCGTTCAACCATTTAAAATAGTCAAATACAAATGTGTTAAAACTTAGAGCCATTTATTTCTTCATCACTGCAGACACATGTCACATTAAAATGGGGATAACTAGAAAAGAAGATAATCCAGCAGAGGGAGAGGATGTCGGCTCTACTTGATTTTAAGAACTGATTCTACCTGATATTCAAACCTCTTTAGTCCTCAGCCGTTTGCAGATCTTGACATAATTGAGAGTTATGGTATTTCATTGTTAGAGCGTAGCCTGAAGACAAACATAAGAAAAACCAGTGTGTACTATTACATAATGTGAGGTGTCACATAGCTAAATAAATGCAGAGGGCAGTATATACAGCAGAGCCACAGCTTTGAAGAGTTAACCTCACTTCACCAATAAAGAGGTTTTGGAATAGTTCTAGTGGGATTACTAAATAAAGCAGTCTATGTGGTAACGGCTTCTCTCAATTTGAGAGAAAAACAAAACTGGCAATGGAGTGACATTCCCCAACCGCGATATAACCTAAAAATAAACAGGAAAGCCTGCGAGAACATTTACAGCTCATTCTGCTCGTGATAATGAAAGCCCGCTGACTCAATCAGCAGAAAGCTAACATGCCGGGGGGCTTCTCTTGTGAAGGCACCCTGTCTTTACTGAGCCCAAAATCTAAATACAGTTCAGTCAGTTGTTCCACGACGAGGACGGAATCCACATTATTCCCATCTGCCGAACCCTCCTTTACAGCACCTTGGAGTAGACTTTACCAAGGAGGCTGACAAGTGTGATGCCCCTGTAATTGGCACACACCCTCTGGTCCCCCTTTTTTAACAGAGGAACCCCCACCCTGGTCTGCCACTTCTTAGGCACGCTCCCAAACTTCCACGCAATGTTAAACCACTGGAGTTAAATGAAAATAATTTATCATGTCTTTTTCACAAATACCCATAAATAAAAATGTTTGAACTTCAGAGTGCACTCAATATCTTAGTACTAATGTTTTTATTGTTACTGGAAGATTCTGTTTTATTTTACAGCTCTGATGTCGCACATATCACGGTGAAAAGCTCACATAAGACGGATGAGGATACAATAGAAGACAACTGTGAACATGAGACGCATCAGTCTCTGATCAATAATGAGCTTATGACAGTGATGGACTGCAGGAGTTGCAGAGAAATTGGAGAGACAAATTGTCCAGAGCTCAGAATACACAGTCCCCCCTTGGTGCAAGGTCACTAAAAGTGAGGTGATTGGTGTCAGGCATGATCTCCAAAAGTTCCTTTTACCGTAGTAAAAGGTTCATTAGTTACTGTTGTTTTTACAAGAAGTGTTGCTCGTTGTAAATACTTAATGTACCTTTATCTTATGTTTGTTAAAATTGCCACAATTCTTATTAGACAGCAGCCATATTGATTTATGTCAACTCTGTGTGGAAGGCTGCAGAGCAGGTGGAAACATTTAATGGCAGATCTAGGGCTGAACCATATGGTTGAAATCAACATGGCATAAGATATGATAAAATGTTTTTCTGCTATTGATGTTCTTCTGCACTCAACTATGCAGCGAGCCAAACATGTTTCCAATAAAGGTTGAAGACAACAGATTGCCTTTGAGGTTTGTACTGGAAGTAATTGTGAAACTGTGAAGACAGTATTGGATAACATTGTCAATAATAGTGATTACAAATCAGAAAACGATGAGATTCCATGAATAAGAGTTAAATCAAAGGTGTTATAATACAGCAACAAGGAAACTGGATTCACAAAAGTATAGATTAGCTTTCATATAGTTGCATTGTGCTTTATTTCGTTGGATGTACAGCACATTAATTAATCTGGCAAATAAAGACATAAATCCACAAGATTAATTAAAATAGTAAAATACTGTTCAAACAGTTAGCCCAATAGTAACTCCACATCATTAGAATGTTGTAATAGCAACACACAAACTCCAGATTAGGTTCAGATTGGTTAGCAGTAAATTAATCACAGAAAGACTAAACACAACCAAATCACAAATTAGCAGTTCCAAAACAACTGTAATTATTATATTAATATTATTGATAATACACTTTATTTATATAGCACTTGTCAAAGACACAACTAATAAAGCATTGGTGGCTAAGGCTGGGTAGCAAACGTAGCGAACCAACCGAATTACCTTCACAGTATCAAGTATTGAAAAATGCCTTGTCCTTCAATATCAAATATCAATTCCTAATGAGTAAATCTCAACATCAGTGAGCCAATGAGCATGCAACATGCTTGTACCAAGATCTAACGTTACACGTCGTAGAGTCATGTATGTAGTTGTATTTTGAGAGGCTTAACTACAGTTTGTCACATTCTTAAAATGGATTTCTTTTAAAAATTGGTATTAGCATATCTATCATAATAAAAAGTTTTGAACCATACCCCAACTGTGGCTAAATACCATTTTGCTGCTTTTGTTCCAGGGTCCTATTGTTCATGCTGGCTCAGAGCCTTAGTCATTCTTATTATCATTGTTAATATTATAAAGTTACACCTGTGCTTTTCCTACTCATGTTGTAATGTCTGCTGTGAAAAAAGCCTATGTGATCATGTATCACAATACCATGTCCCTTAAAGCTGGTAAACAATAATATTAAATTATGGCTCAACACTAGCAGATCTCAAGTACTCTATAGTATTGTTTTGCCACTGGCTTCTTTTTCAATGTTGAATGAAGCGATACGTTTCTGAAAGGTCAGGATGGATGGTGGGTGTACAAACCGCAGGATTTTGTCTCCAGAGACTTGGATTTGCATCCTGAATCACATCTGTTGTTAGGTTTAGACAACAAAAACACTTTGGTCAAGGTTATGGAAAGATGGTGGCTGTGGTTGAATGTTAATAAGCACATTATGCTTCAAATCGCAGATGTTTTCTGTTATAAACCAAGACCATGATCTTTCCCTGACCTCAACCAAGCGCTGTAAATGACTAAACACAACCATGAAAAGTAGAATTGTAGTCACTATGAGCAGGTATGTTAATGCAAAACCATTTTGGATGGTAAACAAATGAAATTACGTTGTTAACAAACATTCAACTGATACGTTCAGTATCTACATTTTTCGTCATTATGTTAAATAATAGAAATAGAACTATAATCCAGTCTGCAATCGTGCTGCAGACTGAATATTTTTTTATCCAGATGGTTATGTCCGTGACCTGAATGTATGCTGATCCATGAGACACAAACTAGAGCTACATGTATCCTGTAGCCTAACATGTGTGGTATTTAAAGCATTACAACATGATAGCCAAATTGTGATATTGTTGGCAATATGTGTTTTATAGCATTAACTCCAGATAAATGTTGTTTATCTTAATGATTCTGTTTCGCTTCAGTTAAAATATGGTTCTGTCAACATTTCTCTACCTGCCATCATGAGGAAATCTGAATGCTTAATTAGAAGAAGAAAAATAACTTCTGTTTCATGTCAATACAATACTGGAATTCACTACCCACTACTATCAAAGATATACTTGTATATTTCACCTTTACAATACACCTTAAAACACGGCTGTCCGACAACTATAACTGCACACATTATTCTGTCAGATGTGATGTGTGTTTGATGTGAAATAGTCATTTTTGCTGCCACTCCATCTCTGTGGCCAGCCTCCATATTGTCTTCTTTGTGCTTTCTATGTGACTTCTGGGACTATTCTCCTTTCTCTCGTCTCCTTTGTATTGTCTTTATTGCATGGACTGCTTTAATGCCTTTTCCATCAACTGTGCTTGTTTTTTTGTGTGCACTTGGTTGTATGTCTTAATCATTTTTGCTCAGGCCTGCTGTCATTATAGATATAATGTCATTTATTTTAATTTGTTAACCATTGTATTTTAGGATGCCTACTGTCCTGGCCGGGAACTAAAGCTGGTTCTGCTTGAAGCATCAAGCAGATTTCTTAAATAAAACAGCAAGTAAAGGCTGGCACTTTGTGATGACAAGTTATGATACTTGGGCGCCTGGGTAGCTCACTTTTTAGAGTGTACTCCCATATCTAGAGGTGTACTCCTCGACGCAGCGGAAAAACACTAATTTGACATTGGACTGAGCAGTTTTGAAAATACCACAGCCAAAGAAAAAAAAAAGCTGAAAAATCAATACAAAAGCATGGTACCGTCACACTGTGAATTGCTATCTGGTGCTCTCACAGAGTTATTCCTTATCTGGACTAAATCAGGAATTACAAAAATAAAAGTGGGATTGATTCCATTCTCGCCAATTGAGGGATACAGGCAGCAATGCTCACCGCTTTAAAATAAGATGTGTTCTACTTGACTAAAGTGGATTTTTGCATGGAACCCATGTGGAAACCAATAACATGCTGGAATCAAAGCACGCCTTCAGTTTAAACACACACATACTCACAACACACACACACACACACACACACACACACACACACACACCACACACACACACCACACACACACACACACACCACACACACACATTTCATTTCCCTGTCTCCCAGATACAATGACAGGTTTTACATAAAAGACTGGTTTTTTCTCTGGAAAAAAAGCAAGCGGAGTACAGTATTTGACAAAGAAAGATAGCATGCTCCCAGAATAGCATATTTTTGATGAGGAGGGATAGTGATGATTAGTGTCTGAGACTAATACTGGGTATTTTTCACGTTTTGAACTCGGGTTAATCATGAGGGATGATACTGTTTCCAGTCCATTCAATGGAAGCAGAATTTGTAACTAAAGTACTACCCTGAAGAAGATTTCATTAGGCAGAAAAGAACAAATATAGGTGAGAAGACATTTCATTTGGTTCTGCATCTACCATTTCTGCACAGCCTGGTGGGTGATCCAATGCTGTGTCGTAGTTTGCGGGTGATACTAAAGGGCGTCAACCGTACTCCAGTGAGCCATCAATTCACGTCACATAATTAATCCAAGTGTAGGCCTCTGCCACACACAGAGAGCCCCCTCTGCTCTCCCACCATACATGAAATATATTCCAGCACTGCTGCACATAGCCAGATTTTGGCACCCAGTTGAACACAAGCGAGAAAAAGATTGGGAAAAAAGTTGGACAAACTTGAAAAAAACCTCTGTCAGACTATAAAATAATATGTAGTGCAAGTCGATGTGGACTGTCTTGCCTAAAAGGAGTCATATATACCACTCAAATGTCAAACCTTCCTAGCGTGTGCCACATCTGAACTGCAGACAACAACACTGGATCTGTTGAAATCCATACAAACCACACATACTGTACACTTTCTTAGCTGTTTCAAACCGTCATGCTCATTTTTGTCATTAATCATGAATCTTAATTGATTAAAGAGATGGAAAACACGCTTATTCACTTTCTTGCTGAGACATAAGAAGATTGATGCTACACTTATATCTGCATGGCAATCATAAGGCTACAGCAGCTGTTTAGCTTAGCTTAGCACAAAGACTGGAAATGGGAAAACAGCAAGGAAAAACAGCTAGCCCAGCTCTTTCCAACAGTAAAAGAAATCCACTCCCAGCACCTTTAAAGGGGTGGCAATAGCTCAGTCAGTGGGAAGTTGGGTCGCTGGTGCAGGTCCCTGTTCAGACCAAAGTACAGAGTGTGGATTGGTAGCTGGAGAGATGCCACTTCACCTTCTGGGCACTGCCAGGTGCTCTTGAGCAAGGCATTGTACCCCCAACTGCTCAGGGGGCTGGTCCAGCTTGTAGCCCACTCACTCTGACATCTCTCCATTTGTGCATGAATAGGTTTGTGAACAGGTGTGTGTATTTCAGGCCTCTGTGTGTCATGATGTTATCATGGCTGTTAGTTTTTTCTCGTTTTGTGTGCCTTGTTTGTTTCCCCTCATGTTTTTTTTCCCTTCCTGTGCTATCTGTAAGCTGTGGGCGCGGCTTAGCTGGCAGTGGGCACCAGGTAAAGCTCATTGTCTAATCATCCTGCTGCAGTACTTAAGGCCAGCTCTGTGATCCACTAGAGCGGTATTGGTGCTCTCCTGGCTCCCTGCGTAAATCTGTGTTTCTGGTATTGTGGCTTGTGTAGCTTATGTGTTCTCTCTTGTTGCAGCCTGCCTTGCTTACTTGTGTTCACGCTTCTTGTTTACTTGCCGGCTTGCCTGCCTGCCTGCTCCCCTGCTCACTCGTCGCTGATTACAAGGATTGAATTCAGCCTCAAATTGTTTGTACTCTGGAGAATTCCTCACCACATGGTCATCGTCCCCAAGTCGCTGGACACGCTCTGGAGAGCGCACTGCACCCACCACTCGCCACTCGATCTCCTTGACGCACCCCCCTCCTGTTGTCACCTGCACAATAATAGTATATAGTTTTACGTATTAAATCACTTTATCGCGTATCCTGTGTTGTCATTGCTTTTGGGTCCAACCTACAGTGCTGTTCCGTAACAGTGTGTAGTGATTACTATAAAAAAAACAGAGTGTGAATTGTAATTCCCCCACTGGGGATCAATACACAGTTTAAAATAAAAAAGCTCACTAATTGGCATGTTTTATCTCATTTGCTGAAAACTTGAGCCCATGCTTGAGTGCCAAAAACTGCAGTTACTGGAATGGCCACTTGCTGCTGGCAAAAGGAGTCAATCCCATAGACCGCTAATATACGGTCTATGGGCTGCAGCTGTAGCCGACCGGGAAGTTGTGGTCCGTTTGTAAACAGATGGGAGGCTGACAAACTCCTTTATATCCGGCTGCTTCAGCTAAGGTAGCGTAAATGTAGGCTAACGGCAACTTAGCAATGGGATGTGAAACGTAATGACATGTTTATTAATTCATTTGATAGTGCTTGATATGTGCCTTATATTGGGGGATCTACAGGAGACAGAACGCAAGCTCCTGGATGGACGTCTTCCAGGAGTTCCAAAAAACTGGAGACAATGGGGATTTCATGGACAAGGGTCTCATCCAGTTCTGCTTTCTGAAGATTATCCGAGTAAGTCTTCCACTGTCCATATCTTCAATATAGTAGCCTACATCTCAGGGCTGTATTTGGTGTTGTTTTGATATGAACCTGCTTTCATATCCATTTGCCGCCTGCTCCACCTGTCTGTATACCTGTCTGTAGGCTCCATCTGTCAATGAGACAAACATGAAATACACTTGAACCTCGTAGCTCATATCTAATCCAACTTTACAAGTGTGTCACAACTAAGGATGAATCATTTCAAACATTATACTTTCATTGCTATTATTTTTGTAACATAGAACTACACTTTGTTAACATAGAGCTTAATACTGGGTTCACATAGACCTACATGGGATTTTGTATTCAGTATTTGAACCACAGATGTAACTAAATGATTAAGCTAAAGTGGAGCTGTCCAGGGTTTGATATCGACTACTGTTTAGTGTTCACTTGTTTTCCTTTAACCCAAATATCCAATTAATGACTAGCTACTTGGAGTCAAATGGAGCCACATATTTCCAAAAAGAAGAGGAAACCAAAAGCACTCTGTCAAAAAATGTAAACAGTCTTTATGGCTAGATCATGAGGAAGGAAGGAAGGAAGGAAGGGAGGGTGTAACCCACAGCACACAGATTCCCCTTAAGTAGACCGGTTCATTACACACACCTGAGCAGGTAGACAATGAACTCACAGGTAAAAGTACAAGGTCTCACCAGTAGATGGCTCTTCAAAATGTAAGAAAAGATATGTGATGAAAAAATGTGGAAATAAAGAGATAGACAAAACAATAATGATAAATCAATGTACAAGCAACAAAATCTCTAGAGCAACACAGCATCAGACCAAAAATACAAGAAAAACTATAAGAAAAAAGACTGTAATCAGCCCGTCATTGAGTTATGGATATACTGTAGCTTGCATTTGGTATGTGTAATAAGTTTCTCTCTGCAATAATAATTTGATTTGATCACCACAAATATTCTTTCGGATTGTTTCTAGCTTTTGGTTTCCTCTTCTTTTATGAATGTTTCTGTCCCCCACCAAAGAGCACCCCTCATAACATGTGTCTAAACTTCTGAGCTCTCTAGACTTTTTTCTCTCTGTAGCTACATATGTCTTCTTTTCAAAGCCCATTTGGCAACAATATGTAGTTTTTTTGTCCTGGGGTCGATACTCTTATCTTCATTATTAAGGCTACTATGGCTGAGAAGCTGGAGCACAGCATTATCCTACTGATAACCCCACCATAGCATAAAACAATACGGCACTTACCCATTATATGTGCTATAATGATATATAATAAATATATGCAGTGTAATTCCATGTACAAATTTTCAAAAGAAGTCCTCATACATATTGAAATCCTCATGTTTTTGTGTTGCAGAATGAGCTAGACACCGTTGTGACAATGTGGGACAACCATCGCATTCGAGCAGGTGGAAACGGACACCCTAACTATTATTGGAAACCATGTCTGATGTGCAATGTACCTGAGCTCTATCACGCACAAGATTATTTGCATCCACTACAGTATGAAAGAGTGGGGATTGTTCTCCAAGAGGACATCTGTCTGTGGAAAACAGACATTCCCTGAGACCAGGACCTGCATGAGCTCTGTTTGATGGGGATGGAAGAGAACAATATAGCACAGTGTCATAACGCGACAGAGGCAATACGACTTTATAAAGACCTGAGGCCATCACTGATGTTGTTGTAGCACACAGACAAAGGCACTGTCCATGGTTCTAATAACTATGATGATGATTATGGCATTTCCAGTGATGAGGCCTCTCCAAAAGTTTACATTTCTCAGGTATCATTGGCCTTTGCATCAGTTGATGCTGTGTTGAAATCTTTTACTAAAATAATATGATTTCTGTGTAGTAGGCCAGGTTGATAATGTTGGGTCTTGGGACCAGCAAGGGCACTTTTGGGTTTTCCGGTCATGGAATTCTGGAAAAAAAGCATTCAGCATGGTAATAGCATGGTAATAAAGGATTAGAACCGACTAATCAACTTAAAAAATATTAGTCAACACAGTTTTAAAAAGACTTTACAAACAGAAATTCACAAACAGTTGAAACATTTTAATTGTAAAACATTTTCAATGCAAACATTTTAAACTCAAAAGCCAGTGCTTTAATTTAAATAACATAAAAATGTGGACCCAGGAAAGTGCAGGGTCCTATTTGTTGAATCAAATTAAGCAAAACAAAATCATTTCTCAAAATTGGCTTATAAATGAAATGCACGTAGGCCAACATATGAGGTGTGGTCAGAAAAGAAACAGGAGTGGGCTCACAAAAAATGTATTTTAAATCTAATCTACAAGTTTTCCTGGTAAGATTTTGAGTTTTTCCAGGTAAGACTGCTAAAAATGGTTCTACTTAAGTCAATATTCCTTTAAGTGTGGTTAGAAAATTGTATATCTAGCACATTTGACACTGACAACATAGAACCGCACTGGCAATATAAACTCTGCCAGGTTTGAAGAGCTGCATAGCATTACGCTGTAATTTATTAGCCATGTTTAGGTTTAATTTGACCATCAATGGAAAAACATCAACCTCAAACAGTTGGCCAGTTTTCACATACAACTTGTCCGAGAATACATTGTCACATTTCTTTTTTTGTAAATAAATTGTCTTTATTGAAATATTAACTCAAGTGTGATTATTTTTTTTCACAGTCCCTTTAGCTGTCATATTAGACAGATTCCAGCCGACCAGGTCCTCGGCGGATCAATCACGTTTATCTCATCATCGTCACCGTCCTGTAGGTGTGTCTATTGCAGCACCAGGCTTGTAAAACTTGGACAAACTGTCAAACTAGAGCATGGATGCCAGACGAACTTGGCCCCGAAGTTCGGTCTGGACTTTATCCGTTGTGGAGCAACTATGCTCAAATCATAGTTGTTTGGACCAATCAAATTGTCAGGATAGGCTTCATACGATGATGGACAGATCATTTGCTGTTCTTCCTACGGGATTCGGCAATAGTTCAACAAACGTCACATACTCCGTTGCTCTGATTGGTTGTAGGTCTATCCAATTAAGTGCAGTCAGACTCATATTCTGAATAGAATCTGAGTATGACCACATTAGGCTAGTCAAAGTAGGCAGTGCTGATCCAATATGAATCCATATTCTGGTAGTGTTTTGCCTATTTCTTACCTCAAATGTCTTCAGAAACACATTTTAGTATACTGTTTAGCATGAATTCAAAAAAGTTTGCAGCACACAGACACCTTAAAGATTTGGTTTTGTTTTATTACATACGCACAAAGGGATCAGCCAGAGAGGTTGAGTCCACGAAAGGAGTTTGGAAGGAATGAGAGGATTTAGTGGCATTACAAATTTGCTGTTATTGTAACTGTAATGAGTTAAAAATGTATTTTATTTATTCTAATTGCCAATTTATATTTTATTTAATTTTAAATATCAGTTAAGGTTTTGTTTGTTATTTGTGAATTTCATCTTATTGGGTAAAAAGATGAGCATGCTGAGCTCCTTCCCTTTGTAAGGCATCTCTAGGACCTGTCCAGCAGAGGGTTGAAAAACATTACAGTACATATACTGTATATACTGGTGTGACAACTGACTTATGTGTATCAACAAGATAGTTATTTCATGTGTATTCTGTATGTGTGTTGTGTGTCTGATTGCTTGCTGCAACACTGGAATTTCCCTTTTTTTCAGATCAATACAAATCTATCTAGTTCATGGGATGACATATAAAAATCTTCACAGTTACTTTGTGGTAAAATGGCTCATAACCAAACTCTCATCCTTTCTCAGTCATTCACATTCAATGGCAATGTCATTAAATCCTGTTTAACAAAAAGTTATAAATGATTAGTTTGATTGTTGCCTGGTCAGTTACAATGTTTTTTTTACAATTAATTAATCAATTGCATCAGTACCTTGCAGTTGGCCTTAGGGTTGTCGGAGAAAGGGAACAATGCTGTCTGGTGCATCATCTTCACTGGCTTGGTGTCATTCTGAAAACAACACACTGACATTTAGGAACGAAATACAGTGTGGGCTGGGATTCCCTCCTCACTGCTAATCATTTTTCCTCGCAGAAGATGGGAGTTGCTGGTCAACGGCTGCCTCCGTCAGTTAGTTAGTGTTATTAAAGGGTTAGTTTGGATTCACCAAAGTCATGCAATAACAAAAACAAACTAAGAGATTGAGGTATTGGTAGATAAGCAGCTCCTAATGTCCTGGTAGTTTAAATTAGTTAGGTAGTTTGTTGGTGGCTTGTAAGAACCCCTCGAGTTTCCCCTGCATTTACTTCAACAAGGCTCTCTTGTGGCAAGGTAAAGTGGTGGAAAAATCTAAATATAGCACACTTAAATAGTGCATAGTACATTTAAACTGATATGGATTTTTTTTTTAACCCCTTATCTTGTCTACGGGTCAAATTTGACCCTTTTCCAAAACGTTTCTATATCAGAAATGTGGGTTTCTTTCAAACAAATTGTCTAAAAAAGTAACGTGGATGGTTCCCAACAACGCTCCTCACAAGTTAAATGAATGATCAGTTTCCTACTTTCATTGAATATGGGTGTTTTGTCAATTTAATAGCATTTGGAGAAAAATAATTGATTAAAAAAGAAGTCAAAAAAAGACAAATGTCAATAAAAGTGACTAAAATGTGAATAAATGTCCAAAAAGTGACAAAAATGTCAAAAAATGTGACAAATGTAAAATTAAAGAAAAGCTTTGAAAATTTGGGGAAAAACCCACGATAATTTCAAAAGACTCAGAAACAGTCAACAAACGTTGAAAAAGTGACAAAAACATCGGGGGAAAGACACAAAAGGGTCAAAAAGACGACCAAAAACAAAATTTTGACTCAGAAAAACAAAACTTTGCAGGTCGGCGGGAAGACAACATGAGGGTTAAGTGGTCATTTATCTGCTGGCTAAAATGTGTGTTGCTGTTCACCGTTTGATTTAGCGTGAATCGGTCCATGGTGGTACAGACGTAATTTGGTTGGAACCCAAAAAAGTACTGAGTTCGGTACCCAACCCTAGCCATGATGTAGAATTATTTTGCTTTACCTTTTTTCACTACTTTCAATGAAGAAGTCCAAATTAGTGTCTATATGCAAAAATATCTATATGCTACGTGTAATTCTAAAAATATTTGTACAATTAATGTCCATACAGAACAAACGGAATGGGACAAAAACTAGAAAAAGTGATTTCGATACACGCTGTGAGCATATGTGTAAAACAATATTCATGTTGTTTTTATTCTTCTGACAAGTAACAGCATCTAAATAAAAAAATGAAGAAGCATTGTGGTGTTCCCGGTGAATGTAAGCTCCACTATATACAGTAGGCTACATAGGCCACGTTATTGGTCCAGGGATGTGAGACTTATTGGGAAGGTTATGAAACCAAAGTAAGTTCTAATAAAAACATGAAGCCTACATATTACGGAGTAATACAAACTGTCCTTTATTAGAGAAGGACAAGCAACAAGAAAATTAATCATGAATGTATTGATCTCTGACCAGTCTGCCATTAATATCATATCTGGGAATATCGCTGCATTTTCCCACTTAATCTCCGCGGCGTCCTGTATAAACCTGAAGCTGAGACCACGGGGACCGCGCTGCTCATGTCTACTTTTACAGAGAGAGTGGACACTGTCAAAGCACAGGTCTGCCGGCGGTCAGCGGCCACCGGTCAGCGACCACCGGGCAGCGGCCTCCGGGCAGCGACCACCGGGCAGCGGGCACTGGGTAACGGCCAGCGGGCAGCGGTCAGCGGCCTCCGGGCAGCGCCGCACGCCAGGCAGCCTCGACACACTACCGGCCCACCGGGAAAAGTCCCGACTCTCAGGATTGCCACTCCGCATCTGGGTGCCAGTGCAACCATTTCTAACCTTCTAAACAACTGCTATAGTAGGGTTTAAATCGAACGCGACAACAATAGTGACAAATTATGCATGTTAATAAAAAATAAAACAGAACACATGCAGAAGACAACGGAATAACTTAAACACGTTTATTTGGGATCAGAGCGTTAGCTGATTTAACACAGGAGACAGAGCGTTAGCTGATTTAACACAGGAGACTCCAAGATTAATTTTAGCCAGGCTAACAATTACCGGCTTAATCCCAGCAATTTAGCTAATACATCAGTACACGATCTGTCAATGTTGTAGCGGTTAGCCGTTAGCCTCATGGATGTAAGAGGACTGTTAGCCTCCACCGCCGTTAGCTTCCCGGCTAACCGCTAGCTTTGATTTAGTCTACATACCGTTACTCAAACTAAACATTGGGGAAAGCAGCTACAGCTAATTTAAGACTTTACAGTAATAATAAAGACAATTATTGAGTGAGCACAAGTAAAGTAGAACTGACGTAACCACTATTATATATATCGCTGTTATGTTATATAATACAAATATCATAATTGAACTTAAACATGCTGTTTCAGCTAGCGGTTAGCCGAATTAGCTGTTAGCTAAACTAACGTTAGCTTTCCGGTGGAGGCTAACAGCAGACCGCTAGTGTGGAACGGATCGTGCAGTGCCGTAAATTTCTGGTAAATCCTCGTGATTATCATCTGCGCATGCGCGAACATAATGCACATGCGCAGAACGGATCGTGCAGACAGGACGGATCGTGTACCGACAGCAACCTTCAACTGTCTAGCCAGCAACGTGTTTTTGTTTGACGGGAGATAATTGTGTTGCTAGGAAACGTAAACCTCAGCTCCATAGACATAAAGTTAACGCTAAATGCCTGTACTCAGCTAGAGCTAGGTCCGCAAAAGTTCCGGTATATTAGCTTTATCAATAGTTAAAAACGTTAGCTAGCATTACGTTAGCCAGTTTGCATACCTGTAGAAACGAAGTTACACAGATAGTAGTTGCTAACTACGTAAGTTGAAAAAAAGTTTGCAAACGGTAAGTTAACGCACACTCTTCTCTCATAGTAATATATTTTCTTCACGCATGCAAACATTTTCTTCTTATATACATGTATTATTTACAATTTAGCATGAGATCAAAAATTATGAATATGTTTGTTAAATATAGAAATATGAGAGAAAAGTATATATTTGTGTGTGAATTAAAATACAGAAATATAAGAGTTAGCAGCAACCTTTACTTTCTATGCCAGCAACATGTTTTTGTTTGACGGGAGATAATTGTGTTGCTAGGAAACCATAAACCTCAGCTCCATTCATCACGTTAACGCTAAATGCCTATACTCCGCTCTAGCTAGTTCCGCAAAAGTTCCGATATTAGCTTTATCGATAGTTAAAAACGTTGGCTAGCGTTACGCCATAACGGTAGCCAGTTTGCATACTTGTCGAAGACAATGCTTACTCAACGAGACGAAGTGACGTTACACAGATAGTAGTTGCTAACTAGCATTAAGCAAGTTGAAAAAAGTTGGCAAACAGTAAGTTAACGGTAATTAAATTGAGTTCGTTAGCATTCATTATCTTACGTTATCTTTAACAACAGTTAAGTTACCTTGCCACAATTTCTTTTTGCATATTATTGCTTAACGTGTGTATTGTAACTAACGTAACAGCTAGCTAGCGTCAATGGTATGTGTGGGAATGTTCTGGGACCACAAATTGAGCTAATATTTGACTTGAACTTGGCTAGGTATCTGGCTAACGTTAACGTTACTTAAAGTAATAAAGTAAATCATTTTTTTCTTCATATCACTATTTTCTCTGATTAAAAAAGAAAACTCTAGCTGATGTTACTAAAGTAACGTTAGTACTAAGCTAATGCTAACGTTACATCCCAATTTATTTTCCTCTGTGCTGCTGTCCCAGAGCCTGAGGGAATACATGTCATGGCCTCTGCATCTCCATCTCCGAGTGACTCTCTACTGAACCTCCCTGGTCAAAGCAGGGGAAATAATTCCAGAGGTAGGCCAAGCTAATATAGAGCATTTAGGTAGTCACTATGCAAATGGTTAGTTATGTATTACATGTTATACAGTATAGCTAAAAAGCATAGGTTTGTCAACTCTTAATTCAATGTTGACATGCTGTCACAGAGCGGCTGCACAAGCTCCCTGCACTACAGAACTCCACCATCCTACCAAGGCCCCCGGTCCCTGTTCCAGACATACAGGTGAGACTGAGACAATATGAAATACCATCTACTGTACACCTAATTTAGTACTCCCCATACTATTAATATAATTAGTCCAAAAGTAATTACAATATGCAGGTGTGGGTCTTTTGTAAATATCAATGTCTTCCCCCTTATCTAGTCCTTGCTGAATAGGAGTGTAAAACGGAAAGAGCCCAGCCTCAAACACTTACAAGCCCGTCAGCAGATGTATTTCCCGGGCTGGGACACTCGATCGCCTTCATCTCAACAAACAGAGCCGCCACACAGGCAGCGTCAAAAATATCCTGTCCACCTACCTCCTCTGCAATCCACGACCAAGGTCAGTGACGACTGACAAGAATAAGCATTGCTGTAAAGATGTCTCTAGCGCTTGATAGACAGGTTTCTCAAAAGTATCTCTACAATTAAAGGCAAATCCAGGCGGGTACAATCAATCACCTTCATCTCGACCAACCAAGCAGCCACGTGAAAAAAAACAACCTGTCCACCTACCTCCACTGCAATACAGGAACAAGGTCAGTGATGAGTAAGCATTGCTTTAAAATTGTCTGTAGTGCCTGATGGACAGGTACCACAAAAGTATCTTCAACTAAATGTTTCCATACATCAAAAATAAAGTAAATTCTAAAAAACAAGACTACCATAAAAACTGTGGCAGAAGTATCAAGATTTCAAGCTCACCTGCCAGTCTAATTAACTGGTGACTAAATGTGGTGTAATGTTAGAAGGGAAAATCAGGCTCAGGCAGAAGCTTGACAAACCCTTCGGTAAAGGCTCAATTCACTGTTTATTGCCTGTTAAAGGAGCTACTTGCAGGAGATATTTATTTTTGATTGTGTCGTTCTACCACTCCTCAGTTGTTTAAGAATGTGCCAACCCCAAGTCACCCCAAAGGACCGCTGTACACAGTTGAAGTCTATGAGTACAGTAAGGATGACTATTTGATGGTAACCCATAAAGGTGTGGTATCAGTGTATGAGGAGGACTATGACTTCATAACCCATGAGCGCTGGGAAGAGGAGTACGAGTACCACTGCGAGCTGAGCCGCATCCCCTTCTTTGCCCTCTTCAAAAAGTTGAAACCATTCCATGTCTGGCGCACCACAGTTCGCTGGAAGAAGATTCATTTGACCAGGAAGTCCCTCCAAAACCGTTTGTTTTTTGTCAATCAGGTACGTGACAATGCGTATAAATTGAGATCTGGATTTTCCCTAATCCGTCTTAATGGTCTTGAATACAGAATGCACACTGTAAATATGCTTAGTGAGGGAAACATCTTTGAGGTTTACACATTTTAGTTACTGTAAGTAGTGCGGATATTGTTTTAACATTTGCAGATGTCTTACAGCCTCTACGTTCTGCACTGATAGACATCAGGAAAATGTGTTACCAAATCAGTGACACAGGCTTGTTTCACATTGAGAAAAAACACACCTACACACTGCAAGAGTTTCAGGATGTCCAGTACAAACAACTGCAAGAGGTGCTATTCTACATCCATACAAATATCGGTCCAAATGTTTGAAGTATGCCTCCTCAGCAGCTCATTGCCCTCATTTGTTCATTATTGTAGGTGTCGAGTAACTTGAGGAAGTTTCAAGACCTGGTAAAGGAGGTGACAGTTTCTGCATGTACCAACTACTTGCCGAAACTTGAATCCAGATCTCATAAACTAAGTGTGTGCACATTGACCATATGGAGACACAGAAATGTACATACTGTACATAGACAGTACAGCATATCCAGTATTAAAATATAAGTGATAGTGAAAGTGTTTTTTGTCCATCACAGATGAGCAAAAGGACAAGAAAAGTCTTCCATGGCTCAAGACTTTTCAATCCAGCCGCCTCATATGGTGGGTCATTTTATTGTACTTGTTGCTCTTAAATTCTCTTTGCTTTCTATCTCTATTTGCATTGTGGACATACCAACTATTTCTTTGTCTACTATACGTGGCATACTGTGACAATTAGTCAATAAAACAGAGCAATTGTTAACACCTTTTCTCCTCATGCTATGATAGGTAAAATAATTGCTAATTATTCAGGCACGTCTATCACATTAACCCAGTCCAATCCTCCTCTGTCCCTCACCTACCCAGCTTTATCCGTCTTGTTGACTATTTGGTTGTCAACGCCTTGCACGTCTTAGTGGTGAATGTAGTCACAGAACTGCTGGCTGTGCTCCAGGAGCAGGTACGCCGAACGCCTAGCCATGGCATTATTCAGAGCTGGAACCAGCCTGCTGAGGCTGCCTCTGACCCTACTGAAGAACAGACTGAAAAGAAGGTAAGTAATTATTAATATTATTATTATTATTATTATTATTATTAAATTGTATTGTTCACAGTGAAACCACAATAATTCCTATATCCACCAAATTGAGTTTTCACGCAAACACAGAGCAGAATTCAGTTTTGGTTAAGGTTGTGTCTTTGTTAGTCTGTTGAGCCAGAAACTCGCCGTGACCCTCCTATGTTCACCTCTGAGCTGATGCTGGACCCACATGCTTTGACTTACAAACCCTCTGAGGAGAACTTTCAGGTTAGTTTTCTCAAACTGCCTCAAACTAACATTATTTACTATCTATTAAATACCAATCTACAGTATATTATTTTGTTAATTCCTACAGGAGAGTTTTGCAGAGATCATTGGGGGGTTTAAGAAAGCAGTGATGTCAGTCACTACACTTACAGCAGATCCTGATTTGGATTCATTGACAGATCCTGGAGACTATGAGGTAGTAAAAGAATCACCACCTCAACTTGACCGCCCTAATGTGTATAGTCAGAGTAACTTAGTTGTTCTAAATGCTAATGTTGTTGATATGTCAAAAAAGCTGTACTCAAGTCTATTGTTTTTACATACTTTTGTTAACTTTTAGAAAGTGGAACGTAACTATGAAGAAAGCCCCTATTTGGAATCTCTTATAGAAAATGATGACCACCTTCAAAGTATGATCCAGGACGTCAAGGTCAGTTTTTACTTTAACTTACTGCATAGTTTCTATCTCTGGAGATTGCACTTTGTATTTACATTACTGCGTATGAGTAAGCTTGAATTCTTTCCCCCCAGGAATCTCTCCATTTTGCCTTTGATGCAGCAAAAGTGTACTCGCACACATTTGAGCGTTTTCGGCTGTTCTATAAAGAGAATGAGAGTCTGGATCTGGATGCAATGCGCCAACAGGATCATGGTGATGTACCATACATCAACACAAACATTACTTTAGTATCACATCTCACACTCACAACACAAAGAGCAGTTCAGCTGAGAGTAGTGCTCATCTAAGTCTTTGTCCTTTGTTAGCTGTACTGGTATTGGAAGCATAGTTTGGGCACTTAAAGACACAAAAACATTGTTGCTTAAACCAGTACTGTGCCTTTTCTTGCATTAACAGTCCCAATGAAAGTATAGTATAATATGTTTCTAACCAAACCACAAAATTGCCACCAAGCACTGCGTAGAATAGTTAAAATTATCTCAACTTTGACCTCCTTGCTGCTGACCTTTCAAACTGCAACCAATAAATAAAGAGGTAGCCAGAAACTATGGTGACGTTTCCCCACACTGCACTTTGCCTTTGAAGTGCCTCTACTATGCTCTGTGCCCTAACTTGCAGCTTTACAGCTGATCATGTGTAGGTAACTTTACATCCGAGATGTGACGAGACATTGCCAACCTGTATCAGAAAATCAAAGACTACTATAGTACACCGTCCCAGTTAGGTTTACGTCATATAGTGACCACTATTTGCATCTTTCAAATCTTTCCAATTTTGCCAAGAGTGTAGGTAAAATACTGATCTATATGGAATTTTTTTGCCCTTAATTATAAAACTGTTGTGGTTAAAGCATGAAATCCTCAAAGGTTTGAATGAAATACTCACTTCATGTCTAAAGATGGAAGTTTTATTTTGTATATTGTTTTACCTTTTTTTTTTAAATTCACCATACATCTTAATCAGTGCTACTGAATGTTGTTTTGACTGAAATGATTACTAGCCTATATAATGACTGTCTGACAGAGCACCTTAAAAATGTCTGGGAAGACTGTTCTAAGAAGGGAGAGGGATAATGGTAGTTTCTTTTTTGGATGAGTTAGGAAGAGTTTCCAAAGATTTAATTTATTATAATTTGTTGTCACAGTGCCTAATCTGTTCATGGGGAAAAGCACCACCTGACTGGACACACAAAATAAAGAAACTCAAAGCATACAAAATAACAGTTCTTCATGACTGATAGATGTTGACTGCTTTGTCTCACAGGTTTATCCTTTTTTGAAAAAGCACTGGATTCCTACCATAGGGAGCATAAGGAAGCCTTAGCCATCCAACAGAAGAGACATCTGGGCTTACTGCTTGTGGATAACACGGAGCTCAAAGAGAAGCTTGTGTCTTCCCCGCTCCGCTGTCTGGAGGTGAGGACTAGCAATGTGCAAACACTTACTACTGGGATTACACAACTGTTTTTGGTTTAAGAGTAATGATGCATGTATGGCCATGCGATTTAAACAAAAGGCCAGTGAGGCTATTCAAACCTCACTGAAATCAAAACATAGGCAATGTCCAGAGCGTAAGTGAGTGAAAACACATAAAGTTACAGTAAAAATGTAAAAGATATGTAGGAATCATTGCTCTGCTCCGCATCTCTTCTCCAGGTCATCAGTGAGATGTTTACCAAGCTTGCGAAGAAGAAGGCAGAGACTGCCATTGCTGAGGCTCGTGAAGCTCAGTTCAAACTAGAGTGCAGTCCCTCCACTACAGCTGAGTTAGACAACTACCTCACATTTCTGGATGAGATAAAGGAGAGGGTAAGACAAACACTTCAGATTAAAGCAGTTTCTTTAGCAATCATTAAACATTCAGATGTAGATAAAAAATGTTTTCTTGTATATAGTCATCCACCCAGTCTTCTCTCTTCTCTTTTGTCTCCTCATCAATCAATCAATCAAGCAATAAGTCAATCAACCAATCTTTTTCTCATGAAATTGGCACAATTCAATTTGTTCCTGATATTCTAAAACACTGTATTGTTTTTACTCTTTTTTTTCTCACTTTCCCCAGATTACGGTTCTTGAGGGGGAGCAGGAGACAATATGTCAGATGATTGACAGGTACTCAGTTCCTTTTCCACTTGAGGATCTGATTATTTTCGGCACCTTGCAACCCACCCTTAGCTCATTGCACAGCCTCATTGATGAGGCAGTGGAAGAGAGGCAGTCCACCATCGACAAGCTGTGCAGCTCACTGCAAAAGAATGCAATAAAATGACTTTATAAATATACAACACCTGCTACAATGGCAAATGCTTCAAAGACAGAGTTAGGGACCACAGCACACTGGTTCCCACTTGTCTGCATGTTTTAGGCAATTCTGCTTGTTTTCAGAGTTTGTGACAATATCTTATTTTTTTGAATTTGACAAAAATTGAGCTTTTGGTATGTGGCCAAAACTAGAAATTTATTACACATTTTGCAGCACCAATAGTTTTTGTTTTTCTCTTTCGTTCTTCTCTCTACTGACAGCATTTCAAATTTCAAAACAACACAGCTACTTGTTAGAATCAACCAGAATTTTCCTTTAAGGCACACTTGCGCATTGGCTTCACTTTTCCGACCCGGAGGTTTTGCCCATTATTTTTTACAGTCTCTGGTAGTGAATAGCGAGAGACAAATACTTCTTTGATCGCGTTTTATTTGATCCATGAACTACACATAGGCTAAAATTTAATTGTCAGATAGCAATACAGCTAGTTTGACAAATAAGTTTATGTAATAAAAACATGTAATTTTCTCTGCTCAACAAATGAATCAGTAAATGATATTAGACTTGTTTTTCTATTCCTTACATTGTCAATACTTGTTTCACTTAATAGTTGAATTTAATAATAGTTGATTTTTTTTCAACAATAGATAACTTGTCACATACAAGATGAATAAAGTGAGAGTATTCTGTTTTAGAAAGTAATGGGCTACTACTTGATTTCTACAGCCCTGTGTGATGTTGAATGAATCTGGATTAACAGTACAATTCCTTTTTAGAGTAGCCTGAAAAAGAGATAAAATAGGGCTTTAATTAATTAGCAGCCTGAACAAAGATTTCATAATATAGCTTTTATTGGATATTTAAGCCTTTACATTTAAAATTCTGTATCAGAATGGTCTGAAATTATGCAAGTGACACTCTGCAGATGCATTTCATCACTTTGAGGTGAGGCTCTACTTTGTCAAATGCTTTATAAAAATCCAGCGATAGTATTACAGCGTCAGATTGTTACTTGTAGTAGTAACTAGTTGAGCCAAAATGCAAACAAAACGAAGACCAGAATGATAGTCTAACAGGTTTATTCCAGTGTCGGGGATGAATAATGAAAGAAACCAAGTCCAAGACAAATCCAAAGCCATCCAGGGTGCAGACCGTGAGTGGTACCGTGTCCGATAATCAAGTGATCCAAGGTGGAGGGCAGGAGTGGTGGATGCCAGGAGTGGTGGTGGAAGCAGGAGTCAGGTTCACGGAAACTGTGGCAAACTAAGAACAATAAGTACAAGCAAAGTACACTAGCTAATCCAAAAAGTAGAGTCATCAAAGAGACTAATGTTGTAGTCTAAACTAGGATCTGACAAGGAGCGGTAGGTTGACCGGGGATTTGAAGCAGAGGTGATTGGATCTGATGAGCTGCAGCTGGAACCCTGACTCCCGCACACCAGGCTTCACTCCTGCAATCAAGGACAGACCGAGGGGAGGGGGGGGGCAGAGACAGGGTGCAACCAGCAGCAGACCTAACACAGATTCCACATATTCAGAGGAATCTATTAGATCAAGAATAAGCCTGGTGTTACAGCTTATATGCCGATTAGCCATAAAACCAGTTTGAGTTTCATTTATAATTTGGCTCAATACTTTTTTTTAGGCGCCTGGCAAAAATGAATGAAAGTATTTTATAATCTACATTTAGCAATGTTATAGGTCCCCAGTTTTCTAACAAAAGAGGATCTTTATCTGGTTTGTGAAGTAAGGTTATTACACCCTGCTTCATAGTAGTCATTTCCTCATTATCGATACAATATACTCGTAGCATGTTAAAAAATGGAGCTTCAATTATGTTACAAAAGCATCTATAAAACAGGAAGACCATTCCTGGAGATTTCCCTTTTTTCATTTTATTTACAGCTTCAAGAATTTCAGATTTGAAGATTTAAGGTTTATCACAGTCAGAGCAAAGAAATAACTTGTATTCATTTTTCTCTAGAGCGTATAAAGGCTCCTTTGGTCTTATTTATATATAATCAGACTTGACAGCTTTAATTCTTCCTCTTCGGTAAGAGTATTTTTATTTATTAAAGAGTTCTGTTCTGCCATTGTTTCTAGTTCTCTCAAACTGTTACGTTTTTTCATTTCCTTACTAAATTTAATAGCTAATTCTCTGATTTTAAATTTAAAGAATTCCCTTTTTCGAACATTGCTAAGTTCATTGCAATTGAAAATGTCACAAGCAGTAGCTTCCACTGATTTACAAAAGGCTTCATCATTCAATAGATTGCAGTTAAAGTTCCAGAAACCACGAGATTTCCTGGTTTGCTCTTGTGGATTAGCAAAAGTGCCCACTATCAGTTTGTGATCTGAAAAGGCATAGCTGTGTAATGTTTCAGAAACATATTGTAAAGTATAGGAGGAAATTAACCATAGCTCAATTTGAGATTGTAGAGAGCCACTAACATTACCCCATGCTATATTCTTTTTGATAAGGATGTAAATACCGCCAGACTTCAATAACACCAAGTTGTTCACACAATTGTGATATAGGTTTAAATTTTGCCTATTCATACGCCTATTCATTCTTTTTCTCACCCAAATAGGGTAAAAATTTGAACCTTTAGATATCACTATGAAAATAACAAAATAACTGAGTTGATTATTTACACCAAGACAAACAAAAAAATATATTACAAGTTTTTTTTTTTTTAATTGTTTGTTAACATAGGCAAACGGTGCATAATCTAATTACAATTAAATACTTAATGTTAAGGTCTGAATGGGCCCATTTAGGCTACCCATGAGTATTAATACATATAAAAAACATCTGTTTAAAACTGCCTATTCCACCTAAATGTCTATTGCTCTGCCTTTTCCGTTGTTTTGTTGTATAGTATTTGTTTTGCTGTTCTTAATTTATGAATTCCCTGTGCGGCGTCCTTGAGTGCCAAGAAAGGCGTCTTTAAATAAAATGGATATATATATATATATATATATATAGAGAGAGAGAGAGAGAGAGAGAGAGGCAGGAAGAAGTAACCAGCCTTTATTAATTATTATTGCCCAAATAGGGTTACACTATTCAGGTGAGAAAACGATTGAATAGGCTATATTTGGATATTTTTTGACATTTTCCCTTGTTGGCTTCTGTTGCAATTTGTTCAAGGTTGACCCACATTTAGGCTTAAAGTGAGTCGACTATTAGAGCACTTGAAGGCATCATATTCCTACGTCATTAGGTCTGGCTGTTACCATGGACACGGAGAACAACGCTCCAAGTTTCAATCGTTCAAGAGGAATTGACGCTAAAGCTCATGTTGCAAGCATAGACCGTTATACGGTCTATGGTCAATCCCCATAGAGCCTCATGTTAAGAATTAAAAATGCTTACAACGGTTTTGGTCTTTATAGCTGAGTTCCCACTTCAACTGTAAGGGGTGAATTTTTTTTTTATAACTCACTGGTATTAATTATAGATGATGAAGGCTTCAAATTATGCATAAAGGGCTTTGCCGCTTTGAGTGACAGGTGGATGCTGTCACAGGAGACTGTAGACTTCTTTTGGCCCGCCTCAGCTCTATCCAGGCACCCCTTCTTTGCCCATTTATGGATTAGCTGCGGACGTCAGGCACTGCCAAGATGACTTTGGACAGAGCCACCAGGAGATGCCCACTTTGACCTTCATTTTTGCTCTTCAGAAACCTATGTGCGTCGGCACAGAGACTATGTCCATATTTTATACAGTCTATGGTTTAGACATGAGATTCGTACAGGTCTTTTTATCTAACTATCAGCAAGAACAACCTAAAATGTCAAACTGTCTTTCTGCATAGCTGTCCATCATGTGCACTGTAAACATTTATGGTTTTATCACCCAGCTAGGGTTTCAGGTTGCAGTGCATACACATCTTTGCTGATGGCTTTCTTTTCTACATTCTAAGAAGATGAATAATCAAGTGGGCATCTGCTGGAGCAAGACTACTGAATATTGACATTACTGCCATCAAAAGGTGTTTGTCCACAGCACAGCTTGTTTCCTTGGAAACATGCCATGCACTCTCTGTCTCCTGGCCTCTACTTTAATCTTCTCCTACTCCTGTGTGAAGCTACTGATGCTATGGTACACATTAGTTTGGATGATAAAGTGATATCTCATTGTTTCTTTCTTTATTCACGTATTTGGATTCCCTGGGTTGGCAGAAAAGGAATATATCCCATCATACAACACTTGCTGCCCTAGCAACTTAATATTCTCCTCATGTGTTGGACTGGAATCGCTAGCTGCATGGCAGGGTTGTCACACAGAAACAAGAGTAAAATGTCATACCGCCCGCCAAGGAGACTACTGCCAACGCACAATAATTATACAAGACAAATGAAATGAAGATTTTATCAATAGGAATATACTTTAAAAGAAAAACATTTAACTGTAGCTTGTTCTAATATAGTCTTATATTGCCAGACCTTCCTCCTCCAGGAGGGTCTGGCTAGTCTACACAGCATTCCTGGTTGGGAGAAAAACATCTGATTCATTGGCATCACTTTAAACCAATCACAATTGTTTTGGTCAGCGCTAATGTGTGATTCGGCGCAACAGTGCCTCTTCCACGTTTTGGTGGAGCATGTGTACGTTCAAAGGTTGTGTAAGTCCTGCAACAGAAAAGATAAACAGACAGATAGTCTAGCGAGCTGTCTGGATTTACCCAGCAGAGATCTGAGAAGCAGTAACCCATAGTCCTCATACATCCACCAGAGTTAAAAATGGCAACACAAAGAAAGCGGAAAGTGACGGACATCTGGCCAAAATGAAGGACATCTGGCGCAATTTCCGGCAGCACCTAAACAATCCTGTAAATGAAACGTCGTCGATATAGACTAATTCTGACATGACAAGTAATGAGGATTACATGTTGCACTGCAGCATATTGTGAAACCATAAAGCTCAGTTCACACTCTTTTGACATTTTATTTACAAATCTTCTTGGCCATATTATATTCTCTCTTTATATTCGTACTTGACGCCTCAGTGGCCTATTTTGTTCTCTTGATTTAGAGTCTTAAAAACCGTTGAGGTGCTGTTTCATGTTTATTGATGTCTGTTGTAAATCCCCACAGTGTCCTTGAGTACTTTTGTAAATTGCAGAGGATAAGCAAGGTTAAAACATTCAATTATAAGTCTTCTATCAAAACATTTTTTATTATAGGATATATTCTATGAACCCTGAATGACACATTTTTCTCAAATATACTAGCTGGACCTTCATATGAAAAAGACTTCTTTGTAGCAAGGTCATTACATTTTTGATCTCTGCAGACAGACTCTGACCGCTCCGGATTAGTGTTTTCACCAAACAGGCTGTTGACTCCAACAAAAATAAGCAGGCTAATGGGCTGAATCTCATTTCTCTGTCTTACCCCTTCCCCTTACCCCTTTCTCTTAGTTTTGCGCGTTCATGTGAGTCTATTCTGACCGTAAGAGTGCCCACTGATACACAGTGACAGGCAGGCACAGAGTGGAAACACACCTATACACCTACACATTATTTGTCACACATTTGGATAGAGAACAAGGTAAAAAGAGACACATGAAAACGACGGTAATGTTGCTTTATGAATTGCATCTATGGTCACTGAAATATTTTGATTGTGTAATGTCAAAAAATTCTCCAGAGAGGGGAACAGGCTATTGCTTTTCATCCAGTTATCTCAAATAGCACACAAGTGACTCAAAGGACAACAGTGGACCCTGTAAATTTACAAATTTAGCAAACATTTTACAAGAAAAGCTTCAAGGGAAAGTTGTGTGTAACAAGAAAGTTTGTGTATTCGCCCTATTTATTTGTGAATTGTATTGATCTTTGTCTCTGGCTGATGGTATCATAAAGGACTTTAACAGATTTAATACAAAGGTAACTGATAGAACGTTTTTCTTTCAACATTCACCTCCATTAAAACTTCACGGTAAGCTAATTTATGTACTGTGACTTTAAGTCACAACAGAGGTATTAAATATAATAAAAGTTAGAAAGTTTCATCTGTGGAGCACTCAAGAACGAAAGACCAGTATTCTGGGACTATAAAGGTCTGCTTGTGTGCAGTTTTAATGGAGTATTTTTGAGAAGTTTTCAAGGTTAAATGATTCTGTAATTCACAAAACAGTTCTGAAAAAATATAAATAACTGTATGTAGTAGGCCTTTGAGGGTTTTTTTCTGCATTTCTTTCCGGTTAATTGTCTTGCAAACACCGTGTTGGGAACCGCTGTCCTGAGAATATGTTAATGTACTACTAATTTGTTGTTTCAAATATTCGAAGAACCGTGTCCTTTAGTAATATATTTTCTAACCAGATAATTAGTATAATGAGCTGTTTTTAAAATATACACTGTCTATAAGGAAAATACACAAACATACACACACACCACGCAAAATGAATGAGCAAGACAGACAGGGAGAGAGAAGGAGAGGGAGAAGTGCTATTGATTTAACAGCCAGTTAATTCAAGTCTGTTGTTACCTAATACACACTGATCTATCACCAATCACATCCTACAGCAGAGCACTAAATGCAATTTGCCCCAAGCATGTTGATCCTCTTTCAATAAGACACCTGGGAAAGGAAAAGGGATATAATAAAGAGAGGATTCTGCAAACAGTGACTCATACATGATGAGCCAACTATGTGAGTTTATTACCAGGAATCTTCAACAAAACAAGAGATGTATTCAGGTTTGATCATATTTGATGTACCTGAAGACCTTCCATATTTGGATTTTTCAATTCCTTATCCGAGTCAAGGGTCAAAGGATGGAGGGTGTTGTATGCTATACAGATTGTTAAGCCTCTTGCATTGTGACTTGTGATATTGGGCTATATTTATACAACTGCTGTGACTTTACTTGACTACTGCATAACTCAGCTGCTAGATAGTTCTTTGTCCATATGAGCTCATTTATGAATTGGTTCTTGATCGAAACATCTCTTCAGGTATTCAACTTTTTGATGTGATCTACATAGGCACATCTAAAGGAATTAAGTGAAATTTTCTAAGTCTCCATTTTTCCCCTGCTGTGATGTTTTTTGGGACAATCAGAACCAAGCAAAACAGACCTTTTCTTTTTACGTTGAAAACAAATGGCTGATAAGGCAGTTAATTACCTTTAACTGTGAATAATTTTGAAAGCATCCAGGTAAGTGCTTTTTTTTGATGCAGACAAAGATAACGATCCAGTCATAACACAATAACCAATAATAAACCATAAAGCTGCAGGAATACATGTCTGATGTTATCCCCGTGCAACCAGTTGAGCATTAACTTGGCTCTGGGATTCAAAATTGCTATTTTCATGCTGCCTTATTCTAAACAGATGGCAGATAAAGGCAGGAGCATGTTGCTTTGCAATTTGTCCATGGAATGACTCAAACATATGGAAGAAAGCTTCCACATTCAAACTAGAGCAATCCTTACCTCATTGCCTTTCTTCTAGTGCCGCTTTACCTAGATTTAACTTTGTTACCGTCTCTACTGGGAAATCTAGCAAAATCAGCGCTGTGTTTGTTCGTCACTTTTGTACTCTGTGGTTTTAATGAACATTGCAGTCTTTAGGTCTGTTTGGTTTATCGTCTCTTTCTACCAAATTGAATAACAATGTCTACTAAGCTAAGTCAATTGACAGAAAATGAATGAGCAACTTTTTTAATAGTTTATTAACAGTTGAAGTCATTTTCAGGCTAAAACAATAACACTTTTTTGACGGTTGGTTGCTGGAGAACCTAGTTTTGTTCGTAGTGTACAGTAAGTGTATAGAGATTGTGTACAACTGTCTACCTGTCTAACACAGCAACTCACTAGGTCACCATACAGTAGGTTCACCCTATAGCACTGTTTTGATTATTTTCCTCCATGAGTTCATGAGCAGTCATCCTCTATCTTCCGGCTTGGATCAGCATCATTTAGGGTATTTTTCCACCATAAACTGCAGAAATGGAAATTTTTCTCTTGAAAAATGCCATTATGAACTATGAAAAATGAAAAATATATAACATCCACACACTGTATGTATTGGTATTATTAAGTTTACACTAGGAACATAAGCAACATCATCATTGAAATAAAAGCCAATGGATGATGATGATCGTGACAACTGTATGCTAAACTGAGAAATAGAATGGAGATGCAATATATATCTGTGTTACTGTAGACTCACTTCAGTAAACAGACTCCAGTTATTGTGAAATAGGTTTGTCTTGGATATGTGCAGCACACTGAAGTACAGTAATATTCTGTATTTGCAGCTAATGAGAAACATGCAAACAGTGAATGTATCCAATACTTGAAAACTGCTAACTGGTTCAGTTGTGTTCAAGCTGCGTCTTAGAGCAGTGTTGTCTTAACATAAACCAGATGTTTTTTGGGAATTTTTTGACAGAGAAACACCTCTTTGGCATATGACTTTTAGCTCAGTTTGAGGTAGCATAGGTGGAGTTAATTGTTGTTAAATAACAGTTTAACAAATGAACAGGAGAAGAAAACATAGGAGAGTGTATCAGTTTAATAAATCATTATACGCTGAATGAAGAAATAACAGTGTTTTGAATGATACAAGTGTCTTTGCTCTGTCTGTAACCTATACAGAGTGTGTCTGGATTGCAACAGAATTACTTACACCCTGTTGTGGTCCTTCCCTTGGCTGTTTGGGTTTGGATGTGTCCCAGACAAAATTCTGTCCAAATAAGATCAATGTGTTCATGCTCCCCTCCTCTGAGTGGGCACTCTCCCACAGCTCCAGAGCCCAGCAGTCTGACAGGAGGAATAAAAGTTGCCACATATGAAGCTCATGTTAAGGCCCTGACACACCAACCTGACGGCCAACTGGCGGCAGAAAAGGCAGTTGGACTGACTGCCACCCCAAGTTGGTCCAAAAATGCCTCCGAACACACCAAAGCGACACCGACTTGAGCGTACGTTCTGCGTGTGCGCGAGACGTGATACGTCTCCAAAACAGCAGGCAGTGCCAATCTGTGTACTGTCGCCCAGAAAATGAAAACCGGCAGCCGATTGGACAAACGTGTCACGTGGGTCTGGCTTCGATGGAATTTCAAAGCCAGACTCATATCTTTACAAAAATAGTTCACAAAACTTGTTTGTGAAAACATGCATGGCCATGAGAAATAGGCCACGCAGTTGCTGAAACTGTCTTCATTTACGATCAACAAAGGTCAGTTTAAAAGATTTTGAACAGATTTTGAGAAGCACTCGTCTCGCTCGTTCCACTCGTCATATCTGAGTTAGCACTCCACTCAATTGGTCATTGAGTCCGACTGCCCGCCTTCTGATTCAACATGTCAGGTTGGCCAAAATATAGGTCGATGGCTCCTCCGGCTGACGATGGCGCGGATCACACCGAATAGACTCGAGTCACTGACCTCACCAGACTGTCCATACTGCCGATAATCGGGTTGGTGTGTCAGGGCCTTTAGGGAGGTGCAAAAGTCTTGTTTATGCAAAATCACACATTCACAGTAAGACTGTTAATCTTGTCCAAGTGACATTAAGATAAAACAAAGTATTGCCGGATACCTTTACAGCTCCGTTGAGAGAGTGTGTCTAATTGTATCACAGCTAATTACAGCAGCAAAAGCTGTGTAATAAGAAACCAGGATAATGATCCATTACAACAGAGTAAGATCATCAGGGCTTCTAGCACCTAGTGGGCTTGCTCAATGCTGTGGTTGTAAACATATAATAGCTTAATGGCGGGACAATTTGGAAGCAGCTGGAGGCAAAGCAGCCGAGGCAGCTGTTTCAGTTCACACCAGCAGAGGAGGGGGAATACTGCAAACCACAACACTGCATTAGCATAGAGCTCATCACAGTGTGAGCACACACGCACACGCATACACAGTTCTTTTTGTAAGCAAACATCACACCCAATAAAGTAGTAAAATAGTAAAACTGCAGCTTTAAAAAAAAGGTCCAAAATGTCAATCTATGTTTAATTCAGGGGGTCTAATGCAAAGAAGATGAATTTCAACAGAGGACAATGTTGATCACACAGTCAAAACAAAGAAATATCATACAATCTTACAAGACCATTACATTGTTTGGAATTTTAGGTCTTTTGTGTAGTGAAATCATTGTCACTCATCATTGCTAATAAAACAAATAAAAGAGCAGGTATTGCTGCAGAAATTAAATCCATATGTAGCTGAGCACAGTTATTACTGCAGTTTCTCATTTTGAAGCCGGTGACAACAAACAGTATTCATTACAGAATAACAGAATAACCCAGATTCTTTTCAAACGGAGACTTCAGGAGCTACAGTACCCTCTACTGGCAAAGATATCTTTTAGGTCTGTGGTTCCTGAAAACATACCCACAAGAAGGTCCACAAGAAAAACCATCAGTCACATTCCCCTGCCCACAAGCTGAGAAACTGTAATTTTGTGGCTTGGACAAAGTGATTTACTTGGACAAGATGACTGAGGTTTTATGCTCCAGCTGATGTTTGTTCCTCAGCATGAATCTGTCGTGTTTGTTGTTGCCTTTTGAAACAATGGACATTACAAATGGTTCAGATACGTGCTTGTGTTTTTGATCCATTTTGGAGAAGTTGAGCCTAGTGAGCCTCAGCTCACTAGAAAACAACTACCTTAAGATATAGGCTGTCTTCCTGCTGTCTGCGTGAGCCACACGTTGTTACAGACTGTGATTGTAAACAATAAAGCTGACTGTGGTGCCGCTCTGTTCTCAAGTGGAGAACCACTTGCATTCACTCTCAGCACAAGCACGTATTGTGTGCCACTGAATTTTTTTGGCACCTGTGCAAACACACACACACACACACACACACACACACACACACTTTATATATTGTGGCTTTGTTGAGAGAGAGAGCCATTACTGAAAATCACTTTGTGATCCGCACTCATTTTCCTTCTGAGTTCCAGAGTTATTTGATTAAAAAAAGAGATTACCCCTTGGTGGCTTGGCTAGGACACATTGTGTGATTTGTAATAAATTGCAAAGAGTCATATCAGCGGTAGCTTTCAGAAATTGTAATCCTACCCCAGATGCTCCAAACTGACATGCTGAAGGTAGAAGGGAAGGCACCTTTCCCACAATGGCACCTCATGCTGTGGCATGGCAGGAAAATACAGAAACCCTTATTTACAGCCCTTTGCTCAAATAAAGAAATAGCAGGTACATCCTCACATCAACAAAGCACAGAAGATGAGCAAGTAGTGGAGGTTCAGGGAGGCTAACAGCTGTACTGCTTCATCTACTGCAGTAAATGTACATAAACACTCTTTTCCTTCTGGAGTCTTGTTTCTATTTTTCGAGTGATTATGAAAAATATGGTAAAGCTTGACCCATGAATGTGAAAAATAGGAAGCAGACTCTGCCTACAGCTGCGAACAATTACAAATGGTGGATGGAATGCTTCTCTGCTGCTGCTCTCAGGAATGTGCATCATTGCCCTTTGTCCTCTGAACAAATTGGGGGGAAAGACTATTCAAGCCAGTATAATCCGTGCATTATGAGTGTTTTAAAGCTGTCATACTTTACATTCTTTTAACTGATACCTATCTTGACACCTGTGAAAATGCCAAAAAAATTGCATTGCATTTTTACATTGTTAAATTTAGATATGACATTAAAGTACATGTGTTACCAAATTTTAAAACCTTCAGATAAGTCTGGAAATGTCTAAATGTTCCGAAGACAATGTACATGTTTAAAATTCACTGTTCAAATGCTAAAGTAGTTTTTTATTTTAGTTTTTGGGGCATTTTAGGCCTTTATTTGATAGGATAGCTAAAGTCTTGAATGGGGAGAGAGAGGGGAAATGACATGCAGCAAAGGGCTGCAAGTTGGAATCAAACCCTGCGGCTGCCGTGTCGAGGACTGAGACTCTGTACATGGGGCGCATGCTCAACCAGGTGAGCTGACTAGGCGCCCCAATGCTGAAATAGTTTAAGTTGATGTGGCATTGAAGTACAAAAACTGGAGGTAAGTTTAAATTGCAGTTAAACTTGAAGCGCTAATCTTATAGTTGAACTGTCAGGAACTGTACACACAGAATGATAAAGTATCAGTTGATTTAAAAGTGCTGAAAGAATACTAAATGTCAATGGTAGCGTTGGTGATACAAGTGGAACTGGAAGTAATTATTGTCAGCTCAAGTGTATGACGACGAATTGTGATGTGGGTTAAAGTGTCAGCTGAACTTTAGGCAGTTGAAGTACAATTTAAATCATGTATCAACAGGGAAACTTAGAGAAGCTGAAGAAGTTTTAGCTTTTTGCTGTTGAAAGAAGATCTGAAAGGGTTTGAAGTGCAGTCAAAGTGTAAGCAGTGAAAGGAGTTGAAATGTCAGTGGAAAAGACAGGTGAATGCAGTTAAAATGTCAGTTGACGTGGAAGCGCTGAAGTGTGCACTGTACGGTGTTAAAATGTAAGTCATCCCAGGAAAACTGAAGTGCCACAGCAACAACAGAAGCATAGTGTAGATAATCAACCTTAATATGTTATACAAATGAGCATCTATTAAATCAAATAAGAAGCATCATTTGTTTTTTAAATAAGGCTACTATAAAGGTCACACAAAAACCTGTTAAGTGAGTACTGACACAGATAAACAATAAAGTGAAGAAATATTACATGAATACAACAAGTATTGGGGGATATTTGCTATTTTATCTGCTAAAAACGTCAATTTGAATATACTCAAATATTAATATGATTTATTTGAGTTTTCAACTTGCATAACCTTTCACATGTCACTTTTAATAGCTCCTTTCAATCACTGTCACACAGGGGAGAAAAGAGAACTAAACATCAATACACGGCAAACCAGAAGCTTAATTAAAGGAAAGCGAACAATATTATTGACAGCTCTACTAAAAAGAAAGCCAAGTTATCAACTTCTCAAAATTCAGATTTCCTTTTTTTTTTTCTTTTTTCTAAAACACACAGCAGTTTAAGGTTATAATCTCAGCAGGTTTGCACAGTGCGTTAGCTGTGCAAATGAGGACGGATCCTTCTTTAAAATCTTCATTCCAACCTGACAAGTTTAAACAAAGCAATTTCAGGCCCAACTGCACCTGCAGTATTGACGTGCCTCGTCAGGGGTGTCTAGCAGGAAGACAATAATTTGTCTTGTAACATGACTGAAATGAGCTCAGAGTCTTGATGCTGTTGGCTGGGAGCAGGGTGACAGGTAGTAACAGCTCTATTTCACGTTATTTCAGCGTCATTTAGAGCTACCAAAAACCACGCACTATGATGCAATAACCTGCTTATGATAAACAGCTTTGTGGTTAATGCGATTGATTTAAAGTACTTAGATACAAAATGTACCATTAATTATATGAATTGACTATAACTTGTAAGATAATAATAATAACACATTTTATTTAAAGACGCCTTTCTTGGCACTCAAGGACAAAACAAAAAAACACTAAGATCAGAAATAAGTGTAAGGCTGCCGATATTCTACATTTTTGTTGTCAATAATTTCTAAAGGCTGAAACCAACAATGCATTAGTCCCCAGTTTCACTGTGGCCATTTGTTCCTTTTCACTTGAAGACGAAGACTACAAATTATATTTAATTTAAAAAAAAAAAGGCTCAGTAATTTCCAAAAAACACCTGTGCACTTAAGTTTTCAACAAATGTTACTCTAACAGGAGTGAATCTGGAATTTGTTGGGGACTATTTATATGGTATGTATGGTTTTGACTCGAAATAAACTACAGTGCCCAGGTTCACCATAAAGAAGGAATATGTCCTTCAGTGTATCGCTGTGGCTCGTTGATGTGTTTTTTAACAGTTTTTGAACAACAAAATAGATGGCACAGAGGAATAATCTACGTATATCAGTTTGTAGCTACATAATAAAATAATTGGATTAATGTATTGTTTGTTTTATTTCTTTTCACGGGATTTGTTTACAATAACAACAATGAGGAATATCACCAGATGTATCCTTCATCAAAGAAAGACAAAATGTTTATTGCATTTCAGGTTTTTTTCAGCTTGAAACGATCTGTTATAAAGAGCTTTTTTTCTAAAAGAGGATCCGCTTTCACTTTGCACTTCCTTCAGTGGGTCTGAGGGCTGAGGTTGCTAGGCGATGTTGGCTATCTCCGTGGTGACATGATCCCCTTTGGGCCTGATTCACACTCATCACCTCCACAGACAGATACAGGGACACGTGCATACACACATGCACAATGCCCACACACACTCACACTGGTATCCAGAGCTCTTTCTCTCGCTCTGCTGTTATCTCTGTGATGCTGTTGGCACTCACTCATTGCTGTGCTGAGAGGGGCTTCAACTGTCTGACCTGAAGAACTTGAGAGAACACCACTCCGTTGTCAAGGAGAACCAAATGGTGACAATGAAGAAGACATGGTAACAAGAGCCGCTCAGCACCTCCTCCGTCTACCACTCAAACAAGTTGGGAACAGAAAGATCTGTTTGTTCTCCATTTGGAATTATTAAGATCCGTAAATGTGAGTTCTTCACATTCCTGAGATAATTTTGGTTGAGGTTCAGAAATGACAAAAAACTAACTACAGTATGTCATCAAAAACTAAAACATTTAATAGATAGCATTTGGTTAACAATACTAAGAGTCAACAGCCATGGCAGCAACTGTATGAGCTTGTACATAACCTAATGCTAACACTAGCATGCTAACATAGTTATGTTTGGTAGGTATGATGTTTGCCATGTTCACCACCATCACATTTGCTAAGTAGCACTAAATACTAAGTACAACTGAGTCTGTTAGGAAAATTTTGCAGCTATTTAGTCATAAAATAAAGTATTGAACAAATAAAAACGTTTACTTGATTATTGCGCTATGAAAAGGGATCACCAAAGTTATTACAATTCATCCTGAGTGGAACATGAATGTGTGTACCAAATTTCAAGGCAATCCATCCAATAGTTGTTTAGACATTTGAAGCCACAAATGCCGACCTCATGGTGATGGAAGAGGAAATGTCAGGAGACCATCAAAGTCATTAGGATACATCATCTGGGAACTATTTGTAGAAAAGTTGTAACAATCTATCCAGTAGATGTTCAGATATTTTGCTGGATAAATTAAATCTGAGACCTGTTGGCACTAGATTGAAAGTCAGAGGTTCACCAAAGTCATTAGGATTCAACTTTCGGGACCACGAATGTTTCTACTTTCATTCATGGCAATCCATCCAATAGTTGTTGAGGTATTTTAGTCCGGACTAAACCAACCAACCAATGTTGCCATCCGTTGAGCCACAACGCTAACAGGGTTAAAAAAAACAACAACAAGGAAATATCTTTAGAAATAAATAAAGCTAACTCTCAGAAGCATTTCCAAGTCAATGTTTTCATGTCTCAAGTCTGACCACAGAGGACTGCTAAGCACTTGTCAAGTCAAACTTGAAACTAAAAACTGTCACATGAAACACTATTGTCTGATCATTGACCTGGATTAAGAGTCAATAGCCAGCATAGACACACACACACACACACACACACACACAGTCTGTGTACACAGTACCTCCAAGCATAGAAAGGAATCATGTTTTCCATTCCCCCACTCTCCCTTCACTGCAGCAGTATCCATGGGAGCATGAATCAGGTCAGAAAAACATATCAACACAAGGAAAATCATATCAATACCAGAGTGAGGAGAAAATGAGTAAGTGTGATTTTATAGTGGATTCATAAAGCGAGTCGTCATATTACAATCAATTTAAAGAGTTTTGACAGAAGTCGGGCAAGTCAAGTGTTTCTCAATGTATCAAATCTGAAGTCATCAAAATGATGACTATAAATAGATGTGAGTCCAAGCATGTTTTGTAAATGCCTACTTTATTCAGAGTCAAATCAGCTAATATTTGTGTCCGTTTTAGGCTGATATCAGTTTTCAATTCTTTTCTTAGTGTATTATTTTTAATAACGGATATATCATTTTTCCTATTTGCCACAGCAGCCCAAAATAAAATGCTCATTGGCCGCTGTGTGTGTAGTTGTATAGATCTGTCTAGTTGTGTATGTGTATGGAAGTATATTTCGGGTGTATCTGAATGTTTTTTTTTGTATTTCAAACGTACATGTACAGGCTGTAAAAATGTTTTCCTGCTGGTACACAAAAAGATTGCAAGGGTGAAAGAAAACACTCTCCTGTAAAATGTATTTTGCAAGTTTGTTAATCTTTCATTTGCACATAAAAAAGCTTGACTCTGCTTGAATATTTAGCGGTAATAAGACAGACCACAGCACAAATTCGAAGTCTATGATCTTTCTATGTACACAAGTCTGGGGCTGCTTGTATGTTTATCACAAGGCTGAGAGTCACGGGGACAGGAGTGTGCTTACATTTCACAAAGGGGGATACTCTACTAATCCTGATTGCTGTCTTGCCACTATTTAAGTGGGGTGCATCTACACGCACAGTTAAAAACAAATGTTTGTAAGTTTACTGATGCAGAGGTATCTCTGTAACACCCTTCATCAGAGCTGCTAAAGTCTCTAATAATGTTGAGGAAAGGATATTATCATCAGATAACAATGGTTACAGAAATGTTTGACAGGCTGCGCACATAAGTGACGTACTTAAAATATTCTATAACATGTACAGCTCACTCAGAGAGTTCACTCCGATTCTCCTGACACATTTTTTTCCAAGTTCTAATGACCTTTACATTTATTTTGGGCTATGTAATTTTTGTTTTTAGCAGTGCATTAATTATATAGACATCAAAATAAGACCGTAATGCTCTGCTCTGACCTATACCAACAGGAGTCACGGATAGAGCTCTGAAAGAGTTATATTTGTACAGCTGTAGCTGTACAACTGGACAACCGGACTGCATATCCTTTACTGGACCCAACCTGACCCCTTATTTTCCTGTTTTTGTCTTACACTTTTAGTTTTTCCATTTCACATGCAGAAAAACACACAAAAGAGAACCCGTTGCCCTCAGTTTATACACTGGCTTCAATCGTTGTAATCTGCTGAAAGATCCGCTTGTATCCTTAAACTGCAACCACAATTAATGACCAATAAACCTGACTGTGTACACAAAACAAAACTGGATCAGTTTACTTTATCTTTCTTCATCTCTCACGTCTGCATATTCTGGCATCAATGTAGCATCTCAGAAATAAAACAATGATTGGGTAACTTCCCATCATAATTTTCATTATGATTTGAAAGGTCTCACATCAGTTCCTTCAGAGACGGTTTTTGTCTGTCTCCCCACTGCCAAATAATCGTTACAATTCAGTTTTCAGCCTGTCACTGTGTCTTTATCTGGTCTTGGATCAGGTGCCACTTGCCAAAGGACAAGTACTCCCCCACGTATGTCACTTTTGTGAGCTCAGAGATGAGCGATAGATGCTTGTTCCCTGTGTCCATTCTTTTTGTTGGCTTTCCTCTATCATGTTTGGATCATACCTCACCTACTTGACAGTCACTATCCGTCACTTGTTGGTTGTGTCAGTAAAGTGTTAAATGCAGCTGCAGGACAAGATAAGATGTAACGTCTTGTAATGACCAACATTAGAGACAAACAAAAAAATATCATCCAGTAAAACAATTTTTCGAAAATTCATTTTGCATACATAATTTTAACTTAATCTATCTATGTTGTATCTATCTTTATGCAAAATACCTATTAGTTTCTCTTCTAAACTCTTAAAATGCCTTTTTTTAGTTCTTGTATCTTATTGATGTATACACAATTAAATAAATGTCTAAAAATGTTTAGTTGCCATTCTATTCATTTCATCCGTCATTCAGGCCTTTTGTAATTTTTGACGTGTTTCAGACACGACTTGCAATGGCCAACTTTTTTTTGCGGACGTGTGAGCAACGGCAAACATGAGCGCAGCTTTCACAAGCAAATAACTTTTCCTTTGAAAGCCTCCTCTGAGAACATCTGCACAGGAACATCTGGGAATGGCAGGAAATTCGGCATCTCTCAGCGTGACGTGCAATGAATGTTTTTCAAGTACTTCAGAGAGATGAGCAGAGTATTGAGTCCTGCAACCTCCAAACTCCTGACATGATTTATGAAGTCCAGCAGCAAGTGGTTCTCATTATCATGTCATCTTCCAAGCAAATTGCAGTATTGGGCTCACAGCTGGGGTGATGTTTGTCTCCTGGAATAACTTTTGTTATATTGTGTTTTCACTATACATATGTCCACAACGTTGTTCCAGCTTTTGTTAACAATACACTTGGTGTGAAAATGAAGGTTCCAGAAGAGGATTTTCTTATCATTAACAGTTGCTACAGTGTACATACTTGCATTATCTTCTCTTTTATTTCACTAAACCAACAAAAGTCCTGAAAGTACGGAATAAAACCACAGAACTAAAACTGTATTTTAATAACAGGAATCCCCCACCAGTTTGAGGGGCATTCCAGTTCCAGTTAAAAAAAAACCATTCGGTTTTAATAGAGTTCATCTGGCAGTGGGGAGACACGAATTTTGCGCCAGGAATTATGGTATAAATTGTCCCTGAGACTGGAGGACTTAACAGACTGAACAGACTGCACCTGGTCTGACACAACTGTTTAGCACACACTTCTGCAGCTCAGATCCAGAGGCCTGATTTTTTTGTTAAGGCCTTCAAAAAGGCAGAAAATAGAAAAGGATAATGGTCTCTTTGGCCAGTTATTTAAAAAAACCAATGTGTTTAAAGTGTTTAATTTGGCATGTACAAGCTAGTGAAAGAGTAGGACATGAAAAAAAAAATGAATTCCTCTTATGGAGACAATGAAAATCTTAACTCACTCAGAATCTTTTAAATCAATTTACGTCTGATCACCTTTTGTAATAACCTCATGGTTAATTTGAATGTTTATGATGGATTTTTTGGTGCATATGTCTTTATCTATATTATGTAGAGTTATTTCTGGTTTCTTGGTTCCCAACAAACTGTAATGTCTTTGTTTTCCCTCTATTGAAAATGTTACTGCAAGTGAATCTAAGGTCACTTCAGAGGCATACATTTAGTGGTTAGAGATACAGGGTTAACTTCATCAGCACTGCAGGTGTAATATACTATTAGAGTACTGAGAGCCCATATTGAGCCTCCTGTTTATGTCTTGTTGTGCTTCTTTGAGCCAAGCAGGTGCTCAGTTGAGTTGCATCCAGTGATTTCACGGAAGCATGTCCAACCCATTATCCTCTCTTCATCCATGCCTGTCTCAGTGGATTCTCTCTTCCTGCCAACATTTTACATTGTCCTTTGCAGCCAACAAGGACACAATGGAGTGGAAGTTTACATGAGAAAGTATATGATCTCAGCAATACCGTTTAAAATAAGATTGTCAGACTTTTAAAACAATTTTTTGTGAGTCATTGAACCAGTTCTGCAAAAGTACCAGCTGCTACATTGCGTTTTTCTCATAGTAAAAATCAAAAACTCTACCCACAAAAAGGGAAATCCTGAGACAAATGAGTCAATTTCATGTTAAACAGCTTTGAAAGACTTTGTGATTTATTCTATATCTTTGAGGAGTATTTAACGTCTCTCACAGCATGTTCCTCTATAGATTTAAGTTATAGTTATAACATCACACACATGAAGTTGAAAAACTATAGCACTGATAAGGGAGTATTTTTCTGAATACGTCAGTTGTATATGTATGGTCACTGCAGGAGAAAATGTAATACAGCAGGAAAAGAAAAAATAATAGTAGAAAAATATAGAAGCATTTAAAGCAACACAAAGCGCATACACTAACACAGTTGTAGAGTCAAAGAAAAGCTGCTATCAATTTTCAAAACACTACGCAGACTATGAGTAAGAAGCATTTGTATCCGTGTGAATTGCTCAAATACAGGTATTCAGTTTAATTTAAAAGGTTTACAAACCTGTTTAGTGGCCTAATGACGTTTCTTATAATCAGATTTGTGGTGATGTATTTCTGAAAATAATTAAGATAGTAATGATTGAATTAAGAAGTCACAAAGCTAAACATCTCATTACAGCCATTAAATAATGGCCGTGCTCCTGTCTGCAAGTCGAGGTGTCCTTGAGCAAGACACTAAACCCCAAGTTGCTCCCACTGGGCAGGCCAGCGCTTTGCATGGTCAGTTCTACTATTGGTGTATGAATGTGTGTGAATGGGTGAATGAGCAGCAAATTGTAAAGCACTTTGTCTGGTAAGGTAAAAAGGTGCTATATAAAAGCAGTCCATTTACCATTTAGGCCTACTGTTTTGCCTTGCCAAATTTGACTATTTCCCCCTCATTTGTTTTTGAAATGGGTTCTGTTCTATTCCCGGTTTCCTATGAATACCATAAAGACGTAGTGTGTCTTCAAGCTATTTTTTTCACAGAACTAATAGCACCTCATTTAATACCTTATACATGTTTTGAATAAGCTATAATAATTTAAATCTGGAACATTTAAACTTTCTAATTCAATGTTCCTTTCTATCAATACTCAAAGTTGAGGTACAGTGTGAGTATGATGGATAGAAGAACATATTGTGTTGCAAAGCTAAATGTTCTTAAGCTAAATGTAACTAGTAATTTTACTACTTCAAGAATTATTATAATACATAGATTGTACAACTACTAAGTGAAGATGTCTATTGTGCATTTCTACAGTACACACATACTGAAATCTTGAAGGTGTCACACGGATTCAAGACACAACAATAATGAAAGACTATATAACGTACTCTCTCTTTATGTACTCTATCTGTCTGGTTGGACTAGAAGCGTCCCTCGGGTGAAGACCCCTCAAACCTCGGCAGGAATGTAAAACAGGTGCTGCACAATTGGTTCCTCCACAGTGGGGGCGAAAGAAAAACAGCCGCCCCTGCAGGAACATGAGTGACAGTACATCACATTCTCCAGCCAGCTGTGTCTCCAGATGATCCCTTACTTACACAGGCAGACTTAAGGGATAACATTCAGCATGCAGAAAACTATAGAATGCATTCTCAGTCAAATCGCCACTCTGTTGGCTTAATTTTTCTTGATAGCATATTTTAGGGCTTTTTTTCTGGTGGATTCGTTTTCATATTACAAATGCATGTTATATCAAAAGATGTGCTGATAAAAACAAATTGAACAGTCTTAGCTCATTCCTTGACACCTTGTGTGGTTTTCAAGTGGTGCTCCAACATCTGGCATGGGTTTATACACTGAAATTCTGGCTGGGGATCCAAAGAGAAGAGTTTTTAATTGAATCCACTCCGAAGCATGTGAGACTGAAATGTCTTCTGGTGAGAACCTTCGAATACACACTCATGTTGCTTTGTCATCTGACCTGTTTCACAGATTGAAATAGTTTTTTCGTCCCATTTTTTTTTTTTTTTTTTACTCCTATGTCAAACTGACAATCTATTTATATGTGAAGAGTGAAGAGTAAGTTCTTTTTGCAGAATGGATAGTCTTGTCCAGACAAAGATAGTTAAAAAAAGAAAGAAAATATATATTTGATTTAAAGCCTTTTCAACAATCCGTTGGTTTATCAATGTCTTCTGCTGCCTCCCTTCCATTAATCCAGCCCTGACCGTACCACATACCGGCACAACACTAAACCTACTGCTGTGCAACAATAAACACATTCACAGCCCACAGACAGCAAATTGCTTCTCTCATTCCCCACCACACCCTGCCTTCATTCTCAGCCACCTGCAAAACAAACTGTGCTGGAAATTTCACTACAAATTACTCTGTGTCTGCCAAATCCCCCCGGGAGCTGAGGAAATCAAAACCCCTGGATCTCCCTGCCCCCATTGAAACAGACCTCAGCCTCACTCCCACAGAAATCATGCAGAATGTAGTCATGTTTATACATTTTTTTTTTATTTATTCAAGAAATGTATGTAATGCACTTTGATAGATAGAAGTTTTCAATCTTATCTATAATTTTTATTTGGCTTTAAAAGTCAAGACAAGCTGTTAACCTTTTCCCCAAAAAGCTGATTGAAATGAAAGTGCCTGGAGGTGAAGAACCATATGAAAGTTGCCAGTTTACTTCTTGTCAACACCAATTGTACGAACAACCCATACTTCTTTGGGCTTCAGGTCAACATGACATCCTGAAACTAAGTCTTCATTCCCACTAAGAAAGAGTGAAAACTGAGACCTGTTTCGCTTCAGGGGAAAATCAAAGGAAGGCACATACCTTAGCAGTGAATAATGATCAACAGCATAAACTCAACAGGGTTTACATTGTAAGGGCCACAGAGCCTCCTGGTGACGGCTCTGCAGAACTCCAAACAGACAGGAATGTCAGAGAGTGAAAGAGAGAAATAGAAAGAGAGAGAGAGAGAGAGAGAGAGAGAGAGAGAGAGAGAGAACGAGAGAGAGTGAGTCAGTGGCCGATGTGCTAGAGAGATGAGTGTTGAAAGCTCCTTGGAAAAAGGATTAGGGCTGTTTATGTTGGCCAAGTGGCCCGCTGCCAGCTGCTCAAGTGTGCAAACTTCTTAAAGCTGCAGAGCTTCGGGTTGCTCGTGAATCTTTTCACTGTATTTACCCTTCACCCAGACGGTATGGATGGTTTTGCTTTGTTCAAGGGGGAAAGCCCCCTCCACTTCAGCCCCCACCTCCATAAAAGCATGCTCTACCCCAAAAATGTGCTGGATTTAAACCCAGCCTTTTGCGACACCATCCCCCAAAAACACAGTGTGCATAGAGTCATTTATTTTCAACTTAAATATGAAAGTAAATGTCCACTAAATACATTTGAAAGAAAGTAATGACATTTAAGTTAAATACTGTATAGGCATTTAGTCATTGTTTTCTGACAGCGATGTGTCAGCCAAATCCTTCAGAACACCAGAGCTCTGCGACCTGGAACTAGATCAGAGCAGGGTTCGTGAGCTGTATATGAGATGAGGGTCTCATGTCATGGAATAATAAAGGGAATAGAGCCTCTGCCGCAATAGAGCTAAACTACTGAACTTGTGTTCTCATGTCTCAGAAAATACTGATATAGCTTATTTTCCCCCTAGGTTATAGGACTACTGATGATGTAGAGGACTTCAATGGTTTTAAGGAATGGATTTACATATTCACAAACTTCATAACTTATTCAGCTGTCCCTGTCCTTCAGAAGTTTTTACAGCAGTGAAAATGTCTCTTTAGGATGTGTCTTATAGTGTGTGCTTTCGCTTTAAACATAGGGCACAAAGTGTTTGGATAGTAGTGTTTAGGAATACTATCTTTCAAACAGAATATCCAGGTTCAAACCCTGATTCGTGAACCTAGCACTGATTTTCCTATTATTTTTAGCATTGCCAACCTTGTGCTTTAATTTCTACACGGAAAAGGCAAAAAACTATACATTTAGCCTTTGGGCCTTTTAAATCCAAGTGGTTGTGTTACTGAGTGAAAACATTTCATTTGCACATTGTGTTTATTTTATTTGTGTATTCATTGTTGATTTGGAAATACAACTGCTCATATTTAAAACATGGACTGTGGGGTAGGCCTTCTATTCAAATTACATGTTTTTTTTTTTTTTATCATGCCAAACATATCAAAACTTAAATTCACAGCTAACAAGTTATGAAGAGTGTTTTTCTCTCAATGCCAATCCAAGTAAGACACGGAAAACTGGCATTGATCTAAAACCTTTGTATGGTGTTTGAGTCATGTAACCCTTTAGCAAATCACATTGCAGGTGTTCCTCACATATTGTATTTGTATACTTAAATAGTAAGTATAGTATATAGTATATATACTGGATTTTACTGTAAATACAATGAGAAAATGTGTCCAAATTGGCTACAAGCAGCTGCACAAGCCTTGTTAATCATCATTAAAACCTATTTTTAGCCAGGTTAGCTCAGTTGGTAGAGTAAACACCACAGCAACAGTTTGAGCATGGTGCCATCATTTGGTAGCTGTAGGTACAGCAACTAATCAAAACATTGAAAAGGTAGTCTGCCAAAATACATACTCTATCTTTACCTTTTTTGTGAGGTCTAATCCCAGTAAATTGTGTGTTTATGATCTCAATACACAAGTACAAGATAAGAAAGTTAAAGACAAAAGAAAAGACATTGTCATGTCAGAGAAGACTTCAGACACTTTCACACTATAAAGTTTGTATTCAAATAGAAACATGCTTTATAAAAAAATTTCTTGCACATCCATCATGTCAAATTTTCCATCAAAATGGCTTAAAAGTTGAAAGAAATATGTCGACAAAATCCAGTTTCTTAAATTAAAATACTTCAGATTTTAAAAAGTGCATTGGACAAGCCACCTGCTCACGGTGGACACAATTACCCATCAAAAAACGTAAGATGGAGTATGCAATACTGTATAAACCTGACAATGAAGTACTTTTAATTATATCTCACACTTATTTCAGGGAAATTATAGATGACTAAATGCAACACCTTGTATTTTAAATGATGCAAGGTGTCAAATGAATACATACAATCTGCAATCAATCAAAGATGTGTATTGCACCAAATTCCTAATGTAAACACAAAACATAGCCACAAATAAGTTATATCAAACAAGGCACACAATTAATGATCAAACCTATGTCAAATACAATTCAACTTTAAATGCGTCTATCATTTTAGGAAAAAGTTTATATATAAATATATTACTGTATTGGAACAGATAACAAGATTGTGCCCAATGTGACACTGATATGATGACAACAGGCACTGGTGGAAAGGCAGGCTGTGATAAAGTCTACACAGAAATGCCTACAGAACAAATGTCCCCCCCCCCCCAAGACAAATACACTTTCCATTTGCAATTATTCAGCTTATGTCATGTGAGGAGGTTAAGATACAAACATTTAATAATTCCTCAAATTTAGTAAAACACAACTTAATTAATAGTGTCAAGAGAACTTAAAAGGTGATATTTACTGAAATATGATGGTATTGCATTGCTTTATCTTGATTATCAACTACTTATGAGACCATCTTACCCAAAAAAGATTCTGGTTTTCTCAGTCTGGACTATCCTGGTCCTCTTGTACCAAGGCCTGTCCCTGAGGAGTTTGAGGAGATGGTGAATGACTGTAAAGCACCACTACCACCTGTTGGTAAAACTACTCCATTATCTTTTGTTTTGAAATAAATTACATAAAATAAGGGCAGGACGATGCCTATCAGGAGCATGGCCACTACAGCGTTCCACCACTGTATACCCCAGTCTGCACCGTGACTGGTCAGGTTCTGTCCTCTGAAACCAAACCTTTGCTGTTTTTCTGAGTTTAACAAGAAATCCTCATCTTGATCATTTGTGATCTGAATCAGTTTTTCAATATCGTGGTCCACATCCATTAGAAAGTCTGTGACCTCCTGCAGATGTGGTTGGGCTCTGGCTCGGTCCTGAGGCTTCATAGGTGTGGTAGATGAATGTGGTATTTCTCCTTGAGGGTCACTTAGGTCTGTGTACGTCTCCGTTAAAAAGCTGTGTTTCTGAACAGGTATTTTGATAGATTTCAGTGCAAATAAATCTTGTCCCTGCATAAGGTTGTTTACCCGCTTTATATCTGCCACCTGTTGACAGAAACAGGAATGTCAACACTAAATATGCCACCTAAGACATGAACACCAGAAGTGATTAAAAAAACAAAAAAAAACTTCAGAGACTATCCAAAACTTTACCTTACAGCCATATTGTAGTGCAAGCTTGTTGAGGTTGTCACCCTCTAACACCTCCCGCTCCAGCAGCTGGAGGTTCCTCAGACTGTCCTGTTCTTGCTCTTGAAAAACCCGTGGCCTCATCTCCATGGCATTAAGCTCCTCATCATCCGAGGATACAGTAGACTCATTGGGCCTCCTATTGAACATGTACACCTGGCCATCTGCACTGGCATGGACATCCACCGGGGCCTGGAAAGCCTGCGAAACGTGCTCCCCTCGCCGCATAGTCAAGCACTAACCTGTAAGGAATGTCCCAACATTTAAGAAAGGAGACAAATAAATACCTTTTTAAATTTTACTCAAAATTTTAAAAGGTATTTAATACATTTAAAAAGGTATTCAGTACATGTAACAGTTACACTTATTCATGCATACTTCTAACCTAACTTCTGCTCCACTGCCTTGTGTAACTGAGCAGGGGTTTCTCATAGGTTTCTTTCATGTCTCTTAGACTCAAGCACAATTTGAGCATCTTATCAATCATTTTCAAAGAGTTTTAGCCAATGGCACACAGCCTCATAGCAGGTGCAGTTGTTGAATGCTTAAGGAGTCCAGCAACTGAAACATCTTCTTTATTACAAAACTACAGTTATCCATAAACAGTAACATAAACGTGTCAAATGTTAGGTGAGCATTCCTATAGACACCCAGCATTCATGTACAATTATGTTTTGAATCTAGTGGACCACATGACAGGTAACACCATTCTCTATCCCTGACCTAACATACCTTTTAAAATCTGCCTTTAAAACCAATACACTCACCCAAATAGAGAGCAGATACTTTGCGGCTTGACCTGGCCTTATATCTACATTTACTTTTAACTGCTTACACAGGGGCTGACCCCACTGGCTTGTTTAGGGAATTTCATCTGAAAGACCCTTTCAGTAGTACAGCCGTCATCACTGCTTATGGCTGTACATGTGTTTTACATACTAATTTATGTAAGAAATCTCCATATTATTGTCTTACCCAATGCACCTGCTGTCCTCAAATCCTAGCCCTCATCTAAGCAAAGAGCAGATCATAGCCATGACCCAACCTTATATTATCTACATTCTATCTGCTTAGGCTGGCCTGCAGTGGCTGGCCACCATCACTGCTGACCTACTTGCAATAGCACTAGTCATACAGGCCAAAGGTTTGGTTAAACCTTTTCATTCAATTTGTTTCCTTTATTTTCATGACTCTTTACATTGTAGATTATCACTGAAGGCATCAGAACTATGAATGAACACATATGGAATTATGTACTTAACAAAAAAGTGTGAAATAACTTTTAAATAGGTGTTAAATTTTAGATTTCTCAAAGTGACCACCCTTTGCTTTTTTGATAGCGCTGCAAACCCTTGGTGTTCTCTCAATGAGCTTCATGAGGTAGTCACCTGAAATGGTTTTCACTTCACAGGTGTGCCTTATCAGGGTTAATTAGTAGAATTTCTTTCCTTATTAAGGGAGTTGGGACCATCAGTTGTGTTGTGCAGAAGTCAGGTTGATACACAGCCTACAGCCCTATTGGACAACTGCAATTCATATTATGGCAAGAACCAATCAGCTAAGTAAAGAGAAACGACTGTCGACCATCATTCTTACAGAAATGATGGTCAGTCGGTCCGGAAAGTTGCGAAAACTTTGAATGTGTCCCCAAGTGCAGTCGCAACAACCATCAAGCACTACAACGAAACTGGTTCACACGAGGACCATCACAGAAAAGGAAGACCAAGAGTCACCTCTGCTGCTGAGAATAAGTTCATTGGCATCACCAGCCTCAAAAATCGCAAGTTAAAAGCAGCTCAGATTAGAGACCAGATGAATACCACACAGGGTTTTAGCAGCAGACACATCTCTAGAACAACTGTTAGAAGGAGACTGTGCGAATCAGGCCTTCATGGTCAAATAGCAGCTAGGAAACCACTGCTAAGGAGAAGCAACAAGCAGAAGAGATCTATTTGGGCAAAGAAACAAAAGGAATGGATATTAGACCAGTGGAATCTGTGCTTCGGTCTGATGAGTCCAAATTTGAGATCTTTGGTTCCAATCGATGTGTCTTTGTGCGACGCAGAAAAGGTGACGTGATGGATTCTACATGCCTGGTTCCCACCGTGAAGCATGGAAGAGGAGGTGAGATGGTGTTGGCTTTGCTGGTGACACTGTTGGGGATTTATTCAAAATTGAAGGCATACTGAATGAGCATGGCTACCACAGCATCCTGCAGCGGCATGCCATCCCATCCAGTTTGCGTTTAGTTATTTATTTTTCAACAGGACAATGACCCCAAACACACCTCCAGGCTGTGTATGGGCTATTTGACCAAGAAGGAGAGTGATGGAGTGTTGCGCCTCCACAGTCACCGGACCTGAACCCAATCAAGATGGTTTGGGGAGAGCTGGACTGCAGAGTGAAGGCAAAAGGGCCAACAAGTGCTAAGCATCTCTGGGAACTCCTTCAAGACTGCTGGGAAACCATTTCAGATGACTACCTCTTGAAGCTCATCAAGAGAATGCCAAGAGTGTGCAAAGCAGTAATCAGAACAAAAGGGTGGCTACTTTGAAGAAACATATAAGACATGTTTTCAGTTATTTCACACTTTGTTAAGCACATAATTCCATATGTGTTCATTCATAGTTTTGATGCCTTCAGTGAGAATCTACAATGTAAATAGTCATAAAAATAAAGAAAACGCATTGAATGAGAAGGCGTAACCAAACTTTTGGCCTGTACTGTGTGTGCATGTATGTATAGATAGATAGATAGATAGATAGATAGATAGATAGATAGATAGATAGATGATATAGATAGATCCACAAGTAAGCAACCTGTTATCTGTTATGAGAAACTTCTCATGAGCCATGTCCGTTGACCTGGCTGTCTTATCGAAGAGAAGAACTTGTGTCAATTTAAAGAGTGCAAGCATGTGCAGTTTTGTTGAGTCGGGCCCACAACACAAAACTAATGTTCATATTTTGGTCACAACAAGCTCAAAGATAATATTTGGTTAATGGCAACATATCAGTCTCGAGTACAATACCTCATGTCATAAAACATCCGTTTTATAATTGCAATTATAGTTGCTGTCAAGTAAGAGTGCGCGCGCTATGTTCTGCTTCCTTTTTAAAGAGGAACTGCAAAACACATGGAGCAGCACACGCGTTGCCATGGTTACCTGAGCTTGAATAGCGCTAAAGTTAGCAAGCTACATCACACGTGTCCTTGACAATTATCACGATTTATCGAGTTGTGTAAATTTAAGAGTATTTTATATTTGGGATCAATACTAATGCCGCATATCCAACGTTACTATGACTCTGGCTGGTTTGCTTTGCGTTCCCAACACATATTATGTTACAAACATAGACCGTTAATATGAATGGACAGAGCACGTGTGACGTCACCCATTGGTTTGTGGAGATCAGAAATGAGTCGTCGAGTTTGCGTTTATGGGCGCAGCCATCTTGGTTGCGGATGTGACGATTTTAGAGAAGAGGGCGGAGTGAGAGAGGAGCCACCGACCGGTGGGCGGGATATACAGTCTATGGGCGGGATCTGACTGACGTTAGCTGAGAGTTAGCAACGCTGCTCTACCGTTACCTTAGCTAACCACTTTCACCACCAATGTGGTTGCAACTGCAGCTGAATAATTCAAGGTAAGATTTAGCTTCACTAGGTTTTAAGTATATCTTTGTCCCATATAGTCTATGGTTATATAACATATAAGAGTCACATTGCAAAGTAAACGTATCTGAAGTTACCATGTAAATTGTCTGTAATGTTAGCTTGCCGCTTAACTAGCTATGGTAAAACATGCTAACGTTAATTTTTTTAATTGAAGTTTACTTCTCGTAGTTTAAACGTAGTGTCAGCGAAATGCTAAACGGCAATTGTCAATGCTTATCATTATGTAACGCTATTAGCACATGTATAACCAAGTTTCTTATAACGTTTGGCTAACTGTAATAACCATAATGCACCAATAATGTGCTACTGTTTGCCCTGTCAGTCTATAGTTGGGGCATTTAACCTTGACATGCTGTTAAGAGCTAATGTTAGCAGAAATAAGCTTATTTAACTAAGTTACAGTTACACTAAAGAACAATGGACTGTTGTTGATTCATGTGTATTCTCCTGGATAATTAATGAAGTACAGTTACATGCTAGTGTGCATAGATATTTAACTATGAGGGGCTCAAATGGAAATTGATGATTCTTTCATTCTTTTAGAAATGAGTGCTGAGAGCCACGATGGCATGTTCACCCCCCAAATGCCCCAGAAATAAGCAATAGTATTAGTTAATTTTCTTTTACTATATATTGTATAACATTAAACTTTAATCAGACTTTTTTACAACTAAGCCAAGGTAATAAAGCATTTTCAAATAGTGTGTAATTAAGAGTGCTGTTCATTTAACCTTTTTCTCTATAGCTTAAAATATTTGCTTGGCTGGTCTGTGGTGGAAGAGACTTCTCCCTTTCTTTTACCAGCCCCTACAAGGAAGAGCTGTCCCGGACGTCCTCCTTATTCACTGTGGCGGGAATGACCTGAGAGATGTCAAGGGCGTCAACCTTGTCGCAGGGATGGAGGACGACCTGCAGCACCTCCACCTGCAGTATCCAGGCATGATAGCACAAGTGCTGTAAGAGTTAAATGTTAAGCTGTATTTTTATATTGGGATTTGTAATGTCAACCATTTCTACTGTAATTAACAGTGTGACAGAGATTCAACGACCTCTTTATTATGCAGACATGTCTTGTGACAGTTAAGTTTGCCTTTACCTTAACCCACAGCAGTGTTTTATGTGTGGAATTTACTCTTGTAAAAGGTGAACTACATTATTTAATTCATATATTTTTAAAAATCTTTAGTGTTTGGTTAATGTATTTTTTTTAAAGTTGATGCCCATTTCAATGTGAAATAAAGGTCCTTCTAAAGCTACATTTGTTGTTTTTCTGAAGTAACTATAATAAGAACATCCAGCATTGTAGTCATACAAGAAGACATTGATAATTTTATAGAATTTGTAATTGATAAAAAGTGTCTTTCTATTTTGGCTTTAATACACATAAATGTTACCATACTTGCTTTCTTGTGTATTTTGAACATTTTTAGTAGGTAATTGAAAGTGCCCTAGGTGCTGTTTAATCTGTGCAGGGCTATTGTAAAATCATAGCGTATGATCACAAATTGCAAAGGAGAATTAAACAACTTATTAAATGTCAGTAACGATTAAATCAAATCAGGTACATTTGATTTAATCATTAGTTACTGACATTTTAAAGTATGAAAACTAAAAACCATACAAGGACATGCAATGTAAATATTTAATTCTAACAGTACATAAATACATAAAATATACAAGACCCTTTATGTGAAATTACCAAACATACTTTCACTGTGACTGCTAGAGTATATTCATTATTTTATTCCAGTTTAATATTTATAAAGTTTTAATCCACAAAACTACTTAAGTTACTACTATCACCTCTCAAACTACAGCAGAAACTAAGTCAACCACAAGAAATTGAACCTTGAAGTGCCAAAAGTTGGTCTGTCCTTTCAGCAGAAGAAGCTGAACCAAAAATGATTTTCTGGCATTTTTACAATCAGAACACATTTGAGAACTTTGGATGTGGTCAACGCTCTGGTTTCCACATCCAGATGAAATGGCACTAAATACGCCGCTCTACACAACAGGTCTTCCTTCTGGAGGCTCTATACAACAGGTCTTCCTTCTGGAGGCTTTATACAACAGGTCTTCCTTCTGGAGGCTCTATACAACAGGTCTTCTTCTGGAGGCTTTAACAACAGGTCTTCTTTGGAGGCTCTAACAACAGGTCTTCCTTCTGGAGGCTCTGCTCATTCAGTTTTCAGTGTGGATACCTTTGTAGTTCCAGTAAAAGACATACATGTAGTTAAGGCATGGTAGATCACAATTAATTATATTAATATATGAGCTAATTTATGAGACACACACTAAATTATTTATTTAAATTAATAATACCTGCTTGTCTCTAAAAAACTGATCTTCCTCAAAGTGTGAACTGCAGACGTGACTTTTCGTGGTTCCATTTGCTGGTCTCTCTCTCCTCATGTTCACCAACCATTGCTTCAGCCTGGCCTCATCAAAAGGAAGTCTGTTTGGAAATAAATTCATGTTGTGCATTTAGAACTCACATCCCAAAGGTGTATATACTATCAATTTACACTAACAAGGCACCACATCTGATGTATGCATCTGTAATGAAAATGATTGATATGTATATTTAATAGATTAATATAATGTCATACCCCAACGTAACTTTACAATAATGTCTAATTGTTTCATGTGCGCCATTTTATCGCTAACAATCTGACCCACTCCCCCACCCGGAGACCTCCGTCTCCAAGTCAACGCGCTCCCTCCCGCAGCTTAGTCCGTGTGGTGATGGTGATGCTGGGTGGGTGCTGCCGCGGCGAGGGGGACAGGGTGCCTGTAACCTCTCGCCCAGAAAGATCCGCAGCCCCGACTGGGGTGGGGTGTGCAGGCCTCGCCATGACCGTCTTTCGCCCGCCTCCGGGTAACGTTGCCCAAACTTTCGGGATACATATATTTGACTCAAAAGCAGGTCTACGTTTGACGTACAAATCCGCCACACGAAGATATGAGGGGTTATGTCTGAATCACACGCTGTTCCACGATGATCTTACCCCGTGCTAATAGGGTTTATGAATTTGCAATATAACGCTAGCTACATCAGGCTTTGATTTTAAGCTAACGTTACCATTACATGCGCATCGATTAGCACTCATACCCCCTATTACAGATCAACAGATCACAGGCGAGATCGTTGGCGAGATCGGTGCATACCTACTGTATTCGACTGTAACATTAAATATATTTTAATACGTTTATACATAGACTGTATGCGTTTATACGGTCTGCATAGCCTTATTAGTTAGCCCGCTAGCTTGCTTAGCAAGGTGCAATCTAGAAGCTAGCTAACTGATATTAATTGAGATGCTAACGTTGGCTAACGAAAAACTGTATTAAAACAAAATATAATTTTACTTACCGGAAAAACTGAACTGCCGATTCCTTTGAGTGTCTTGCCGTGCAACCCAACGCTGAACAAGACATTATTATCCAACCAAAGTGTCACAGCCACAGCGATGAAACGTAGTCAACCCCCAAAATGAAGTTCACGTGCCGTGGACAAGCTTTGCTAACACTCTGTCATGATTGACAGGCCGAGAACTGTCAATCACATCATAGCCACGCCCTAAAACACCCCCGGCTTTATCGCCTATTTTAAAATCAACGAGACCGTAATTTCAAAAATGAACATCATTCTGTATTGCAGAATACTTAGAACTAGCGATCAAGACCATAAACTCATTATGAAGATGTTTACTGAGGTAATAAATCAAGTGAGAAGTGGCTCATTTCTCCATAGACTTCTATTGAAACCAACCTCTTTTGCAACCACGCGTGTCGCCCTCTGCAGGAATTCAGATAGAATGCAGGTTTAAGTTACTTCCGCAGTGGTTGCACTTTTCGAAACCGGATGCTCTGTCCACTTATATTAACGGTCTATGGTTACAAACCGCACAAGAGTTCACTTGTGGGTCGAAAGCTCCTTTTGAGGGGGTCTAAAAGGGGGAGACCAAAGCAAACAGAAAAACGCACAGTAGGCTAGTTCGTTTGACAGCACTCTAATCACCATGCATGTTTTCAATACTAACATTAGTATTTACGTGCATTTTACTTACCTAGTAACGTTAACGTTATATAAACTAAGTTAACGCAAGCAAAAGCTCTAGCAGGTTAGCTTAAGCTTTTGACAGCATGTAAAGTTATCCTACATTCCATGGCAGACAGCAAGTCAGCGAACTGCTTTACTTCAGCTCCAGTTACAGTTAACTTTAGCCAACCAGCTCATGTGCTCGACACCAATACTAGGCTACTTACAGAAATACAGTGTCAAAAACTTTGCTGTCCTGTCCCCAACTAGTTACCTTATCCAAATGCTTTGGCAACAGTATGGCAGGACACCACCTTCCTACTGCAGTCCTACCTGCTACTAACATATTACAACTTATTGTTCTCTTAATACATCTATAATTACAACCTTCCTTTCTTTGACTGTCTATGATTACAACAGCAACTTGTGTCGCGGAGCTAGCTACTGGTTGGCCTGCTTATTCTTCTTTGTGCTTTACCGAAAGATTGCATCCTTAACTTTGCACTACTGCCATCTTCTGGAGATAGTTAACTCCTACAGTGTCTAGTTAGCATGTCCGATTTTCCTTATCATTCTCATTAGGAAATTGTTGTTGTTGTTGTTGTTCTTCTCTTGTTTCAGAGTGGATTGCAAAGAACTTTTATGTGCATGCCTTTCTTTTACTGCAAATCGTGCATACCTCCAGTATGTTCTTTACTCATGCTCCTGTTATACCAAATCTTTTCTTTTCTTCCAACATGAAGATTCTCAAAAGATATTTTTCCTGTAACAAGCACATGCTCAGTTTCTGGTATCTCACAATCATAAAAATCAGTTGGATGTTTCACTATAATGTGATGTGTGCTGTTTAGGTTGTTGTCTGCTTATTGTTACTTGCGTTTTTCATTTTGTTACCCTACTCCTAAACATAGCCAGTGTTTTGTAAATGGCTCCCTTTTATTGCGTTATCCCAATGCTGTTGCTAATGTTGAGTTAGGCCTCTACTTTTCACCACATTATTTATTGTCCTTCAATTCATTACCTGCCTTTTTTTCCAACCTGTCTGCTCTCTCATTTCTCTCTCAGAATTAATAAATGTGCAGCGACCCTCATGATTGTTATATTTCCCCCCGTCTAACCATTCTATAATTTGTAAACAAGACTTCATAAAGACAATCCTAATGACCTCTGGCTGTACCTGACTTTATGTATTCAAGGGCCAGGGCCCACACAGTTTCCTACTTCTTTTTCTTGTTGAGTTTTATGGCGTTGGCATCATGGATGTTTTACAAGACCAACCATCCCCATGTATATTATTAAAAATAATATACAGTCTATAAGCGTGTCATCCATGTGTCCACCACACAGACTGTAGAAACAGTGGACACAGCAGCAATGACGTCACCCATTGGTTTGTGGAATACCTTTTTGGAAGCATGGATGTATAATCCCACGTACACTGTCCTGCTGCCTCAAATACTTGCAAGTACCACGAATGTATATAATTCAAATACAATGTTTACTCCTCTTTGAGTAGCCTACGATACAAAATGAAACAATATGTTAGTAGCAAAGTGATCCCATTCATGTTATTGACCATTCTATAGTCCAGACAAGTTGTGTGAGTTAGTTCAAATCCTTCCCATATACAAAGTTCAAGAAGCTCCTGAAAAAAAATGTATTTTCTTGACCACACAGATTGCAGATGGTTAGCCTACTTCTTCTTTGTACCCTCTATAGAACGTGACACACCATTGACAACAACAATAACAATCATTTTTATTTCCAAAAAACCCTTACAAAAACGTTGAAATGAGGGAAACTATATTTTGATGCTAATTTGTCTTTTTTTGTTTTTTGTAAATTGCAGTGTGTGACACTGTGGGCACCACTGTCGCATACACACAGATTTTCCTGTTTATGTAATACCTGTTCACATTCATACATTGAGCCATTACAAGTGAAAGAAATTTATGGTAATGAGACTTAAATAGTGAATTCACTTTCTGTCAATCTTGTCATTTGACATGAATCCACAATCCCAATAGAATTGCTCAGTAGAGCGATAGTGAGGTGAAATTATTATTTTAAATGTTGCTTCATACATGCAAAACTCAAGTTTATCAAAACTTGAGTTGAGTATCATGTCAAATTCACAATGAGCTAATGTGGCCTACTCAATGTGGCCTCTTTGGGCATGTGAGAGTGTTGGAGATGGGGTATTTTGGACTGAACATGATCAGCCTAACAGCAAACAAGCAACTAAAAAAACATATTTCAGCTTAGAAGAAACTACCAGATCTCAGAGAATATAAAAGATGTGCACATTTCATACTAAAAGTACAAAAATATACACAGATTCATTGGAATATCTTTTTCTATGATGGCTTACAGCTCTGCACTAAAAATATGCCCATATCATATGTTTCAAAACCATGTTTCACTATATAGAAAAACATATGAGATTTCCTTTTCAGCGTATTTTCTCTTTAAATGCTGATTAATATTTAGTATCTAAAAAGCGCCTCTATGTCTGACATCTGTTGGTAGAAAGTCCTCATTACATCTAATCTAATCCATTGAAGCACTCCTCTGTCCCTCTGTAAGCTTCCCAGTACAAGACTTGTGGTGGGGAGACAGCAACAGCAAACAGCGAGAATGCTAGAAAGTGAACTGATCCAGATTGATCCCTAGGTCCACAGGGAAAGAACCAAAAAGGTTTTAGAAAAGTCACCATAGTGGTTGGGCTTTCTTTGACCACTAGATAGAGCTATTGATCTTTCATATCTGTGGACATTGGTTCTAAGCTGCTCGTCTGCTTATCAGATGCTGAGTGGCTTTTGGGAAGGGGCAAAACATTACTTTAATGGCATTCTGTTATTGATTGCTATTGTTAACAGATGTTAACAGAACAGGAATATTCAGTTTGGTAGTTTATTTGAAAATATTACAGCCATGGTTAATTGTCTCATGAATGCCGCCACAAAAAGTAGAGTAGAATCCCTTCTATCAATCCACCAAAAGGAAAGCCAAGATTGAGTCAAGATCCAATGTCCTGCTCATGAAAAATGTAAATTTTATCCACAGGATTTGAAGGAATAGTTTGCACTTTTAAAAGAAAACCCCAGTACTTAGTTAAATTGGAAATTACAAATGTAACGGTACAGCAACTGTTTAAAATGCCTATCCTATTCAGTAATTGGTGTTATTTTGAATCAATGCCCATTACGGTTTGGAGCGTGACAAACGTCATGCCTACAAGGAACCTGATTGGTCAACACCAAACAGCGTGCATTAATTTGAATGTACGTACTTTGATAGCTGTAATCCGATGCCTCCCATGAGATGTACAGTTTAGCTAACAGAAAAGTGACTTTGGGGTTTATTATAAACAGGCGAGCGAAGTAAAAATTGCCACCACGTGGAAGTGTATGTCTAAAAGGGTTTGAGCCATGGCCTAACCCAGACCACTTCCGTCTTGCCAAAAAGTCCTTTCAAAGCACCAGTTTGCGGTGACCCTGTCCGGACAAAACCCCACAGCGTTTGTTGCAGTGCAGTGCGCAGTATGTAGCTACGTAGGACGACAATGGTAAGCAAGTTATGATTTTACGCTAACGTTAGTAAATATTAGCATAAGACGGTCCGTTGTCATAAAACAATGGTCATATGTCAAAATTGTTCACCTAGCAGAAATATAATAATGCATGACTTCATAGCTAGCTAAAACCACATATGCAGGGACCCACCAAGGTAACTTAGAAAACTTTAACGTTAGCTAGCTCAAAAACTCACACAAGTTTAGCTAACTCACACACGTTAGCTTACATTTAGCTAAACTAGCTACTATAGAGACGCTAACGTTACTACAGTCTTTGTACAGTTCAGTTACTTGTGTCATTATGGGAATAACTTTACATGTTATAAAAAAAGTGTCAAGTAAAAATAAAATAAAACTTAATTTTTTTTTCAACTGGACTGGTTGCACAGGGGCATTCCCATAGAATTACTAAGCTGTTGCTTTAGCAATGCCAGTTAAAGTTCACACATACTCTTCTTGATTAGTATAATTGAGTATACTTTTTAAGATTACTGAAACCCCATCAACAATCCTCATAAAGTACTTGGCCTGCCAATATTTTGGAAGTTTCTAATAATATGGAGAGAAGGGACCTACTGTAACCTGTCAGAAATCACCTGTAACTACAGCCAAACCATTTCAGGTGGCTTGTCTTATCTTCATATGTATGGACAAGAAACAATAATCACTCTGGGCAGCATCTGGTTTTGGGCCCAAGGGGTCACATATTCTGATAACAGCTGTCAAAATATGTGACCCCTTGGGCAGAGTGATTATTGTTTCTTGTCTATACATATGAAGATAAGACAAGTCACCTGAAATGGTTTGGCTGTAGTTACAGGTGATTTCTGACAGGTTACAGTAGGGTCACATATTCTGATAACAGCTGTCAAAATATGTGACCCCTTGGGCCCAAAACCAGATGCTGACCAGAGTGATTATTGTTTCTTGTCCATACATATGAAGATAAGACAAGTCACCTGAAATGTTTTCTTTATTTAGATTTACAATAAGACACTAGTCACTCAAATACAGCCTATATCTCAAGCATGTATATACAACAACATTTCTAAACTCTCGGCGCTGAACCTTCATTATAAACAGCCTGCAGTTTACGCTGATAGCGTAACAGAGCCGTGACGAAGTCGTCTGTTTGAGTAAGATCAACCTGCACAGTGGCAACAGCGCCCCCTACAGTCACAAGATACGGTGGTCACAGAATTTGGTGTTACACCGGCACTCCTCACCCAAGTCCTTTAAAAATGAATATCCGTAGAATATCTGTATAGTCTGATACTGTTTATTTTCATTACATTCATCTTGACTTTCTTTTGACATACAGCTGCACAGTGTACACATAGCCTACAATAAGCCTGAATTACATTAGTAAATCAGTTTAAGGCTTGACAGAAAAATAGCTCTACTTATAAATATGATAGAAATAACCTACGTGAGTTGCCCTTGATAGTTTCCTGTAATATTTTGTGTAATGTCCTACAGTATTTAATAGTATTGTATGGTATTTATTTTTGTTGAGTGATTTATACAGGACTTGAACTCCTAACGCTGTGTGTTTCTTGTGTCTTCATAAAGCATGTGGGGCATTTTTTGACAGTGTTGATGATGTACTGCTGCAAACAATGCATTGGTCATAGATTGGGTTTGATAAAGCTAATACTGCTCCATCAAAATATGCCTTGATTGGCCTTGATCCCAATCTGATCTAGCTCATCCACTGTACAGAGTCTAGCCTCAGGGTCAAAATACTTGTGACTTTATTTGTTTTGTGAGCTGTTGCCCACAGGGAATACCATTGATATTGATACATATTTATGGTCAATTAAAGGTGCACTATCATAAGGAAGGAGATGCAAAGAGATCCCAAGCCAAGCAGGAAGAGAAAGCAGTACAGGTGAGAATTGCGACTGAACTGTAATGCTATCTAATATGGCAAATACCTGTGATTTGATTAGTAGCTGCAATGTACAGTATTTTTTTGTTGTAATTCCTATTAAATGAAAGAATAAAATTTAAAACTAGTCAGAACAGATATCAAGTATAAAATACTTGTCCAAACAACAGTTTTAGATGGAGAAAGACAAAGCACACCTACATACTGTAGAGCAGAAAGAGAGAAGTGATAAGGTAAGTTGTATTGTCATCACACAAACCATGACATTGGAATAGTGGCAGGTGTTATTGTGGAACATTTCACATATGGCTAACTGAATTGCAGTCCATACAAGCATTTCCAGAAAGCACTTTTTCAACGGAACCTTTTTAAGTGCTTGTTGTCATTAGTGCTAGAAGCAAGGACAATAAATAGAAAGTGACACAGAGACTGAAAGGAACTTTTCCCACTTTGTTCCCCTACCGGTCGGAAACGGAATTGTCCATTACCGCTCACGTAATGTCTCATTTGATCTATAGATATGCTACCCGATCTGGCAAACTTGTGCAATGGACAATTCTTCTTTCAACCTGTATGAGGACCGGAGTGGGAAAAGTTCCTTAATGTTGATTTAAAGGTGCCTTGCCAGAGTTTTTACTTGTATTTTTTCATATGTGTTTATGTTATATTGTGAATGTGAAAATAAACTGCTGCCTCCTCTTGTCAGCTCTAGCCACTGAAAAGAAATAAGCGGAGAAATCGGGTAAATTACAAAAGCTGGTCAGTCTGATGTCATTTTGCCTGAGCTCATTATTATTCATGAGCTCGCCCAGTTGCGCTGGTTAAAGGATGCTGATAGCCAGGCTCTCATTGGCTTGCTGTTAGCCTCATTGAATTTTAATTAGAAATGGCACAGCTGAGTCTTCCTGCATGCTTTCTACAGTCCCTGACAAAAGTCTTGTCGCTTGTGTACAAATTGACCTGAAGTGCGTCTGAAATATATTTCTAATCAAGATTTATTTACAAGAAATGGCTCATTTTAATCCCAACAGCTTTTGTAATAATGTTTCAGTGCAAAAAGAAACTGTCAAAAAGTATTCTAATATTCACAGCTTAGTAATGCCCATTGAGTCAATTTTTGCAAAGACATAAGTGTTGTCGCCTTGTCATATGAGCTTCACCTGTGACTAATAATGGATCAATTAGGTCTCAGGTGTGTATAAAAACAACCCCAGTACACTAGACCTTCACATCAACTGCAACTAGACATCTGCAAACATGCCTACGATTGACCCTGAGACTAAAGTTTTGATTATCAAGAGGCTGAAGACCAGATCCACTGCTGATGTGGCAGACACCTTCAATGTGTCTCAGCGTCATGTACAGAGGATTAAAAAAACATTTGAAGACACTGGAGATGTTTTTGACAAGCCCAGGTCACCCAGACCCCGCAAGACAACTGCTCGAGAGGACCGTTTGTTGGCTCGAAAATCCAAGGCCAGCCCATTTTCCACTGCAGCAGAGCTCCACCAGACCTGGTCCCCTGAAGTCCCTGTGTCAACCAGAACGATTTGTCGGATTCTGTCTTGAAATGGCCTCCATGGTTGAATCAGTGCCCAGAAGCCAGCACTGAACTAAAGACAATTGAAAAACCGTTTGGCATTTGCCAAGGCCCACAGCCTGCTAAAAGGATGGACGATGGAAAAGTGGAAGAAAGTGGATTTTTCAGATGAATCTTCTGTTGAATTACACCACAGTTGCCGACAATATTGCAGGAGACCTACTGGAGCCCGCATGGATCCAAGATTCACCCAGAAAACAATGAAGTTTGGTGGCGGAAAAATCATGGTCTGGGGTTACATCCAGTATGGGGTGTGCGAGAGATCTGCAGGGTGGAAGGCAACATCAATAGTCTCAAATACCAAGAAATCTTAGCTACCTCTTATATTCCCAACCATAAAAGAGGCCAAATTCTGCAGCAGGATGGTGCTCCATCGCATACTTCCATCTCCACTTCAAAGTTCCTCAAGGCGAAGAAGATCAAGATGCTCCAGGATTGGCCGGCCCAGTCACCAGACATGAACATCATTGAGCATATGTGGGTTAGGATGAAAGAAGAAGCATAGAAGACCAAACCAAAGAATATTGATGAACTCTGGGAGGCATGCAAGACTGCTTTCCTAGCTATTCCTGATGACTTAATCAATACATTGTATGAATCCTTGCCAAACCGCATGGATGCAGTCCTTCAAGCTCATGGAAGTCATACAAGATATTAAATTTGAATCTCACAGCACCATTGTTTAATTTGCTGACATATTTTAGTATTTGTAGTAAATTTGTTCAATTTCTTTATAGGCGACCAAACTTTTGTCTTGCCAAAATTTGACCTTTCTGTCTTGTTTAAATAATAAATCTTTTTTTAGTGAAACTAATTTATTTCAGTGCATTGAACATCATTTGGGAGGGTTTTAGCTTTTCATATGAGCTATTGCTATTGAGCTATTTCTTACACCAATTGATTAATTAAAAGTCAGTTAATAGCAGGTGTTTCTACAAAATAGATAAGCGACAAGACTTTTGTCAGGGACTGTATACCACGTTAGAATAGCTTGTAACAAGGTAACCAAGGCATTTTTTCAAACAATGTTAGAGTCTATGGTAGAACTTCAGACATTAACACAAGGTAATGAAATACGTGTGGCAGGGCACCTTTTAAGAGTGAACACATGTTCTGTTAAAATTGTGATTGTCAATACTGTAGAGCCTTTCTTTCTCTTGTCAGGGATGTTTTTATGTCCCAGCTGAATGTACGTATTGATACCATTAACTTAGAGTCATCTTGTGATTTGTATCTCTGAGGCAGAGTTAAGGCCATATCAGAATATCATAGACAAGATACATCCCAGTTCTGAAGATAAAATCTCTTATGTCATACTCTCTTTGTTACTGTCTGTGTTTTGTGTGTTGAGGTATTAGAAATACCACGTGGAGAATGCAGGAAATGTGATTGGTCAGCAAGGGGGGTTGTGTTTTCTCCTAAAAGTTTTTGATGTTGGTAGAGATTGTTTACAGTTAAGACAACTACTACAACAACTACTTTTCAGTAACCCAAATGCTGCTCTCTGTGATTTCCGCTCTCTGTTGCAGTGAATGAAACACAATTACTTTGGCTGAATGATTGTAATGCAGTTGTCACTGTGGAAATAGTCACTTACAGGGTTTGTCCCCTGTGAGAATGACCCCTAAAGTTGCGCTGAAATCATGCAGAAATTAGCTTCGGTTTTCTCTGTTGCTGGAGACTGAGAGAAAAGAGACTCCAGAGATTTCAACACACAAACCATTAAAATGGTGCACAAGCTATTGTAGAGTTTACCCGGTCTATGATGAGTTCAACCATTGAAATGGTCAGTGTATGAGAGGGAGTGGCATGGACGATAAACCTGTGGAGACAATAATACTTTCTTCTTGCTCATAGTCTATTAATGTGATTTACCTTTTTTTTGTTTGTGTTATTTTATGGATAGTTGTTAGACACAATAACTGCTCCAAGGCAAACATGAGCACAGTCTCAGGTTAAATGAATGATGTGGTGATGAGTAATCGTGTTAAATAATCGTTGATTTTCAATATTGACTAAAATAGTTGTGATTTATTTTTTCCATAATAAAGCAGCCCTATTAACCAGTTTGTCATTTTAGTTATTTATTCATCCGTACAGCTGAAATGGATTACTCCAAATGGGAAAACATGTTGTACGAACAACAACAAAAAAAGGTAGTGTAATTAAAGTGTGAATGTGTGTTGTAAAATCGACTGTTAATGGAGATATTAGCATAGTGTGCTGTTAAATGAAAAAATAATAATTATTAAAGTCTACAGAGACATAATAAATGGCAGCATTTTCTGTTCCTTCAGCTGAAATTGAAGGATGGAAGTGATTATTATGTGACAAGATATTATAGGGTTTGCAAGGAATTGTTCAAGATCAGAAAAAAACATTCTTGTTTTTTATGTGTAGAAATGTGCACTTTAATGCATTAGAAAAATCTTTGTTGTAGGGCTGCACGATTATGGCAAAAATGATAATCACGATTATTTTGATCAAAATTTTGATCGCGATTATTCTCACGATTATTTGTTGATTTTAACCAAAACAAATTTTATTGTCACATAGGCTATTTATAACTTCAAGAGGGAGGGAGTGTGTGCGGGTCCCGCACGGGTTGAAGGGCGGATAAACACAGCGTCTGTATCTTAACTGCGCTGCATTTTTATTAACTATGATATTCTGGCCATGGGTCACATCTCTGGCCCAAGTCCTGGTCCAGGTCCAGGTCCAGGTCCAGCAGCTCCGTCTCACACTGTTACTCTACCAACTGAAGTTAGTTGCATTCAATAACTTCTGTGTTCTTCGCCGTGGCGACCGCGATATCAGAGTTACCCGCGGAAACACTGGTTTGCCCCTCATACTTAACAATATACAGCTGTGTTAGTTACAATTAAAACTGTGGACAAATGTCAGAAGTGTGGACCGGGCCGCTGTGTGGCGGGGCGTGGAGAGTAAGAGGAGAGAGAGTAGAAAGATCCCACACAGGCACGGCTTTACAGACGAAATGGGTCATGTAATGCAAATTAAACCATATCCATATAAACAATATTGCAGCGGATGCGAGGACATAAGCGCCGGTGCGTCCTAGAGGAGCTAACAGCTAACAGACGCTACTAGCACCGACTAGCACTGCTAACTGCTGTTGTCTGAAAAACAATACACGGGACAAAAAGTTGCGTTTACTGGTAAACTGGTAAACCTTGATACCGACGTATAACCGACTGCTATCTGTTGAGTTTTCCTCACGTTACTCTGTCCTCTGTGACTGTCTACATCTTGAAACTAAACTGCACGGGGTGCAGTGAACTACTCTGACTGGCTCATGATCAGACGGTAGTAGTGGTAGATTGGCTTTGCAAAAAACCCGGAGCGTTCAATGAAATGACGCTTTAAAAAAAATAATCGCTCGATCACGCAAATTTGATCGTGGGAAGTTGAAATCGTGATCGCAATTAAAATTCGATTAATTGTGCAGCCCTACTTTGTAGCTGACCTGTCAATTGATATACAATATCTACCCTGCAGTAGACTGAAAGAACGTGTATAAATAAGCAGGGTTGTGGCTTGAACAATTGATTTGACAAGGATAAAGCATCTTTTTTTTTCTACTCAGTGGTTTTAGTTTTGCCTTTTATGAAATGTGTACATTATTTCAAGTCACATGTCCTACCGGGCTAAGCTACAAGCAAGACATAGAGTTAACAGCAGTCATGCATATTCTAGTGTTTCTTTCCACATATGCATAGTCATTTAGCCGGAAACCTCAAATGACCTGGAGTTGACTCCTTTAACTAGAAAGCCTAATTGACTCAAAAGCAAATCTAATTTGATTTTGTGTTTAAGGACATAAACCAGTCTCTTAATTAAAAGACTAATTCAGTAGTAATTGATCTCATATGTGGATACTGTTGCCCTTTTTTAACCATAAAAAATAGTTTTCATTATTGTATGTCCGCCAGCTCAACCATGGCATTAAGTGAAAGTAAACCTTAATGTTTACTTTATCGTGTCATGAAATCAACCTTTGCATTTGAAAACGCTGAACGAAAGTAAAGTTAATGTTGCCTTAGAGGGAATCGTCATATAATTTGAGAGAGAGAGAGAATGGGCTTTGCTCTAAATGATTCAGAGCAAAGATTAAAAATGTATTGAGGTGAAAAATTCATGTTTTGAACATTTATAAAGTTATTGCCAAATGGACACATTATATTGAATTTCAGTATCTTGTGTTAAAACATAAGTCAAAGCCAAATGACTGAACTTCTACTCTTACAAAACAAACGCATTTAGATGTTACATGTATGCACAACATGCTTGCTTCACTATTTAAATATTGTCATGTTATAACAGCGGTTTGGATAAATTAGTGGTAATAGTTCAGCTACAAATATCAATAAAATGCTTCGTTAGGGTAAATATTTAATAAAATCTCCTGTTTCTCTGCTCACTTTAGCCTCGAACCAGTTTGGTTAGCTAAAGTTTTCATCAACATGAGGCGCTACAAGAAGTCGTGTGTTTTTTAATGGCGGTATTGAAGGGCAAATCTTTCATGTCATCATTAGCATCTACTGTAACACTTATTATTTTCATTGTTATTGAAGTGTTGACACATGCCTGATTACACCCTATTGCCGTACACTGTGAGAAACATTTGATTATTTGTCTCGCAGAAAATAGAGCATAAGAATTTTGTTTTCATCAGCTGGGTGGATGTTGAAACGAACCACAGGTGACTGGAGGTTTGTCTCGGAAATCTGTGGGGGACCTTTAGTTGTTAGTGCGGGGAAAACCAAATTAAATCCTTATGGCTCAGGGTCATGGCAACAGTTCAGATGTTTATTGATTAAACGTCAGCTGCCCAGGTGAACAGGATTCACAACTCAGAGAGGCCTAATTCAACAATCCATCACTAGTGAAGGAGCATTCAAACCAACACATCATCAGTGTATGTTTAGATCATCATGTATAACTCTGATATAATTCTACAACATTGGAAAAGTGCTATCATGCTGTATATAAGGTGGTTGTTTTTGAACTTCTGTTAGCACTTAATGTTGGGTCAAATGAATGTATAACTGAGCAATGGATAAAGATTATGACCAATGTGCTTGTTGTATGTTTGTTGGACAATGCCACCTTTCAGAGAAATGGCTTGAAAAAAAAATCTTTTACGCCTTTAAGTTTACTTTCAAGCAAAAATTAAGAAAAAAATTTGATTCCAGCTTCTTAACCCTTGTGCTGTCCTTGGGTCAAACTGACCCTTTTCAAAGTGTTTTATATCAGAAAAATTGATTTCTTTCAACCAAATTGCCCAAAAATAACATGGATGATTCCTTATGTTCTTCAGGTAAAAAAATTGATTACTTTTATTGAATAATTTGGTGGTTTTATTTAATTTTCTAGCATTTGTATTATTTTTTTTGATGGTTTCATATCAGTATCTGGACTAAACTCTGACATCTACCCATCTGAGATCCACTCAACATCCTGTGATCTTAACTATTAGTCAAAATAATTCATAACTTCTGCCTTTTAAACTAAAAACTGATGTATAATTTGATATAAATGATGTTTGTTGACCATGAATTCCAAGAATAAGTGTAAAACCTGTTATTAAACCAGCTCAAGTTTAAAAAAAAAAAAAAAAAAAAGGCGACAAAAACATCAGAGAAAGCACAAAAAAATGTTAATTTTCAATTTTGACCTGGAAGGACAATTTCATGGATAACAGGAAGACAACACCAGGGTTAAATGTAAAAGTTTGCTGTTTTTCTCCATTTATATAGCTTTGTAAAAAGAATATTTGCTTGGTTGGACAAAAGAAGCAATCTAAGGAAGTCACAATGGGACCTTGGAACTTGCAATGGACATTTAAAAAAATATTTTCTGATGTTTTATTGACCAAAATATTAATTAAGGGAAAAAAAGCATATTATTTGATTGTGAAATAAATCTGTAGTTGTAGGGATGCATCGATCCAATACTGATATCAAATGTCCGGCCGATACTTGGGTGTTGGTGACAATAGGGCAGAGTTTTTTTTTTTATTGTTGTTATTATTATTATTATTATTATTATTAATCAATTTTTTTGTCTCTTCACCCCCACCTACTGGTACACGTCCAAAGAAAAAAAAAAACACAACATAGCATGCAGCTAAAGACACAGGGCAACGTAGGCTTACCAATAGTCTTCAGCTGCACTTTTTCAGACACCATGGCCACTGCCTTAGTCATAGATGACGGAGAAAAAGAACTGGAAAAATCCTCCCGCTTCCCTAAAGTCACCGGTTGGACAATGTTTTGCCTTCTGTGAGTTATATAACAAACAACAAATGGTAAAGCTTGTGGGCGGTAAAACTAAATTGCTTTTAAATAAAGTTGTGTACTTTTTCCAAATATCACCTGTAAATCAAGTACTTAATCACACTAAAATTTATTTATCTATAATTTACCTATTTTAAACTAAACAACATGAATTTCTTATTCAAGTGCTTTAAACAAACATTTTATAATAATGCCGTATTTCAACACAACAGTAAGGTAAATTTAATTGAGTATTTCCATTCTCCTATTCGCCTATTTTATGTTTTACTTATGTATTGTTTTAGCTCTAGTTACTTTGCATATTCAAATTAATTATACACAATATTATGAATGATCTGTAATGTATTAAAGTGGATAAAGAGGAGACTTTGTTTAGCCGGTGGTGAAATTCACAAGCTAGGTGCTAAGTCAATCTTTCGCTGTTATATTGTTGAAAGTAACTCAAAAGTAGTGTAACGCCTTACAATTCAGAGACAGTAATATTGTAATATAACTAATTACTCTAAAATGACAGAAACTAGTAATCTATAATGTGTTACGTAACTTACCCAACACTGTTGGCCGATAACCAAATTCCAGGTGGTGGGATCAAGACCATCAGATCAGTGCATCCTTAGGTAGTTGCAGCTCTATTCTCAATTTCCGTTATATATATATAAAAAAAAAAAAGATTCACCAAAAATTGAGACTATGTTGTCACGATAATATTCAGTATATAATTGAATATTAGACAACGATACATGAGGTTAACTATGCCTCTGTGAGGACAGAAATTAAGAGCAAACATGCTGGTTTAAAAAAACAAGCATACTTGCATATCATAATAGTGTGTCAATGATGGTGTACTTTAGGCTGCTTTGGGTACAATTTCAGGCAAGGAAGGCCTTAAGCCACGGGACTGAGCAGTTTGCTGATAGGTGCTGTGCAACTGTAGTGGGGTATATTAATTTGGATCCCAAACCCTAAGGGTGACCACTCACATGAGAGACACAGCTCTGGCAGTCGTGGTCTTTATGCAGGCCATGAGCATACAGTGGCACATAACCTTGCCCTGTCACCACCCTCGCCAATGTGTCAGCTAACATTACTATGATTGACGTTGAGCCAGCAATCCAGCCCTATGAGATCTGAGGCTCTGTATAACCTCGCCCTAGCTGAGTACCAGAGCTAGGGCATTTGGGGCATGGTACTGGATCATGATGCCTTCTGTGTTTGTAGCCTGTGCCTCTGTTAAACAAGGGCACAAGCCTTTGTGACCTTGTTTAAATTCAAGCTTTTTTAATAGTGTTATCTGAGCCGAAATCTGAATGTTTTTGTGAAATATTACTCTTATTACAAACCGATAACTAAATAATAAAAAAAAGTGCTTTTACAGAAAAGTACAGGAGGCAACATGTTAACATAGTGGCATAATTTAAAGGAATCTATCCTCCTATTGACCGGTATCAGTGACGGGGAATTAATAAAACGATATACTTGATCTACACTCACCTATAGGATTATTAGGAACACCCTTCTAATACTGTGTTTGACCCCCTTTCGCCTTCAGAACTGCCTTAATTCTACGTGGCATTGATTCAACAAGGTGCTGAAAGCATTCTTTAGAAATGTTGGCCCATATTAATAGGATAGCATCTTGCAGTTGATGGAGATTGGTGGGATGCACATCCAGGGCACAAAGCTCCTGTTCCACCACATCCCAAAGATGCTCTGTAGGGTTGAGATCTGGTGACTGCGGGGGCCATTTTAGTATAGTGAACTCAGTGTCATGTTCAAGAACCCAATTTGAAATGATTCAAGCTTTTTGACATGGTGCATTATCCTGCTGGAAGTAGCCATCAGAAAATGGGTACATGGTGGCCATAAAGAGATGGACATGGTCAGAAACAATGCTCAGGTAGGCCGTGGCATTTAAATGATGCCCAATTGGCACTAAGGGGCCTAAAATGTGCCAAGAAAACACCTACCACACCATTACACCACCACCACCAGCACAGTGGTATTCTGACATTCAGTTTGGAGTTCAGGAGATTGTCTTGACCAGGACCACACCCCTAAATGCATTAAAGCAACTGCCATGTGATTGGTTGGTTAGATAATTGCATTAATGAGATTTTGAACAGGTGTTCCTAATAATCGTTTAGGTGAGTGTATGTCATAACCTTAGCATCCTGTAATAATGAGTTGTTTTACAATGCTGGTTGCTTATTGGTAGTAAAGTCACTGTTGAGTAGAAAGCATATTTCAAGTTTTGGTATTGATTAATCACTTGATCAGGATTTTTTCTAGCAAAACCAGGATAGACCAAAAAGTTTGGACAAATGGCAGTAAGTAACTGTGTGCTGAACTACAAGGTGGTCTGTGAAAGACATAATTCAATTCAATTTTATTTCTAGTATCAATTCATAACAAGAGTTATCTCAAGACACTTTACAGATAGAGAAGGTCTAGACCACACTCCAAAACTTACAAGGACCCAACAGTTCTAGTAGTTTCCTCCAGAGCAAGCAACAGTGCGACAGTGGCGAGGAAAAACTTCCTTTTAGGCAGAAACCTCGGACAGACCCAGGCTCTTGGTAGGCAACGTCTGACGGGCCGGTTGGAGTTAGTGGAAATAACAAAAATAGAAAAAATAGTAGTTTGTAGCAGTTCTTTGTAGTAGTTCATGGCATAGCAGGGCACTGTGCGGCATTACAAGGCACAGCAGGATGTAGCTGGGCACCGCAGAGTGTAGCAGATGAACATGGCACCGCAGAACGTGTAGCGGGACCATTGTGACAGCTGCTACCATGATTTTGGAGCATCCCTGATCCCAGCATACCACTCACAAAATGACCACCCCCAGCTGGGTCATGCTGCGATGCTAAGGCAGGCATGCGAGTTACTAGCCTAATTTACCAGTCCTGTGGATTGCCAAAATGTTATTAATCTAGAAATCCTACTCATGAAGCAAGGTAGTTTAAAAAATCCAGTGACCTGGCAATCTAGGCAAGCTTGTTAATGGAATGTTATTGACAAGCTTCTCATTTAGCTCTACTGGCATATCCAGCAGATTAATGCAATAGGGTAGGGTAACTGTTCAACACAGTCTCACCATAGTGGAAAAGGAACCTTTCAACAAAGAAAATGGATGTATACATTTGAAGTTAGACATGCTTGTGGCTAAGTGCAAGAGTTGTTTAACCAGGTAGACTGTTAATCGTAAAATACTTCATTCATGCCCGTCGTAATAATTTTAGACTACACCTCCGATGCATATACCCCCCAGAAACATTGAGTTGAAAGGTTGTAGGGTAATGGGCTGTGTTGTAAAAAAAACCTCTCCCCTTCTATCTTGTAATGCTTGGTATCCTCAGTGCGAGTTTAAACCTCGGTCACGAGTGTTACTACCTTTTACTATGTGGTTTGATAGAATGTGAGCTTCCTTGTGACCGTGGGGTTTTAATAATGTATGCAAGTTGTGTACAGACACTGCAATGTGGTTTTATGCCTTAGTTGAACCACTACAAGATCTCAACTTTCCTGAAATATTGATTATTGTATAGAAGACTCTTTATGCAGTAGTGTAACAACTGTATAGAGTGGCTAGACCCTGTAAAAATGCCATGAAGGATCTGATGGGTATTCCTGAGAGTAAGCAATGGCATTGATACTAAAAATAGAAATTACAAAAAGCATTGCCTTTTGCCTGATAAAAACCTGATAGTGTGAAAACAGCCTGTTCAATTTACTCTGAAATCTAATCTGTAGATAGATACTCTGCCTTTTCCGAAAATACAGAAAAAATAAAGCGAGAGCAAATGCACAGAAAACATTTTAATAAATACCACAAATGTTCTGCCATTTGAGTTTGACCAACTGAAATATAACATCCCATTAAAAGGGGGGACAAGCCTGATGCTGATCAGTATCAACATAATAAGCTTCTTTTTTTTTTTTTTTTTTTTTTAAGTCCGATCAGTTGTCCCTGGGCATGTCAGCATTGTTACTGTAGAAAGACTGTGTGTTTGTTTGTTTATTGACAATACTTTAGTGGTTAAGTCTGAAGCATGGTAACATTTCAGTTTGTGTTGAACTTGCCTGAGTGGGTATGCAATGCCTCATAGTGTAATGTTAGAGAAACCTTTACTTGGTAAACTGCTTTCTTCTTCCGGTTCTTGACTTCCATTTCTTTTGATTTATATTTTAGCCGCCAGCATACTGGTAATCTGAGTAAATAGCTGGAATGAAAATTATTGACTTTCAGGCACCTTTTTTGTACAAACTACATGACCAAAATAGCATCACTTTGTTTTTTTTTTCTTCTGGCTATCACGTAGTAAAATACCTTATTGCAAAGAGTTCTCAGACTGATTTTGAAATTCTCCCTAATACAATGTTTTGGCAACTTAAAATATAAATATAACTTACTAACCAGCAAACACCACAAACGGTACACTAAAGCCCAGTCGAAGGCAACAACTCGATCCGAATATAATGAATCGTCTTTAAATTGCATGGATGGTTTTAGTATTGGATTGTTGACCAAGTATCCAGATACACATCTAGTTGCTAAGGGAAAGATACAGACTAGCAGCTTTGTATCCTCCTGGCTATCACTGTAGAGCTACGTTCTGTTAACATTCAACAATAAGTTTGTCATTGTTACCAAATCAAAAATATTTCCACGGCACTAACTCACACTTTTTTGTGGGATGTTAATTTGATTTTGATTCATGGGGATCAAAATATTGTTTTGTTTTTTGAGTGCTGATGTGCTCTAAGCCAGTACATTTCTTTTTTTCTTATTGTAGTCTGTAGAAATCCTACATGGCACAAGCCGTGAATGACCTCTGAATGAACCACAGTAAAAGCTAGAAAAAGGGATTATGAAGGAGGGGTGCTGTACAGCAAAGTACATGATTATAGTCGCTGTAATCCAAATAAAACACGTGACTGACCCTGTAACACCACAACTAATATAGTTTATAGAGATGGCACTTGATTCAAAAAATGATTTTCAACGAGAACAAAATTATCAGCCATTATTATGTTGTAGTGTTTATCATAAGCAAAACACAGTGGCACTTATCTTTAATTTCAAAAGGTATTTTATACAATTCACTAAAGAGCAGTACTGTATTAACCTTCTGTAGAGAATGCCACGACCTACTGATGAAGCACATCTTCTGTCCATTTGGTGATCATCCACAGGGAAAGTGAACAATTAGGCCAAAAAAGGAAATGGTCAACATTGGGAAACAATTCTTCTGTTTCCAACCGTTCTATCCCTCTGCCACTTTTTCAAGAAGACAATAAAAGAAGACAGGCAAAACTGAGAGTCAAATCGAAGGTTAATTGAAGCCAGGGAAAATGTCAACCAATTTTACCGATCACCCACAAGGGATATGCAGCCCTTGTTGAAAAAATGCAGGAATATCTGCACATTATATTAGCTTCCTATCCATAATGGCCTTCTGAAGAGAGTGATGATGACATCTTTGTTCCCCCTCAAAGCATTTGTGTGTGCATAAAAGACAAAGCGAGCGTGCGTGCGTGTGTTGTATGGATATATGTATAGATCAGTGGCAGCTGCTGGTCTTTCAAAGAGGGGAAGCTCAGTTTCGGGAAAACAATGTCCATTTATTTATATTGTTATAATATATAATACAATAATTAATATAATAATTTTATAATATTCGTGAGATGGTTTCATCAAGAGGCTTGGCCAGCAGTACATTTTCTTTGGCACAGCACTTTCAGTCAGACAGCTAACTTTGTCATACCAGGAGAGCTGAAAATACCTGTTAGATTTCCCTATCTTTTACACTAAATCAATCTTAGGTGTTGATAGGCCCTGCTGTTTAATTTTAAGTTTCTCCTCGTAATGAAGACTTTCACATGGCTTTGCCAAAATAGGCTTCAACAGGGAAATGCACTGCAACGCTATGGGAATGTTTGAGAATCAAATTGAGTCAGCTGATTCTGAACAAACTCGTCTCAAACGTGTTTAAACACATTTTCAGTCAATAAAATGTTAACACAATAGTACATACAGTATTTGACCATTAATCTTTTGACATTTTAGGGGAAGCTGAGCTTCCCTTGCAGTCTTAAAGAAATTGCCACTGGTGTAGATGTATTCTATGCTTCATGTCAAAGTCTGTATTGTTATTTGAGATGTAAGCTCTCTGAGAACCGACAGGTGTTGGCACCAGATCTCTGACACCTCTGTGGTCATGACATGTCCATCCCCTCCAGTTAGTTTTACCACAACACATGGTGGTATGACAACAACCTCTCTGCTGAAGAATATCAATGGCCTTTTGGGCCTGATATGCCATGTATTATGAATATGACAAAATTAAATGCACATTGTTGCAAATTTTGAAAAATCACAGGTGGGAATTCAGCTCAGTTTGTGTTTTTAGATGATTGTTACAGCATCCTTTACTGTAGTTAAAATCTCAAGATAAAGATTGATATGAAAATTGTAAAAGCTAAGGGAATGTAAATAAAGAATGAGCTTTCTTTAAGGTTAATCTGAGCCAAAATGTCACATCAGTGCAGCAGTTTATACAGGAAATTGGCCTGGCCTTCAGTTGAAAAATGAAAAAAATTGTCACATTGTTTTACACACACAGCAGTGTTTCCCACACAGACTAATTTGTGGTGGTGCGCCACAGAATCAACACCGGCCGCCAGATTTTGCGTTTCACTATTCATTTATTTATTTAACGTAATTTACGTAAAACACGCAGCTTATTTGTTCAGCTGCAGTTCCTTTCCCTGCTCTCCCTCCATCTCTCTGTCACTCACACAAACACACGCACACATGCACACACGCACACACCCTCCCCTCCGAGCACACCGCGCCTGTCTCCATGAAAATGAGAAGACGGCTGGCGAAATTAACAAGTTCACAAAAGGTTGGTATCTCGTGAACAGTGTATTAACAAACCGTAGAAATGCTGCGGCCACACCGCTCTGAAAGCTCCCCAAACGTCATTTATTAGAGTTCCGTTGTTGTCCATGTCCGAGGCTGTCTCCTCCACTCCATATTTTTATAAAGGAGCTAACCACGAACGGAGCCAATTGTTACTAACTTTGTTACTAAGTTTGTCGTTCTTTGTGATTGAATCCATGTATTAATGGACTTGAGCCTGAATAAAACCCAAGATTTTATTAAGTTTGCTGTAAAGTTTTAAACTACAACTCAGAGTTGTTGAATGACAGAAAATCTCCAGGTAAGATCTTCATAAATGCAACAAGGACATGTGGCTATAGTAACCTTCAAAACATCTTGTTTGCGTTCCCCCAAAACAGGGAATTAAACACTTCATAGTATTAAGGTTAAGTTACATATAGTGTTTTTCGGCTCCAGGTAATCAGGTATTTTAACTGTGGCTATTTTAGTAAAAAAATATTTGTAAAAAGAATAACAACCTTCTGCATTGACATTTATAGATAATTTTGATAATTTCCTTCACAGTGTTGATTTGCTCATGCAAGTGCATGTTGTTCTTGTAACCTTATTGAGCAGTGTTCTACGGTACTTGGAGTAACCCATGCTATCAATAACATTAAATCATGCTGTCATACCCTGTAGGTTTTTTTTGTGCCTTTGACAAAGGGTAACTTAGCCTTGATCTTCCTTACAGGACTATAGAGACTAACGATAATAAAAAGGATTACTCTTGGTATAAGAAAAGGTGCTGCAGTCCAGTCTTAATTGGTGAGTTCCCTTGCTAAGTTGATCTAGTCTTGAGGCTGCCAGTTTGTGAACTGGTCAATTAATCTTCCCTATCTCATAATGAGGTGGGGGATTTCAGATGGCTGGTCCTTCACACAAAGACAGACAATGTGCCCAAAGGATCTTCTGTCCCTGCACCAAGTGACCTGACAATTAAAAAATGCACCTCCCTACTTCCCCCTCCTCACCAGGTGGCAAATTGGTCTGACCCAACCTCATATCAAAAGGACTAACCATGACTTCAAATCAACTTCACAGGCACAAAAAGAGGGGAAAGGGCAGTATCCTCCATGAAATAAGATTGTTGTATTAAGACTTTTGGCCCCATATCATTCTGCCTTCCTCATTTTGAGGTAAATGAAAAGAGACTTGTTAGATCCTCCCCGCAGTGTGTCACAAAGGTTTACCCTCTCAGAGGGAAAAGAATGTGTTGTAGCTTGACATTAATTTGATGATGCAGATGTGACAGTGGAATAAGCTAAATGTTTGGGGTTAAATTGGCTTGACCTTGAATTGTAGCAGGCTTTAAATCTGTTTAGCAAGGAGGAGGATAGGAAACAGAGGAGCCGGTCACAATTAAAGGCAAAATGGAAACAGGCGATCAAAATCCTGACATTTAACCTTTACACAATCTGTACTATATTTATATATTTTTTATCAATGCGGAAAGAAAACGAGGATTGAGCTGTATTTATCAATTCCATCATAATAAATATTAACAAATCGAAAAATCACATTTCGTTTGTACACTGTAGCTTTCTGCTAGTAATTATATACCATACTGGTGGTTTTACATGTTTTAGCCTAGGACTGGGCCATATGGCAAAACGTGATCACCATATTTCCCGTTTTGAGACCGTTTTATCGCCCAGCCCTATTTTAGCCCATTAACGGCAAATCACACACACACACACACACACACACACACACACACACACACACACACACACACACACACACACACACACACACACACACACACACACACATCTATCTCTCGCTCTCTTTCCAATATTGCCAAATTTATTTTAAATGATGCCATAAATGAACTTACTCTTAGGAATCTAACACAGGGCACAATCTTTTTTTTTTTTGCATTTTTGTTGTATTATTTTCATACTCTACTGCAGTTGCTGCCTGAAGATTAAATGACTTCAACTAGAACTGGGCGACTAAAAAAATGTAACAAGAAAACCCTTCAAAAGATAATTAGAAACTTAAATATACCGTCAATATCATTCATTCCTTGGCAATTACATCACTGAAACAAATCTATTTGCGAACAATCATAGGGCATTCCTTTTGGAACAGACAGCTCATTTTCAAAATCAGCACTGCAGGATTGGTTGAGTTGGCTAAACACCACTTTGCTAATGTTTTGGTATCAAAAGTCAGATAATTGAAACAAACGCTTCTTTACAGGAACCTTGATGTCCGCATTCACAACAATCTTAAATGTAAACATGTTGAAAAACAAGGTAACAGGACAAAGTGGCATGATGATAATTTGACTATTTAAAGCTTTGTTGGGCCACAGTGCATTAAAAAATTCCAAGCAGGGCTTTGCTGAAGTCCAATCTGTCATTTAGACAAATGTGTAGCCCCACCACCAAAATTTAAAACACAAAACTGGAACATGTCAGTTCCAAATAGAAGTCTTTACATGCATTTGCATGCAGTCATTTAAAGTTAGGTATTAATGTTTTCTGATATAGTGAAAGGTGTCTTTATACCAGTGATATTTATAAACTCAGCAGTAAAACTGCAGGCCTGTATTTTAAATATTTTGAACAAAGAGAATCAGTTTTGCTCTGCTGATTTATAAAGAGATCATGCGTTTGGAGCCTTGGTAAGTAAAAGTCTCTTGGTTACAGCTCAGTGGTTGACCATTAAGGTTTCTGATGACATTGTTTAAGTTCACTGTTGAGTGTCAGTTGCTACAATCCTCAGTGATCCATGACTTTATCAGGTGCTGCCATGCAGAACGGTGGTACAGACCAGGAATTAGTCCACTCACTGCCTCAACCTGGTTGTTTGACCTCTGACATTTTGACATTGACACACAATTTGAGAAAAAAAATGTTGTCTCTTTTTTTTATATAGAACTACTTGTATGAATTCCAGTGTTTCTAAAACTGTTTACTTTGCCATCTGGTGATCATAAATGACCTGTAACAGCAAACAAAACTATTTTCTTATAGTATTTATTAATGCCTCTGTTATTAATGCCTAAAACAGTTGTGGCAGCTTTGATCCCAAGCCACTAAAAAACAGATTTGGAAAAATAAATGTTATTGGGCAAATCTTATATAAGCTTATAGAAATTAATCAAATTATATTAAACTAAAAATATTAGTAAACATACCAACAAAGAGGTTAAGTTAGAGCTTTGTGATGTATTAGTAATTGATGTTACTATGTAGATTCAGTATAGCATTATTTGGGTTCTACTTCCTGTCAAACTGTAGTGTAGCTCAGATTAACAGTTTGTTCATGGCTTAATAGTCAGTTTACAGTTAGTTGATGTGCTCTTCACAATAGTAAGTATTACTAGTAGGGCTGTCAATTGCTAAAAAAATTTTGATCACAATTAATCGCAGGAGATTCACACATTTTTTGATCTGTTCTAAATATACTTTAAAAGGGATCATTTTTAAGTTTTTATTGCTCAAGTGGTATTTGAGACTGGACTACTATTGACTATCAACAGTACATGCAAATAACTTTAGTCTTGTGGAGATAACCATCTGGAAGGGCTTTGAAACTCAACTTCCTACTTTTCTACACACAGAGAGCCTCACTTCCCATAACAAACCCGTCGGACTAACGTCACATACACACGTCGCCCACATGGCCACCTGTCTTAAAGGGGAAGGGTTGGATGTAAAAGGAGAACGGTGGAAGTTTACTTTTCGATCAAGCAGCAAAAAAGGATTAGCGTCAACATCCCAAAATCCTGCGATGTGAGTATTGCGCATGCGCACATTGCGATGTTGATGCTAAGACACAATATTGTTCAGCCCTGCTCTACACACCCCAAACTGCTTGGTTATAACTCAACTCAGCCGGACATTTATCTGTTCTTGGCTGAGATGGATGGCATAGTGCTGCAGTGTTTCGGTGTTTGCTCGCTATCTAGCAGCATTTAGCTAGCGGCTTAATCCCGACAGAACACCACGGTGAATTTCAGCCTGCATCTGGTGTGATGTTGTAGTTTTTCTAACGTTACTAGTGGGACAGCATCTGAAAAAACTACAAAGTTTGCTAGGCAAAAAAGAACGTAAATCTCATGATAAAAAAATGTACGCCGTTGAAATGGGTTAGCATTAACGTCGTTAATAACGCGTTTAACTGACAGCAATAGTAAGTGATAGTAAAGACTCTCACATTGAGCTGAAATGGAAAGACTGCTGCAGCACATGTCTTTCGGTTCAATTAAAGGCATTTATTTTTAAGGATTCTGTTATTCTACAGTATTGAAGAAAAACAAAAAAGAATATCCGAACGCCAAAATTATAAACCAAATACCTACCTAACGAATAAATATCCATCTCATTGAATATTCGGGTCTCGACCTAGCTATTTTAATTCAAAGATTTGTACATTAACAGGAATGTAGCACAACATGGACATTTATTTAAATGTGAATGCGCAATAAAAACAATTTGTCCTTTAAATCAATACATAAACCTGGTAAATAATCATAATCTCAGTATTGATTCAAATAATCTTGATAATGATTTTGGCCATAATCATGCAGCCATATGTGAAAGTGAAACATTGTGAAAACATTGAAACATTTTGCACTTACACTTTGTTGGTGGTAACTAGTGTTTAAACATGACCACGTCAAGAGGTGGTTGACAGACACATTGTGATACGAGTTTGTACCTACTGTGGTATCTGTTAAGGTCCTGTATACTTTTACATTTGTCTCAGTAACCGAGAAAACTTGTTTTGTGAGACCCATGCCACTCAAAGCAACCCTATGTAACTCTGGCTGAACAGTTACAATTATGAGATCAAGCTAAGTGTTAAACTACCATTTAGCTAAGCTACTGTTTACCCTTAACTTTAAACACCCCAATGTCAACATCAGTATTTAGCTTAAATTCGGTCAGTCAATAATTGTATCTTGCAAGAGTGGTGTTTAAAAGACAGAAGGGATGGATGGCAGTCTGTTTTTTTAACCAGTAGGTGGTAGTCATATTACACCAGTGATGTGTATTCATTTAAAGGCTTTAAAAAATGCATTTAGGAGCGAATACATCCCTTCAAACTCTGCAGCTGCTCCCTGATTGAAGTCTGCATCACTATGACGACCTCTGTTTCTGACCACGTACAACTTAAAGTTACCAACAATGGCAACATTCTGCTCTGTCACTTCTGGTTTTGCAGATCTTCATTTGCACAAAAAAAAAATACAAACTTGGCGTTGTGTAACCAGGCATAATAACACCAATTGAAAATTTAACTTACACATACTTTTGAGCAACGTGGGAGATTTTAGTTTTTATTTCTTGCACAATTATGACAACTACTATTGCAAACTGAAGGTTATGCACAATGCCACTACAAGGACAGGTTGCCTATACAACATTTTACCTCTGGTTTAAAAATGATAGTTAATAGGAATATTACATACCTTACCTTTCTGAAAAAAACATATACCTCTCAGAAAACAACAACTTTTAACCCGTAACATATATTTTGAACAGAATATGTCTAAACCTTACTCATTTTTAATTTGTGGTGACTGAATTGTTCAAAAAGCAGAACCCCTGTATGAGGGATGATTTAGTAGTGAGAGTACACTAAGTATGGGTCAAGATCAGAGTCAAGTTTTTTTGTCTCTGTCTTGTAGAGTAGAGACTCCACCGAGAGTAATTATTTGTGGAGGGTTTAGAGCCCTGGGGGTGACGGGGTGGGCGGGAGGGGCAGAGGGTGCGCTGAAACGGAAAGCACGCCAGTCCCACTCACGGTTGATGCTCAGTGAATCTGAAAGGTCATGTCATGTTTTCTGGCAATTGACTCGATTGGTTTGAATTCTGCAACATAAGGCCGGGACAGTGGTGTTTGTGTGTGTTTCTGCACATTTGTTGGGAAATGTGCCCCTGGGTAATCTTTTGCATTGACCTTATTACCCTGCACAGTGACGAGCCTGCCACACAACTTGCTCCCGCTGACTCTTTAACACGCAGACACATGCAAATATTTTACTCGTTAATTGTTAACATCCATTAAAATCTTTTTAGATACTTGAGAAATATATTGACTACATTCACATTAATCCAAGGTTTATGTAATGCATAACATGCAGCAAATTACCAATAAATGACAAAAACAATGACAAAAACATTTAATACTATATTAACTATGACAAGCTATTTCCATTAAAGCCTTAAATTAAAAGATTTTATAAAACTTATGAATGTCATTGTGGAATATGTCTGTTAAGGAAAGACAAAAGAGAAGTTAGTGTGCGTGTGTGTTGCAGTCTCCATCTCCCTAAATGAACTGAGACAAAGATGATATAAACACATTTAATTAAGGTTGATCACAATCATTAAACACAGACCATTTACAACCAGAAGCTAGCTCAGACATATTGTACATTCTGTGCTGCAGTCTTAAAGGATGTATCCAATGATATGGCTTCTGCCTTGGGGCCATTCTGGGCAAGTAATTTACCAGAACAATGTAATCTTAACCTCTACCCTTTGTTCATCATCTTGGAGGCTCAACTATCCAGCTATAAATAAACACTGTCAGCATCAGAAATATTTCTATATATGGTGTGAAATGGATCAGTTGCAAGCGTGTAAATAGTTTGTCTTATTGGAATGTGTCTTAGTTATGGAGAAACCTCTAATGTAACCACCAAAAAGGGATGAGTATGTCCTCAAGGCTATAGCACACTACATGCAGTTTTACCAGCAAATCCCTTGCCAGCCTTTACTCTGCCATGCCTACACGGTTGACTCCTGCACTCCAGCAGATCGGTGGCAGAGGTCCAGAGTCACTTAGATCATTTTACCCGGGGCACAAAGGGGGCAGAGAGGAGCCAATGACCCTGCGCTCGTCAGGCAGGGCTTTACGCCTCGCTGACTTCCCTGGTGTGACATTTCTCCTGTATTTGCCCCCACCCAACGCCTCCCTATGTAACCACCACTGCAGTGCGAAAAAGGATCATTGTCTGTAGAGATATCAATCAAATGAACAGCATCTGGGGTCAATCTGCTGTCAGTGCTCCCTCTTTACTGTCCCAGCTCTCATGTAAAGTGACAATAATGACAGAATGTCAGAAATGATGCCAGATGTGGCCAGTTAACGCAAGACGACAATTTTAATCCCAGTGTTCTTAAACAGGGACATTGTACCTGTCTCCTTCCCATCGCCCATCTCCAGACCATAACACACTCCCCCTGCTATGGGTCATACAATGGTCGTGACATTATAAAAGGATCAATTGTGCCTTAAAACACTGCCTCTCCTCCATTGGGATATGCAGTACAACAGATGGGATTTATGCAGAACGGCTTTCATATCTATTTAAAGGGTTTAAGAGACAATGATCTAATGAGACATTTACATTTTGTTCAGCTGAGTTGAGAACGTTTAGACCAAAGCTAATTGGTATTTGATATTTACCGCATAAATGTCCTTAGATTTTGCTGATACGCATACAGTATAAAATTAAAATGTAGAATTTATGGGTAATGTCTTCAGTTTTTACAGATTTTCACCTGGATTTTGTGTCACCACATGTCCAAAAGTGTTTTTTTTTCTGGTAAAACATGCTGATCACTATAGTATACAGTACAGTGTTCTTACACAATAAATGATTCTAATAACAGTAAAAAGAAAATGGGGAGAAAATGCAAATTAGCTGCAGATTATGCACAAGATTCCCTCCTAAAACAGTGTTTTTTTTCTTTTTTTAAATCCAGTTTTCACCCAAATTTGTAATTTTTTTTCTTTTACCTCTCTTTAATATTAATAACCAAAACTAATGACCCCTAATTTTTTTGAAAATTACGTGTTATTCCATACCGTAAAAAAACTTGATACCTTTTAAATATTAGCATTTAATTATTAGGGTGCTGGTCATATAGTTTACATATGGATGGGGATGTTTGGTGCAAGTGATGATTAAAATGCTGCTGTAAAGTTGAAAGGCTTGGAACCTCTTGCTATCCATAAACTGCTGTCAAGAGATTTGGGAAGAAGGGGTCGGGAAGGTAAAAGCTAGGACATGCTGTGCTGGGATCAACACGTGTCTGCAAAAGCCTGGAGGTTCCACAACAATCTGTTCCAGTTGGTTCACTCTTGTGCTGTGACCTCAATTTTTGACTGCTGTTGGATCTTCCTTGCACTCTGGTTTGACATAAGAACAGCACAGGCAGCTCCACACCCGCCCAGCCGAGCAAAGGGGGGCGGAGTGGAAGAGCTGCTCGAAAATCAAACGATGAAGCTGAGGAGGTACGTTGAATTAACATCCGCTCATCCTGGGCTGCGAGAGCATCTCTAAGACTTGGCAATCCTGTGAAATGACACTTTCAATTGGGGTCAATTGGACCCCTGCCTCTGGATTTCAGACTGCCTAGGGGCAATCAAGGGCCGTAGATATAATTAGAGTAACAGGCTTTCATACTGTAGTTCAAACACTGCAACTGAACATTTGAGCAACACTAGGGGTCAGTGACAGTCTGTGCAATCATTTTTGCAATCATCTACCACAGAATTTTGTAGTAGATGACCAGAGGTGGCAGTTGATACATTTACACAAACTTCAGCAACAATTGAACATTTGCAATTTAATTTGTGGTCCTAACTGCTGCCAAATTATAATTTTTAGACCACAATTGCAATCTCATATCCAACATTTCAACGTATCTTCTTGCCTTCTGCATTTTATTTTTCAGATCTTCCTTTCTTCTCATCTGTCTCATTTGATGCAGAAAGTGTGATTGTGAGTTCTTAGTGCTTTTCATTACTTTCTCTCCTCCCTCTCAGTGGCACAGCAAAACATCTCAGCAGCGGTGACACGGTGGTCTAGTAATTATCTAATTGTTCCTACTATGTCTTTTTTTTTGATTTATGGTCTTGTATCAGTGGCTGACCTGATTTATAATGAGGTTCCCCCACTTGTGAAAATATGAACTTGAATTATGTGGCACCAGTCCAATTATTTCTTTGTTTGGCTGAGGCTCCTGTCGACATTGACGGTGTGCATCACAAATAGCTGCCATTGAAGCTTTCACCTAATAACAATAATATGATCCATCATTTAAGATTGGCCCAATCACACCTTCCACCATATTACCTACTTCATCTATTATTTTTCTAGATGCACCCTTATCTCTAAAGATTGTAATCAGACATTTTCCTCTAATGGATTATTGGTAGTTCATCAGATTGGCGTTTTCATCGCAATGTTTATCAATTTTACAACTGCCAGGTACAGTATATGATATGATGATCATGACGGCAATACTGTGTCTGAAAAACTGTAGCAGCAGCCGGGAAACAACATGACTGCACCTTCCATTAATCCAGCAGGCTTCCCATTATCAAGTTCGGGCCACAAAGTCAAAAAACTGGGCACTAAGTGGAGCAAGTTGCTTGGCACAAGGACAAAGTTGACAGAAAACATGAGGCCCCCCACACACTGTCTGGACAGCAGGAGGCTGTGAGTACATGGGTTGAAGAATAGACCCAGCCACAAACACATCCACTATACAGATGAGCTGCCCCCTTCAAATTAGCACCAAGCACAGAGACTGCTGCTGGTGTCTGATGAAAAGATGCACGGCTGCCACTATTTGTGCCGCTAAGGCATTCATCAAATTAATTACTAGTGGATCCAAGCACCTCTCTGATACCTCTTTATTCTGAGTCCGGTAAATGGGGACTCAGACTACTGCTGACAGAGAGGCCTAATACACCCAGTCATTCGCTGCACATAATTAATTGAAATCTTTGCTAGCTTGACAAATTGGAATGATGAATCTATCTTCTATGAATAGCTTAAGAAAAAAATGCATAATCAGTCAAAACCATACAGTAGAAGCAACATCTTCCTCTCTCCGTCTCACTCACTCGGTCTCTGTCTCTCTCTCTTTTGCTCTCTGCAGCATAGTATGATCCATTAGGCTACGAAAGCATGGCTTGTTGAAGACTTCCCATTCTTTTACCAACTCGATTGATAACTTTGGCTTCTTTCCTTAATAGAGCGGTCAAGGTGGAGAGTTCCTTCGTATAGTTCAATAGAATAGGGGAGAACATAAATCAAACTCTTCTGTTCTTTACAAAAGGAAACCAATACATTGTAGTCTCTAATTTCTGAAATCCTAGATTGTCATAATAGTCAACAAAAATGAAAAAAGCAGATCAGCAACAAAGTAAATGAAAATGGATTTACTGTGCATTTTCAGCTCAATGTTGGCTGCAACTCTACTGTTTTAGTTCACTCTCAACAAAAACTCTAAAAACACACCGTTTGCTACCTGCCAAACACCAAAAAGAAAGACACAGTTAGCAATTAGTTGGTAAACATAGCGACTAAAGAATCAGATATTTCTCTCAGGAGTTGGTGGAGACCAAAATCAGAGCCCAAAGGAGACGGGTGGACAGTAGGTTACACTGACACATGCTGTCATGCTTCTGTGTTGATAGCGTTTTGCGCAATTATTTTTTTGTCATATTCATCATTACAGCAACTAAATATCCACTTTACACTTAAATGTAACGTTACATTAGCTCACTCAAGCACTCTAATCATACTTTTTCAATGACATTTTATAAAACAAAAAGAAATTACAATGTACGAAACATCTTTTTTTTTTTTTTTCCAGCTCCTAGTACGTGAGCCCCATCTACGTGTAACATAGAGTTTTCCCTGCCTGCCTCTACGACATGTAATGTAAGACAGCCAATCACCTAAATCTTGGTAGAAGCATGCTGTGTGCTTATAGGCTCACTGATGCTGATGAGATTTAGTCCTTAGGTATTGAACTTAGGTATTGAATGACAAGGAATTTTTTGATGCTCAAAACTTTAAAGACAATTTGGTCGGTTCCCAGTCTGTTAGTCCCCCGCAGAGATGGCAAAAGTACTCACTTCCTGTACTTAAGTAAAAGTACAGATACTTGTTGGTGTTAAAAAATACTCTGGTAAAAGTAGAAGTACTGATTTACCTTCTTCACTCAAGTAAAAGTAACAAAGTACAGACTTGGAAATTTAGTACAAAAGTAAAAGTATCCTTGTTAATGACAACCATTTTTTATGCAAAGCTACCTGGACCACACAAATGTTACCAGAGTGCACGCTGAGAAACTTTAGTGGACATAGAAAAAAGGCTCTTTATATGCCATTACCTACATTTTAAATGGATGTATGCCAATAGGCCTAAAACATCCCATATTGTATATGATTATTGTGACAGAGACTGGGCCTCCAGGGTAAAAAGATTCGGACTGAGTAGCAAGATATAAATTCAGATTCTCTGAGAATTCACAGATCCAGTTTCTCTTTTTTAATCTTCCCCTTAGAAAGAAAATAAAGGATTACATTTTAATTACTAAACAGACACTAATTAAGAACTTACCCAGCACATTGGCCAGGAGTCATTCTTGATGCCTAAAACATCTCTCTCAGAAAAGGCTAAGGATGATTGTGAATGTCTTGCTGCTTGTCTGCCGAATCTCTGGGATCTCTGTTTTCTTCATTTTCAGTCATGTTGCCATCCATACTACGTGCTAACGTTAGCGCCATAAAACTGCACTGATTTGCCGCAAATGAATGCAGAATGCCGCCAGATCTGTGGAGTCGTCTTAGTGGTGCGTCAAGTGTAATGTACAGTATAGTCCCATCCAATTAGATTGAATTTGATATTGATGACGCGAACAATAACGGTAACTCCAGTGAAGTCATTTGAAACTTGTTAGTGAGGACTAGATTAGGACTGTACTTAAAGCTGATTCTGGTTTCCAACTTTGCCCCAGGTGTGTCTTTTAAAACACGGACGGAGACAATTTCTCTCTTTTGATGCTTTATTACAATCAAGCAACGTGCAACCTAGCTAACAGGTGAAGAACACAAACAACAAATTCGCTAACTAACTTACTTTAAATGTGCAAGAACTATAGACCAATACAACAGAGTTAAATGAACTGACAACATAAGTTATACAACTTACACTTCTCAAAGATGCACACACACGATCTCAACTGATTATCCTCCGGACAGCTAGTCTCTTTTTCTTTGCTCTCTTTTTTATTTTTTCTCCGCGTGTCCGCGCTATTCTCCGACATGACGACCTCTCTACAAAACTAAAGAAACAAGCCAATTTTGTAAAATGTAAGGAGTAGAAAATACCGATATTTGTGTTAAAATGTAAGGAGTAAAAGTAAAAAGTTGGCACAAAAATAAATAGTAAAGTAAAAATATCAGAAAAATCTACGTAAGTACAGTACCAAAGTATTCGTACTTTGTTACTTCCCATCTCTGGTCCCCAGTAATGTTAATCGGTGCGGGCTAACCTAATGTAGCTCCCGTTTCCCAGCAACAGCCAGGAAAGCTGGGTGACTGTCCAAGAGATGCACATTCCATCAAGTGTCAGATTCATTGAAAAGAGTGGGTAAACTGCTTTGTAATTAATGTTATAGATTTAAAATTCATTCGTCACTCGTGATGATAAACGTGGCTCAGCAGGCAGACTTACCGCTCCACCAGAAAATAAATCCCAGACACTATAGTTATGATAGTTAGTTAAAATCGCTTCAATATATGCTTAGGAAAAAACAATCGCCGATCATTCCTTCAATTGTGATATACGATCTGATTGCAATTGGCACAAGCCTAATAGACAGAAACAGAAATGAATGCTAACGTTGCACGATATCTGCTGGATTTGTGAACAGGCAACTGTTTTCTAACAAGTTATCAACTCCAAAATAAAAATGTGTCGGTGTTGTGTTCACAGATTTTTTTTATTGCCCCAAGTGGCCCATAAATTATTCTTTTTCTTTTTGGTGCACTTTCACCTGTTTCTGGTAATTACCTGTTTCCAGGTGAACCGGTTTGCACTGAGGTGGGTGGAGTAGCACAACTGAGGTAATGTTTATGTAGGTGGAAAAGTGCAATTTTGGTATTAATTTTGGCATGAAATTTCACGTATCAGCATCCCGGCTCTAGACACCTCTTATGGCGAATAGCGGCATTAACAGAAACTTAGTATTAAAAAAGACGCTGTGGCAGACAGCAGTACACACTAATTCACCTTGTAATTTGTTGTTCAACTGCAACTCCACACTGACTTTTTAATGTCCCTATGTGTAGATTATGTACGTGGTAGTAACACGTCACACACTGTCTGGTGTCAATTTGAAACTATGAATCAGTCACCAATGTCAGAAATTACAAAAGAAATGTGGTGGACCCCACAATCCAGTGTTTACAATCAATACCAGGTACTATTGGAACAATTAAACTGCAGCAGCAGTTTATATTAATTCGAGAGCACGAATAAAGTAACTAAGTGCAAAATGAATAATTTGTTGTCATTTATTATTAATATGTAATTTAATTATTTTTTTGCCAGGTACCTTAAGATAACTCTTTAGAGGTAGATCTAATCCTTTTTGCTGGAGTCAACATAATGGTGTATTGTCAATTTTTAAAGGTTAACATTAAAAACAATTGTTCTATGGAAATAAAGGTTTCTGTGTTCCATATAATGTAGTTGGAGTAGGATTTTATGGAGGAAAAAAATGGTCAGCATTATTTCAGCTGCTGTAATTTACATTTACAAATACTGAATTTGCAAAGATATTGTCCAATGCCACATTTTCATTGTTATCAGGAAAATACTGGTCTAGGGACAGTATGTGATTTAAAAGACTTCAAGGGTATGAAAAGGGTGTTTGGAAGGAGGACAACACCCTCGCCATGTGTAGCATTAGATGAAATATAACATGAAAAATACGCACAGCAGTCTGTTTTTTGTGTGCGCACATGTGTATGTGTACATGTATGTATCTGTGTGGGTGTTTGTAGATTGAGAAAACACTGAATGTGAAGGTTGCTGCTGTGAAGGACACATCTTGTCTATGGTAAGTAGTCATCCTTAATAGGTTTGGTTTGGATGTGAAATATTGGTGTGCCAAGCCAGTATGTGACATTAGTGTTGTCTCTAGGGAAAACTGCAGACTGATCTCAGTTCAGCATGTACCGAGACAGGATAGGGGGCTAAATAAAGGCTCAGATAGATGAAACTGTACCTAAACCTTACAACCCCAAAACAATCACTTCACTCCACCTTCTATGATGAACATGTTCGTCATATGAAGAATATTGTTGCTAGAAAATATACCTTTGCAAGTGTTACTGTAACAATTATCTGTAACAATTATCTCTGTAGAGAAATACATTAGCATGATGGGAGCAAAACATCTTGCATGATGTCTCTATGGATGTTTCAAAGACTTTTGTTTTATTTGTGCAGTATTTGTTTTATGATCAAAAAACAAGTTACACCAAATCATGCAACCAATTAGAAAGAGGCCAACTTTTAATTGACATTTTAGTTACTTTCTAAAAATAAAAGGCTGCAGGAAGCTAAGGGTTTTACTTCTTTTAAAAAGTCTTGGCTCTGTGAATGAAGTGGCCCTTTGATTGAAATCCTTGCCATGGAGCGTGACATGAGAATTTCCTTTCTGTTCTCCTATTATCAGCTGAGCCTATGGTGCACAACCTAATCCCTCTTCATCAAAGCGGTGTGGGCAGCAGTCAGCGAGATGTGACCATCAATTAATCACCCACTACCCCCCTGACCAAGCTCAGTCCCAGCACAGGTCAGTCCCAGCACAGATGTGAGGCCTCATTGGTTTTAAACACTCTCACTGGGAGATCTGCTGCAGACGTAAGACTGCCACAAACTGGCTTTGTCAAAGGGCTTCTGTAGACAGTGAGGCTGTCCCCAATATGTGAGTCAAGCTGCTCTGAGGGGAGGTCAATGTGAGAAAGCACCATGAGATTAACCTTTAAGCTGAGCCTTAACTACTTCCCCTATGTAGTACTGCTTTAGTATCTTAACTTCATTTTTAATTGCAAGGAATGCTCAATATTTTCTGTTTCATTATCAGCATGCCTTCTGTGAGAGTTAAGACAAGCTAGTGCGCTCATTTACTCAGTTTCACCCTCAGGGTTTTACTGCTCTCCAGCTAAGCTGTTTTCTGAGAACTCCATTGTCTTATTGGAAGCCTTTTGAATATTGGATAAACCAATTTCCCCAAAGCCCCTATCCCTAACCCAGCATCCCCTGCTCTAGCCGCCCAATTCCCAACACACAAGGCAGATAAAACACCAGCTTGCTCACCTTACATTTCATTAAAACCCAGGTAAATGTCATTTCAAAGTGTATTTTCATTCAGCCCTTTGTACTTTAAACTCCAAATGCACTATACTTTTTGCCATCTAGCCATATAATATTCCATGTAAATTTAAGCATCTCAAGACCAGTAGCTTAAAGCACTGCAGAACAGAAGGGTTGCAAAGTTCATAAATGAGTAAAAATCTCTCAAATGAGTTTGGTGACCTCTTAAACTCCATGAAATTAATATAAGCAGACATCCTGCAAGCTGCAGGCTACTACAGAGCTTGGGAAGATCACTTAAGCTCTCTGAGTTCCATAAAAGTTTTATAAGTTGACTTTCAAGACACATTGTAGCTCCTTATTGTTGACGACATGGAGCAATATGGAAGCAACCAAACCTTAACTACCTTCACTTAACCCCTCATACACATACAGGGGAAATACTGGCATCAAAACATTTAACATCACCCCTGGGCTTTGCACAGGAGGTTCTTCCCAAAATATTTCAGATTGAATTTATATAGGCATAAGGGATCAACTATCACATGTCTGTGAGGTAGTTTACAAATTTTAATTATAATTTCAACTGAACTGAATTTAGATTCTTTTTATTGCTACTGCTGTTTTGTGGGATGCTGTCACATGAAATTGTATATACTGTTGGTTGGTGATATTTTATTTATCCTCTCTGTTTTCATTATTGGATTTTCTGAAATTAAGAGTTGTAACTCCTGTCTCCACCTCTGTTAGCCATAAATCTTTATAGACAGCAGGAATAGCAAATCATGTTAACAATTAGCTGCTTGTTTGATTGTAAGTCTCCATTGTCAACTCCAAAGCAAGAAATGACCAGCATGACTTAATTGATACATTTGTATGTGGTATTTCTTAAAATGTTCATTATTATAAAGTAGCGGTGTGAAGAGATCTCCTCCCACGAGATCTCACGAGATTAAAATGTGACGAGATTTCTCATCGAGGTACAAATTGTCTTGCAATATCTAAATATATAAGTGCAGAGCGGTAGCCAGTAGACGGAGTCTAACCTGGTTAGTCTTATAATACATCTGTCTTTGAAGATGAGTTTGACTTGGACCTCTAATTTAGAATAGAAGATCTCCTACCTGTTCGCCAAAGTTGACTACGAGTTTACTTTTACAGATCAGTAGCAAAGCTGCAATTGTAAAAAGCTGTCTGTTAAACCTGACACACGCTCTGACTGCAGCGGGCAGTTCAGTTTGGCAATGACTCGCGCAGATCGCTCTCTTTTTCTGTCTTTTTTTTTTTTTTTAATGAGTCGAAAGCAGAAAGCAAAACCTAATTTTACTTTTGAGGATATTAAACAAAGAGAAATGTTCTCCCCTCATCTTAAAAGGGTCATAAAAGAGCAGCCTTCTCCCTTTTTTTACTGGTGCAATGAAGCGCTTGGTTACGTTGTAACCTTGGTTCTCTAAATAAAGACTATTTTACATATCTACATATCTTATTTCTTAATTGAAGTTTTCTTTAAAAAAGTGTTAAAATCTTGTCTCATCTTGTTCTCGTGAACCCAATATCGTGTCTTGTCTCGTGAGCCAAGTTTCTTGTCACACCCCTTTTTATAGGTTTTATACATACAAATGTACTAAAGTAATTACAAGAAGACCTGCTAAATGTGTCCCACATTCAGCAGCCTATGGAAGGAATTCTTCAAAAGAGATATTTTTCTAGATAAAAACAGCTGAGTGAGTATTGGATTTGCAATCATACACACAACATATGATTTCAAATAAATGCAGTGTTTACTGCAAATGTACAATTCAGCAATTGTTTGCTAGTAAGTTATGTAACAACTTGATTAGCTAATGGTGGCTGTGTCAGCTTATGTTAAAAAGTTTTGTTGTCCCTTTGTGGTTTTGAAGAAAAATATTATACATTCAACATTATTCTGCTCTTTCTGTGACCTTTTCTCAGAGCAGCACCCCTGGCAATTGCACATACCTTTTTACCTGCACATGCATCGAATGTTCTAATTACGTTCTTTAGCCTCGAAGGGTATGTTAAGTGAGTGTATGTCAAACTACAGTAGCCTGCTCCATCCTCATGAATCTTAATGCTGTTCTTATAAAAGGTAATGTATTAAATCTCTAGTGTCCCAGAGTGTGACTGTCAGTTGGTAGGATACTAATCTGAACACGCCTCTGGAAACTAAGAGAGAGAATTGGCTGTTTAAATATGATGAAGCACTGTGATGCCATGGGTATTTGCTAGCGGTTATCTCATGTTCAGAAGCTTGCCCAGGTTAAGCAGCATGTTTTTGAGGAAAATTGGCCAGCAAGATGAATGGGGTCACTGAAATGTGTTTAATGAGGATGAAATCGACTTCTCCCTTAAGGATGTACTCATACTTAATGAGTGTTACCTACAACCCTAAGAGGAGATTTAAAGGAATAATCTTGCCCAAATTGTGAATTTGTAAGATCAGATGTTTCTGTTTCTGTTATGTAATGGTTGTAGTCAGATCCTTGCCCAGGTCCTGGATGTGAAGGCATCCCCCTACTCCCCTACTGCTAATACTTTTTCACCATAAATGTATTATATTTATACTATATTATATAATTAATCTCCTAATTCCTGTTAAATCACATAAGACTAAAGCTATCTGAAGTAAAAAAAAAAAAAAAAGGTTAGATCTTTGTTTGTTTTATTCCATGTTTTGGGGGATCATAAACGCACTGTTTTGAAGGCTACTATAGCCACATGTCCTTGTTGCATTTATTAAGCTCTTATCTGGAGATTTCTGACGATTCTAACAACTCTGAGTTGTAGTTTAAAACTTTACAGCCAACTTAATAAAATCTTGGGTTTCATTTGGGCTCAAGTCCATAAGTACATGGATTCAATCACGGAGAACGACAACTGCAGGCTCAGTTAGGAACAATTGGCTCCGTTCGCAGTTATATAGATATAAAGATATGGAGTAGAGGAGACAGACACGAACTCTCATGTCGTGGCGCTTTCACAGCAGTGCGGCTGCAGCATTTTTGTTAATATAGTGTTTGTTAATACATTGTTCACAAGATACCAACCTTTTTGTGAACTTGTGAATTTCGCCAGCCGTCTTCTCGTTTTCATGAAGACTGACGTGGTGTGCACGTAGAGGAGGGTGTGTGAGTGAGACGGAGGGAGAGCATGAAAGGAAATGCAGCTGAACGAATACGCTGCATGTTTTAAATGACGTAAAAAAAAAAAAAAAAAAGACTAACGAAACGCAATATATGGCGACTGGTGTTGATTCTGCGGCGTACCGCGGCAAATTAGTGTCTGGGAAATACTGTGTACCAAACCAGTACAGTGTTGTTTAGTAAAGAGGAAAAACATAAGAACTCAGCCATAGAAAATAAGTTTGTGTAATTTATAGACATCCAAAATTATTTGCTATAACAAACAAACAAACACACAAACAAACAAAAGCTTTTTGATAGCTCTTTGGTTCCAGCTTTTGAGAACCGGTACAGTAGCTCATGCCATGACAATGCATTGGCTAAACTGATGATGTGTATCTTTATTGTTGGATTATTAAAAGACCAGGTGTTGTAAACACATGTCTGCATCAGTCATACGTTCTCAGATATTAAACCAGCAACCCTCAATTAGAAGAATATTTACACAGCTTGTAGAAGAGCAAAGAAACAGCTACACAAAGCTGTTGTTAATCTGCAAATATTAAGAATTATGTGCCGTTTTGAAGTAAGTAAAAGTAAGACAGTTTAGCAATAGTGAAAACTGGTGGCATGCTAGCTTACAGCAAGTAGGCACTACAGATCCCCGGTCTGGGCAGGGCCTTTCTGTGTGGAGTGTGCTTGCGTGGGTTTTTTATTTACAGAAATGTTGATTTAATGTGCATTGTCCTAATATATAAGTCTTAAATATGCTGTGTATGTCCTGAAAAATGAATTCCCTTAAAAGTGCAGAATCATACACTGTAGAAGGAAAAAGGAGCTAAAAACGCATAACGATAGAAAGCATGTTGTATTGTTAGTTTTCAAGGTTTCAGTCAAAGGTGATTCTTTTGTTTTATAATAATCAAATCAAATGCATTGTTTTCTGGTACTCTACTTATACATTTGTTTAGGAGCTGAGTAGAGAACATGTTGCGGCAGTGGTAGAAAGTAACTAACTACATTTACTCCAGTAGTGTACTTGAGTATTTATATTTTTTGCCACTCTTTAATTTAATCCACTACATTTTAAAGAAAAACATAGTAATTCTTACTCATCAATATTTATCTGACATATTTGATCAATTTCTAAAAAATCAGGGTTAGCTTCAACTGTTCTAAAGTGCATATAAAGTATTTAGAATTAACTTCACCTTAACCTCCTTGACTCTTTTTGTATAGTATTGCTATTTTTACATAAACTGTGAATATCTTTCACCACTGGTCGAATGTTAAGAACCTCATACAGTATTCTTACATATATTCAATTTTCCTTTTTCCTGCAGCCGTTTTTGTAAATTTTGGTTGGGAACTACATGCGTGTACAGTACAGTGTATTTGACATAGTATTCTCTTTCTTTCATATCTCATGACTCCACATGAATTGAGTTATATAAACTAAATCAATAATTATGAACGCCATCTGCCCTGTTCTGTTCCCTAAGGTTTAGTTTCTTAGCTTGGTGGAGCTTTGCGGTAGAGTGATATAGTGCGTGGTATGATGAGATTATTAGGCATGAGTGAAAAGACGAGGTCATAACCATTGTATGCAATAATCTCAGTTACATGCACCATCAGTATGGAAAATGTGTGGGTTGGAAGCTCACCTAGTGTGTGGGATTGTGAGAGAGGCACACAGACTGCTGGATGCTGCAATCTCCCCTGTGGGCTAATAGATTCGAGATGACATGCTCTCCGCTTCCGTGCTGAATGTGCACTGAACTTTCCGGCAAAAGAGGCTGCCACTAAAGAGGGTTCAACCAGAGGTTAATATAAACAAACAGCAGAAAATGGAGAGCTAGGGATTATTAAATACAGGGATGACTGACAAATCCCTCATTGCTATTAGCCCATGGCCTGCACCTATGCCCCTTGCCAAAAATACTGTCTTTCTATTGTTGTAATGATGACCCTCTTTATTAAGTTTTAACTTTGCAGGTCAAATATTCCTTATTCTTGATTGTGAATGGTCAATCATACTCTTGGAAACAAATATCAGTGTAATAGTAGTGTATACTGTACCTCTCTGTTTTCTAAATTACATCACATTTTTGTAGCTCTATCCACAAGGTTCAGTTAAGTTTGATAACTCACTAAAGTGCCAATATCATTAATTTGTCAATATAAGTTGCTTGGATGTGTTTGTTTTTTTTGCACTGCCTTTTTGGAAAATACCTGCAATTTTTCATAACCCCCTCTTGCACTTCATTATATAATATCATGTTTAAAAGGTACAATGTCATGGTGTTTAAATTGTATGCTGCCCTCCAGTGGTTGTTTTCATACATTGCTCATATTGTCATACTGCAGGGCTGATTGTGATTAGAGGGATATCATCTACTGTAGGATAAACTCTGGTATAGTCACAGGAACTTCACTATTTGTCATTTTCAGTTTATTAGCACATCAATAAAATCTTGTGAGTACATATGTATAAAAATATATAGTCATGATGATGACGTTGATTTTCTTCTTGTGCGACATTCTTTATTACGAAGGCATAAAACTAAATTAACTTGTAAAGAGCTGGTTAAGCGAAGGGTGTGAGTTGTCCCTGCTGAGATACTGAAATGCATCACTGCCAGCACTAATGTGCAATTTTTCTGATGTTAGCGTTGCATTGGTAACAGTGATTGTCATCTAATTAAATCGTGGTTCGTCACAAAAGATGCTTTTAATGGAAAGATAAGCTCAGGGAATCCACTGAAGCATTCCCAAGATCAATAAAGATGTTAGAGTCTGGAGTACGAATTGTCCTAGGGTTACATAGGCCAGTTGAATTAATTAGTATTGCGTTCTAATATCCCCCACTCAAACTTTCTGACCAAGCAGCATTTGGTCAGTTGCTGGATGCATCTAGCCTCAGACTCTAATTTTATTTGCTCTTGCGTAGCTTCATTAAGGAGATTAACCTTCCATGCTTCGTTTCTACATATAAAGGTACATGGATACTGCTAATAGTCAGACATTTTATTCTGTACAGATATTCTCAGAGCCTCCCTACTGTATTCTAGATGTTATTTATGTCTCCTGGCCCATTTTGGCCCAGTTTTCTTTCTCTTGCAACAGCTTTATAAATCATGTCCATCAACCAGCTCTGGAAAAAGCTTTTTTGTCACTGCAGGAGGCCCCACCGACAGACTGATGTCTGCCCTATTTGTTATACTGTGATTTCAATCAACAGGTCCTGGGCAGGTAAGACAGAATAGCTTTTTTCTTTTTTTTCTTTTTTACTTTTCTTGGCTCAAATAGTGTTTTATGGCCACATAAAAGTACTCAATACTGAAGAAATGCTTCCCTCAGTGCCTAACACCATGCTACAGAGTCTATCAGGTTGGTCGATCTCTCCTATGTTGGCAAGTAAAACAATATTTCTCTCCCAACCAATACAAGCAACATTTGAACATACTAGGCAAGATAGTGCCTAAATCCTGCTACATGGCGTTAAAGGGCGGATCCTTATGTATTCAAATGCAAACATTCACATTTTGGTTGAAATATGTTTTAGCATCAAAATGCTGTTTTCCCAAGCGCTTCTTAAAACCTTTTCCCACCTGATGTAGGTTTCTCTAAGATAACTTTACTATAGTACAGTAACTTTGATGGGGGTCGTCATGGCCCCATGTTTCCATTTATAAAAGAAGAAAAGAACGCAGATGGACTCAACCTTACATAACATACAGTACTTTACAATTTTGCAGAACATATCAATACACATTACAAGATTCTCTGTACCGTTACATTATTACTCTGATTATCTTGCTTGTATTACATGTCAAAAATATAATCAAATGTCAGAGAATAGGTTTTTGCATCCATACTTGCTCCACTCGCACTGTATACCTTTTTAGAAAGTGAGCATAAACCTGGCAGGAATAGGAATGAAACCTTTTTGGTAACATTTAATTGTTTGAGTAATAAAACACTAATATATCGTATGTGTTAGTTAATGTAAGACAGCCAGAGAGAGAAGTGGAGATACTAGTGGTGTCAGTCCAAGCACACTATAGCAGTGTCCCGCTGAAGACATGCAACTGTGACTGAGTGAACCCCGGGGTTCCTTACAGACTGTGCCTTGTGTCAGTAGAGCAAGCCAGGGGCTCAGCTCAGGCCACCTAACTGGGAGTCAAATCAGAGGCGCTCAGTTGGCACATCATGCCTGACTGGCCCATGACCCTGAGGGACAAGACCCATGTCTGGGTCATGTACAGTCCTGTGACCCACTTACCAACTGATGGGAGGGTGACAGTCATGCTCTTGCGTATAAAGCAGCATCAACTTCACCTTCCAACGGCAGTTCCACTGTTTGCCAAGTTAACTTGTAGTTTCACATGGATTTAATGAGTTGTTTGACACTAAGATGTCATTTAAACATAAACATATATTTTTGTTCTGCCAAGGATGAATAATGTGAAAAATATGGCTTCAAATACAGTTGTTGAATGTGGTGACGCTTGGCATCCTGATTACATAATCCAGCTACTCAGTGCCCACTTCAAATACATAGAAGTTAAAAATACCTAATCCAGTAAATATGCTTGACAGTTTACAAAAAACGCTATTTTTGAATTTCTCAAAAACAACACTAAACAAGCTATACTAGTATTTTCTTATAGTTTTTACATCTCAAGAAATTCTACAACATACAATGCATAAAATGTCACAATACTTTGAGTGTTTAAATTTTAGTTTTCATTTCTGCTTGAAACCCCAGAGAGAATTTGATATAGAACTAATAAAGAACCACACTGCAGGCTGCAAAGTGGTGGAGGGCTTCTTGAAGCACATCACCTGCTTCTCTTGTTGTCACCCTCTTCCTGGCAGCACCACAGGCTCTGGTCACTGCTCCATCAGCCAACCCTAATGCGAACCATCCCCCTCTTTGCCCTCCTAATGGCCTTTACACTTCACTGTCACTCCTCAGCTTACCTAGAACACTGGACTGCAATGACGTGTCTCTGTAGGTCAATGATTTGTCCCATGTCGTGCTCATACATACCATTTTTAATCAAATGCAGCATTTTTATGAGATGAAAAATACTGCCTCAGTGTAAATAAAAAAGTAGTATGTTTAATTTTAATATGCCTAATAATGGCCATAGTAGCTTTGAAAAATCAAGTACTACAGGGAAATATTGTTGCTTATTGGTGAAGAAACTACCTCTTAAGCTTAATTTGATAAGACAGAGTAAAACTGGTCTCTCCTTGTGCGATTGGGTCTATTAGCTCACCGACATGCTATACACAGTATGTCATTTGAGTCGGTTACACTGGCAAACTGCCTCGTTACCCCTGTACCTTGTTGTGCAGCCTGACCAATTACTTTTGATCTTAAGAGGACATGACATTTGTAGGTTTTGCACTCTGAAATGACTGCACATGTTAAAAGATGCATCATGCCTTTTCCCTTGCAAATAATTTATAGCTCTCACCCCCCAGGGCTTACTCTTTGAACTTAAAGGCACAAGCTTTAAATATAGTCGTTATAGCTCTGCTTTTAAAAATATCACATTTGCGATTTGTTACAACAAATTGACAAATTTGTAGTTTTTGTGCTTAAGAGAGAAATGCATCACATTTAATACATGTTTAAAATTTAAATGAATTTCCACATTGACAACATCAATATTATGCCAATAGTTAAGATACAGAGCAGTAAAGGAGGATTTTTTGTAACGCAGCCTTAAATTACTGTGTTTCAAAACATCTTACATGCACTGTTACAATCACTGCCAGTGGGACTGATGAGAAAATACCACAGGGTAATGCAAATACCTTTTCTGATCTATTAACAACCTTCATATTTTCATCTTATTTCATATGACTAACTGGTAATAGGGGAAATGATGTATTATGTGTCATGTTTATGTTATTAGGTATACTGAAAGCTTCAGGTTTAGACATATTTTATGCTTATTCAGCAATTTGAATTGTTGCCTTTCATATCCAAATTTTCTGTGATAGATAGGCAAACGTGCAACGACTGCTAGCTTCTCTGCATATGCTGTACAATGTGTTTTAGTTTTTTTGTAGTTGATAAAGATGAAGGTAAATATAGACAGTCTATTCTGATTACTTACTATGCAGTCCCCTACATTACTGTATAAGATAATTTCATTTATCCATATACTCGATAATATGTTGGCAAAAATCACAATACAGGATTAATTTTTATCCTTATTTTACATCCTAGGTAGGTCTTTGTTGTGGTAATTTGACTAATTACTGCCAATAATGTAGCTGTAGATTAAAAAAAGAGGAGGGAAGCTTTTGTGTTTCCATAGAAGCATTTATGTTTTATTCTACCTTTGGATACAATGCTATAATACCTCTTGTATGCCTAATTTAAGATATAAGTTTACTTTCTCCTACCTCCCTGACCAACAACTTCTTTTATGGTTAGAACTAGTGCACTCAGTAATGACTGAGTTATGGACCAGGGGTAATATTATTAAAGCATCTCCTCCTCTGCTGCTGCTGGCTGTTATGATATAGCAGATAATATACATAGAAAATCAAGGGTGGGTGGATAAGTGGGAGGCTGGTTGTAAACCCAGTCCTATTCCCTAATTCTCTTGCTGGATACATGTGTTACCTTTATGGCAATTTGTCAAACACAACACTGCATGCTTGATGAATCAAGTGCCCCCTGGTGGTGATGTAATGGACCAGAAAAATAGATTTTGATTGTTCAAATTGGATGTACAAGCAGCCAAGGGCACTCTACGTCCATTTGAGCATTAATTTGCGCAGAAAGAAACGACTTGTAAAACCATTTATACACGCCTTAAACAATGTAATGTTTTATGTTGATGTTAATGTATCTGCCAGATGGAGAAAAGATGCATATTTTAATGTGCCAAGTTATTATAGAATTTACTGAGAGACAAAGCAGAGAGATTTGTTGCACAGTCATACGTGTTTTGTTTTATTTTTAAAGCCTTTTCACAAAGATTCAGCCTCTTCCGATGTCTTAGATTCAAATTGTTGTGAAATCTTAACATGGATGAGTAACCCACTGCCTCTCGCGCACAAAAAACAAACACATAAGAGACATAAACCAATGCACAAAGGACATGAGGAAACGTCCAGCCAGATGGTTTTTAGCCTTTGTGTTTCTGTGGGGAGGTCACCGAATGAAAGGGAGCCAGAGCAGGGCATTTAATCCCATCATCAGAACTGCATTCCCATGATGAGAAATTAATAACATGAGCATGCTTTCAGATTAAACCGAGCAGTTAGGACCATTAGATCGTTTTCATTGCTGGCATCAGGGCAGCAGATCCGTTTTTTCCCCCCGTATAATCCAACAAAGTAGGTTAGTGTCTATTGAGTATTAGTGCTGTGCCTGTGATCCTGTTGTTTCAGCTCCAGGACATGGAATTAACCCCAAAGACAGCTAAACTGGAGAGGGCAAAGGTTTTGGAGGGATAGGTTGGGGGTGGGACTTCAGGCCCCCCTGGACATGGGTGCAAACTGTGGGTAGTACTTCTTAACCTCTAACAGGTCCTGACACTCATCCCTGCTTATTTTCAGAACTAGTATGTCTGCTTCCCTCCATTGTCAAGTTAGTAAATTGTTACTGTACTCTCCACACACACGGACCCTCACTTCTTCACTTAAATCTGCGTTATACTTACTGTATATTACTACACAGACTTTCTTGCGATACTAGATGTCTGTTTTAGCTTATGAAAAACAGAATGGAACTTTACTTTTTTTTTTTACTCATTTAGAAAAACAAATGCTCTTGCTGTGTGAACTTTTGGGCTTCAACACATGCAGGGTCCCGTCTGATTGTGATCACAGAGTTAAAATGAGAACTCTTTTATGGAAAACAACCTATCCTAGCCTATGCACTGATACATTTGGCAAGGGGTAGACACTTATACATAAACGTGATTTTTAGTGTTTGAGTTTGATTGCAGCATTGGTCACGCAATATCTAAACTTGCATCACTTAAACAAGGTCTAACAGCTCAGTGATCCTGTCCACAGCTGCCCAGTGAGTAATAATCGGTGAAAAAGCAGAAGGCCCACATAAGATCAGTGTCCTTAATAACCACACCCAAGACCTCACACCCAATGAGATGATGAGGGGCAGTCACAGATCACGCCAGATTAGTGCAGCTTGTTTTGCACACACACACACACACACACACACACACACACACACACACACACACACACACACACACACACACACACACACACACACACACACACACACACACACACACACACACACACACACTGCCAGCTTGTCACTGCTGCCCTCTTAATGTGACAGCAAGTATACTATGAGTGACAGGACAACAAAGCACAACTTCCGTCCTATACTGTAGTGATGAGAGATGACAGTCGGACCTTGGAGATGAACGTTTTTAAAAAGCTCTTGTTTTTATTGAATGCAAAACTGGCATAGTTTTAAGAAGAAATAAGATATTTAGAGACTATGGGATCATGTGGCTGCAGTTGCTACTGTGTTCATCCATGCTCAAATATAAAGTAAATGCAATGTGGCTTAATGGAAAGTGTCCACCAAAGGCCATGGATTTCTTTTGGATATTCAGACCATTAGGACATTTTTATCACATTACAGTCAGTGTTTACAATGCACTGCAAGAATGGTGTAGCGACATAAAAGCCTTGCTCACTGTGAGATAGGCCTGCACGATAATTTTTTTTTTTTTAAACTTCCATTTTCATTTAATTTTACAAGCCAACTCATCACAAACACTACTATTTTCTTCCGTGAGTTTTAAACATAGACTGTATAAAACAAGTTTTAAAGCGCTCTCAAGCTCTGCAATGCTCTCCCTTCTCTTCATTGAGGCCTCTATGTTTATAGGCTTGTGGTGATGCACAATGTGCTATAGGTGCCAAAAAATATCTATGTTTGGTACTGCCAGTTTGTTTTGTTTTGTCATGATTCATGTGTGCAATAAACATTACACTTTGTGAGATAAAATGTTGGCAGAAAATGTGTTTCATATTTTTCCCCGAATCGTGCAGGCCTACTGTGAGACACATTTTCAAATTTACAAAATAGCATCCTACCCATGCCAATGGATGACACTTTCACATAATGAAACAAAGCAGAGCAGCTTGGGCTACTTTGTCCAGCCCTTACAATCACAGAAGAACCTAAAGCCAGTGGTGGTGCTACTGAAGCAATCTCTGATGCCATTAAAAGTGACAGCAGCTGCTCTGTCTGTCCTTGTGCACAGTATCAGTGATTCCCGCTGCCACTTCTTAAAGAGCCAGGTCACTTTTTACCTCTGTTGACCCAAGTGCCCTCATATTGTACCTTTTGTGAGCGTGCTCAAAGGCAACATGATCACTGGATTTTATGAATACTTCTTGGGATTATGAAGATGGATAGCAGCAAAGTAAATGCACTGTATAATTTTGTCCTGCAGTTAGCACAAATGTGTTTGTCGTGCAGTTAGCTCTCTATATCTGGTGATGAATTCACAAAGAGAATGCCGTGTCCTGAATTGCCCACTTGCCGTGATGCAGTCACAGTTCGCTAGGGTTTAGTCGCTATTTAGTCGCAAGTGAACTCCGCTCTGTTGTTAGTGTGACCTAAATAGGGCATTCTGGCACATTTACCTCACTTGCCCCACACAGAGACTAGAGACAGAAGAAAATCGGAGAGAGTGCAAAGGGGACAAGAGGTTTAGACAGGAGGAGAGGCAGTGAGAGAGAGAGAGAGAGAGAGAGAGAGAGGAGAGAGAGAGAGTGGGCTCAACAGAGTGTGAGAGCACGCACATGCATACTGTAAGAGAAATACTGTGGGGAGGTAATTTGAGGATACACAATATTTAACAATATTGCTTTTAAAATACGCATCACAAATACATCAATTACTGTTTTGTGTAAAAAGGTAACAAACAAGCTGTAAACATTGCTCTAAATTAATTTATATGCATGTCACATCATCATCTCTCTGTACTATGATTGTGATGGGTCATGTACTAATATTGTCAAAGGTCTGGCTTTAATAATTCATTTGATAAAAGGGGTACTATTGTAAGTAGTGTAGGGGCAAAGTATGGATCAATGACATGGTATAATGTGTGCTGATTTGTTACATAGATCTACTGTATGCTTGTACATTGATGAGCAAAAGTAATTAGTTTTGAAATGCTGTAGTACTGCAGAAGACATACTTTATAGATTGTCTTGACTTACTAAATTGTGAGACAACGAGGTTATAGGTGCTCTGACGTCACTTTAAGGTTTAAACCTCCACCTTGTCCAAAGTAGGGCTTGTTTCTTCATCTAAATTGCGATGTGCGCATGCGCAATAGTCAAATCACAGGACGTGTGATGTTAACGCTAAACCTTTTTTGCTGCTTAATAGAAAAGTAAACTTTCACTGTTCTCCTTTTACATGATTGTTACCGGCCAACCCTTCCCCTTTAAGTTGGGGTTGGGGTTTGTTATGGAAAGTGAGGCTCTCTGTGTAGAAAAGTACTGTAAGCAGCAGCTGCCGCTGACACAGTGATGCACATGCTTTTCAGTGGGTAGTGAACCTACAGTAGTCAGTGTTTTATGTTTGCTGCAAAGACAAAATAAATCACCTGATTAATGCAATGTTGTCACGATGTTGACCACAACCTGAAATTTAGAGAAAGCCACATGCATGCCTTATTAGTATCATATTAATCCTGGATTCTAATATTAAATACAATAATACCATGTGAGTTAACTAGTGTATTGAACTACCTAATTTCCTTCCAAAATCACATCAGAAGAGTAGTCAAAGCACTTACTTGCTTTGGTGTTTGTAAAACATATAAGTTCAACAAAGAATGGTTCACATTAGAAAAGTTCGTGTTTCATTTATATTTTTTATGTAGATGCACTCCCTTTCAAAACCACACCAGCAGTCGAGAATGATTTATTATTTCCAAATAGAGCAATTTATGGCATCTTGTAAACACGAGTCTCTTTTCATATCGCATTCGCAATATATATCACAGGAAACTAAATGTTACAATGTAATTTTTTTTCCACTATTGTGCATCCCTAATCCAAAATCATAAGTTTGAATAAACTTTACCAGGATAACAGTTACAGGAGTATAATTTTTAAGAAACATGTTTGTGTGTCAAGGAAAAAAACATTGATATATAGTTTGAGAGATTCCTTTATTTAAAGACAAGTAAAGATAACGTCAGGAACAGTGTTTTCTACAACATAACTGCACGTGTGTGTGCATGTGGGTATATGCGAACTGGCACATTTCTTGATGTTTGTGTTAAATGTGCCATACAATGTCTCATCTTACTGCATTGTACTGTATATGAGGGCGGGCTGATTACTGTAATCGAAAAGTAAAGCGTGAACTATGAGGGCACAAAAAAATAAAGGTAACATGTTGAATAATTGTGATTTTGATTTTAGGTCTTATTGACCAGCCCTACTGCATATTGATCAGTGTCACACTTAAAACAATTATTGGATAAGTGTTGATGGCAACTTGCGTTTATCTCTTAATAGCTCTAATACTAAATAATACAAATATGCCAACATGGCCACTTAAATTATGTTTACTACATCGTGTGGCCCTTATGAAGTCCATCACTATGATTTTATCAAAACTGTGACACTTGGAAGACTTTTAGTTCTTTGATAGGTTGTTGAAATGTAACAAAATGTGCTGTACATAATTAGAAACTTAGCAACAGGCTCGTCCCGTCCCATATGATGATGGTGGCACTATAGCAACCATCTGCTTGCAGCTATAATTTAAGATATGTGTAGATAAGGACATATCACCAGGCTATTTGATAACAGGAAAGACAAGTCAGGGTGTATCAACCAGTATGCATTTTTTATATTTTTTTCTCTCCTTTCCAAATTTTTAAGTTTCGAGACAGGATTAATATGATTCCGACAAATATACAGACAAACTAGACCCTGAGGATAAGCAGGTTTGTATAGATTTTCCCGGACAACTGGCTGTTTTGGATTTGTGCGTGAGTTAATTGCTCTGCTGGTTAAGCTCTCGGCCACTCAGGTCAATGATCTTAGCTCCAGATAATCTTACTCTGTGCTCTTGTAGTGTAGCAGGTGATAGACAACACAGAAACTCTCCCTAAACTAACCTGGCCCACTAAGACATGGAATAAAAAACATCAGTTATAAACCGGTATAAGGAAAGGAAGAGTAAACAAGTCATTAATAATGCTACCTCTTGGAATGACCTACTAGAAGGTAAACGTTTCATGTCCTACCACCTGGTTGAACTTCTTTTAATTTCATTAGATCTACACATATAGTATGTTGTTTTCCTGTGTGAAAAAAAGTAGAGCAAAGGCTTCTAAGTGCTGCAAAGGGTGGTTGTAAAAATGTGTGTGGGGGGTGGGGTGGGGGGGTTGGGGGCACAAGGACGTATCAAAGATCACATGGTACTCTTCATCCTGTAGAGGGCAGTGAAGACACATGGCACAGTGTAAGCCAGGGTGCTGTCCTGTCCTCTCAAAGTACATGTTCTCCAAGCAGGGCATCTGTAACAGCAACACATACATGCAGTAGTGACATGTAATAAAGGAAATGTTTTTAGATCCACTTATCTGCAGCATAAATTTGTTAAAGTGCCCCCCCCCCAAAAAAACACTTTTTGTGGGATTTGGGGTATTATTTTGGGTACTTCCACACGCATACAAACTTGAAAAAAAAACTATCCATTTTGAGTGAGATAGAGGTTTCTGAATGTCCTCTGCCTTCAGTCCCTGGGTGAGCTGTTCAAAATCTGCACGGCTTTCTACGTAACTAGCCGAGATGAGGTGACTAACCGTAGTACATGCTAGCACTAGGATGCTAGCTCATTCTCTATGGCAAAAACACTGCTACAAGACACACTAGTTCACCATAATCTACAAAAGAACTACTTCCATGTCCTTGTTCTGCAGGTATTCCACAAGTGTGCCCTTGTTTAGAAGAAGTCTCCCAGCTAATTCTGCCTTATACTGACCAAAGTTGGAAAAAAGTTATCTAGCTGATGTGAGCCTTACCTACCTACTGCGCATGTGTGACTCCCAACAAAGATAGTATAGAAGTGAGATGTCTCACTCTGTAGCTAAAACAGAGACCTAAACACACAGGGTGAAAAGAAGATCTGCAGCAATGTGCAGTACAACAAAAAATATGGTGTTTTTTGAAAATGAAACGATTTAAGCCTATTCTGGTACAATCTCAAAATACAATTATGAACCTGAAAATGAGCATAATATGGGTGCTTTAATGTAACAGTAATGGACAACTCAGCATCCAACCTGTAGGAGGGCCGAAGAGGAAAAATGCTTTGGTGCCTACTATAAAGGTGCTGGTTGACAAGTAGCTAATGCTAATGCTTGGGCTATAACAGTAGCCAATTCTTGGTGGGTAACACAAGATTATAACATTGTTCAACCCTTATTTTTAGTATGATTGTTTTGACCACGGTTACAAACTCTGGGCTACAACAATTCATCAGTAACATTAACTCTATAGATAGAAGACTAGCACACCCCTGTCTGTCTGCCTCACTCTCTCGGCACTGCAAGGCTTCAGTTGGGATGAGAGCTGACAACATCCCCGGCCACACAGTCAGCACTTAACTCTGGAGCTAAGGACGCTAACAGCAGTTTACTGAACCGTCGGGAAACAGACCCAGGCATCCAAGTCAGAACAGCGGTTGTTTTTAACGTTACACCCCCCCCCCAAATCACTTTTAGCCATCTTTACAGTTAGCTAACTGTACCCGATAAAAGGGGGAAAAGGCACCAAAAGGTCTAATGCTACTAGTGATTTAAAGATGTGGTAACATTGGATCTGGATGGGAGGGATAACTCTGGGAGTTGGAAGGGGTGTGTTGCGATTCTACCTGCTCACTCCGCGACACAGGTTGAGGATTTGAGTGTGATTTCAGTTTTTTATTGCTTATTGTTATAGCCCTAGTTGAGCATAAATGTTGCATGTGCATGTTGGCAAGTATAGCCTAAACTTTACAGTATCTTACTTTTATTGGAGGGACATTACTGCCATAAAGTGTACTGGAGTCGCTACACTTTCATTCATGGGTTCTCTGAGTCAAGTGTGATGTAAAATCGGGTAGTGCGGTCTGGTCTTTGGCTAAATACACAATGAGCAGAGCAGTGTAGCCTCCTGGTTTTTCAAAACTTACGTTGGTGTCCTTTCTTTGAGAGAACTTTATTTTTTTTTTTACCATTGACTGTCAGGCTCCTTTGCTGTTAATAAATGACCCAGACGGCATTTTGATAAATGAAGTGGTCTTTTTGTATCACTGTTTTTGTATCACTCTTCTCAACCTTTATTTGAGAGAAATTCATCTTTTGACACCATTTCTCCTGTAAGAGTTTCTGCATTGAAGCCATTATGTTAATTATGCTTCTGAAATGTCAGTAAGGGACATGATTAGGTAAATATTGATTTCTTGGATCGTTGTTTGGCTATAAAACACTTGGTTTACTGTGTGCTGCATGAGTTTTTTTGGAAAAATCTTTAGTTACATTTTAATACCATTGCTGCTTTTTTGGACACCAGAGCGATGTATTGAAGGAAAATAGGTCAGATTTTGACCCAGGCCATTGTGACATTGTATGTGCTTTAATGCCAACTGAGATACCAGGACAGACAATGACTGTTTTCATTATTTTCTCCGTTTATTTGCTGTGACTATATGACTTTGGTTGTCTGATTATTTGATTTAGATCTCGATTTCTGCCACACATACATGTTTTGATTAACAAAATGTACTTCAGGAAAATGTATTCGTCATCACTGGTAACACTTAAAGTGAAATTACATAAAGCTGTCATAGACTTTTGAAATTTTGTTGGAATAATTCCCCAATAAATAATTAATTTGATGTTATGAAGTACCATCAATGAAGGATTTTTCACAGTCCACATCTGCCGAACAACACCATATCTAGTACTCCTATGGCTGCTGAAAAAATATCCCGCCTCAGTAGGCTCCGCACATATGAAAAACAATTTTACCAGTGTACACTCATCAGTGCATAGCACTTGGTCACTTATGTCAGATGATTATTACATGCCACTCTGAGATAGGAGGCCCCGGGATCAAATCCTCCTTGGTGCTTTAGGCTATCAGAGTGCAGATTCTCATCCAACGTATTGTAGAGGATTAGGCGAGTAATGCCTGTGATGGCACATCAGTGGCACATGGTCCAAATTGCTTCCTGTCCTGGCTCTTTTGAAAAGTAAGTGCAGCAGATGAACTAATAACACAAGAGGTAGAAGTTCATGGTATTTAATTGGTAAACCTGCTGCATGTCCGCTACAATGACATGGTCAGCAAACAGCCAGCTTTCGTAATGTGCCCTTGATGTGCATAAATTATTACTTTAACAATCTTATGATATTCTTATATCATGTATTCCTTTGCCAGATTTATCATACATTTAAATCTCTGATTGAGTTCTGATTCATTTTCTTACACAATGGGATCTCCTTCATCACTTCCTCCTCTCATAACCTGGATATCAGTGCTCTGAAAAGGGATGCCATGTGCCACATTATAAGCAGTTGAAAGTAAAAGATAGGAGACAAGCCTGGGTCATCGTGGCAATCTTCCAAACAGCTTTTAAACAGTGTTTCACAATTGATAAACAACCGTGCCTGCAATTAATATTGTACATTCATGGTAAAAGGCATTCAGCATAATTACTCCACTGTCTCCTCCAGTAATATGCACATTCAGTGTTATTATAAAGCACACCAGTAAATCATATTAAGTCATAAATAAGTGCCGGTAGAATTAATTAATTTTATACACACCCCTCCTCCTTGTGTGGTACTTTACATTAAACTATGTCAGCAGTTATGGATGCACTCTTTAAACAATGACATTTTACATGCCTTTTTAAAGGGAGCTGTTTACTAGGGGATAACTTGAAGAGTTTGAATAGTAAATATGTTTAAACTGTCCTTAATGTTTTAAGCATTCTTTTCCTCAAAACATATATGTAGTTGATTAGATTACTTTTTCTCAAATAAATTAACATTGGTTAAAGTGTTCATAAGCCCATTTTCAGGTTCATGATTGTATTTCGGTTTACATGGTTAATTTTTTAGTTGTATTGTACATTGTTGTAGTTCCTCTTTTCACTCTGTGTTGAGCTCTCTGTTTTAGCTACAGATTGAGGCATCTCACGTCTTTTCAATTTTTGTTGGGAGTTGAATATCCGCAGTAGCTACGTAAGGACTACTAGCCAGTCAGAAGCAGAGTATGAGGGTGTGCCAGGCTAGCAGCTAGGTGATTATTTTAACGTGTTTTACAAAGTGATCCACGTTCATCACAAAAGTAAAGGCTGCACTACAACAGAGCTGTTTGTAACCGCTTGTGAACAGTGTTTTCTGTTGGAGATGGTAAGTCCCTTTGGGAAGGACTTACCATCTACCATCTAAGATATATAACACAATAAAGGAAAGGGGAAAACGCAAAAAAGTATAATATGAGCACTTTAAGTTTTTCCTTATACAACCATGTAGACAACATTTTAGATTCTCACAACAGGCTGGCGTTTGTAACATTCATTAAGCGGCTGTATGTGGCCTCTAAAATGTAATTAGCCAGTTACCCAGGCAGGGGCAAGTTATAGATATAGTTGTAAATGATCCCTGATAATACATTTTATGATGTTATAAATGACCAATTGGTATGATCTGTTTTTTGTGGTAAAATTTCGAAAAGTCTGTCTTAACATAACACTCACATGCCGATATTTACATTGAAAGAGGTCACTGTAATAACTCCTCCTCTCCATACTAGAAATGAAGAAACCTATTTCTTTTCTGTAAAAGATGGGGAAAAAAAATCTACAGCCCTTATTTCATGCAATAATGCATTCCAAGTTCAGGTAATGCTGATCTGAGGCTTGAGCAGTCTGAATTAGCTGAATCCTATCTTCCAAAGTTACGGTGTTTTTAGCACAAAATTCCCTTTTTGTTTGCCACGGCAGTTTCCTTGCTTGCACATCGTGGTAGTCACATCCACTGTGTAGTTTGTTGAGAGAGAGGAGAGAGAGAAGAGAGAGAGAGAGAGAGAGAGAGAGAGAGAGAGACTGTCCTTACGAATAAAACCAGTTATTGTCGTAGCCAAACTGTTCAAACTAATGAGAATGACAAAACAGAACAAATTCAGTGAGTAAAAACAACGTTTTGATTGAATGGATAAGAGTGGTGAGTGTGGCATGACTGTTGTCTAAGTCCAGACCTTTAAAACCGCCTACTTCACAGAGTTAACTATTTTGTCTGGCTTTGTGGCAAAAAACAGTGATTTCTTGATAGAAAAACGCTTAATCAAATGAGTGCAACAGGGTAACTTACGATTAGCCAATCACTGCCAGGGGGAGGGGGACTTATGTCGTTGTCAAGCTGTGTGTTTAAAAAGCAGCATGTTGCCAAAATTGTAGTTTAAAAAAAAACAACAACTTTGCTCCAGTGGTGTAGTGGCATACCGTGAGCCGCCGCATACAGAACATCCGAATTTACTTGATTCGGTCCGATAACATTTGGAGAATAAGGAGAGCCGCACAATTAAATTATTTAGCATATGGTTAAAGTGGAAGTTAGCTGGGTCAGACCTGAAGTCTTTTCTAATTGATTAAGAATATCCAAATATCCTTCCCCCACAGAAATCTTTTGGAGTGCAGGCGATGTCAAACAGAAGATGTAAACTGGGTGTAACTAGTTAATGATTCTGTCTGATATCATGCGCGCATGACTGCGTTGTAAAAGCAGCACTGTGGACAAATGCATTGTACAGAATTCATCATAACAGCCATGATAGTACAGGATATTTTATTTTTCCCCCAATTTTTCTCCCCATGTAGGACTGGCCCTTACAATGTTATGTATGTATAATGTTTGTACATACTGGATCCTATTATTTGGGACCTGCTGTCTTTTATTTTGATTTAGATTTTATCTTCTTATATTCAAGATTTTTCAGTATAGAGTACAACGCCAACATTCCATCTAAAATGTATTTATTGAATTCTATCTATCTTTTGACCTGAAAGTGCACCCTGTGGTATATCTCTTAGCAGATTGTAAACATACTAATGAACCAGGGTTATGGTTTGATGAATTCTAATAACTGGTCCTCTGATTTATTCTATATTGTATCAGATTAATATGTCTGAATATGAGTGCATTAGAGAACATATGACAGCACTTTTGTAGTTCCTATCCTCTTGTCAGGTTTCTCTTTTTTTGATAAATACGAGATGTTGTCTTTGATGGCTGCTCAACAAAGAGAGAGCTGTCTTCAGCTGTAACCTCTCTGCACCAGAATCTGGAACATGACACATGTCAGGCTGTGATAAATGGTGCAGAGTCTCAGTAATTTCACCAGGAATGCCCTTGAGATGCCCAAAACCCCAATAGCAAATCCTATTGTTGAATTAAACCATAAAAAGAAATCCTTCCCCCCTGACATAATAGGAACCGTGCTGAAAATGAAGGATTATTTTTTTATTCTCCAGGATTTACCTGGAGTGTTTTGACTTGGACATAAGGGGTGTTTGCTTGCCTGCCTGCATTATAGAGAGAACATAAGAAAGTGCATGGCACTATATGTTCATTTAAATGTATGGCACTTACAATAAGACTTTTCATGTTAAAACTAAAATGAAAAATAATTTATATTTTAAAAAAATACATCACTTAAACTGTAGTTATTAGCAGTCTTTCTTATCGATTGATTTATTTTTGGTTACCTAAAGTAAGTACTAATGCAACAGCGAGTCATTATATTTCATAGATTCATTACATCAGATTGCATTTTTTAAAACCCATTTTAGAGACACTCTGCCAACACTGGATTCATGGCACATTTGGCTAACTGTGATGAAGCTGTCTCTTTGTTTTTGAATTAAAGGTAGCACAAAACACTTTCTTTCAGTTGTGATCACATTGACTAACCAAAGACGTTGTTTTGTGTTTGCAGTTCCTGTTTAAATGCTGAGAAGTTTGAAATGAAATTCACTCACCAATGATAAAGCCACTATCTCTAAAATCCATATAGAACATAAATGGGACATAAAACAGAAATCCATTTGTATTTATTTGGACAAATACACCCTCAATTTGAAACAACCTTTCATTTAAACAAGGACTTCAATGACTGCACTCTATTAAGCATTAATAATGTAAGTGAGATACAGGCTGTGACAAATAGTCTCACGATCCAATTCCCTATGGAGGCCTATCTGTAAAAATAACAGAAAAAAAAAAAAACTTATTGTCACCGGTTTTCTTGCTCAGGCTCACTGAGCATTCTTGCGTGTGGTGATTTACCCAGCAATTAATCCAAAAACTGTGGCTAAACTACCCTCTGTGATATCCTCTCCATCCTATGACAAATAGAACAGAGGAATCTTAATTAGGAGGGAATGTGCTGCAGATGTATTAGAGTAGCGATGGGAAAACAGATGAGGCCATCACACTGCACAGCAGGGAGCTGAGGAGTCTGGTCCCCCATCGCTGTGTCCTATCCATAATGCCACGAGTGTGCCAAATGCCTTTGCTGTCATCTGCACAGTGCCACTGGGGCCCCCAGGGGCCGCGGAGGTCCTTACTATCCAGTGATTGAGTTCAGCCTCTCACCAGTGCACTTTGGCTCATTCATTCATTTAGAAAACCTTTACCATCACTATGACCCTAAAAATATGCTGCTCATTATATAATAGAGAGCAACCACTAATGCTTAGAAATATATAAAATATAGTTTCAGTCTCCAAATTTTTCTTGGGATTTTTTTGCTATGATTTACTGGTAAAGCAAACATTTTTACAGTAAAGTTAACTGGATCTTTAAAGTAAATGGATGTGAACTGGACGCAATAAATCATGCAACCATATCTGCGTAGCTTTGCCCCGTGTCTTGGCCCTGAGACTGCTTCTTTTTAATTTATTTTTTAAGTTTCCATGTTGGTCATTGACGTTCCCTTTTGAAAAATAGCCCTACTTTGACTGTGTCTGTTCAGCTGGCTGCCTTCAATTTTATACCTGCAAAGTTTCAATCTAGGCCCTCCCTGCGTCCTTTAACATTCGGTGCCCGCGTCAACACCCTCCCCCACCTTTTTCTCCCTTTTCCAGGATTACTGGTAGAGACTGCACTTGTGCTGTTATTTTCAACCTTGGTGGACAGGGGCTTTGGTATGTATTCTGGAAATACTTCAAAGAAAAGCAAAAAGGCAGCAATTTTCTGCTTGAATATCCCTCTGACTAAGTCCATTGATCATCCCTGGGGTTCCTGAGAGAGAGGGAGTGAGATGGAGAGGCATGTTTTATCCTCTAATAACTCCTACTTTCACCCCTTCCTTCTTCTCTGTTGTTGTGTTGTTGTTGGTGGCACTTCTGCTCTATTCCTTGGAGAGCCGCTGAGATTGAAGTTATTTTATGCTTCGGCTCCCTGGGACCCAATTTGAAAACTCTTGTGTGTCAGTTTTCACACACTCCTGTCATATAGCAAGGAGCACTGCAGAGTTTTGCCTTTTACTTTTTTCTGTGAATGCATCTTGTGGGGCATTCTGCATTTTAGTGATAAATAGGTCAAGAAAAGATCGCTTGTTTATGTCTGTTTTTAAAAATTCATACAACTTTGGTTTTGTCCTGCAATAAATCCCAACTTCATAAGGTTGTAATTCAGTTTTTATTTTAGATTAATGTGATTCAGCTTTATGTTCATTTTGGAGGAGGCAGTTTGTGATGCTGTTGAATTGTTTTGTGTTATTCTGATGGTGTTTTCTATTATTTTGTCTACTGTCCACCCCATTTAAATAATTGAGTTTAAGCTAAATAACAAACATCTCTCTGTATAATGCAATACAGTTCAAAAGCATCACAAACTACATCCTCCAAAATTACTATGTTGAATCAACACCTCTATTAAAACACTCCATTATAATCTTCCTGATTGTAGGATCTATTGCAGGGCTGTTGTATTAGACCGCTGGCAACTGAGTCTATATGTCAGCAATATTTGAGCTCTATTGTAAACATTTAGATTTTGAGCTAAAAAAGCATTTTAAAACCAAAGCATGGTTTGAAAACAACTTCCTAAAACCTGAGGACTTTCTGAAAAAACTTGACAGAATTGTCAACTTCACTAAAACCTTTATTTCTCAGCCTCTGAAGCAGACTCAAACATGAAATAAAACTTGTTTGAGATGTTAAACCTTTGGCCTTTATTGTAAGTATTTTCTTTTCCCTAAGGTTTATTAACATTTAGAAGAAAAATGTCAGCAAGCATGTCACAGCCTCGTCTGAATCCTCTTAAGTTATTGTCATTATTGTTTTCATCCAAGTAACTGCTGTAGTCTGCATTGATGTCGCTCCCCTCACTCGGGTCGACAGCCCGTGTCTAAAGTGTTACTTTAAAAAAACTTTTGATCGGGCTAAGAGCGATGGAATTTATTTTCTCGTAATACATTTCACCTTCCCCATTGTATTCCAGCAAATCATGTTGCAATTCACTGGTCATGTGTCTTGATAACGATGATATAATGTAAAACGTGCTTCCATCGCATCTGGCTTTTCATGGAGAAGCACCTGTTGTTGCATCCTGTCTTGATTATTTTAAAATGATCTTTAGTTATTATGTCATTTTAATTGTGGGGCCTAGACATGCTTCATGCTTGTTTTTTCTCTACTGTATATTGCCATAAGTTGGCTTGTACATGTATATATTTTGTCTTACCTGTAAGGTCTATTGGTCAAGGTGGGGAAGGATGTCTGGGTCACAAGTGAGCTCTGTCTGATTTTGGTGTACTGGCGCAGGCATCTTTCAGACACCTCTCTTCACCTGCCAACATCCTCCATCTCTGGCAGACTCAATAAAGTGCAGCTAATTGGAAAGTGATGACAGACAAGTCAGGCCCAATTTATTGCAGTTTGAAGACAACCCATTCACTTTCCCCTCTGTAGCCTGGCTGAGTCCCGATGTGGGAGCATTGCTTTCACCCCCCCTAAGCATGCATTTAGCATCTGGTATTTATGTCTGGTAACGGGACATTGAAACAACCCATAGAGAAAAATGAATGAACTGAATACCACGCATTCTTAAAAAAAACTGTTGGTGGATTAGCCTTGCTGCTTACATTGCCCTCTGTCAGTGATGCCAAAGGTATTTCGCCTAGTGCAAGCAGGTTAATGCGAGCATGTCACAACAACACAATCTAGCCCTACCAGTTTGCGCTATTAAAGATGTTTCGTCGTGCTAAAATAAAAATAAAATATTTTTGCGTTTTTTTTTTTAAACGGCATGTTCTTCACTAGATGAAGGGATTTAGTTGTCACAGCTCAGAGCATTTAAATTGGAAAGCTATGAAATACATGAAATTGGGTATTATGCATATCAAAACACAAATAGACCAATATCATGTATTCCATGTTATAAACTTTGTTTTCTACTGCTAGATTGCTGAAGCCCAAGCCTTGACACTTGTGATGTACTCTGCCAAGAACATTAAGTATCCGAAAGTGATAAAGCTTCAATTTGCTAGACCATTAGACTAATTACTGCAATAATTAAGTAACTACTTGATTAGAACTAATGGGTACCTAATTATCCAGGAAGAAAGGATCAGGTGGTAATTAATAGAGTCAAGCTGATGTCTTCTGACTTACCAATGCTGATTACCAAACATACAGAAATGAAACTGGTGATGACAAAATAAAAAAATAAAAATGTTTGCCTAACCCCCTGTAGCTAAGGCAAATAGTGTCTTAGTATCACATCACTTGAGTGGATTGTTAATGATTTTTAGTAACAAGAACATTACACATCAATACATTATACTAGATGATTAGCCTGCATCTTTTCTAATTCATCCCTGAGAAGGGGTTGATGTCAATAGTATTGATAATGGGTAAAAATAAGTAATCAGTATTATTCTGTACTTGACAACCGTTATTTGTGTGTGTGTGCGTGTGCGTGTGCGTGTGCGTGCGTGTGCAGGGTTTAGACTACATGCACGGAGCTGTTACTCTTAAACTTGATTCTAATCACATTTCACAATGAACATCTCTCCCAGACTGAAAAAGACGAATAGAGACAAATCTAAAATTTATAGAATTCTACAATTTGCATAAAGTGCATTATCTAAACATGTAAGTGAAAAGTAGGGGTGTTGATAAGGTCATTAAAATTTAAGTATATTGAATGTGGAATATTATATTTATCTATCAATCCATCAAACTGCTACTTACTTAATGTATAATTGTTGTAAGACGGGCAGCAGTCAAGCCTAGTCTACATTATAATACGGTATGCATGACTATGAGTAAAAGTAAAAGTGAAATCTGACACTTTTTGATGTATAGTTCTTTTTTAAATTAATGTTTGAATAATATGTGCCTAGAGGGTGGGCTATAAATTAAAATGGAGAATTGAGGTATAAATTTTTAAGGGTCATCCTCATCTATTTCCATTATATATTTACAATGGAAAGAATCACTGTTATTTGGATTAAACAGACTCTTACACTGCATTACTCCAAGCAGACAGATTGAAGGCTAAAGGGGCAATTAGGAATCTTTCATTTTCCTTAAACAACCTCACAAAGAATGCAATTAATGAAAACTACAGTGTCATTTTTGCTCGGCTTACTTGATTATTTATTTAAAACTGAAACAACTTAGTTCCTTAATCGATTAGTTGATACTAAAGGTTGAGTGAAAAGACATCACCTCAGACTCTGGGAAGTTTTGGTATGTTTTTTGTCTTCCTTTTTTTCGATTTCTCATAGACTAAAAGATTGACAGTAAGTAATGTATTACTTATAAACATTATCCATATTTGATTATGCATTGTAACCGTTTTATTGCGGTTATTTATGTGCAGGTAATGATACGAAGAAGCTCTAGTTTAGCTTGTTGGTAGTGTAGTTAGTGTTCCACAACCTATTGAGGAAAACTCCCTAAAACGCTGCCATTCCAGCTGTGGCAATCGCATGGGGAGCATGCGATTACAAATGAAAGGACTGTGAAGGAGGTGTGGGGTCTTCAGCTGACTATACCTAAGTTCTCTCCCTCTGCATATTCCTGTGAGAGCATGCCTTTTATCATAGGGCAGGATAAAAATAGCATACTTTGTGTGTGTTTCTGTCATGGTATGGCATTTGGAAGGTAAGGGCTCCTATAAGTAGCAACAGTGGTGTCAATTAATCAAGGGTTTATAGGCCGTGTTCTACAAGACATCAAAGTTTACTGCTCTCAACAGAGATCGCTGTTTGAAACATGGGCAGACTCTGCAGGCTTGTATGTTCATTACTCTATTCAGGTGTCCAACAGCCTGAAACTTTATATTCATTATTTACACACTACAAATACACAATAAGTTGACAGAGAAGCATTGTCTTTAAGGAATGTGAGATTGTATCATATCAAACTAATTGTAGTGAAATAACACTTTATAACTCAGTCAGTATCCACTCCTCCCTGTGCTCTAACACCTCACCCAATTGATATGCAGTCTAATCGTCTGCTAGGAGCTGATGTGATGTAAATGAAAGTAATTAGGGAAACGTCAAACATAATTAATAAAACAGGTTTAAGTTGTGAAAACACTTGTCAGCGTAATAAATGAAGATTTCACCTCTTGTCTCCATCACGCTACCCTCCCTTTTTTGCCACTGTTCAATTAGGTCACAGATTGCTCCTAAGTTACCACTCCCCTCGCACTTTCACTTTTACCCTCTATCTCTTGATCCCACAGCCTTTCCAATTCTATGCAAAGAGACCTGAGAGAAAAGACGGGGGGAGCCACCATCCTGTGGAAGGTGAAATAAATTTGCCTGTCCATCCACCGCCTGGATGAAATTAATTGCAGACTCCTCATGCTGTCTGGGTACAACTGGGGCATTAACATAAGCAATTTGCGTCTAACTTCTTCTGCCGGCTGTTTAATAGAGCATCGGACCTGGCCGATAAGGCTTGAGGTCCCTGACGCATTAGCATTTTCATAATATCAAAATATTATAGTACCATGATTTGCTAAAGCCCATTCATTATTGATAAGAACAAAAGGTTTTATAAATTACAAAAGGGGAGCATGACCTATAATTACGGCAAGCAAATTAGGGTGTGCAGTAAAGTCAGTTACATTTTGAAGGAAAATAATGATGCTGGAGACCTTTCTCCTTCCCACAGGATTGAAAAAATAATAGATTCCTTCACAGCCTCACACGAGGTTGAGGAGCATGCTCGCAGGTTCATGAGGGACAATGTCTGCACAAGAACGAGAGCAAGTGTCCCTGGCCCATACACAATCGCTGCATGAATAAAACGGGCCATTAGGCCAGTTAGTTTTACTTAATGAACATACTCAATCCAAGAGAGATATTTATGCAAATAAACAAATTTAATTCCAACAGTTTACTGAACAGTACTGTCAAATAACAGGCTTACACAGCAACCCAAAACAGTGATTTAGAATTTAGTATTTCAGGACCTGACTTGGTCTTGCAGTGATTGTGACGCAATGCAATGATAAAGCATCCACTGTTAGTTGTGGTTGGAGACCTACAGAAATATAGCTCTGTAAAAGATATTTGTTTTAATAATGACTATGCCCTTGTTATACAGTGATAATTAATCTCACCTTATTTACTGAAGGTGAGAAAGATATCAGATTCATTTTAGTTTCTGCTCACTGTTACTGTATGGGGACATACATCTCATGACTGAGAGTAAAGTTGGAGGTTTTGTGGATGTGTTCATGCATAGTAATCGATATTGGATCATTTCATAAATAAAAACAAACAAACAATTGTCTAAAAATTGTACACTTTTTGTCCCTCTAGTTTACTTGAATGTTTAAAAATATCACAAGATGCTGTCTCACAAACAGCCGACTGATGTAATATCTATGCTCTGTCACCAAAGCACAATAATAGCATGCTGTTACTCTCCTCTTTTCCCATTTGTGTCATATTTTCAGGTGTGGAACCACAGATGCCAGTTGATGCTTCAGGGTAGATGAGATAATTGAGCAAGTTCTCTGGAGAACTCCATCATTATCCACTGTTTGTTACTGCAGTTTGTTTGCTCCAGATGATAGGAATGCAAATTCACCAAGACAATTTGTTTTACAACAAAACCCAGTTTATCTGGCCTATGCTTTTCAGCAAAGCTACACGGTTTAGTGCTTTAGGGTGCTTTATAGATCATTTTTTTTCATAGTAGTGTCAACTACTATGAAAAAAAGTTATGAAGTTATGAAGTGCCAACTTTGCACTTCATAACTCTGAAAATAAATGTTGAAAACCCTAAAAAATGGCAAACAAGTCTGGCCAGGTGAGCTCAGTGGTAGAGCAGGCGCACATGTACTGCATCTACTGAGAGGTTTATGCCTCGACGTAGAGGTCCAGAGTTCGAAACCAACCTGTGATGATTTCCTGTATGCCTTCCCTCTCTATCTCTCCCCTTTCTCACTTAACTGCCTGTCAAAAATTAAAGGCAGAGTTTTTATTTTTTATTTTATTTTTTTTACAAACGTGTCTTACTGGACACTTACCAGTAACAACCATTAAAAAGGAGTTCCACAGTACTGCAGGTGAATGATGTAAACTCTTTGAAATAAAAGATTATTAATTATAATTCTTTTAAGGATGGTGCTGCAGCCTCAGTACCTATACTTATAGCTTCAATACCATTTCACCAGTAATATGATATGATATTAATATACTATATTAGAGTTTACACATTTACTCTAGTAGCTATGTCTAGTTCTAATTTCTCCCACTCAAATTCTCTCTTTTGCAGCAGCCGCTGTGTTGCTTTTTTGACAAATATACTGTATGTTGGAACTTTCGCCGACCAGTTTGTTTGTTGCCATGGCGAATCATTGTATCATGACTCCATTCATGCTGCCTTTTTATAGTGGTTGTGCACGTGCTTAACTCTGAGTGAACCTACTCTGAGTTGATTGAACCAACTCAAATCAGAGTTTCCCATCTCAGGATAAATCAACTCAGAGTTCAGGGTTAAACTCAGAGTTTGTAAAACCTCCTTCCTGATGCTGGCCCCTGGAGCAGCACGAGCATTTGTTTGAGGTGTTTCTGTCTTGGACTGTATGCAAAGATGGATGGCTTGACGGCTCTCCAAAAGTGAAGCCAAAACATTTTCACCGCCCAATCCCTAATTTTGGAGACTTGTGGGGGTAACCGGGGTGTTTTGGCTTCACTTTTGTACAGTGGGAGGAAGAGAGGACGCATCCATCTTTATTGTAAATACAGTCTAAGGTTTCTGTCTCTCTGAGGAAGTCAAATATTCATTCTCGTTTTAGCTCTTGTTTTTGGTCTACAACAACTCTTGATGGAAATATCTGGCTTATAAGATGCTAAATGCTCCACGATGTTCACCAGCAAATTGCTATGCTTTGTCTGTTACTAGCTACTTGGTGCTGGACAACCTGCTAGAACAGACGTGGGTGAGAATATAATAGTATATCATGGGCAGCCCACCTCATTGATAGAAATCCAATTTCTTTAAATTGTTCTTTTAGTAATTGTGCTATCTTCTCATTCCTTATCCTGTTTTGGTCATGGCAGTGGAGCAACTCAAAACTATAATGGGGTTGGATGTGCGCAATATTCATAATTTCCAATTTTGTTGCCACATCGACCAGATCTGGAATTACCCAGTTCCACAGTTATTCCCTATATTAGTAGCTAGTGGTCTTAAACATTTCTCTTTAACTATCAGTGTATAGCTACATATTTTTAACATAGTATTATAACCAGTGGGAATTATAATCATTTATTTCACCCATCCTTGTAAAGTGGAAAGTTTGATTGCGTCCTATTGGGCCCGTCTAATCACTGCCACACTGTGTCCCAGAGTGCTGCAGGCTCCTTATCATTCATTAACCTCTAACTGTGATGTTGCTCTGTTCTCTTCATTCAGTAATATAGCATTTCAAGTCTTAGATATATTTTGCAGAAGAAACAGTGACCATGTAGGGAGAATATATTGTGAATTCAGGGCTTCGTTAAAGGTGACTCCACTCTCTCTCCTTGTCCCCTCTCAATTTCTCTGCTTCTAATCTCCCTCTGTCTTTAACAATGGAAATTAATTAGCCTGCTTATTTTTCTATAGTTGGAGAGAGGCTCCCCATCTGGATGGAAGACAGTCCTCTGTGTGCCTGATTAATGGCGTGGAGAGACAGTTGCCAGTTCTGAAGCCTTGCTGTCTGGCCCAGGTCAGAACTTCCAGAAGGCAAACCTAATGTGTGTGTGAGAGAGAGAGAGAGAGAGAGAGAGAGAGAGAGAGATATTAGTGTGCTCTTTAATAATGAGCAGGACCTACCTAAGTTATTTTTAGTTCTAACAATAAAAAGTTATCAATTCAAAGTCATTAATAGATTCGGGGATATGGAAGCCTGAAAGAGAATTAGGAAATGTGCATTGTTTTTTTAAAAATTGAAATAACTTGAAATATTCTAAAGCAGTACTATATTGTCGTGGCAGTGTATGTCAACATAAATATACATAGTTCAAATAATACAGATTATACAAAATCGATTCTAAATTTATTTACTACATATCATAAAGGATCTTACAGTGGGGCTCGAAAGTTTGGGCACCCCAGGTAAAAATGTGTATTAATGTGCATAAAGAAGCCAAATCTCCAAAAGGCATCAAATGACAGTTTAGACATTTGTACAATATGTTACACAAAGTTAGATCTTATTTCCATCATTTACACTTTCAAAATAACGGAAAACAAAAAAATGGCGTCTGCAAAAGTTTGGACACCCGACAGAGTTTGTAGCATGCACCGCCCCCTTTGGAAAGCTGAGACCTGACAGCGTCATGGATTGTTCTCAATCATCGTCTGGAAAGACCAGGTGATGTCAATCTTAAGGTTTTAAATGCCCAGACTCATCTGACCTTGCCCCAACAATCAGCACCAAGGGTTCTTCTAAGTAGCTGTCTAGAAAACTGAAACTAAAAATAGTTGACGCTCACAAAGCAGAAGAAGGCTATAAGAAAATAGTAATGTGTTTTCAGATGCCAATATCCTCCGATCGGAATGTAATTAAGAAATGGCAGTCACCAGGAACAGTGGAAGTTAAAGCAAGATCTGGAAGACCAAGAAAAACATCAGACAGAACAGCTCGCAGGAATGTGAGAAAAGCAAGTCCAAACCCACGTTTGACTGCACGATCCATCCAAAAAGACCTGGCAGACACTGGAGTTGTGGTACACCATTCCACTACAAAGAGATACTTGTACAAATATGGTCTTCATGGAAGAGTCATCGAAAGAAAACCTTTCTACAATCATGCTTTGGGGTTAGTGGCACAGGGAACATTTCAAGAGTAGAAGGAAAAATGGATTCTATAAAATTTCAGCAAATTTTCGAAGCTAACTTGATGCTATCTGTTAAAAAGCTGAAGTTAAAGAGAGGATGGCTTCTACAAATGGATAATGATCCTAAACACACCTCAAAATCCACGGTGGATTACATCAAGAGGCGTAAACTGAAGGTTTTGCCATGGCCTTCACAATCTCCTGACCTCAACATAATTGAAAATCTTTGGATAGACCTTAAAAGAACAGTGTGTGACAGACAGCCCAGAAATCTCAAAGAACTGGAAGACTTTTGGAAGGAAGAATGGTTGAAGATACCTCAATCAAGAATTGAAAGACTCTTGACTGGCTACAAGAAGTGTTTACAAGCTGTGATACTTGCCAAAGGGGCCAGTACAAGGTATTAACTCTGCAGGGTGCCCAAACTTTTGCAGACGCCATTTTTTTTGTTTTCTGTTATTTTGAAAGTGTAAATGAGGCAAATGAAATCTAATTTTTTTTGACATATTATACAAATGTTTAATCTGTCATTTGATACCTTTTGGAGATTTTTCCATCTTTTCTTGGCTTCTTTATGCACATTAATACATATTTTTACCTGGGGTTCCCAAACTTTTGAGCCCCACTGTAGGTTTTATATAATAAAATGGTGATTTAAAATACCGATTTAAGTCAATTAGCAACCTCATTAAAAAAAGGGAAAAAACAACAACAAACGTTATTTTACACCACACACTCTTTAATAACCAGGCTACAATTTTGAAGAGTGTACTAATAAACTTACTTATAAAATAACTTTACTTATAGTAAATACGTCAATACTCTGTGAAACACTGCTTTTGATTTTAGCCAGCTAGTTGCCTGGACCAGAGAAAGGAAGGGCAAAGCTGGATCTTTGACTCATTTTTTACTAATGTGTCAAAGAGAAGATGTCATTTACAGCCTGGTGAAGTGAGAGGCTCCCAGCCCCTCAGGCAACCCTGAAGTTGATTCAGAACGCTGCTGCTCGAGTCCTCACTAAGACCAAGAGACTGGATCACATCACTCCAGTTCTGAAGTCTTTACACTGGCTTCCTGTGTCTCAAAGAATTGATTTCAAAGTACTCTTGCTAGTTTATAAATCACTTAACGGTTTAGGTCCAAAATATATTGCTGATCTGCTACTACACTATGAACCACCCAGACCTCTCAGGTCATCTGGGACAGGTCTGCTTTCTGTCCCCAGAGTCAGAACTAAACAGGGTGAAGCAGCTTTCAGTTTCTATGCTCCTCATATCTGGAATAAACTCCCAGAAACCTGTAGATCCGCTGCTACTCTCAGTTCTTTTAAATCAAGGCTGAAGACCTTTCTATTTGATGCTGCCTTTCTTTAATGACTAATCATTTCTTTAAATTTCTTATGCTGCACTGTAAATTTTATTCTTGTGTTTTATGTTTCTTTGTTTTTAACTGTCTATTCATGTGTTTTACCGGTTTTTAATGCTTGTGATTTTTAACTGTTTTTACTTGTGTTTTATCTGTTCAACTGATTTTGTGTAAAGCACTTTGAATTGCCTTGTTGCTGAAATGTGCTATACAAATAAAGCTGCCTTGCCTTGCCTTGCCTTGAAGTAATAAGTGTTTACCTTTAAGAAAGAGGTCTGTGGGTTCAGGCGTTTTTTTGTTTTTATTATAAGTGAGAAGGTTTCTTTGCACAGTGCTATGTTTTTCCGTTTTTCACTTAAATTGTCAAACAGAACCATTTTGGAGGCTGCATTTCTGCTACTGTTATTTATAATGTACACAATTGTGTTTCATTGTACATTGCAATTAAGATAGTGATTAATGCACTTAAATGGCAGTATCTTTTATCCACCCAGTGTTTACGGCTGTACAACTTATAACAGTTTGTCAGATATTATGTTAAAGAATAGAAGAGTAATAGTGTCAGGAGATTTAGGCTGGTGTAATTGTGTTGCCTGCATGTCGGTACACTAGCAGGTCTGTATAGGCGTTTTTTGGCATTTTTTGTAAAAGACAACAACAAAGCATTGTAGTAGGGCTGGGCTAAATGCCCTTCTATCCCTATATAGGTCCTTTAAAATCCTGAAGATGATGTATATCATGATATAGCATTTTTTCTGGTAATTCAATAAATAAATAGTCATTATAAAATAACCACATGGCAAAAGCCCTTATTTCTCTGTTCCATACTTAAAACATGGGCATTGTTTGCTACCTTTATGGTTCGCTCCAGCTTCACTCCCATGTGCCAGCATCAAAACGTAAAGTGTTGTCCAAATGATGTAAGTAATGCTGTAAGACTGCTGATTTTATCATTGCAATAGAAACCATACAGAAAATTATGTATGAGAAAGATTTCTAAATTGTTTTGATGATATACTGTATATCGTCATATCAGCCAGCCTTAATATTTAGATATTAATAACAGACTTTGTTTTTTTCAAAAAGCCCATTTCCGAGGAGTTTTGAACTAAACAAAAAGGACGAAAAGTAGTAACATATGACACACCTAGTATTGCAAAATTACAGCAACTTGTAGTTGAATCAAATACAAATATGTAAATATTACATAAAAATATTTCCAAAAAAACATGTACATTGATGGAGAAATGCATGACTATATCAGCCATTACCCTGGTCCAGTAGCAAACCGTGGTGTCTGTCACTTGGCCTTTAACATTGTAAAGTCATAATGTTTTGGGGTGTTTTTTAATGATGTGAACAGATATAATACGCTGTACAACAAGCATGAGTTAAATTAAATCAGAAAGGTTACCTTATTTGGCTAACCTTATTGTTACTTGAATGTAAGATCCAAAGTCTTAAAAGGCCTTTCAACACTTTTCCCCTTTTCCGTTAAATCCAAGGCTGGAGTTAGTCTTTCATTTCGGATTATCGATCACTTATCTTTGAAAGCACCCTGAAAAAGGCGATGCTCTCCAGCTAGCCATGATGTTGTTGTCCTCCGTAGTACTTTGTTCTCATTTTGCACTCTCTGACCCATCTTGACCTAGCTTAATGTCAGCGGCCTTCTGAAAGGCATCGGGCAATGTTTCAGCTCGTGGATTGCGTCATTGATGCACTTGCGATAGGTCAATATAATTAAAATCTCTATCGTAGGCCTATTTTGTATTGTTTATATTGCATATTGTTCGCATATCGCCCATTAATAACTCATGGTCTTGTACACTCACTGTCTTTATGATATAAATCAAGAACAAAACTAATGCCCTTGAGTATGGTTTCTAATGACCACAAACATGTACTGTCAGAGAAATTCTTTTTTCAGTTTGTTTCCAACATTTTATCATGTGATTATTACTCTTGTAAAAGCCTTGGCTGTGTAGACATGGTTTAAGGATCTTAATAGAATTCTGACACATTGCGCATGTGAAGGTGATAACAGGTAGGCTGTGTCTACGTTGACAAACACTGATAAAATGTGGACTTGTCTTCAATTTCTATATCCCCAACTGTCTGTATACAGACAACAACGCACCAGCTTATACAACCCTTGCTTACTAAATCAATGGAAAGCTGCAAAAATATGAAAACAAGATGAAGAGAAAACCAATGTCTAGGCCTTGAGGGCCAAGATGTGCAACATCACACCATACTCTTATCTGTGGACGTGTCTTTCCCCTGAGAAGATTCTGTAGTCCAGCAAACAGTGCGATTCAAAGGTATATCAGGTGCATGACCTTAGGGTTAGTGTAATCTACAGCCGAGCATCCGCTGAAAAAGTCAGACACAAAACTAGACATCATGTGGCCAGCATACAATGATACACACACATGCACACACCATACACACCTTACTACTATTTCTGTTACACGCTCACTCATACACTCTCATAAACACAGGGTTGTACTTTCTGTGGTTTCAGTGCTTTATATAAGCATTGAAGACCATACGTTTTTCCTACCTTCTACAGTCCTGACTAATTACATGTTATGAATCAATTTTATATTGGATTTTAGTTAATTTTGATTGACTTTGCATTATACCAAAGCATAATGCATAATAATAATAATAATGCAATGTAATGTAACTTTGAAAAAAATGCATCTATAATCATTCAATTTTCCCCTCATTAACCTTTGGTTCATTGCTTGATGTGTCACAGGCCAAAGGCCATTGTAATCTCTCTCAATGGACACACTGTTCTTGATCAATATGCTTCTTGCTCAGCAACTTACATTGTTTTATTTTCCTGCTCGTGTTCCAGAGTAAGGTGTGAAAGGATCATTCCAAGTCTCAAAGGAGAGGCTTCTTTCAATATCCTCAAAGTAGCGGATCCCACCCACTCAATTGTTCTCTACATAATCATATAAAAAGATTCAGGAAGAGTTGTTTTTTATTGTTGTTGTGTTTTTCCTCTGCTGAACAATGCCCTTCCGCCACAGGGTCCCATAACAGCTTACCAGTCTGTGCTTAGTGCACCTCCACCCCTCATCCCACCCTTGCTATCTTGTTTTCCTCATCTGGCCCAGGCCCACTTCCACATCTACATCCCATTGTCTGAGTGAAGGCAGCACGCGCAGGGCTGGGGCCAGTCCAAACATACTCATCTCTTTCTCTGGATAACTGCCAGTATTCTTTGAAGAACATAAACTTTGTTACTTTCCAAATCAATTTAGTAGTGGTGTTTTAATAATGGCATAAAGATCCCTTTCTTGTCAAAAAAGGGTCTATGTATTTATTTACATGGCTTTTTGTATGTGTTGTGTTGTACGTTGGTATTCATGCATGCACATGTGTCGGAGAAACCAAATCCCAATCCATCATGCAATCCCCAAGGTGGGCCAGCCAGTGTGTGTTAGTCACTGTCCCCTGTCAGGAAAGAGGGTTGGAGCGTGTTCTCCGGACGAACCCCCTTTGGCTGAGGAAGTGCTCCTCTATATTGGCCTCTTTGTGGCTCGCTAATCGAGCTTTCCTGTCAGCAGGCTGCACAGTCCCAGTGCAGGGTGCACTACGTGATACAGACCCACTCCGGTGCTCCAAGGGAAGTTCTGGGATCAGCAGATAACAGCACAGCTCCCTCATCTAACACGCAGAATAGTGTTGCCTTTCTCGCTCTCTTCGCTCTTTTTTGCCCTTGCACGAATAATGAAAACACAGATTTCAACCATTTCAAAAATTCCATTATTCAGAGCTCCTGACTGCCAAATTGTCTCTTTCGGAAAACCCCATAGTTTACTTTAAACCTTTAAAGTCAGTGTGTAACAACACAATCCTCCAAAATGTGGATGATCGTTTGTTGCTATGCTAAATACAGGTTGTAGTCAGAAAATACTCTATGTTAACATGTACGTTGCTATACCTTCTGCATTAGACTGTCTGTTCTGGATTGCCAGTTTTCTGATTAAAACTAGGCTATTATCACTCCCACCTGCATTTTGTACTCCACAGTGGGCCATCATGCAAATTGTAGCACTCTTTTAAAATGTAAGCAGATTTTAGTGCTATCTGAGCAGAGTGGTCACGAAGGACCCATGTTCCGATATTCAAAACCAATTATAAAATAATAATCTGTAGGTGTCACTTCTATTTAAATGTTCCTGTTATTCAAGCATTCACAGAAATGTCAGGGGGATTATTCAAGGACACTGTAAGATGAAGCAGATATCTTAGTGGTGACATTATTGAATTTCTGATTGTCTCACATGTCCTTGGCGGTCTACCTTAATTTAAATGGTATATTTTGTTCACATGTTCCACAATTTAAGTATGCTAGGACAACTGATGCAAATTTTTTACAGTACAGTAACCTCGGGCTGTGCCCACAATGCGAGTATATTGAGTTGTATATTCTCAGTTTAAGTTCTTCCAACTCCTTCTCTGTTGTGATGATTTACAATTTGACAGATGTTTTAGTATGGGATCTATTAAGTTGACCAGATATTTCTTAGTTACTTTCAGCACTTTTTTGGCACTTCCATCACGTACCACTAATAGCCTTGTGGAGTTACAGTTTTCTGCTACCTTATTAGAGGATAACCTCTTGGTTAAGGGTACCTGCGAGGCCGGTGGGGGCTCTGACAGGAGTGTCATACTCTTCCCTGTCAAATAAACGATGTACAGATCTGTGTAACTTCTACTCAAGTTTAAATTTTGATTATAACTCAGATTCTAACGCAGATTTTCAGTAAACTTGTAATTACTGACAAATAGCAACCAATGTTTTACTATTATTATTATTATTATTATTATTATTATTATTATTATTATTATTATTAGTTTTATGTTACTGAGAAGGCTGGAACTGGTTATGAATCTGAGTTAATTCTTGAATTCTTGTTAATTCTTTGGAATAGGTCAGCACGATAAATTGTGACCTCGATTCACCCATGTTTGCGATTAAATTTTTAGGCAGGGTAGGTGCATTGCCTATCGTATGTTCAGCCCAACAAATCCCTCTTTGCAGGGACTTGGGGTCTTGTTCTGTGCTGTTTCAATACCAGTCAGTGATGTTCCCCTTAACTCAATGATCCAGGAGTAGAAAATCCTCAGTATTTGAGGAGATAACCTGCAATTTGCTCAGGCATCTGAGGTGAAACAGTCTCTGCCTTGCCATTCTCACCACTGGGTCAGAAGGCAGCGCCTAGGCCAGGCCCTCGGTGATGTGGGCACCAAGATGCTTGAAGCTGTCCACTCTCTCCACAGAGGACCGTTAATGTTAAGAACTGTGGCGTTGACAAACCTGCGCCTGCCTCTAGATGTAAAGGCCAATGATTATGATTGTCTTCTGTTCACTGCTGGGCAACATATACATCTCCAAAGTATGCGATGCAGGTCTCAATATACAAAATACAGGAATATCAAATGTGGATCTCAACCTGGTGAATCATTATGGCTTTTACTGGTGACATTTTCCAGCGGCATATGGCAGCAAGCTCATGGAAGAGCACATGTTTTTGAGTCAGAGGGACCAAAGGACCGTGCTCGGCATAATTTGCCTTCTGTCTTTGCCTTCAGAAATGATAATACGGGCTCACTTAAACAAGTTTTTAAAGCTACTGAGCTGCCATTTTTAGCCGCAAGAAATGTCACAAGACAAATATGGAGGAACCGACTATGTGTGTGTATGAAGACATATCTTTTTGTGCGTGTTTGATGTCTGTCAGTTCACTGTCTTCTTGTTAACTGTCAGTTTATAACTGTTGAAAACAGTGAGAGGAAAGCTGAATTTCTTCTCATTTCACTTGTGTAGATGTATATTTTGTTGTTTGACATAACTTGACTGTAAGCACCGATGTTTCGAAAATATAAATACATTTCAGTGTTTCCCATACATAGGTTCTCCTTGGGCACCCTGCCCAGGTAGAGTAAGACCTGTCCAGGTAGGTAAATTACTTTTTTCCCCCAATCAACAATGTAATTTCATAGTGCACTCAGACTCAACGGTCTCCAGTCTCTCTCTCTCTCTCTCTCTCTCTCTCTCTCCCGCTCTCGCTCTCGCTCTCGCTCTCTCTCTCTCTCTCTCTCTCACACAGCGTAACAATTCACTTCAGGCTCAGGGGCTAGTCTAGCACGCTGCTTGTTGTGTTGTGATTTGCCAGATTAACTGTACTGATAAACAGTAGAAACGCTGTGGCCCCACCGCTGGGAAAGCCCTGAACGTCACTTATCAGTTTGGTTGTTTACCCTCCCCGCAGCAGACTGTTCGACCTAATCTTTATAATTTGGGTTAACTGGAGCTAACCGCTAACCAGAGCTATTCGTTGCTACTGAGCCTTTAGTTCCTCTTCTCTCAGTCTTCATTCTCTTCATACCCATTTACTGTATTTATGGACTCAAGCCGAAATATAAACCTAATGTTTTATTAGGTTGGCTGTGGAAGTGTTAAGCTACAATTCAGAGTTCTTTGAGTTAGAGAAATCTGTTCAGATGAGAGTGCAACACGACACCTGTATAGTAACATTACAAAACAGGATCCCAAAAATACGAATTAAAACACTTTTAAAAACGAACAATGATATTGATAATGATTGATTGATTGATAATGATGAATAATGATAATGCTTCATTCAAATTTCAACACTGACTGACCAACAAAATATCATGTATGATCACTTCTATACTATGATTCAATTTAGGTTAGGCTTGCTTTTGTTCAGCTATCTATTACTATTTATCTGTTACTTATGTCTTCTATTTACATGGGATATTAGCATTCAGGTCGAAGGAACAGCACAGCTGAGCAATGATACTGCATTCGTAACTATGAGTGACCCATTACACATTATACCTTGCTTTGTTATATTGTTGTATATGTATATATTGTTATTATATCATATATGGATCCACACTGACTGGTCCATAGCTGAATTCATCTAGTTCTAGATCATCTTGAAGCATGCAGATACAGCTCTAAGTATTGTACTAAATGTTTATTGTTACGACAAAATCCTCTTTATCACTGTACTATGCGTCTTTTTGGTCACAACACTCTTGATTCTCTGTACTTCCATGTTAAATATTAAATTATTTTATTTTATTGTGTATATGTTTATATATCACATCTTGGCATGACTAAAAGCTCTGCTAAATCTGTATATCAAAACAAACATACATGCAAACATATTTTGCATTCGGCAGTTTCCATAAACGAAATCAAATTGAAAAGGGTAAAGCCAGAAATTAATTATCCATCTAAAGCCAATGTACTGGAAAATATAATTTATGAAACAATTATGAAAATGGTGCACTTAAGTGAAAACCCAATAATTTAATTAATATTTCATTGGATTACTCTTTTAATTCTTTGCCATGGTGAGTGTGATGGAATGTACAAGGCTGTTGAGTGAAGTGGTATTTTAGATTTTAGGTAGAAAAAAAAGGGCTTTCTCTGCTTTCAGTGAGATTGGAGTTTTAAAAGCTTGCTGTGACGATAGTAAATCTGAACCAACGGGTAAATGTTCTGGAGCCGATTAAAACATTTACAAGATGAGACCTTGACTTTTGGTGCTGAGATATGTTATGTGATAAAGCATATTATTATGTACTGGACCTTTTGTAGCGGAGTGAACACGTATGTTTCAGTAACTGTTTCAATATCTGTGTATTAAAATACTGTGTGCGGCATTGTGTGCATGTGTATCACCACAAATAGTTTCTTTGCTCAATGTTTTTTCTCTACACACCGCCTCTTTATGCCGAGTAAGGACTTGTCCTTCTTCTGTCATCCGTCCACTGGGAACACTGCTCTCTGTGCAGTCGCATTGGCATGCTAAAGAGCCCTGATATTTTTGTCTTACATTTAAAGAGGGAATTAGGCTGAGCTATTGAGGGCTTATGTCCAAAGCATTTGAACTTTTTTCATGGTTCTTGGAAGTCTTCCAAGTAGATTGAAAAGATGGGAAGGTTAGAGAATGGATAGAAAGGTTATTGACAGCGCTGAGGTTAGTACTTTGAGGGACAAGCGAAAACAATGTGCTGACTGTTAGACCAGTTCTGCTGTATTGCATGGGGGACATGAGTGTCTTGAGTGGGCTTTTTTCCCCCAAATGTTTCTTCCTTTTTCCCTAGAAAGCTTTTACAATGAAACCAAATCTAAAGCAGCAATTTGTAAGTCAAGAGCCTGGCAAAATGGATAATGTGGGGGGAAAGGGAGTTGAAAGTGTATGGTGTGTAAAGTGAGAGCCCAGGGTCTGTTTAGGGCAAGTGGAGCTCTGGTCAGCTTTGCATGCCACTTAAGTGGCTTCCTGCAGCTTGACGTATAGACACCATCAACACTGTTAAAGCCCTTTTTATCTTTAGATGTATCAAGTACTGTTATTCTACAAGTTATTTCAGAAAAAGACAACCTTTTTAGTAAAACGTCAAAATGACAGTCAAGTAACTAGTATATTTTTACACATACATAGAATACTACTGAATCAATCAGTTTTTCCAGTCACTGCTAAGTGATTATATTACCACTAATTGTTTAAATTTTCAGACACTTGGAAACATGGGCATCAGTTTTGTAGGGCTGTCCTCGTCTAAAGCCATTCTTAGTCAACTTATATGAGTTTGCAGACTAATTGATTAGTTTTAATCAACCAATCTGTTAAGCTTATTTTCCCCATAAATAATCATGCAAAAGCACCACTTTAAATCTTGTCTTTACCAGAGAAATGCTCAAAAGGTTTGTGGAAATGAGTCAGTCCGCATTAAATAGAATAACATTGACTAATGAAACCTTAGTTGACTAAGACCAAAACAACTGATTGTCAACTAATCAACTAAGTTTTCTAATGAAGACAAATAGGAAAATTAAAGATTTATTTAGATTTGGACGAAGCAATCTCTAAAGTCAGGAAAAAGGCAACTTGTCATATGGCAGTTGACGTTTAAGAAAAACCAGCAATTATTTCTACTGACAAAAATAGACCAGGACCAGACCGCTACTTAATTTAGCACTTTATTTTAAATGACTAGATAAAGACTAAAACAGTTCTTCCGTCATTAAGAAACAGGTAATAAAAACTAAAGGCTGAAAATGTCAGCATGATCTTCCTGTCTCAACTCCCAAATCCCTGTGACAGTCTGTTCGATACGTAGGTCCCAAAAGTAGCGGTTGATTCCGCCGAGGGTAGCCTGTGCTTCTCTCCCCAATGCCACTCCGCGTTGCGATTCACCACACTGCAGACACTGGGGGAGAATGAAGGCAGCTCTCAGTCAAGTACAACACACTAGACAGTTCTTTCCCACACGTTCAAAGCGGGCAGCTAGAGGACTTTCCTTTACTTATCTGTACACCGGCGTTGAATCCTCCATTCAGGTGGCTGCGTCCCCCTGCTACTTCGGCCTCTGATGATGTACTCCAATCTGCACCAACACGCGTTCATCTGCACCTCCGTCAGTCTACCACAGCTGTAACTGCCCGATCCTGGTCCTGCCGTTGTTGGGTATGCCTGGTTACCATCTGTTAGGCATGATTCAAAGCTTCTTGGTGCCTCTTAACCCATCCCAACAGGGTATGGGGCTCAGTTATAGGCTTCATACCAGTTGCCCAGTCAACAGGCAACCTGGCATGTCTCCCAAATACCATGTAGTGTGGTGTCATCCCGGTGGTACTGTGTATGGTGTTGTTGTATGCCTGTGCGAGAGTGGGGAGTCGACTTGGCCACTTTGCCTGGCTGAATTCCTCCGAGTTTAACAGTCCCAACAGAGACTGATTGAACTTCTCACATGCTCCATTTCTCTGAGGGTGATAGACGGTAGTGCGGCTCTTTTGACAGCCGTAGAGTTGGCACAGTTCCTTCATCAGTGATGACTCAAACGATGCCCCCCAATCCTTCAGGATCCCTTCGGGACAGCCAAAGGTCTGGGTAAGGTGGTTATACAAGTCCTGGGCTGTGGTATTCGCAGACTGGTCTCCCATTGGCACTGCAAGGGCATACTTAGAGAACAGGTCCGTTACAACTAGAATGTAGGGGTACCTGTCCTGAGCATAACCAATATAGGGAATTTTCAAGCCATTTACCGCATGTAGAGTCAACCAGGGGGCCTATGCAGTATTGGTAGAACAGGTACCTGCTAGGTATTTTTTAAACAAACTCTCACTTAGAAGAGTAACCTGCAACCCTGTATCTAACACAAATGGCACTGCCTTCTCATTCATCTTGATAACAACATCAGGGCGCTCACCGATCAATGCAGACACAGACCCTTCCTCTTGTCTAACAGCCCCTTCTACTTGGCCCTCAGTGGTAGGGGGGATTAAACATCCCGCCTCCTGGATGGTCTGCGCGGACACCAACGTTGCACATGTCCAGCTTCGCCACAGAACCAACAAATGGGCCCTCTGTATCCCACTGGTAGGCCGACCTAGACACTTGTTGGGGCCTTACCTGAGGCACATACGTTGGAACTGCCGAACTGGTCGTGGGTCGGCCGCTTGGGGCTGATGGCGCTTCCCTTGTTGTCAATTGCATCCTAACCTCTTGCATTAGGTTGGCTGAGAGGGCCTTCATTTGCTCTCGCACCTCCCCAGTCAGGTCCAGCTGCAGTTCATCTCGTAACTGGCTTTACAGTTGGCCCAAGTTGGGTCTCACATCTCGGAATTGTGGGGCAGTAATTCTCTGGGACATGGTAATCTCCTCTCCCTCCTGTAGTTCTTGTTCCAAAGCCCGCGCTTCTTTACAGGCTTCCTTATATTATATATATATATATATATATATATATATATATATATATATATATATATATATGTGTGTGTGTGTAAGTATGTGTGTGTGTGTGTATGTATATATGTAGACATTTAAATTTGACACAGTATCCCTGTACATATCCATATTGATTATCTATATTGTGATTGAACCACGTCAAAAACTGGTCAATTATTGCTTTCATCTCTCTTAATAAATCACACATGCCATACAATTACACAGCACTTTTGTGCAAATCACAAAACAGTCAAATTCACTGTGTGCTGAGGAAGTGGCAAGGCACTTTTGGACCAGGTTCACTGTATGTCATGAATCACACATCAGTTTATATGTTGGCTCACTTACGTAGCTCTGGCTTGATTACAACTGTATTTTCTACTGAAAATGCAATGCTGTCAAACTTGTCTAATCGGCAGATGGTTAACAGTGCTAAGCATTGTCATCCTTGACACCAAAATTGCAGTACTGGCTCGCCAATGGCACATCCCTTCTGCAGCTCTCCTCCAACTTTGGTACAGGGCGGATCACCAGAATGCCAAATGGATGCATGTAATGTGAATGCTATTCTCTGCACCTCTGGAAAATGTTATCTCACCAGCACTATGCTCCCAAAATATACCCACATGAAAATTTGACAGAGACTTAGTAAGACTTACTTACTTACTTACTAAGAGACTTAGTCTGACAGTTTTACATTTAACAACAATCTGACATATATAATTTTCACTGTATCTTCACTGTAAAATGTATCTTTCTTCATTGTAAAGGACAGCAGTTATAGTCAGCTTGGAATTACAACATTTACAGTGGATACCAGTGGATAAATAGAGTCAAATATTCTGCAGGATAATAATTTTTTTCCCTGTATTGATAAGTTGTTGGTAAACTGTGTACTACCAGAGTTTCTCCACTACATAGCACTAAGTAATCTTCCATATTTTAATCCAATTTGCAAATTTCTCATAACCTCAAATAGTCAGCATAACACTGAGGTGTCTTTAACTAAAACACATTTATTTTTTGCCATAAAGCTCATCAGTTCAACACTCCCAAAAAGACATAAACAACGCTAATTTAAACCTGCATGAAAACATTATTTTGCAACTTGGGCGCAGTGCAACAAGCTGTTAATACAACATTCATGATGATGACATGGCAAACGTATTACCAAGCAGTTTCCTGTTTACATGTCCATTATAAAGAGAGCAATAATAATAAAACATTTTTTCTGCAACATGGCATTGTTTTGTCATTGATTACATTCCAGTTTGCAACACAGTAAAACAACAGATAACTTATTTTTTTGATATTCATTGATTTCAATGTTGATCGATCCAACACCAAAGATTCTTTTGTACCTTAAAATAATGTTTCCAAATTTGTTTCAGTAGTTCATTAACTCGTTGGAATGAGACATAAAAATATTGGTAACAATTTCCCTCCCAAGCTGTAGGAGGAACAAAGATGAAAAGTGCTGTTGTACCTGCTATAAAGGTGCTGATTGACAAGTAGCTAATGCTAATGTAATTCTTGGTGGGTAACGTAAGAGTTACCCACCAAGCCCTCTGTACAGTTAGCTAAATTTACCATACAAAACAGGGATTAGGCATCAAAAGGACTACTAGTAAGTTAAAGATGTGGTAGCACTGGATTTGGACAAAAAGGATAACTCTGGGAGTTGGAAATGGTGTGTCGCAATTTCGTTTTTTATTTTTTTTATTTCGTTACAGCCCTAATTGGTAGTAATTATCTGTAGGTTTGTCACTGTGATCAAAACCTTACATTACACATTACATGGTCCTTTTTTATAGTATTTAATATGATGTAATTATTGTAATATTTAAAGTATTTTGGCTACTTTAAGTATTTTAAACCCCAAAAAATAGTTTTCCATTTTTATAGAAAGTGCTGCTGAATACATATAATGACTCAGAATTACTTGAAGGACAGTATTTGTGTCAAACGATTTTAATCACTGACACCTCCTGGGCAAATGAGTACAAAGTCTAAGAGTCTGCTCAGCTTTGTTGGAAATGTACAGTGTGACATACTAACTGTAGCCACGTAGGCAAGCATTCTAGATAAAGTCCCCAAAGTATCAAAATGATTATGAGAGCCATGGGCTGTCACTGGAAACAAACTCACTGACACGCTGATAAAATCCATGCCCCGTGTTTATATGCCATTTTGCAAAGAAATCAGAAAAGGTAATCATGTATGGAAGCTGAGGTTAAGAAGCAATGTAACAGTCTATTAAGTTTAATATAGATATGTAGACTAAGCATATGCAGGGGGACATTAGCATAAATCTTGGTTACACACGAATGGTGCAGTGCACTCTATTCTCTCACTGCAGCCGAGTCTAATGCCAAATACTGTGAATGAGCCATGCCAGCCTGTCGACTGCTCACTTGAGCTCTCAATTAGCCCCCTTACCAATAAGTCTTCAGTTCATTCACAGCTCTCGTATTATTCAGATTTTCCCGAAATTAAATCTAACAAAAAGGATTCAGCCAATAGTAGTTAATAAGTAAGGGATGATACTAATTCACTAATCATGTGTAAGCTGAGTGTCTTGCTCAACGATACTTCAGCAGCACACGCAACTCCCCTCTCTTACTACCACAATTCTGAAAAAAAGAATGGCAAAGTGTTTATTGTCATGAACTTTAAACTCAATGTTGTTGCTTGCCAAAAAAAATGCTAAAACATTTTTTAATTTCTCCCATCTTTTGTCTGGGATGCAGTTTGGTTGATTGGACTATGCAGATCAGAGTAAGCAAAGTGTTTCTTGTAAATAAAATCATAATACATTAGATCCAATTCAATAACAGTAATTTGGAACAGTTTGTAAGAGTTCATGTCACCCTAAATCTTTGAAACAACCGTTCTGGAGTTGAAGGATAACTTATTTATACACTGATCTAAATGGCTGTTGAGAAGTTCTAAAATATTCAGCTTGAAATACTCAGTCCTTTATGGATGCATATACTGCACACATATACAGCCTCTAAAATCTTTGCGATGCCACTGCGTTGGTTTTGTAGAACAAAATTTTGTTGTTCTGAAAGAAGAGTTGCTCAGTTCCAACAGCCATTTTATTTTTAGTATCCAAAGGTAGGGCTGCACAATTAATCGAATTTTAATCGCGATCACGATTTTGACTTCCCACGATCAAATTTGCGTGATCGAGCGATTATTTTTTTTAAAGCGTCATTTCATTGAACGCTCCGGGTTTTTTGCAAAGCCAATCTACCGCTACTAACCGTCTGATCATGAGCCAGTCAGAGTAGTTCACTGCACCCCGTGCAGCTTAGTTTCAAGATGTAGACAGTCACAGAGGACAGAGTAACGGAACTCAGGGGCGGCTGTGGCTCAGTGGGAGAGCGGTTGCCTGCCAATCGGAAGGTTGGTGGTTCGATCCCTTGCCCTGCAGTCCCATGTCGAAGTGTCCTTGGGCAAGACACTGAACCCCGAGTTGCCCCCGGTGCTGCGCATCGGTGTGTGAATGTGTATGAGTGTATATCTGATGAGCAGGTGGCACCTTGTACGGCAGCCTCGGCCACAGTATATGAATGTGTGTGAATGGTGAATGTATCCTGTATGATGTAAAAGCGCTTTGAGTAGTCATTAAGACTAGAAAAGCGCTATATAAATACAGCACATTTACATTTACATTCAACAGATAGCAGTTGGTTATATGTCGGTCTCAAGGTTTACCAGTAAACGCAACATTTTGTCCCTTCTGTTGTTTTTCAGACAACAGCAGTGACCAGTGCTAGTCGGTGCTAGTAGCGTCTGTTAGCTGTTAGCTCCTATAGGACGCACCGGCGCTAATGTCCTCGCATCCGCTGCAATGCTGTTTATATGGATATGGTTTAATTTTGCGCTTAATGACCCATTTTGTCTGTAAAGTCGTGCCTGTGTTGAATCTCTCCTCTACTCTCTCTCGTCTACTCTCCGCGCCCGGCCACACAGCGGCCCGGTCCACACTTCTGACATTTGTCTACAGTTTTAATTTTTTAATTAACACAGCTGTATATTGTTAAATATGAGAGGCAAACCTGTATTTGTACCAGGGTTTCCGCTGGTAACTCTGCTATCGCGGCCGCCACGACGAAGAACACAGAAGAAGTTATTGAATGCAACTAATTTCAGTTGGTAGAGTAATAGCGCGTGAGACGGAGCCTCCTGGACCTGGACCTGGACCTGGACCTGGGCCAGAGATGTGACCCATTGCGAGAATATCATAGTTCATAAACATGCAGCGCAGTGAAGATACAGACGTTTTATACACACGACGTGTGTATCCGCCATTCGACCCGTGCTGGACCCGTTCATAGTGATCCGCCGTCTCTCTGTGAGTAGCGTCCATCACACTCCCTCTCGCAGTTATAAATAGCCTATGGACGATAAAATTTGTTTTGGTTAAAATCAACAAATAATCGCAATCAAAATTTTTATCAAAATAATCGTGATTATCATTTTAGCCATAATCGTGCAGCCCTATCCAAAGGTATAAGATTTTGACCACAAGAGGCACTATAGAGGGATATTTGTATTATTGTCTCCCTTTTATCATCATATCTCGTGCTCTGCTACTGCTGCTTCTACTATGACTCAGTACTACTGCCTCTTGGGCTACAAGTAGTATTACAAGACAGGACAGCCGGGGCTAACTGGTTAGCATGCGCATTTCAGTAAATATCTCTGCAACATTATACGTAGATGTCTTTGACACAATGTTAAAACTGTAACTTCTTCACATCCTATTGTAGTTCATTGTTTGAATTTTTGAAACTAAAAATCAGGCCATGCTTTATACATTATGCCTTCTTAACATGGATGTAAACAATGCACGTTTGCAAATGTTTCTTCGGAAAGGAAACATTTGCCATGTTTATTTGTCTTTAAGGACACACACAATTCTTAAGGTTAGAAGCACATAATGTTAACATTGTTTACAAGAAATCTGCACAGGGTACCTTTTGATGTTTGTCATCTCAGGGTATCCTGCCCAATAACGTGGCTATTTACTTCAAGAAGGGCCGGATCTCCATTTCCTTGAATCAGTCATCATCTTTTTTGAGTGTCAACGCTGACAATCAACAGCAATAAACATTATTATAAAAGTGATATATCACATGCTGGAAAACCCATTCTCAATTGAGTTGGTGCTCAGTGTAGCGCCGTCAGGGGCTAATTGGATTGGTGTTTAGCAAGACCTGCAGATGAGGCAAAGATTGCCTTCATGCATAAAATTGTCTTTGTTTTTCTCTCTTGTCTCGTCTCTCCCTTTTCTTCCTTGGTTGCATTTCCCACTGCCTCCCCCATCTGCACAGGCCATCGAAGGAGTCATGTAAGCATACCTTTGTCCCTGCATGGGAGGAAGAAGAAATGATCTGGTATTAAATTTCAATAACACGTTTTCCCAGGTCCTCCAGCGTACAAGCAATCAAGGGTTAAATTGGATCTGTAACGTATGCTCGGTGACCCACAAATCGCTTACCCATCAAACAGACTCATTACGAGCCGGCAAGCAGATGAGTGTTTGTGAGCCTTGCCTCTGAGCGGTGGGGATTGTGTGTATTACCGTTAACACGGCTGAGGTATTTAAATTTTGATTTTTTCGTAATGGGTTTTGACATGTTTCATTTCCTCTGGGGGAAGCGCTCGAGACCTCAGAAAGTAAATGTTGCTAAAAAGTCATCAAGGCAGAATATTAAAATGCCATCAAATAAGAATTTCACTAATGCGATGGGGCTTGGGCTTCAGGTACGCAGGGCCGGGGTCAGAAGGGCTTGGTTCTGGGAGAAACACTATTTGTTCCCCTTGGCTGCCTTCTTTCCCTCTTAAATAAATTATTAAACTACTTCAACCACCCCCCCCCCCCCACACCCCCCACACCCCTCCTCCTTCTTCTCTGCCCATCCACCTCTTGTGCCTCTCACACTTTAGCCCTTGCTTTTGAAATGAAAGGCCAACAAGAGAAGGAACTGGTAGGGCACTAAAATAGCACACCTTTGGTTGAAATGAGATTAGCTGAATAGATCTATATTTTCACCAGGTTCAACATTTTAAGCTCTCGTTTTATATATTTTTTTATATTGTTATTATTGTATTAATCCCATGTATTTAAAAACAGCAATAACTCAGATTAACATGGTTTTGTACATTTTTAGATGTGGAACTGGAGATACGACACCACAAGCTTTCTGTTTTGACTTTTATCGCCCAGGTTTAAACCGTAGCACCGTTGGTAGTTTTGTATTCCATGGGTACTCCTTTTGAGGCCATTACCAAGCTGACAACCCACCAGCTGTCACTAATTGCCCACTAATGGGGTTTGGTGGTCTGATGGTTTGTCTGTGAGGGACGTTCCAATTCTACACTGGAGGTCCTTCTGGCTTGCCAAATCAAAGGGGACACATTTAAAAAAAGCATGCCATGTTATTCTGTTATATTACCTTTAACTGCACCTCTACAATAACGACTCATTTACAGGGCAATATATTTGAAGACAAAGATTGCTTGCGTGTATAATTAATCACAGATTGTTTAATATTCACCTGACATTACCTTGTATTGTTTAAATAAATGGCAAATATTGCTTTGTTGGTGGCAACAGCCATTATCATGCGTGATATTTTCCATTCCTTGTCATTGGAATCTTTGCAGGAGACAAGAGGGGCTCGTGTCTGCCCTCTGCGTCAGCCAGCCTGCTAATAGATGTGAGAAGGTCATCTGGCATTAGTGGCAAAAGTACGTTAGCATTTGTGCTGAGCGTCTCTTGCCAGACTGTGTGCATGTTTGAAGGCGCTTGGACAAGCAGGCCCTTTCATGGTGATGAATGGCTTTTTTCAAGCGTTCTGCTCCCTAGTTATGAGAAGGGTGACCTGGTCATTGGACGACTTTATGAAGCTATAAAAAATGTATGTCAGTCTGCAGTCTCTAATGCCATCCCTAAACGGGGGAAGGGGGGCAGGGGTAGCTGAAATGGTAAAAAGGCCATTTACCGTCACTCTAAATAGCTCTCTGACTGCCCTTCTCCACTTATCTGACAATGTCCTTGTCGTCAAGACAATTTTTTATTCTCTTTTTTTATTTTTTCCTCTTTGAATCAAGGGTAGACAAGCCTGTATTTCTACACAGCTTTTTACAGTTCAATACAGTCTACCAACTTATAATTAGTGTGTTACTAATACAGCCTTCTCATGTAATGTTGTGTAAAAGTGTGTTGCTCAAATTACAAGACTAGTGCTTCGTCATATTTATACAGTAAACAATGTGACCTAACAGTGTTGTGCAATGCTGCATACCTGGTTCTAAATGTGTAATACTGCATAAAAAGTAATTCATACAAAGGTAGAGAACAGTGTTGGAAGACTACAGCAGCGTACTGACTCTACATGATCAAGGATCCATGATTTTTTTTCTTCGTCCACATGTGACATGGCTGGATGCCATTAATCACAAATGTCTCCTTTTTAATAAATATGCAAATTTGTATTAGCCAAATGGTGTTACAGCTTTTGTGTCGTAAATATATAATGAGACTCTTTGTTGGATATCTAAGGTATTTAGATACAACCTCTTCATACCAGCAAACAATGATGCGCATGAAGCAAGTGTGTCAGTTTTACCTTGTTTTTTACATTAAAGGGCTGTGCTGTACACATAGGACATCTAAACTAGAGATAACAAAATACAGTAAAGGTTAAATAAAACCAATTAGGTGGAAATCCTAATCTGCCATATTCCATATCAGGTGTAATTGTGAGGATAAATCCCATAAATAAACATAAAAAATAAATGCAGATGAAGACATGCATAGTATGCTTTGCATAGTGATTGCATAACAAAAGTACTTTCTAAGTAGAAAAAGTGGAAGTCGTGGCTATAAAGTTCATACTCAGAAAAGGGAGGTCAACGATGCAACAAGCGGTTGATACTAGGACTGTGTACCGAATTGCCTCCATAGTATCTAGGGCTTCATGGTATGAGGGAAATATGCAATATGCAATAATGTTGTCAAATACCGCAATAACAATATTACTTGCATTGAGTAAACATATTAATTCGTACTCAGTTTTGCCTTTCTGCTGCTTTTAGTATACTGTCAATATATAAAAAATTACTTGAATAAAATCGAAGGAAATTATTACCAAAAAAAGGTATTCAACAACGAACTGACCACAAATGGCGCCAATAAAAAAAAGAAAGAACGATAGTTATATTTTAAAGTGTAGTTTTCTACTGATGCTATCTTTCATCTAACTCATAAAGTTTTGCGATGTCACAATCTTATGCACAGTAACTATGCGCGTGTGTTGTGGTATTTTGAGAGGCTTGACTGAGTTAAAAAGGAGCAAAAAAATAAAGATCTGTTGTGTACTATTTGAATATCTTTTTGTTACAATGGATTTTATTAGGTTGGTTAAGGAGCCTTTATCCAATTTTTTTAACGATACCCAGCCCTAGTAAACATTAAATATTTACCTTATAAAAATTACAGCCATTATGAAAGGCTTGATTGTTATTTTCCTCATTTTGCATCTGATGGAATTCCAGACATTGTTCCATTAAGACATTCTTTACGTTTACATGCATGTAATATTCCAGTTTTTGCCCTTATTTCGAAAAAAACGATATTCCGACTAAGCTGTTTACATGGCTAAAGAAAAGTTAATACTCCACTAATATTCCCGTTTACATTTAGCCGTGCAAAATACGATTTTTCTCAAAGTTCACCAGCGGTGGAGGACTTGTTGGACCATGCAAACACAGCGTCCTTCGACCAGTTTCAACCAGGTCGGCGTAGCGATGTGTGCGCGCTTATCCAAAAATCTGTTGATATCAAAGTCTTTAATAATATTTAAAAGTATTGATTTCCGATAAGAAGGATTTTCTCCTTATCGGGTCTGGAGCCTTGCAAACTGTTTGCTGGTTGACTTGTTGTAAGCAACCATAGCAATGCACAGTAAACAGGCAAAGAGGATGTAAACTGCGGTAAAAACTCTGATTGAGACGCATATTCTAAATGAGCTGTATACATGTCCAAAGAATGGCTCTAAAACCTGAATAATACCGGAATATCCCACATTTCTTAATCGGAAAATGCTATATTCGGAAAAACGCCTTATTCGGAATATCCAAACGAAATATGTTTACATGACCCGTATCAAATTCAGAATATTGTAATATTCGGCATAATAGTGGAATATTGGTGTGCATGTGAACATACTCATTGTCTCAGTCCGAAATGCTGCCCTTTCTTTTGTCATGCAGCACAAGCCTTTCATTGACGTGCTAATACAGTTAGCCTGGCCTAAGCTAGCATATCTACAAAGTTTCAAAAAGTAATATTAATTTGTACACTGTTAAACGGCAGGGTTAGCTTCTTTCCTTGTTGATAGTGTTTATATATAAAGAACTGACAATATGTAACAGTATTTAAATACTTGTAAACAACTAAAACCAAAGTATTAATTGTGCCTTGCATAAGTCTTAAACACATTGCAAGCTAGCAACTGTGCCACTTGTTTAGTCATAAACAAAAACAGTGTTTCACCTGTTGTCATATTAACATTTGACTTGGTATTTTAAATATACCACAATTCCCAGGAAGATTAGAAATGAAGGAATTTTTCCATTATCACACCAGAGAGGCAAAAGTGAGATGTGGGGGGCTGAACTGCCTGACTCTGTCTCTTGGTGAGCAATCAATCATGGGCCTCTCTGCAGTCTCTTTGATCTGAAAACAGCTGTAATCTGTGGTCATTGTTGCTCGAGTAGATTGTTTGCCAAACTATTACCATAACTGTCAGCCCAAATCAGAGAAATAATCTCATGGCTCTGGACAGATGCGGTTCCTCTGCATTATTGATATGGTCATCTGAGAGAGAGGGGGAATTATAAAACATAGTTCTATTTACAAAGGGAGATTGGCTTGGTTCTTGAGAGTGAGTGAGTGGGACAGGCACCTCTAGAAAGTGAGATATAGCCAAGTTCAGGTGGAAAAAAACAAATTTCCTGGCTCTTTTAGGGTCAACTCACCCCATGGGTCTACTTCCTCTGAAAATGAGTCACCAGAATACACAATGGACTGATTGAAGTGCCTCCACATGCACCTGTATAGGGACATTAAAATATGTATATTTTTTTCTTCTTCTTTTTTTATAGGGCTGATGACCCGTGTGCCAAAGCAAGGCATGCATTTAGTCGAGTATTCATAATTTACCATATATGTGTACCTACATGCTTCTTTATGCAGCCATTTTTGTCTTACTCGGGACCGTGACAAAGGAGGGGGAAAAAAACAGCTTTTAGCGCAACATTGAATGTTTCCATTAGAGCCCATGGTTGTGCCTTGTGGGAAGGTTGTGAACCTGAGCAACCAATGCATGTTTATTTAGCAGCCCTGCCAACTCAGTGAGACTGGCTAAGTTTCAGTCAGTTAGTGAGGCCAGTGAAAATAGCCAACAACTCGAAATTAAAATGCCTTAACAGTGTAAGTAGAAGGATGTGTGAGGTTGTTGGTGTCAGCAGTCAGACACACAATGCCCTAAGGTGGGAGGGCGTTTAGGCAGAAAGAAAGAAAGTAAAATAAATCTTTTACTTCATTCAATAATGTTAACATCATTTTACATTGTTTAGCTAAATGCCATCACTTATTTGTCTTCTTTATGATTTTAACTTAACTAAGTCTAAATATAAGAAACATAGGAAGAACAGAGGAAACAAAGTGAGGTAAAACTAAAATGCTCGTACTGACTTGAGTGGTTTCAGAATTTGTTCTACTAAAGCCCAAATTACAAAATCATCAGCATGCCATATGCCAGACTTTCCTTTGTTGAAACATGTGGCCCTTGTTGGCAAAGGGCAAAATTTGGCAGGATCCTGAGAAACCGATTACAAGTACTGGCATATGGAAGAACAAATAGTTCTTCATTCAGTGCATCAGGTCTGTGCCATCTTCATGGACTAAAAAAGAGACATGATGGATGTGTGGAAGTGCTCACTGGGCTGGGGCCAGGCACTGCTGATGTGCAGCACAAGAGTACAGCATGCCCGTTATCAGTTTATGGTGGTTGCTTACTTTGCCTTTGAATATCCATGAAAAAGCTAATTTCCACATACAGGATGGAAGTGATTCGAAAAAGTGGTGGCGTTTGCCTTTTCAAATGATTAGATATTGCACTAGTACATCTAAATAGCCATTTTCTATGGTGCTTCACACAGTCGTGTCGGTCATTACATGAATATTAATATTTTTACAATAATTTTTAATTAAACAATACCGGTAGAGGGTTCACCTACAGGTCATCCTCTAGCATCATTTTGGTTGCTGGTCGATACTGAGTCTTAAATAATATTCATCAGCAATTACAGTTTTTCCACAACAATCATTCAGCCATGGTGTAACAGTCTTTTGTGTTTAAATCTTCTTTACTGAACACTACAGTATTTACCAGCAGTATCACAGCAGGAGCTCTGCTGTTTTAGTTTCTGCTCCTTTCATTAACTCTAAGATACTATTGATGTGAAAATGTTGATGTTGATACTAACTCGTCCTTTCCTGTTTGTGTTTCATAAAAAACACATTTTAATGCGATGGCGGTGATCAGCCTGTATTGGGAAACAACTACGGGAAGTGTTGACAATGCTCCTAAGATTAGTTAATTAAAAAAAATGGTTGAAAATGTTGATCTGAATAGATATATAAAATTGTTGCCATGTTTTGTCAGGTAGTTGTTTTGCCAAAACTGGTTATACCTCACATACACACAAGTGCTGCACAAAATAATACATCCAGAAATGTGTCACAACTGGCTGTGCTTTTTAAAAGAATATACTCCTATACATAACATATATTTTCCTTATAGAAGTTTAAATTTCTTCATGGCTGTAACTATATAGGACCAGTCATTGACAGAGGTAGTGTGAACCCCTTTGATCCATAATTTACACCTGTTAGTTGACTCCCCCGTCATTTGTGAGTATACTCTGGCTTAAAGGTTAACAAAAGAGAAACAGGGCAAGCTCTGCTGCCGCTACAACAGATCAATGTCAAGTAAATAACCTTTTCTACCTTATTTCCTGACATGTATAGATCTGTCTCTCCTTTCCCCTTCTGTCTTCTGCACACTGTTCTTTCGCATTCCACCTCACTCTCTCTGTCATGTCTTTTCCACTCACACTTATTTTAAGACTTTTAATATGCTGTTGACAGTGAAAAGCATCATTTTTTTGTAATCATTTTTCAAACAAGGCATTTTTTTCTATGGCCTGTCTTTGAGTTTAAGAGAGTCACAGTCTTTGTTCTTTTTATTTTGAGTGATTAAATAAAAAACTAAGTATTTTTCAAGTAGTTTAGATTGATTGTGTCTGGTTGAACGTTTATGGTTAAAGTATGTAAGTGTAAATTGAATACCGTTGAATGAAAACAATACAAAAAGATGCAGATGTCTCTCCCTTTTCTGACTGAAAAGCTAATAAAAGTGGAAGTCTTTGTAATGGAGCACCACAAGCTCCATTGGCACCGTTATTGGCATTATTAGGACATCATTCTTATTTGGGCGAGCAGCAGCTGAGTCAGGGTTAGTGTGTGGTTTAGGGATTAACAGGACTAAAAGTCTAAAACCTTTCCAGCAGCCTGCGACGTTCATTACACCTTGCAACACAAAAGCGTTCGACTAAACAAACAACGTTTATAAAGCTCTACCATTGTAGGTTTGTCCTTATGGTCGCAAAAGAAAAAAAGCCATGGGGTCATTAGAATGAAACGGGCTTGTCCTCTTGGGAGCATGTATGTGCTCAGAATCCCCCCCACCCTCCACAACACAACACACACACACACACACACACACACACACACACACACACACACACACACACACACACACACACACACACACACACACACACACACAGTTATGTTCAACTCGGAGTGCACCAGAATGCATTACATGTTACAAAATGTAACTTTTTGGCCTGATGGTGATATATTTTTTGAGATATCGTTACATGGACCAAAGATAAGATTTATTTGTTTGCCCTAACCCTATATCAGACTCAGAATCAGCTTTATTTGCCAGGTATGAGGACACATATGAGGAATTTTGCTTTGGATCGTCACTTGTCACAATGTGCTTACTCATACAAAGCAAACAATATATAAACACTATAAACAGAAACAATATATATTGATATAGAATAGTTTGCCAGTATGAACAGTCTTCCAGCTTGTAATGTGTTTGCATTGATGAAAATGCAAAAACAAGTATGGCATCTATGGGACAAATGTCAGCTAAATGTGATTTATGCTTTGATTTCCACCATAATACAACTTCTACCTTATTTTATATTTTTGAAAAATATATTATTAATAAAAAGAATAGCCACAGCATGTACAAATTAGTTTTTACCATGTAGTGAAACACTGTGATAGAGCTCTGATACAGAGAAGGGAATTGTTTGGGCTTTTTCTTTCCTCATTTCAAATTTATGAATACAGTAGCTTGAAATCCTCTGTAACGCCTGTCTGTGTGTAAATCCTCTGTGACATTACGTCCTGAAACGAACTTGTAAACACAGTGGTGTACATCTGTGCCCCATTGATTCTTTTACAAGCAAAAACGGGACAGAGGAAGCAGTGAGACAGGTTGAACACATGTTTGAACACTAGTTTTGCAGGCATTCACATGGCCCATTCATATGTATTTCTTGGGAATTAGGACAAGATATGGATTCAGTCTTTTGAGATATTATAAGGTCCAGTAATACCTAGCACCTGCTTGTGTCACGCAAGGCTTAGAGCATTACTGGTGTTGATGTGGTGTTGTGTAAGGTAGCTCAGTAATGCTATATGATCCATGTGACATCTCACAGAGACCAACAATGTTGCCATTCTTGACACTGAAACACATGTTGTCATTAGTTGTTGATTGCACGTCTTAAGATCTGTGAAAACTTTATTCTGTGATGCTCACGATTTGATCCTAACACATTTTAATGTGACTCAATTTGTGTTTCAACTTGCTTTTTTTATCTTGTGTTGTTATTTCATATTTATATTATGTTATTTCATATTATTTAAGAAGTCAATTTATCAATCAGGGGTATCACTATTTTGTTTTGTTATTTGTTCTGGATGCAGATACGTTTTAAAAGCATGGGTTTAAATGCTACATATAGCATGATTGGTCCATGCACAGTAAACGCAACAAGTCTGTGCTGCCTTATTTGACAGAAATCTGTGCATTTCCCTGTTATTTCTGGCAATTTAATAAACAGGAATGTATATTAGGCTTGAGTGAATTAGACCCAATTAACAAAACAGTGTCAGAAAACCATCAGATAGTCCGATACAGATGGACGATAACACTGAGATTAACGCTTATATTCAACTTTCTGTTCTGCTTGTTCAACAGTTGTTTGGTAAATTGCTCTTAAACACATTTTTTGTGGATTTGAATTGCATATCTATATTATGTTATTTCATATTATTTAAGAAGTCAATTTATCAATCAGGGGTATCACTATTATGTTTTTTTTTTGAAAGTTCTTCGTTCTTGATGCAAATACGTTTTAAAAAGCACAGGTTTAAATGCTACAGTGATTTCCTTCCAAAGTTTTTCTTTGTTACTAAAAAAAAAAAAAAACTTTCTTGGCAGTAGCTATTTTCCTCCTTTTTTCTCCTGGGCTTGCTTAGAAACAAGTTGTCTCTTTCATGTGAGTGTGGGCAGAATGACCACTAAAGTAAAAATCAATATGCACTTAATTTATATAGACTCTCTGAATCAGCAAATGCAGCACTGCAAGCGCTTTATATGCATGTAAGCCACAGAATGTTGGCGATCCGATCAAATATGTTAGATCAGACTTAGAGAAATGTTCACATTTAATTCTGGGTTCAAAAAATACATGACAAGCAAACTTCTAATTAAACATGTGATTCACTATTTTCTTAATGGGAGCTCTTGCACAGTTTTTACCACTGCAAGCCTGATTATAAAGGAAGAACAGTTAGACACAGTGTGGTTTGCCGTATGGCTGACTAGATTGATACTGATAATGTTTCATATTTCATGTGAACTTCCCTATACTTTTCAAATGGCAAGTTACAAAAAAACAGTCTGATTATAGCTGTTATAATAAAACATATAGGCACAACCAGGCTTCTGAAAAATGGGACCTTATTGTGATTTATTAATCGGTGCTCCATTTTGCAGTAGTTTTTACACTTGGTGATGTAGTGCTGTTGTTCACCAGTTTCAGCTGCCGAACCTTTCCGCTAAGTGTAACCAGGCCCTGAGGTTTAAAAAAAGAAAAAAAAAGACTGAAAAAGAAGTTATCTGTGGTCCAAGGTCAGTGACCTGCTCTGTAGCTGTCTCTATTCCACCTCAGGGCACCTGCTAATGTCAGCCCTCTTTTAGATTCCCCAAATCGTGGCTTGCCACTGGTTATTTTCAGCCGCAATAAGTGATCCCAGTGACCCCAGAGGTCTGACACGCTGCTTTTTTTTTTAGCTAGAAGTCAAATGCCATAGCATTGCCTCCGGATCAAAGCCTTCAAAGTCAAACTCTACTTAGGCATCCATTGAAATAAGAGCTCCAAGCCCAGTGAAGTGTGTAGCGCCAGACCAAGCTCATAGCTTGACGTTCACTCACAGTACAGCCAAATGGTGGGCCAACATGTGCACATGTACAATAACACACAACAGAAAGACACATATATTTCTTTTAATTTTTTTTTTTAAACCACTGAGCCTATTGCACTGAGGAACTAGCTATGCCAGACTATAGCAGTAGACTGCCACTGGTATGAATGCCAATGAATGCTGAAACTGTTTGCCGTGGGGTCAGTCAGTTTGATTCCAGATACATGCTTTTAACCGTGCTGACATAGTACAAAACCTGTGTTTATTTTTTACAGTTTTGAAAATATGACACGGTTGTTTATAAATTATTGAAGGGAGACGGGGGATAGATATTGTACTCTGTTCCTTCCATTCTCTCACCTAATCCTGGTTGTGTCCACTTCCTTTTCCTGTTCCCGACATTGCTGCACAACCCCTCCCCCACCTGACAGGATGCAAAGTCTGGCCTCTCAGCAGATAATGTGACGCACACGTGTGCTAGCGGAAGACGAGGCCATGAGCCACAAAGGTCCACTCTGGGTCCCGGATTATGATAACATCAGGAAGCGCAGAAAGGAAGAGGTGTCTGCAGGAAGTTGGCAGGCATGTGAAGGCCTCAGAGAGAATCACACTTATCTTTTTGAGAAGCCTGGATGTCACCCTGACTAACATGATGTTCATGGGGAACGGGTGACAAATGTTTTATTATTGGTCGTCATCACAGTGTAGCAGATAGTACATTGCTTAGCCACTGTTTTTTTGACTCTGTGCTTCATTGCTGCTGTGTCTGTTAAGCTAAAAAAGTGGCCATTCCTTATTAATCACTGACAGAAAATGAACGAAGTGAAGACAACATAAAGTGAGCCTCCTTAAGTGCAGTGATACTGAAGACAATTCTGTCCTTAAAAGCATATTCCCAACAGAGACAGCTCAAAATAAATGCTAAGGTTGGGAAGTCCAGATGGTCTTTAAGAGTGTATTCCCCCACCATAAGCACTGTTGATTTATGAGATTCTCTAATGGTATCTCTGTTCTGATCTGGCTTTCTTTCACCCTGCTCTCCTCTGAAGCTTTACACTCATCAGGTTCTCTCAACCCTGTCGTCAATCCTGAAGTACAAAGGAAAGTATGGCTGTAGAAAATTAGGGATTTTTTTCCTCCTCTCTCTTTTTCTTCTCTACCGAAACTCCCGCTGTCTGATGAATGATAAACTGATGAGCAGACTTAATCCAGGAGAACTGCTCCCTACTGCTTCTCTTTGCATTCCCCAAACAGATGTAGTGCATGGTGGAAATTTGCCATGAAATTGGGAGCTGGTTGGTGAAGAATTCCACACATTACACTGCAGTGACTGAGCGTGTACAATTGACGCCCATGCCAGCAAGTGACATTCCTAGTTTTTGTTATAGAGTGAGAGTGGGTGGGCCATGAGAGCTCATATGTCAGCCTCACTCTATCCATGTAAATGTTTTGTGTATTTTTTCAAAGCATATCAGACTGTGATACTACCGACATTACTCATCACCACACTTAGGGTTTTTCCTGGCTCAAAACGGGTCTTTTTGGGGGGGGGGGGCACTGAGCACGGCAGTTAGCATGATCGGTCCGCGCACAGTAAACGCAACAAGTCTGTGCTGCCCTGTTTGACAGAAATCTATGCATTTCCCTGTTTTTTTGGGCAATTTAAGGAATACAGAAATGTATATTAGGCTTGAGTAAATTAGACCCAATTAACAAATCTGTGTCAGAAAACCATCCGATAGTCGGATACAGAGGGACTATAAAACTGAGATTAACGCTTCTATTCAAGTTTATGTTCTGCTTTAACAGTTGTTTGGTAAATTGCTCTTAAACATATTTTTAGGGAATTTGAATTGCTATTTTTATTCTCAATTCTCAACCATTTTGGTGCTGGTGGTTTTCTTTTGGAGCTGGCTAAAACTTTTTTTGGGGGGCACCAAAGATTTCTCTATGTAGGAAAAACCCTGCACACTGTAAGGCTGAGTGACTAAAAGGTCGAACCTTAGAGGAGTTTAGCAATTTTTAAGCAGCCCAATTGGGTAATGGTTGGGTAATACAACCACATGTATACAGTGCATACACTCATTATGAGTTAAACCTAGCTAAAAACTGATACAACAGTCTGATACAAAAGCCCCAACATTTGTGAAGATTTATTTTTACCTTCATGAAGTTTATAATGTTCAGTTTTTGTTTCTGTTTTGGACCAACGCTAGACCAAATCTGCTACCGATACTCTTTAAAGGAAACATAATACCGCACAGATTGTATATTTTTATTGACATAATAAGGAAACATTAAAAGATCTGGCAAATTGCATGTTCATACTGAACGTTTAAATAACATTTTCAGTGACAACGCACTTAATTTGGCTTCCTACAATCTCCGCTCTTATATGCCAATATACGCTTGAAGCAACTAAAGCGTTGTTCAACTTTAAATGGTTGTGTTCAGGCCCTCACAACAGGACCGATTAGGAACAATTGTCGTGTTGTTGGATGCTAGAAAAGTAAACACTGCCTTTAAACACCAGATAAAATATGTTTACTTTAACTGAACCCACAAGGTTTCCCTATTCTTTAACCAGAGTGCTTTTGTTGGCTAAACCTGGCTAAAATTATGACCTGCATGCAGCAACAGCATTAGGGGTATATTACTGTATGCTGTATATACATTTTCCAGTTAATTAAGTAAATCTGGTTAAATTTAAATGTTTTAAGTTCAGTTCAGTAATAGTTATATGAGAAAAAGAGAGAGGCTGGTCCTCTGTCATTGTTATTTAGGAGGGGGAAAAATGTTCACACTTATCTTTAGGCCTGTGTGTTCACAACACGGAAACCTTCTAAGGCACGGCATCAGTTAGAGTTTCAGTCTTCCTGTGGTCTCAGCACCAGCATGGAACTTTAGCCCACGGCTGTACAGATGACAGTTTATTATGATCTCTCTGACAGGATGTGCACCCTGGGGACTGGTAGCTCATCCTCCTATGATACACACACCCCACACACACACAACACCCCACACAACACACACACACACCACACACACACACACACACACACACACACACACACAACACACACACTCACACACTCACACCTGACTATGCCATCCTGCACTTGCTGCCATTCATGCATGCTTTTCTCGCTCAAAATCTGCCTGTTCACTCTTCATTTAATTCTTTAGGCAACATTTTTTCTTGTCTCTTAGTCTCCATTTTTGTCGTCTTTTTATTTCATGTTTCTCAGAGTTTGCAGTACAAATGCATGAATTAGTTTGCAGCGCAGTGCAAAACCCAACGCAAGTGTCTTTGCTAGTTTAAAACCATAGACAGTGAAAGAAATAGTCCAACAGACCCCGTGGCTCTGGACGGAGACCATTGAAGGAAATTAGAAGCACTTTTCTGGTGATGGCTGAGCGTTACCGCGCAGTCTCCAACTAAGCTGTTACTAAGATGTTTTTTCACTCTACTTTTTTTTTGACGTTCTTGACACTTTTTCCGACATATTTGTCACTTTTTTCAACGTTCTTTTACTATTTTCTATTTAAAATGCTGTGAAATTGAATGAAACAACCAAATTCAATGAAAGTAGTGAACTGATCATTTATATTACTTGTGAAGAACATTTTTCTTGACAATTTTGTTGCAAGAAACCCAAATTTCTGATATAGAAACTTGTTGAAAGCGGGTCAAATGTGACCTGAGGAGGACAGGAGGGTTAACCTTTAATGTAAAACAGATTTTTTTAAACCACTGAGATGCCACTATGAGTAAAGACAGTCGAAATCTGAATTCCAATTGTGTTAGGCCACTATTTCTTCATACTGCTGGCATATGATTCAAATGTCATTACATACGCCATAAAACTGTTAGATAGATAGATTACTCTTTATTCATCCCACAACGGGGAAATTTAGTTGTTACAGCAGCAGCATTTTTTCAATAACAGCAAAAACCAAAAACACACAAGCAAGTAAGCACACAAGAAATACAGGCAAACAATAGAAAATGATAATATGTCTATCATTATAGACATATTATCATTATGTGCCCCATGTTCAGTATCTTTGGCATACTAAGTATGCACATGTTATGTCACCCATATTATAGTAAAGCATAAGCACAATAAGCACAATTTATTGCATTAGATGAGATTATTTTAATGGAATATATTACTCTAGTACAGTTTACACTTTCCTGCATGACTGAAGTTCACATCAGCCTTTCCTGACCATAATGTCACATTGTGTTACTCAAAGAAAGATTTTAGACTACAGTACATGTCAACAAGGGACATCTCTTTGTAGTGCTGTATTATTTTTCTTGTAGTAAACAATGGAAAGGACATGTTGTCTCTTGTGTGTGATAGCACTCAAAAGCTGGCTTGTTTTCATCACTAAAATAAGACATATCACTGGCATATGTTCAGAGTAGTGGTGACCAATTAGATTTGAGTATTTTCTGTTAAAGAAGGGCAACACAATACAATAGTATTTTTTGCTGGTCTCAAAAAGTTAAACGGGCCTAAATGTAATATAATATGCAATATTTTTAATGCAGCCTTTTACAGAAAACGAAATGCTGTTTTTCTTATTTTAAGAAAGATAATTAAATTTAACTGTAATTTGGTGTTATTGTAATGGTTTTATCAGCCCCTCATATAGATTTGCAGGTCTGTATAACATAATCTAGTTTAAATAAGACTTAAAATTACTTTCACATTTTTCTGATAACTGTCAAAGATTTGAACAGGTGTACGTGACAACTCTCCACCTGAAAATTAAATTAAATTGATTTGAATCAAAATGTTGTGTATGTGTTGTGTATCTTAGATCACAGATTTAACAAAGAACAACTGAGGAGTATACAACTGTTCCTGTAAATTTAAAGACCTACAGTGTTGTGTTCAGTGTGTTCTATTTCTATCCTATTCATGTAAAAAGTCCGCATCCCAAAAATGTTCTACATGGCAGCTATAAGTCCTGTTGCACAGGTGCACTGTACAAGACAATAACGGTGCTAAATTGCACTTTTATTTATCTTGTGGATTCTGTCACCTTTTGCTCCCCCCTCTCTCTAACATCCTTTGGGGTTTTGTTCACCTCTCATACTTTGCTGTCATTGTCTTGATGTTTTTGTCAGCTTGAGCCTGGAGGGCATCAGAACAGCAGGTTTGTCCTGAGCCTCTCAGTTCTGCGCATTTCATTACAGACACTATCCAACTTACTATTTCAGGCAGGGCAACACAGAGACTCGTATGGAGGCAGAAACGGCTGTAAAAGTCATGGCTGGTAACCTTGTCCGCCCATGGTCATGGGTCACTTGGCAAGTGCACGCTGGAATTCACCTCACTAGGAACCCCCTTTCCAAGACTAGTAGAGTGAATGAGGGGAGCTGGGCTGGGGTGAGGCACACGGGTAAAAGAGAGAGACAAAGCAGATTGCGAACACAGTGTTACAAAGGAAATTGTCTGAAAGGCTTGTATGTTTTCAAGGTTTTGATGTAGTAGGGATGTATGTTGACAGAACTACACCAGCTGCGACATCGCCTGCATTTTATCTAATTTTAAACGTTTTTTAACTTCAACTTGTGACATATTTTTGGTTTATATTAATAAAGCTAAACTAACTTGAACATGATGTTGTACTGTGTTAGAGTTGAAATTAGTAAATTAACTGATAAGTTGATTGAAAGAAAATGAATCTGTTAATTGCCATAGCAAAAATACAGTTTCCAGCTCCTTTTATTTTCCTTATGTGATGGTTAACTGAATATCTTTGGGGTTTTAGACTGTCGGCAAGACAAAAACATGCAATTTAAAGATGCCACTTTGGGCTAATGAAATTATGATGAGCATTAAACAAATTATCAATTGATTAAAACAGATTATGAAAATAATTGTTAGTTGCACTTCCATACAATGTCATTATTTTATTTTTAATATCATTATTCACTAATGTTCACATGCTGCATGCCACTTAATGTTGAATGTCTTTTAAGGCATGCTTGGAATGATTCTGGTAATCTACATTAAGAGAGATTAATTTAGTACAGCATGAGTTGTATCAACAATATTGCTTGGTTACCTCTTGTATCACCATGTTGCACCATCACCTTGACCTACTGATGCTTTACAGCTATGCATAACAATACATATAACAGGGAAGATACTGTAAAGTTATGTAACATCTTTAGCTCAAGCTGTGGCTTGAAGAAAGACAATGGCTTTTTGTATTTACTCTCATTTCCTTCCCTAATTGAGTCACGGACTAAAGTGAAGCAATACAAAGGCTTTTTTGTTAGCTACAAGAAACACCTATCCAAACACATTGTGCAAGGGCATGCTGGAACAATTAATAACCCTCTGAGGCCAGCCAGTTGTAGGCTTGTTCAAGTGTGGTCAATTTTAGACGATAGGTAAACCCAGCCTGGAATGCCTAATAAATATTGAAATAATCAGGACGATAATTATTGAGTTATTTTTGTTATTTTAGATTTCTGAACATATGCAGAACATTCACCACATTCATGTCTGGAAATGGTTTAGCATGGAACTGTGTGTGCATGTGTATGTTATTACTTAATCTTTAAATTCTCAATTATAACAATTAGACATAAAAAATACAGCACCAGGTATCCTGTATGGCCAACAATAAGCACCAAAAATTAGAGGTCTACATTACGTTACATTAACCTTGTCACTACAAAATATAATGTTCCCAATTCCCTGGTGTCAACATCTAATGTAAGTGAAAGAAGACTCCCACTCAGTTATACAGTCCCATATGAGCATACTTAAAGACCTCTCCTGTGACATGCTCTTGAGGTATGGCAGTCCTCTTGGCAGGTAGCTTGATTAACCGCTGCAGTCCTGAATGTGTTATGAAATGATACAGCTTTCCTTTCTACAGAGATGATCTGTTGGTTCTGTAGGTGTTAGTTATTTCCCTATGTTTTCCACAGCTTCCACCCATTAACACGTAACACTTAGGAGATCGCTGGGTAAATGATCGACTCACATGACAGTTATGGGTCTCTGGCTGCAGATGACGGGGTTCTTTAAAGGCGCCGTAAATTATTTTGAAAGTAAAAGCAAAGCCGGGCGGGTGCAGGGAGTAAGCATGCCATTAACATTCTCTCTATTAGGATATACACACTACACATTTCATTTAGTTGACATTTGTGTGGGCCTTTACAATTAAGGAAATATGAGGCTTTTTACCACACATTGCAAATCTGTGCTTGTACACTGCAAGAGTTGTTTGAGGGCTTGAAAACAAGGTTTAAAATGGTTAATTGGAGCATGCTTTTCCAACCCTTTGACCCACAGGCATACACCTGGTTTTGGTCAGGTTACAGCCAGGCTCCAAGGCTTGCAGGTCAAGACCTAGTGCTTCACAGACCTCTAATCCCTTGCCTGGCAACATATTTGACTGAAGGGCTAGATCTACACACTCCCAGACTTCATACTTGAAAAAGTACAGCACTATCTCTTTTGCTTGCCTTTCCCCCTTTCCTGTCTTTTCTCCCACTCCCTCCACAAAGTGATGATTTAACACTTAGAGGATGTTGAAGGGGTTTTGTGGAGCATTAACCTGCTGTGATTTATGAGCTTGCTGAATTATGAGTACATTTTGTCTTTAAGTGTGTGTGTGTGTGTGTGTGTGTGTGTGTGTGTGTGTGTGTGGGGGAAGACGAGGCAAAGAAAGTGAGCCGCTTTATGTAGCTTTTTTTTCCCATTTAGGAACCCCTCACAGAGATATAAATCTTAATTCTTAAACATCAAGGTTTAACACTCAAGACACAGAAAAAAGCTTAAGAGACAATACTATGACATTTTGACTATGATATCAAATGTTTTAATTAAGCAATCAAGTTGTATGTTGTGGAGAATTTTTACTTTTCATTTTTATTCAGTGAAGTGTTGGAATATGGTGCAGTCTTTTCTGGCTGCCAGGAGAGGTGAGAGAAAGGCTACTGAGCTGGAGCTGTGAAAACACACTCCTACTAAGACACTACTTTGACCTGAGGGTGCATACTAATTACACCACAGATTATTCTCCCAGGCAATGCAGTGATAAGCACACCAGGGGGAGCAGTTATACTGTTATTTTGATCATGAATCAGAGACTAGAGAAGCTTTGAATTCCCATCTTAGATGCTTTCACAAGCAATAGAATAGATATTTCTTGCATGATTACATAAATAAGCACATTTCTACTGGAGACCTGCTTCACAGTCCGCCCAATTGACCTGTCTCAAGTGGCCCCTGCTGCTCCAGTTTCAGAGGATTTCAGAGCGTAATCCTGCCTGACTCCTGAACAACATGCCCGTTCACACACTCTCCCAGCTTGTTCTGCAATCATGCTCCATGTCTATAGCTACAAGCAAAAATGATGGAAACAAAATAGTTCTTGCCTGGATGTACTGTAAAGAAGTTTCTTTTCTTTGTTAATTCTGCTCCCTTGTACACAATAATTACTACAGTAAGCTGCTATTAATAATATACTCTTTCCACAACACATTTAACAGCAGCAGTGGTGGTTTTAGTATTTTTTTCTTCTCTACTTTTCAGCATTCTTTGTGCGCTGGTGTACACCCTTGTCCCATTACTCAGCACGTCCATGCTGCCTGTCAACAAAAAGGTAGCACAATGAGCTAAGCCTCCTTGCATCAGCAATCTTTAACAATTTCAATAACACAAGTCAATGTGCTGAGTTGATGTGACAAGAACAGCCACCACAATAACTACAACAACAAACAAAGACAAACCACAACATCAACAGCAAAACACTTAATACAAATGACAAGCAGTTATGTCATTGGGTGGAGATGCAACGCAACATCTTATTATACGTACTTTATTGTACATGTACCATACTCTACAGTGCACTAATATGTGATGACGGTGATTTTTTTCTGTATTGAAACAAGCAGAGCACAGTGTATGTAAGGGATATAATACTAATAATTAATTAATTCATTACTGGAGCTTCATGTCTGGTCTTGTGCAGTGACAAAATAAGTGGCACGTAATTTACAACTTGCTTAAATTAATGTTACTTTGACATTCTATATTATATAATGTGTTTAATTTTCCATTACTCAGAAGACAGATGCACAGGGAAATAAATAATGCCAAACAAAGTTTAAAAAACCTGAACACTGTCGGCACTAACTTTATTGAAAGTTCAAGTGTTGATCATAGACTTTCATCACAAGCAAAAAGCAGCTAAACCGAAGAAATAGGCGTACAATTATAATTACTCCATCGATAATTGACAAAAAAAAACATTCCTAAAAGACAAAAGACAAAATGGTGAAATAACTTATTTTTCATTGTCTGTCCAGTACTTTTTTATTACCATTTTTTGCATTGTATTCTTTGGATCTGAAACTACTAATTTTTGTGGAGGTTTTTTCATTTTTATCAAATTGCTGCAAGTGCACAATAATTTAAACTTACATTCACAATAATATTCCTTTAAAAATAACAAACATCACAAACTTTGAATGTGTTTGTGTGCTTGTGCAGCTATTTGTGTGTGTGTTTCTGTGTGTGTGGTGTGAGGATGGGGGGGGGGGTCCTCTCCTTTCGTTTTTCGGGCTCAGGTAAATGGCTCTATTACCACACTTCTTTAAGTTGGTTATTGCTCCATATAACTGACATACGGCACAGCCTCCATTTTTGTCCCAGACAGTTATGGGCCTGTGGTGATCATGTGAAGAATTTCTCTGGTGCCCTTGGTTTTATAGGATGTGTGTCTTACATCTCTGATAAATACCCCCATTTGAGCACAGTAGCTGAGAATGTTAGCACTCTGTGCTGTTTTATCCTGTTCCTTTTAGTGAGCAATATAACAACCACTTAGAGATCTCAATAAGTGTTTTAGGACATGACAACAAAACTACCAATTCTGGCTCCGACAGATGCTTTATCTGCTTCAGTTATCAGGGAAAAGATATTTGTAACATGACTTTTAAGGCAGAAATGCTGAAAAGCTATTGCAAGCCAGAGACACGCTGTCCCTTTTTAATAGTGATTGCTGAACTCTGACTTTCAGATTCCCTCTCCTCACCCCTGACTTCCTGTCTTAACACAGCAGAGTCCTCCGCTGCAAGTCTCATTGCCATTCCTCTGCTCTTGGCCTTTCTCTTCCTGCGGGAATTACCCGTAGTTGTGCTGCAGTGAAATAACTGTTTATTAAGTGTCCACACTGTTAATTTTCTACTTTGTTGTGCTTCTCTAAACCTCAGAAGCTCAGGCTTACCACATCAGTTTCCTTGCCCCCCCCCGAGACTCAATGACATAAAATACGGTATGGGTATTAAGAGGGTTTACAGTTATAAGCACGCTGCTGCAGTCCTGCAAATGTTAACGTAATTAAACATACATATTTTTAGAACAACCTTGTAACTAACCTGCTAGTTTCTGAAATGTAAATCAGGTGTATGCCTTGCACTTTGCTTTTCCTCATCTGTGTATTTGTGTTTTTTTTTCAGTTTCTCTTGCTATAGTTAGTATAGTTATGTTGCTATGCAGTAAGTGTTGACTGTATGCAACCATATAGATGAAAACATTATGAGTATTTTTTCTCAACTAGAAGCAGCATATTTAACATATGTGAAACTAGTTTTTACACACTGCATATAGCCCAAGATCAATCAATTAAATGTAATTTACATAAACATTGCGGATGTAACATTTAGCAATGGACAACATAGATCACTGTCTAGTGATACCATCCTGCAGCGTTTGCAGAATGTGTGGTCCTAACATTGTGTCAGTGTTGCTACATGTGAGCTTTTGATGTATCACTGTACAATTTACACCAAGACACGTTTTGGTACAATTACTGTACACAATTTGACAAGCTGACTGAGTTTAATTTAGAGCCATCTTTAAAAGAAATCCACATCTATTTTTATTAGAAGCATAACATTCTTAACATAATTAACCAAAAACATGTAGAGACAAAAAGTGTGATATGACATTTGAAAATATAGTACAATACCAAGAGAAATACAGCAATTAAGTGAGAAGTGTAGTATGAACCATACTTTTACTTTAAATACTTTGCAGAATTAATTTGTTTGTAAAGTTTGATTTCTTTCTTTTTAAGTTTATCGTTACCTTGGATGCAGGGCCAACACATACAAACGCACCAAAAAGAAGAAGGGAAAAAACGTATCTGTTTAAAAATTTGATTTAAAAAAGGCTGTGAACATTTCTAAGGATGGAGGTGGGGCACAGAGCCATTTACACTTCTAATTTAAGGCTTCTTTATTCCCAAATGTTAAATACTAATGATTGGCGCCCATTTTGAGCTCAACCCCCACTGGAGGCCTGTTCAGGATCTCCACTGAGGCATTTGTGTGTGTCTCCCCTGCTCCTTTCTTCTACTTTTAGCCACACAGGCTCAACTTCACAGGACAGTCGACAGCCCGTGGACAGCAGATGAAAAACTAAGGCAGCATATCCTGCGCCTGTTAAGTCCTCAACTAATTAGCAAAAATGGTGTCCTTTCTTTTCTTTTTAAGCATTTAGTCTCGGGGGGTGGCAGAGAGAGAATAAGACGGGAAAAAAGGGGGGAGATAGTGAGTGAGGGGCAGAAAGGAGAGATGGGGTAATGCTAGACTGGAGCGAGGGAGTGACTGAGGGAGGAGAGGCATCTGAGCTCTCAGCTGGGCTGTTTTGAAAACACACTGTTGAAAGCCCTCAGTTAATTCATGGCTTTTGTTTTTAGATCTTTTGTGTTTGCCAGTTTGACCATATAACATCATACATCTGGTCTATAGATTTTTTGGGGCTTTCTTGCTTAGGGACCCATAGAGTCCCCCTGGGCTCAAATTCGAGTGGTCGTGTAACATAAAAGCACCTCAAGTGTGGGCTGAGGGAGAGACGCAGAGAGCCAGAAATTGGAATAGACGGCTGGGATGCATTTGGAACGTGAAGTGAAACATGCACAAAATCCTTTTTTACTCTTTTCTGCAGTTGCTTGTGTTGTCTCACCAGGTGACATATTGTTTATGACTGTTTATTAAGGCAAAACACCATTTATTGCTGTATTTCAAGCAAGAGTAGCGTTTAACAATTTATTTTTACATGTATTCCAGCAGTTCAGGAAAGATTCAAAATGTTTATTAAAAGGTAGTATAGATTTAATGGCATTTTTAATGTGTCAACATTTTAAAGACTACCACTTTTAGTAGCAATAAAGCCAGTTCATTTACATATACAGTATTTCTTCAGGATATCCTTATTGATACGCTATTTCAGAGTGGATTGCAAAATTGATTAGCTGTTCAGGATTCAACTTTATCTATATTTTTTTTAATTGTCCGTTTGGGCAAGTGGGTCTACTTGCCTGAAGTTAATTTGTACTTGCCCCAATAGAAATTGTTTCATGCATTAGGTTATTAAATAACAACAAAGACTAAAGTTGCAGAGTAAAATGACAGAAAAAATGTTTAAGTAACTGTTTATTAACAATGTACTTAGACTGCATATTTATAAGGCTTATTTTTAAGAGTTGCAGAGCCATTATGAGTGTACGGGGATTAGCTTCGGAGCTAATACCCGGCCGCGGAGATGGAGAAACAAAGTATCTCTCCTGTGCTTTTTGACTACGTCAGAAAGATGTAGCTGGAAATGTTAACCTTCTCATTGATTTCATGTTGTTTATGGAGAGGAGAACCAAGAAATAAGTAGGGGGAAATGCAACTCTACCAAGCTACAGCCAAGTGGACCAATCAGTTGTTGGGGTCTGCATCGTTGTTACAAATGTAGTTACATTTATGGGGAGGTGCCTGTCAGGCTTTGGCATATTGCCTGTAACTATGCTTACCTACGCACGTATATCTAGCTGACGTAGCATTTCACTTGCCAATCCTTATTTTTGGGCCCTGCTGTTAGGCTGAAAATAACAAATCTTTTAACACTGCTATTTTAGTACACAAAATGGACCATCATATTTATGTCAATGTGAATATTTCTGCTAAAATGATAACTGCATAATTTCAAAGAATAGCGCAATAGTGATTCAGTATATTACGGATCCCCGGAGGCGACATGGAGAAAAAAAAAAAATGTACTGGTGACAAACGCTAAACTCTCGACTTTCAAACTCCACATATCAACTTTCAAACTTGAGATCTCGAGTTGACGCAAGGTAAGTGGACCTAATGTAGTAGCCTAATGTAGTGTAATCTCTCCCAGCAAATCCTTCAGGGGCTCCAGTAAAGGTACAGTAAACCTTAGTAAAGTAAACCTTAAAGTAAACCTTAGTAGCTAGCTACTAAGGTTACTAAGGTTAGCTAGCACAAGCTAGCTACTAAGCTACATAAACACACACAGACGCAAGGTAAGTGGACCCGCAGCCTAATGTAGTGTAATCACTCCCAGCACATCCATCCAGATCTCGAGTTCAAAACTCAAGTTTAATTTTTGTCCCATAGATAGTATAAGAAATGGACAATGTGACGCCGTTGTTTTCAGCGGAGACCAGTGAAGTCTATTAGAAGCACTTTTCCAGTGATGGCTGAACGTTACTGCGCAGCCTTTAACTGAGCTTGAAGACGTAAATGTGACGTGAGCAACCTGTCTGAAAGTTATGTCTTCTGATAGCTCTGCCAAGAGAAATCTCAATCATTCCGAATCTTGCAGAGACGGAGAGTGTAGGTATATGTCGGGAGTAACATAGGCACAGGCTAATTATTGCTAACCAAAATGCTAGTTAACATTGGTAATTAAACCTAAACAGCTAACGTAACTGCCTGCGAGCTTATCCTGTACTGCAACAGTAAGTTGCGTGGTTATGACACAATCGTTAGCCTGTTTTTACCAAAACATCTGCTATGAAGCGATAACGTGAGAGATGTTTTTTATTAAAGATAAACAATGGACAAATAGTCTTTAAATGCTTCAGATGAAAAAAGAAAAAAGAAATAACCCCTGTTAAGTGTCGGGGGATCTACTGAACATTTGAATTTTTGATAATGTTCATGACAGGGGTTTTTTGAAAATTTTATTGCTTTTTTTGAGAAGGAAAATTTGTTCAAGTTAAAAAAAATTTTTTTGTGAACCCCTTTCTCAGACTTAAAAATATTGGAATATATTTTTTCCCATCATTGCATGTCCGGGAAATCCAATTGCGTCATGTGGGGGGCCTGATGTCTCTGAATTTTTCCATTTTTCTTAGTGCTTTTGTACTCTGTTTTGTCCATCCTCTCTTTTATCTTTTATTCTTCCTATAAAAGAGCCCTTCTCCTGGTCTTAATTTTGTTAGCCCTGCTCAGAATTCAAAATAACAATTAACTTGTTGTGAAAGTGACAAAAGTGTGTAATTACTGTTTTTCCTCTGGAAGGAGGAGATCACTAAAAACTAGTTTTGTGTTAAAATACTGTATGTACATTAAAAAATGTAATGGCACTTTAAGCAGCCTTAACCTGGTTTTACAGCACATTGTTGATGTTCCATTGTGCTTTGCACATAACTGGAATCCACTTGGACTCACAAGTTAGATGAATAAAAACCCTCTAGTGTATATGATTATCTATGGGTGACGTGTATGTATGACTGTGTTCCTGTGTGAATGTGTATAAAAGATTTTCTAAGAATGTGAAAGGTTTTTCATTCTAGATTGTCTAAATGTATAGACAGAATCACCATGATGCCAAAAATCACTTCTGGGTAGACAACTGACTTAAATTGCAGAGATATGTGCAATTGGTTTATTTCTGTTGTCATTTTCAGTTGCAACTGTAACTTTTAATGTTATGAAATTAAACACAGTGGTCCAACGTATCTAGTGTTTCTACTGTAATTATTTTCTGTACTGTGTTGCTTTGCAAGCGTCTTCGATGAACCTAATCTAGCATTACAAACAGCAACATCCCCCCTACCATTCAGACTGACTGCTTCTTTGGGCGGTTTAATATTCTTTTGTCTGTGGCCCAACAGGTAAATTGGGTAACCTAATGTTAATGAAAGTGTTGAAAAATGAAAGCTTCAGACATGCATTACCTATATACATAAATGTACCGTATAGCCAGCTTTTCCTTGTATATTGTATGTAAGGGATGCAGGATATTTCTATCCAGAAGTTATTGTTTTGATTGGGTCTATCTTGGGTCTATTGGGTCCATTTTGAAATGATCATTACAAACAAAGAACATTACACACTGTCAAAGGGTTATATTGCCTGGTACAGAGTATAAAAGGGCCAAGGATCTACACCCAATAAATCAATGATATCTAAAAAGCGAACAAAAAATGTGTTTGACAAATTTGCATGCATTGTATAGTATATTGTATAGAGTCATACAAGCACATATTCACATGTGGATGTACACTGGAGCTGTCAATCTTGCTTTCTAATACCATTTGAATTTAGTTTGGTATTTTTAATGCTCAAATGCAACCTGTTATTAATATGTACAATGCATAAGCCTACACTATTCAGGCTTATTATCAGCATGTGGTTGTTGTCACCTGTTCTGTCCACTAGAGGGACTTCCATCAACAGCCTGGCCTTGAAGGGATCTACGTCATGGCGTATTGCATTTCTGACACGCCGCTCTGTTTACATTTTCCACCATGAACATACAGCAACAAACCAAAATCAACAGAGAACTCTATAATGTAACATTATCTAGCAAGTGTATTGAAGCGGCTCTGTTGTTAAGGCTAACGGTGCTCAGTTAGCACAGTGATGTCATGTTAGAAAGCACAGCCAAAACGATTTGTCATAAACTAATTAACATAAGTTATACTATACTATGTTACATGCTATAATGCTGCAATGTTAACACCATTAATAACTAAGCAAATGGTGCTGTCACTACTATTTCGCAGATTGTCACGTTACTGAGAATAAAGCTGTTAGAAAGTAACAAAACAATAAGTTATAGCTAACTCTGAAAGATAGGGCAGCTAACATTAACTTTAGCTGTATCCATGAAGCCCCCAGCTAAGCTAACATTACTATAACTTGCGGCGCAGTTAGGAAACAAGAAAGAGCTAACTAGCTAATGATAACATAAGAATGACTCTGTGGATGTCTCTGTTAAAATCATGTAAAACTAGCCTATAACCCCCTGTACTAACATTATAGCTCTGTGATCTTAAGACCTCACGATGCCTTGTGTTTCTCACGCCTGCTAACTTATTGTTCATCAGACGTGACATGACAAAAGCATTTTGTTTTCACATGCTGGTGGGCCAAGGCGAGAAGAGGGAGATTAGAAGAGGGACAATAGTATTGATTTTTTTTTTACTATTCAAATTATATTTGACATTCAAAATTGGTTGAACAACCCTAATGTACACACATATGGAGAGACTAAAAGATCTCTAGCCCCACCACGACGATAAAAAGCAAGGAAAGAAGAGACCCCAAACATGCACTTGGGTTATAAATTTGGAGCTGTCAGTATTACAATGTATATTAATAGTCACACCTCTTTTTAATGAGTTTGGCATTGGCAGCTGAGAGGAAATACAAGTCATCATAGCACAGCTCATGCACACCCCGATGAAAGAAGCTATAATAAATCTTGTGAGAGCAAGGCTCACCATAAATATGTATCGCATAAGGCATCTGTTTTACATTCTGCATATAAATCAGCCAGAGTGCTGAATAGCAATGAATCAGACACTTGACGCTTGATTTGATAACAAATCGACTCTGAACTTGGGAGGGGAGAATTTAAAGCCTTTAACAATAGTGGGGAGCGGTGGGGTCAGTTAAGACCTGTGAGTCTCTGACATGCTTCTCTTCTAGCAGATAATGCTACATTTTTCTTCCTGGGTCAGGAGTGGGACTAATCTCCTTTGAGTTATCTTTTTGTAGACTCCCTACTCTTTCACATGTCACAGATGATGACATTACCTGCACCTGAACTGGTCAGAGTATGAGGGGAAGGTGCAGCCACAATGTGGAGGACATGGTCATACATTTGTAGTGATTCTGTTGTTATAATGCTGTAATGTTGAAATATGTATTCTGTAGATACTGTGAAGAGAAAGCCCTACAATCTCCTTTTAACTGTATATTTGATCACCTCATCTTAGTACATGCATGTAACTTATCCGGTTTATTCACTGATATATCTGCATTGTGTTATTATGGGCTCATTTTTCAGTCCAACTCTACTTAAATCATACTAGAATGTACAGTATGCATCAGGTGCATAAACACACACAAACAGTATTGTGTATATATACAGTGTACTATATGGGAGGGAGCTATATCACTTGACCCTTTAGTCTGACAAAATATTAAAAAAAATTTAGGGTGGATTCTTACAGTCAGGGGCATAGAGGGCATCGGGGTGGGAGAGACTGTAAAACATACTTAACAATGATGCTGGCTGATTCACAAAAGGAAGACATAACCATCAACAGAACAGCCAAATGGGAGCTCTCTCCACAAACATACAAATTATCTTGTGATAGCAGCTGGGGTCTAACATCTGCCTGGGAAATCAAATACCCAGGGAGCAGATGTTCATACAACCAATGGTGTTATTTTCTGTACTTCAAATTGCCCTTGGCTGTAAGGGCAATGTATTTGAAAATAAGTTGTGTCATTTGTCTAACCTGACCTGGACTAAACTGTGCTGTACACTACTTCAATTTAAGATAAAGAAATCTGTATTATCACAATTAAACTTATTTCGGTGATTGATGAAGAGCTGTTGTTTTGCAAAATGTTTTTAATTGCAATTGTTAGACACCATGGTTCAGATAAGCTTTTACCCTTACATACAAAATAAGACAGCTGATATATCAACTCATCAACAAGTTCAACCTCCCAGAGGCCTGTGGATGTGGTATCTCCAAAGACAGGATGCCAGAAGGAACGTTAAAGGCAAAAGAATCATAAGCCAATACAAGCTATCTGGAGAGCTTACTCCTCAGCATGTTCTTATCCCCTGTTGTTCAGAACAAGCAGATGGTTTTCAGTGAAATTCAACAATCTTTCCTTGCTCCAGGGGTTTGAAAACGATTGGGAGTCAATGTCTCTTGATATGAAATAAGACAACCTACTATCTGATTTGCTGGCATGTACACTTGCAGGCTGCAGACCCATGTAAGTTTTGTATTTTCAATGTTCTGATGTGATTTTCAGTATAACAAGTAGATGTAGTAGTACAGAAACTGTATGCAGTGATTGCAGACAAGGTAGTATTTTGTTGTCCAGAAGCACAATGAAGGGGTGTATTATTAAAAAAGTTTAAGGGAGTCCTAACCCATATTAGAGAAACAGGCTGTGTTTAGAGCAGTGTAGCAAAACATTAAGATACAACTCCTTTTCTGATATTCTCTTATGTTGCATTTTTCCATAGATATGACATTTCTGTTGAGTAAAGTTTGACTTTGAAAGACTGCTTCTATATTGACAATGAATTACAATGGGTTCTGTGAAAGAAATGTGGTTGCTCAGTCATTAACCCCAGATCATTGTCACATAGCTCTGCAGCTCTATGTAGTTTTATTGCGTTTTTAGCTCATTGTTGTGGTGGTATGGCCCTCAGATATCATGTATGGTGAGGCTCTTTGTTCTCAAACCCATTTCCACCAGCAGTAAGCAGACAGTTTTTGGCAGAATAAGCTCTGATAAACACACTGTAAGCTCTCTGTTTAGCACCACACTCACAGTGAGGTGGCCAGAGACATGAGTATAATCAGATTATAATATTGTCCATGACGTGCTGGTTGTGTAAACGGCCAAAAGGCCCTGTTCACAGCGGCCATTTACAAAACCTAACCCACTGACATGTCATTGCAGGGCAAACACAGATGTATTTATTAACATTGACTATAGCCCTGTTTCATTAAGCTGGGCCTCGGCCCAGGTATGAGCTAGCACCCAGGCCCTGCCCACTGGAATGGCTGTGACACACTAAATAGAATGGGACCATAATTAATTTGATCAATTTCACCTGTGTTTGCCCTGCTATGCCATGTCCAAATGGCTGCTGTGAAAAAGGCCTATTCTTTGCTAACCTGCTAGCCATTGCAGCTTTTTAAGGTGATAGTATGTCAGGGTTGTTAATCTATAAACATTTTCTAGGGATATTTGGCCACTTGTGGCCAAAAATCTATCATTGCAGTTCTAAATACTGTATATAAAGTAAGTACAGTCCATTTCCCATGTAAATGACTTATTTATTGACTGGCTTAAAAAACGTCTACAATAGATTATTTCTAACAAAATAAAAAGAGAAATTGTCTCTGATAGTGACACTGAAATATTATCCATTCAATCTTTCATTACCTCCTCCAAGGAGGTTATGTTTTTAGCTCAGTTTGACTGTCTTTTTGTTTTTGTTTGTTTGTCTGTCAACCAGATTATGGAGTAACTCCCGGCACAAATTTCATGAAACTTGGTAAAAGAGTGTAGCATGGGCCAAGAAAAAAAAAAAAAAATAAGGAAAAAAATTAGTTCCCGACTGGAATAGTTCACACTGCGTTGACATTGTGAGATAGGGCATGCTTTGGTGGAGGTCTGCAAATTAAAAACTTATAGTACAAAGCTGCAAAAAAATATATGGATATAATGGTAAAAAGGTGCATCAAAGGAGCATTACATGCAATTTGATCACAAATATATACATTTTTCTCAATAGGTTCTAATGTAATTTAAATTGATTTAGCACTAGAAATCATGTTTTATTCAAATCGGGGCATTAGATGTATGATTTCTGTGTATTACAGAGATAGTCTGACAAACAAGGAAGATTGAAGAAGAGGCTGGATCTGAAAATATTTCTTGCAGCTTGATTCACACCTGCACACCCTCTGTGGCAGCATGTTCTGCAAGGGTCGGCTGTTGCACGGCGGGAGTATTTGGGGATGATTAATTGCTCTGTCTTGTCAATGGTGCGCTCAAAACAGCGGGATTCTCAGCATATGTAAATACAAGCAGTCTCAGCACACCAATCTAGAGCAGGATTAACACAGGTATGCTTCAAAATTCCGACCCATTCACCAATCTTTTCTATTATCTCTGACATCCAACCTATGTTGGAGAGACAAAACATTATTTTCCTTTCTCCTGATCCAAATACATACATTTTGTCATAACAAACTTCTTACAAACCTGAACAAGATGAAATATACAACAGATTTATCTTGCATTTTGCAACAACAAGCTATTTTTAGAGTCTTAAGTGAGCAGGTAGTGTTGGGACATATTGACAAAATAAATATCAGTTTTCACCCAATATCTATATACGAATACATATTTCAGGGATGACAAGTAGTGATTTCATAAGATATTTACAATGCAAGATGTTCGACAAACACCAGCATGTAATGTAATGTAATGCCAAAAAATCTACAGACATTCACATTTATACATATCACTAGGCTAGAAATATAGTAACCTTTTTTCACCATCAAATGGCCTCAAGTACTCCTTCTTTGACATCCGTCATGTGCCAAATGTGTTTGTTTGAAAAGAATTGTAACAGCATGTTATTTAACCCTAGTAGTTACATGAACATTACTAACACAACCCTCAACTGCATTGCTGGTTATTAGGTGTTAAAGCTCAGGTGTCTCCTGCTTATTATAGAATGGTATTTTATTGGTCATTGTGGCAGTAAATATACTAAAGCTATACTAAATTAGCAAAGCTTTTTATAGATGTGTGTATGTACACTCTAGTGAGATCTAGACTCTATTACTGAAGAGAGTAAAAAAAAAAAAGAGAGGAAATCACCTCAAAACAAGCCAGTGATAAAAGGTTTCAAGGCGTCTTTGAAAATGAAGACTCAAACAAGGTCCTAGGTGCCTAGCAACACAACCATTTCCCTAGATATGTTTCATCCGTTAATGCCATTGGCTATTACGTGTGAACTCGCTGCCTCATGGCAGGTAAGGAATTTATTGGTGCTCCATTATTAGAGGATAGCAGAGAAAGAAGTGCAAATCGCTACGGTTTTCCGAGGATGTTACGACCTCCTCCTAGATTATGCCTTCTGACAGGTTTGTCATCCCTGTGCACTGATGTGCTCTATAGAGTGCTCTGATATCATTAGCTTCATTGCTCCTAATGCGTCTGCTCCCCTCAGCAGCAGGACAGGTCATATATTGTGCACATCAGTGGACAAAAGCCAAAAGCGAGAGATTACTGAATAAACCCTTTCTCTCCAGGAAAAGAGAAAGAATGTGTTTCATGGGAATTAAACATAATTTGAACTCAAAACAGTTGCATTGTTGCTTAAGATATCAGTCGGTAAGATAAGATGACATATATATTATCATAGATGATAATAAAGTACAGATATAGTAAGCACAGTGTTATGAAATAGCCTTCAGTTTTTATTACAGGTTATGCAGGAGCAGACGGGTAAGCTCATAGATCTCTTAAAGGATTAACAGTGGTCCTGCAAAGCAAAGTGTGTCTTTTGGAGAGGCCATCAAGCAGCAACAACATGAGTGGTGGGGTGTGAAGGATGCCTGTGACTTTTAGATTATGAATCTTTGGAGCATGGAAAACTAGCCCTAGTTGTATATCACACAGGTGCATAGCGCCAGTAAAATTATTGAGGCAAAGCTGCTGGGAGGAAAGGTGTAGTATAGGAGTGTCCCTGGCAAATTTGAAGTCTTTGATTACTGCAATTATGGTAACCATAAGCAACCGGCCTGATCAGACCATGTTTAAAGCATGTTTTTTGTGTTAATTCCACCAATTAAACACACTTCATCAAACCTGAATCCTTTCATTTTAAAGTTGGGCAGTTGCTTGTTCTGAGGATTTCTTCACTAACCACCTAACCAGTGTTTCCGCAGGGTCTTAACACATTTTTAGGCTTTAAAAAGTCTTACAATTGTGGAAGTGTTCTGTTCTAGGTCTTAAATCATTTTAAACAGATCTTAATTTTCCCATATCCATGTAACGCTATCTCTAAGGGTCACTGAATGTTTTTTTTTTATTCTTTGTGTTCTTTCTTTCACCTGTCCAAATATAATTTGCTGTATATTCATCGATTTTTATTTCTCCGTGTTGCTTTTACTCAGTTTTAGTATGTTTATTAACTTTGCAAATACTTTTGTGACTCCGCATTTTGTTTCTTCTTCGTACTTTTATGTCGTGATATACAGTAGATCTTACATTTATATTTATGAAGGTCTTTAAAAGGTCAAATACTTAAAACATCTTAAATTTGACTGGTTTAAACATGCAGAAACCCTACAAACAACCATCAGATGAACTGCAACTTTAGACATTTCTGTTGGCTTCACTCAGCCTCAGTGGTCTTTAGAGTTGTTGGCCATTGTTTTGTTTTTACAAGCTGAAATTAAATCAAGAAACCCAGTAGTATTGCATGTTCATACCTGGCCTATTTTCTAATTTTACAATAGCTCTTTCAAATTATGACAGGTTTCCACACAACCTTCCACAACAACTCTGCCAGCTTTACTTTAAACCACTTGCTGTACAGAGGATACCAATATGATGAAAGTATATTTTTAAGTTAATTTTGCACGTTATGAAGTTTGCAGTCAACTTACAAATTGGCATAATTTGCCCTTGGAATCATGCATGCAGTTCAGCATAATTACAGCACATTGCCACAGTATAGGCTAATTGTGCCTTGAAACTCTGCACCTCCTTGAAAAGGACAGTATCTTTCTTAGCTGAAGCAGAACTAGACTTTCCTCCTGACCCATTAGAAAATGGTTTATCATTGCGGAGCACTGCTTCTAGAGCAGAGAAAGGGACTTGATTTGATTGGCCATGATCAAAACCCGCCCACATTCTACCTGCTGTTTTATCCTACTAATATATATATATATATATATATATATATATATATATATATATATATATATAATAACCCTATAATATATTCACTATTAACATATTAGTTCTCCTCAAGCCTCTCATTCAGATTGCACTTCAGTGCCCCAGGGTGCATTTTAGCCTTTGGTTACCAAACGAAAAAGTTGCCCTTCCACTCTTGTGCCTGTGTTTGCACGTTTCCGAAAAATAGTGCTAAGAGGCCAAATAAGCACAAATATATCCAGTATGATTTATTTATGTTGGTGTTCAGGATGCTCCTTTTCAAATTTAAAAAGTCACTTTTTTAAAACCAAGGTTTTATAACTTTATATTTTGTTGGCATCTGCTTTGTTGTCTATTCTCTCAGCTTGCCATCACTCTACAGGCAGTCTATCTGTACAGCTAATAAAAAGGCAGGAATCCGCTGGAGCTAGGAAACTGCTGAAATCTGGTGTGGGGAATTACACCAATTGAGGAAATTCCTATTTTTCTGCAACCAACGAGAGTTATAGGGCAAAGAAAGGTTGTATATTATGGTTAGGATGGAGAGGGGAGTTGAAACAAGTGAATATTGCTGAAAGAGCGTCGCTCACATTCAGGCATAGACAAAAGGTGGAAATGAAATAACTTCCTTTTGTTGGGAAAACAGGGCAGCTCTTGACAGAATAATAGCAACCAAGTAGATGGAGAAGGTCTGGTACCGCAAGCTCTAAAACACAGGAAACTGTTGTGCCGCCTGCACGCCTTATTAAAAGTGAACATGACACACTCCCCAAAACAATGCTAGATCCTGTGCGAATGATTTTTATCATCGGCAGGATTTCACATTATGTTAAAGGTTATTTTTTTAAACGTTATGTTTTTGACTTGTTGTCTGGACATTTGTGTGTACTGTACCAGTACAATGTTTTCTTTAAGTGGTTTGTGTGTTAGAAGTCTTTTAGAAGGAATTATGCTCAAAACTCAACATCAAGGAAGTTTGACTTAGTGTTTATCTCTGAAGTTGAAAATAATTTAATTTTCAAATTAAAACATATACAAAAGGGTCTGTCAACTAATCTTTCATTAATTGAACTTTCTTTCAAACAAAAGCCTGGAAGTTAGAATGCACTAAGAATGATATATTTCTAAGATATACTACATTAAGTAAACTCATAAAAGTAAATTACAGTTGTTGTACTAAAATGTGTTTTGAACTTAATAACTAACTACTGGTACTAAACCAGTAACTAAACTGACTCACATTTTGGCAACAAGTATATTTTCGGTAGTAGTTGGTGGAGACCAAAAACAGAGCTAAAAGAAGAGTCAATATTGAACTTACATTTATCAGGAGGCCAAAGCACGACTTCAAATGAATGCTAAGGTTGCTCTGTATCATATGTGTAAATAAGCCCACATTCACAAACAAGTTTGCCATATCAACTCAAAGCAAAGATTACACCATACACTAATACGTATGCTAATATGTGGTAAAAACATGTTGGAGTACAAAACTGTTGACAGTCCTGTATATTGTTTAAATCTTTGGATATTCCCTGGTTTAAGGGAAAAACAAAAACGTTCCTTTAAAATAAATACTTTAAATATTGCCTACATTGTGAGATTTACAGTAGGGCTTATAGATGTTTGCTTTGTCCGGTACTTGAAGTCGACACTTCTGCTACTTCAGTAAAAAATGTAAATATTTCATAGATAGTAATTTCTAGGTTGTTCATGATGAAATTAAAAGACCTCCACTGGGTTCCTGGACCTCAGCAGTATTTAAAAGCTACGTCCAATCAAGCAAATGATTCTTCATGCAATATGGTAATGGATGTGTGTGTGTGTGTGTGTGTGCGCGCACACGTGTGTGTGCACGTGGTTGTGTGTGTGTGTGGTTGTGGGGTTGTGTTTCTGTGTGTGTTTTCAGGATGGGGGTCAATATATTATATCCTTGTACTAAAAGCTAATTACTATATGTTTGGGGGTCCTGTAAGCTGATGTACTAGATGTTTATAACTTGGATTATTAAAATGTCTCCACTCAATTACTTGAGACTCTGCTCTCTGAGCAGATCAACACTTGACCTATTGTTTTCTCTCTTCAGTGTCTGGGCACAAACCAACACAGCTTCTTAAACAAAACTAAAATGTGAAGATAAAACAGATTAAATTAGTATCGTGACATTTTAAAATTCAATATTTTCCATATGGCTGTAATATAATTACATTTGTCATCACTGTGAGAAGGGTTTGAACCAAATCAAACATTGTGCCTATTTCCCCCATTGTCAGGCTATGGTTCTTCCAGTGTTCCAATTTCATGCCACTATGACATGCAGATCAGATGAAATTAAACCTCTAAATTATGAATATGAGTGTTCATTTTCCTGTTTACATGTGTTTGGGATGTACAAGGTAGCCTGTCTGGGCTGTACTGTGCCTCTCACGCAGTGCATAGCCTACTGGGATAGGCTTCAACCCTACTAATACTTTAAATGGTGACTCTACATCTTTTTTTTTTTTTTTTTAGCTTGCAATAGCTTTGTGTGTCTGTGATTTTTAATCTTATATTTCCAAAAGCGTTCTTCAGTGCCTTAACCCAAAGGGTTGAGAACCCCTAGACAATGTTATCAGTTTGTATTAAAACTATTTAGATAAAAAGTCACATGATATTTAACCATTTGTGTTGCTTTGTAATTGTTTTGGTCTAAACTACTTAGTCTAAACACTACTTGGTCATTCTTTTTCTCTTGGCATGGAACTGTAATTACAGATAATAGTTAGCGTCACTGTTGTTGATACTTGACCTGCACAGGTTATCATGTCTGTATACCTGGTTTCCCTCTTCCCCTGAATCAATTGTCTGTTAATCTCTTGCCGTTGCTTTCAATTGTGAGAAAATGTAGCTACTGAAGGGTAGTCCTTTATTGGCTTGACCCCAAATGGCTTTTTTTCATATGGACAAAGGGGCAGTAAGGAAATCAAAGAGAGGCATAATAAGTGTTGAGAACTCTTTGTGGTAGGGGCTTGGAAAAAGCAATAATACTGCAATGTTTTGACTAGAAATTAACAACAACTCCAAATGCTTTGGTCTTGACGGATTATTAAGTACGGAGCCCCGGACGTTACATGGAGGGAAAACAAAAAAAATCTTGACTTTGTTTAGCGAGATCTTGACTTCATTTTGTGAGATATTGAGTAATATTTGCAAGATCTCACAAATCCAACATACAATAAGACTAACCTAGCTAGCTAGCACATAGCACGCTAGCTAGCTAGTAGCACAATGGATGTATTTAGACAACCAAGGTGATGTAATCATGTCATGCTACTAGCTAGATACTAGCTAGGTACTAAGGTTAGCCTGCAGTCATTGACATCAACATTTAACAATGTCCATTATAATACTTCACTTTGACATTTATTAATTAGTATTGCTTATCAAAATAAATGTTGAATGTATTTAGACAATTAAGAAGATGTAATCATGTCGTGCTACTAGCTAGCTAGGTTAGCCTTATTGTTTGTTGGATTTGTGAGATCTTGCATAAGTGTTTGTCCCCAGTACATGTTTTTTTGTTAATTTTATTGTTGTTTGTTTGTTTGTTTGTTTTTTCTCTTATTTTTCTAAGTACAACTTAGCTCTTAGCATTGAACTCAGGTCCCAAGTTTCAACCTAAACTTTGAATTTTGAGTTCTAAATAAGGCAAGGCAAGGCAAGGCAGCTTTATTTGTATAGCACATTTCAGCAACAGGGTAATTCAAAGTGCTTTACACAAAATCATTAAAACAGATAAAACAGAAGTACAACCAGTTAAAAGTCATAAGCATTAAACAATATAGACACATGAATAGACAGTTAAAAACAAATAGAAACATTAGGACACATAAAACACAAGAATAAAAGTTACAGTGCAGCATATAATAACTCTCTAACGCTAACTCTTCCAGTTTATGTAATGTTATTATTGCTAATATTAATAGTAGTTATTTAATGATCTAATGATGAATAAAGGATTCATACTAGAAGACCCCAGTTTAACTACATTAACTTGTACATTAACTACATTTACTCGTATGTATCTAAATACAGGTGTTTGTGTTTTTAGCCATGCTAGCTGCACTATGGATGGCAATATCGATTGGTCCAGAGTAAAATATCTCAACAACTGTAGGATGGATTGACATTAATTATTGTGGAGACATTCATGGTGCCCAGTGGGTGATAGTATGGCTTTTGTGATCCTCTGACTTTTTCTTTACTGTCACCAACAGGTCAAAGTTCCAAATAACCACTGGAATATCTCAACAACTGTTGTCTGACTGTCTCTCTGCCTCTTTCTCTCCCTGTATTTGATAGACAGAGGGAGGATGAATGAAAGAAAGTGTCCTACAGTTACGCTACAGTAACATGCATCAAGGATTTCAGGAGTAAAAGCAGTAAAGTTAGCCTGCTGCCAGCAATCCCTCAGTTGCAGAAAGCAGTTAGACATTACTTTTTGTTCATTGATTTTGAAAGACAACATTTACGCTACCAACCAGGGATGTGAATAGCACATCACCACAATGGCACTGCAGGGCTCATTGATTTAGTGTTAGCAAAACTACTTAGCGCTCTGGCAGGTTAAAACAAAGCTCAACTCAGTAGCTATCCTTTAGTGTCAAAGACTGAAGTGAACGGAAAAAAGTAGCATCTGAGTGTGATCTCAATAGAGCTAAGAATTTCATACTGTAGCACATGTATCCTATGTTTACAGAACAAGTTGGTATACATTTACGTTATACTCCTATAATAATTATGATACTGTTTTTTTGCCAGTAATGTTGTGAGGAAAACCTAATTGTTGTTTGGAATATGTTCAGTGGCAACGTTGTTTTCAGTAGTTTAACATTTTAACCCTTGTATTGTCTTCACTTTCGGGACCCTCTCGTATCCCTTGGGTCAAACTGACCCGTGACTTATATGGGGTTTTAAAAACAATTCTGAAATAAAATTTTACTTCATAATCTATTAACAAATCTTGTCTTTCTCAATTGCAAACAATTGAGATAACATACTATATGTTTAGGGAATGCAATCAGTTTCTACTAGAACACAATTAAAAATGGAAGTGGGATTCGTTTTTTGTCATAAGGTTATAATTCATGTTAAAAATCTACAATGGAAAAAACACAAGTGGTCATAGCTAGAATAATTTTACGAATTGAGTCAGGGATACATATTTGTTACAGAAAATAAGGTAAGGCCATTGATTTTCAATAAGAAAAAAATGTATACTTGTACCATTTTTCTTCTTGTAAAAATTTGAAATTTGTCAATTTGACCTGAATACCATACAAGGGTTTTTACGTACAGTAGGGAGGTGGTCAAGCGGAGGACTATGATTCACATCTTGAGAGCTTTGGTTAAGGTTTGGAGAAAGATTTTTTTTGGTTTTAGAAGTAAATGTCATTTCTAAAAGACATGGTTGCCACGCTCATGTTTTGTCAGCTGATTATGAGAGATTGTTATTCCACCTAATACATTCTGCTTTGTTATTAACAGTTCAACTGGTAGATAAGCCGTCTGCACATGATAGGCGGCAAAACCGCTATGCGCCAGCCGTTCCATTGATTTCCTATGGGGAGGACAGTGGCGCCCAACTAGGCGCTGTACTACCCCTGACGTCGCCCACTGCTTTCAAATTATTTAAACTTTGACCTAGTTGCCGCTGACTTTTCGAAAGCGCAACCAATGAGATAACAGCATGTCGTTACCTAGCAACGGAAAATAGCTTCCTTGCCATCCTTGATGATGAATACCTGCGCTGCGCTTTACTCTCTGGGCTTTGCTCTCTGCACCCTACCTAACGGTGCGCAGAGAGCAAATCGCTTTCATGTGTAGGTGAATATAGGCACAAGCACTGTACTTACTTCTTAATTAGGATGTGGTGATCCTTGATTCAGTGTTATAGAGGGACTAAACAACTCTGAATTCATATTTCTTCAATATTAGTATTGAGTATAAGATTTATAAGAAAACATTTTTGTTTCCTATGGGTGTGTCAGATCTCTTTTTTATGTAGCCTACACTGTACATTAGACATAAGTAAGTAATGCACTCTTCTAAAGGTCTGATAAAAGACAGTATTAATTTGCATTATGGGATATTAAGTGTAATTTTTAATCCATATTAATGTCAGGATATATCTGCCTCTGTTGCTTCACCTTTGGCCATACTTTGTTTATATGTCTCTTGATAGTCCCCCAGCTTTATGGGACTGCAATACTACATTTTGGAGTACCCATTCAATGAGGTTAGGAATTTGAAGATTAAATTAACTCTAAAATGTTTCCACAATGGGAATAATGTAGAGAGGTAGCGTTACTACTGTCGCACGAGGATGTGTTGCACTAGAATACTGTTTTTCAGTTTGGATAAATTATTGTGAGTGGTGGTTTGCTTCATGATGTAATGATGCATTTTAATCTGGCATAATTAAGTACTGAAGTCCTTATAATTAAGTATTCACATTTTAGATAAGTCCTGTGTAATAGCTCCTTTTAAGTGTTGATGCGATAATGTCCACAGCAGTTGTGTTTATCAGTGGTGATGTTTGTGCTAATGTTTTAAGGGCCTTCATTTGTGATTGAGTTTATTTTCTTTCTGTCCTCAACTGAGATTGAGATGTGACAGTATGAGGAAAAAACATTATCTTATTTCATTATTTGAACTACAGTGAAAATCTGTTTAAGATTAGATAATGAGACAAGTGTGCACAAGGGCAGTTATTGCATTCATAAATGTAATAGGGAGTCATTAAATGGTCAAGAAGTCATTGACATTGACATAAGCACTAGTAATGACCCAAATGTGAAACGTTATCAACCCCGACTTCAGATGTTATTTTTGTTCTGTGGTATGCGTTGAAAGCCTTAATGTGCAGTACTCTAAATTATCCCTTAAAGGCGCATGATTAGCCCTCATAGAGACCTTTGGCTCGGTGAGCCCCTGCCTTAACCGATTGACATCATGGCTACATAGCTGATGTTTTACCTTCACACAACCCATCTGGGCTGTCTATTTATTTTTACCAGAGGGTAACTAAAGCGGTAGTGGTGTAGTCCTCTTACCTTGATCTAAATTATATGGACATTTTCCCTTTAGGTTTCATTTCGAACACATGGAGATGCGAGTTAATTAAATGTTGTGATGGTTGTGAAGGACAAATTGCATTGCTTGACATGTTTCTCCCTGGGGGAAGATGCTTTTCACCACTTAGTTACTATTTGCACTTGTGTCATTAGTTATTTTTTGTTAATAACATATTTGATATCACTCAGGCCTCCTGGACAGTGGCTGTATTCATTTGTAAATCAGGCCACAGCATTTAAACCTAACATGAACTACCTTTACAGTGTCAGCAAAACAATATAATTTATCATCATCGATTTAAAAACAATGCTTTTTTTAAACTAATGTAGGATTTTCTTAAATGTGAAAGGATAACGTAGAGTTATATATTGCCATGGTTATCAGAGTGTTTAGCATCTGGATTTACCCGTCCCCACTCATTCCTATTTTTTGTCTGCTCTCACTGAGACAAATCCCCATGCCTGGCCCACTCCTTTTATTAAATTCGCCTCAATAAAAAAGCTCAGACAGGATTTATTAGGTACTCAGCACGGACGTTTAGTATTTCCCTCCGTTATTAACTGAAAATCAATAGATAGCAAAGAAAATGGAAGTCATACAAGTGTTGTCGCCTTTATATTATGTCGGGTGTCGGGTTAGATTCATGACGGGGCTTCGGCGTCTGCAAGGTGGATTTTCTGCTTACATTGCAAGACCTAAAGTGGAAGTTATTCATTAGAGTAAGCCAGCGGTCAGATACATTTCCAGGCCCTTTCACACATCTGTCTTGGTAAGACTCCAATAGAGTGAGAAAGGATGCTGATATACCCTGATAGAGATGTCAGATGCAACACACAGCTTGCCGGATTTATGGTTATTTTGTTCTAAAGACCTTTTTTAACATGATCATGGAGCCTGTACCCTTGGAATGTAAACTGGAATAGCATTACGCTTAACCTTGTTCCTGCTCTAATACGTATCATTTATTATTTCATTGTATAATTTATTTTCTTTACTTCTGCAGTTGTCAGCCACAACTTGTTCCCTGGCACAATGACAGCGGTTTTATCTTATGGCTTCAGTTTTGAGGTTTAACAGATGAGCGTTAAATGTTAATTTGACAGACAAAATCAAGATTACATAAATGTGAATGCTGCACCACACCAGTCTCGTATCTTCTGAAAAGCCTTGATAGGTTTACTGAAGCTTATTCTGCGCTGTCAAAGGTTTGGACTGCTGCACACACTCAAGTTCAAAAGGGTAAAGGTGGTATTCACTTAATATGCTATAAAATAACAGTCACTCAGTAAGCCTGCATGCCGTGGCTCGACTGCAAAGCAATTCCATCATGAGGAAAAGTGGCTTTGTCCACATATTAGTCTTTTCTTTCACAAAAAGGCTAGAAAAATGTGGGAATAAAGAGCTTACCCACCTCACTAATTTAATTACTCTTAGGACCTCCATGACAGTAATGTAAATATTCCATCATGAGGACCCAAGATACACAGAGTAATTACTTAAGGCTTTCCTTCACATCTCTCAAGACTTTTTTTTATTACCCAAAAGCTTTTTAACATTAGCACTCTCTTCCTGACAAATTAAATGAAATTTCATTACTCTAGCCATCCTAATGGCATGAAACTATCAGCTGTTGTATGCCTGGTCTCTCTTCCCTGGCTGCCCCAGCAGATTAATCAAATAGTCAGCTTCAGAGTCAAACTGAGGGGAGCATCGATCCACAAGTCTGTGTTTGTCTACGGTTCGTTCGTGCTGCTGATCTGAACCTTGAGTGAAAGTCTTATATATTGATCTCCATATGTTAAACATGTACAGTCCATCACAAAACAAGTATTCAGAGCAGAGGCAAATGTCTACCTGCTGCTACCTGTTCTTTTTCTATTTTTAAAAGAGAATATATCCAGGCAGCATGTTTAAGAGTGATCAAAATATCATTGTTAATGTAGTACTTAAATTCCTACAGTATATTCCTGTTTACAAATGAAGCAGTCCCATGAGATTCTAGTAGGTTACATACTTTTGTACGGCCCACTCAATGGGAAAAGAAACATAATAGAATTCAAAATATGCTTTAATTAGCAACAAATAATATGGAGGTTGCGTACACCAATAAAGGGGTTCCATAGATTTGTTATAACCAGCCATTACCTATGATATTTAACACCTTCACTTTTGTAAGGGTTAATGTGCTTGGCCTTTGATCTCTCAGGGGTAAGGTCTTGGCAAAGTGCCCCTCCACCACCTGGGGTCCTTAAGGTTTTCATCCATTCGGCTAAGAGTGGCGATCTAAAGGTTACCCTGAGTGTTAAAGGCAGTCCTTTAAATGGGCATTTAGATCATAGTTTAACTTTTTGCTACTATTAGCTTATTCTTGTTCCTTTCTCCCCCCCCAAAACCCGATTCTGTGATATTTTAAGAATGGATTTTTTGGGAAAGAGGGGGTCAAAAACCTTTTGTTTCAGAACCGCAATATATGTTTAAATCTAAAGCCTTTTTCAAAAGGTCCCCCTTAAAAGGCCTTTTGGAAAAAGGTTAGAAAAAAATTGAGATGTTGGCTCGGGGTTTTTTTTAATTAATTACATTTTATTCTATCCCAAAGTGGGGTGATAAAAATAAAATTTGTACTCTTCATTCACTATTTATAAAGGAAAACGGTAAAGTGGGTGTTTTTTCATCAAGAAAATCCCAGGAGTAAAAAGGGCTTTATTAGTATGATTTTGGGTTCTCTTTTTTTTTCTTTTTCAACCTTTAGTCCATTTTTTTATGTTTTTTTGATATTAAGGTTGTATTAAGGGATGTTATGATACTATTTGGGTAGGGGCAAAATTGACATTTTTTTAATACAAAAAACCCGACATTTAGTGAGTGAAACACTGTTACAACTTTTGGGGCCGTTTCAAAATGCTCTATTTAACTTTAAAACAAAAAATGAAGCCCTTGCCAAAATTACACAAAGGTTATGTGGAGAGAGAGAGAGAGAAAGATATATTGATTTCACTAAGTACAATCTCATTTTGATTCAAAATCTCCCCTGTTGGGATTTCTGCAGTAGCCACTAGCTAACCAGATAACAGATAAACTCTGATAAAAATATATCCAAATGTGGCAGGCTCCCTGATAACCTCTGAAGACACATTGGTTATCTTGTCCAGTCATCAGCAACTGAATATTTATCGCAAAGAACAGACTCTTGTTCCTGCCTGCATGTTTACCAGTTTATACACAAGTTAGAGGTCTTTTTTTCAAAAAATACCAACACAAGCATGTTAACATTTCACCTACCCATATACCGATAAATAAGGTAGATGTGAAAACAGTTTCACCAAGTGAACACGCATTTTTAAGTCTTATTTAGCATATGGAGATGCCTTCTGGTAGAGTGTTGTAGGTACGTGTTTGTATTAGTATACTGTTGCAATATAACTAGAATAGATGCATAGTGGAAAAACAAAGACAAGCAGTACATCCTCACACTTAAGAAGTGAGAAATAGGAAATGTTTAATTGTTGAATTAATTATAAAATTTGGTAGCCAATCTTTTGTGACTTGAATAATTGAAAATTGTTTTCAGCTCTGTTCTGATTAACTGGCACTTAGCATTTTAACAATGTCACTAATTGTACTTGTTATGCAGGATTCTATAAAGACTTTTACTGGTTCTTAGAGTATATCACACCTTCACCTACAACTTGGAGTTTAAGTTCAATGTAAGTTATATGTCTTAACGACTATTAGTTTGACTGCGCATAAGTCAACTAATTTATTTTTTTTCAAAGGAAATTTAAAATTTAAAAGAGAAGGGGAAAAACATGCCATTTTTTATCCTGACACAAAAGACTTAATTTAATCTGGAAGAGGCTGATTTTCCATATCATAACATCCATTTAATGGCTCAAAAATAGGAAATCAATTACACTGCAAAGACTGCCTGGTTCTATGTTCTTATGAAATCAGGACATAACCTTTGCAAAGATAGATTGAGGCCTCATTTCCATTCTCACCTGATACTGTCACACCGCTGTGCTCATTAAAACCTGTCTGTCATCCTTCTCTCTCACAAACAGCGCTGCTTTGTTTCCACCATTTATCACTGTCAGAGTTGTCATGAGAATCCGAAATACTCACACCTGTACGTTGCTCAGTTCTAGTTGCCAATGCAATTACGTATATATACTGTATATATTAATAGTACAATTATATCTCTGTAATTGTTCATGATTTGTGAGGATGAATCAATACAATATTGATTGATGACACTAATTAAATGAAAGCAATATTGACAAAGAATGCCACGAAGCAATTTTGGATATATTAAAGAAAATGTTTCAGTGTAGTGCATCTTAAAATGTGGTACATATGATGCATTCCAGGTGGTATTGTTTGATAAAGTCTTATGGTAGTTTCCTTCATTTACAAGAATGTATTTCGACAACCCTTATAGAACATTATCAATTTGCCCAATTGACATTTGGGTTGCAAATAAACACCATGTGACCACCTGTGATTATTGCATTTTCTTTTCCAGTATGATCTGTAAAATCCATGAAACCAGGAGAATCAAGGAGAATCTGAAAGGCACGATGAGTATGACTTTCCCTTCAAAAAAAAAAATGTATAGACTCATACAAAAACTCCCTCTTAATCATCATAAATGACACACTAGAAGTGTGTGGCGGTGTCTGTATGGGCAGAGATCTGTCCTATGTCTGTTTTTCTAATTTATTTACATTTTGCTGTGTTTGCAACGTTTCTGGGCGTCATCCTCAATAAAAATGTAGCAACCAGGTGGCACATCGTAAGCACACTTCCAAGAGGGAGCTCTGAAAACCGCGGACACTGCGCAGAAAAAAACACAAACATAGCGAAGCAAAACACCAAGCAGACAAAGCTTGTTCCAAAACGAGAGTCTGGGGTTAGCTTTCACCTGTCAGCAACCAAGGTAACGTTGTCGTTGAGCCAGGGAGGCAGGGCCAACTATTCATTTTAGTTTACAAACCACAACCGACAAATCCTACTCATTCTCCCTCATCTTTATTGCAGTTTATTAAATTGTACAGAAATAACTATCACTTAATTAATGTTCCCACAAAATAATGAAGTTAAAAAAAAAACAAGCAACATCTTTTGCTCCTTGATGTTCTCAACTGTTTTTGCAGGTCCTTCAAGGTGTAGTGATACTACACAAAGTACTCATAGAGACCAAGTTAGACAGTGTTACTAAGTCTGTATTTTTATTTTTTATTTCCACAATGCACAAGAAAAATTTCATCTTGGCAAGATAAGTGTTGTTCACTTAATGACACACATATTCTTGATGGGAACACTAAAAGAAAGAAAAGACTGGTTAGCCTGGATGCCAGCCAAATTTAGCCCCACCCACAACATTTGAGGTTGAGAAGTTTGGTCTGGACTTGATCCGTTGTGGAGCAACTATGCTTGAACCAGAGTTTGGACCAATCAAATTGTCAGGGCGGGCTTTATACGATGATGGACAGATGAGCAACTGTAATATAATCAACCATGTCACCAAAGAGTGCATGGGTTGAATTTGTTTACAACAAAGATGGCTGCTGGATAATTGAGATGTGTAGATTCCACCATCAAGTCTGTTAAGAAGATATCGACAGCGCATTAATTTTAAAATAGAAAGAAAGAACCGCAATCAAGGCATTTTTTGATCGGAAAAATATTTTTGACGTCCATTGACAAAAGACATACGTCACTTACTCCGTTGCTCTGATTGGTTGTAGATCTATCCAGTTGAGTGCAGAGGAATTTTCTTTCCTGGGTTGTTTGAAACACACCCCATAATCACAGCCCAATGGAGCAGTATCAGACTCATATTCTGACAAGAATTGGAGTATGGCGCCGTCAGGCTAAAAACCTGTATAAGTTATAGTATAAATCTTGGTTAAATTACTTCATGTTGTTTTATATTGTTTCCTAATCACAAAATGTGATGAAGATTCTTGTATATACAAACAACAGTTGTAAAATCCATTAGACACATCACCCGTTGACCTCAATTTCATTAATAACATTTACACCTGTCAGTCTTTCACAAGAGGGCTTTTCAGCCTTAGCTTTCATTACAATGTCTACGATAACACAACTGTTGCAGAGTTTTCCCCCATTACCTCAACAGACTAGGTCATTTTTCTTCTTGGATGTTCTTTTTGACTGTAATTTTCCTCTATATAAGGTGTATATTTTGTGCAGCATAATCATTGCATCAAAATAAAGTAGAATATGCTAATGACTCTAATTGGACTACTAATAGAGACTGTTTCCCCAGCTTTAAGCTTTTGGGGGGTCTGTGTAATCAGTGTAGACAGTCGTTAAGGGAATGGAGAGGCAACTAGCAATGTCAGGAAAGGGCCCAGGCGGTTCCGGCTGACACTACCCCAATCTTCCAGGACCCATTAAATGGCAGTTTCAACACATTACCAACCATAACATCCTTGAATATCACTGATTTTATTTGCAGTATCAAACATTTCATTTCACGCACCATTAATGGAAAAGTGCTGAGGTTCTAATGCTGCCAAACATTTAGTAACTACCTGGACTCAGAGAACCAATTAACTCCAGCGACAACATGGCCAATTAAACACACAAATAGGTGAGTCCAGCATTGGTTACTGCCCTAGTAATTTACTTTTGAATAAACCCATGCAAAAATAGAAAGTCAGTCATGGAATGACCAGTTGAAGTGGAAGGAAGAGTAGAGATTTAGCAGAAGACAAGGAAGAGTATGTAATGTACCTACAATTCAGCATATTTTAAAGCAATTGTGATAAATAATTATGAAAATAATAGCAAATGAATAATATTAGGGTATGAATGAGAACTCATCACTCTATTATTCAATTTGATATAGTGTGTGTGTTTGTGTGTGTGTGTGTGTTTGTGTATATATATATATATATATATATATATATATATATATATAATATGAAGCTCCTGTTCAGTGGGATCTAGTTGAAGAACTAAAACAGTGATGAAACAGAAAAAGAGAGTGCATTGCTAAAATACAGGTGAGATGATTTGGTGTTTCACTGTAATATCATAAACAAGCTTTGTTTGAATATAATGCAAATGTATTGACATATGGTTAGATCACTTAAACATGTATTGCTTTGTAACATCTACATTCATTATACACCATATGGTCTGTAATAACATGCACTGTCCTGTTATTCTCCCTTTCTTTACTAGTTCTTTATCCCACCCCCTATGGATGATATTGATGTAGGTGTTGGTTTGTTGCTCTGTGATCTCACCACAGTAACCTCGCAACCTCATCTAAACTAGGTAATATTTTTTCTATTGATTTTCTACCGTCCTTTCAATTATGCTTTCATTGGAAACCAAAACATGTCAATACACAGCTGATGAACTCTTACGGACGAGGGAAGCAAAGAAAAACATACGCTGTGTATGTTATTTATGTGAGTCGTGTCATATTATAGCTTGATAATAGGGTACCAGAGCCATGGCCTCTCTATGGGTTAGAGGAGTGTAAAGAGAACCTCTACACTTAATTACCTCTGGGGTTGACCTAACTGGCCAGCGTCATTACCAATTTATTGTCACACCTGTGTCTGTTGAAAAAATTCCTTTCAAAAGCAAGGTACTGCAATGGAGTGTTGTCATAAACAGGTTTCATTTAAACTAAATTGGACATTTTTTATTTTTTTCATTATGGACAATTGGGTGCAGCGCAACAAGCTGTAAACACTGAAAAGTTATAGTTAGTTCCAAAATGCTCTCGGGTCACTAGACCTAATCATCATCAGTTGGCTGCTTCTTGTACGCACCGCATCACATCAGGGTTTTGTCAAAATACACAAGGGTATTAATGAATCAATCAATCGCAAGGGCATTTTGACAGTAGTAGAGCTTATAAAGGATGCAATCACCATATATCAATCAATCAGTATATCAAAACAATCTAATAACCCTGGAGATCAGGGTTTGCACAACTCTATGCTACTTGGCCACTAGACAAAGCAGTCATGCAATAATGATGAACTTGGAATATCCCAGCTGACTGTCAGTAGAATTATCCATAAAACCATAAAATGCCCATTTCAGACCCCACATTGTTTGACAGCTCATTCATTTTCAATTAGACAATCAACAACTTTGGGTGATCGTACAAGAAAAGACACCTGCCAGCCGGTTTGGAAAGTTTTCAGTTATATGACTTTTTTTGCTTTTATTTTTAAGCAGACACTGTGTATTAAACCATCATTTTATTAATTAAAGATGTGCCTCTGTGAAATTCTTGCTGGCATATCTGGTAAATGAACAAACCAATATCTTCAAACATCCAATAATGAAACTCATACATGTGTTTTTTGTTGCAGTTACCTCAGTTTGGTGATTTGGTGAAGTTATAGAAGCCAGGGTTGTTTGTTTCAACCTCACAGTACTTTGCATTTTGTCTTTTTGACTTTTTGGAACTTTGGTTAAAATTAATTTAGATGATAATGTGTGTGTTCATTGCAAAGACAATGTTTATAGTAATATATAGTAAATAGTTCCTAATAGCTTTGCAATTATTTGTAATCATATCTCTTATAACCCTTTACTCTGCCCTTCTCCCTTTCCCCTTTCCTTTGTCTCTTACACACCTAATTTTATTCGCTTCTTTTTTTTGCACCTCTGGGGTAGACATCTTGTAGTATCCCAGCTTATTGTTTAGGAGCAAAGGGGTAGCCAAAGGCCAGGTAACTTGGATTTGACTGGTGTACTCTCTTGTCCCACCGGACATAAGATACAAATCAAGTTGCTTTGACCCCATTGTCCTCTACACACTCCTAGTGCCCTGAAGGCAATACTGTGGTATGGGATCCTTTATTCCATTTATTTATTTTTTTCCCTTTGTACGGCTGCTGCTAAAGCCATAAGGTACATACATTTCCTTGGGTAAACCATTTGACATTCAGGGTCAGAGTCAGCTAACATTTTGATTTTAAATGGTGTTTACCCATTGTGATAGCTTGATAATCAGCTGGACAGGTTCTTTGGTTGAGTTTTCACATTAATGAACACATATTTTTGATGTATAATCAGACACATTTCGAGTGATTTACGTCCTTCTGTAAACCCTGATTCCTCAACAACCCTGCATCCTCAGGCACACCAGTGGCTCACTCAGTGATGTGTGGTTTGAATCTCTTCTTCATGTCATGCTGACCTTTCCCACTCTTAATGAAATCAGTCTTGACTTAAAAATAAATAAGCACATTTGACCCCCTGTTAGCCTGCAGATCATGCCGGTGACCTATGAACTTAATTTTCTATCCAAACATATATTCATAGGTGGCACCCTTTCTTTCCATGATGAAAAGTGTCACAGGTGTTGAAGTCTGATTATAAATATGATAATGTCAAGATCTCTTTTGACAATGTGATGAAATGAAAACCGGAATCCAAACCGTATCTAACAAATTTAGGAGCACATTTATGTACCCCTTCCAGTCTAATATCATAATGTTTTGAGTGTCAAATAACATCATGTTGTGAAAGTTGATACTTTTCTGTAGATGTCTCAACGTTATCCTGATTAGAAATGGGTTTGTGCCTTAGCGCCTTAGCACTTTTTGATCTGCGTTCTGGACACATACTGGAGTATAAAGGTAAGAACATACCATCACAATTCTATAGGACAACACTTCACATTACTGCCAGCCATTTTACAAAGCATACCTTAAAAAGTTCCATCTTAAAAATAAATAATAATAATAATTTAAGTACTGTGCAAAAATATTGCAGTGGCTTGACACTTGCTTGAAAAAAGTGATCTATGAACACAAGTTTTATGAATGGCAGAATGGCATAATCGTAATAACTGTGACTCGCTGAGTGTCCTTTTAGGCTTCAAGTCTATTTTTTTCCTGTCTTAAAGGGCTGATTTTAAACCAGCTCTGTGTCATCTTTGAGTTGGCAGTGTGTTAAGATGAATGGTGTTTGGCCTCCCTCTGTGGCGCCAGTGCGCACAGCTACCTGCGGAACAGCGGAGGTCTGTCGGGATCCGCACACTGCCCACTCTGCTGTGACAAAGCTGGATTTAAATCTGAAAAATATCTCTTTATCTGTAACTACATTGATATATTGGTCCGTCAGTACTAGTAAAACAAATGTGAGCCCACACAAAACTGTGGCTGAATGCATCCAGTGAAAACAAGGATGCAGAACTGAAGCTTCTGCACTACTGACGTGCTGTTTTCACTCAGTGCCCAGTGCAGACAAGGTGTAAAGTTTGGTGTACTTGTGGTCATGCTATACGCTATTATACATTTCAAATAATATATTGGTTGAAAAATGGTAAACTTGACTCAACTTATCATTGAATGCTAGCATGGCTTCTATTCAGTTCAACAAATGTTGGATTGTAGTCAAGGAAGGATTGTAGTGTAACTTAATATAGTGCAATATCAATCAGTATTAATTACACTGTAAAACCTCTTAAATTAACACTTTAAATAGAAATAATGTAGAGTTTATTTTTTTAATTGTTTTATATACCAAATGTTACTATTGTATGCCTTTTGTCATTTTGTATTGTAACTTCAACCAGCCTAATGGACTACAGATGGAAATTAGCACTCGGCTCACAATCTTGCATTTTTATATGTACTGCTGCACGTGTTCATCGATGTGCATTGTCCTGAAAACATATATAAAATAAATTAATTAATCAAAACATACATTAACTTGCAGGTCTTTGCTGAGCATTAAAAAACTGGTCTAAGGGTAACAGACTCCACAACAGTCATTTCCTTGGGATCTGAATGTTTAAATGTGTCAAATAATGTTTGTCAAAATTCAGCTGCAACCCCAAGTACAACAAACATTGCTTGAACCAGGTGCAGTTTTTTTCCAGTTGCTCAAAAAACCAAATGTGCTGCACAAACTGGACACAGTGGCCCGCTCTCCTCATGGAGCCCTTAACCTAGCAAAAGGTAAATGAAGGTTGCATGACACATGGCGCTGTCAGAGTAGAGATGGACGAAAAAGCGTTGTCGTTGTCGTTGGGTGCTAATACGCCAAACTAAGAGGACGAACTTGGTAGAAATTATACCCGGTAAACATCAACATGCTAGCATTGCCATTGTGAGCATGTTGCTATGCTAATGTTTAAAGCATTTACAACCTTAAAGATTTGCTAGCATAGGTGTAAACTGTTGTCTTGTTTCCTCACATATGACACAGATCTTTTTAATTACACCAATGAACCATGAAAAAATGTTGTATGACAATCCGAATATCCTTTGATGTTAATTGCAGGGTCCATCCAAAGTCATTGCATTAAGGAAGTAAGATTCAGGCGTGGCACCTGTTTCTTGTCAGATGAGAGAAACAATACAGCCCTTTAACCCACCTTCCACCACCATCCTTATCAGCACGTTTTCTACAAAGGGTTAATTCAATCATGTCAAGGGTCTCTGCTCTGTTGCTTGCCTCTACCATCATACTTTAGGAGCAGTGGAGCGTATCCTCATTGATGGCACCTTTGGCTTCACAATAGAAGCTAATTTGTTAGAATCTTTCACAGGTCAGGGGCTGCTTAAAGGCGAGGAGGGCGCCTTGGCCACCGGAAAAATAAAGCCATCCACTGAGTTGAAGGGGACAAATTAAATGCCCACTCATTTTATGACTATGGACATACAAAACATAAATATCCATTTTCTTTCCTTGAATTCAGTCCATAAGATCTTGCCAGCCATCCCAGTTAACACAGGTTAATAGATTGATTCCAGTGACATGGCTCATAATGAACAGTAAATTGTTTTATCTCTTAAGTCTTATTTGGTCAGCCAGGAAAACATATGAGGTAATATGGCTGAGGCTAAATGGAGCGTATAATAGATCTCTCACTAAGGCATAAGGATAGGTTGATGGCAGGGCTATGATTAATGAAAATAATAATGCTCTTGAAATTGAAATTTTTCTCTTTTTTTTGTCCCCTTCAACCCTTTCCTGCTATGGTCATTCTGACTGTTCATGCACAATGTGATTGATGTGTGATTGCTAGCATCTTTATTTCTGTCTCTTGGGTTATTTTCCCAGAAAGGTCTACTCTGGCCCAATAGAGACTCCAATTTACAGTGAACTCTTACTTCATAGCCAGAAGTGTGTAACAAAAAATATAAAAAGTGCATCTTGCTTTCTTTTATTAAATATATAATATAGCCCTACTGAATCGACTTTTTAACTGTAATTATCACGTTAAAGTATTGACAGGAAGTTCACAATAAAGCTACCTGTTTTAATCTGTTGTACCATGCTAATAACTTTGATAAAGCTGACTCTGCACTTATTTTAAACAGCATATTACAAAGAACAACATAACTTGCTCCTCCCATTCAATTTTCAGTCTTTCAAGAATTTATTCATTTAAAGACATACGTTCAGTGTAACAGCTCCTTCTATCTTCTCTTGACAAAAAGGAAAAAGAAAACTTGCAAAAAATCAATGACTTTTAATTTGCACTATTGATATGCTTAGATAATGCAGCAATTAAACTGTGCTTCTGCCAGTGGTGATGAGGAATAGTAGATGAAGAGTAATTGGGCCCTGACCTTTGTCTGCCTCAGCCACCAGATCGTCCAAGCTTCCCCCCCAACCCATTCTCTCCTACAAGCAGGAGGGCTCATTTTGTGAAACCCTCGGTTGTGGCAAGGTGATAAATTACAGTTCTTAACTATCATTGATTAGTCAGTGTTTCTCCGCTTTCTGTGACAACTGTTCAGTCACTCTGAATGGCTCTTAATGGCACATTAGAGAGAAGAAAGCATACAGTTTCCCCAACATTGATTAAACTTGCTTGTTGCTTAATAAAGACAAACTGACATGCACTACACTTTGGTAGCCTGTGACCAAGTAGAGACATAAGACCCATATCATGTAAAACAATGAGATATCGCTGATCCTCAGATGGTTTGGATGTAACTAATTCCATAGCAGCTTGCAACGCAATGATTTTCTATTCATTCAGTATTTTATCTTACAAAAAAGACAATCGCCCAAATAGTTATTAAATTCCAACTTGAATTTTATTGTGATATTGTTCCTCATCAGGTAAATATTTCAAGGGTAAGTTTACAATTTAGTCATAAAGAAAACTGAATTAAATGGACTGTATTTAAAAATAAATTGTCTAAGCAAGAAAACCCAAGAATTCAGTGACTATACCCATGTTAAAGTCAAAGACGCTAAAGATTTGAATAAGTCAAACTTCACCAGAGACAAATTTTAAAACTAAGTTCTCAATCACAAACTGCCTTGAATTATTTCACAGTTTTTGATATCGCAGTGTCAGACTGGCTTCAAATGTTATCAAATTTAAGTTGTATTTAAAGTTTTAAAAAGCCTTGGTTTACTGGTAGCACTGCTCTCCAACACACATGCATGTACAACATCCCATACTCCGAGTCATAACTACTATTAGAGTATGTGTCAGGTAGCTCTCATCACATCACAAAATAACAGCATTTAAATACAATCAGTAACTAAATCAGAGTATTGTTTTTAAATCCTAAGGTGTGGAGTCACAGTTGTAGGGAAATATAAATGAATAACTTTTCGATCTCATGGTCTCATTGTTCAACTTGAAAGTTAAACTTTGGAAGATGCTGATAGTTTGTTTTCTGCCCGCTATCAACATGGTGCAAGGTAGACCTGCAAGATATTGGAAAAAGCTGACATTGCAATATTTATCCCCCTACAATATATATTGCGATATGAAAAAGAAAAAGTATTTTTTAAAAGATGACATAAATATGTCTATTTGGAAATGATAAATCTTTCTCGACTACAGCGGTGATTTTGTAGGGGAGTGCATCTACATAGAAGACGAACTATGATAAACTTTGATGCTTTACAAACACCAAAGCAAGTAAGCGCTGTGACTACTCTTCTGATGTGATTTTGGAGAGGGAAATTAGGTAGAAATACGCTAGTTGACTAGCATGACACCGTTGTATTCATATCATACTATTCATCCAGGCTAAAGTGTATGACAGTGACTGCATGTTGCTTCCTCTAAATTCCAGGTTGTGTTCAACTAGCGGTACCAGCTTGTTAACCTCACTTCCCATAACAATAACCCCCGTCGGACTAATGTCACATACACACGTTTTCCACATGGCTACCTGTCTTAAAGGAGAAGGGTCGGCCGGTAACAATCATGTAAAAAGACAACGGGGAAAATTTACTTTACTACAGTATCAAGCAGCAAAAAAGGATTAGCATAACATCGCAACGTTCTGCGATGTGACTATCGCGCATGCACACATCGCGATGTCGATGCTAAAACACAATATCGTTCAGCCCTAGTGCAAGGATGGCATGTCAGTCTTTCCGTCGGTTGTTCCACCACTTTGGTCCAGATTGAAATACTCTAGGGTGGTTGTTTGTACAGACATCCATGATTCTCATAGAATAAATCCTGTTGATAACGAGTTCTGACTTTTACTCTGAGTGTCACCACAAGGGTCAATATCTGTGATATTAAGTAAAATATCACTCTTGTATTAGTGTGTTGTTAAACATTGTACCCCACTCAGGGAATAATAGTTTGAAGCTAAATACAAGGGGTAGGCGAAAAAATCAATACAGCATATATCGTGATATTTTCAGTGGCAATACTGTATCGATACAAAGGCGCCAAGTATCAATCTTTTATGTGTTGGTCAGTTTGTCTGCTTGACAATCCCATTTGCAGCAATAAAATGTAAGTAATATGAACAAGCAGAGAATGTATCTTTTTAGATAAAACAGATGTTGACTAAGAAGTTGGAAAAAAGGTTATAAATTGCAATATATCGCAGAATTTTTGCAATATGTTTAAAATTGCAATAATATTGTATCATGCAATAAGTATCGTGATGATATTGTATCGGGAGGCGTCTGGTGATTCCCACCCCTACTAAATATCTGCTAATTGTATTATATATACAGTATATAAAACAAGCTAAACTAAGATGGTGAACATGGTAAACATGCTAAACAGCAGCACGTTGCAGTTGTCACTCTGAGTAGGTTAACATGCTGACATTAGCATTTAGCTAAAAATACAGCTGTGTCTAAGTATTGCCTTGCAGAGTCACTAACCTTTTGGACATGTATACAGCGCATTCGGAATATGTGTTTCAGTTGGGATTTTAACCGCAGGCTTATGATCAGCTCTGTGAGTTGTTATGGTTTCTGTACACAAACCAACCAGCCAATAGTTTGCAAGGCTGCAGACATAATAAGAAGGAGAAACACAGCTACTTTTAAACATTATCAAAGAGGATATCAACAGGTTTTTGGATTTGCCACTGACCTTTTCAAGAAGGCAATTGAAGGAACAAAGGAGGGACACTGGGTTTGCATGGTCCAACAAGTCCCCCACCGCTGGTAAACTTAGAAAAAATTCCTATTTTGCACGGCTACATGTAAACGGGAGTATTGGTGGATTATTCACTTTCATTAGCCATGTAAACGTCGTCAAAATATCGTTTTTAACATCGTATATTTCTGAATTAGGGCAAAAAACAAATATTATGTAAACATAGTCACTTTCCTTTAAGGTGAGCTGAAGAACCTCGAGAATCTAATGATCCAATGGGATCTATAGTATAGTAGGGTATTCCGGACGTTGGCTGTCTGTCTCTTCACTAATGTCCTGAGCCATTCAGTTGACAACGGCAATGTAATGATGGGGATGTATTGCTGTGTGATGAGGCTCAGACTGTGTCAGCATGAAGTGTAGCTCATCAAATATCCACCTTTTGGAGGAGAAGCACTGTACGAGAGCTTATTCAGTGGGTGATATTTTACTTGTCTAAACAGACCATCTGATTTACATCTAGGCAGAAAAGCGTGTCAATTTTTTTACATAGTAGTATACTTGACCTCCCTTTTTTAAGTAATTCTTCCGCTAGTGTATTATTGGAAATCACAATTAAAGCAGTTATGTTTTGAGCTGAAGCTAGTTGCACAATATAAAAATAAAATATTTTTAAATGATATGACACTGTAACCTCATCCTCCCCTTTGGCTTGCAGATAGGTCTGGCACAAGTTTTCAAAATAACATTGAAGGAAATGAGTAAAGTATGCCTCTAATTTGTAGAAATCTGGGATAAAGACAGTCTAGTGATCCAGTGGTAAGATATCAACGGCAGCCTGAGGCGTCTACTTTTGAATCTTCTTGAATCTTAAGAATTCATATGCTAAAGGTTTTAGCATACCATTGAAGTGGTTAGTCATACTCTCAAGCTCAACAAGCTGAAAACAAAGATAAACAAATCATTCTTTTCAGCAAAGCCCCACTGAAGATTCTCACATAGCACATCTAACTTTGTTGTATAAAAAAAGTAAACACATAATAAAGAGCACAATATTTAAGAGGAATAATCATGTCTATACTATATAAATATGTTCACAGCTGAGAGTAGGGCCTCTTCTGATGCACTAAATGCTTATTGACCTAACGGGCGTGACGGTAGCAACTTCCTCTTGGGCTTGTGAAGTTTAGATATCCCATGAGATCAACATGTCCTGGACTGACTGAAAGAAAACAAGATAGGAATTCTTCACTTAGATTATTAATCATAAGGGAAGGACTAAATCAGTATTTAACACTGTGCCAAAATGAATTATTTGGTGTATTTATTTTATTAAATCACTGCCAGTGTCTGTTATTACAGTGCTAATTCATATCTGACATTTTAATATGAAATCAGTATGCATGTAATTTAAGACACAGAAAAGGTTTTGTAAAATTGTGTGTGTTACAAATGTTAAAAGTAACCTAGAAATGAATCAATATAAAATATGGGTTTTGTTAGGTTATCTTAGGTTTCAGTCACTCATCTTCATCATCTGTGTCTTTGTTATTTCAAGAGATAAAGCAAACATCGTTGAGTGTGTTGTGTGTGTGTGTGTGTGGTGTGTGTGTGTGTGTGTGGTGTGTGTGTGTGTGTGTGTGTGTGTGTGTGTTTGTTTGTGTGATGGTGTGTGGTGTGTGTGGGTGTTTGTGTGTGTTTGTGTCTGTGTGTGTGTGTGGTGTATGTGTGTGTGTGGGTGGGTGTGCATGTGGGTCTGTGTTTGAAAAGCCAAGGAAACCAGTTTTGACATTTTTGTCAGCTTGTGACCCACTACTCATAGGACTGACCCAGTCCATCAACAAGATGTCACTGAGGACAAATCAAAAAACAAAAGAAATGAACCCTCATTTAAATAAGGATAATATCATAATAGTGGCAGGTTGAGGAGTCTATAAGATGCTGTTGGAAAGATTTCTATTGTCTCTGATCCTGAAGTCAAAATGCCATGAGAGGTGTCCCCCTGCCAGGTCAGTATGCCTCTGAGGTCGGGGCTTTTGCCCTGGCCTGGGCTCCGGGCCACACTGACTCTAGAGTGGGACTGGCACTTGTGTCAGCCACACATCATGTGAACTTACAGAGTTGAATTAGTATAACAGGGTTAAACTGATTAGTGATGCACTTGTGTTCAGTGGGTCACAGTGTGAAGAACAAAAGTGATATTAAAAGATCTATATTTCTCCTTTGGCTCCTTAATGCCATCAGTTCTTTTAACATACAAAAGTCAGCTTGAGATCCCTGACAGATAGGTGCCATTTTTTCTATTCAGTTTAGCCTTTTCTTTCCTTTCTCTGTGGATATCACAAATCCCCCGCAGCCTGAGCCCAGTCCTCAAATTCTTAACCCCATGTCTCCCCCTGTCAATACATGAACTCTTCTTTTCACTTTTAATTCTCGCTTTTTGGCTTGTACTCAAACTTCTGCTCTGTCTTGCAGTTTCCTTCTCACTTTCACCCACACTCATCCCTGGGAAATGTGGATCTTTTCCTGACAAGTTCCTCAAGAAGCAAAGCCTCTGGAGATCAACAGAGCTCTGCCAAAAAATGCGTGGGAATAGTCTGGATGGGAAGGGGAAGGGACTTTTAATTGTTTTTCTTTTTTTTCTTCTTCTAGAATTAGTCAGTGAAAAAAAATCTGTGATTGTTTCTTTATTTACCTTACAGTGAATAAGGCTTTAACTGTGGGTGGCAGTGACTGCTTATAGCATACTATTCGAATGATACTCTAGCACTAATGTTTGAAAATGTTCTCCATGTGATACAAATGATGCATATTAATTCTGTTCTGTATGATATAAATCAGGCTGCTTTGAAGAGTGAAAATTATGTACTCCCTGTGTTTATGCACTTAGTCAACAGCTGGAATAACAAGTGCTGTATTTTGGTGTTCATTAAGAGCTCACTCAGATGGTTTCCCGACTGGAGGCATTTGAGAGTTGAGCCCTGAGGTTGAGGGTCGGAAAGCAATTGAAAAATTACATTATACAAGTATATTTATAAACTGGGCAGTGATTTATATCTGGATAGGATAAAATATCCTGATTTGGCAACATTACATTCAGGGGATTTTTGAAAATGCACCAACAGGCATAAAACATCCCAGTAGTGTTGATTGACAGAACAAATTTAAATTATTATTATGAGATAAGATTATGGTCAGTATACTACAGAATTATATTTCAGTGTGTCGTAGTGGATTTCAGTTTATTTTAGTTTTACATCACATATCTGATGTGGTTTCTAGAGGTTAAGGACTGGCAAATAAAGACTATATTGTGTGATTAGAAATGGCCACGTGTCAAAGAGAACAATTATTTCTTTACAGTAAAAATAGATTAACATTTCATTTTTAGTAATAGTCGATTCATTATAACTTTTACTATTAAGTAAATTGTACAAAACAGGAGTACAATATTCATTCCGTCAGTTAATGTATTGCTTTAACATAATTTCTATTAGTAATTAGTAATTAGTAGTAGTAACAACACCTACTGAAGAAAAATGCACTCTCTATATAGTTAGTGCCAGATGTTAGATAGAACTCGAAAACATAAGAAATCAACACCAAATAAGGATATGTCTCACCGCATAGAAGACTTACAATAATTTTAAGCTCACAAATGTGCTTTCATTATATGTATATATATATGTATACACACACACAGTATATATAAACTAGTGTAAAATGTAAAGAAATACTTTGAATCTTCGTACTGTTTTGGTATCAAGGTACTAAGATACACACATACACAACACATATGCAGAGCAATGTACCATTTCAGTCTGCATGTAACTGTAAAAGTTTTAAGACTCAAATGGTACTTAACTCTAGAGAGGAAATCTCAAGTCTGCAAACAGTTTGAGATAATTCACTGTGTTGTTGCTCAATGTCAGTTGCCATCTTTGTCCAGTGATGGACATAAAAGGGCTTCCATTGTTCAGACACAATAAGCCTCCATTCTTAAAGCAGATAAGCATAACAAAGTAAAAGTAGGGGGCCGTCAAACATCCAAAACTAGAAGGGTCCAAGCAACGCTATTTACATATTAGCCATTTTCATGGAGGGAATAGCTGAATAAGTTGTATTGATTGACAGTTGCTCACATTTACCCTTTTGTGATTGGATATTATTCCCAGATAAAACAATGATAAAAATTTGTAACTCCTTAATAATGGAAGACATAATTGAATGTGTGAAGCAAAGTGTTCAACTACTTTTTTATATGAAAATATTACTAAATTATCAACATTGACTTAGCTACTGGTTGATTGAGCTTTGTGTTGTTCCATCAGGACTATTTATTTGTCAATAAATTACAAGCAAATCAGGGAGAACACATTTGCCTCATTTAGTAACTCACTTTATCGTCTTTACATTGTAATGGACTTGATTGGTATTTCTATTACTGCATCGCTACAGGGGGCTGATTACCAAACAGTACTCAAAAGCTAACAAGTGACTAATGTAAAGCAAAGTAAGTGATGGCAACCAAGTTAGGATTAGAAAATCAAATCTTATTTTCACATAATCCTTCCATGTATTAATATGAAGGTGGAGGACTTAGCAACCGGGTGAGAGGTCCACATGTGGATGGTGGCGGGCTGCAGAGGGCTAAACTAGTGCCTGGGATTTGAATCGCTGCTCCACAGGAAGCTGGCCGGCTCGTTTGTTTAGCTGGATGTGATTTCGAGTGGCAGGAGGGGGTGTTGCCTGGTCATATGAAACACAATGAGGCATACTTTCTGAACAAGACTATTAGGCAATAATGACGTGGCTCAAGTCCAAGCCATTCGCTGGCCTTGTCTGAAGATTAAGATATGCCCCTTCTTGTATTAATCAAATAGTGGCCTCTGTGTGAGGGCTTTATATGAGTACATGTTTCTGTAGCCTGTATGCATAATTTCAGAGGCAGACATTCTTTTTATATCTTAGTTTTCAGCAGTGAGAAAAAGATAAAATGCTGTTTTTCAGTGGTACAGTTATAAGACAGAAGCTCCAGTTTAAAATGTAAATCCTTGCTGTAAACGATCGCTGTGGTTTGGGGATTTTTTGTCACAAAGTCCTGATTCGTTATTCCACAATTGACCGTTGCCCTCAACCTAACTTGCACCATAATAATGTCCCTTGTGTACAGTCCTATAAACATTTGACTAAATGCACTTTTAATGTACTGAACAAACAGAAAAAACAAAGAAACCCAGGAGTATCCTATTGCAGGAAATAACTAGTCTCATTTTCTCTGTAACTGATTCCAGGAAAGGAGCTACATGAGAGAAAGAAGTCAAGCAGTGGGATTTAGACCACTGAACAAGATAGATTCTTCCAAATTCTAATTGGAGAACAGTTGATTTAATTGGTATCCATTTGGCTGACAAAAGAAAGCAAGAGTAGTGGGCAGGCAGGAATGCCTCTGGGGCCGATGTGAACATGAAGTGGCTCTGCTCAACGCTCAGGGACGGATCACTTCCAAAGACAAACCGTGGGAGCTGGCAGGACAGATTGCAGTGGGAGGGAAGGAGGGAGGGGGACCAAATTCATGGTGAAGTGAGGAGCTTTCAATAGAGAGGCATCTTTATTTGGAGAGGGAGGCCATTTTAGACGCAAAACTGAACTCCCACTCTGGGTAGAAATGTGTAATGTGACTCTGACCCTGAGATGAGAGAAGTGGTTGTGGTTCAGCGGGCCTTGTAAACGCAGGCTTTGGTGACAGACAAATCTAAATTATCGTCACTAAAAAAACTGTTTGCTTTACAAGCTTCAGAGAGCGCATGTTAATATTTGTAACACTAATTAATTTGAGATACTGTAGAGGAAAAGATGCGGATGATTTCCAAAAGTTTTGTTTAAACCCTGCAGCTTTTTTAGTCTCCAAATAAAATAACACCAATGACATTATGTTTAAGGAATTTGAAGGTCAGTCGATAATAATGTCTTTACAGATGTTGTAATGGCAGTCATTATTACTTGGCCTTCACAATAAGCTGTTGGAGATGAGATTTTGTTTTTATGTCCAGAACTAATCACAAAATGCTCTGTCTCTTCTCTGTGTTTTTGAGCTTGTGTCTGCAGATGAAAAATGTAGTCAGTGGTGTGTTGTACTGTAGCTTGTGCAAAGCAAAGGGGGAACCCAGGTGTTGCAGTGTTTTTACTGCCTCTGTAGAGAGGAAGGGTGGGAGAGCGAGGGCAGATGACCTGGAGGGGGTTCAGAATCAGGGGCCGTGCTTGGGAGACCTTCACAGCCTGCCTCAGGGGGATACAGCCACTGCTTATCTCTTCCTACACTTTTACTTCTTTTTTTATCCTCTTCCACAGCACTGCTTTCATTTCCCTTTCCTCTCAGTTTAGGAGGACGAGTACACTGGCATTATTTCCTACCAACGCCAACCATTGTATTATCTGCTGACATGCATTTTCTAAGAGTGAAAATGCTCCTTTCTTCTCTTTTACAGCAAATATTTGAACCTGGCTGGATTATATATCTTAGTGTTGAAGCACTCTGGGATTACTCTGTCTTTAATCATTTAATGATTCCTCCAATATGGAGCACAACACACACATACACACACGAGACACCCCTACAAAGACCTAGTATTATCATGATGACATTAATGGTCTTTTCTTGTATTTACTTTGAAAGCCTGGTTACTGGCTCTTTTCCCGTAGTGTCTACAGTAGGTTTTAATCCTCCTGCAGTCTATGACAGGCTTGCCCTCACCTTGCCCAGCACTTAAAGAAGCAATCTTTCAAAAAGTCCCCTTTAAAGCCTATGTGAATGTATGTCCATGCAGAGGAGAGTGCAGTATGCTGATGGAGAATGGGCCCATTCCTGATGTAAATGAAGAGATGCATATCAGTGTTAATCCATTGCTTTGTAGTCACGGCCATACCCAAAGTCTGTCTAATTTCCCTCACACTCCCTTTTGCAGCCAGAAGTGTATCGATCGGCAGTAATTGAAGTGTACTTGATAATCCGTAAGGCAACAGGGGAGAGGGAGACCCTCAACTCTCACATCGATGCACAGAGAATGGGGCTGTGGGGTTGTGTGTATTTGAGTGTGAGTGTGTGGCGCAGGGGGTGGGGGGGTGCTCTAATGTATGGGCGGGTAAGGCAACACCCCCCTCACGGCTTCTTCTCAGCTGATTAAACTCATTGAGAACCAGACAAGTGGAACAAATAGATATAAAGGTTTGCCTGGCAGCTTACAGCCATTCAGATTTCTTCATTGAAACGGCAAGCACCACATCTACATGGCTGCTTTATGCTAACATTAAGCAACTGGAGTGCCTGTTTTTGAAATGAACCATACATTATGCGCCACACTCACTCAGATATCTCAGGTGGAAACTTTAAGAATGAATCAATGCATTTTTTGGGCCAATTAAATATGCAATACACAGTCAACTGTGATGTTGGTGATTTCTTTTAAAACACAACAACAGCCTGAATGTGTTGTTTGCAGCGTTGGCTAGTAATGTGTTATTCATCACAGTGTTACTTTGTGACTGCATTCATTTGGATAAAAGCAGCATTACCAATTTGAAAAAGTGTTTACTTTTTCAATCAATCAGCCAGAATATTAGAATTTTTAACAATTTTTGACACGATTTGTTATCATAACAGTTTGGCCCGATTTTCATAACCCTGCTTGTGTTTCCAACCTGTTTTATGATAATCATTTTACCTCCTGTCAACCTCCCCCTGCCTTTAAAAGTAAAGGCTTTTTGAAAGGTCAAAGAGCATGTGATAGATTTGTTTTATTAGATATTTCGTAATAAGCAATTAGGAACAAGACACGTCACAAAGATGATTACAACAATGTTTTCTTTTACACAGATTTGATGGTTTACGTTGTGTCTGTAGTTTTGCAAATTGTTCGGCAGGACATGTCCTTTAATTGGAATGAATTATTATATTTGTTAGAGATCAATAATCAACACGGTAGAATCAAACTATTGTGCATGTTACATCTACAAAATATGATACATACGTAGTGGTGATATATTTTGTTTTGTGAACTGTTTTTGTTGTTGTTTTGGGGATGTGATGCATAGAAGTGTAATATAACAGATTTTTAGTCATCAAACAGTAATTGACGACAAGAAAAACAGCCCTGGCATCTTCAAGTCTTAGGCCAAGTGATTATGGTCTCTCTGCGGATGTGGGAACAGTTACTAGACGGCTGGTGGTGTAGTAAAGGGCACACAGATTAAAGATGATTAAGAAAATGTCTCAACTGGAAATGTAATGAGATAATATTGAGATAGTGAAAGTCATTGTATTTTTACAATTATGATTATGCTGTCTGGTTACATAATGATGGCTTTGCTCTGCTAATGATGTTGATGACTGAATCAACAAAAGTGATGGTATGTATGTATCTGTCTATGTAACTATGGTATGTATCTATATGTCTGTCTGTCTGCAGTAATTGAGAATGAACTCTACTGTAGTTATATCATAGAAAGACCCTACATGATGTAATTGCTGCAGGTCTGGTTATTGTCAAGTGAAAGGACAAGCCTGGAGCTTCCTTTTACAGTTTATTTATCACTATTCTGTGGCACCCGTTCACTCCCTATGAAGAGCTTTTACCATTAAAGCTCAGCTATTCAGGTTTTTGGGGATTTTTACCCATTGAACTTTTCGCACAGTACGGCCATATTTTATTTATGGCATACTTAGGATAAGAAATACCACATTGACAATCATGAAACAGATATAAAGAAACACAAACGGAACCAGTATCTTGACATTCAATAAATAAATCAACACCAAAAATATCTCCCAATATTGAGAAAGATGAGCAGGTTGCACACCAAATTATCCAAGGTTCACAAGTCTAATTCCTATAATAGTACACAAAAACAGGTAAGGAACACATACCTTTATTATTCACATTTTTCTGTTGTGCTTCATAGTTATACTATATTATACCTTATTGAAATAATATCCCTTAACCACACCTTGTCCAAGCTTTTACACCCTAACCTCACACGTTTGAGACACCTGCTTACACACGCATAAGGAGACAGAGAGAGAGAGAAAGAGAGAGAGAGAGAAAGAGAGATAGAGAGATGTTTCACAGAGTGTCTCACCCTGCAGAGAAAATAAGAAATAACCATAACTCCTTCCACTGCCAGCCTGCCCTGCATGACCCCTGTTTTAAGTGGGTAGCAGGTAATTGCTGAGGCAGTGTTACCCATCAGCCTACAAGTCCATGTGTGCCTTATGTGTCATCTCTATTTATTATATTCTGCACGCTCCCTGGGCCTTGGTAATCAATTTCACAAGGATACAGGGCTGATATCAGCTGCCGTGCACATTATGAGGCGAGCCCTCCTCTTATCAAGTGCAGAATTGCCGGCTAGAGGTCATGAACAGATAAACAGGGATGTAACACAACTCCCCCAACTCACCTGCCCCCCAGTGAACACAAAGGTGGGAAGGTGATGTTGAGAGGGGGGTACAAAGAACAAAACACCCAGCAAGGAAAAGGTTGTGACCCTTGTAAGGTGCCTCTTGTTACGCCCAACCTTCAGAATTTCATCATCAGTGCCTTGGTCTGCTTAATAATTTGTAAGCTCCCATCTCATGTTGTCTCTTGAGTCAGCGTATGTTTGTGTGCGTATGTTTTTGTGCGGGGGGGGGTTTATGAGGCCTGCAGACACCCTCACTCTGATTATCTCCAAGCACTCTTTGCAGTCCTTTATAGACCAACCACAACTCCATCAATCATTTGCCCTGCCTTCTTACTCCTCAGGCTGCCCCATGTCCCACCTCACCACTGCTGGGCTAATATTACCTAAATCTGTATCTGGTATGCACTGACTAAAAAACAAAGTGATTTTTTTCCTCTGAAACTTAGGGGTTTTGAATATACATTTTCATAATGTTTAGAGGGCAGAGATCTTGGCATTTTACTACAAATTATTGTTATTTTTCTCTATATTAGATTGATTTAGCTGCAGAAACAAGCAGCCACAATTGGTGAGAGACTTAAGCATCTATGTTTATACATGTGTGCAGCTCTAAAGGAGAGATCTCAGACTAAGAAAGTATTTATAGAGATCATTTCTGGTAAGTGGACAAGTCGTGCAATAGTAGAAATGTCATGCAGTTGCATCAGCCTTAGTAAACATTAATTATGAGTCCATCATTGTTTACTCATCCCTACACCCCACTCTGGCAGCTGTGCATATTTGCCAAGAGGATTGGATCTCCATGTCACTATATTTTGTTGATGTGCCTTTACTATTGACCTTCTGTATTTGAGGAAAGATGTTGTTATTAATCGCTTAACGGGTCAGCGCTGTGGTGGATGGTACTGAAATACAAAAAATATATATATACTATGGGAAATATTTAATAGTGCATTACTGTATTTTCGATATGCATAGTTTAGATCTGGTCACCTGCCTTTTGTTGTAGAAATGTGTCTGGCTCCCTCACCCTGCCCCCGCCGCACAGCTGACCTTGTGCAGCCTTTCCAGGCCAAAGACTTGATGAGTGTTTTTTTTTAGCCCATCCCCCAACATCCCTCAGCATGTGCGCTGCACATCCGCTCTGTCATTAAACCCTCCACCCATGGCTTTAGGACCCAACCATATGGTGCAGCTAGTGGAGTGTTGCAAGAAAGGCTCGGCTTTGGTCATAATCTGATGAATCTTTCTCAGAAAAGAGGTTTTCTATGATGACATCACAACCAATCATCTGGAAAAAAATCTGCACTGGTGTGTTTGTGTGTCTGCATATTTTGTGTGTCGTACATGTATGTGGCTCTCAGCACACATTAAAAGTGTCAGATTTAGAAGCATGACAGAAATCCTCAAGAGACATGCAAGTGACACTGCAGGATTACATTTGTGCTAAACATTCCTATGGATAGATTGTAATGCACTTTATTTTGATAAAAAACACTTTTTACACTTGTTCACTTTAATGTTTTTTGTAAAGGTTCTATAATTGTTTAGACTATCTGAACTGTTATTATTGAAATGCCTATAAGAACATATAAAAAGTGTTAAGACCCCTGGTACCTTTTGCAAGATGAAAGGTTGCCCTTGGAGTCATTAGAGGCATGTTCAATAGCAGCACCAACAATAGTTGCCAGTTTCACAGTTAAGACATGACCAGTTGTCTGGCAAGATGTTTAGTATGCAGCAAGCAGAGCGTATCACACACAAAGATGGAAGAGATTTTCTGTGGCTCACACAATCCAAAAGAAGCTATCAATTCCCTGACATAAGAGTGAATGGATATGGTTGATGTCCAGGCGATGTTATCGGTGTGCGCATACTAAATCCATGAGGGAAGCAAGACAGTGAGGTTCATGGCCTGAGAGGAAACAGTGTAAATGAAAAGCATGCTCTTTGTCAAGTTATCATGGGTGATGTGTGTGTGTGTGTGTGTGTGTGTGTGTGTGTGTGTGTGTGTGTGTGTGTGTGTGTGTGTGTGTGTGTGTGTGTGGTGTGTGTGTGTGTGTGTGTGTGGGTGGGATAGAGGGAAAGAGAGAGAGAGAGAGGGGGGAGGTGCAAGGGGTTTGTTATATAATGCTGCTGAACCAGTTTTTAGAGTTTTGGGTAGGTCACATTGTGACATCTCTAGACTGGCAGATGTGCTTGTTGGAAAAAAAGGTCTGTTCAAATTTGGTTAATCTGGTATTTCATAGGCCATAGTGCTGCGTTATCCAGTTCATGTCAGGTCATGTCAGTTATTATCAGGGCAGTATTTTTTCAATATTATCACTCTGTTTATAGCGACCTACTGACCCAAAAAGGCTGAAAACCTAATGTGGTCACAAAACATAAGCTCATTTCCCCTTGGAAATTTGAATGAGTGTAACATCAGAGGCAGCTGGACAGAGAGATGTTCCCTTATGATTTGAAATGTGTAAAATTAAACTAGATTCCATCATGCTGCATTGCTAACTGAAATATTAAGCAGTAAAAATGTCTTTGGTCTCCCTATTTCAAAACACTACTAACAATTTCATGAGTTGTACGTTCCAAAGCTGCCTTTCACACAAAGTTCACAGAGTCCATCCACATATTAAAAAAACACACACACAAGTGTTTAGTCTAATAGGCCTAGAGGCCTCTTGACTTTCTCATTTAGCTCTTTTGTGTATGTCAGAGTGAGGGGCAAAGTGTGAACACAGGGTCTTAAGCAGTAATTTCACCAGAGTGAAGTGTATTGCAGATGGGAATTATTAATTTGTATCTGCTTTGCTTCAGTTCTACCACTTATTGAAGAGGGGAAAGTGTCATTCTATTCAATTTTTGTGTTTCTGAAGTCTGTGGTCTCGGGCACAGCCTGGTCCAGGGTCGTGAGTGTTAAATGTCAAGCCTTGTAGTGAGCTGTCAAAGAACAGAATAGGCCCAGGATGATTGATGACTGGAGAGCCTGAAACCAAAACCTCCCAATTGCAAATGCTACCTTGCGTCAGTCTTTTTACCCCCCGCTTTCTCAATCCTGATAGTTGCTCACTATAGGGCCAGGGCAGCTCCTGCACACACAACACACACACACACACACACACACACACACACACACACACACACACACACACACACACACACACACACACACACACCACACACACACACACACACACACGTTATGCTTCAACCTACTAGCATTACTAAAAAATGTCTTCTCTGCACACAGCCAGGACTTCTTTTAAATGCATGTGGGCAAATCCCTTGCAAAGTCCCCAAGTGTTTTATCCCACAAAAGAAAAGTAAACCACTGCTTGCATTTATGACGGTTTTGCTTTTTTGACTCCGCCTGTGACATTTGTAGCAATGGGGAGTCAGAATCTAGAAGATTGCGAAATAACTTAGACAATAAGTGAATAACTTGGGAGTTTTGAGTTATGATGACAAGATTATTAATTGCTTAGGCTAGACCGTACTTAGCCCCAGGCATATTCAGTGGAACCGTACAGATGGGCTTCTGGCTGTGAAATGTATTCTGCTGTCTGCTATAGGTCAATTAGTCTACAGCTCAATATCTTAATTTTTGTCAGTTAGTCTAAAATAATCTACTCAGTAAAGAACATACTACAGATAAATCAGATTAGTTGCACAAATTTAAATAACATTAATTAATTAATTTAATGACATTTTTAGATAATGTGCCATTTAAATTGAAAATTGTATTTATATGCCCTTCCCTCAAATATTAAAGAGCTTAATAAAACATGGATTTTAATAAGTAGAAAGAAAAATCATGTGCTTTGTTGAAAAGTGCCTGAGGGCGCTCATATGTTAAATGTAATTATTGTATATTGATGGCCCATGGAATCTAATACAGTGCAAATATTTATGCCTGCTGGCCTGTGACAGCTTTAACAAGGAGCACTTCTGATGAAGATATCTCCCCGAACACAGAACTGATCAAAGACTGTCATAGCATTACAATAGTTCCATTTGTCTGCCTTGGCAGGGACATACATCCTGCTTACCGGATGGTTAATCAGAGACTCCCTTTATCATCTTCATCAGGATTGCCTGTGGTTTCGGAGAATGCGTAAAAACGTGCTCACATTCCTTTATCTGCCTTTCTCCCACAGCCACTCACTTTGTCCCCCAGATGCTATCAACTTCTCAAAGCACTTCCTATTTAGCAGATCAACGAATTATCTTTTTCAACCCTCAAACCACTTATTACAATTCATCACAGCTTTATTTGTTCTTTTAGGGAGAAAAGCGCAAAGTACAAAAGCAGTGTGACAATTGTTGTTGAGCCATATGATACTCCCACACTTGTCAGTCTGAAGTCCCCTATTAAAGCAAGCATCATTGCACTCACCTGAAGCAGAGAGCAAAGAGGCTGTGAAATCATGGCATCAGAACAGCTCAACACCTGCCAATCTGACCCGCAGTGACAGGCCACGCTCCTTTTGCCCACATTAATAACACAGATAAACATAAAGCTAAATACCAGGCCATGCTCTGTTAACTTTTATGTGGTTAAGAATGATTGGCTTTTTGCTTCACTACACCAGAGGGATCAAAGTACTCTGGAAGGATATCAGCGTTGGTATCCGAATAGAAATCCTGCTCTGTTTCTTTTACCTTCCATGCAGATATAATTGTCAGTGTTGCCTCTCAGCACTACCTGCAACCTCTGTAGATGTATCGCACACAATAATGTGTGATTAGCAGCACATAAGTGCCTTGGCAAGGGTCTGCAGTGGGACTGTTTGACTATGTATGCAGAACATATATAAATTAGTTTCAGGTGTGGACACACAATAGCTTTGTCATGTATAATTAACATTTGCCCTTTTTAAATGACAGTACTGCATTACCTATTGTAAGCATTTAAGCTAAATCTGACTGAGTCTGATCTGAGTATTTTCTGTAATGCCTATAATATATTATGCAATCATTTTGTTATGTCACAGGTGTATTTTTTTAGTCTTATTAGTGTTACAATAATCTTTGTATAAGGTCAAAACGTTGCTACTGTTATCAATTATCAATTAAAATTAGGCTGAGAATATGATTTAGTAATAAAATATATGTTGTAATCTTTGGTAACAGTTTTGAATGTTCACTTTTTGCCAGTTCATTTAATGTTGTGGGATTTGTGTAACTAACAGCCCTAGCAAAGAACCATATTTCACAGCTTGACATTTAAAAGGGTGGAATTGAGGGTCGTTAAGGGGCAGGGGATGCGGGCAGACGTCTGCAACTGTTTGTTTACCATACCGCTCATTGGTGTCAGACTTCCTGACATTCTTGTACCTTATCTTCACTATTCTGAAGTCTGCAAACTGGTGCCAGTGAACAAGGGGATGTGTGTGGGGTCTGCATTGCGCTCACACTGGGACAGAGTCCAAAAGAGCCAGGCTTGTGCTTTTGAGGAGTCGGGGGTCAGGAGAGATTAACCCATGTGATCCAGCAGTGCTGGGAGAAATTTGACTGAGTGTGGAGCAGAGGTGCTGCAGAGGGCAGTGCAGGCTGGAACAGGTTCAGCACCCGCTTGCTTATCCCTGGGCCTCACTGGCCACAAAACTCCCTTGGTCAAAGAGTGCTGAGAGTGGTGTAAAAAACGTGTTTACAATTCAAGGAGGTCAAGGACTTGAGGACAGATAACTATTAACAGAATAATGCCACAGTCATTCAAAAGATAAGGTAGCGTGGATGTTGGGTTAGAGTGATGGCACATATCATCTCAGAAGATTATCTCACTTTATCATAACAATCCAAAAAGTATTAGATAGACAAAACAAGATGAATTTAAAACTGAAACCTTAATGATCAACATAAAAGGTATTAATTTACAGATGAGAACAATATAAATCATGACAGGCTGGAGACAGTACACTGTTTCAGAGGTAATGTATTGAACTGACCCATTCAGAACAGTATGTTTAAGCTGCTGCTTGCCAATATGTAATGGTTTTCTTGTCCTCTCATTCCTCATTATTTTACTGTATTTAAATATAGACTCAAAGGCACATGTGAGCCAGCTGGCAAGGGTGATAATCCCCTGGCCTTGAAGTATTCTTTTTTCTTATTTCCAAACACACGAAGGATCGATTACACATGCCTGAGTAAATAGGTGACAAAAACACAGTGGCGTACTTGGTCCTATAGATCGACAGGGCAGCTGCAAGGTTGTCAGTCACGACAATGAATAGTGTCACACTTCTTTGCCTTCTTTAAGGCCCATGATCAGACCAACATGGCTCACTCTCTATCCATGCAGAATAACAGTGACTGGTGGTCTTGCTACTTTAGTGTGAATGGCATCCATGTAACAAACTCACTGCAGAAATAAACCGGAGCCAGTATTGGAAAACGATCATTTCGTCTTCAAATTCCTCCTACATTACTCTGCAGGATTAGAACACAGTAAAAAGCAGAAGATGCCAGTGAGGACTACTGTAATTTGTGTGTGTGTTTTTAGTGGATGACAGCTAGGACTGACATCTCCCCTAAATGTTTGGTGACCTCCATTCTTGCCCAAACCTGTCAAAACATACTATCTTCACATTGTTCCAGGGGTTAGCAATGTGAAGCAGCTGTTTCCCTGTATATGAGTTCAGTCTGAGCTTTACCCGTCAACACCCTCCCCTACCCTTTGTCTTAATCGCACTCACACACATACAAACATATAAAAACACTGTTTCTGTCATCTTCACACACTCCTCTCTATTAAGATGCTTTGTCCTCTAATGTACTACAGCCGTGGCCCTTGAGAGCAATTATTGCTTCAAGTCAAACATCATTATGACTTGATCAATGAAGGCAATGTAAATGTAAAAGAGTGAAATAGACAGAACTGACAATTTAAATCAAAAATAGTAGGCAATCTTAAGATTTGGTTGTTGATTTCTGCCTTCATCTTTCAATTAATATGATAAAAGTATAAAACTATAATTTCCATTCTAAAATGTTCCACAAGAGAGATAATTAGACCTGAACATGTTATCCCACAATGTAATTGTGACATTGCATTACGTTGTCTGTAGTGTTTTATAGTAGCAATTTTCCCAAGAAATTTGCTGGATTATCTTTTTTGTTGCAATTCAGAATGAATGCATGTTAAATGTGACTGCATCCATCAGCACCTCCCTGGCAGCACAGTTGTCTGGCTCTCGGTGTTTAATCTATTAAAGTGCACCCCTGCCTTTTGCCATGACATTGAGAATCTGAAACTGGCTTTGAGCTGACATCATGTTTGAGGATCAGACTTCCATTGACACAGGCATACTCATATCTCCTTGTCCTATTGATGGCTAGACTTTCAGGTTATTGAGCTGTTGTTTTTTGTTGTTGTTGCATAATCCTTCTCTGTTAAAATAATACTGGAATCGTGTGTGGTCTAATCCAATTGGAGAAATATTAGGGTTGGCAGTTAACCCATCTGCATTTGCATCTGCAAATAATGTAAATGTTATTCGCTGTGATCCAACACATGCATGTAAATAATACAATAATGTCATATGGCTGCAAGCCAATTACTGCAAATGCTTAAACGCATATACATTTTTCAGTCTTCCATACATTACTAGTTGATATTATACAATAGTCACTGAACTTGTAAACAACTCATAAAAGGTTATACAGTATTGTTTATGCTTGCTTAATGTGAGAGCATCCTTTTTCCTCACAAACATCCTGTGTTTGTCTGGAAGGGGTGCACTTACAGATTTAGCGATTTGAAAAAGATTAAAATTGAAAATAAATATGAATTCTTATGAATAAAGCCACACATCGTAACATGAAACATCATTATCATTGTATGTGCAGTTTGGGCACAAAACTATAGAAATTAATGTTTATCGTCAAAGGTGTCACAAAAATCAAGATTAACTGGATTCTTGCCGATTGTCTTTTTACATAATAGTCTGAAAAGAAAGGAAAGAAAAAATGGAGACTCATAAGCGATTCCTCTTGACATTACTTTATACATTACATAAAGTAATGTATAAAGTCTTTGTATGGGCATCTGCAAAACAAAAGGAGCAACTGCCAGTGACGTGATTAGCCTAAGCAATGCTGTAACACGGAGAGAAAAGAAAGCAGTAGCTGGTACTTTAAAGTGTCAGAGTCTTTGTAGCAATGACTAGTTTATGATGCTGATGTCAAGCATCACACTCAATGAGGCCTTTGTCCCAGGCTGAGACCAGGGCAGTGGGAAAACTGCCCACTCTTAGTCGGCAGGCCCATCCATCTTTCCATGAGGCTTTGCCGTTCCCTTTGCACCAAAACTCTTGTGTATTAAAGATCTCTTGGGTTAATGCACTGGAAAATTGGCTTGCATTTTTATTGGTGGAGGCCAACTAAATGAAAGAAAAACAACTCATAGAGGGTAGAAAAGGACAGGAAAAATATCTGGAGGAGTGATTGTGGAGGGAAGGCCCTAAAGACTTGTTTCCTGTGACTTGTGATAAAAGAAAACCTTGTGTCTGACATGCCAGAGATGATATTGTGTTTGAGATGAGTGTAGCTCTATCCATTTATCATTACCATCATAACCAGCAGTCGTTAGTATTGACCCGGTCGTGATGTCTGTAATAGGACATTGGAGATAAATCTAAAGAGAACACTGGTGACAATAGAAACAAGAAATATTCTATTTTTCATCCTGTTTCACCTCTACAATCGAAGATTACATATTAAATTAATCCAAATGCTTTTTATTTTTTTGGGACACTGTAAATTTATAGAAATCAGCGCCAGCTGACTGATGTATTTGCTCCAATGAGATGTTTACCTCTTAGGGTCTTCTTGACACATGTAGACTGCTTGTGTCACCTACTGCAGTCGTTTTGATGAAGGAGCTTAAGTCAACCCTCAGCACGGAACAAATCAGTGCGATCAATGAGCGTGGAGTGACTGACCTACTGGACACATTTATGGGTGTGGGAGGCTAATTAGGGACCACTTCCCAGGCTTGGAAAGACAAGCCCACAGAACAGCTGCTGGTCAGCACTGGACTCTATCTATGGGTCAAATAGGTGGCAGCTCGTCACGGACAGTGACACAGCTATAGGTCTAGAGAGGCCAATTTACTTAATGGCTAGCCCTGGGGCTGGGGACTCCCAGTATTTCTTTACTTTGACACTTGTAGATGACGGTGCAAGAGCCAAAACGATCCACTTTATCACAGCCGGTCTCATAGGAGAGCCATGACCGGAGCCGTTTTACAGGAGAATTTTTTGTCTTTAAAAGTGAATTTAATGAAGTGCCATGTTGAAATTTGTAAAGATAAGTTAATACAAAATTCTTTACATTTATTTAATACTACATTAGGCATTATAATGTTTAAAGCTATAGTGCATAGTTTCTGTTGCCCCCATGAGGAATTCTAAGTAATGACAACAACACTGTCAGCGAGACCACATGACTCAAGCCTTCTGTGATCACACACAGGCCCCACCCCTCCTCCACACAGTTGCTAGTAGCCAAGAAGGACACGGACGATTAAAGACATGATGGACTCTTCAGAAGAGGTAATTATCTTCACTTGAGCTTCTGCAAGGGAAAGTCACTGGATGCCACAATCTTCTGAGTTGTGTGGAGCTGATAGTCTTAATTAGCTATGTAGCAACTCATTTGGCAATGGCTTGAATACAACAGACGTTCATTAATATCAAAAAGTTACTTCCTTAAGCTTTAAATGCACTGCAATGGAAAATACAGTGGTGTGAGGGTTTTTATCATGTCAAAAGTAGCTCTAGAGGGCTTTATGTCAAACGTCGTCATTGAATCAGAAATCTTAACAGTAGCGTTTACTTGTTTTCTTTTCACGATCATGCCCCTGAAGGTCAGTCCCAGACGTCTCTTAACACACAGATGTTACAGTAACACAGCCAGGAAATCATGCCCAAACATCACCTTTGACCCCACATGTCAGCTGATCCACCATCACCTCTTTTGAAATAGACTCTCAACTTCTATAAATTACCAGATTTTCCCACCATGTCCCTCCATTCATTTTGTCTGGCTCCAGCCAATTTCCACCACAGACCCTGCAGTCAACTAATAGTGATTGCACAGTTGCTGAAAATCTGTCCCCATGGGTTCAAAGAGGTCAAAGGGCTCACACCAGGGTCAGAGCCTGTCTTTATGTCTCTTCCCACCAAAGGCTTTGTGATGAATAGAGAGCCCCAGGAAACAAAAGCTTTCAGCAATGACAAGCAACTTTGCTCAATACATCAGCACCTCCACTCACTGCCGCCCTCCCTGGTAAAAACACACTTTCTAACTGAGATAATGCGGGATCGAGGGGGAGCAAAATCCGCAAAGACATTTAAAGCAAGCAAAGACGAGAAGAGAAAACAGGAGAAATTGATCATTTAATATTCAGTCCATATATAGCCACTGAAAAGAAGAAAAAAGACAATTATATTGTACTATACATAATTTGTGACTTGCAGATGTACTCATATACTATATTTATATTTTGGAACAATCAGTATAATTTATGTTAATATAGCTTTACAGCTGCAAACTAGATGTATGTTTCTTTTTATTTTGGAAAGAAAAGATGTCTACAGCTCTATTAGATGCCTTTAGTTTGAACTCCTGAAAACACCTTTTCTTCCTCAACTTGTTTTCCCTATCATTGCATTTGACCCTAGTAAAAATGTATCAGCAAACTAATAACCAGGCTGGCCTCTGATCTACTGCCTTTGGTCCCTTCTCTTATAATGTGTTGCAGATTCCAGAGGTTGAAACTGGCAGGGAGATTTTAAGCAAATGGCATCTGGTTAAAGGTCAGATTCGGGGGGCCCAGTGGGTGAAAGGTTGAATAACTCCAAGTAAGGTAGTGACCACGTCTTCTGGGAGATGTTTTGGACCTCGTTCTAGACAGCTACTTACCCCACAACCCACCTAATCCTTTAAAACCTTAAATAAAAAACAGTTTGTATTATTGATCATTTGAGTGTTTAGAGAAACTTCTTGTAGTTCAATATTTTTTGTTGTAAACTTTAGAAAGCGAACAAATTAGTTAAAGATGGTACTGTAAAGATTTTAGTGTTTAATCAGTTTACAACTGGTTGGTCATTTAGATTTATTGGATTTCTTCACTTTGATTGTTTTTACCCAGCTTTTAAAAATAAGTCAAGAAAAAGGTTTGTTGGAGGGATCATAGTTTTGAGTTCAAACGGCAGGTGTGTAAATTGGAGCGTACATGTTTCTTCTAAATTGGGCATTGAAGGCTCGGAGAGAGCAGTGGGGGAAATTAGTGGAATAACTGGTTGATTCTAACCAGATGATTGCTTCAGTTGGACACCAGAGACTTTTCATTAGGTCTCTAATTTACAAGCCTCCCTCTGCATTCCAGCCGGTGGACCCTCTGCCCCAGGTCTTAAAGATCTCCTTTAGCCTTTGCCCCTTGCAAAAGTTGTTGCCAAAGCCATGCACTTTGCAATGTACAAATGACTTTATGTTAAACTTCAAGTGTTAAAGGAATTTATATTAATTTATATTATTGTTAGAATTAATATAAAATTAATATTTCAGCATAATCAGTTTTCAACTGTATTATTCATCATAATATGTAAACGTTAATATAATAAGGTTGGTTAGGTGTTGGTAACAAGCAGCTATAGTACATCCCTAACATTAGTCAACTTTGTATGTGTTTATTATATAAATAACAAAGCCAACCCCGCTGAAAGAGTTAACTGCAGAGGTTGCCCTGAAAATATTTTAAAACTTTTACACCTTTGATCTTTTGTTACTCAGAAATCTATTCAGGGAACTGGAGCACACACACTTTTGATTTAATCATTGCCATATCTCAAACACCAATTGTCAGCGCAACACAAACAGGTGACCACAAATACGTCAAAGCATGTTTTAGGTGGATGCTCTTTTGGATTGCTCATACAAATGCACAATGTTGACAAGGAGCTGTTAAGATTTGACAAATCTAAGTAACAGCAAACTTTCATAGTGGTCTTGGTCTTTCCAAGCTGATTATTTGAGATTTTCTTTTTTATATAACTGTAGTGTTATTTTAAACGTAGTTAAACAAAACTAATTGGTTAAGTTTAGGAAAAGGTTACGTTACATTAAGATTACGTATGTGACATAAGTAAGTATGTCACGTAAGTTAAGTCAACGTTGACTTTTGTGTTCAGACGAAGCACGAACTGCAGCCTCCCGGGTGAAAGTCCCATGTTTGTTTGACCAACTCATCCACGCAGACCTCCTTCCTACGCAGACTACAAACTAACGTAACGTCAAAAAGTAACGTAATCCGGGAGAAAATACGTTCCCCTCAAAACGTAATGTTTAGTATGGGGACGTTATTTTTAGTAGACAAGGCTGTATATTTCTAAACTCTTCTTACAAAATCTTTTAGATTCGCTACAGCTTTTTCCAAGGGCACACAGACTATTTCTCTGCTTTGAACACCACCCTGCCTGAACCACCACCTTTAATGGCTGATGACATATAAACCTTCAACCACTGTTTTTCCCCTTAAAAGTTCACTTTGATAAATGAACTTGTGTGTGTGCAGCAGTAAAACTATTTTGAAGGAGAAATCTATACCATACAATCCTGTACAAACACCCTATTTGTCAGCAGCTGCAAAGGCCTTACATTATGTGTTTGTAATGATTTTTATTTGCTGCCGAAAAGTCATAATTGCATTTTGTCAAACTGACTCATACTAGCATGGTGATGTGGCAGTCTGACACATTTGGCACAAAAGATTACACATGTTTACTCCAAAGTCTTGGCTTAATATGGATTTACTTGATTCCCATAGTTTAGTATAGATTGCAAGGCTTTTCGATTCATCGTAAGTACATTTCTAAAATAAGCCACAGCTTTGCTGGCATGTCGCTGGTGATGATGTTTTGTAAACACTGGGATGGAGGCAGGCGGGCCATGTGCCTCGGCTAATGATGTTGTAGGAAGGGAGGGAACACTATGGGAGGCCCCATGCTGCTGCTTAACTCTCTTTTAGCTGCCAGGTCATGTGTGATTAAGAGGTTTGTGTTACCTGGAGCCCTGCTGAGGAACTTTCCCCTGGAGGGGAGTTTGTCCCATCCACCTAATCTGAAGAGGCCACGAATGGATACAGCACCATTTACCGCTAGTTTTATCATTGTTTTCCCCAGGGGAACTCTCTCAGGCTTCATATTCAATTTAGTAACCAGACAGAAGCTTACTAACCACTGTAGATTAAATGCTGGTTATATGTTGGACTCAATTTTACATTACAGATAAATGATCTGTGTGAGGTACATTTCTGTAGGTTATTGTATATGGTAAAAGGAAAGTGAGCATATATTCCTGTCTGACAATTGTATATGTAATATAATTCTACAATGTAATTTGAATTTAAATTGTACTGGAGTGACAAATCAGGAGAACATGAAGAATTTCAAAAGCGTTCATTCAGAATGGACACAATGAATTAAAATAGAAAACACATAAAGACTACACATGTACAGTAATTACTATCTCAGTGATCCATTTATAAACCTATCAATAGGTTTCAAATGAACATCCAGAAAATGCTTGTCTCCCGTTTTTTATTGACCAAGGATAATAAATAGTCTTCAAATTGTCCCTGAAATTGTGTCCAACAGTGATTACAACTGGCATCACGCTGTTTGTGTGCAATGGAGCAGAGGGTGAGATGAGTGCAGGGTGGTGGAGGGGGATAGAACTGAGACAGTAGTGGGTTAGGAGGTGGCATGCAGGACAAAGAAGAAGTATCACAGAGAGAGAAGTACAAGCATGCTCCTGTCCTTGTTTGCAAAGTGATGAATGAGAGGACTGTGCGGTGCTGGAGGCACTGTGGTATTTGAGATTTGTCTTTAAAGGCGCAATCCCTGATACATGTAGAGCAACGGTAGTCCCACCACCAATATTCAAAACAAAAGCTATGGAACCTCCTGTTCTTTTCAGAATAATTGTTAGTGATTAAAGTGTTCTGATTCTGTAAAAAAGGTGTTTGCATTACTAAAGTTTGTAATGGCAGCAGTAAAACAGGCATATGGTTAGGGTTGGGGTTAGGGTTAGGGTTTTGAGTAACACACAAAATAGGGATTACCTATCTAAGATGTATGCTCTTCACTAATGTATGAAAATCCAGCACCGTTTCATCCTCGCTTAACTTTATCAGTAAAATTAAATCAACGAGTCCAAATTACATGTTTTAAAATCCAAAGCAGACACCAAACAAAAGTTTTGTTTACATTAATAACATTTGTAATGGCAGCAGTAAAACAGGCATATTTGCAATTATAATCAATAAAGAAACACAAAGGGATAATTTCCTTTCAAAAACCCAAGCTCTAACCTGTAATTTTTATGGTAAAAAAACAAGCAGATTGCAACTTTAAAATCCAGTGCCATCTGATCTTTGACATAACTTGTGAAATAAATACGTATCAACAAACCGGACAAAATTAGATTTTACTTTTTCAAACCTTTTACAGCCACACATTTCTTATTTCTGTTTTCTAAAGGCTGCAAATTCTTACCTTTTTATTTTTAGGTTTAATGTGGAACACTGAATTGGTTCAGTGTTACAATGTCAAAGGAATAAAAATTGATGATGACTCCACCCCTCAGTCAGACCTAATCTGCCTCTGTGCCAAAGTGGTTATGGTTCAAATAGAGAGCACTGAGAAGACAACTGATATAGTCAGCATGTTGAGTTGTTGCAGTGTTTTGAGTGGGAGAGGGAGAACCAGGGGAGCCCCAAACAGGACAGGGCCACGAGTTCCGCCAGCTGCACCCTGTCTTTGAGGAGGGGATGGAGAGCTTCTCATTGAGGTTGGCAAACGCTGGCTCATAAACTTTCCCCTGTCTCTCCCTTTGATTTTCCTTGGACATCTGCCTGGCCCTCCCATCAGGAATGTGCAGCAGCTGTTTGCTGCAAGTGTCTTCGCCGTGTGAACTCGGGCTTGTGCACGGGCCCTGGCTTAATGAATTGAGCCAATTCAAACTGGGTCGCCTGGGACACTGGGCCCTGGCGCATAACTCTTCTCTGGGGATGACAAGCGAGCTCAGAGAAAGAGGCTGGGAAATGTATATTATAGAGGTTAACCATTTGCCCTCATACTGTAATTGGCTTAGATTGTCTAGCAACCGGATTTGCAGGGGCAGAACCTACGCCATGCTGCAGTGCAAAAGTTCAGCTGCAGCCGACACGATTGTGTGATCTTATGAGAGAAAGAGAGAGAGAGAGAGAGTGTGAGAGACAATGTGTAGACTTAAGTCAAGCACAAGGACAGACAGCAGATACACAGTAAGAACACAACAAGGTGTGTGAGGAAGCTATACGATAGTTTGTTTTACATTGCAGCTTGTGCTAGAACTGGGTAGACAGGTTGTACAGTTGCCCATAACAGTTGTGAAAGCATAATGATTTCATTTTCAAAGGCTGCAACTGTATGTAAACCTCAATGTTTAATCCATTGGAGCATCATAATGATTTTACTTCATAAGTCAGTTCTTGGGGATGGGTTTCATTCTAACATTTCATGTCTCTTCTGCAAACTGACAAACTTTTATGCTGGCAGTGGAATTCTGTCATGCAAATAAAGGAATTCCTTAATTTTTTTTCTAAACCAAAGAAAGGTCCAGACTTTACTCACAATGCTGATCCATACTTCAGACTAAGTCAGAAAACAGGATTACTGATAATATGGACAGTCTTCATTCAAGAAGAGCTGGCAAACATGACTGAGTTGACCGACGGGGAGAAGAATCTGATGCTGCTTGTTTGTTTGAACGAGGAGATTAAGCAGAGTGAAAACACAGAATTTGGGGAATTAAATACCACTGAGAGATTGCCATCTTTGTCAAGCCAGTGAGGTCGCATCTTTAGAGCGGTTGGACCATTTTCTTTATTGCAACTAGAAAAGGCTTTCTTTGAAATTGGTTTAAAACTCTCTAGAGTCCTTGCATAAAAAACATATAAGCATAAAACTTATGATATTTCATGAAAACCTTGTCTGAATACTGATAAACCCTCCATGTTCATTTGTTTTTAGTCTTGGCATTATTTTATTTTCTTGTGTATTCCTGTCGGACTGGCCATGCAGTGCGTTGAGGGGAACTTCATGAGCCATGATGAGTTGTTTAAAATCTAATCAGAAACTAACAAGTCCCTGGTTATTTGTTTCTGCCTCGATACTTGAGAGTTCCCAGATGTTGTGGAAGGTAGGGAGTCGATTGTTTATACAGCAGCGAATCTCACCCAAACACACACATTCTATCAGCCTTCATGGCTATCTATCAAGGGAGGCACAAGTTACAGTTTTTCTGAAGTCAGGCAGGCACAAAAGCCCTTCAGCAGCAAATTACAACTCCCACCCCACCTGCTGAAGCCAGCGTGCTGGCGGCACAGTGTTCAGACGGTAACCTGCCTCCGATCGATCGGTTGTTGTTGCAGCTGTGCTCTGGTTGATGGTTTATTTAAGCGGCTCCACATGCTTGTTGAGGGAAAGGCAGCTGAATACATAAAACAGGCTCTCAGAACCACTTTGTGGTCCGGCTAAGAGTAAATGGAATAATAAAAACCAAATGGTTTCATCCCATGTTGTAGGCTCATAAATCCAGGAAGTTGCTTTTTACCTTTATGATGCCAAGACATGTAGCATGTTAGGTTTTGTCGGATGAGTACTGGATGTGCACCTAATGTAGATCTAGTTAACTGTCCCAGTTTCATCTGTAATAACCTACTAATACTGTGTTTAATTTAAAGGCATCTCCAATGGTTGTGTGCTTCAGGAAAGAGAATTTAAGATAATGATGGGTAGCTGCTTTAGTAACATTCATTCTGGTACAAACTTTAGACCTTGTTTTAGCAATCTGTATTGACATTTTTTTTAAATACAAAGAAACAAGTATTAAACAGCAGTATCAGATCATAAGCAAACTGCGCCTGAACTGTGCTGCTGATATCCATGTTCAGCCCCGAGTGATTTAAGTCCTCTGTTTAGTCAGCTAGGCTTCAAGGTCAAGCCTTGGCTCTCTTCAGAGAGGTCAGTGACATCCCCTCTCCATTCACACTGTTTCCTTCCCTTCAGCCAGAGGGGAGGATGTATCTCTAACTTCCTGCTGCCATACGCACAGACAGGAAATTAGTAATTTGCTGTGCTATGCCTGACATTTCAAGTGTGTTCAAAGTTACATGCTGCAGGACTGTAAAGGTTGCTTTACTACACACTATCAACTTAGAACTTCCTTAACAAAAACACAAATATCATCAATCTGAAAATTACTATTTGAAAAAACGTTAGAATCAACTCTTCATTAGATTTTAGTCACTACTGATTGTTAGAAATCAATTGATTTGTTTGAAATATTCTTTTTTTTCATATACCATTACAGCTATATACCAGATACTAATATATGGTATTGTAGATAAAGCTGCTATGAAGCATTACTGCTGCTCTGCTTATCAACCTGTCAAAAGCTTTTTAAACAATTGATGACATCCTCTTCCTACAAAATGTAAAGATACAGCTTTCTGTCTCATTATTTCCTGACTGGCTTTTACATTATCAGCACAGATTAGCTTGTGCAATGACTTGATGGTATTCAGTCAAGCTATATTTTACAGAATGACCAGTTATTACTTAATAATTAATATACATATATTTTGTTACAGTATAACAGGTAACTTTGGTTCTGGAAATTACATTGTCATATGTTATGTGACTGTTCTAGCACTTTTAACAGTTGGATAGACATACAACTACCTTAGCTAAATCATCAGTTCAGGGAGGGAACTGCATTGAAAAGCAGGACAGTACAAGTCACAAAAAAGAATTGCAGTTAAAATGCTAGAACTCTGGCTGCAGGAGGAACTCTAGGATGCATTGCCATTTAACTCACCAAACTGACCAGAAAACTTAATTTGTCATCCATTCATCTAATCTTCAAGGCCATCAGTCAGCAATGCTTAGAAAACTTGCTGCGATTCTTGCATTTTACAGGAGATCTACTGAACATGTGGAATTAAATGTGCAAAACTAACAAAGGCAAAATCTAATTTTTATGGCCCCTTAAATGGAATCAAACCCAGGGAAACATCATCTCATTCTAAAGTTTACCATGCATAATAACAGCAGTCGAATGTTCTGAACCAGATTATGTATCAAAATCCCTGGAAATCACACCAAGCTTTTATGTCAGATTACAGTAATGGCATTGTAAGAATGGGGAGCTTTAATTTGATTTTAAAGTAGATTTAAACTTTGGGGGAATTTGGTTCATTTTTGTATGAGGAAGCAACTCATTCAAGTAAAGCCTTGGCTTGTCTCTCCTCTTTCATTGAATAAAACAACAGTTCTAGTTAGATGTTTCATGTGAAAAACAAAATAGATTGATTGTTGTGCGGTTTAGAAGCATTATATTTTTTGCTCACAAAAAACTTATAAAAATAGTATGTTAAAATACAAAAGGTGCAAAGTGCTGCCAATTCCAAAAACCTACAAATAAGAGGGATTTCATAACCTTTTGTTGTCAGATGTTGAGTAGCTCAGGTTGACTTTTGTGGGCCTTGGAAACAACAAAGGTGAGCCTCAGATATAAAACAGCCACTCTGATATTGTGGGTATTTATGTAAACTCCCAGGGGTCGGAGCTTGCCCTAGAAATGGCTGAGGACTGAAAAATATTGTCGGAGCAGTGCTGTTTATGCGGAGCACAGGCTCATTGTTAAGGGACAGGGAATATGCAGAAAGCAGTTTGGCCCTCTTTTACTCCAAGATATTTTGGCCCATGTCTCCCTGAGAATGACCTGAAAAACAGTGACCTAGATTGTAATATCCAATTAAATTAATTCAAGAAAACAAGCCCAGAAACAATAACAGCTGCCGTTGTATTTTAATGATGAATCATGCAGCACTATGTACATGTTTATTTAATTTGTGAAACGTTAAAACAGGGATTAAACTTGATTGTGCACAGAGTGGACTTTAAGTACTTTTATTCTATTACTGCATGTTTGTTACGTTTAAAGTGCATTACCCTGAGATAAATCACAGACTGGTCCATTTTAAAACGTCCAAAACCTTGAGTTATAAGGTCATGAGCTGTAATACAACATATGGAATAAATCTTAGTAAAACTTCAAAACCATGTCCCTTGTCTATTTAGCACAGAGGAAGTGCTCCATAGAAGCTCACATATATTAACAAAGCATTAATATCATGTTGTCTTTACACTGGAACAGATGTTTAGCATCCATACAGCATGTAGCATTTCTTTTTTCAAAGTACTCCTCTCATATCAACTGCAGAAAACACTTTGATTTAATCTTCTAACTGTTGAATTGTACAAAAGCACTGTTGATAGCACTGTTGAATAGTAAGTTGTTGTACCCAGCGCCACATCTGGCGTTGGGTCCAACAACACATCTGGCATTGGGTAAAATTCTTAAAACAGTAACAAACCAGTATTATACTCCTCAACATGATCTAATGATCTGTTCTGCTCATTGAGGGATTCTGTGTAACACCCTTGAGAAAACTTAGACCATCAGTTATAGAATTGGTTGCATTTTTTTTACCTGAACCAACAGCACATTTCTATTTTGACAGGCTCTCTAATTACCTCTGCTATTTATGGTGCACTAACCATCTGCTACTGATTCTTTCATTATCTTGAACATGACAAAATGATTAGGGAGAGAGTCATACCTGTGCCAAGGTTGGGCACTTGTCATCACAAATTGTTTATCAAAAGTCACCAAACACTCCCCAAATAATTAAAATTACTAATCACTTTATTGCTAAACTTTTTAGTGAGTAGCCCCATTTGACCTTTGTTTTTGGTTATTGAGTGAGCCTGACACTTTAAGATTTAAAGGAGTTAGCATCCTAAACGAGGTTCAGTTAGGTTCCTGTACGAGGCTCACTTGGATCCCTACCTGGCTTTGCTTAACAGTCTTGAAAATGGTGTATACTGTTAAACCCTATTAGAATAAACTTACTTTTTACTCCTAATGATTTACTTAATATTTTCAACTCAGTTTTGTTTGTTTTCTTGTCATCAGATTTATATCACTACAGTATATACTGTATCAAATTGAATTCCCTAAACTCTAGACACCATATGCTTCAAAAACTCATTTGCAGAAGTTAGAATAGTAAAAAAAAAAGAAGTGAAAATTTGGGAATGTGCCATTTAAATGTAATTGACAGGTTTTCATTTTTTTAGCAGTCACTGCTTCTTAACTGGAACTGAAACTGGCAGTGTCAAAGTGTAATACATCTTAAATGTAATGCAGTGTTTATTATCTTAGGGCATTCATAATACCAAAATCACAATCACATTTTAATTAACAATTGTCCTCGTCATAAAGACAACAGCATTTGTCACTTTTTAAAACACTCAAACCGACATTTGTTTATGTTTTCCTAGTAAACAACCTCTTGCAGTTGTGTGTAATTTCGAGAGACCACAGTCAACATTGGTTTCCTTTAAACCATGACTATGACTATTTCCCTTTAACCACCAACCAGCCGCTGTGTCATACTTGCCACAAGGATGATTTGTTGTTGTCAGGGTAGTTGTCGTTCCTTTGACCCCGACTGATGTAGCATGTAGGGATTGGTTTCAGAGGTTCATAAAGTAATTTTTTACATTTGTTTTTACCTTGCACGTTGCTAATAAAATGCAGTTTGTCTCTGTCTGCATCAGGTTGCTTTCCTATAAGCTGCGTTTGTCATTCAATTTGCATGTTTGCTCTTGTGTGTGCAAATGTGTGTCATGAACTTTCATGACCTCTGCTAATATGCTGTACAGTAGCAACAGATTCTGCCTGCGCTACCAATAACTAATTTGCATGTCATGCTGGAAAACAAGTAACGCATCCTTCTGACTGCATCCAAATATGAGCCGCTCAATTATCTTGACATGTTTAGGACCAAATATAAACAGGCCACAAATATCAGAAGAGGTCACACTGACACTACAGTAAGTGCATTGTTACTCATATTGAAATTCAAAAGGACAGTCGTGAAAACATTTAAAGTCATGACCACCTATCAAACACTGATGTGAATTTTCATGCCAGTTCTCATTAATGTTTGAGAATGGTATGCCTCAGCATGAATTTATCTCTATGGTCGACTGTTATTTTTAAGTCTTACTGTACATAAACAGCATGTTTGGTCTTTTTCCCAGAGAGGCTATTATCCATAATTTCACTGTCCTCTCTGGGCGTTATTGTATTCACGTTTGATTAAATCCCTGTGGCATAAGTGACCAGCAACATTGATTTGCTTATCCTCCTTGTTGCATTGACTCACCAAGCCACAAGAGACTTTTTGAAAGCTGCTGATCCCCATTATATATTTGTAACACATTTGTTTTAATTAAGTGTTCACACAGCATGGAAATTGGATACTTGACTAAATGACTGGAACCAACAGTAATACGACTAATTGTGGTCACTGTTGCAGCCTTTGTGCCTCACAGATCAATATTTAGAGTAGTTGGGTATTGATTCCCAAAAAGTGAAAGTAATGATTAAATAACGGTGGAATTTGATAGCAGATTGTTTTCTACAGTAATCTGGGAGGACATCTGTGGGAATGTTTTTTTGTACTATTAATAAAAAACATTTAGTTTAAAATATTTGTCAAACAGTAAATTTGCCTTTTTATCTTTAAAAATGTATAGTTGGTCCGACAAACCCTGCCCTTTTGGATGTCTTGTAGTTGAGCCAAAGCATACGCACAATCCAAGGCAGCGTTTTTAAACTACAAAACCGAAATGAAATAAAACACTCAAAAGATTAGAACAATTTAGAAAGCAGACCCCCTTCTTTTCCATTGTGCCTCTACCATGCTGCGGCTATTTCTCTATGCCCAGCATGGGCTCCACTTTGTGGCTTTTAATAACCTACCCCTTCAAGCTTCTACCCCCTGAGACACATTTTTCCCTACTTTATTTGTGCCGCTCTGTTTCTACCTACCAGCAGCTGCAGCAAGGAGCAAGCAGTGAAGGCAGCAGCAGCAAATTTCTTCCAGTTGCTCAACACGCTAATACTCCCCTTTTCTTTGCAGCTCAAGCATTATATTGCAGTTTCATTGACTGGGAGGTGTTGTGTTGCAGTGGAATCAATAGCTGAGGGGATCCCAGCCCAACGATTAGCTTGTCAGTCAGGCCTCTGTGGTTGAAAGGAGGGGAGGCAGCGTAAATCCCAGAATACCAGGGGCCACCAGCATGGAAAAGCTGGAATGCTGGAAGCCGCCGATCGTGCTGCACCACCTGTTGTAAGAGGCAACATGTGCTGAGTGTATTAACCTTTCTGCTACTGTGGTTTAACCGCTGACTGCTACCACTGGTCCTTCTGTACAGTGCTGAGCACTTTAGCCATGCAAGTAAAAGATGTTGCTGTTATCTAATCAAATTAGCTTGAGGTGTTCTAATACCAACTGTGTGCTCTTGTTTGGGTTAAGTGGGAAACGAACTCTAATGAGATTTCTCTATTTTCTTATACACAGATATGTCTCTCTGGTTGCTTACTGACCTCTGTCTGTTTTAGTTTTAGTTTAGATGCAGCAAAGAACTGAGGTATTTTTGTTCAAATACAACAGAGAGGTCAGTTAAATGAGAATTTGAGGTGACATAATGGCTGAAAGTACTTTCCAGTGCGCTGTTGACATCTAGGAGTCCCCACTTTGAAAATCACTGGCCAACACAATGTGAGCATTTATTGAATTGAATCCAGGTTAAGGGTTTGTCTACATGATGCAACACCAACGTGACACCACTACATATCGTCCATTTGTTAAGGGTTTCATTTATTTTATCTCCATTTTCTGGTTTTTAAATTTATTTTATTAGAATATTTTGCAGTTTTAATATGGTACCGTTATAATCTTTGGAGCATTAAATCAGTTATCCAGGGTGACTCGCCGCTGACAGTAGACAATGTTTAATTTCCTCAAGCGTTGAGGCAGAGCAATTGTAAACTGTTTGTTTTTGTTGGAGTCACATTTAGAGAAAATTTAGACAAAGTAAATCTTTGACCTTTTTAGAAGGATTTGGCTCTCGTCCTGGGGTTGCTACACAGTTCACCATCGATGGAAAGCTATGTGATATTAACAGAAGGCAACATGCTGCTTGTGATGTTGCTTTAACTATATTACCCCATATGTTTCCTTGTGACCTTTTTTCCAGTAGCTCAGTTAGATATGTTTACTATCATATTCTTACCTATTTGAAACCTGGGCGTACTGACAAGCACACCTGTATAGCCAGTACTACTAGTCGTATTAGCAAAAAGACAACACATGTCCAGTACTGCAAACAACTGTGGTCTGTAAATATTGGATGTCAATTTTATGACCATGTAGTTGTATGCAGACTATTATTATTATGATCTTAAACACTTTATTTTACAATTAATATTTGACTTGCTTCTGTTCTTCTTCTATTTCTCATTAAAAAAACATTTGACTTAATCCTTGTTCCTACATCAGAGTGTAATTACAGAGAGATCATTTCTCAATGGTATTACCGCTTTCATCTGTCCAAAAGGTTTATGGATGATAACATGTTGTTTTCAGTACTCACATTCTTCCCCTCATAATACATTGTCAACAATAAATGAAATCCTGACTCTTTAGTAGCCAGTCCTGTTGTGTAGTGATTCCTGTAAAGATAATCCACTAAAATGTTGTTTTTAAAAAAAGGTTTTAGACTGAGGCAAAAGAGACCAGATCTTAGACTAGGAACTGATATTACACAGTTGAAAGTGTCGTTTTTCACCTGCGCTCTGCAGTTGTTCAGTCTCAGAGTACAGTTTCTAGATTGCGGAAACAGTAGGCCATTTCTTCCTGTGAGCAATGGAGGATCACTAACAAGCCTCCCACTGGGGGGCGTGCTTTCATACCGAGACCGGTGATCACTTGATGCCCCTGTCGTCAGACCAGACTTAGAAAAAGGCAGCTTAAGTTCGGGGCTTGTAGAGAACTGTCAACCAAGGGTCACACTAAGAGAGAGCTGATGCCCATCAAGCTGTAACACCAGAGGAGGAGTCAAGGGCAGTCATGGACTGTTTGTCTTTAAAGAGGATGGGAGGGGGTAAGGGTCACTGCAGAAGGATTGAGACCCCATTAGCAGTGTTACACTTACTTCCACTAGCTTAGCTTCTGACTTAAAGAGCAATTTTCTGGGTGAAAATCTGATTGAATTTTATGGATTTGGTTTTCTTCATTTTGGTTCTTTGGAAATTGAATTTCAATATTTGGATTAAAAAAATATTTGTATACTGTATAGATTTTACAGGTACGGAAATACAGCGAAATGATCTAGATTGACAGCTGTGCAACAATGCACTGTACGTGAAGAAGATGAATGTGAGACTGGTCAGTGGGGATTCAAGTGGTTTTTGCCCCTTTGTGTGGTGATGAGAGGAGAATTTACTGCCACTTTATTGTTGAAAAACACGGTAAGGTGTGGAGGTGGAAAGAAGTGAATGTAACAACTTTCAACCACAACCAGAGTATTATAAATAGAAGTTCAGGTTTAGAGCATTCAAATATGATCCTCTGTTCAGTCAACATTAAAGAAAAAACATTTTAAGGTAAGTATAACAACATTAGTTATGGAGTATTTCTTATTTAAAGAAGATATAGTCTTCATTTTACTCACTGGACCAAAATAAGTGGCAATTATATCACAAGAATAACAACACATCTGTAACATAACATCAACATGCATATATATAATTTTGTCTCCTGCCTTAATTTGAAACTAAAGGGCACACAAACAGGAGCACAAATTTGGTTTAGCTGATAACTCATGCAAATCTCTTTTTTTTTTAAATAATTAATAATTATGTCTTTTTTCTGTTGTGTGTGTGTGTGTGTGTGTGTGTTGAGCGTGTGTGAGAGAGAGCAAGACAAAGGCAGAGAGGGAAAATCTTTGTAAAGAATTTGGCAAGCTCAACAAAGTCCCTCAAGAGTCCTTACCAAAGGATCTGGGAGAATGTCCTAGGTTCTAAGGAGAAAGACCCCTCAAGAGTGAAAACACACTAGCGTTAAGTTATTAGCTCCACTTTGAGCTGTGTATGTGAAACAAGCTCTCACAAGAGCTGGTGAGAATCCCTTAACTCACATTACTCCACCCCCTGGCTTTGTCTCTTTTTCAGAATCAGACTAGGAGGGTTATTCTCTCCATGTGGATAGGTCCTCGGGCCCAATTATCTGGCTACAATGCTCAATTAGCCATAATCCCTCTTTTGAGGTGATAAGAAAGGGGTTTTAAGTTTTAACTTATAAAATAAGTACCACCTAAACTGAGATTAAATAAGTATAATATATACTTCTTACCTTTTTATAAGGGGGAGTTATTCATTTAGTGTGAGAAAGGTTTGCTTAGTTTTGTGTATATGACACAAAAACCCTATGAACTTAAGAAATATGTTGCTGCCAAATATATACAATTGGATGCAGATATGCACACGCAGGAGTGGAATTATGAGCGCCATTAACCAGAAAAGATGAAGCAGCGATTTCAAACACCCTTTTTTTTCCCGTACTTTAGCCCTAAAAAGCATGACCCGTGGTTGGATGGAGTCGTTCAGGTAAGTGTCACCACAAGCAAGGTTGTATTCTGTCACCAGGTGCTCAATTAAAAGGAGCATTAACCTTGTTTACTAAATACAAGAGCAATACGGAGAGAGGCAGTAAATTTATTGTCATTAAACAGTAGGAGGCCGCTTTCCCTTGGCCGCTTGCCTACGAGCCCCATAAGCTGGGCTGGTTAGCGCGCACACACACACACACACACTCTGCATTTGAGCCAGCACAAGGTCTACATCTGGGGCACCCCTCCACTACAGCCAACTAATGACAAATGTTTTTGCTTTACTTTGGCTCACATCTCAACAAACGAGTTCAAGCATTCTTGAAAAGTAGATTTAGGAGCAGGAGGTGCCGGGAGCAGGGGAAAATATCTGCCTCAGCTTTATGATGTGGTAACTAAAGGCGCTGAATAAGATGACTGCAAAGTAAGCCTTGACATAAAAAAAGTAAAATTCTGGCACCTAAAATGTCATTGTGCTGCTGCTTATGAGGCTACCACGCACCCCCGCTCTGTTTATTTACGTGCCAAAAAGTACACATGGTAAAACCTACCTTGCGAGGTGAAATAAAACATTTCACTCTTTATTTTTTACGAGTTTCTTTAGTAGATATTTGGCCAGAGACGTAACCTGTGTCTGACTATAGTATTCCAAAAAGTCTAAAAGAATTTGGATAACACATGAATGTGGAAATAGACCAGACTATCAGCAAGTCAAGGTATTTAGCCAAAACCCCAAGCTCTCCCCTCTCCTGACAGTTCAAATCCAACATAATGATATACTCAATATCCAAAAGAAGAATGTCCCTGGTCCCCTCCCTTTCCATAACACAACTGATTCCATGCCAAATTTGATACAGAGTGTTACTCCTAAGCTTTGTCACAGGTTTCTGCCAATCTAGGTATTACAACTGTCTGTGTTATTCTTAGAGCAATGGCTCTCAGTTAACCTCAAATCAAGGGCTGTAATTTGTGGTTGATGGCACACTTTGAGATCGGTCTGATCTCTGTGCCTCAGGCGTCGAGGCACAGGACTTGATTAGAGACAGTTACATGTGGGAACTACTGCGCTAACCACAGCTCGGAGCGAATGTCAGCCGCATGCATGTCATGTGTCTTTTGCTAAGATTTATTGGGGTGAGATCTGCAGTAGGAGACTGCAGTATCTTTGTAGTTTTAACTACAAAGGTAAGAGGGGCAGTCACTTCACGAGGTATTTTCACTTTCTCTTTCAAGGTTTTAGATCTTGGAATACATTTTCTGACACAAAGGAGTTTATCCTAACAAACAAAAGATCCACTGCTTTGAAAGGTTTGTCTGGTTTCATAGTTACACCATTGCATTGTCATCTTATTGTTCTTTTTATTAGAGAGAAATCAATTTGGGAAACTTTTTTAAAATGATTTTCTTTGAAGCTTTCTTATCAATGATAGAATGTATTTTCTATTAATGCATGTATGGTCTTTTTTTAACTTTAATACAACAATACCTTATAATTATGCTAATAATCAAATAATAAAACATATATTCATCAAATTGTCTTAATTTGAATTGAAAAAAATAAAAGAAATTTGCTTCATCTCTAAAGTTAACTTTTCTTCATCTAACAACATGCAAGCAAAATTCTCTGCACCCCAAAAGCCCTTTCTGGACTATTTTTTAATATTAACGCTCGCTCTCCTGTCTATCTCACAAACAAAACAGATTTTAACAGCTTTATTTTGGGGGTTATGGCCACTGCTGTTCGCACCCACTAACCCCCCCCCCCCCCACCCCCCCCCCAACCCCCCCAACTACACACGAATTTTGAAAAGGGCGAAAAGAAAGAGAGAGGCACAAGGACAATAAAGCACAGCCACACCTTTCGCTCCTGCGCTCTTGAGGAATTTGATGAGCAACAAAAGCCGAACATTTTGAAGCCCCATTTTGCCTAAGTAGCAGTGCATATAGTGAACAACTATTTACGCAGTAGCAGAGTGGTGGCGTTGCCTATGGATTCATTAGCCTCTTTGGGGCCTCCCCACTCTTCAGTCTCCACCAACTCTCTCTCTCTCTAACACCCTCAAACGCCTTACTCACGCTCTTTCTTTCTTTCTTTCTTTCATTGCTGTCTATAAGAGGTTTTTAAGCCTAGCCAGTGTTTGTAATTAGCTCCCAATGTTGGAATGGAACATGTTGAGGTGGGTGTTAATGGGCTGGCCAGGCCCTTACTCGCACAGCAGGCTGAGAGCAGAAACAGAAACCAGTCTTTGTTCCTTGGATAGAGAGAAGACAAAAAAGTGGGCATTAAAAGTGTGTAGAAGGACCTCTGGAAAAAATTAACTGGCATTCATATTTTAAAAGAACACTTGGACTGAAGCACAAGGCCGTTTATAATGACTGTCACCCTTTCTATATGTGCTCAGCTGGAAACTCTTTTGCAACTTGGTATATACAGTTTCAGGAAAATTATGAGTTTTTAAAAATTGTATTGTGTTTTTCAACACTTTCAAGCTGTTTCTTTTTATCAATTTTGATTTTAATTGTTAAAAAAAATTGCATATACAATGCAAATACAGATCATTATTGGACATCACATCATCATGTTAACGCAGATGGGACAACTGCAGCACAGTGCTTTACAGTTCACTTTCAAAGGAGAACAAGCAAAGATTGTAGCTTTGAACGTTCAGTCTTTCAGGTCAGAGTTCAATTGCACTGGGAAAGCAGTGGGCGTTATTCTGAAACCTTTCAAGATCTTCCTTCTTTTTTTTTGGCATCTTCACATTAAGCTGTGCGGCTGCTGGAGCAATCCATTACTGTGTCAAAGTTCTTGTTCTGCTTTGGCCTGGAAGCATAGTGAAACAGCTTGTTTTCATTTCAGTAGGGGAAAGGCAGGACTCTGTTTCAAGTCCTGTTCCCCTCCAGATGTTCCTTGATCAAGGAAAGTGACTATGTGCTTTGTGTTCTTAAAGACACTAATGTGATTATGTCACATGTTTTCAGCTGATTCCCATTGCTATTAGTCTTGGTGTGGGGTCTGCGTTTCAATGGACTCTATCAGGATGGGCGTTGGAGGGATTTTTCTTTCACCAAAGTCAGATTCCTAGCCAACCAGAGAACACTAAGAACTGTGTGTGTGTGTGTGTGTTTTTGTGTGTTTGTAAATCTCCCTCTCTCACTATAGCATAATATATAAGTTCTCCAAATCAAGTCTAAATATTTCACTTGTGTTTATGGTGCTTTGTTTCCCTTTGACAAAACTCACAAACGGTACATTTGAATGTCATTGCTCTTTCTCTCTCATGGATCTTTAAATGTTTGGATATATTTGCCTGCAGTGCATAGCGTGACCATGTGAAATGCTATTCATGCTTTTTACATTTAGCCTACATAAACCTTACTGCTACATCTTCTTCTCTCTGTCACAAGCGCTTTAAAAAAATGTGATCTTTGAAATATAAAGAGAGAGTTAGGGGACCCTGTTACAACATAATTAAAAAAAAAAAAAGTATTATTGTAAATCTATTTTGATGTCACTTTTAGTGCAAACTTTGAATTCTCTTCTAAAAACAGTTGAACTTTTGCTTTACTGTACTGTATCAGTGACCAATTGCACCTTCTCTAAAGTGACAAAGACTCCAATACAGAGGAAGACATCATAAAACTGTGCCATCCAATGTTATATGACCCGCTCTGCTGAATGACGGGTCATTTTGATGAAGAGTTCCTCTATTACTGTTTAATTGCCATTAGTCTGGATCAACAAAAATACATTTCCAGGATAAAGCCTGACATGTGGCGCGTGATGTCAGGCTTTGCCCCTCACCAACTTAGCGCCATCCAAAAATATTGATTGAAATGCAAACCACCTAGAGGATTTTCCCCCTATCCTAGAATGTATTTGTGGTGTAGCCACACTTTACTCCGCAGCACTGTGCAGTTTGCCATTTACAAAACTAGGCACCACCAACCCTAGCCACTACATTACCTGAAAGTATCAGCAAGCTTCTAGAACCACCTGTTTTGCGCAGATGCATGATTCATGTTTGGTGTTTCAAAAGTCTAGCAAGCTGCCCTATAGACTGCCACGTGTATTAAACCCCAGAACACAAAGTTTTTGGATAGAAACAAACAGCATACTGACACCTTTGCTAATTTTGGAAATGTTCTTAACATGTTACCAGGCATTCATTACATCTCCAATTTCATGACAAAGACAGGAGATAATCCAATTTGTTGAATGCAGATTAGAACATTAATTAAGGAATGAAACAAAACTTCAAACACGCTGGACACTTAGTTATAAATACTGTTTCAAAAACCACAAGTAAATGTTTTAAAAGTGCTGTCCCTGCTAACTGGGTAGGTGTTTCTGGAAGAAGTCATCTCACTCTGTGCTGAGCGGGCAATTTGAGGACATGCAAGGGTATTACTTGAAAGTGCCTGGGTCAGACGCAGCGCCACTCTGCACACTATGCGCTCTTCACTGCCAATCTATCCAGCCATTAAAAAAGACAAAATCAAAAACGGCCTGTCACAAACAGCAGCTAGCTTATGCTAAATAAAGAGTGTTAAGCTTGCCTCTGGTTCTTCTCCATTAACCTATCCGCATGATGCCAACAGGATTTCCGCGAGGTCTTAATAAGTAGAAAAAAAGGTCTAAAATGTCTAATCTAAATTTTATAAAATTTATATAAAAATCTTTTTTATAAAAATGTATTCTTTGGTGTTGTAGTTCTTTCTGTCTCTAGTCCAAGTATAATTAGCTGTATTACGACTACAAATTAGACAAACATGCAATTTATTTTGCAGCCAATCTAGTCACCAGTCCTATAATGCCAATGAGGAAATATATAGGTCTTCATTTTCATTGATAATGATCCTAAAAATGTCCTAAAAACTTTGTAAAACCTTTAGAAACCCTGTGCAGAGGAGAAGACATGATGACAATGGGAGAAAGCGGCGGACGTAACATTAAATTTAGAAGGCTGTCCTCAAATGTTTCTGCTCACTGTATGGCAGGATGACTGCATATTATAGAGAGTGGCACCATAGCTACATGGAGTACTCTCACCCGCCGTTAGATTAGAGACCAGCTGGGAAGACAGCTCCATCATCTGCGAACCCAAATGGTGGACCCCACTTTCCCTTAAGCTGTCAGTCTGGGTAAAAACAGGATTACGCCTCCTGCTCACCGACTGTGCCTAGATTTGGTCCCTGATGGCTGCCAAACAGTTTTGTGGCAGGCCGCCGTCATCAACTCCCCTCATCAAGCCCAAAATTGGGAATGGTCCTTTAACCATGAATTTTTATCATGGGTACTAAAAAAAACTTAAGATTTCCCAACGTCAGCCCAGTCATTCTTCCCTAGCCACAGGGAGGGAGAATGAGATTGCAGCAGATAGCAACATGGAAACAATGAATCCTCCAGACAAGTACCTTCAGATCTACTGCAGAGTGCACTACAAGGGAAGGTGTGGTTTGGGATAGCTACTGCCAGCTCCATTGACATCAAGTTCACCAAAGAGGCACCGCAATGTAGAGTCAACTGTCGCAACCAAGTTGCAGTAAAAGAATGATTTTGAGCAGTCCCCTAATTGAGCCATCATCTGATAAGTTGTCACTGTTGCTGGCAGGGTTGAATGGGCCAATTGGCTGAGTGCAAATATAGAAATGATCAGTGTCCAGATATATAAAAAGGAGGTGCCAAGCTTATAGGTCTCTGCTAAAGGATACAGTCTGCATGAAATAAAACAATAGGATAGGTGCATGCACAGGATGGAGTGCACTACAATGTCTTGCTCCAACACATTGTGAACCTCCAAATATTTCCATTATGTGAACAAATGCCGCTTTTCCACTAGAGTGTCTAGCTGTCTGTAGGTTCAAGGCCTATCAAGGACAAGAAAAATGTTGTAAGATCATGCAGTTCTTTGTTTGATAGACACTGTCTCTTTTCAAAAACTAGTACCTCATTTGACCCCAACACACTGACTTTATCTAAAATAATCAGCAGAGTGTTTGAATGGCCAGGTTTCAATCATAAATTCATCAGTGTGTGTGAGAGGGTTAATGGTGCTGAGTCTTTGTTAAGTGGAGTTAAGTTTGTAAGATTTAAGAACATCATTGAGTGAAATAAGGAGGAGAAATAATTTGAAGTTAACCCAAGTGTCAAATTATTACGTGTCCTGGGTGCATCCTTGAATTATTAACATTTAGCTCATTTCTTTAGAAAAACTGAAGAAGAATGTATTCATTATGAATAGTGTGCAAAATGATGTACGCAATTTCTGGAACATAATGAGAGTTTGTTACATTTTATTCATATTGTTTGACAGTAGAAAACACAGTACAAAAAATTGTAAGTTGGTGTTGTTTTAGTGCCAATGACATCAGCCTAACCCTAACCCAGCATTTCACTGGGGATGAAAGAAAATTAAACTGTTTACTATGTGTTATGTTTAAGACTTAAACAGCTAAAGAATAAAGTAAAAGTAAAAGTAAAATACCAACATTCTGGCAATTCTGGCTCACTTAAAATTTACAAAGTAAGTATGAAAAAGAGAAAAAAACAGTGTGAACAGAGAACATGCAGACTCCACTGAAAAGACCATGGACAAGACTGGAACCAAGGACTTTCTAGTTGTAAGTTGCCAATGCTTGAAATAATTGTTGCCCTTTCCTTAATTATGTTTTTGCAGAAATACACAAATAGTATTACATCTCTAAAGCCCTGCAATTTTAAAGACGCTTTAAGATTGTTAAAAAAGGTTTTATGCTGAAAGGGGCTTTGTATTTGTGCTCACAAGTGGTTTGTCTAGAGGAAAAGAAAGGTTAGCGTTACACAATCATTTTTTTTATATGTGGTAACTATAGATAACCAACACAGTTGTCTTTTTATTTGCAGATACAGTAGACTTTTAAGTCTTGCCGTACATTTGTTTGTAAAAATCACACAGTTTAAGTGACCAAGCTGAATCATAATAAATAGCAGTTTAAGTATCAGCACTGGCTTTGTTGAAAATAAATCCAAGTTTACTTCAAGAGACATGCACTTGGTGGCATTTATGACGTTTGCATTGCCACAAACTGGATAATCCTGCTGTCAACAGTTTGTTAAATGCAAGAGCCACTTTCTGAGTTCATCACTGTTTGGAGCAGATTAGTAGAGGGTAGTGGATCTCATATGGCCTGGTCAGAGGCCATCATTGAAGGGCTTAAGGGATTAATGTTGTCTCCTGCTCTCACTCTGTCTCTCCAATATTCAATCAAACTGTGCTGTGAGAGCGCAATTTGTACAAACATGTCTTATCACTGTAGTTTAACAATACACATACATTGGCTGAAGTCTGTACGAGAACATATTATGTACTTCTGCCAGATGGTTTGCTTAAGGATTTCCCTGCTTCCTGTTTAGCACTCAGACATAGTAGTATTACAGCATAGTGTGTTGCAGTGCAGTGTAAAGCTATCTATGGTAACTGAGTAGTGATGTAGTAGTGTCCATGGGCTTGAGGAGGATGGGTCAAAGGCTAAATCCCTGCTTAAAGACACCGTAGTGAGCCTTTTCTATCAACAGACAGGCCATTTCAGTATGTGTTGGATAAGATGTAATTTCCCATCTGCTTTATGGCTATTTCTGATCCCTGGGCTCTTGTCAGCAAACTCCTCAGGACAGATATCATCAGTAATATAAGGAGGACTCTGGCAATACTTAGGGCCTTAAAAGGCCCTTCACTTCCCTCAGTCATGTGGATGGCTTAAGGAGTTTGAGAGCGCAGGTCACAAGTAAACGTTTCACAAACACTATCAAATAGCACAGATTTAAGTGGCTTAGGACAGCTTCCTCACAGAATGTTGTTGTTGTGTGTGTGAGTGAGTGCAGTGGTGCGTATCTATGTGTGTGTGGTTGGCACGGGGAAGACGAGTGGCGGCTTGATTCAAACTTTTACGATCTGGAGTTGAAATCTTACTGGTTCGTACAGTTTTCTAAGTCATACACAAGTGTTCACCCTGTCTCATATTTATATACGGTACAACAAATGTATTTTGCCAGTTACATTTTGAAAGTACTATTATTGCTGCCAGGATTATGTTCATTGGCAGCCTTTTTAGATTAAAGTGTTTAATTCTTGTACGTCACGCAACTCCTAGGAAATTACAATTTATTTACTTGTTTTGTAGGAATTCAAATTTCTATTCTTCTTTTACCAAATATGTCATGTTAGGAAACATTTGTGTCTGTGGAGTGAAAAAGGTGCTATGTGTTAGGGGGGAGGTCGGCCTGGTTGTTAGATATACAAAGTACATGCATTTTGTAGCACTGGGAACTGAGGATTGCAACAAGAGCACTTTTGTTAAGGTCATTGAAAGATTATGGTGTTGGCCAAATTTTAATGAAGTAAATACATTGTGTCTTCTGCTCAAGCCACTCTTGATAATTTTCCCTAGTTGCCTAAACATCTGTATTTGTGCACAGCACTGCTTTGTGCTAAATGCTAATATTAGCATGCTAACATCCTCAAAATTACAATGTTGATGTTTACTGTGTTCACCATTGTAGTTTTGCTTCAGAGCTGGAAGATCAATTGGTTTTATGAATGAATTTGAATTTTTGACTTACGACGATTTTAAAAGTTTAACATGTTTAATTTGGGTAATTACGTTACGGAACCCCCGAGCTCCCCCTGTACATTGTACACTGGCACGCCTGCTCTCATCCTTGGCTTTCTGAAGCTCTGTGCAATGCTGACACCCCCAAGGCATGGAGGTCCCGGTAGGAGCTGGTGGCTGGATAGTTAGCTAGCAAAATTGCCATGCTTTCATGCCACACTGGTTACAGAAAATGAGCCAAGCAAAGTGATCACTCATTAGGCGATAGAAATTTGCTGTGTCAGGAGTGTGTGGATGAAGCATTACATTGTTAAATTTTACTCTTTTAGCGGCTTGCTGGCTAGTTAGCTAGCTAATGCCTCTGTGTTTGAAAGTCACCATCACCAGCGTAGCTACAATGGCAACCCATGTAGGTTAGTAATATCTGGACCATATTGACACACAAATCTGATCCCTTTCAAATTTGAATGAGTGCAGACAGTCTGTTAATCATTTTTTTTGTTAAAATAAAAACAAAACTTATTTGCATAATTACTTTGTCTTCTGTAGTTTGTTTTGTATAAGAAAAGAAAAAAAATAGTAAAATCTTAAATCATATCGGCCTGCCCTGTTTTGAATGTATTTGGCTATTAACCGAAGCATAATACAAACTAATATTTTGACCTGCTGATGATTCTGAATGAAAGGTATTTGAGAGGAAATTTTGGGGCAATCTATTCAAGAGTTGTCAAGACATTTCACACCAAAGCTTATGGTGGCACTAGTGGAAAAGTCAGTAGGATTCATCCTCTGGGGACCATGAATATTTATACATTCATTCATGGCAATCCATCCCAAGGTTTTTGTAGCTCCATTGTGATGGACTTACTGAACAACATTGCCATTGCTAGAGCAACACTGCTAAACACACAATTCAGGTGGCCTTGCATACCTCACCAATATGTTCACTGTGAAGTTAGCACTAAATACATATAATTTCTAGGAGACAGGGTTTAATTAGTGGTTTATACTCCCACAAATAAGTATGTAAAATCTGCTTTGCTGACTAAGCATATTCTGTATGGGGTAGGTAATAAGGTAACGGAGAGACCATAAGAGCACATGGTCAAAAGGCAAATGCAGCCTGGTCATAAATGATTGTGAGCAACAAAAAAGCTCATTAGAAGGACATTTTAGGGAAACACTAGTTCACCGTTCAACCAAAGCACTGCTGTAAAATGGAATTCCTTTTTTTCTGCCTCATTATGGGCAAACAGAATCTTGGCATGTGAAATGAGTTATGAACACACTCTTGAGAGGGATACAAAACAGCATGAGCCTTAGTCTGGCCAGGAGTGCTGTAGTTATAATATAAAACATTAACTTGGCTCCACCACATCATCCCAACACATGTTAGTGTAGCTGCAAGTTGCCAAATTTGAGTTGGAATAATTGTCATACAAGTTGATAACATATGCTAAAATTTCATGTAATTTTGAGGTACTTTGTGGTAGCAAGAGATGATTTCATTTTCTTCAGGCTAATTTGTTATTCATAGTGTTCCCACATAACACTTCTGAACTCAGTTTTACCTATTAATAAAGATGACATCTTTCTTCTAAATGGTCTGCTGTTGATTGTTGATTTACAAAGGAAACTGTGTCTCTGATCATTTTTTTTTACATCCTTTTGATAAATTACATTCCTTTTCTTTGCACTAAAGCCTAATCTTTCTATCAGTCTTTACGAGTATTGGACTACTGTTTTATCTTCCACTCCCACCACAGTACCACAGAGGTATGCCTTTGTGACCCAACCGCCAACCAACTGTTTTAAAAATCCAGCTGTTTTTCGTCACAATAACTCCCTCTTTGCTTCATTCATGAATACGTATCCTCCTTGCTTTGAGAAAACTGTCTGTGGGTGGATAGCATTTAAGACAATGAATTGTTTTCTCTGAGTCACTCAATGCACAGTGCCCATATCCAGCTGTGTTTCCTCGAGCATGATACACTTCACTTGTTAAACACGATCATTAGTTAGTCAACACTTCTTGGGCTGTCTGGCAAGGAATTAGTGATGACAGTCTCTCCTTCATGCTCCCTCCCACACACCCAGAGCCTCCCACCATGAGTGTTCTCAGTTCTCTGCCTGCTCTGCTCATGGGAAAGTCCCGAGACTGGTAAAGTTGTGACCAATGGGAATGATTATGTAGGAACTGCAACATTTAGTTTCAATGTTTTATGCTCACGTAACTCATAAGTGGGACCTAGAACTGCTGTCCAAACTGAAATCAGTATTCTTTATTGTGCCTTGAATAAGTTGTAAAGCCTGCAACATGTTCATTGTTTTCTTTTAACATTACAATACTATTTCCTGGAAAGCAAAGGGGCAATTCCATTGCAATTTCCACTCACTGTTGATCCTTTAAAGCAGCTGTTAATGCCAGGAAAAATATTCAAATAGTCAAATGCACATGTTTGTCTTAGCTTTCTATTCTGTGAACATGAAAATCACTTGTGGAGTGCTGGTATTCCAGAAGGAGAGTGTGCTTCTTTGTGACATTGAGACAACCCAGGAGCTCCATAGATCAAACATGGCCTGCCTAAATAAACCATGTGTATTTGACCTCAACCACCATTTATCTTACCATGCAGAGCTGAGGAATGCTTGTTATCAAAATTATCTCCAAATTGCTTGAGTTCATAATTTCATTTAAATACAATATGCAATAAAAATCTAAATCCTACCTGGAGTTGTTGTCACTTGGTAACAGTTGTTTGACTTCATTAGGGCTGCACAAAGGATATTCTTTGATGAAGTAAAGTGTTACATTTTACTGTATAGCGGCTGGGTTAAAATATCTACTTTCCAACAGACTAACACACACCACATACACCTTACATACTGTATATATTTAAATTCACTGAAGCTCAGTACACACCAGTGTTTCTCCTTGGAGTTTCATTTCAGGAATGCAAATGCCTTGGGCCCAGACACTCAGTGATTTATCTCCTTATTTATCTTTGCACACATCTGCCTGTGCCCTTGTGTCTGCCTGTTGCTCATTCCTCCCTTCTTTCAGCCAGCATGTCTCCCACGAGACCTGAGACTCCCTCTTTTGCCCCTCTCTGCCCCTTACGCACACGGCTTGTGTGCATGCATATACAAAAGCACATGCGCGTGCAGACGAAGGGTGAGAAGATTCAGCTGCGCTCACTATCGCAGTGCTTTACCCTCACCTTGCTACTGTCAGCTTTGCTGGGGCCCAATAATCCAGTCTGTTCACGACCATGCACAGAGGTCTCTGCACTTAGAGCATCAACAATCTGCACGCTGTCTCTGCTGGGTTCACAACACTGTGGTGGTGCATTACTGGAAGCCATCGAAACTGACCCGATACCCACACTTGCTTTCTGTCAACAAAGATTACACTCAGAAAAGCGCAATGGGAGTTCCGGGCAGACCAACCTGCTGCTTTATGTCTCATGCGGACAAATAGAGTATGAGCAGATTGGGTTGGAGCTTTGTTTTTCTTGTCAGAAACAGGTATGAATAACAGCAGGGCCTGCCACAACACCCCCCGAGTGAAGTTTCATATCTTCACAGCATTGCCATAAAGTAAACACCAGTAGGGCAATTGCACTATGTTTCCTGACACGTCTTGCTGCTCATTCAGACGTCCCCTGTCCTCTCGTGCTATGCCCTACACCTTTCTCCTAAAGTGCCCCACATTCTGCCTTGATTTCACATTTCCTCATGCAGGCTTGTCTCAGGCCCTGCAGAGAAACCACCGCCTGGTGTGAGGTCAGGTGTTATTTATCACAGCCGTCTGCGCGAGGAGTTGACATTCGTACAGCCGTTCTGCTCTGCTATTGTAATTGACTCTCCTTGTCTTTTCGAGGACACCAACAGCTATAACTATGTCAGGAAACCTCTCAGCTATATATTACCCATCTCACTGTGGAAGACAACTGGTGAGTTATCATTCTGCATCAGCTAAACACAAGATGGACGACACGGCTGGTCACTGGGAAATGGCAGGATTTCACAAAGCCAATAGAAATCTCAGCCAGATTCAACTTTGCCTCTCTATTAATCTTTGCTTTTTTCTTTCTCTCTTTTTTTCGTTCTTGCTCTACACATTTGCCCTAAATTGTCAATATAAGTAATAACACAACAGCAATCCCAGTGCTTGGGAGTGAGCTGTTTTCAAAAGAAATTGGAAACAATTTGAGGAGAATCAAAGCTATAAATCGAGGATTTTATCATACTAGCCCAGTTAAATTGTAATAGTCCAAGGTGCAGCCACATTCAAAGAAAAAGAAATCAGGCCAACTTGTCTGATAGTGCTTACATTTGTGGGGCAAAGGCGGCATGCACATTTTCAGAGGTCATCGGGAGGCAAACACTTATTAATGGTTACCTGCATGACAATCAGATAAACAGGTCATGGTAATGATTAAGCCAAGGTTGGCCAGGTTATAGGCCATGTGTGCACAAAAGCATGTTGGATGAAAGCAGGTTCAAGCTGGTGCTAAAGGAGTGAATGTAATTGTTCTAGGACAGTGATCTTTGACCTGTGATGTGTGTGTATATAGTTGACAGAAAGCTCTGAATCAGTTTGGTAAAACAGCAGAGGCGCACAGACACTCGATTGGCAGCTCCACCCTTTACCACCTTAAATATTTGAAAGCCATCCAAAGTGTACTGATGGTATTGTATGGAGAAATAGCTGCTGACTGAGTGAAATGTAAAGAGAAAAAAAGAAGAAGAAGCTGAAAAAAAACATTCAACCCAGCTTAAGTTCACAAGGTCATTTCCAGCAAAGGGATTAAGTAAACTAAACAAAACTACACAAGCTGCAACTTATCAGACTGCTTGCATGCCAGGACTTTTTTTTTTTTATCTCCCCCTCATGTTTGTGAGTGTGACAGAGAGGGCTCACAGTCCTCAGCATCCAACCATTGGAAAGACCTTCAGTATACTAATTCATATTTTTTCCTTAATAAAGAACAGTAAATGAAGTTTGGATTTCAGAGTTTGTGGGAAAATTGTAATGGAAGGAGCCAGTATATGTTGCCTATTTACAGCAAGCTCATGTTTTTTAATCAGTAATGGAATCTTCCATCTGAATTATCACCTTTTTTTTACTTTTTGTTTTACTAAAAGAAATTGAAGGCAAGTGCAGAGAACTAATGTTATTGCTTTCTCACATTCCTCTGGTAACTAAGCAGAGTTTTTATATAACTTATTTCTCTGTGAATTGCTTCAACATGTGATCACTCAAAACCACCAGGGTGTTTTGAACATGAATCCTAAATATATTTGCAGCTTTTTAAAATACAGAAACGCAGTGTGGTTGTTTGACCTTTGGACTTGAAATGATTATTTATGAAATCCTTTGGCTACTTTGAAATTTCTCAGTACGCATTGTTTGCTTTAGTTTCCAAACTTTAAAATGGTGGTTGCTGCATAACATTTTCAGAAGGTTTGTCTAAATTATTTTACACAGAATAATTGAAAGGAAGTTCTAGAAGTCGATGATTTGCTTTGCTCAAGTTATATTAAGTGGTATACTTACTATGTACTGTATACTTAGTGGTACTCCTGAAAAAACTGAACTTTGACCACCATGAAACATTGACTCCCTCATTTATAACTTTTTTTGGGATAATTTTGTTTATATTATAATTGGGACATTATAAATTCAGAATAGCGGTCTGTGACCTAATGTACTTCTTTGTGCGCTTATTTTAAACCTATCTGAGGCATTTGGGGTCAAATTAAGTAAAACAAGTAGTTGAAATATATTTTCTGCTACTTTCTAACAAAAACGGACTGCTAAAACATATTTACAATCGTGTATCATTGATTAAGAAATTTCAAAATGAAGATGAGACTTCCAAGGGTTTCTAACATAATTGTCACTAACCTGATTGGGAAACAGAAATGGCTGGTCTGAGGAAACCCCTTTTTGATGCAGAGAAAGATTAGGTAACTTGTTGAACTTGTTGAAACACTGTACCAACTCTCTTCACAACATGTGTACCTCAGCTGCTTAACCACTCACACTTTTGACAAGACATATATTTTGCAAATGCTAATAAAGTTGATTTTATTTTCAAATTACCAAATGCCTCTTCTACTTTACACATATATCAGAATATCCAGATAATAAAGTTTATTTTTGTTTGCTTAAATAAATCCTGAAAATGATGAGCATGTTCAGAGGAGGTGATCTGTCATACATCTTGCTAAGCTGGTAGGTATGCTTTGCTCCAAGGCTAACACAGTGTCAAAATGATTGTCTGAAGCCAAAGTAGGTAATGTGAAATGAAGCTGCCAAAAACCCTGGCATAGATTACTTAAGTGAGAGAATACTCAAGAGTTGGTATTGCTTCAAGAAAAACTTCAACATTAAAAAAAAGAAAAGAAAGGTCATCTGGTTTCCATTAAGAAGATAAAATGGTTCACTCTGAGCCTTTTACTGGCCGCTTTGTTACTAGGAGGCGTTCATGCTGCTCTCTCCATCATCATCCAGTTGACACAACATTAAAGGCTTCAAACAGCCGTGCAGGGTTTCTTAATCAAAAACTAATTGTAATAGATATTGAGGAGTGCTAACACTCTGACCGCTCAGCTGGTATCAGTGGTCCAAGGCTGGAGATACCATTAAACACAACAAAGGCATGATAGCTGAGACAGGGCAATGCAAGTGTGAAATACAACATGTGGCAGAAAAGGCACAGATACCATGATACTATAAAGCAGTGGTCCAAGGCAAGCCTGTCAAGCTTGGTTATTTAGAAAGAAAACAATGGATCTGGAAAATTTCTGAAAGTGGATACAGCAGGGAGATTTAAAATCACTAAAAGCTGTGGCATTGTGCCAGACTTAGAAAATTAGGAACATGTCAGACTTGATAACAGCTTGGTGAATTTCTGTGACATTGTGTTAGTGCGTCTTTTGTGTGTGTGGTGTGTATGGGCATGCAACATAATATCTGATTCAGCAAATTAATTCTCTTTAATTTGATTACTTACTATCATTAACAATAACTCATGTCCAATTGAAGGCCTTTTCCCCTATATATTAACCTTTCAGACACACTCCCACTTAGCATATTAGAATTTGAGTACAAATTCACGAACAAGGTGAGTGAAGCTTCTTTATCAGAATGATACATGGTGTAATTCTCATCGTCTTGGATGATTAAGTAAGGAATTAAGGCAAAACATAGACTTGTCTTCTTCACAGTGTCACTTCCTTTGACAAGGCTCATTCTTTTCCTGTTAGAGAAGAAACTGTTTGATAAACTTGTCCTCAAATGAATCTTAACAGACTCATTGGGGTCAGGACTGGAACAGTGGGCAGACAGTTAACAGGAGCCACTTTTTAAAGGCATCTAATCAGCTCTTTGATTTGGGGAAAACGGTGATAAATTCAATCAGATGCTTAATTTGCATTCAGTGCCAATGCAGAAAGTAGGGTAAGGTGAAAAACACAACAAAACATTGTCATTTATCTTATTCTTGGATTTTGCAAGGTTCATCCGGTACTAACGTTCTTGACAGCAGTGTTGGATAATTTGACGTAATCAGCATCTAGTTTAACTTATTAACACACAGTTGCACTATGACAGTGTATACGTAAACCAGCAGTAGATAAACATGTGAGTGTGCATGTATGCACACACTCTGATCATATATATGTGTGTCTAGGGGCGTCGTACTGGGGGGGGGGGGGGTAAGGGGACTGAGTACCCAGGGCCCTCATGTGAGGAGGGCCCAAAAAGAGGCTAGAATGAATAGCTGTGGATGCAGGGAGGGACCATAGAAAATGCTTTTCTACAGGACCCAGATTTTTGTGCTACACCCGTGTGTGTGTGTGTGTGTGTGTGTGTTGATATAAGTGGAAAAGATATTCAAAGTCTATATTGTATGTCACTTTGGCTTTAGCATAGTCAGTTTTTTCTGGCCATAATTGTATGCACGGTAACTGTGTGGAAAATGTATGCAGCCTCCACCTAGCATAACCACCCCTGCTGCACTCCCCTGTGGATAACAAATGGGCCTTTTCTCTGGGAATTGAGGCTAAATGATGGTTTCACTTAGAGAGCAAAGTGACTGTCCATCTTCATAACAGTGCTCTCCATCAAAGAGCAATGAATTCCATCCCGTATCACTGGCTCTGATTAAACGCAGGCAATGGCTATCCCCTTTATGAAGGCCTGCAAAGTTGGCCCGCAAGTCAGCCTTGCACCAGCAACTATCAGCTTATCCTTCTCTTGTAATAAAAAAAAAAAAACTCCACATCTGGTCATGGGAGCAGCATGCATCCCAGCAGGGCTTTTCAGCTGAGTCTGTTTGAAAGCGACACACCTCCACATGATTTAAATTACCTAAGGCATTTCATATTGGTGGGGTCACATGGAAAACCCACAGGTCACAAAGTTCACTGGCTGAGGGACTTTCACCCTTGGTTGTGCTTTGAACCTTCCTCTTGGTTTTTATCCCTAATTGTTGTGTGATAATATCACGCTAAGCAGTGCCCTCTGTCATTCACATACCATTATGATGTGTAATTGCGCTAGGAAACTATCATGGTTTGATTTTTTTATATTTCTATTTAAACAAAATCATCAGTGGATAAATGTCCACTATGTAGCTATGAGATGCTACTTCTCAAACAGATCTGAGACTCTTACATCAGATCTCGCCTTGGACCCAAAGGTCTTCCATAGGTCACAACTTGAGCAACAACTTGAGGCTGTTACAGCATATCCTCATGTAGAAAAACATATGCAGTACAGAATCAGCTCAGGAAAGAGAACAAGCTGGAGGTGAAGGAGCTACTTGCATCTGATTAGGCCTGCCATTGTCAGGTTAACATCTATTTGCAGGGTACAGTGTTAAACCACTTGTGCATTAAGTGTGACCCACTAATAGCACATACTGTACGTGATGAGAATCACTTGCTGCGGTGAGCACTTTTAAGAAATTTGCACTAGAAAATAGACTGCTCTGTCACTAATACAGTCCAGAGGACAAACAAGCCTTTGTTTTTAATTTGCACTGAAAAACGGTTGCATATTAGTTGGAAATGGTGATGAATGCCTTTAGCTGATCCGATGGAGACAGGGAATTCAAAGCAAACTGGTTGAATCCAGAACAAAGTGCTCATGTGTCTCTCTCTCAGTGAGGTATCAGAATGCACACAGAGGTATTTTATTGTTCATACATTAGTTGATGTCATTATCTTGTCTGTGAAGTCAAAAGGGCTAATCTCATGTTATAGGATCTGCAGCCACCCAGACTGATCTCATTGGGTAAACGTTTGGCACAGTGACAGAAGAACAGGATGAACATCCAAGTTCTGCAAGTAGTATTGATATACCAACAACAACCTGACCCTGAGTGGAATAGAACAGATGCAGATGTGGCCATTTTTACATTTTACTTTACACGGAAGTTGGACTTGTAAATAACATTTAAGTTGTTTGGGGGGATTTTATGTCCAGTCCAGTGAGAAGCATTAGAGATGTTTGATAGAAATGTGAACGATATCATTTTAAAAGGCAACCTTTGTAGAGGGGAAAAATGTCTTACCTTAAAAATAACTGCTGAATTGGCCAGGAGTCTGGCCATTGCAGATTGCTACAGTAAATTAGCAGATGTTAGATGGATTGTACAAATTGATATCTGCATGAAATGCTCTCCAACCCTTCAGCACCATTTTAAACTTAAGTTTGGCGAGCTATTATCATTGCTTAAGTACATATTAATGCCTTCTATCTTGGCCTGATGTCATTTACAGCAGTGACCATGAGTACTGTACCACATCCTGCCCTGGAGTAGTGAATGGATTGGTTATGATTGATACATCCATTTTAAAGGTTGTTATATGATTGTGTCACTCTAGTGTGTTGTACTAATAAGTTCACTGAACTCTGTCAGAATAAACTAACTTATTTTGGATTTCTTATTTGAACTTGCTTTTTGTTCAGTCAGGTGTAAGTAGGCAGTTACTCCAAACAAAATAGAGAAAGCAACAGCAGTATAAATGCAATGTATCCATTACCTACTAGTTTGATAATCATGGTCGGACACAAAGACGGACACTGGAGTCAAAGACACTAACACCAAAGCTTAGCAGCTTAGTTAACACTCCATTTGTAATATTTCAGATTTTCCACCTTCTCATCTTCCAACAGTGTGGGAAAGCAAAGTCACAATAGTTAATAATAGTTCCTTAAATCAGTCTTAAGATGTGTATCTCTTTTGGCAATCCTTAGACGGGCCCAGCTATTATGATGATCTTTCCCCTGAGCTTCTTTTGTATTCATTAGTCCTATAATGCCCATTTGCCATATTTGTTAACATACTGGGTCACCTGTCTCACAGCTGTCCATGTTGACTAGATCTGCCTTTTCATCGTGGAGAGCTACCTGCCATAATGACCCCGTAATAAAGTGTCATTATCTATCCACCCAGTCTAGTGTACCATGCACAAAGCCAGTGGAGGAATCCAGGCCCCGTCTAATTCATTTCTGCTGGGTATAAATGTCAGCGTCCTTTTGTTAGGATTACAGACATTCCCACATTAGGGCCGGACTGATTGTTCTATATGGAACGGTGGGAGTGGAAAAGAGCATTTGATTTCAGATACTGTAGAACAAGGCAAATGCCACCAGACCGGATGGGGCTTTTTGTCTAAACTTGGCTGCAGACTTGAATCTGAGACTATAACTGTGTCAGGGAGAGCTTGAAGAGATGAGAATGACAGTGGTGTGGATTACACAGTCCGTTATTACAATTTGTCAGGTTTTATGATGTCAGTGACGGCTGGAATTTATCTTTTCAACCGTTTATATTCCACCTCATTGTGCCATCCAAAGCCATCTCCGGTCCTAATTTGTCACTTTGTACATCAGTCACTGGTGGGTGTTTAAAAAGGCATGAATAGATTTAGATTGCATCACAAAATCACTTTAATAACAAATAGTCTTTTTGAGTGTAGAGATTAATATGACTAGGACTCCTGTTCAGCTAGGTCTCATAAAACCAATCCAGGATTTTAAACATTAGATTGGCATTTTAGAAATTAATTTGTTGTGGTTATTTGTTGAAATCTGACTTTGAGTGAGAAAGCCTCTTTTAAACATCAGTGTAAAAGGTAAATTGCCACTCTTGCCGTCACTTGCCAGTGATGTTATGATTCACAGAAAACTTTAGAAATCCTGGAAATGTACAGTATATAGTTTATAAAGAGCATTGCTTTGCTGAACATATTTAATAACTTGTTCAGCAATTGTGTCTATATTTAATAAACCCCAGCAGTGGAGGTGGCACCATTTCATGAAGTACTTTATAAATTAAGCACACTGAGAAACATTTACAATAATTATCAAAACTCAATAAGTTATATTCCTCTAAGATATTGCACTGATGATAAGAGAGAGTTTTTTTTTATCCAGAGTCTTAAGTGCCTTCTTGTACAGAAGCTCAACTGGTTTTAAGGTGGTAGTACCCAACATAGACCAGCTAGTGATAAAATAGTTCAGATGTGAAAGTATCATTGAATGCAAAAATATCAGAGCAGCTGAATATGATAAAGATCATCTGATTTGTTTAAAATTATGAAGATTGAATTTGATTCTTTTGGATATCATTTTAACATGTTTTTTAAAAGAGAGTGTAGAGTCTATAATCACACCTAAATATTTACATTCATTACAATTGGTATATTGATTGCTAATGTCATCATGATTTAGAAGAGAAGCAGTCATATGGCAGCTTCAACAACTCAAGGGCCCCTTTGTCTATTCATCAGCACCCCTGATTGGGCCCATGTCATGGTTAGCTGCAGGCCCAGTAGATAAAGATCAGTGGATGATTGGGCACACACATTCTTAACATGGCTGACCCGTGACATCTCAGGGGCAGGCAGGGAGCCTGTCATTATGTGTACAATGCACCGCTTTCTCCCTTCTTATCTTAGAGATGACATTGAGAGTTTTTGCATTAACTCATTAACGAAAAGACTCATCATTAAAGGCATCACGGAGCCATGGTGCAGCAGTGGTGACACTGCACCACCACTGCGAGCAGGAATGTGCCTGGGTCTCTACAGCAGCATGCTGACAACATGAGACCTTGGCATTGCTTTGTTGGAGATGTGAAGCTGTTGAGACATGTTTCTCTCATTGTTGTGTACACTGTGTAGTGGATTGACATGAAGATACTGCATGTCACATGATATCGTGTTACCAATTTCTGATAAGGAACCCTTTATGACGTGTTTAAAAGTTGTAACCAATAGCTTTATTAATGTAATGTATTAGTGTATTAATTTATAGGCGGCATTAACAAGAACAATGTTTGGGTTGCCAGATTGTGAAAGGTCTCTCTGGTTGAGGAGGATGAACTTTCTCCAGCATGACACTTTCTTAGTTTTCATTTATAAATACAGAATTTATGGCTCATTAGAAGGTGAGAAACATGAGAATTTATTAATGGATTACCAACCTTTGTAATATTATTATTATCATATACAAATGTAATTACTTGTTTCCAATGTTTTATTATTACTAGTTAATAACTTAATTCATAAAGCATCAGTAAATTGTATATTAACCTTTAATAACGCCATTAGTTACCACTTATAAACCCTTTTTTATAAGAAAGTGGTACCAAAAGTTATTTTAGGGTACAAGTCTACACATTTTTGTAGCTAACTTTTGTATTTTGCATTATTTTGATACAGACTACTGAAATGTATTAAGCCTCACAATCCTTGTGTGCCAGGAAGAGGTCTTGATAACACTATTTAAATTTTAAGCCTGTGTCACTCCATGTATGCCAAGAATAGTCATTCCACCTTGATGTGTGTGTGCACAATGACGTGCACAGCGAATGGGAGTGCTTATGTGCAGCTCATGTGTTAATGCTGTCATTTCCACAGATCAGTCACAGCAGCCTTTTCTCTGTTGTTTATGGTTATGTCATCACAATTACAAGAGAGAAGGGGGGCAGAAATAAAGTGTCTGTGAAAGATTGATAGCTTTGGTCTTTAGTTCAATTGTAAATTAGAATAGCAAGTCCCTCTGGGATACAAGAGCTCTATTTATGATTAGGAAAGAGCCTCCATATTACAGTGGTGGTAGAAAAGTTTGCTCCCTTTCACAAACAGGCAATTAGCTTGATGAAATGGGTCTTACTTTTTTCTTGCAGCCTGGTTATGTGAACCCATATTATTATGGGCAGCCTTATAGTTTATGGTATTATTTTCACCTTGAGCTGCAAACAATGTGGTGTTTAAATAAACTGTAGCTTTTACATATGTGTGTGAATTTGTGTGTAAGTGTGTGTGAGTGAGTGTGTGTATTAAATCACAGACACCACCTTTTTATCACTCCAGATGAATTTGGGCAGAGCAAGTTCAGAAGTAAGCAGAGATGTTTATATCATGTGATGAAGGTGACAAGTATCACACCATTGGTAGTTTTGATCCTGGCTGAAAGGGCACATAAATCACACAGGTACAGGCACAGAAAGGACATTTAATATTTTGATTTAAATTAATCTTGCTTCATTATACCCTGATACAATTAATGATAATACATTTACTTCATATTGTGAATATACTAATTTACTTGTTCACAATTGTTTATTTACGAATATATATTCATCATGTATCCATGTATAAAGTTGGTTTGACCTTTTGTGCTCCTGACAAATATTTTAACATTGATATAATGACTTCTCAAAAGTGACACAATCCTCTTATTTGAGCCAATGTTTCCATCTTGCTTTAAAATGTTCCTACACAAGACCTAATCCTTGCCTTGTGGGCTCACTGCCATGCCAGTTATTCAACCTGACTGCACAGATTTGTCCCCGACTGTATTTTTCTTGGAAGAGATCAATCACACCCTTTTTAAAACAGGTAAAACTTTACTAATGTTTTATTTATAGAGGAAAACCTGGATCAAAAAATGAGCCAGAAGTTACTGTTAGTTAACAAGACTGCAGCAGTCTAATGATATATTTATAACTAAAAAGATATAAATCCTCTTCTGAAATAAGCTTTGTAAAAGATTATTACCTTAACCATTATAGTTAATGGCTTTATGGCTGTCAAATGATCACGCTGCAGATTATTGAAGCAATAGCTTTGGTTGTATTGTAGTGACTGAGCAAGTTAGTAGGTGAGCCAGTGTGTGAGTGTATCTACTGTACATACAGTATGTACCAAAGTGCACATGTCAAGAGTTTGACATGTAAAGTTGTCTGTGGAAGTATATACAAAGATTAATTAATTTGTTAATTTAAAAGTATTACAAGTATGGTTAAGATGTGAAGATCAAACTGAAAACTTGTTTTTAATATGCTTACTGTATTTCCCAAGGCCAATCAGTCATATCATGGGTTATTGCTGAGTAACCCAACTGCTGCTGCAGGGCATAGTGCAATGCACTAACTTATCAACCCGACTACAAACAAAATGCACTTAATGGACAAACCATTGCCTTTAATCTACTTCCTTCATGAGGTAAATATAAAAAAAAAACATTATTTCTTTCTTTATTAAAACACAAAAGATGGCAGTTTCAGATAAATTAATGCAAGGTTTAAGAGTGAGAAATTTTATGGATTGCTCACTATGTTAATACCACTTCAGGACACCTCTGCACCAAGCCTTCTTTACTACAATAATATAATTGACACCAACTGAAGATTTGTGTTGTTTTTTTTCCCTTCTTCTGATACTTTGTTTCTTTGCAAGCCAGATGAGGCTTCTCAGCTTCCGACAACACAAAATGTGTGGCTACCCACTTTTTGAAGATTTTTGCTCAAGGGCACACACTCCTGTGCCCGCTGTTTTAATGAAAATTACACTAGATAATAACATTGGTTTTTATTACAAAGGCAGTGGTGATCATCCAGTAGCTCTTCCTTGCTAGTGTTTACACTCAGCTAATAAGTTCATTAAGTTCGTTTGCTTAAAAGCCTTCCAGTTTCTCTATGCCAGATGCTATGGCTGCACAGACAGCGCTCCCCAGCCACCATTGTTGTTTACAACTGTTACGCCTGTTGATTGATCCATAAACAGATATGATTCTTTGAATGTGATTCACCAAAGCTGATTCAGCCACAAGTGTTTTCTGTGGGTTCACCACATTTTGGATGTCAACGCCCTGTCTTTTACGTTTGTCTTACTTCTTCTTTGTTTTATTTTGTGCTGAACCTGTTGAACAATGGATTCTGATCATATTGTCTGGGCATTATAAAAAAGGATATGCCATTGGGCAAGGTCCTAATGCAATGCGAGTGTGTTGTATGAGTAGCTTATTGCTAAGTTAATCAAAATACATTGCCATTGCACTGTAAACAGCAAAACCAATTGCCGCTTTGGGGACATATAAAGTTCTATTTGACTTGACTTGATGACTTGATAAACAGTAATGATGCCGTTTTTATCGAGAAGTTAAAATTCCAACAGGTTTACATTAGACTATGTTAAACCTTTTTTGTATTTTTGTACATTTTGTTTTCATTTTGCACTTCTGCAACAATGTTGGTAATAAAGTATAGTGGCTGGTATCTACTCATTCCTCCATAATAAATCCTCAGTATTTTGGGACATGTAAAAACTCATTGAAAAATCTGATCATTTAGTTGATCCCTGTTAGGGTCAAGGGGCCTTCTTGGAAGAAAATGATGTCGTAAGTAACATCTAATTAATCAGACTCATGCAAATGCTGTTACTGTTAGATAATACTTCTCACACGTAAGCACGCATCATCAGGTGCTTTATTTTGTTGTTGTAACACATGCAAGGGAGGAGAGTTGGTTACACCTCCTCTTGATGTCTTTATATTTGAACATAAACCACCATGGATCTCTTATTGATGGAAACCAAATGCTGTGGCTAATTTTAGCTGTGATGTCATCAGGCTGTGAAGTAAAGAGCCACTTCAGAGATAATGAATCAGAGTCCCACTATTTACTTTCAAGTCAGATTCAAATTACAGCAGTGTAGCATTTTATTTTGACAGTTCACATTCAGAAAATACACATTATTGTACAGAGGAGAAAACATATTCCTCATGTGCTCTTTGTTGACCACTGCACTGGTACGACACAATATCAAGTAGTGGACTGTAACTGTCCTGTTTTGTCCTAATGCACATGGATAACATTTTCAAATACTGACATTTGGTTATAGAATAGTCTGGTATTGTCTCACTGTTAAATGCATTTTGGAATAAATCTGAATAAATACTCTAGTGTTTATGAAGTGTGCTTGCATGATATAAGAACTGCCACTGCAATGATGTGTTTAGAAAAGTGTTGGTAAACACAGTGAAATATTACACAAAAACAGACAGAAGTTTTGTATAAGTTTATGATATCTGCCTTGCTGACTATGGTAGCTAATTAGCTGGACTACACAACACAAACAAATTCTGTTTTACCTCTGTTTACACCTGAGAAAGTATTTTAGAGCACATTAAGTCATGTCTTTGTCTCACCTCTGGGCACTATTATATGTCCACAAATTGAACGTCAGTGGAGCAAGTCTAAGATTTGACTCTGACATCATCCTGGGAGTATTGACTCTCACGGTGTGAGCTCTGGAAGCAGCTTCTGCGTGTCCTCATATGACGATATAGTAACCAAGATCCTGTGAATAAGTGATTCCTGTTTGTTTAATGGCTTTTCCCCTTGAGGTCATCTTTGCACCAAGAAGGAGGCATCACTGTTGTCAAGATGTAATCAAATCCCATTCGCTTTTTATTCCCTCCATCAGTTCACAAGGACCATTGATCACATGGGAATGTGTGTGTTTGAAAAACCTTAAATGGCAATATTTGCTATTATACAATATGTTATGCAGTCGCTATTATACAATATGTTCCATTCAGAAATGCTGAATCCATACCTGTGGAAGTAGAGATGTAGTTAACAGCGTCAATATTCACAGGCTGCTGGTTTTGTTCATAGTGATGCAATTTATGTCTGCAGTACTTTCACAGAGAAATGCATTCTTATGTTTAAACACTTCAGCTTGAATGATTTCTCAGCCTGCAGTCTTTATACTTGAAACTGGTAGAAGTGCCTGATATAGTATGTTACTGTTGTTAATTTTAGTGTTAACTTCAGTTTCAATTTCAGGAAATGTGAGTACTGTACTCTAACCTTTTCACAAATTTCCAAATCATGCACACTTGCAGCACAGAAAGATGATATCATTATACAATGTAGAATACCTTATTCTTATCTTCAATAACTTGCAGTACCCGTGTTTCTTTTTTTTTTCTGGACATCCTGCGGAATCAGTGAAGCCAAAGTCCAATTTAGCTAAACAGAATAATTAAACAAATAGGGAGCTGCTCTCCCACTGTTTCCCACCTATCATTGTAGATTATAACAGCATTTCACATACAGTTCAATAATTCCGGTGAAGAATGTTTTATTAACACATTTATTGAAAACTACCATAGTAAAACTGGAAAAAACACTGCTTGAAATGTAATTGCACAACATTAGGTGCCGTGTTAAGAAAAACAGTTAAAACACAGCTCATATGATGTCTTAAAACTTTATTAGTCATATATGTGGCAGGTGTGACACTGCAAATTGCAATTATACGCAGCACATAAGAAACACCGCTATGGTTTTAAGTTGATCCAGCTGGGTTTGAAGTGTTTTCTCCTCGTACAACAAACTATGTCATTCTCTACCGTAAATTAACACGTGAAAATCACAAAACCCAGAGATACAGGTTTTCACATGGCAATAGCAGTTTGGTATAATTGGTAGAACTAATGATAATGAGACATTGATGATCACTATAGAAAGTATGTTTGCCTTTTTAACTAATAAACGGTTATAGCTGACATGTAAGAAAAGTAAAGCATGCAAATGAACATTTTATAGCTGTAATAGAAAGCTGAGGCTGAAGTTAGCCTCCTCTACATCCGTTTGTGTAATTCATACATATCCCACGCTGCTACCACATTACACCTTGAGTTACAGTAATTCAATACACCGTCTGCTGCCTTTGGGGCCACATGTGAACTGTGTCTGGCTCAGGACTGACAGCTTTCTCTCTTGTGTCTTCTCCAAAACTTTTTCACTGTCTGAGTACATGAAAAAAAAAAAGGTGTGAGGCAAGTGGACTACCCATTCTCCCTCTTTAAAAATAAATAAATAAATGAATAAAAAGTAAGGGAGGGTAGGTCACACTCAAAGAGACACATCTCGCAACTACGGCTGGTTGCTGTGCAGCTCCACTGGGACAGATGGGGTTTAAGCTGCGTTGCCGAAGGGTACTTCAGCAGTAGTTCCTGGGGTTAGAGAGCACTTATCACACATTGCCCTACCCAGACTTTCCCAGTGAGTCCTTGGAGTTAAACCATTGACCTCTTGGTCATTGCTGCTGCAATGCTGCTGCCTCTAGTAATCATCATGTATGCTCCATCAATGCAGTCTTTAGCAGCCAAAACAACACATCATTTATCACTTCTCATATCTTCTCTCCATTCTACAGTTTTGATCACTTCAACAGCCGTGATTCAAACAACCAGCATTTACAAATACATTAAGAGCATGCTGGCAGTCAGCCTAAAGAGTTATCATTGAGACAAATTGATCCCTATCTGTTTAAATTGGCACTATAATCTATCATTGGCAAATTGAACACAGTGAGCTATCTGGGATCTATTGCCTTTTTAGATAGCCGCCCTTGGGGCACGCAGACGGAGAGAAAGCTATCTACGCCGCTGAATGAACTCTTTATGTCTCATCTAAGACATTTCGTCTGCTAACACTGAAGTATAAAAAGGTGAATGGTTTAAACTTTTTTCTCACACTATACATGCCTCTATATAACCTACTTGTGCATGCAAGCAAATCGCTTACACACACACACACACACACACACACACACACCACACACACACACACACACACACCACACACAAACACCCTATTTACAGTAAGGGGATGTTAATTGTGATAGTGGAATGCAATTTTCTGTAATTACATATTATTAAGAAGCCTCAAGGACAAGACATAGTTGTGTCATTAAAGTCTATAAAAGCCATGCTTAAGAGTCACTTATTCAACCACAAAGAAAGTCATATCAAAACAAACTATATGCTATAAGAACAGGCACACAGCATATCAGGATGAAACCCATATGTCAAAACAATTTTCGAATATCACTTCTTTGGAGATAATCATTTAATGCCTACACAATTCCCAAATATTTTAGATCATTAAACTCTAAATGTTAATTATCCTTATATATACATGACAATATTTAGCTTTAGTTACTTTTAATTCTTCCTGAATATCTTGCTATGTGAGTCTAAAGTAAATTCTTGAAACTTAAACGATGTCAGCAAATATTCTTTACCTAAATGAAGCCACATGTTTAAGCACACATTTGAATAGCTAATTGGTCTAGTTTTTTTTCATCTTTGCATATAAGCAACATTACAATGACACACTGCTATAAAGAGGGGAGGAAGAAAGCCTTTAGGGTACTGATTGGTATTATGCAATGCAGCAGATAAAACTGCTGTGACATATGGGGCACAACCACCATCAATCAAGTGATCTTTATCAAGCAGGACAAAATAATTTTGTGGCTGTAAAAGACAGTTTGGAATATTGAAAGTGTGCTATTTAATTTTATATGAGAATCAGCTGAAACCTGTTGACGGTTAACTATTAAATCATCTCTTTAGTTATCTGAAATTAATACCTCTATTTTAAAATGTTATGTTAATTTAAATTGAGTCAATTGTTTAAAAAAAAAAAAATCTCTTCATGGTGTTTTTTTTAAGTGGTGGCAATTTAGTTTCTGTCGTGATTTCAGTCATCTAATTCAATCAGAGTCTTGAAGTTGATTAGCATGGTTAACGTTGGCTTCTGCGCGGGTCTGGAGGGTTAATTAGGCCGGGAACTTGGAGACCTCCGGGTCAGTATCTCCCTATCGGAATAAAGGACTTGGTGAAGGCAGAGATGAGATTAAAGTCAACTTTCATCCCAGTTTTCTCAGTGTGAAAGGAGTGTCTTGCCGTCAGCAGCACAATCCTTTTTTTAATTTGTGTATTTATTTATAAAAACACAATAAAAACTCAGATTAATATGAAATCATTATAACCCAATTCACGCAAGTTGCGTAGGTTTAGTCTACAATAAGTTGCCTTTACCTTATTTTGACCAGTGCGCGCGCGTTGACATATATAAAAACAATTACCAATCGTAGTGCACGTGTCAGTTTTAACCTGAAACATGAGTGAAAGCTTTTTCTTTGCACGCTCGTAAATCTCAACTATTATCTACTCACTATCGATTCATTTAACTGCACTTATCCCAATCAGCACATCTCCCCTCCTGTGTTCTAGAGCGTGTGTTTGGTTTTACTAACAATAATAAAGTGATTTAGTCCTTTCTCCCAACCGGAGCATGGGAAATCGTTAAAGATCCAGCTATTTGTGTGTGATCAGTAAATATTTAGTGCAGGCGACATCCTCTGTCTCGTCCTAATCGATACTGGTCCCGTTGGGCAGCCCTATTGTTGTGTGCATGCAGCATATAATGCTTTCATCCTCTGCTTGAAGGAAGAACAACCAGAGGAAACTTTTAAACCCGGGAAATAAAAACTGCAACACCAGACTTTCGGAGGAGGTTTAATAGCAAATCAATTGTGTTGGTGTGGAAATGTTTATGCGTGGATAAAAGCTGTTCATTTTTCAACCCAGTATAGATTTACGCAAGGTTAATTGAGGCTATTATCATATAATTATATAGACATTCTTATTATCTGCATTGTGTATAATTGCTAGAGGCGTAGCTCTAAAAAAAGAAAAGAGAGAGATGTTTATTTAGTCGCTTGTACATTTATTTTTACAATGCACACAGTCATTTTATTTATTTATTATTATTAATTGATGTCAATTAATACTAGTAATAATGACAATTATATCACAATAGTTACTGCTGGGCTCTATTTAAACACACTGTATTTTTTTTATTTTTTGCAATAAAATTATAATTTTGGCTGTAATTACAGTTCTAATCATAGGTCTTATTGCATCTTTAGCCTACTTCTACTACTTTACCGATCTCCATATAATTTGGTATGTGCAGAATCCCACAATGCATGCTCGCCACACTTTAAGACAGGTGTCTGTTCTGACTTCACCCCCTCCCTCTCTCAGTAGCCCACACAAAGCAGCGGCGTACAAGCGCGCTTTGGCCATATTACTGTAGGAGAGAAAAGGCGCACAGGATCTCTGCTTTGCTGTAAAACCTGCCTATCATTTCCACAGGCAGTCAAATGATATTCTGCTCGGAAGGCACTTATATTTCCAATTCCTCGCTCAACAATACATTGACGTGAATCAGTTGTTTGTTCCGGCTCTCTGAAGTTTTTGCATGATTAGACATTTACAGATTCTCCAATAAACAGCGTGCTTTTTTATGTTTGCTCCCGTCTGTTGGAGAGGAAGCTTTGCCAGTTTCATTCTGAGCACTGTGTCGAAAAAGAGAAGACAAAATATATTCTGAATAAGAGAGAAGATGCATCCCGCTACGGACGAAGCCACATATGCATTTGGTAGGTGGTCTGTTACTATAAGAATACAGCCTCCTTCCGCTCTATCACTAAGACATAACTTTATGAATTGGTATGTGCAAACTTGTTGGGCTTATTGTGATCATCATATAAATTAACACTTGGATAATACGCGACAATGACTGACAGAGTCGCCCGTATTCAATGCGCACTAGAAACATCGTATATGTACGCTACTATATTCTCTGTCTGCAGCAGTACATGTCTTTTATTTTAACAGATACGTCTGTCCGCTTATTTAGACGATATTTAATTTAGAGATTAGAAATAACGCAGTGCTACTTTGCCGATTTATCCTAATAAAGTGTGCAAAATGTATACTTACCATTTGAAGCTGGATCCTCGGTAAATGGATACCTTTCGCAGTTTGTTATTTACAGACTCCGTTTTCACGGGTTCTGTCAATAAAACCGACAAAATAATCATGCAGACAAAATATAATCGGCTCATTTGTTTTAGAATAAAGAAATCATTGGTCTAAATACCACCGCTGGGACTGCCTGAAGTGGCAAAAAAAGTAAATCCAACTTTGGCAACTCTCAAAGCTTTGCCGTCCAAGTCATGTAAAACAGAATTTAAACAAACAGGCATCAGTTTAAAATGGTGCTCGTTAGTTTGGTCGATGCGGGAGAAGAGACTGAAGCAGTTTCCGTCTCGGATGGCTCCTCTAAATTGAATCTTATTTGAAGCAAAAAACTTCATACGCTAGGGGGCACCAATATACTGTTATACACCCTGCGACAATGCTTGCCTGCTGCTGCTGCTGCTGCTCTCTCTATAGACTAACACACAGCTCAGACTATATCGTCCATCTGTATATGGATCCGTGAAGTTTTACATGCAGCTCAACTTTGATGGCCTCCGGCCATACAGTAGCAGTCTTTACCGCTGTTTAAATACAAGCCTAAAACAATATAAACCAGGCAGGCAGCAAACTCTGAGCAACCCCTGACCCCGTTTTACATGCACGGCATCCTTCACCGTTTACCATCATCCCAAACTGTAGATTATCTTTATTATAAAGCAACATCTGACAGGCATTATAAAGTATCATAATGACCACAGTCGCTTTTATAGTGCCATTTAGTGGCTTAACTTTCATCCTAACCTTAATGTGAAGGGCATGGCCTTTGACCTCAAGGGGCATTTTTAAATGTAGTCCCTGTTTAAAGCTGTAGTCATTGACCACATAAAGAAAAAGCTCTGACTTCTGAGACACAGATTTGGCCTTACTGACCTGGTGTGTTAGGATATTTGCTGCGGTGGGGGATTAGCAGGCTACAGCGGGTGTCCAGATGATGTCAGTAGCCTATCATAACATTTTTATGAGAGGTGTGGATTGTGAAGAATGGTACCTGGTGTAATTAGAAGCGCTAATAGGTACATTAGCCTGTACAAATACAGGAACTTGGACAAATGTGGAGGGACATGTACAGATTGAAAAGACATGGTGTTATTATTGTGACCCTTTTCAGCGTGTTGCTTTACATGTGCATAGTCCAAATAAGTCTCCACATTCTGTTTTATTCATATGTATCCTTTAATGTCCACAATCTTAATATAGAGTATCATTCAGTAAGAGTGTCTTGTTTGTTTCTTTTTCTTCTTGTGTGTTTTGCTCAAATGTGTATTCTGTCTTTTTATCCACACACTTAAAGGATAAAGATGTGGGTACAATAGACAGACAGTTTTATTGTAATGAGTAGGCTACAGATCATGTCCAGAAGGTGCACCTGTGTTTTAGGGACAAAACCTCATTTGGATAGTTCAGCTTTAAGGCTACGGATATACCGTAACGCAATATGAGGCAAATAATGAAATAAAGATTTTGTGTTTTCTTCATGCAATTCATAAGGCTTTACCGGGAATATGAGTATATTCCATAGTCTGTGCGATTTGAGTGACTAGAAATTATTTTTTTTTCTTCCCGAAAACCGTTTCTTTTTAGGACCAAGCGGCCCTCTCGACCTCCATGCTGGCTCTGGCAAGGTACCAAGTAGCACAAGTGCCGACTAGCCAATGGGGTTCAGGGGGAGGTCCCTGAGCTCTGACCAGTCAAACACACTCTCCTTCCTTATATGGCAGCTGATCTCCATGGTAACGTGTGCTAAGTTGCAGCAGTCGTGTCAAAGTTCACTATATAGAGAGCTCAGTGAGCTGATCAGAGAGAAAGCATTCTGCCAGCCCGGCTCCTACCAATCGCAAATCACTTCCTAACCTCCGCCTTTTTAACATATTTGATCACTTTGATTCTCTACTCCTTTTTCCTATTATTTTTCAGTGCACGGAGAAGGTTTGTGATCTTAGTTTTTAGTTTTTTTGTTTTTTAGTGCATTCGCTTTTTTTGGAAGAGTTGTCTTCATATTCCAGGCTCTCCAAAAACATTGGCTTCAGCTGCGCGCTTGCTGGCGCTACCTCACAAGAAGAAAAGGAAGAAGACGCAATTTTTTTTACCCAGTTGGTGATTTTCTTCTTCAAGACTTGTGCTGGAACTTGATAGTAGCTGCTACAGTGTGCTCACCAATTGTTTTATGCTGCTGCAGGCACGGTCTTACCAACCCTGCTCCATCATTCACTGAATAGTCCATGCTACCTCGGCTTCTTATTTTAATATTTAGCCTACATTTCCCATTGATGGGTGTACTGGATGGCTGACTGTAAGCGCCCCTGGACTTGGCCTTTAAGCGCAAGGCAGCGACTCAGCTCGCCATCGCATCAGTTTTGAAAACGTGCTTCGCAACGTCTCCAACAGCAATAAATCGACAGTTATCAGGAGATTCTGAGTGGATTCAACGTAGGCTAGATCTGACATTTTGTGTGTCCGGCTGTTAATCACAGTTTACCGCGTTTCCTTGAGACATTATTCACCGCGACACCAACACGGCAGACAAAAAGTTTCTTTACGTTGACTGATAGATATGGCAATGGTAGTGTGGAGAGGCTCCCAGGACGATGTGGCTGACACCCAAGGCACCCTTTCCTCGCAAACCCAAGGAGGACTATCTCTTCCCACCCCTCAACCAGGCCAGTTGAATCTGACAGCCTCTCAGGTCGCCCCTCCGACCCCTCAGACTCCGGTCCAAGGACCCCCGAACAACACACAGTCCACGCCGACGAACCAGACGACGCAGCAGTCGGAGAAACAGCCACAGCACATTGAATGCGTGGTCTGTGGGGATAAATCTAGTGGCAAACACTATGGCCAGTTTACTTGTGAGGGCTGCAAAAGCTTCTTCAAACGGAGCGTACGACGGAACCTCACTTACACATGCCGTGCCAACAGGAATTGTCCAATCGACCAACATCACCGCAATCAGTGTCAGTACTGCCGCCTCAAAAAATGCCTCAAAGTCGGCATGAGACGGGAAGGTATTGGGACTTTATGTTTTCTTATTTATGTATGTGTTTGTGCTTGTAGGCTTCCAGATATGAAATCATCTTATGTCGCCCCCATAGCCTGTTCTCTCTTCCCGCTGTTCCCTCCCAGGCTGTGCGGCAGGAGCACGCAATGGAGCCGCTCTCTGCTGTGGTTGAGACGAGGCTCGTCGGAGCTCCTTTTAGCCGTTGCATTATTAGTATCCAGCTCCAGCGCATTATAGCTCTGCATTTCACAAATCCGATCCGACCCCTGGTCAGGCTAGAGCTGTCGAATTTTTATATTTAAATAAAGCCATGAGCGTGGAGGCACATCTGTACTGAATATGTGATACAATAGCCTTCTGCGCTATTATGGCGAGTATCGAATTAAGAGATCAGAGAGCGTGTTCAGGCTACATCTCTAAATCTATCCCGCATGTCTTGTTCACTGTGTCTAAAACTGGACATCAGTGTGAATTATGCACACAAAGCATCCATATCACCTTCCGAATTTATTTGAATATTAGTCGAAAACAGGCCTGCATGTATGGTAAAACGAGATGAATTGCTAAGTAGGTTAAGGGTTAAACATGCAAGGTCTCCCTTGCCCTCTTTGTGTTCCTTCACAGCCAGCTCATGTTGCTGTTGCCGAATAACATCATTTAAAAGCTAGATATATGCATGTGTTGTGTTAAACGTCTTTAAAGCTCATATCATGGTGTTTCAGTCGCCTAATCTACATGATCTGTCTCTTTGTTATCTATGCAACCTTTTAAAACTCCTATGCAATAATAACATTGTGTGTGTGTGCGTGTGTGCGTGAGTGTGTGTGTTATGATGCCTATACAGCAAACATGCTGTGTGTCACTTGTTTTAGGGTGTGAGCGTTTGATTCAGTTTTCTGCACTGTTAAAATGTACGATGTTTGACAGCAGCCTCTATGCCAATAATGATATAGTGTGATGATTTGTAGAATTCAGGCTTCAATATCTGTAGTTTCTCTTTTTACTGCAGCCGTGCAAAGGGGACGGGTGCCACCCACACAGCCACACCACGGTCAGTTCGCCTTGACAAATGGAGACCCACTGCCCCCCTTCCCTACTTATCCAATATCTTTCTGTTGGAGGGAGCCCTACCCCCGCCCGTAGGGAGTCAGTGCTGCCCCCCCCCCAAAATGGGCATCGAGAAATTTGTGAACTACAGCCAGGTTTCTCTAAAGCCCGTGGAGTGGGCCGGGAATTCCCTTTTTCCAGACCTTCAATCACCGCCCGGGTGGCTTTTCTGGGGTTTGGGGAGTGAGTTATTTGTGCTAAACCCCGGGGGGGGCCAGTGCTCCATCCCCCTGCTGTGGCCCCCTCCTGGCGGCGGCGGGCCTTCACCCTCCCCCCCGTCTCGGCGAGTGGGGCCCTTTTTGGACCACATTAGGTCTTCCCAAAAACAAGTGGAAAGCCAAAGCTTTTGCAGTTGACCCGGGGAATAAGTGTTAAAAGGTTTTGCCTTCCCCACGGTAAGACAAAAGATGGCACCCCAATGCGTCTGTGTGAATGTCGTAACAGTTCCTGACACCATAAATCAAAGCTGACCAAATATTAACTGCTATAAAGGGTTTTGCTTTTCCACCTATTGCTGCTTTCATGGTCAAAAGGGGTTTTGGGTAGGGGTTTTTGGCTATTAATTTTAAAACCCCTGATTTATCACACCTTCTCTCACACACCCCACACACACACCCACAAAAAAACCCCAAAACCCCCACACACACCACAAAAAAAACACCCACACAACACACACCAAAACACACAAAAGTTTAACGGGGAAAAGTGGCATTACCGCAAGGGTTTTTAATTAAAATTTACATCAAAACAAAAAAATTTTTGAAATGTGAAACAACTCCCTTAAGTAAAAAAGATAATTCTTGAGTTTATTAAAAACTAGTATTAACCTTTTTGAGCCTAAAAATTTTTCTACCTTTCATATTTTCTTTTTGCCATTTATCAATGTGTGTATACCCCACGTCTTGTTTGTAGGGAATGACAGATATAAATGATGTCAGCCTCCGAGGGGGAGGGGAATAGAAAAAGAAAGACAAGCCTAATGTCCCATTTGCACACAGTAAAAGCAAAGCGCAAGTCTCAACGATCTCGTGTCATTTAGGGGACAGACGTCCGACAAAAAGCATGTAGGACCCATGCATACCCTGTAATTGCAAATATGTCAGAATATCATAGTATTGTGTGATAGTGAGCAGTGCCACTATCATCATATGTGAATTTTTTTCTGCGCCTAGTAGGATTTAAGGCGTCTAAGGACTCCAGAACTAGGTCATGACCCATACTTACCAGCTGTTTTGTTACATTAGCTCCACCATTAAAGGGAAAAATAAAAATAAAATAAAATCCATGGAAGAGATTTACAAGGTTTCACCATAGAGGGAATGCATGTCTTTGAAATGATATCATACCTGCAAGACATCAGCCTCTGTATTTCATTTAGCTCTAGCAGCCCACTATGGTGTGTTAGCTTTTTCACAAAAAACAAAAATCACATTTCAGGTCATTTGAATTTATTATTAAGGCTTTATGGGGCCACGATGGCTTAATTTGTCTCCTCCATACCTGAGTCCCGGGGGCTTGAACATGAGCTGTGTGTTGTAGCTTGAATGGCACGCCTTTGCTACTTTGGTTGTTGTCATGCATAAACTTTACAAACTTAACCAATGCGCGAACATGCGTTTTTGGCACATAATCCGCTGCCGCCCACATGCAGCAGCATAGATAGTGATTATGCGACTCTGGTGGTAAAGTATGACGGCAACTCCGTAGGCTATGGGCCCTTTTTCTAAGCTAAATCTCTGCTCACTAAAGGTCAGTAGGTCTCCTTGTCTTTCCCACTCTCCCTCCCCCTCCTCTCTTCCTCGCTCTGCCACTGACTGGGAAAGACTGGCCCATCAGAAACACAGTCTTTAGCTATGAATATGTTCAATTATTTAGTTCACTTTTAAGTGGCTTTATCGAGGGAAATAACCGAGTTATAGTTGCGATGAAAGGAGGAACGCCGAATTAAGATAGTGGCAAAACAACACTCACATTTTCCTCTGCCTCTTTATGTCATTTCGTCTATATATTTATGTGTTTTAAATAAAATATAATAAAACTCTTAAATCAATAGAAGTCACCACATTAGTGAAAGACTATATTTTTCTTTGGTGGTGTGGTAATTATTCGCTTATCGCAATGTTATTATTAAATAATTCTCATACACTAAAAAATATGTGCACTAGTTATTTATGAAAACAAGCCTCGAGACAAATACATTCCACTTTTACATGTAATGGGATAAGAACAATTTCCTAAAATAATTGCTTTTTCCCCCCTAAACGTGACAGGCTATCAATTACCGTCAGTATATCACCACAGTAGGGAAAAAAACTCCTAGTGAGAGAAACACTTTAGGTTACACTTTATTAATGTTTATTTGCTTTCCCCCCTCCCAGATGCTTGTGGCCTCTCAGATGTGGCCCATGTGGAAAGTTTGCAGGAGAAGTCCCAGTGCGCCCTGGAGGAATATGTCCGGAGCCAGTATCCCAACCAGCCAACACGGTTTGGGAAATTGTTACTCCGCTTGCCTTCCCTCCGCACAGTCTCTTCCTCGGTCATAGAACAATTATTTTTCGTCCGATTGGTAGGTAAAACCCCAATTGAAACTCTCATCAGGGATATGTTGCTTTCGGGGAGCAGTTTTAACTGGCCTTACATGTCAATTCAGTAAACCAAGAAGGAGACGAACAAACAAAAGGTGGGGTTGGGGGACTGCGAGACTACAAAGATTATAGCTGCTTTTGTGAAAGGAATAAAAAACCAACCGGCTGTTACACGGGGCTGGCTTTCATGAAGAAAGACATTGACGTAAATGACTGTGAATTCCCCCCTACTCCAAAAAAATTGAGACATCCACTGAACTTTCAAAATGGCAGATACAAGCTCCCAGTGTTCATGCAGAACAACCTGCTCCGATTCATTTTTTTAATGAAAGAAGAAAATGAGGAAAAAAAGGAAAGGGGATTTTGTTGATCCTTATAAGGAAAATTTAAGTATTAAGTGCATTTAAAAATGATAATTTGGGTAAAAAGAAAAAAAACTGGAGAAAGGGAAAATAAGAAACGTGAATTTCCATTTCTCAAATGACTTGTCCTGTGTCCATGTATAGCTGTGTTTTGTACTTTCTTTGTTCCTCCTTTCTGGTTCCAAACCGGCCTATGTGATTTCTGTAGTACAGGTGGTGTTATTTTCTAAGACAATGATTTATTTTGAAAAGGTGTAAAAAAATAAAAATAAAAAAAGTTCTAAAAAGAATTAAAACCACAGCAATAGGAGTATAGGCTAATAATCTATAGGCTTAATGCTGCAAGCGCACTTATATTCTTAGGATGACCAATACCATCTGGGAAAAGGGAGTTTTTGTTCAACTTTATGACCCAGCGGAAACATTTTTGCTCTTTAGTAATATGAAGTTACACAATTCAGTTTGTTTTCGGAAATTTTTTGCAGAAAAGTCTTCCCCATTTCCTCCAGCTTTGAATAGTTGGAATATGTTCTCCAATTGGATACAATGAAAAAAATCCTACAAGTTGCCTATCCTGCTGTTAGAAAGGTACCTACAGGTTGCTCTTAATGTGTTGGATGTGCATTCAAGGGCGTTTGCAGTGGCTCAAACTGCACTAAAAAGCATAAGTGACTTGTTTAAATAAAAAAAGAAATGGGCGAGGTCAAGGGTCATAAAAGTTTGAAGCCTAGCCAGAGTAGTGTTTAATAGCAGTATTATTAAAACGTCCCTGAAATGTCAACCTTTATTCACTTCAAGCATTAAGTGCCTGACAAGCATGATGTGATTTCTCATCAAAACGTTGTTAAAGTAGGCCGACAACATTTTGGAGGAACACAATTAGATTTGAAACTTCAGTTGTGTATTTCACTTGAAAAACACTGATTAGAGGCAGTATTCTTGTAAATATAGGTCAATTCATTTCAACGAGTTTTTCCTTTATACAAAGTATATGTGATTAAGAAAAATCTGTGGTTGCCATTTTTTTCTCGGTAATACAACGTCTTCAAAATTGAGTGGCAGACTTAGCTAGTAGCACTGAAATTTATGTTTTTAATGTATATACATATTACTACAAATGTTTTCTTTTTCATGTATATTTAGACTGTGAATGCATGGCCACAGGTCGCTAACCTATTTTACCTTTGATATATAAATGTAAATGTTTTCTCTCTCTTTTTTGACTGTATAGATATAATCTGTGCATTCAGTACACTAGCCCTTGTATTTAAAGAAACAAAAAAGAAAAGAAACGACGTTCATTATTAGGCTACAGACTTAAACAGGGTGAGCAGGTTTGAGAAAAGGAGTTGCTATTTTAACTTTAGTGTTATTGCTCCTTTGGTCTTTGACAGGTGCCGTGGTGTGCGTGTGCGTGAACGTGTGTGGGCGCGCGCGCGCGCGTGTGTGAGAACGTGTGCGTGCGTGCGTGTGTGTATTTGGAAGCTAGCAATTTTGTCCTTGTTTTGAGGCTTTTCTTCAACACACACAAAAACACCATGTTGTGGTTGAATTAAAAGGGATCACTGATTGAACACTGATCTTTGGCTGTTCGTAGCCACATATGGACCAGAGAATGATACATGATTGTAATTATGAACAGTTTAAACTGACCCACGTTTTTATATAAATATATAAAAATATATGACTGCAGGGTATTGATAACGTATAGATACTTTTTTTATGATTATTATTATTAATTGCAAGTGATATATGTGAGTGTGTGTGAAAGTTTATAGTTGAACACAATTCTTGTTTGTTTGTGTTAGCTTATTGTAAACAAGCATTCTGCTGTAAATTTGTTCTTGGTATTAAATTATAATTTATGAATTTGAAACGACAAGTTTTTCCATGTTTTATTACTTCCCAAACGTACGTGTGAACTTTTCCGTGTGTGTGTGTGTGTGTGTGTGTGTGTGTGTGTGCGCGCATGTGTGTGTGTGTGTGTTTGCGCATGTGTGTGTGCACATGTGTATGTACGCGCGTGTGTGTGTGTGTGTGCTAGGTTGGAGGGGGGAGAGTGGAGTCACTTTGCCCCATGAAAATGATTAATGAATTACAAAATAATTAATCAGTCAGCCAACAGGCCAGATCAACGCCTTCACTTTTTGCTACAAGGTTAAGATATTATATAAGATATTTTCTATAAAAATGCTGATCAGTAACGTAGCCTATAAGACTGAAAATAATGCATTGAAGACTGATGTCGGTAAAAATTCAGAAATAGTACACATCAGTTGTAATAAAACGCCCCGCCTCAACATATAGTAACATTTCCTAACAGTAGACCCCCCTCTCACACGGGACATAGTGGAGGATACCCAACCCAGCTTCCCCACCGCAGAGAACAGTTTCACCTTTGGACGCTCATGCAAATATTGACGGCATGAATTCATAAAGCATAAACGGTAGCATTCAAATAATATACATTATATTGACAGGAATTTAAACCTCTAAATTTTCTTTTGAAAATCCAGTTCCTTTCTTTTGATATAACTGTCTGTTCTTTGCGTTACGGTTATGGTCTACATTTTATTTTTAACGGAATCACTGAGCTTGATTGACAGGAAGTTGCTGAAAGCTACACATTTGAACTATTCAATCTTAAATGAAGAAATGTGTGAATATCCAAGAAGTGGACGTGATGGGTTTACATGTCAATCATTTACGCACGTGATATAATGCTATACACCTTTGGCTTACCCTTAATTATTAGTAGTATTGGCTGATTTGAGAGTTAGGCCTGAAATAGAATTAGCCTTGTGGTACAGAGGCTTAATCAGGATAGGTATGGAAGCCAACTCCACCACGGTTTCTGCTGCTGCTGCTGCTGCTGCTGCTGCTGCTGCTGCTGCTGCTGCTGCTGCTGGTGTGTGTGTGTGTGTGTGTTGTGTGTGTGTGTGTGTGTGTGTGTGTGTGTGTGTGTGTGTGTGTGTGTGTGTGTTGGGGGGGTGTTTTTGTTGCTGTTGATAATGATAAAAATGATGATTATGATGTGACGCTGATGGTCTTTCATCCTCGGCTTCTCGCTGAAAGCGCTATTTATCCACACAGTGCTGCTTCCACTGCTTGTCCAACCAAACTGTCTCTGAGGTATCACACTGAGGCCAATCTGAACCCCATATTGATAATTAAAGGCAAACATTCCACTACCGTGAGCCAAAATGATTTCATTGAACCAAGTATTTACAGAATGCCCGTAAAGAAAAATACAAACTCACTTCAGTATCCTTCAAAATATCAGCACACGAGGGCTTGGTCTAAAACACACTGAAACAATGAGTGGAGCTTCAGAATGGGTTTGGATGGATCTCGACACTGACCGGGCTGATTTTAGTTGACAGAGCGTGATGTATATGCTGAACTCAATGATTTGTACTTCTGCTCATTTATTAGCATTGTACAAAAAGACTAATGAGGTGTAACTCGCTGCAACGTCACTTTTATTTACGTCTGTGTGACGTGAGAACTTTTTGACACGCGAGCACGTACCCCCCACCCAAAATAATCTACAGGGTGCGGATGATGCTGCGGGGCCGAGGTGTGCGTACAGTAGAGTCTGTGCTGATGATCGGCGGTGGTTGGCGTTTACGCACTGAAGCTGAGAACTTATTCCGGGCTCATGGGCTATTAGTAGGTCTATTTGTTTAATAAGATAAGAATATGGTTTGCAGTCTCGCTCTTCCTCTGTCTCTTTCACACAGACACGTACACACAGACACACATACGTGCACTCACACATGCACGCCAGCACAGTTAAGCGACAAATATGTACATTATGTGCACCTTGGCACTATCACGATGACAAATTAGCCCATGCAGCGTGCGCTTTATTGCATACATAGGTTGAGGCACCGCTGCTCATTTACAATGTATCACATAAGTCAAACGCATAGCAAGATGTGGCATATGTTCCTTATTTTAGTACATCAGCTTTAAAGAAAACATATTCATATTATTATGATTGTCATTTGTCGTCTCTAACAAATCTCTACTACATAGTGATAAAGCCTGAACCCACTACAAAAGTGTTTTTTTTTTCATTTTGAATTTGTCTTCATTTTTCAACTTTACATTTTTATGTTTTCTGAACATTTTCCCACTTTATCTTTCGCCATTAAAACAAATTGTCCCTCACTTCAACTTAGTGCACAAGGCTTCCTGCATTCTGCCCATAAATGTAAGAAAATTGTGCCATCTACCCGCTAACCCCGGAACTGTAGCTCCAAGACCTTGAAGACCTCGGCTCACTTTAACACAAAGGGAAAAGCGACAAGCGCTGCACACGCTGGCGCCTCCTCGCACATCCACGACAGCAGCTGCCGACTGCTATTAGGCTGTAACTTTACAAGAAATGTGTGTTTTAAGCACCTGTCATCCACTCTGTATCCCACTGCGTCTGTCTGTGTGTGAATGGAAAAGGTAGTGTGTGGCCACTGGACACGAGAGTCCCCATTTGATGTTGTAGTTGTTAACATGATCAGAAGGAGCAGGGGTTAGAGAAAAAGGCAGGAGTCTATTTGGGAGGCTTGTATTAAAATAAAATTACATTAAGGGATAACCCTGAATTTTGCTCTAAATTGTTGCACATCATATGTGACCCGCGGCCATAATTTATAACGCTGAGCAAAAAATATGATCATGTTGTTGACAACACCAGCGCCTTTTTGTCCCTTGATATTGGATATAAGCGCTTTTGGGAGTTGTAGAGAAAATATTTATAGGCACTGCGTTCGACCTCCTGAGTTCATGTAGTGCATATTACACACTTGTTTGCAACACAACGTCCACATATAAAAAAACTAGTGATAGCTAAAGCCCCTTTAAATAAGGATTTGTCCTATTTAACCAAACCTCTCCTCTTCATGGAGTTTTCATTTGCGAGGAAGAAGAGAAATTGAGAAAAAAAAGTTCAGTTGAAAAAAAAGAAAAAACACTGCCAGACTTTCAAAAGGGGCACAGCGCTTTGTGATGATATAAATAGGGGAGATAAAGACAACTGCAGCTGATGTAGTGCAAGACTGTGAATATACCCCATGTTGAATTTCGCCCCATTTTGAGGAGCCTATTTCACTTCTTTTAACCCAAGCGCGCTCACGGTGAGCCTTTCAATGCCAGGAAAGCAGGCAACATTTCATATGATAGCTTGAATATTGCATGCCAAATAAATCCAAACGCAAGATACTATTCGACCACTGCTTCATGGCTGGCGCTTATAGTTTATAATATTAAAATTAGATATTTATATATATTATATATATTTATAGCCGAATGAGGACTAAACTTTCCTGGAGAAGCGGGCCAGTGAGGGTAGGACTCAAATAATGACATGCCCAGTGGTTTAAAGCACAGAGACAGAACGTTTTTAAAGCATGCAGTTTGATTTGTGCTAATATACACGATCACACACAGAGAGGGAAGGACCGAGACGAGTGGTGAGCCAGAGGGATGATTTGAAGAGACCGCAAACACTCTCCTGGATATTAGACAGCCCCCCAGCCTCCCAAAACCCGAACACATTATTTCATCAGGACTACTTCATAGGTATTGATCGATATAGGCCTACATCTTGTATCGATTTGTTACTTGGGGTACATAGATACTTTATTAAGATCCCCATTAGGTGCACCGCAGTAGTTGTCAGTCTTCCAGGGGTCGCAGTATTCAAGTTACAGCCTCGTCACTCTCAAATAGTTTGGAGTAGGACCCTGCATGTGACCACAACTCAGGTTTTACGCACACATTAAGTCAGAGATCACGTGCGAGGCCCCTCTGTCTGTGTGTGTGTGTGTGTGTGTGTGTGTGTGTGTGTGAAATGGCTGAGTAAGACATCTTAATTGACAGTGTCAGTTGTGCAGGTCTATTTACTCATCGTTCCCCTCTATACGAGCGTGCAGGTTCATGCCTGTTGATGAGCGCGTGTGTGGTGCGGGCAGATCAAGCTACAACATGATGATGATGCTGCTTGCCTCTGTGATGATGATAATATTGAAGACATTGGACATTAGCTTATGCGGATGCAAATGCCGCATACATTGCCCAAATAAGTGCTAAATGTGTAATCAATTTTGCATTAATTAGGCGGGCAGGCCTGCCTTTCTTCGCTTGTGTCCCTCCGCTCACGGCTCTGCACTCACCGCACCGCTGATGGAGATGTTTCCTGTTTTCTTCCCTGTAACTGCTCATTCTCATTGTGTGTGGGGGTGCGTGTGTGTGTGTGTTTTACCGAAACTTCAAACACGCACTCGGCAAAGCTCCCTCAAACTGTGAAATTAATTTGGCGTAATTCTGGTCGATGCTGGTGGAAGACTGAAGGTGCTTAAACAAAACAAAAAACTCACACCCTGAGCGTTATCTCTCGTCCAGTCTTCATCACCATCACCATCACCATCCCTGTTATTATTATCATCATCATTTGCAGCTCTAACACAATGAGCAACAGCCTACACGTTCACATATTCCACAGGTGAAAAACGGCAGATCAAATTAATTTTAACTTTTCCTAATAATCATTAGAAAACTCCTCATGTAGGCTACAATTTGATGCGGGTATTTTTTAGTATGGCAAACAAGTTAAGTCTCATCATTAGAAATCAGAGTCTCGTGAGGTTTAATTTATTTACTTTCTTGTGGCGGATTGTTGTTTCGTTGTTCATTGACATGGCACAGGAGGTGCGCCTGTCATTTCTGCAGAACGGAGCTTTCTGAGCATCTCACAGGGAACTCTGAGCGAACAGCAGACGTATTAAAACACGGAAATACAAAGGCCTGCGAACAGTTCAGCTCAACTTCTGTACGCCCAAGACCGAGTTTTTACGCATAATATAGTTGCGTTTTTTTCTACTGTCTGTAATTAATGTAGAAGTGGACATTTGCTGCCTTGATCAGATTTGATTTGGAAAAAAAGATTCTTCATGTCGCGTTGTATATAACATGTTTAAATAAAGTTCAAGTAAAAAATATGGAATACATTTATTGTTGACCTTACATCTATCTACCACCCACTCATATTTTCAAGGGAATCTCCACAGCTCCGGTTATGCTGGATTGTGTTACTCCTTTCTGTGTTTCCCCCTTCAGATGTTTCGCTTGTTGCGAAAACAGTCCCCATAATGTTGAAAATAGATTCCCCCCCCCCATGTTCAAGCTGACCTAACGTTCATTTTAAGACAATTGTGTGTGAACAACTCTTCTCATGTTCTGTTCGGATTCTTTCGCTCCCAATTCACGAGCTCCCGCGTAGAAACGCGCTGCATGTCCTACCTGCTTGATAAGCTTTTTTTTGTCACAGGGACCCACATCTGCACTTTCTGTGGCTTGATGGGGTTTTGTACAGACTGTCCATAAACAGACTACAGCCGAGAAGCTGAAATCCAGGATCACCAAATGATTACATCCTGTAAATGCACAACTGCAAACCAATCAGGACCCACAAGAGAAATTAAACGAGTTCTCTGATTTCTGGAGGACCCTGTTTATCTCCCTCGGTGACCCACGAGCGTCCCGGGACCTCAGATTGGGAACTAGTGTATAGCCTATGTGATCATATTGTTGAATTAGATTACAGTGAAATGACAGTATTGCTCAAGTTGCTGAGGACGCGCTGCAACCCCCCTCCCTTCTCATCTCACTGATCCCCGCAGGTCCCGGGACCGCTCCGGGACCCCCTTGCACTAATGAACAGCGATAACACATATAACTGGTGGACGCCAAAAGACAGCAGCATGCAGGCTGTTGTCATAGCTGGCTGTGCACACAGAAATCGGTCAACCTTATGAGAGGACAAATCTTCACGGAGGGTCTCAGTCAGCAGACGGAAGGTGCAGGAATATCTGCCGCAGCAGCGAGATGGCGCTGTTCTGCACGTTTAACCTCAGCTGTGCTCCGGTGCCCCGACTGGCTATTATGTGTTACATGTCTAACTAGATTTCTCTCTTTCTTCCTTTTGTTTTACTGGGACATGGCGCCATCAAAAAAAGTAAAAATATATATAAAAATAAAAAAAAAACATGCCGTGGCAGTGCGATGAGGCTTTGAGACTGTTTGAGTTGTGAATTTCACCTGTTTTAGTGACAATTTGAATTGACATTGTGGCATTTATTTTAGATGATGACCAAGGCCTATTCTATCACTTATTGATAAATTCATTGAAAATGGAAAATGAAATTAACAGATAAAACACAAAAGTGACAAAGGACAGTGGAGATAGAGTTCAGTTAGTTCATGTGTTGAACAATCAGCTCAACATACCTTCATGAACTGATGTCTCCAGAGCCGGCATCATCAAGGGTATTTTCATTCTATAAATCACATGCTCTTGATAATTATTTTGTAACAGTCTGATCTGTCACATGGGTCTCTGTCTCATGTATCGAATATTATTTTACACGTCTCATAGATTTGTTTTTAGACCATCGAACACTCTGTATATTTACTAATACGAGTATGCGCTAAAAGCTTTGAAATATCGGACACATTTTCCCCAGTAGTTTCCATATTATCACAACTTTTTTTCAAGCTGTACAGCTAACACCATGTTCTGCTGTCACCAGTTTCTAATACTCCTTTAATTCACTTATTTCTTTATGAGGAAATGTGGTTTCTGATTTCATCTGTGACCCTGTTCTCTTTGTTGGAGGTGATCGTGACAACGGCTTGCTAAGGACGGTTATTCTCTCATCAAACAAAAATGTAAAATCAGCACGATGTTGTTCTTAATTCCTAATACTGATATTAATCCCTTTTGATACAATCAATTTTTTTTTGCTTACATTACTGAAAATAAAACAAGGTAATTCTGGTGTAGTTTTCGTTTTTAATTTGCTTTTTATTGGATGCTTAACTCTTCTGCATAGTCTTCAAAAGTGGTAATGCAATTAATATAAGCGGTTGTATTTGACTGACAGCTAATTGTTTTAATTTTATTACTTTCACTACAGCAAAATGCATTATAAATTAAAGCTCCAAACTCAACTGAACTGGTTCAATTAACCAAGGTGATAAGGATTTTTAACCTGAACATCTGAACTGAAGGATGCTAAAATGAATCTCCTGCAGGCACGTTACATTTAGTATAACAGATTTAATAATAATTAACAATATTTGGTAAATTACTATGACCACTCGGTATTACATACACTCCCAACTGTACAACTACTATTGGGTTTGCCACAATATAAATACTTTAATGTAATAAAATGAACAAAATCACGTGAAGAAGGTATTTTATTACAAACTTTTCATTTTCTTAATAGAACTTGTGTACAGAGGGTTAGGAGAGGGAAGGAGTTTCCTGGAGCCACTTCGTAATGTGGACTCGGTGATCAAGCTCCCTGAAGCCTTGGCCAGTCCTCGGACCTTTACAACTATGTGTAAACAAGTTGTCAGTTTGGGAATAAGCTTCTTTACTTTATTATTGGAATGAAAATTTCATCTCCCAAGCTTAGATTAGGCAGAGGAGTTCTTTCTCTCTTCTTTTTCTCTTCTTCTTCTTTTTTTCGTTCCTTGTCATCGGTGGGGCTGGACTTTGGTGGACAATAATGCGGCAATTGTTGATGCTTTGTGACCCATAAAATTTGAGGGTGGCTATTCTGGCTTTGGTATGTAATTATGCAAAACACTTTGCATAAAGACTTGCCATCCGATCTAATGATAGAGCCTGCAGTCTCATTTCCAGAGAGGGAGGCACTGGAAAAGCCTGCACTCCGAGTGACGGAGGAAAAGCTGCCACAATAAAACCAAGACAAACTGCACTTAAGAATACATTCTATTGTTCAGGTAATTTGGTTGTGGTGTGAATATTTATAATCTAACACAATGAGAGAGTGTATTTAAATGTAACTGCTACTTACAGTATGCATGTATTTTTTGCAGATTATCTGTTTTGTTATCATACAATTATGCACATTTAGATCTTTTTTTTATTTTCTAGACACCCTCCGTGGATTCTAGAGTTGTAGTGGTGTAAAATATTTTGCTTCTGACTGTGTAATAATAAAAAAAGAAGAAATGCAAACATGAGGAGGAAGTCAACCCCATTTTACTTGATGTGTCTGCACTGAGGAGCAGATAAGCCAGGGGACACAGTTCAGGTTCATCGCTGGTATTAAGGAAACATATTTCATGGATCCCACTCAGTTTCTTGACTGCGTGGCTCTGGAAAGAATATAAACACAAGTCATATTTACTTACTTTAAGTTTAGCAAGAAATTCGATTTTTGTGCAATAAACATGGGGGGGGGAAGTGACGTAAATTACTGTAACGTACGTATATGGTGGTTTTCTTCAGAATTTCCAGGATGTTTGTTAAAAGACTGCATACTGCATGCCTTTGAGGTATGCACTATATGAGGTGTTCTGTGTGTATGCACATAATAAACACTTGTGCTGCCTGACAGAGGTGTGAATCTCCGAGCTTTTCTACCAAATGAAGTGCCAGCGGAGAGAGAAATGAAGAGATCTGCAGCTGTCAGGGGTCAGTCAGGCAGAGATTGCTTCTAGAGATCTTTTGAAAAAATCACACGTTTGAAGGCTTAGTGCTTTGCTGTCTTCGCATTTCAAGCTCAGATCAGTGGAATCAGAAAAAAAGGGAGAACATGGGTTGGAGAATTGTGATGTTGGGATGGACACGGTACGAGTGTGTTTTGGAAGGCAGGAGACGAGCCTTTTTACCTGATTCCTTAGAGGAAGGAGGAGAGCCCAACTTCTTGTTCTTACATTAAAACATGTATCACACAATTAAAGCAACAGTGTCTCTAATGTCTGTCTGTCTGTCTGTCTGTCTGTCTGTCTGTCTGTCTGTCTTTCTCTCCTCTAATTTGCTGTGTCGACAGAAATGAGTAAAGGAAAACAACACTGAAGTGTTTCATGTCTCTTCAAAGGATTCAGTTTGTTGCTGTTGGACAACCTTTATAGTTTAAACGTGTAACCTCTTTCACAGCATCGGACACTTGTGAATAATTTTGGCACAGTTTGGGCACAAAAACATAAATTATGATTTAAATTAAGACCGTTAAACACTTCATTATTAATTATTTTTAGGATATCATTTTCCACTAGCTTTGGTCACTTTGCTGAGCAACTTTAGATCCTTTTCTGATGCCTGAGCCAAACAGGATGTCTTGCTGCAGCTCGGTTGATATTTTGTCGTGATCACTTGCTGAGTCTGGGTCTTATTTGAATCAAATATATGATTGTGAAGCTTTATTGCAACTTCACAATAAAGCAGTAGAGGAAGGAACATGAGTGGGGACGTTATCACTAGGAGTATTTTATATTTATTTGTTGACTTGAGTTGTCAGAAGGGAATAATAGAGAAAATCTAATACCCACAATTTAATTTAAGGATACAATTAGATCAAGTTTTTGAGCTGCATGTTGAAAATTAAATAAAAAAATCATGAACTGGTTACTGACTTGAACCTAAAGCAGCAGAAATGTGTTTACACACACACACACCACACACACACCACACACACACACACACACACACACACACACACACACACACACACACACACACACACACACACAGCATCTTAAGGCTGTTGGGAAATGTACATTTTTATTTTATAATGTCCTCCCCCCCACATAGGCTTCAACTTTGTCATTACACAACTTTTAGGGAAAACCCTAAACTAACATGATTCTCATCAGCCTTTTAAGTATTTCTGGCTTTGTCCTGCACGTGATGTTACAGCAATGATAATATACTTACTACCAACATGATTCACATCAATACACAGACAACATTTGACATGTTTTTCGGATAAACACACATCAACAACATAATCCTTAACCTAATCTTAAAACTCCCACCATAGTATAAGAGACACAATTGGACACTTTAATTTCTAACTTGTCTGACAGTGCTCCCTCAGCAAGGACTAACGTTATTTGACAGCCAAGGTTTCAGTGTATTTGGCTCTTGAAGCATGTTTTGAACAGCGTAATAAAGTCAATCTGTTGAAGTTGAAAGAAGAGAGGAGTGAACTAAAGAGAAACTATTATTCCCAAACAGAAAAGTAACAAAGGTCAAATAAGCACATTATGACTGATTATTTGATTGATAATTTCCTTGACGTTGAGTCTTTCAGATACGACAATAAAAAAAAAGATATTTTCTTCAAGAAGCTTTTATCTTAAAACCCTCACATATTCAATCATAAGTGAGTTCTGGAGAAACATATCCTTCATAATGTGAACCCTAACTTCTGAGTGTGTTTTCGAACCGCTTCTTTTTTTCATATGCCATGTGATTTCTTTTGCTGGCTTCTTGCTGGGTAGGCAAAATATGCAAATCCCATCAGATTTATAACACTTGGTGCCTTTCAGTTGTTCATTGTTCATGTGCTTCTGCTGTGGTGTATTATTATTTTTCAAGGGTTCTCAGCAGGACATAAAAGGATCATAAGTTATTCTTCCACCTGACAAAAATACTTCATTCTCCCTCTGTTTCAAAGATGGACCTAAGTAAAAGTGATAATGACGTGATTTATTATCATCTGAATGGATGAGGGCGAGCTGATTGCTTTTGACTGAGCTTCATGCAATACTGCATATGAAACAAAATATAAATTGACAGGGAATGCGTTCGATGAAGTAAAAATTCTTTCATGTGACAGCATCACGCGCTCATTAAATCATCTGCAAAACAGGTGATACAAACAATTTCATTCAAACGACCACAAAGGAAAACCACTGGACTTCATTCATCTGAAACTGGAAATGAGAGCTGAATCCTGTCTGAAAGAAAAGTCCCTCAGTGATCTCTGAAGCTTCTTTTTTGCTGTTATTAGTTTTCCTTAAAGTTTTTTTTCCAAACTTACTAAAATGTTAATTGCATGTGTTGTTTCATAGGAGCCCATTGCATCAATCTCTGGCCTGTATTGGGATCCACTGTCCTGAACAGAAAGACCTCTGATAGACCTGGTGTTAAAGAGCTCTGATCTGGGCCGTGACAGCTTAGTCCAATCAGCCAGTTCAACATGCTGGTTTGACTGTCACTTTCAATTTTCACATGACCCTTGGTCCTAGAATGGGGGATAAGTGGCAGAAAGTAGGACTGAAAGCCCATATTATTGGTCTGACAGCTTCACTCATCTGAAAGTAATGCAAAATGCAGTTCATATTTATACTCTGACCTTATGCTCAAACAGGGAATCTACTGTATCTGCATGTTAGGTGCTGAGACAAAGGCCAAATTGGTGGATTCCTGCAGCATGCTTTGTCAAATTGCATGTTATTTTCTTTCTAATTATTCAGCAGATGTAACTGAAAGAACAAGAGAGCAACTGTTGCTTTACGAGTTTTTAAATGGTATTTAGACAAAACACATGGAGCGTTTTTAGGTGCGTTTCACTTCATGGTTCAAGTGACCAGCAGGTACGTACAACATGTGGCTTTTTTTCATATACAATTATGAAAACATGATGTGGCTACACATGCACAGCTGATCATATTCTCAATATCCCTCTGGAAATGTTTTATCTGAGTCGTATTTATGCTCATGTAGGTCATAAAAGAAGAGTGCTATCAGTGGTGGCGGATGTGGTCATTATCAGACATGGTGCTAGACAGGAGGGAGGGGTTCATTGTTCAGTGTGCTGCCTCTTCCCAGTCACTGAATAAGGTGTGTTCATTGTTCAGTCTCTCTGTGTGAAAGCCACGGTCTCCAGTTTTTCAGCCAGTGTTGTTACTGTGCTCCATACGGCGTCGCACACAATGTGGCGACTATGAAATAGTGTAATTTGTAAAACACTGAATAAATAAATGAACAAAAAAGGTTGTAAATGAAAGAAATTGAAATTGCTGCATCACCTCCCACCATGAAAACAACCACAATATTACAGTAATTTATATTAAGACTGCAAATGAATAATTATTTTGGTTTAAAAAAAATAATAAGATGTTCTCTCATCAAACCTAGGGCATTAAAAATGTTAAATATCTCTCAAAAGAACATTCAGCTTGGGCATGATGGACATGAATGAGTAAAAACACTGTCAGCTACTTGTCATAATTCAGTGATATCGCTGTGTGGCTTTTTGTCATAACTCCAGCAGCAAACAAGGAGAGTTGGGTGATGGAGCAGTAAAGGTTGTTGTTGGTGTTTTAGTCTCCTGTATAATCCACACTTCATGTCCCCTGCCTGCCCTCCTAATCCTTTGGCATGTGTTGGTGACATCACATGGCTACTGGCTCCAAGTTCTTGTCCCCCTGCAACTGTCATTAACTCTGTGAACAAATGAATAATGACTGGGAGACTCGCTGGCTCCCACTACTGACCCTGGGTATTATTAGAATGACCTCTCTTTGGCTTGACCAAAAAAACCTTTTTGATATCATTGCTGGAAGTACACTAGGAATGATGGCCTGTCTGCCGGCGGGGGGAAAGCCGAGCATTACACATGGGAGGGTGGGGGGTTGGGGGGGTGGGGGGGTGATGCCGGCGGAACCACCAATGTCGTGTAAACCTATACTTTGCTCTCACTGCTGCTTCATGAATACTTAATTAGAGAACACAACCTGAAATACACGACTCACAAGTTGCCTGACCTCTCTTTACCAACAATGCACAATATTTGGGTTTGGCTGGGTGACATGGTCAGATGACATGTTTCACTGTAAAGGAGAGCCATTTGGGAATCTTGTCGCAGTTAGCTGTGTGATATCATCTGTGCAGAGAGAGGAGAGGATCAGTCAGGTGTGGCTGTGGGAGGAAGCATCTCCATATGTCACAGAGATGGTTCTCATAAGAACATGCTGGAAAGCACATGCTGATAGTGATCACAGCCTGCAGGCACATGAGTGTGATTTATTGTCAGCTGCAGTGGTGGAAAGTAACTAAGTACATTTACTCAGCTACTGTATTTAGGTGAAATTTTGAGGTACATGTATATCATATTAATATACTTTTTACATTTATTTCACCGCATTTATTTTTGAACTACTTGCAGATGTACATTTAACACACAAAACATGTTTGTATACATGTAATATGCATTGTTTTAGATTAAACGATGCAACAGTGTGCAGTCAGCGTTGCCTCAGCCAACTACAAAATGAAATTCTGTATCAATGTCAATGTATCAATAATAATAATACAATAATATAATAATCTGATGCAGTAATGTAACACTCCCCATGGGGCCATTCTCCATGATACGTAAGCTACTTTTGCTTTTGATACTTTATGTACATAATTTTATGTAATAAAACACTAATGTAAACAGAAAGAATAAAAGATTAGATTTGGTGTGTTGGCACTGTGATGTAAAATGACAGTGTAACATGAGATTGACTATATTAAACTGTGGTGGAATGTAACTAAGTATACCTACTCAAGTATTGTGCATATGTACATGCTAACTTCCATTAGATTTTCAGAGAGATATGTTGTACTTTTAGCAATGCATTTATTAGTTACTTCATAGGTGAATAATCCACATACATACATGAATGCATTAGAAATAATAATAATAATCCAATTGCATAATAAGGACTATGGTAATATAACATTCACAAGGGTCTTTTTCTTAATTATGAGTACTTTTGATACTTTAAGTACATTTTGCTAATAATACGTACATTCTATGATGACATTTTCGATGCCTTTTCTATGTGAAGTACTGCTTTTTTTTTTTTTTTTTTACTAAAGTAAAGGAGGTAAATGATATTCCCCAACTTGTAATTTTGCATAAAAACATGTTGGTGAAAGAGCCTCCTGCTCTTTAGAAAAAAAGGGTAGACTACTTGGTATTCCTCTAATTACAAAGCTCTACAGCAGCCAATAGGAAACGAGACATGCACTTTAACACATAATGTAAACATCCGGACACATTTTAACGCCTACTTTGCCTGTTTTCTAAATACAGTTTTTTACGATTGCCATGACAATTTTTTCAATACTTTTAAAAACTTTCCTAAACTCTTAATACAGTTAGCACAACATCTGTCTGTGTAGGCTATACAATGAACACATTTCTTGTTACTTTGACACAAAATGCTTACAGTTAACACACATTTAAAATGCTTGAACTTCTTTTGTCACTGTATGTCAGAACTGATAACATCATGATCACATCATGTTCTAAACTTAGGCTAAAGTCAAAGAAAACAGCTGTTCATATTGTACATTGAAACACAAATATATTCCCTGCATTTTAATTCCATTGTTACTGGAAATGAGAGAAACAGCTGATTGAAGTTATGTAACTAGATCAATCACAACTTATTCCCATCTAGGAAACACACTCAGTTGTTGAGGTTCTGTCAATCGCATGATCATCAGTTTTTACAGAATTCTTTATGTGTTACAATAAGTGAGTGTTGTACTTTGACAGCAATTACAGTAACCAAAGTCACATTCCTTGTTGATACTGATATGTTAGAGTAGTAAATACAGTAAAAGAAGACCTATTTGGTCTGATTTTGTGCGGAAAAGGAACAATACAATACACAAGATGAACAGATGAACACAAAGAAAGTAAGAAGAATTCCTGCACGAGGGAGAGGAAGACGAGTACCAGGACAGTTGTGTCATTGTTTCCTTTTTCCTTACTGTGAACCTTACATTCTCTAAAGCTACTCTGAGATGGGTCATTCATTTTTGTAATGGAGCTCAGCGCAAATTCCTTCAGGAAGACTTCTAAATGAACTTCAATCACCATCATCGCACCCTTAAAATATTCAGCTGTTTAAATGCGTTCACTTTTCAGTTAACCAACCAGAATTGGCCACGAAATTCATGATCCTACCACAGCATGACATCCTGCTTTAAAAGTCTTCTCTCCTTGCTATCAGCTGTCTTCGCAGGCAAACGTGCAACCCTCCTCCGCCCCTTCCACCTCCGGGCTTCACCAGCCACGGCAACCTGAGTCCCTTTCCGGAAGACAGCTCCTTCGGTCGCTCTCCGGGTTCCTTCTCCACCATCACCAGTGTCTTTAGGCTCCATCGGGGGGAATATGTCTGGCTTCTCTACCCCTTCAAAATATGTTTAACGATGGAGTCTAATTCCCGAAGACTTTATACATTTCTTATCATGTACAATAAATCTTTGCATATCTACAACGAAGTCTCTCCGGATTTAATTGAATTTCTGCAACAAAAGAAACTAAATGTATTAAACACAACAAAACAAAAATGTAGAGAGGCTTTAAGAGAAACTGCAGTGTAAAACACAATATATGGTCAATACAAAATCCTATTATCTATTGTAGGAGGGCAAACCTGACAAATGTAAAATAATGCAGTTTATTATTTCACCTGATATTAGTGTTTTTATGAAATTGGGCTATGACTGACTAAATGTTCCTGTTGGAGGAGAACATGTGTTAGTATTTTTGGAAGAATTATGGGATTTTGAGACATGTTTGCAGTGTTTTGGTAGACATGGTGCATATATTGTATTTTGAAAATTAGTGTTGAAGTTTAGTTTACAATGTGTGATTTTGAGCATAAAGTTAACCATTTTTTTTTGCCAGTTGTGTGTTGTAGGTGTGTGTTAAGAATTTAGGAAAATTGTTAAAAGTACTGAAAAAATTGTCATAGCAATCGTAAAAAACTGTAAGCACTAAGATAATTAAAGGAATGAATAAATGAGCGGAATAAAAACTGTCATATTGTTAATCTTACCGTCTGTAATGGAGGGTCCGTCCCTAAAGGAACAATGACAGAGACGTATGGAGTCTGTAGCTATTTGTGGACTGCGCACAGAACGAATAAATACCTGAGACGTAAGGTAGACAGAAGCTGGCTGATGTAATCAGTGCTGCCACATCGAGGGCTCTCCATCATTACAATCTGTGGATTGCAATAAAAGTTCCCAGAATTGCACTGAGCAACCCAATCTAAACCAATAGACAATCACAGCCTCTGATCTCAGTACCAATTGAGGCATATCCCAGCTGAATGTCTCAGAAATTAGACCTACTTGGTGTGTTCATGATCCCGAGATGGACAGAGGCAGGTGATTTCCCTCGCTCTCTCTCTCTCTTCAGCATCAATCAATAAGCTTCAAAAGGTTTGTTATTTACAACACTTTATCTTGGGACGAATTTTACACAGCTTTGCACGAGCCCGAGAGATCAAATTAAGTCGCTATTAAAGGGTGACAATTAGTGGTTTGGTTATTTTGAAGTCACTAACGCCGCGCGACAGGAGTGGACGACCTCTGGCAGCGGAAAACAGCTGAGAGGAGGGAACCCTGCGTGTTCACCTGGGAGACTATGCTGTTGGATACAGGGCTGCAAAGCATGTGTGTTTGGAAAAGTTCCGTTTCAACATCATGAGAAATATAAATACATATATACAGAAATAAATAAATACAAATCGATCCGTTCATATACTGAGAGAAAGGAAATTATCGCAGTGGATGATGATATCATTCAAAGATTTTTTTTTTTTAAACTATATGCAGGCAAAAATGAATACATTTAGACACCACTTCCTCATTTAGTTCTTAGTAGTTACCTATTGGTTATAATCACAATCCGGAGGTGTCACAGTTTAGAGATGTGATCAGCTTGCGCACATGGCCACCACGTAAATCATTTGTCAAGATGTAACAGCTTCATTGTAGCACCGAAACCGTTTTTTTAAATGCATGAATTTATTATTATTTTTAATCACATTAAGAAGCCTGCAACCGGAATCTAACAGATCTTAGCCTAACACAACCAATTTATATTTAAAAAAACTTGAATTTTACTATAGGCTAAATATAATTCGATAATAATAATAACAATAACAGTACAATAATAATTATACTAATGCAATTATTGAAATTATAATTCAAAATAATATAAAGACATTATTATTATTTGTTCCATTTTCAGTATCGCAGTGACATGAGCCAGTTTAATGTGTATCTGGGTGCAACAGCAGGGAGAACTGAAATAATTCCCAGTGCACAGGGAGAGTTCCTCAGAGCCAGAATCTGCCTGAAATGAGTCGTGAAAAGCGACGCACTTGGAAACAGAAAACAGCAGGTTTAATGTCTGCCCAGCACCTGCCATGATTTGGACGAGCACGACGTATAAGAAGAATAAGAAGACGAAGAAGACATTTGCAATGAAAAAAGGCCAAGGATGTAAATACGTCGGGCGATAAATGTGTATGAATTTAACATGTCATAGAAAGTTTAAATGTGCTGTGCAAAGACCACATGTGACCTAGGTGACCAAGAAATGAGCAGAGTGATAATTATAGTATAGTTAATGGCTGACTGCTTTTGCCAAAAAACATTAATTGGAGCACATCACTTCTTTTAACCAGAGAAAGCATTCAGCTTGGAGGATGGATGCAGTTGTGAAAGCAGTGATGGGTACTATTGTCCAAAATTTGACCCTCTATTAACACCTCTTGGCAGCATCTGGATGCTGTCACCATGGAAGAGGACAAAAGTCATTTTCTCAACATACCAAATCCCCTCTTTTTAAATGCCTCCCCCACCAAGAAATGGGTGGAGGCCAGCCCAGAAGGCCAATCTCTTCCTTTATCACTCTCCACACTACCACCTCTCCATCCTCCCCTTTGTTTTGCAGGTGTCTCCAATTACCTGCTAATTTGCTTCTAATCTTGGCACACTTCTTGATAAACATGTTTATCCCCCCCTAAAACCAAAGTCGCTGTAAATCTGAGCAAGAGCGAACACATAGCGGTGACATTCTCCTCCGCTGTGCCATTCAACAATGCAGATTTATTAATTCCAGTGTAAAAGTATTGCAACCCATGTGAAGTGCGGAGTGTCTCTCAGTGATAGATGCAGGTTGTTGGGCGGCATTTCATTATGAATTTTCTTGGTGAAAGATGAGTGCCAAGGACCAGTCAATTCAACATAGACACCAAGAGAGAAAGAGTGTTGCTAAGAGACAGGGATGCTGCACAACTTCCATCAGGAGCTTGACTCTGACCTTATGTAAATAAGCTTTTGCCAAATCTTTTGTGTGAAAGCAACCGCTATATCACTAATACCTGGCCTAAAAAGATGCTTTAATATCTAAATTCCTCTTCGATAGACAAAATGCACTTTAGAAAGTGTACCAGTGCAATAAATCCAGACCCCAGCACACTTAGTTACTTAGTTATAAAAGGAATGACTAAATGTCTGAATGAAATATACAAATGAAGACTGGGGGTTGCTGCAATAAACCTTTAATTGAATTTGTCTGTCTGCTATGAATGTGTTTTTTTTTCCTAAAAAGAATGATCTGAAAACTGTAATCTTATTTAGGAGTTGACGTGTGTGGCCATGTGTATAAAAATTCAACACCAAACAGTATATTAAATTTAATCAGAAGACATTGTAAATTGTCTATTATAAACTGTTATTTGTCTATATGTTAAAATCTCCTTGATAAACCAGAAGCATGACATTTAGCAGGAAGTGCATGGATTATTCACATGTGAGACATCAACACGGTGCAGTTTTCTTGACCTGTATGTCATTTAACACAAGAATGATAATGATGGTTTTGGGGGGGGGGGGGGGGGGGGGGGGGGGGGTAGATGGCTGGAGAGGCCAGCGAGGTTATGACCTGTGAAAGGGGCTGTATCAGGTTGTGGCAGGTTATCTGAAGTGGATGCTGATAATGGCCTTTTAGGCATTCCAGGTTTGATCCTTTCACCACTGAGGAGGGAGACTTAATCAATAGCCTGAGTAGATCAGTGATATGAGGTTACTGTACGAGCAACTAGTATACAGCCAAACAACAACATCGGCGCACTGGTCAATTGGTTGGACATTTGTCGGGGTCAATGCAAGAAAGAAAAAAGATCTAGTTATCAATGGGAAAATGTTACGAGCATTATGTCGCAGAGCGTTAAAAATCAAATCAATTGTATATTGATTTTACATTATGTTATTGGCTCTTTATGCAAAGAAGCACCTGGAAATGTAAAAATTATGTTCACAGCATGCCCTTCACAGATTAACTTGTGGCTACAAGAAACACAACTTCAAGGCATGGGCATAAAATAGCCATTTTAATCAAAGCTACGTGAAATATAGATCCCTTTCCTCCCGGGGTTCTTCATATTATGCAGACAGAAGAGAGAGAGGAGAGAGAATGAGAGAGAGAGAGAGAGAGAGAGAGGAGGAGAAGGAGAGAGAGAGAGAGAGGAGAGAGAGAGAAAGAGAGAGAGAGAGAGAGAGAGAAGAGAGAGAGCAATGCACTAGCGTGTTCAAAGCCAACCTTGTCAATAGTACTCACAGTGGGCTAGGGGAGTGTAATAGCACTTCCCTGATTCTACATTGATATCATATAATCCAGTGTGCCCTGTTTCAGTATCATATTTATCTAACCTGCTGGGGGACAGGGTAAGGGGGACAGTGTCCCTGCTGCTAGGAGCAGACACATTACACACTGCCTCGTGTATTCTTATTGATTACTCCCACCCCACAGCCCAGGGACCATAATTTAACTCAGCAGGCACTACAGTTAATACTGGAATTCAAACATTCCATCTACACTTCAAGAGACAAAAACAATTGACACTTTAAAAATGGCCAGGGCCTCTCTAAATGGGATCTGAAGGGAGTGGATCTCCATTTTCTGGTCTGCGCTTTTTTTCTTTCTTCCTACTTCATTCTCCTCCTGCCAGTGCGGTTATTGTATTGTTTCAGAAAAGAGCTGTGGATAGAGGGATTTAAAAGAATAACATTATGTTAAGAAATGTGTTCATTCTAAGGACACAGAGTTGTACAATTTGTTTAAACTTGAGTTCTGTTAGCTTCTCAAATATGGGGATACAATTAGAAAAAATGCCATGTTAAAAGCAAAAAGTTTGTTTTTTACTTTAACTGCATTGTTTGGAACATAAATACTGAAGGCTTGCTCAGAAGTAGGATAGCATAAAGGCAACTTAATTGAAGCTGTGTGGGCATGAGTTGCCTTGCTCAAAAGCACTAAATAGTAGTGGCAGGAAAAGCAGATGTCTCGTTCTGCATTAAGACAGAAACTGAAATAATCACTAGATTGGAACTACTACTACAGTGTGATTATACAAAGTGAGAAAGGAAATCAAGACAATTATATTGCTTTATTTTCACTTTTCTTTAAAAACTGTGATCAGTAAATACCTTGAACATCCCAAAAGCGCATGTCTATGAAAAGTGTGCTGTAGCTGGTTTGTTCTGGGAACTTACTCTAACACGTTGTCAGAGGGGCTTAGATCAAGTCATTATTCTAACTTCAACAACCCTGGTTAGCTGTCTGATCATGACTGGGTTGGTTAAAGTGGCATCCACTGACATTCATAAAGCTGTGTTAAGAGAGCTTTCAAACAGCTTTTTAAACAAGAAATGAAGCCAGTCAATATCAGTGGAAGAGTTGCTGGGGGGGTGTGATATGGACAAAATTAATATTAATATCGCAGCATTATCTTGATATTGGTGTATTATATTAAACGTTACGCTTGTATTTTTCCCATTAAGGTGAATGTATTACATTCTATACTTATATAGTATACTGTATGTTCCCAATTACATAAGGCTGGAAATTTTATTTTAGACACAAGAACTGTAAGCCATAATATCTCTGAGAATTTTTATTATTTATATGATTACACTGCATGAAAATTAAACTAATTATTGAATTATTGCCTGAAACCAACTACCATCAATAAATAAACCCCCCAAAACTGGTCATCATGCGTACAGGTAATGCCCTTACATTCAATTTAGATAATGGATCTAAAGATTATAACGAATGCTATCATGCTATTCTATATGTTGTTTCAGAGAGTGATCAAACCTGCAATATTTTGTTTTTAAAAGGATGAATGTGAAGCTCCCACTGCCATCTTTTTTAAAGCTAAAATGAGCATCAGTGGGGATTAATATGCATTAATTAAATTGACTCTGTTTCCTTTAATGAGAAGGAAAGGATTTGATGTTAATGCTGTTGATCTCACGGAGGCTTCAATCCACCTAATTAACCAGTATTTCGGCAACACACTAAAATAATCAATAAAAAAAGATATTTCATCACTGCTATAGAGTGTATGCTCAGATATTCAGATAATTAAGACACATCACATGCTAGCTCACCTTAGCAATGACAGAAATGTGTTTTTCAGTTTGGAAACAGGTTTCTTTTTTATTGGTGGAATAATCAAAACATACCTGTTTTATCTCAGCTTTTAGTCATGGTGTGGCGGCACTCACTGCTGCATCTGTGTGCTATGCAGAGATAGAGCGTCTGTGGAGGGCCAGAGAGCAGACTCCAGAGATCCATCCATCTCAATCTGAGGCTACAGCTGACACTTTACAAAGAGGTACAATTAATAAGGGCATTATCCAGCAGTAGGCAACAATAGAGTCCTAACGCAGAGACACCAACCTCGGGAGGCCCGGAGAGGAGAGAAAGGGAGCGTGTGTCTTTATGTGTGGGGGAAGGGCAAACCAATGTGCTTTAAAATGGGTGCATTACAACCAGTGTCTTCAGAACATGAATTACAATTCAATATAACTGGGCCTTATGATATACTGTATGCTACCAGCTGATTTGTGTGTGCTAAATGGGTTTTTTTCCATCCTGCACTCTTTATGCAATATTTTTTTTTTGCATCTAAAATCCTACATTTCCTAATGATGTCAATCATTTCAAATATTCCTATTTTAGCATTATATGACTGGCCTTAAACTGCCAAATTTAAGATTTAAGGGAGCTGAAAAAAAGAAAGTTACAACACAGACCCTCATTGCTGTTTGTTTGATGACAGTCGTTTACAGTTGATGACAATTTATAGAGGCATCATAAGGAGGAAATATGAGTTATGAAATACAGCATAACTGATAATGGAGCTCTCATGAAAGTGTCCTATTAGTGCAGGTTGAGTGCAGCCCTATGGTTCACAGGGGAGAGGGCGGAGACACCTCTGCACTGACATTTACAGCAATCCAGGAGTTGTTTGTGGTCATTGGACTGGAGACAAACGCTGAACCCAAAAGGTCAGAGGTCGGGGCTAAATTTCATCCACTGTGGAGGTCCCTCTGTTGGAAAAGACAAACAGAGAAAGCAGCTGAGGTGTGAAGTGTTCCTGCTGTCAGGGAAATCAATCAATCGTCATGTATAAACACAACCCAGAGCAAAGGAATACTGAGCAGAATAAATGTTGGTATAAAATTGTAAAAAAACAACAACAACAAACAAATACAGATCAATACAAAATGAACTGACATGTGAGACAACAGTCTGGGAACATATTCTTAAATAATTAACTCTAATCACTTCTAAGTCTGTTACAGTTTTTATATACGCAGTCAAGAGTCCTCCACAGTGATCGCTTTATATTTTCCTGTTCCGTGGGGAAAGGATGAGCTTGGTTATGGATTAACGCTGTGATCAATAACAAGATAGGAGTCCGGCTCTCTAAGCTGAGGAAAATTAATTCGAAATGCAGTCAAACTCTTATCGACCCAGAGCCAGGGGTTGCTTTCATTGCAGGTAGTTGATAATCCACCAATATTGTGATGAGCAGCTAATCTCTCATTTTAAATATGACCTCCAGTGCTTATAATAAAAGTTAAGACTGGCCATCGATTTGTTGTCCATGTAGCGTAGGGTCTCAGCTAGTTCTTTTTCAGCAGCAAGATTTCTTTATGTGATCTATTCCTCTGCTTTGAGTGGTAATCTTAAATTCACTTTGACTCAATTATTAACAACTTAGTGTGATCAGTGGTTCATTTGGACATTGTCAAACCCTCACTGAACTCTCAGCTCATAGTTACATTTTTTTCATTCCCAAATATTTATTTGTTCTTTTTTAAATACTTTAACACAGGAGGATCATTATTCATTATTTGGTTAAAAATCATGTTTTAACTAATTAGAAACACGTCATAGAAACAATGCAAAAGAAATTGTGATATTTGCTATGCTGTTGCAAAAAGCAGTTCATGCTGCTTTATAAGAACAATGCCCTTAATTACATTAGACAAATTAAAACTTTGCTAAACACTTAAATATCCAAAATGTAACATCATATTTGCATTCTTTTCCCACTCGACTCACAACGGCAATGCAGTTCTTAAATTGTTATAACAATTTAATTTAGTCCAAACATCCTTTGCTTTTATTTTCACTTAATTGAAGTAGCGATGAGCAAAATTAGCTAACTAGAACAGAAAAAAGTTACTTTTCCTCCTGTTTACACATTTTATACATAGTTTTTGAGAAAAATAATAATATCCACATCAGATTGTGGTCTTGATGATGGTTTTAGACAAGTATTATTCATTATGCACTAAGGCCAGTTAAATCCACAATAAGTTGTCCTTTCTAATCAACCAATCAAAGGTTGTTCCTCCATGGCAGAAGGCAGCACCTAGGATGCGACTTGGTCACCTCCAGCCAAACATTATGCATACACCTTAAAGTGGTGTTTGTGCAAGTTTAAAATCAAATGCAACACAAAGCAGGTTAATAGATGATCAACACAGCCTGACTTTAATGAGGCCTTGTTGCCCACGGCCAGGCCCAGTTCAGAATATACGGGACTTTCTCATGACTGCTCCGCTTTCTTTGATCTTGTTTGCTTTTTCCACTGCTGGGACTGTCATTGTTGGTTTTAATTACTTCACCACTAAATGGTACAGATAAAAGATAGGTGTCTGAAATTAATAAAATTTCCATAAATTTGAATCACTAACCAGTCTCATTAGCTTGTGCCTTTTGTAGTTACCAAGCTATCTTTTTCCAACTCTTAACTATATAGAATATTACTTAGGGCAGGAAATCACTTGATATGCACCATATTTTCTGATAATCAAATTCCACTGTAGGTAATTAAATGCAGCACATACTGTAGTCCTACTCCTAAGATTGAGGTCAACCTGAAAAAAATGCCAACTGTATTAAACGATACCAAAACTTATAAGTCTATTAAATTAGTCATTTCAGAGGAACACATGCATGTTGATTGTATTCAAGCTGAAATATGTAATCAAACTGTTGAAGAACCCATCTTTGATCATGTGTAATGAGTGTCAGGGCTGTGTGGTACATCTCTGGGCCACAAACTAAATGAGTTGCAATGCTGCTGGCACTTACTTGGTTGGATGGTAGTCAACTTGGCAGTAAGAGAGCTGTGGTGCATTCACATGACAAAAAAGGACAGTTACACAGAGGGGTATTTCAAGGAGAAAACACCTGTTGTTTTGATGACTTCAAATATGTTTGTATTGGAAAGTGTGGACTCTGACTTCATTTCTGATCAGAGATGTGCTTTGAATACGATCCTGACTGTCGGAATAGGTTTTGTTAATCATTGATGCAAGTATAACAATCTCTTAGTAAAATGTTTATAAGTTTCCAGTTAAACTCTTGAAGGTAAAATTGTGAATACATACATATTATATAGGCTCACAGAGCTATAAAGTCATTTTTTTTATTCAGCAAATCAATCATATTAATAATTCATTGCATTACAGCGCAAAAACTAAACATATTTTAAATATAATAAAGATATCCTTCCATCAACATCGTTTTTTTCTGTTTACATACACAGTAAAATTGAAGCTATTCTCAATTATAGCAGACCAGGTCAGACACAGGGAAGCTAGTCTTTGTTGCTTTGTGGAGCAGAGCTCTATAATCTTGTGGAGAACAGCCTATCATTACCAGGCTGTGTGGTAATAGACTGACATGGATGCTATGGGGAGCAATTGATTCCACACATCAATCAGTAGGGAAACTCATCTTAACGATTGCAGAGAAGTGGCTTGTTTGTCCTCAACATCACGATAAATGCTAACATGGAAGCAGAGCGCAATACCTGCAGCTGGATGAAGGGGTAGTTACCCATCTTAAGAAATTCATTACACTACTCCTACTTTGTTTTTTTTCTGATATTTGCAAGCATTTTTAAAATGTATGTGTGCTTTGCAGAGTGAACTCTGCTTTCAATTCAGACCATTAATCTTGACAGTATTCTTTTTTCAAACACTGGATAGCCTTGTTAATGAATTATGTCAAAGAGAGTTTCATTAATGTGGACATTTAAGTATCAAAGAGAAGCATGCATTCTTTTTTTAAATGTATTTCTTGATTTTACATTTCTAAATGTTCAATAATCCAGTTTTCTTTATGGACTTCTGAGGATTTTCTTTAAAAAAAGCAACATTGCTTTCTTCCATCACAATTGTTTCTGCTTCCTTATCCGTGGACATCTGTGCCAGTTAGTATAAAGAACGCAGCTGGATGCTGAGAATATACTATCTTCCTACTCTAAAAGGGAAGGGACCCACCTGATTAAGAAGGGCAGGGGAAAGACTTTGGCAGGCCAATGGGCGAGGTCAAGGATAGACCAGCCAGTTTCACTCCCCCACCACATTATTTTTGTATGACAGCACCACCCTAAGGTTGAAGTTCACCGAGACTTTTCATGAACAGAGCGCTTAACGTCAAACACAAGATTAAAGCGGGGGTGTCGCATCTTGGCAGGACCAAATGAAAATATCAACTGCTAAGCCCCCCTCTGAAAAGGCAGGGGACAGGTATCTAATATTAGAGAGTAAGCCTAGTTAGCAAAGGCGGCCTGCTGCTTTCCACGTTCTCAGTGGTGGTCAAAAGGCCAGGCTGGCTTTGGAATTGCTTTATTGGTGAAATATATTACAGTAGAGGCCTGCAGAACTACCTTATTAAGAAGGCAGAGAAGAGATGCCCTCATGACATATAGAAGAGAACTGAGGACATTTCCATATTACTGAATAAAATACAATCTTAGATTCTATTTCTTTTTTGCTACACAAGTCAAGCCAATAAAAATGTAGCTTGAACAAACATTTACTCTGATGTTCATTATTTAGAAATAAAAAGAGAAAGATTATTTTATTGCAATAATAGCCGTTTAATTCTTGACTGAAGTTTTAAAGTAAAAAGAAATACTGACTTAAAATCAAAACAAACCACACTGTGTGAGTTTATTTTATATTATCGAGTATTACTGTAACGTTTTTAAGTCATGCAAACTGAATTGAAAGTGAACCCAACTTTAAAAAAATATACATTTCAATACAAACAAATACATTTCAATACAAACAAACTGTCAGAGCACTGTGAGCCACAGCTCATGGCATATTTAGAATTTGAGAAAGAAGCCATTTTGCAGCAAACAAATTACTTGTTTTCTTCACTCACAGTGTAGCAACAGTAGCTGGTGCTTCAGCTCTTTAAGTGGCTTGGAAGCATAAAAGAGGCTTACCGTCTCCCCCCCCCCTTCAGCTCAGTCCACACTTAGACATCTATCTATCCATCTATCCATCCATCCATCCATCTATCTTTAAAAGTTTCTGTTGTTTCCATGGTAAACTTTGGATAATTTCATCATTTCAGAGTTTAATTTTGAACTTGTATTAGACTTAGAAGAAACACATTGTTGTATAGAAAAACCACTGGAGGAAACAGAATCCCCTTCTCACATTTAAAATACAAAGAGGCAAAGTGCGTGGCCAGAGTTCAGCCAACTTGGAGTGCGGACATAAATTAGAACGGGAGTTTGACCACATAGGAACTATGCGAGAATGATAGCAGTAATATGAAACTTATTTCTGCTGGATTCTTTTAGCAGTTTCAAATTACATTTATCCTTAATTGTATTACATATTGTGAACAAAACTAGAGTCATTTTGAGTTAAAGAGAACAAAATGTTTTGTTAAAAAAAAAAAAGGAAATTTAGAAAAATGTCCCTCACACCACTACTTCTTTTTAGTTTGACATTGTAGGTAAATAAATGGCTTAACGATATTTTTTACCATATGATCCTTGGCAATGCCTAGTTTTTTCCTGTAACATAGCACTATTTATAATCAGAAACTCTGGTAAGACATGAAGCTGATCTCGAAGGCTTTTCTATAATCCCTCCCCTGGAAGTGGTCTTTACTGGAAGGCTAGTTTGTGATGGGCTCACCCAGTAGCACAATGTTGCATTGGGATACAGCATTCAGCTTAAGCCAACTTATCAACTACATTCAAAGCACATCCATTGAGCTATGTGGGGAGACTTTTTGCAGATCTATTAAAAATACTCTTATCTGTATTTAGCATATGCTGTGTATGTCAGTGCTGGCAGCTTTAGACGGATTTACACTCAAAACACCTCAAGCTATTCTTGAGCTGAAACTACTGATAACATTCTAAAACTTCTGCAGACAAGCAGGTTTTACAAATAGATAAGTTCATTCAACATACTGTTATATCATTTGCTTTACTTATTGTCATTTTTTGGGATACAGTGACCATTTTTTTGCCCTTTTTCTGCACTGTTTCTATCTTTTTGTTCTTTTAGAAATAATTTCCACCTGCGTATAAATACAAACTGATTTAAATATTTAGCAGAAGGAGTTTGTTATTGCTTGACAGCAGAGAATAAAAAGATTGTCCCCCATCACATGCATATTAAATAACATCTCACAATGCTGCCACAACATTTATGTAGGGTCACATTTTTACTGTTGAACTGGGGTAATTATTATTTATCAATCTTTTTTTTTTTTTATTCATTTAGTAAAAAAAAAAAGAGATTGAAAGAAAAAGCTTCCAGGCTATAAAACAAACAAGACAGTCAGTATAATAGAATTGTTGTTGCTAGTTAACAAGAACTTTTGGAATCCAGCAGCAAATAATATGGAAATAATCCACGCGTGAGGCTATCAGTGCATTTCAGTGGGAAGTCCTTCAGAGGAAACGCTGGGGCAGCAGAAAGCCTCACAGTCTGGCTTTCTTTCGGATTTCTTTCTTTGCGACAGACAAGCCCTATTTATACTGCAGAGTAATTACTATTAGACCGAGGCAAGCTCATATTTACTTTAACTAAAAAGTAATTAAAGCAAAATTAGTAAAATTTCAAAAACACACATTGATTTTGGGGCTCTCTCGTGGTTTACGAGGCATTTTAATGTCAATTTACTTTTCATCAAAAGATGTTTGGATATTTTATTTATTCACAATATTAGCATGACTTACTGCTGATCTACTTTTACAGGATATTTGTTGTTCAGAAATATGTTATGCTTAAAATATTTATCTACCTATATATTTTTTCCAATTGCAAGCAAACCTTTATTTAACTCTGCTCCCTGGGCTGTAGAGGTTTGGCCTTTGAAGCGATTGAGAAAGAGCACCGTTATTCATGCAGCATTCAATGCTGAGAACTGAGACTCCAAAAACAGCAGTATCCTCTCATACCTGTTGAGAACACTTTCATCCTTAATGGGCTCATTAGCCACATTGTTAATTGAGTGCTATTCAGGCCAACATCAAAGCTAATAATAAATGTTTACTTACTTCCTTACTTCGCCAAAATAGACCCAACTGTGGCATAATGCTGCACTCTTAGAAGGTATATGCTTATAAAGGGACCTACATTTCTGAATGGACTGACATGCAAACCAAAAAAAACTCTCATCACTAAAAGTCTCACTTCACACTCTGCTTCAATTAGGGACTGCACTGCTGCAATTTGGTTGAGAAAAAAAACTTTCCTCTTCCAATTTCTTTCTTTTTTTTCTTCCAAATTACAGCGTTTTGTTTAAAACCTGTAAAATAAATGCTCTCAAACTAAAATCTAAATTTTAGTTACTATTGATTTTAAAATATGTCCAGAATGTATTACTTAATGTTCTTAATACATTAAAAATACATGGCAAATAGAACACATAATCATAATAACAATATAATAATAATGATAAAAATAATATAAATAAACTAAAATCCTTGATATTTATGTAAAGACATATTTTATTTCCTGAGTTCTTGTGCTGTAAGTTTCCTCCTCCCTCACGCTGCAGCCACATTAGTGGATAATGGGATCCGAAAATGGAAGCTAACTCATTGGAATTAAATTTATCAGCATGTGCTCAGAGGTAATAAGCTGTCAGTTATAAAATGAAGATTTGTATTTAGATATATGATAGGATGAAAAATGAATAGGCAAAATAAATGAAGCTGCTTTACAACTAAATTACTTATTTGGAGCCAACAGACCACGAAGAGAATCATGATGATGACAATGATTATTGCAGATAATATTTTCCCTATGGAGGTGAAGATAGCAAATATGAAATAATTATGTAACGCGGGCCCACAAAGAGTTAATAGTCGGGAATATTTGCAGAAATGTTTTGATAGGCCTTGAGGCAATATCAAACATTATAATGTATGAAATCTAATTAGGATTGAAGGGAGGCAGGAGGGGGGGATGTTACCCCAAGATGCACTGATCAAAACCAGACTGTCACATGGAGCATTACTGTTTATATACAGAAAATTTATAAACCACAAACATCTCCACTCAGTTTAACCATCATGACAATCAAGTCCTCAATAATGCTCATCATTGTGTAAAATTGTATAAATAAAAACTACCTATAGCATTTTTTGTTTACAGCGCTCTCACTTTAAATACAGTTACAACACTTGTGGTGGAGAAGCTGAAGATCAGTTTCAAACTAACAATTTCATCATAGCAGGATTTCTATTTTTAAAAAGGGCTGAGCTGATGAAAGCTGGTCTAAGTTACACTCAAGCTTGGGGCTAAGGCAGCTGCATTTCAATTGATTAGGTACCCATGCATGATGAAAGTTTTTTTTAAATGACACCATAGTCAAAACATTTCAAAGGAAACAATCCCTGCTGTATGCCAGGATACAGCAAATATGCCAGAAACCACATGAGAGAGTTAGATGAGAGGAAAGTGAACACAACTGGGTAAAACACAAGCAAATTCAAAAACATGAAACTAAACAATATATGACAGCAACTGTCTTATTACTGCTTATTCCCTTCTGGTTCACCAATAACTAATTTGTAGTTTGTGTTATGTGTCATTTTGTTATTTACAAATGACTTGATGGCTGTGAGTTATTATTACCTATTAATAATTAATACCTTTTGGAGCACTCTGGATGTGATGTATATGTGTGTTGACAAAAAGAAAAAGACATGATGGCCAAGATTTTAAAAGTCTATGAAAAACAAATGAACTTGAAGCTATAGAATTAAAGTGTTCACTATTTTGACAACTGCAAAACCTTTTTGTGTGCAGCAATGGTGCACAATTGAAATAATTGGAAAGCTGCTGTAGGTTTTAATATATATCACTTATTGAGAGAGAAAGAGATGATAGATATGTTCTTTCATCTGAGGAGGTTGGTGTAAACAAGCAAAGAAAAGTGTATTAAAAAATGCTGCGTCTATAGGGCTCATGTCTGATGCCTGTCAAATCATTGAAAAAAGGAAAGGTACTGTTATCAAATGCTTGGGATCAGCAATAGTGGTGGCACATCGCTGAGATGAGGTATGTCTTCCATGGGGGCAACTTGAGGGCCTTTTGTGAATTTATAGAGTACGATAAAATCAGCTTCATATTTCTCCACGAAATCGGCTGATGAAAGCAGCCTGAGAGAGAATTACATGGCAAGAGTTTTGTCACCAGACCCATAGGCTTTATAGGCTGGGAATTGAAAAGGTAATGAGAAAAGCCATGCTGCCGGTTGGCTGTGTTTAATAAGTCATCATGCCTCTATCTATTGTTAGTCGCACAGACCTCACCAAGATTGTGTTTTCACCATACTTAATACTCTGCAGCCAGCAGGCATTTCAATGGATATAATATATCCAGCACAGTGGAGCAGGCTAGCAGCTTATAGCGCAGACACCATTACACAGAGTCGTGTGATAACAGTGAACAAAGAACAAAGTCTAAAAATGAGACTGTTCTCCAGTTGCCTCTCTTCTTGAAGTATATGTGATTGCAATTAAGATAAATGGCCTCACCCAAAAGAAAAAAAACAATTCTGGGACATGGTAATTATGTGCAGAACTTACAAGTAAAATGTTCCCTCCCTGCACATTGCACATGGCAAGTAATGTCCGTGCATGCGTGCAAACACACAGCATTCAGGCAGCAGTCAACAGCAAGATAAAGAGTGACTTAAACACTGCGGTCCTCCGGACACAGAGGATGATACTCGGCAGATGTATTTTTCTCCTTAAAAAAAACAAATTGGTTCATCTCATAACTCAAACAATTTCCCGCCATTCCAGTGATCACTTTATTCTTCTCACAGATTTTCCATCTCTGAGTAGACTCAGCACATAGGCACACAAAAAACAGCCTGAAGGAAAATTTAAATATGAGCTGATGATGAATGGTTGAAGTGATTTTCTGGCAAGAATTAAAGCTTTGTAACGACACCTGACATGCATTTGATGAAAGAGAGTAGAACAAAAAAAAAATGGAAAGGACTACTTTTTACAGTTAGTGTAATTACTGTATGACACATACAATAGGCCATATTTTCCATTTTGACAGCAGACTCCAGAGATATCTTTTGTCTTTATGTCATTGCCTCTGGCTATGCATGAAAACAACACTATTACTACACTCAAACCTGGCCAAGCTGTTTGTTGTACGTCTACTTCCATGAGCAGACCTGTTTTAAAAGACAGGCTTGTCACATACTCTGATCAACAAGAGTCAGTCAGAGGGATTTCTGAACCGTGTGGAGTTTCTAACATGGAAATTGGCTTTGAACCCCATCTGCACAGGTCGGCACATTTTTGGGCAAAGCTCTGCTACTGCTGACAGGGAAAATGAACCATCAGCTCCTTATAATGTGGCCTGATTATTATCCCACTTACCCCCCACAGATTCAAACTTAGTCAATTTCTGCACCCTTTGAAATGAGGGAGGGCCTAATATATATTTTTTCAAATGGCAGTCAAATAGCCACCACTAACACAGCAATTTCAAAGTAAGAAAAAAAAATCAACAAACCACGTTTCACCACATCACACATTGTCAAATATGGGAAGAACCATCATAATTCATCTAATAATGGTCTGAATCCAAAATCAAATCTTTGTGGTGAACAAATCTTTAAGAGATCAAATGTGACTAACAGATAACTTAAAAACAAAGATGAATTTGACACTAAGATGGTTCTAAGGTTCCCTATGACAATAATTATCGGAGTACCATGTTTAAGTTTAACATAGAATCCTGGCACCATGAAATGATTAAAAAATATATCCTACCTGTGTAGAAATGTTGATTTCAGACCCCAAAACCAAAACCAAATCAAGCAAAAATAGCAAAAACAAAATAAAGTTTATATATTAGACTCTTAACAAGTGAAATGGGACTCGGACTGTGACACAAGATACAAACCAGAGAAAAGTTTGAATGTGTGAAGTGTGTTCAGCAACTTCAGGAAGGGAGCTGTCAGTGTCCAATCTGGGATGTCTTTATTTGACACGATTGGTTTTGTTAGGTTTCTTGAGTCAGTCCAGCCCGCTGGTGTCCCTTTCACTCCTAAAAGCAGCTGGGCCCTGACCCTTGCAGCACTGGCCCTCAAAGCTGAGCTCTTTTCAGTTCAGGCGTATAGGGAACCTCCCTGTTCCCTCCCACCAGCAACATCCCATTCATCTGCAGAGATAACGTTATTCATCTTGTGCATCATTGTATCCAGTTGAATGCAGAAACTATGCAGACACTCGAGTGAATTGAACTAGCGTGCGTGCATGTATTAAGGACAGGAAGGAAAAGGAGGTGTTATGTCTTAATTTCTTCATTTTGACAGAAAATACATATACAGCTTCACTTCAACCATCTTCAGCCTTTTTTTATTTTAAATTTCAGTATGAGTACTTGCAGTTTATCTAAAGTATGAAATTTGAGAAAGATGGTGTTATGATAACATATTGAGGCTTTTAATATTGTAATCAATCTGTGCCAGAGAAATTCAATACATTTTGACAATTACATCAATGTCTGCAGATGATTTCGGCGTGTTTCTGGTGTTAATTTACATGAAAAGGCTTTTTTTTTTAATTTGGTAAACTCTCTGTTCTCCAATTTCTGATTTAGCGATGGGCAGCTGGCGGGGACAGTTGAGCTTATTTTCACCTGCCTAACACCAAAACAGCTATAGGACCACCCTGCTTTTCTCTCATCATTCATATTCAAGCCAGGGCCTCTTGACAAGTCTGCTGATCTCACTCAATGTTTTGTGATTTGGACAATACGTTTTCACTGTGTGGGCAAAAATGCTGAGGCCATCACACTTCTTGAGGCCAGTCTTGTGAGACTCAACTGAGACAGAAGCTCTGAATGTTTCCTCCTCTGTGAGAGTTATGCTTGTCAGTGGATCCGTCTGATCCCAGATAAGTTTGCAGTCAAACAGAGTATTATGATCAAAACACTATTTTATATAATGCTCACACTAAATCAGGAAAAGTAGTGTGCGTGTACATTTATGTTTTTTTGTTATACAACCTACACTTTAAATTATACATCATGTTGCACTGCTAAATGTTTGCTTTTTAATATTAGACAATTAATCTCCTTCTAAAGCAGTTTCTTTTTGTTGTTGTTTTGAATAGAAAGTCAACAATTAATCCTCAATAAATGGAAAGTTTACTAAAAAATGTACATGATAGTGCAAATTATTTTGAATTTTGCTATAAAGTGTTGCATAAAATAGGGTAGTAATGCTGGAAATTCGTAAGAAACTGCAATAAATCAGTCATATTTGGTTAGCATCAGGTTTAGTGGATATCACTTACATGATTTATTTACATTTTAAGTCAACAAGCTTCTATCTCAACTCATATAAGTGTTAAAAACTTTTGTCCCAAACCTTAAACTTATCCTCTCCACTTTTAAAATGCCATTTAGGTTTTCTGCTACACAAAGCAAAATTATTCTCAAAAATATGATTCTTCATAAAGAGCGCAAATATTTGTGATGTGGCCATTGGTAAAAAAATCCTTTTGGGGATTTTGATATCTAAAAGAGAGAGGGTTTATACATTAGCGCTGTAGTTGCAAAACACTGTTGATATTCAAATGATTATTGTGCAAAATCTGGGATAAGCTTCTGTGTGAGAGCTCTTCTAAGTGCCTACAACTATTGCTAATTCCCCTCACCATTGTGGGTCGAACAAAGGCCTTAATCCCATTTCACTTTTGCAGAAGGCTGGGGCTATTTTCCCTCTCATAAACCAACAACACTCCCCCTAGCCAGAGCTGAGAGGTTCTGAGAAAGGGGCCAGTGTGTGTATACTTCAAGGCTTTTTTGTCCAACTTGGCTAGTGCTCTGCATAAACTTTTAAGTGGTCCCAGTAGGCCTCAAACACCTTTTGGCAGAAGAAATAAGCTACCACAAACTGTAAAAAGGAAATCAAACACTCTCTTAACCTGGACAATACAAAAGAAAATATATGAAGTCTTTTATAACACAGATTGGGTCTGGACTGCAAAGAGTTAACATGTTTTCATGCACTAGTAAAGGAACTTTCATTCTCCTGAAAGCAGCTCTCTTTCTCTGCGTTGTAAATCCTTTAATACATTATTTATAACATGGTGGTCCACTATCAAAGCAAGTGAAGTAGGACAGGATTCAGTTCTTGTACTTTGTAGTTTAGCTTTAGCTTGCAGTGAAAAATAAAACCACTTATCTGACTTTGACATAATATTTTCTTTTGTTATTCAACCCACTTCATTTCTACCTTTCAAATTTATGGTTTAATTAAAACAAGTAACAGTTCCAGGGATTGTGTCCATTCAATTATATATACATCACAGAGTCCTAGTGTGAATACTGTCAAGGAATTAAATTACTTTTACTTTTTAATGATAAAAGTTAAAACAGGTAGGTTGTTTAATTTTGATGCACCACATTAAGATAATTTAACAATGGTTTTCATTGTATTTCTTTTTAAATGAGGAATTATCTTAAAGACGAATATTAAGCATTCCATGCATGAATTTTTTTGCTATTAAATATTGTAAATCACAGTATGAGCAGAATATTTTTAATACTTCTTGAGTGTATAGGACTATAGTGAAATGGTGAAGCTCCCTGGAAAAGACAGCAATGCCACAAGCCCAGTTGTTCAGTGATGGCTTAATTCAGCTGCTTTTTCCCTTGGTGGTGCATGTGAACCCATGCAACCGCAGGGTCCTGTTTTGGCTCATTTTAGGGGTGTGTATTAGAGGGTCTATTGCATTTAAAAAAAAAGGGGGAGGGCACAGAAATACAAATCACCGGGAAATTTCCTTAAAACGCCGAAAAACTGCCCCTCCTTTCCTCCTTAATAAAATTTAAGCCCCATACTGCAAAAACCAAAAACCCTTTCCACCCTCCCCCTAAAAGGTAAAGTCTGCAAATTCATGCAGGGGCAGACAAGCGGCAACCTTTCCAAACCCAAAGCTGCTGGGTTGGGGCCCTCAAAAAGCTTCACATCCCCCGGGCAATTTTGCCATTGACTTAAAATGAAAAAAAGGGGCTCTTTTTGCGGAGCCCAAAGGGAATCCGAACTGTTAGTTAATACCCCCTTGGGATCCACTGAGGTGGTGTACCCTTTCACATAAAATTTACCCCCCTGGAAAATTGTTTACCCCCTTTTTGCTTGGTTAAGGTTTTGTAACCCCCCAAGATACCCAAAAGGGTATCCCTGGAAAAACCTGGCCAAATGATTTTTCCCTTTTGCTCCTTGCAGAGGAAAAAAAACCCGGGTTTAAAAGGGAAATATTAAATTTTCACATGCATACAGGGGTCATTATAAATTCTACCATTCTTTCCCCAATAGGTTTTTTTTAGGGGGAGGGGATTGGGGAAATTTTTTTTTCCCAATTTTTAAAAAAATGACGTTAATAAAAACAAAGTTTCAAAACCCCCCCCCCAAACAGGGGAAAAACCCCCTTGATACAACTGCCCACCCCCAAATTAAAAAAAACCAAATACTTTTTATAGTTTTGTTTTAGTTTGGGGGGGTTTTAACAAAAATTTCCAAACAATTTGTCTTTTCCCAAAAGTCTCCCAAAAGACCCCTCTCATTACTCTAAAAAGGCCCATACTTTGGCTTTTTAAATCGGGGGCCCGTAACATTGCCCTTTCTATTTCCCCAAACCGAGCTTTTCGAAAAAGAAACCATTTTTAGAACGTAGTAACACGTCCTGTGTTTGTTCGACTCTCTACCTCCCCAACCAAACCTCCTTTCCCGAATTTAGCACCCTTTAATTTGGCCCTCTTTTGCTCCCCGCAAAATTTCCCCCGTTTACGAAATTCGTTGCCTAACAAAAAACCTTAATTGTGGGCGCTTTAGTTGCTTCCCAAACGGGGGGTTTGTTTTCGGGGTTTAGGCTGGACTTTCAAATTTTTTGGGTTGTTAAAGAACAAAAAAAATGTTTTCTATGTAAAGATATAGTAGAGAAATACCTAAGCAGAGAAGGAAGTCACACTCACTCTTTGTGTGTTCTGATTCTGAGCTTCTCTGTTCTTTGCTTTGATAGCCGGTCCAGGCGCACGTGCGTGGTACTGCATGTAGCCTGAAAAAAAGAAGAAATTTCACGTATCGGCGAACGATCTGTCAGCGCTATATTTTGAATACAGCCCCTTTAAGGCTTATATGGCTAATTCTCCAGCATTTTATTCATAGATAGAATAGATAGATAGATAGATAGATAGATAGATAGATAGATAACTTTATTGTCATTACACATGTACAAGTACAAGGCATTCATAAACAGTAGTTGGATTTATATCTGTTTTCATAGTTTCATCTAAACTGCAACATAATCCTATTTGGTGGATATAGGAAACCTGATGATACTGCATTTTAAACTCCACGGTCTAAATGTTGGTTTATGAGAAATGGAAGATCCTTTTTTTAATGGTCAAATTGTATGTGATTTTTAGGAAAAGAAACTGATCTGCTCACGCGTGAAGTGAAAGCGCGCGAGCAGATCATATAATAATGTTTCAAACTATTTATAATTTTTTGCATGTTTGTGTGCTGCTGTGTGTCCCTGTGTGTGTAACAAGCATAGTGTGCACACTGTGCACAGGCCTAAGTGAAAATTACTAATGCGCTGTTAAAAATAACATTGAAATGCTGCGTTACTGACTTTAGACTAGGTTTTTGTTGGTCAATGGCACTATTCAATATCCGCTGCCAAGAATGCAGCTTCTGCGGCAAGAATGCACCTGAACACACCTCCCTGTAAGATCAACGCGCCCATGGGCGCACTGATAGGCGCAGGTGCATTTGCTATTTAAACAACTTGGGCGCTGGACCGGAAGTTGACAACTTTGTCGGTTTTACGCGCTGCGCCAGGTGCAAGATAGGGCCAAAAGAGTTTAAATGACGACCCTAACTGTGCTTTTGTTGCCGAACCTTAACCATAGAGTTTATTTGCCAAGACCACTGTCTTTCCATAACCTTAACCAAGCTTTAGTTGCCTAAACCTAACCAAACTTTAACCATACTGTATTTATCATGAGCAGATATTGACAGAATAATTAAAAACTTTGGCGGTAAACAAATGTTGTCACGGAACGTAATCTGTGTTTTTGAGAAATTGTCCAATATCAGCGGTCTGTCTGGTGAGTGGGTTGTGTAAAAATGATCTTTGCAAGCAACATGTTGTGAGTTTCCCCACAGAAAATGTCCTGGTGGTAGAATCTGGCACTGTAATCATCGGCAGAGTGTCCTGATTCAGTTTACCAATATCCTTCAGCTGAATATGTCTGTTGAAAAATAAAATCTAACGCAACACATAATCGGTTGAATTAGCAATACGGGAACCCTAAGATATGGATAGAAACCCTTTGAACCTCTCGGTAAATTGAAAGGGTACTTGTTTTTGGGGTTGTTTTTGGGAACCCCACACCCACACACACAACACCCACAACACCACACACACACCCCCAAACCCACACACACACAACACCCAACACACACACACACACACCACACACACCCAACACCCCACCCCACCCAACACCCCAAAACACACAAAACACAAACACACACACACATTAATAAAAAACCTATTAGTTAAATAGAAAAGTTTGTATTTTCATGAAAAAATCCCAAATTTTGGACAGTCAAATGATTAAACATTATTTTCCAATCTCACCACCCCTGAAGTCACCCTTACCAATACGTTGACACAAAGACATGATCCCTCACCAGCCTCCCGCTGTAATTTTGGCCAAGTGTGTTTGTTGAAACTCACACAACCAACAAGTACTGTACTGAGGAACTTAACCTGGTTATCCGCTTTTATGTATTGTATATTTTAAGGTGTAAACATCATCCAATTAATTGTGTAACTGCACACTACGGGCAAGTTTGCAGCTATAGTTTAGTAGATTTGGGTTGCAAGTTGCATTTTTTATTTAAAAAAGTTCACACTGAACTTTTTCAAGCAAATCAAACATTACAAATCACATTAACAAATGTCACATTGCCGAAACGGTCGATAGTATATTTGATAGAATATCTCAGTAAAAGTTGCTGACACTTCCAATACAGCAAAGTGTCAAAGATTTCATTCTTTCAATGAGATGAGTGAGACGGTTATGAAGGAGAAAGCGGGTCCTGATTGGAAAAACAGATTATGATGTGTTGTTAGTTCAACATTAAAGAGGGCTAACACCTGGCAGAGACACACACTTTTAGTGGGCCATTGTCTGGGCTTTACATGTACCTGTTTGCAGTATACTTTGCTTTGTGTACTTTTATTTTGCCAACAGAAATGCTGTTTGCCAGCTGTATTTATCAAAGTTACAGTCTTGAAAGTCTACGTTTTGTTTTCTTTACCCTATTTGTAAATAAATAGCGACATAACAGAAATTTAAATGAAAAACTTTAAGATAATGTCTTTAAACTTAAATTCTATTATCTTCAGGGTGCAACTACTGCACATCTAACAGATGTCTTGCAAGCTGCAACAAACAATAGCTGCATCTGCTAACACGAACCTGCAGTATAAAATAAGAAACACAGTATGGGTACGACTAACTTATCTTAAACTCACCCTCCTGAAATCAACATGGCTGGACTATTTATGCAAACACAAATGAATCCACAGATGATGTGCTGTCATGATCTCCGAGAAATATTACAGAATAAAATGTGGAGTTTCTCTGGCAGAATACTAATCGTTATTATTTTTTATAGGGATTAGAGCAGAAATAACAGAAAAGAATAAATATTTGCCTTTGTTGTATTGTATAAAAATACATATATCTAAGAAATTGTATACAAAAGAACCACTTAGCCCCAGGAGCTTTTTGGTATTATTAAGGTCTTAACTGGTGTGATAAGTTGCAACATCCAGGTGGTCATTAAATACAATCTCTTATCAGGTGTTCACTTGTGGAGGAATTAAGCAGTAGTTTGGTAAAGAACATTTTCACCTTAGAGTTTAATTAATATTAAAGGAGTGGCAAAACAATAGCCACACTGCATTTGAAATCTTAACCCCCAGGTGCCCTCATTTGGAGTGGCTGGCATATCTCCATGCTGCACCAGTCTAATCTATGGCATGTCAGCATGACCAGGTGAAAAGCGGCATTAATTCTATATTGGAGCCGGGCATGTGTTTAGAGCAGCAGAGACAGGTAGAGCATGCCATGGGAGTAAGCGTGTGACCTGACAGGGATTGGCAGGCTGGGTGTTAATTGGATAGGTGCGCCAGCCCATTTGTGTTGGCCATCCCAACGCTGAAGACATTGTACCTAGTTCTTGACTCCCAAGACAAGCTGCTGTGCTCTTCATAGACATGCTCTGAATATAGCCAATGAAATTATTTGTTTCACAACAGACACGTGACTTTCCCCAGACACAAAGACAGGGGGATGGGAAAGAATGCATCACAAGGTAGTGCCTCTCTAGGCTAAAATGGAGGTTTTCTGGACTGGTAAGAATTTAATGTGTGAATCTGTAATTCTTTACTGTTCGCAAGGTACTAATGTGTGATTATTTGGATCTAAAGTTGATCAGCCATGCAGTAACAGGAACAGCTATTTTGTTTATATGTTGTCATGTACTGTTAAACTCATGTTGACAATGTGAAGTTTCTGAATAAAATCTGCTGTTTCACATAAAAAAACTAGTCATATTAGCTACAAAATCAGAACATTTTCATTGACAGTGGCACTATGGGTCAAAAAATATTTTAGACACATTTAAGATAACATAGTTTTTGGTACAGCTTCAGAAACAGGTTCATAAGATTTTACGCAATGACTTTTGTATTTAAAAAAGTTTGCTATATTACAGTCTGTGTATGTTTGCAACTGACATTTCTGTGTCCATGGTGCTGCAGTATGGCAGAAGCTTCCAAAGGCTATGGTTGAAATAAAATTACCTATTTTACCTACTAAATTACCTACACTATTTTTTGTGAAATGTGTCATGTCTTATGTCAGTAAACTGGTTTAAGCTAATCAAGATACTTTCCCCTCTTATTTACTCTGCTGGTACTTAATCAGTCTGCAAATAAGAAAGACTATTATCCTTTAGGATGTGAGGATCTTTGTTATCATTCATGGCATCATATAGCTGAACAGAGTAAGGAAGAAGCTGAGCAACAAAAGTTGCGTCAATGCCACAACATGTTTTATGGTTACTAGTGATAGGCTGAAGATGAATTGCTGGTTAGCTAACTAACTAGCTCCTTAATCCTGTTAAACAATATGAGAACGACTGTTAAAAGTCACAGATTGCATTTGTTAACCATGATTAATATTGACTGATATTTTCTATATTACTATCAGAAATGTGTTGAACTGAATAAAATAAATGTTGATTACATTGAATTCAAGGTCTTAAATTTGTATATTTTATTTTGTAAAGCTAGGAAGTATACTGTACATATAATAAAGTAACAACTAATAAGTCTTATACAACATGTTAAAGATATTCTTGGCCCTAAAAAGTGGTTGTTCAGCAGAAATTGTCATGAATTGATAAGTAGCAGTTCAAATAGTAGCCCCGTCTCCTAAAAAATTGTGTTTCAATACAACAAAATTCATTTTTGAAGAAACCATATATAGTCTCAGGTTACGTTTGTCTTTGAGATATCACAAATACATTTCTAATCAAAGTCCGTATAGGAAGGAATTTGGTGCGGATGGATGGGTCAAACTAACTACTTTCTCCTAGGAGACCGCTGTTCGTAATTGTTAATGTAACGTACTTATCTACGTCATGATCAAAACATACTTGACTTACATTATGTATGTAACAAACATAAAACATATTTTAACCCAAAACATCAACTTTTTCTAAACCTAACCATGTAGAAGTAGAAGTAGTTAACCACTTGTTAAAAAAGTGACCATTCAGGCTCTTCGGTTGCTAGAAAATACGTTTCTCTTGAGAATTAAGTTTCGTTAATTGTTTAGGAGACAGAATTGCAAATAAAGATTCTGCTTTCTGATTTCCAACTTCCTCAACTATCAGGGAACACTTTTCACACACATCAGGCTCTAATTCTACTGAATTAAAAATGATAAATAAATACATTGCAATTGTTAACATTACTGTAGCTGTGTGCTGTTGTCTGGTTATGTTCTCAGTTAACAATCACATAGTGAGAAAATGAGTGAAGAATTAAGACAATATTTTCCGCAGTATAGTTTTTTGTATGTAAGTGAAGTACTAGATATTGTAGTAAGTAGTACGGCTTACAAAGTCATTAAGTAATTGGATAGGAGTAAATTATTGCTCACACAATTTTCAAGCAACTGCCAAATGAAAAACGGCGAAAAACTGTTTGGTTTTTAGATCAGAAAACAAACTGCATTGCAGTTTTCCTTTGTGCATACAAATGCACAATTGCACATCACTTTGCAATATGAACCAGGGTTTCATGCTTTTATTTGAATATAAATGTTCTTCTAATACAGCAAAGGGTATACACAACCTTTAATTTAACCTTAGCCATTGTGTTCGATGCGGCCCAGCCTTTCTATTGTTAAAGATGCTGCATCTTATATTTTTTAATAAGCAAAAGGATTAAATTAAACCCCATGCAATCCAAATGAAATGGGGATTTTTGGATGCATTCATACCAAATGTGTCTGGGAAAGATAATTCCACTTAATGGAGGCATTTAAAGAAGTTGGCTGATGCCTCTGCAGCAACTTGGATTATATCATGGGTTTTCTTTTTCTTTTTGCCGCCATAATTTATCTTAAAAAAGAGGTAAAACTCATTAACATGGATGTTTACCACAGCTTCTACATGAATGATTTCATAATTTTTATAGTGAGGGTTTCTACATTCTGAGAGATATCTAATGAGGCATATTAACGACAAAGAGTATTCTTATTATTGTGAAGATTACTTTTATAATATTGAATAATAATAACATTATATTCTTTGTTATTTAATCTTATTTTGCTCTCTTTCCGTTCTGCTTCCTGTCACTATATAGATTTTCCCTTAGTCGGAGTAAGGGACTGGTGTGAGCTGTCAGATTTGCGGGTGATATCTCAATTAAGCAAAATAGGAAAATCTATTGTTTATGGGGGTGTGAGAGGGTATTTCCAAGCCGCAGGCTTTAAAATGGGAACAAGAATGTGTTCGGTGAGCCTGAACAGCGCAGGAGGATTTTGGGCAGGACTCCTCCTTTGTGACACATGCAGCATAGACATAATGAATTATATTATAATTACAAAGCGCAGTCTGTAGAAGTGGACAATATAGATATTTGGCCAGGGGGTGGAGCGTGCTGCTCCATAGAGACTGGGCCACTCCAGACTGCATTTCTATTCAGATCACTTTAACTTAGATAAATCTCAATATGAATGACTGGAGCTATGTTCAGAAAATAAAAACATTGGAACAAGGACACATCATCTTCTGATACGCTAAGGGAACATAAGCAATTTTACACGTGAAAAAGACATTGAGCTGTCAATGTTTCACTTTTTTTTTCAAAGAGTACTTATTGTGTATCTATTTATAAATTATACAAAATAAAAAAGACAAAAAATTCAAGCATGTACAATACGCATTTACTTAATAAAATTGTATAGGCAGTAATATGATACAGCAAAGAACAGTGGTTTGTCTGGAGGAGTGTGCTGTGTGTGTGGTGATGGTGGAGGTATTGTGGATAGATTGGGCAAAGCAAAGCGAGCAGAGAAGCAGAGGGGAGGGAAGCTGGCAGTGACTGAGAAGATGAGGATTTGACGGCAAGGTGACAAAGAGTTCAAACAAAATGAGGCTTGTAGATTAGCAGCACTCCCCTCAGTGACAGGTGTCATCTCTTGGGGCAGTCTGTCACTCTGCCTGCTGCCACTCTTTATATAATATGAGGAGAGAGAGATGGAGAGAGAGCAGGAGAGGCAGCATACACTTGCACCTCATAAGGCATGGCCTAGCCCGCTCTACCTGCCAGTAACCAAGATTAAAGCCTAAGTGGCAGAGGGAGAGAGGGAGTAACAAAAGTCAAGCAAATGTTTATTTACCTTGCCCGGAATTTTGCTTTAACGATTTCATCATAACCAGAAACTTTGCAATCAAAGTCAATGTAAAATCACTTAGTCAGGCACATTACCTTATAATAGAGAAACACTAATGTCCATAATTACTCCCTGGCATTGCAGTTTGAGTGTATGTTATGCAGGCAATTCAAATGGCTTTACATCTTTAATAGGTTTCATATTAATCAATCACTTTCATATGACTGGATGTATTAGGTCATTGTAGTGAATGTTGGAAATTAATAAGTAGGACTGTTGTGTAGCAGTATTAGATTTTGATATAATTTTTTTTTATGATGTTGATCGCGTAGCAAAGTATTTAATTAGCCTAAAAACATAATTTGGGTAGTTTATCCATAAACAGTTCTCAATTACATGTACACATGACTAGATTATAATATATAACAATACTTAGATATACATTTACACCACTCCAAAATTCTATAGATACTGGTGTGTCTAAATAATACCACCAAAAAAAAAAAATATATATAAATAAATAAATAAAATGTTAAAAAAACCACCCAGGAAAGACAAGACAGAGAGGAGAGAGAGAGAGAGAGAGAGAGAGAGAGAGAGGAGAGAGAGAGAGAGAGAGAGAGGAGAGAGAGAGAGAATTGCTCTTTTGTATAGAGTCGGTGAGTTTTGCACAGACCCTTAACAAGTCTGTAAGACAGGAAGGTATTAACTAAAGCTCGGAGGGAGCCAGCTCACATCATCCTGGTGACATGCAGGCTGAGACCTGCTGCTCTCGGCCCAGGACTCCAGCCATCTGCTCCACAGATTGCACTGAAACACACACAGCAAGCGCTGCTGCCACCCCTCTGGGTGAGAGAGTCACCAGAGGGTCAGCTACTTCTCCAGGACTTTCTCCCTTATATGTTTTGACTGCTCTTACTTGCTTATGCTGATTAGAGTCACCAAGCAAACCGACTAATAATCTCATCATCTGCACTGAGTGACGAACTGAGATTATACAGTATGTCTAACAGGCAGCAAGAGCAACTGCACAAAGAGAGGGAGTGGGAAAAGAAGAAAACAGCACGAGAAGTGTTCCAATGTTTGTTTTTGACAGATGAGGGATGCCCCCTATTGACTTTGTCAGGGAAGCTAGAAACAGGGGTTGAAAGAGTAAAATTAAAGAGCAGTGGTGATTGCAAATTGTTTAGCAAAATAACCCGAGTGATAGCTTTCACAGTAACAACCACAATTCTAGGAAAGGGTCCTAGAGATTATATGGACAAAGGAAAAACTCAGGCTAAAAATTCAGATGGCCAATGTACATTAAGGTTTTAAAATATTCATTGCACAGGTTGGAAGGGATAGAAGGTTATGTGAGTATTTGGCACCCTCCAGAATGGAAATTTCTCTCTGAATAACAATCAGGTTGTACAGCATCAGACGTATAATGAAAACGAAGATGAGTGGTAGCTGGTTACAGCTACGTAGGGCAATTGTCTGTAGCTTAGACAAGTATAAACTGTAAATGTATCAACCCAATAATTTCAGAGTTAGAAACAAAATAAACCATTAAAGAAATTCCTATCCCTATTTTTTCTGGATCCTGAAATGTTTTTGCTTAAATGAATTTCATGATAAAACAATTTCACACACTTGCAGCATGACGGCATCTGTGCCCTGCACATTGAAAAACAAGTCATATGCCTCACAGTGCGTCTCTGGTCTGTGAACCAGTGTCCGTTGGGGAAATCGACCACCCTGGGCACAGTTGTGTTGGAGTGAGTAATGAGGCAGGCTTTCCACGATGGCTGATAGAGGCTCCCATTAACAGCCATGCTTCAGGGTATTCTCTGTCTCTGTGTTGTGGAATGGAAATGAGATCTGATAGAACCATGTATAATTTGTTGTCATATCAAAGTGACACTTATTAGCTTTATTTCCTTATCATTGTTACATCTACAGTACCTCTGGGTAAAAAATTCAGGAGATCAGACTGCTGCTAGCTTTGTTATGTGCCTAGTATAGCAGTAGTCCAGAAGAAGTTTCATTGATTGTACTTCTGTAACAACTGGCTATAGAGGCATGTGTGTTCTATTGACGTGCTTTCAAATTGGACACAATGAACGTACTTTACCCCACAAATAGATTTTCTAAAAGCTTATATCCAACGTCTCTGTTGGCTTTAAAGGAACATTTTGGGTATTTTCTTCCGTTTGGGAGAGCAAACATTGCTGTCATTTTTCTTATTCCTCCGTGTGTCATTTTCTTTCATCCCCAAGGTTGATAATCTTATTAGTAATATCATCATGCAGTATGTAAAAGTTTTGGGTTTTTTGATTTATTTTATTCATCAGTCTGCATTCTCACACAGACACACACACGTTTGCCCGTGCACATAGACACACGAGCAAACGCACACATTTTTCCATTAATCTTGCAGCTATCCTGAAGTGGATTATTTTGAATTTATCCAACAGCCCTCTTCAAGTCTTTGTGATTTTGAATTGGGATATTGCAGGATGGACCTCTATCAGAACAGAATTATTTTCCCAACTCCAACAGAGGACTGAGAATTGAAGGGCTATATTTTACCATTGCATCTATAGATGTGCAGCATTATAACTCATGAGTGGCACCTCATTTCACACAGCATAATGGCTTGACACTGAGAGCACACTGGGGATCCAGGCAGGGGAGCTTCCCTTCATTTTTTTGGTCCAAGTTTTATGAGACACAAGGATTAGGGTTGAAAGTCACAGTGAGCTGCTGCACAGCACTGCAGTATGTAAAAGGTTTTAAACTTTTGTCATCGATGACTTAATTCTATTAATGATACATAGGCAGCCAATGGTATATAACTTTGATTTACGTTTTTTTTCTTTTTTTTTTTACAAATTCTGTAGGCTCAATTTGCTGTGCCGAATAAAAACCTGACAAGTCAAAGATAAGTTCAGATCTGGGTCTTTATACATTCCCAAAAGAAATCAACCCAGACTGTAGCAGCTGTGTGATATTCAACTGATTTAGAGAGAAGCAGACACTGAGGCACGGTCTACTTTTCTGTGAACTTATCTTACCCGCCTGGATGTGACAGACAGCGTGGCCCTCCAGCTTAGTTGTCATACAACAGCGACCAGTCAGAGCTCGTCAGGTTGCATGATTGTATAATTGTGTTGTGACACCTTGAACCCGCCGGTGGTATATAACCATGCTCATTTTCTGATAGCACACCGTGGGCCGCTTGAATCAGAGTTATGATGGGTGTAATTTGTGCCTCCAACACAGAGTGAAAGGAGCGGGTCATCAGCAGGATAAATACAAATTAAAATTGATGCAGGTCTCATTTCTGCTTGACCAGTTTGTGTTGGGAGGCTGCAGAGAGCTAGGAATGGTGCACTTGCCATTTGGTCTTCCATTTCAATTCAGGGCCTGAAGGCAAAAACTCTAAATAAAATGCACCTGCCCAAAGATGTGCTGCAGTATCACAAGGTTGATAATAAAGCTCGAAAGGCTGAAAATACGGCTGCTTTCATAGTTCACAAACTTGAGTTATGCCTCTGTAAAGATGCTTCTCATATTTAGTTTGTCAGTCAAAGCAGTGCTCAAAAATAAATTAAATTAGGAAAAAAAAAGAACAGATGCACAGATGTAGATTTTTTTATATTTTTGCAATATAAGCAAGAAGATTGGACATTGGACACTTTAAATGAAAAGCTAGTGATTTGTGAAACAACGTATGAATGAAAGCTTCATTTTGATTTCTCTATTAGCTGTTTGTTGCTGTCTCTGAGTGTGTGTGTGTGTGTGTGTGTGTGTGTACCGGTGTGTATTGCATGTCCAGCAGAGGCATCCTCCTGAACTCCTGTCACAGCTTCTCTGACTGTGAGTTCAAGAGCTCTTCATTACAGTGTCTGCGCATCTGAGGGACAGAGAAACAATGCTCAGAGCTCAATGCACATAACCTTTCCATTCAATCAGCAGTTCAAACTGTCTCCCACTACTGCAAATCATTCTGTTTCTAGCTAGTCAAGTGCACCGCTAAGTCAAAAAGCCTCCTTTCAAAAATAGATGAAAATATCTTTCAGTGTATTGACCACCAGACTGGGACCTAAAAGATAATATCTGGAATAAAATGGACACTTTTATGTGATCATAAGGTGACATTGAAACTCTGATTGAAAATGATAATCATAACATTTTAACCAGCATGCCTATGCTGTACCCATCCATCATGGTCTGGGAAATATGTATATTTGTGAAAATGAGTGGTAAAACTAGCCCGATTGTACAATGCCGACGTCAAACAAAGGCTTGTCAGTAATGTTTTATACAAATCCACTGATATAATAATTATACTATCCCCAGTCTTTAGTGGAGGTTGATTGTTCTTGCTGTGAGCTAACACACTTAATTGTAGTATGCAAATGAGAGCAATTACAAAGCTTTTAGGTGAAGAGATGACAGCTGAGGTTGGTTTTATTGGAGGCCTCACCCAAACAGTTGTCATGGAAACCACATAGAATAACGCAACTGTCAAATGGATATAATCAACTGATATGTCCAGAAATTGCCTCTGCTCTACTTTTTGTTCCATGAACTGATCCATATGAAAAAGGAGATTCTTTGATTACTCAACAAATTGTCAATTTGTGTTGAGCAAAAGGAAGAGGTTTTGTTTGAGAGAGGAAAATGTTGGAATGGATTCAAATTTCCAAAACAAAGTCTTCATAAGAATGCAAAATATGCTTGCACGCAAAGCACAAAATGCTCTGAGCTTTGTGTAGTTTCAACACAAGTCACATGTATCAAAAAGGAAAATTATTTTAAAGAAAAACAGTTTTTATTGTACTCATTCAGCAAATCTATGTTTATAGTGTTAAATCTAAGCTTAAACAAACTATACCCGATTTATTGATACAGTATATGATAGGTTATAAAGTATTGATATTTGACCATTTTAACGCTGGTTAGGACTATCAACTGTGAATCAAAGAGACTTATACACTCACACAGAACAGGATTTATTTAGGTGAGTGCTAATTGTCAGTGGAACTGCCCAGAGCCACCCTTACAGACGACTCATCAAACAACAGTTCTATCAGTGCAGTTGATAATCATTGTCTACAACATGACATAGGAGACTTACATTCCAATTAAAATTATTAGTTCATTTTTTGAAAAGTATCATTTTGTTAAAAAAAATTCTACATCTTGCTGTTTGATGAAGTTGCACAATTGGCTTTGATTTGATCCTTTTTAGTACATTTCTTTTTATCAGTCCAACATTAGACAGTCACTGTACCATTGTTGTTTATCCCAAATTACAGCAAATGACAGTCATATGCCGTTGCTGTACAAAACAAAAAAGTTGCGGTCTAAATTTGATTAAATTTTCTACAACAATCTATATTACAATTACTCTCGTGCAGGCCTTCATGAATTAAATATGAGTTTAGTCTGAGAATGAGATTTTATAGAGGTAAATGACAAGAGGCAGCCTGTAATTGAGGTGGTGGCAACATGGGCCTACTGAACTAATCCCTGACTCGGTCATGTGACGGGTTGTTCACCAATGGCGTTGGTTCTTTTCACCACAAAGCCAGGGCAGCTGGGAAAATTGATTTCTCATCTGAGCTGTATTTGATAGCTTTTGAAATCAAAAATTGAAATTAACTAACCTACGCCCCATCATTACAAAAGAGCAAATTAAACCGTGCAGCAGCAGTTCCTCCGAGCTCTGGAAGCCTGTGACGGAGACAAATTTGAAGATGCAAGCTCTCCTTAGCCCATGACTCTCTCACTTTCTGCCCAGAATAATATTAAAAGCAATAAATAGAATGTACTGTTGTCTTCAAATAATACGTAGCCTACTGTAAACCACTGAACTACTGCTAATTTTTAAATATAATTTACAGCACATTTTCTTGATGTGAGAAAGAAATGATCTAATTTATTCAAATAACATATTGTTATTTGGTTTACTTTGTGCCTGTTGTTTTTATTGTCTGCAAATATAACAATTTGCAATTATTTAGATTTATAACACAAAATAAGACTAATATTTAATCAATATGAATATAATATAAATAATAGATTGTAATAGATAATAGAGCAATAGATAGTTTTGAGTGCAATAACTAAAGTTTATGGGTTCAGTGGATTAGGCAGTGTCTCCAAAGAAACTAATTTGTAATTAAATATAGGTTAGACAATTTGAAAGTTGCATTTAGATGTAATGGGAAATTAATATTTATCTTTACAGATTAATTTATCAGTACAAGTACTACGCCCACTATTTGACAAGATGCAATAACTATGAGTGACTAATTTAGAATTCATTATTAGAACAATGCAAAGACCAATTTAACAAGCATTTAGGAGTAAATTCTCTTTGTGAGAGTGAGTGAAAGTGGACAAGATGTGAAGCGAAACAAGGTAGCTGGTTGCGTTGACAAACGACATGCTGAAACAGATGTTCCTGCAGGTGGACATGAAGATCAATAGGCGGTGTAGAGCAGCTAGATAGTTACCTGAGCTGCTGGAACTTGTAGCAGATGTTAAACAGACTGATGCCCTGGAAGGCTGATCAATGGACAGGAGGCAGATGGAGGAGAACATGGAGGAGTGCTGTGAGACGCTGTCAGCAGAGAGAAACATAAAATAATGGGACACACACTTGATATGTAGATGGGAGCCTGTCCACAACGTTAACCCATCAATGCAAAAATAATAGGCTTCAACTTTGGCGATATTTCCAACTTCAGCCAAAACTCTGTTCCATTCACTGACTTCTGTGTCATGCTAATTACTGGTACATCTACCTTGTCAAAGTCAGGACCCTGTAAAGCTGATTATTTGTCCCATATCATAATTCTAAACAGGGAGGTTTGGCCACCGTGATGACCATCATCATGCACAAGAAACAAGAGATTCAGCAGTTTTTCTGGGCTAAAAACTTGCCTAATTAGTAGTGGTAAGAGGCAGTGTCAGGCTGTGATCTAACAGACTATCACCTTTACCTCCCATTAGTGAATTAAATACACAATGAAAATCCCAAAGCATCTCTTGCCCTTCAATATCAGGTATACCTACTACATTATCAATCTTATTTTACGAGCACATATGACAAAAACAAACAGAAAACCCTTGTTTAAAATAAGGTAGTGCAAAATATTTTTTTAGGTATTTTACAAATACAATAATCAAGAAATATATTTCAAAATGTTAATTTTATAGCTTGAGCACACCACATGGATTACATTTAGTGTATGAGCCAATGTTTATCATGCTGTGAATTCATTACATTAATCAGGTAAATTCAAACTAGGTTTGCATTTAGTAGCAACGTCTCTGTCAGTTCTTTCCCCCACATACTGAACACCTGGATGAGCAGAATACACAGAGCACACGCTTACTGTACACACACAAGCTCGCACACACATGCACAGATCTTCTGACATCCAGCGTCCCAGTGGCATTGCTGTCCGAGAAGCAACTTGAACTAGGCGATAACCTGATAGACTTTATCTTGTCTTCCCTGGGTCTCAGTGAAGCCTGAAGAAGACACTTCAACTGCACAGCATCCCCCCAGAGTCCTAACCTTCCCCACATCTCTCCTTGCCGCCATCGGTGCCTGAGAGCTGTCAGCGGCCTGTTGCTTATTGATGTTTCTGCATGTTTTATGTCTTTCTGAGATATGACGGCCTTGACACAGTGCTGATTTCAATCAGCTTGCCACATACCGCAGAGAATGACAGCTGGGGAAAGTAAGTAAGCAGGACAAAAAAAAAGGGATAGAATTGGTGGGGATGTCATTGGCTCAGATCGGCTCTGGCCTTGTCTCTGACCGGGGATTCTCCTCCCTTCTAATGAAAATGTTTCATTCACATCTCACATCTCATGCTTCCCTCGCTGATGAATTCAATAGAAGAAAAAAGAGAAACGAATAGAGAGGGAAAGAAATTCAGCTTTTGTCAGATTGGGGAGGCAAGAAGAGAGGATGACCCCTGAGCCAAAGGTTTTGACACTGCATCAATCCCTTTAGGGGTGAGGCCTGCTGGACCAGCTCTGCCTGAAGATTACTTCAGCACATCTGAGGGATGGCTGCTCTATCTATTTCACACATTCTATGCAGAGGAGAGCCTTGTATGCTTTGGATCCTGAGCTGCCCAGTAAATTAGGTCTGAGATCATTCCATGGAATGAGGGGAGCTATCCAGAGCAATTCAACTCCAAACCATTGACAGAGAGCTTACCGAATCCCTAAAAAAAGGGAGACACATCTAGTCCCTCTTTCTCTTTATGATACCAACTAGAATGTACCATGGGTAATCCCAATAAGGCTCTTTACTTGCAAATTCAAGTATATGCACACATGTACCGATAAGACGCTCCCACGCAGCTTTCTCACATACGTGTTATTGACAAGCATATCACATCTATTCAGCTCTCTGCGCTTTTGTCCCAAGTAATATCTTTGACTTATTAGGTGTCCCGATCCTAAATATGATGTGGTGATAATTGTAAATTCTCAATAACGTTTCAGACAGCTAGGGGGAGGGTTTCAAAATAACCTCTCGGTTATACAGATTGAACTGTTTTATATTGCACAACAATATATATTTTTATATATATATATATATATATATATATATATATATATATAATATATATATATATATTTTTTTAAAATGGACAATAAATTATGTTGTATTTTTTACTTGATTCTTAAATTATGTTCACTATCAGCATTTCTTGGTATAAGTGTTTATTTAGGCTGTGTTTTTCTAGCCTCTATTTTCTACGTTATCTCAGATTTCAACATAATCTAAACTGGATTTTAAAGTAGGCGAAAAATCTCCAAGATCTCATAGTCCTTTCAAACTTGTGTTTGTCTGAATCTGATAAAGGGAAATTTATCCAATTCTGTTTTCGTTGAGAGATATTAAATTAATAGCTCTAGTCGGGGTACTTTACTTTGAGTGCACAGTCATATTTCACTTTCAGTTTTTTTAAGAACACAATTATTGCAGCCATAATGAGATTCAAAACAAAGACTAAATTAGCTGTCATTAAATTATTTCAATTTCCTTACCCTAATAGAAGATTGTGACAGGTGTCATAGTTGCCGTTGTGTTTGGCTTCGGAACATGTTATAATGGATAATTGATCCATCAAAAAACATCAAGCCGAGGCTATAACTGGCTCGAGACTAGCGTACTGAACATGCAGAAAATCAAATTTAACCCCATGTTGACTAAGACACTCCCTTGCTCTGTCGATCAAGCATGTCTCTCCTTGACAGCTCTGTTCGCATGTTGTTAAATAATCAAAAGGGAAAAAAGAAACATGAAAGAAAAAGCAGTCTCAGAGGGGCTGTCACAGAGAAAGGAGAATGCCATGGGGGGCGAGGAATGCCTTCAGTCGCACAGCTTTTCACATTTTAATTTCAGTCTGCGGGACTGACTCATGGTAGCGGCTGAGTGAGTGGGTCCTGGGAGTCAGGGCTTGCGCTGACCCCTGAGCATAGACAAGCCCAGAGAGATGTCAGCTGAGAGCTCCTGAGGATCACCAGGCTGCCAAGCGCTTTGAAAGCTGCTGCCAATTCAGCCTAAGTTTCAGCTGAATGGTCGCCACAGAGAAGGGGAGCGACAGCAATAAAAACAGGTTGCAAAAGGAAGAGAATTTGCTTTCAAAATGTATTTGGCCTTTGACCTTGCATCCAACCCTGTGGCCTCTGTCTTTGAAGCTGAGCATATTTTTTGAGAGACACTGAAAGAGGGGAGGGTTTTAGGGGTGGACTTGGGGCCTGTCAGTATAAATATATTAATAATCTGACAGCTTCATCTGCTTTTGAGGGCTAGACTTGACAGCTTCACAATGGCCTGCGCTGTAGTCCTTCTCGTACATGTCTGCTTTCCTGTCTGAACAACACAGAGAGTTTATTAAGACATCACACTCCTGTGAAGTATTGATTTTACACCAGTCTCTGTCACTTACTGTATTAGCCCAAGCAGGAGCTCCAAAATAAACTATGACAGCTGCATGTAACCTGCTGACTGTGTTTGAGAGAACTGCTCAGTTCAGGTAAGTGTGCTTTTTATTTTGTTGTACATCTTTAATCTAATATTGCCTGACCAAGTTCCATGATCAAACATAAATACACAATAACAACAAAAATGCTTTGATATATATTTTTTCAAACAGAAAATTCCAATGTTTCGACAGTGACAAATAAAAAGAATCGCATTAGAGAGGAGATTGTTGCAATTAAGTTTCTGCAGCTCAGGAGAAGGAGCGAATGCTATCTTGAACAAAGGAGGGGGATGTGCATCTGCCTGTGGAAACGCGCCCCGCCTCTCAGACAGTGCGTCTGTCCGTGGAGAGACAGAGGGAGAGAGGGGTCAGAGGGAGCACAGGTAATTGAGGTGTCCCCTCCCCTCCTTTTTTCCAGGGCTTCTCACCCCATCCTTTCACCCCCCTACCCTATCCACACAGCGGGCACAATTACGCTCCCCATCACCCCACCAGCTGGCCCCCGTGATCCCACACTTCTTACTAAACGCGACTCCATCGGCCCTTTTCCTCTTAACCTCTCAGCACCCGCTCTGGGGGAATGGTAAGGCAGCACAAAAAACTGGGGGAAAAGAACTCAGACAGTTGTACTACTACTATTTAAAAAAAAAATTTAGAAGTTGAGTTAAATGCAGGTTGTGCATTGCGAATTAAACTGGCTTCATGGCAGGTGTAGGAACCGACAGCAGCTCTGAAAAATGTTTCAGCTGCATTAGTTGCTCTATTGTATTTGCATGCCAATACGAGGCTGTGGATTAGCTAGAGTAAAATATTGTCATACTAGGTAACAAGACACTGCTAAATGTGATAATTAATTTTATACTTTTAATTAGAAGAAATTTGATACATTTAGGTAGATTTGAAGAATAAATTTGACTTTCAATAAGGAACAATCCGTCAAACACCCAGTATGCTAATAATTTAAATCAAAATGTAATAGCTATCAACATGTATGTTAATTGAGTGGCTTGAAATAGATTTCAACACCCGAGTGTCAGTCTGATCATATTTCCAAACACACTCCGAGTGTCTCTTGATAGACAGTGTTTTCACTCCATCCTTTCACATTAATGAGTGGGAAGCCTTTCCTGTGCGTTATTACCTGAAATAATACCATATGGTAAAATGTAAACAACATCTGCATATTCATGTCATAACTTCATCTGTTTAATTAGTTCCAGCAAAGCAGTTTACCCTCTGAGGCCCTCCCTGTCAGAGCAGTGATGGTAGAGCCGTGGCCTGCTGTCGGTCCTGACAGTCCTCCATTGTTCAGTTGACGCTCCTGCCCTGTCTGTTTAATGCCAGGTGCATCTTTACAGGCCACGGATCAGGTGAAGTGAGTTAGGGAGCTTATTTCACACTGATGCCAAACCTGAGATATCCCTCTTTAGCAAGGAGACTTACCTATTATTTAAATATGTTGTACTATATGTAAACACAGTTTGGTTAAAAGCCAAACTTTAACCAAACGACACCATCTCTGACACGCATCAGCCACTGGAAGCATCAATATGTGTGTTGAAATGCGTCTTTTTTTCACTCCAGACAACCAGGTTGTCAGAGAGAATGTGATACTCACAGTTCAGATCAATCATGTGTGTAAAAGAATAGCCAGATTGCCTTAAATGTTTCTGTTTAAATGCTGGCCAAGATTAGACCAACTCAATAGACTATTGTTATGAAATATAAATCATACAAACATACGCTTCATGAATAAGTTAATATTTAATATGTAACACTGCTTCACAATATGTGCATGCATGTTTCATTTGGCAACCACTATTTCTGTATATTAGGAAAACAATGCCAACAGTGCAGGAGAGTTCCCAATGTTTTTAAATGCTGTTTTTCTTTCATCTGTTTTTTGGACACTTTTCCTACAAACAACAAAAAGAAAGAAAAACAGGGCAGTGGGGTATGAGAAGCTTGAGTGGGCATTCTCTAATTAAATTCTCCTTCATCAGACGCTCATTTGTGCACAAGCATTAATACTTTTGACCCCATGTAGCCCGAACACTAACATGCCTGAGGAAGGAAAAAGAGGAGGGAAATGAAAGAGAAAAACATGAAGGAATATCTTATTAGGGGAGTCAGGCATGTTTTGGCCCTCGTTTCTTGATGGCTGCTCTTGGTGTCGCGACCTACTGGCGTCTAGCTAATACGACAGTGTATGCCACGGCATTGTTCTCAATCAATAACTAATTATCAAAGTACTGGCTCCGACTGGTATTGTCCTCTTTGCTTGGAGTCCCTTGTTGTGGACTAAAAGACAGAAAAGGGGAAAAAAGGGGAAAGGAGGGTGGCTTTTGGCCGTCAGTTTGAATTACCATCCCCTACTAATTGAAATGAATTAGAACAGAAGAATTATTGTTGCTGCTGAATGTCATAACGATATCCTCAAAGTAATCATGGGAGACAAAAAGAGAACAGCACAAAACACACAAGCAGACCAAATAAGAAAAGACAAATTAAGCCGACTCCTGCTAGGGACTTTGCAAACGAGGCTTTAGACAATGGGGGAAGAAAATTAGACTGCTACCAATCTGTATGTTTCATTATTTCAATCTTGTTTGAACCACAACTTTAACTAAACAGAAAAGATTAATTTTCTATAAAAACAGCATAAAGTTGGGTTTTATTTGTTTAGCCATATCTGAACCATCAATAGGTTCAACCGCAGCACTCTAATCACTGATACAATGTCCTTTTATCACCTTGTCATTGTTCGTTGGTTTTTACAAATGAGCTGACTGAAATAGAAGAACCCAGTAATTCTTAGTTGGCAACACAGGGTGGATTGTGTGCTGGTGCCTGTCTGTCTCTGTGCTTCCTAATGGAGTGGCGAGTCCTGTCATCCCACGTGGCCGCACAGTTCACTTCTCCGCAGTCCTGTTGGTGCCACTGGCAGCCAAAGCCCCCAGGAGCCCAGGGGTGGTTGGTGCCCCAGTGGCAGGCAGGGGTCAGCCTAGTAAAAGTGCAGCCCTCAGGACAGTGAGTCTAATCCCACAGCAAGAGCATGGCAGCTGGAGCGGCCCATCCGATCAAGCTGTGTAATGATATCACTTGCACTGGATCTGATGTCTGACCTCATTACCAGAGTTTAATTGCGTTGCTAACAGACTTTCAGTTCTTCTTTTCTCTAGCTTCTTTCTGTTTTTGACAGCTCTCCAAAAAAAATGTTCTGTTGCTCACAAAACTAACAAATCATTTCCTGTACTTTTTTTCTGTTCACCATGCAGTCATTACAATTTAAATGAGTAAGATTGAGTCTTGGCTAATGTCAAATCAGCTAAATACTGTAAAATTACAACTAAGAAAATGTATTTATACTTTTTGTGAAAGCATCATATCAGTTGGAAAAGTTCAAAACTATGATGCACACGTGACATACTTTATATATTTCCAAAAAATAAACTTTTCAATGAACAATCCCTCAGTTACACAGCTGCTACTATAAATGGAAAACTACAAAAACAGGTAGTTATTGATAGGGGAATAATTTGAAATAGAAAAGAGTTTAAAACCAGCAGTTCATTAACACCTTTCAAATATACTTGGACCGTATCACATTGCATTTACTACGGATGAGTGTGAAAAAGCTTCACTACATACTGTATGTAAATGACGATGATGTTGTTCACACTTTTAATTAGGTAATGATTTTTTTTTTTTTTTTTTACTTTTTTACTTTTTTCCCCCGTTATACAGACTGATCTCATTAAATGGGGTATGTATGACACGTCAATTCGTAGGCCATTATTGGCATGTTATCAAGACGCATATTCGCATTTTAGCGTGGTTATAAACGGCGTTTGGCCTCCAATGAGTTACATTACCTTGTGATAGCAGGGGAATTTACGCTGTAGCGAGTAGTATGAATGGGCAAACATCCGCGTAGGGAGATTGGTTGGGGTGGTGGATGAGTAAAACATTGGACTTTCACCCAGAGACGGGGATTGCGTCTGGCGTGTCACGTTTTTTTTTCCACTAAAGCAAACCCCGTTTGAGTGGATGGTGAACGCAAGACGGCGAAATGGATGCCAATAAGATTCTGAATGGAAAGTTTACTTTTTAAAAGTTGCCAAATGATTCCATTGACAAGACCAAGGAGATCTGTGTTTTTTCATTGTGAACTGAGCTATCATCGCAGCAAGTCCAGTCTGAAATCCCACTTGATGGCCAAGCACACAGCCGATGCAAATTCTCCGCCCCCTCGTCAAAGTATGTTTTTCACCCTTTTATAGCTGGGCAGTGTTACATTGTGTTGCTCCAAGTGTGAATGTTACGTGTGAAATTGAGCACTACACTAGGCTTTATGCCAATGTTGTTTTCAATAAAAAAACATTTGCACAAAGCAAGCCGATCCACTTTTCCATGTTGATAAGAGCATTGAAATGAGAAAAAAACAATTATGGGACAAAAAGGAATCAAGGAACATTTAAAATAGGTAAAAATGTGTGATTTAATTGCGATTAATTGCGAGTTAACTATGACAATAATGCGATTAATCGCGATTACATATTGTAATGGTTTAACAGCACTACTACAGATGATTGGGAAATATATCTCAAGGGGACTTTTGATGCTTTGAATCCAGAAAAGCCGCCCCATGCCCCAACTTGTACTAAGCGGTGCAACTTGAGAGCCAGCTGTAACCTGACATCCACCATGAAAGAAATAACTCTTTCATGCCATTATACTACATTAAATATGAATAAAAACAGACCAAGTTGTGGTATAAATAGTAAGCATGACTGGGGCTTGGTGCTGCAGATCATCACCAGCTTTCTCCCTCCCACACAGCTCAAGAAGTAGTGTCATCTTAGTTTTCTACTCAGCGCCCGAGCTACAGCCCTCCAGAACCCGCAGACCCTTAGGAAGCTACCGCTGGGTCATGGGAAACGGAGCACTACTGTTAATAGGGGTGCTTTTTGAAAACATCACAACACAAGTAAACACTCCATTGTGTATTAGGTGCAGTGAAACTTTGAGTAAAAGTATTATGGTGGGTAAAGGTTACAGGCAGAAGGTATCAGGGAGAGAGAGAGAGCGAGAGAGAGAGAGTGTGAGTGTATGTGTGTGTGTGTACAGGTGCTGGGAAATGATGCTGTGCTGTATAAAGTATGCCTCATTACCACCCTTCCCGTCTTCTTGTGCTCATATAGTGTAGAAATGTGCCCTTGAAAACAGACCCCAATTAATTCTTTGCATTGTGCATGTGGATAGATTTTCTAATATTCTCATCATGAAAGAGCAATTATAATTCCATGATTCATATGCACACTCCATTTGAAGCAGCTATCCTCGTCCATTGTCAGTTGTCAGAGTAGAGGATAAACCATGAAAAGGCCTAATCCTGCTATGGGCAGTGGGGTTTAATGAGCAGCCTGTCTCAGGCACAGCCATGTGATACCCTGGCTGGGGCCAGACCAGTGCAACGTGGAGGTCAGCTCCTAATGGAGGGCTTCATGGCATCCACCTGGAGAAGGGCGGAGCCCACTTACGTTGACCTGTTAAGTCAAGTTGCTCTCCTCTGACCCTCCAAAAGATGCATGAATGTGGGAGACTGTCAGTAGAGCTACTGCACAAGCAGCCATGCTGCCTGCAGGCAATGAAGTTCGCTAGAAATAAAAGAAGGAAAAAAAAGAAGCTTCAGCTCAGAACAATAGACTGGAGCCTGTGAAAGATGTAAATTCAAAGCAAAAGCATCAGAACTTCAACCTATGGGCTATTATGCAGCAAGTGAAACAGAGCTGCCGCTTGGAATTAGGGGACAATAGGGAGTTCGGGCCAGGGGCATTTAACCAATGGACATCTAGTGTATCAGATCCCAATCTAAATGACATCAGTGACCGAAGCTTTGCAGAAACTCTGATCTCTGGTGGCATAAGGAAAGGGTTGTGGCCAGAGGGGATTAGTAAAATATGTTAAAAAATATATATATATTAAAAATTTATATATATGAAAAAAGAAAGGGTAATGAAAAGAGGTTATGAGAAACCAGTAGGGATATTATTGCTGGACTTCAGCAAGATGCAGAGAGAAGGAAAAAGCTGTGCAAATAGTCATGGGATTGCAAAGTCAATAATACGTGCAATCTTCACAGACAGAAAGCTATAATCAACAAAAATCCATATTGAGGGTGAATGCCAGAGTTTTTCAAAATGTCAGTGGAGTGTGTTTGCAGAAGGGCAGGAATGACAGATGAAGAGCAGGGAGGTGAGTGGCAGGGACACGAGGACAGGCGGACTCTGTACTGATGAGGTCCTGGACACAGAAACCAGGCAAAGAGCAGCGCCGGGCCAGGAGACCACTTTGCCTCAGCCTGCTCCCTACAGAAAAGCCAAGAGGAGTCAGCAGTGCTACTGCTATCTAATGCGAACTGTCCACTTAAAATTCATAGGTTAACAAGACAGTAGGCAGCCTGTATTGCAAAATGGTAGCAAGAGTGATTTTTGAAGTCACTTTAAAATAAATCAACAATTTTAGAAATGATAAAATTACTTTTTCCTTCCTGGTACAGTTCTATTAAACACAATGCTTTGTACTGCTGGTCAAAACAGAGCAACTGAAAACTGGGTGATTGTGAAGGAAATGCAGTTTTTGTGAACATAAGCACTTAAGTTGAGTCATTTTAGGGATACAGATATTTTCTATTTTCAACTCTTACAAAAATGCAGTGAAATGGAGGGGCCACTTTTTTCTTTCCGATTTCTGTCTGGTAAATCCTTTTCAACCGCAATTCCTATTCTTCTTTTGAGGTCTTTTAAGTCATTATAAATGTTTTCTCTCTCTCTCTCTGTCTGTCGCTCTCTCTCCCCCTGCCTAGCTTTAGTCTTCTTGAATAAAATAAGTGCAGATTTGCTGGAAATCAGTGGCTTTTGTGTGTGGCTGCAGGAGCATGGTGAAATGTTTGGACACTAATACCCATTCATTTCGGTAGCGCCATAAATAAAAGCTGCCAGCTATGCGGCTGCCGTGAAGTGGTATTCTTTGGTGCCCAGCAGGATGTCCTGTTCACATTAGCGCAGCAGGGAAAACTGTCCGGAACAGCCAGACAACTAAATCAAGACATTGTCAACTTCTGACAAAATTGCTATTGGGATGAGAACCAGTTTTAAGAGGGGTAGAGCATGTCTGGTTGTGTGCATGTTGCAGTGTGTGTTGTGTGTGTGTGTGTTTGTTTGTTTGTAAGACACAGAGAGAAACATAGAGGGAGAGCAAGAGAAGCAAGGGGGAGATATGTGTTTTCAAAATGCAATATATTCTGAAAAATAATTCCTAACAGAGTAACACCATGGGGCTGACATGAATCAGAAAGTTTTATCTACAATGTGGACGGCCGTGCTTAGATTAAGAAGTAAAACCTGGGCCTTTATGAACACTCATCTCCTGTTGTGTTTTTTTCCTTCAATCCACGCCGAAATCCTTCTTAGGATCAATTTTCAAATATGTACCAATGTTGTGCAAGCTTTATAATTGCAATACGATAGAAAATAACACAGAATATAATGCACCTGCAATGTGTTCTGACTTTGTCACTAAGCTGGAATCCAGACTTTTGACTTGTTCTTAGATGACAGGGCTCTGGTCTGTAGTCATTTTTGGCCACCTAAGTAACAACTGTCTCCTGTCTGTATATACTGTATAAACTTTACTAATCCACCACAAACAAAAAACGACAGAAAAAAAAGATCACACCATATCAGGGCAAGCAGCACACATGTTACAGGAAGTCATAAAGCATACTCCTGTGTTTAACTCCTTTAAACACAGTCCCAGCCCTGGGCTAGGTTTGCAGGTGGTCATTGCCTGATCTTCACAGGGGTTAGCTCTTAGGGAGTGCTAAAAGCTGAAGGTCTGAAAGGCAGTTCTATCATCAGAGGAGGCCTTAGTGCCAACAAGACCCAGATAATGACAACTCTGACCTCCGTTAAGTACATAACACAGCAAGAGCTCTTGGATGTGCTGCCCAGAACAATGTATGAAGAGAAGGGAAATGCTGTGCCAGGGCCACAGCTGGGACATACCATGCCAGTGGGCTTGCCATTTTGATTAAGGGTAAGTAAGCCTTTTAACTTAGTTAGATTGAAAAGAAAAAAAGACAAGGTGGAGTTTCTATTCATATCTTTTTGCCTTATAAAGCCTACTTGACAACACAATGGTTCAACACTTCCCTACAATGGGGAAATGAACCATTACGGTGCATGTCAGAGGCCTAATGTGTACTGCAGATTATAAGTAAAAGATTGAAAGGAGGTTTTGCAGTGCCACCAGGAGGTTGAGGCTGGATTTCGTGTATCTCAAGGCATCCTGAAGCCCGTCTAGATGGCCTCTCTCTCTGAGTTCTGTGAACTGGAGATGAGAAGAGTGCTCCATCTTTCTACAGGCTCTAAGTTGGAGTCTTTGCTGTAGGGTTCAGTGGACCTTGAGAAAACACCAGTGAATCTGTCACTATCATCCCTTCTGGGACAAAGCTGGCTGGCCACTTCTGAAGCTCCAATGACCCAAGGCTTGAACCCTGCTGCTCTCCATTCCCTGCCCTATGCAGCCACTGGGAATCTATGACCTCAAGTTCATCGGGAATCACACACTTGCATGGCAGCTACAAAAGCAATGACTGGCTCTGTCATGTTTTTAAACTGTGTTGTGCCCTTCACTGGCTCAAAACTAAACAAAATATTGATAAGCACACTATCGTTGCTTAAGGATAATTTATTTTAAAGGATGACATATGGAAACAAACTGATTTTTTTAAACATTTGAGTCTCCACATCAAAAACATATCATGAAAACGGTTATGATTTTGTAATAGCTTTTTACTGTATCTGAGCCCAGATGGCTCTTAATTGGTTGGCAAAGGGAGCAAGAGGTCCTTTTTTGAGGCGTGAGTGTGTGATTGTTGCTGGTGAATTGCTGCTGTGAAAGGCTGGATGCGTGATGTGGAGATGGAACAGTGTAAGAACAGGTCACACAATGGAGCCAACAGCCTTGCACGTGAGGGGATGTTGGGGGTACGTGGTGTGTGTCTGTTGGGGGGGGGGGGGGAAGAGACAGCTTGAGATGAAAAAGTGGAGACATGTAAGAGAGGGTGAATATACAGAAAATCTTCTGAGAGTGAGAAAGTCAATAAGACTTTTTTATCCAGTGACCATTTTCTTATTCAGTATAATGCTGCGCTATATTCATCACACTTCATCTAAGAAAAAGGTGCATGAACTACTGTTACCCACACTTTCTTATGACTTGAAATTCACTCTAACTAACACCCTGTGCTGGGGAACCACAGCAATATATATCAACAATAATACTACAGGAATTTTCTACTACCTACAATAAATCTGTCTAATTACTACTTATGTGCATCTATGTCCAAGCAATGTTCCCCAAATTCCACTATTACCATGTCCTACCAATTATTTATGTTATTGCCTGCAAATAAATAAATAATAATAAAACGTTACAGAACAAATTATTACTATTAAGAGTGTAATTGTACACGTATTCAGCACCAACCCTTTAGTATTGGAAGCTCTTTAGAAAACTACTTTTTTCAAACTTTTTTTAACAACACTATTAGTGTAAAATAGTCTAATTACAGTCTACATCTTGGAACATGTAGAACATCATTACAGAAAGGTTCCACCTAGATAGGCAGTGTGCCAGTTAATAACTCTTACAGGCATTACACCAATGTTAGTCAGGTTAGCTTACAGTATTAGCTTATAGGATAAACTAGTTGGCATCATATGGTAAATGCAAGTATGAAGCCAGAGCTCAAAAAGTCTCCCAAATCCTTAGAATACACTGTTTAAGAGCATTTTGAATCATCAGTAAATTCTAATAATACTGGACAAGAAGTGTAGACAATGAATAATTTTGCTAACTACTATATTTGTATTCCCATTTTTGGAATACAAATTTACATTTACTTAAAGTTACTGTAACAAAGTTGTTTTATTCTGTAATTTTACTTTAAGTATTTTTTATTTGTACTTCAATATATTTCAAGTCACATCCATTAAAACAAAAGTGACAAGACAAGATAAACCATGTCAAAAAGTAACAAAAAAGTTGCCCAGTCAGCAGCTGTAGCAGAGAAGAATCTGCTGGCGTATCTGTAGCTGCAGGAGGACAGAGCTACATGTCCAGAGACGTGAGACTTCTGTAAAAGATACATGTTGATATGTTCAGTGACAAAATCATGTAATAATAATGTAATAATGTATACTTTATTAATCCCACAAGGGAAATTGCAATTTACACTCTGTTGTTATTACACACAGGCCTGAATTACACACACACATGCTCTGTACCTATACATGCACTAATGGAGAGATGTCAGAGAGATAAGTGAGAGATGAGTGAGGGGGCTGCCCATGGAAAGGCGCCGCGAGCAGTTGGGGGTTCGGTCCGGTGCCTTGCTAATGAACACCTTGGCAGTGCCCAGGAGGTGAACTGGTGCCTCTCAAGCTACCAGTCCACCATACTTTGGTCCGTATGGGGACTTGAAGCGACCCTCCGGTTCCAATTCCCTACGGACTGAGCTACTGCCACCCCCATGCCATGGATGCTGTCATGGGGCTACCCCATGCCTTCATTTAAGCCGGTGTTAGCATGTCTTATCGTGCAAAGCTAACCTTAATATGAGCAGTAGCATAGGATGAGTATTATCATTAGCTTGTGGACTTGTATCAATGAACACATGGCTTGTCATTTTATTTCAGTTCATTTAAGTACTAGTCGAAAGACTAGAAATCGTGGTTGGATAAATACAATACATACACAGTTAATTTTAAGTCGTTTATTTTAGGTTAGTGGATTTACCCAAGGTTTCATTCACCTGTTCTCATCTTCAAGCAGGGATCTAGGTTGAAGTGACAGAGTCTGGAGTAATTTATAGAGGGGAAGACCTGGAATGGTCCAAGTGTCAGCCAGTACAGATGGGTGTAAAGGAGTGCCTAGAGTTCTCTGTTTTGAGAAGCTTGTTCAGCGCAACATTTAATTTTTTATATTTTAGTTGTAATATGGTGTATTAATGTAGCCAGAAATGTTTGGGAATGCTGAATTAGCATAATGGTGTTTGATTTATTTCCAATCAACTTTTGTTTGTCTTGTAGGAGGGGCTTCAGGTATAAAGAAAGAAGACAGAGGCTCCTCTGGGAAGAACAGCCTTGACCTGGAAGGGTGCAGGTAATAGAGCCCAATAGTCAGGGCCTAATATAGCCTTTATCTTGTTTAAAATCAGTTTGTGATGATAATTTGAATAGTTAGTATTTTGTTTTCGTGTTTTTTTTAATTTATATATATTTTTGCAATAAGTCACCCTTGCAATACTGTACTTCCATGTGACTGATGAAGAAATAAATCAAAGCACCAGGTGAAGAACTCCTGATTCCATGTCTCCTCCTTCCACCGTGGGGCTAAACATTACAGGTGCGTTTTGGCCTAGTTGTGTTTGTGAACAGTACAAAAAATGCACCAACAAAGAAGGATTACATTATTATGGGTTATGGATAACATTATTTTATCTTGGCATAGGTAAAAAAAAGAAGAAAAAAGGTTAAATGTACTTAAAAGTACTGTACTGTAATTCGCTGATACAATGCACCACCCGCCGAGCACGTAAAGTGATCCAAATCAAACAGCCCCACAATGTTACGCAACTAACAGGTGGATGCTGAGTCTGGCTTAAAGCTAAAATGCTCACGGTGAATCCTCCAGCAATGACTTCTGCATTCACTTAGGAACTTTCACTGTCAAAAACATGTGTACAACCTTTCAAATACATTTTTACAAAAGTAACAGTACTTAGTACTGAGAGTATAATATAGTATTCTTTCCATCCCTGTGTATTCCATGTAGTAAACTTTGCCTTATTTCAGCACACTGCTGCCGCCCAAACCTGCATTATTACACTTTAAATTTAACCATGCTGTCTTTGCTTAATAAAACACTGTAGGTGTTCAGGCTCTGAGAGGGGCGATATGACCAGAAAAGATGAAGACCTAACACTTGTGCAACACCATCTAACAGCATATCTTCATGAGCAAGGGGCAAAATTAAGCTGTGTCAAAATGGCAGGCCATGGGAGAGGTTGCGGTAGACATCAAATCAACAGCAGTCCAATACAGAATCCCATTATCAATGACACTATATGGGTGGCCCGGGCCAAAAGTCCCCTGCACTACAGAACTTAAGGTGTTGCTTGATTCATTAGTGCCTATGTCTGAGCCGAGGTGATGGCTCCCTCATTGTCCTGAGAGGGGTGAAAACTGGAATGTCTTTTCCTCCTGTCAACACTATGTCACTTTAATTTCTTTTTCTGACGCCCAGTCTTGACACCTGGAAAGGTTTGACCGAGCATGGTAGTAAGGGATCATAGGAGAGTCCTATTTAAAGGGAGTGGTTGACACTGTTGACATTTCATTCTCCTTCTTCCTTGCAGCCTCACCTTTTCTTGTAAGAATAGAAAAATGCATCGCATTAAAAGGCAGATAAGTTGTTCATTGTTTGAAAGACCAGATAATGATCAGTCATAACTCAGATGTTCTCTAAAATATTTTTTGGGCAGACATTGACACTATCATCGGCACGTATGAAAGTGATCACAGATGGCTACGGGAGGGATTCTAGATATTAAAATATCTTGCAGTAATTTAAATTAAAGATGCAATCTCACTCAGTATTATTAACGTGACTCAGAACCAGACTTATTCAGGCAATTTAACTGATTAAAATAAACTGAACTCACAGCTAAACAGAAATCTTCAAAGAATGACTGTAACACACATTATTGTCTAGTATCTGTGTTGAAGTATTTACAGTATGAAGTCACCCATAATACACTGTTAGAATATAATAGCTGTCAATGGATGCACAGTGCTAATAATGTAATGTGCCCCTCCCTAAGGGAGCTGATCTCCTCATCTGGGTCATGGTGAGTATTAAAAGGGTTAAGGGTGCACAGCAAATTTATTGTGGGTCTTCCAGCACCAATGGGCCAGAGCACTAATGGATGACCTTGAGGTTTGGCTGTTCCAGACTTGGGGAGATCATGTCTCACCACCTCCATACCACCAGGATGACCCTAGCCCTCTCTGCCCCTGGCCTCAACCTTTAACTCACTGATCTTTGACCAAATTATTAAGCAGACACCTGCTTTCCGGTGTATGGTCAGAATGGGGGGAGGACTCACTCTGGGTACTCTAATTTGATGTGGATGTGTGGTGCGACAGTATCCATCTCACTAAGGATAAACCCATCTGTTAGACTTCCCAGCAGTGTGACTTTCACCAATGCCTGCACGCACTGTTGTCCTTTTACTGTTTGCACTGGTGTAATATAACTTTATTATTTAATTAGCCTGGATAATCTATTTTAAATCTAACATTATCTGAAGTCATAGAAATACCAATGATTTAGAGCCACATTACCCCACACAATTATGCATATACTTTAGAGGGGCAGGTCCCTGAGTGAGGTTACAAGTATTTGTAGAAGATAAACATGGGCAGTTTGGGCTGCCCTTAGGCAGTTGGCTCTAGTGAAATAATATCTTGTAAATGTGACGTGTACAAAGTCCCATAACTTTCAGGTACAGTTCTCCAGGGCAGTAACCTACAACAATTACCAGTTTTTGATAACAAATGTGCATCTCAATTCAACTTATTTTTAAATTGTATTTCACCTTCAAAGCTCATTGATATCAAGGTGAGACAGCTTCTTTAATATATCATGTGTGCATTCATTTAAATTATTACGTTTCATTTTATAATGATATTTTTCCTCTATGGCCAACACATTCACACAATCACATATTCATGCCACACAATGGCACACGCTAACCCTGAAAGTGGAAGTGGGACAGAGAGTGTTGCCATTATAAAAACTGTAAAATATAGTCCTCTTCAAGGGCACTAAGGTACAGGGACCAGCCCTAAAGACTGCTATATGGACCTCAGGGACTAGTATGTGTCAAACTTGAGGGAAAAAAAGAGAGAAAAAATTGCTGCCATTAAGGTATAGCTTGGAAATGACACTGACCTAGGTCTGACATCTTGCATTGTCCCACCATCTGCACAAATGTGAACTTTGCCTTTAAAACGTGGCTTCTCAATTAACATGTCCAGCTGGGTGGAGAATTTCCACTAGCTCCCTAATATCATTACTGCCACACCAGACTGTGATATAAATATTAAAAAAGTGCCCACAGCTCTTTGCTGGCTATGTGAGAGCTTCTGCTTCTTGGGTTATAATGAAGTTCACCCACATAGCAAGGTAACGCTAGAAAGCGTGTTCTTATTAGGGCTCCTGCAAACTGTAAGAGACAATAAATGTCTTTGACCATCTTTCTTTGTGAGTTTCTATTCTCTTCTACTAATGGGGGATCTTAAACACAAGGCAGCACCTACATGGCAAAACAACACATCCTCCAATGCTCTACGACGGCTGAGGCTCAAACCTTTTTGAGATATTCTAGTGGCCTCAGACAAAGGGTTTAGAAAGCATCAAGTCTTCTTCCAAAATGCAAGCTGTGTGGTCTTTGTGATAGCCCCATTACAGCATGAAGGACTCTTACTTTAGGCTGTGTGTCTGTGTGTGTGTCTGTCTGTATATGCTTGTATGGATAACTGTACTTTCCAGGAGAAGAGATCTTAAGAGCAAGTCTTTGAATGTAGGACATTGGCGCTGTAGCGGTTAATCTCCCCCCACGGCTTTACAGACGGCTGTGGATTTAGGAGTTGGCATCATAACTGACCAGTGCTGTTTGATTAGATAACAGGGGATCTACAGCAGGCATCAATGGTCCACCGTGCTGAAATGAAACAGTTTGCTCTCCGCCCATTCTGCTTAGAACACGATGGGGGTGATTCTTCAACAGTCTGATGCCACAAGCTGCCAAGCAGCGTCCACCACAGCGATACCACGATGATGGCGATACTACGGACAGCACCAGCTTGTACCAGATGTTGGGAATTAGCTGTCCCTCTGGCTGTCATGGGTTGTGCCCTGCAGCTCTCCTTGAGATTCACTGTGCAGAATTGCAGGTGTTGATGAGTTGCCAAAACACTGCATTCTGCAATGGCCATGTTTTTGGCTTTTAAGGCAGCCACAGTGTAGCCAAAGTTTTTAGCAGACTGGTTCATTTTACTTGGTCAACATGGCGACTATTTAATTTAAAGTGCTCCTATTATGCTTTTTCCCTTTTCTTTATTGTGTTATACATACAGTATCTTTCCTGTGCACATTATAGTTAAAGTGAAAAATCCCAAAGTCCACTTCAAAGGGACTTACCATCTTCTAGAGAAAACACTGTTCACAAACTGCTCCAAACAGCTTTATTGTAGTCCAGCCTTTACTTCCGTGACAAACGTGGGTCACTTTGTAACACACGTTATAATGCTCGCCTTGATGCTAGCATGGCACTCCCTCATGCTCTGCAACTGACAAGCTAGCAGTACTTGCTGACCATGAGTGACTCCCAACAAAGATGGTACAGAAGTGAGATGTCTCACTCTGTAGCTAAAACAGAGAGCTCAACACACAGGGTGAAAAGAGGAACAGCAGCAATGTGCAGTACAACAAATATATGGTGTTTTCTGAAAATGAAACCACATAAATCTATTCTGATACATCTAAATACAATTATGAATCTGAAAATGAGCATAATATGAGCACTTTAAAAGATGAAATTTCTTCCCAGAGTTGGAAAACATTGGTCAGTTGGCTTTTATTTTATTTAGAGAAAAGATCTATTTTATGCATTATATTATAGAATATTAATTCAAATCATAGTAATTGCATTAAATGCAAACATTGTCTTTACATGCGGCAAAGGAATCATACTGAATGTTTTAACCAAGGTTTAATACAAGTTATTTGAGGGCCTGCATGGCAGCAGAAGGACTGCCTGGTTAAGCTTGGACCTCGCTGTACTTTGGTGGAGGGCCTTTGTCCCCTAAAACATAATATACTCTGAGTGCATGGGGGTGGATGTCACTTCAGATACTGATGCATTTGGGGTCTGCATGGGGGGAAATAATGTGCAACAATGATATCTTTGATCATTGCTAGAACTACCCAACACAGGAACTGTGTCGAGTGTGGTTATCATCAACCCATTTCTATTCCCCCAGCACAAATCATTTCATGGCTCCTTCATCCCATGTGCCAGGACTGGGTTTCAAAAGCAATTTCAGCTGAAAAATAAGGTGCTTTTCTTCAATTTTCAAGCCATTTGTATCAGGGTTAGTGTTGTTTACCTAGCTAGTACACTGGTATTTACATACCTCTTTAAAGGAAAAAATGGCCTGGTATGATTTATGGACTGCAGCAAGAGCGCAATTTTCTGTCGTACACCTAATCTGAGAGGGTATGGAGAAAGGTCACATTGACCATACAAATACCATGGCCCTTCCACAGAGAGTGGGTGGATATTCATTCTCTTTAAAACATGTCAGTTAGGTCTGATTTATGATATGCAGAGCACACCGGGCTCAACAACACCTTTGGTTTCAGAATTACGTCTGGGCCTATGTTAAAGAAAGAATACGATAAGAGAATAATTTGTCCTAAACTACTGTCTTTGATAACACCATGGGTATACAATACATCTAGGTACCAATCATGTTATTGTTATTTTGTTTAGGTTTGCTTTATATCACAATGAAAAGAAGAGTAACAAAAGCAAAATATGATGGGTCTTATCGTATAATTACAAAGACCAAAAAGAGACAAGAAAACAACAGAGAGAGAGAGACAGAGAGAGATGCTGTCAGGTGTTAGGATCAATGCCGTGTTTCAGAGTTGTAACCTTTAGCCTCCCCCTTGACTCCAGTGTGATATGACACCATGAGACTGATAGAGAAGGAAAATACATTTTCACGTACTTAGCTAACACAATACTGCTATGTGGCCTTCCTTCATGCTCTAATTTCTCAAACTCATCTTTCCTTTACGGTGTGTGGCATGAATTTGATCTGCATGACAGGAAAGAATAAACCATTTTCAATCCATCTTATGATTTATTAAAATATCATTGCTTACAAAAGACGGCATCTGGCTATCCTGGCTTGGGTGATGTTTATTGCCCACACAAAGTTAATTATCGATGAGAATCCTTTAATTTATTATCCATTAAAACCTGACATTGTCAGAGCATGTTCATTAATATTAATACCAACTCTGTCTTCCATGGTACAGCAGCGTGGCAAGGACGCTTGTTTCTGCAGGAGAGAATAGAGGTAAGACTCATAAAAAGGTCAGCCAATTCACAGAACTGCTGAAACACTAAGCAAAATAATAAAGGGCATCACAATCAAGATATCACCCAGGGACCCAATGAGTCGAAATGACAGCACCCAAAACAATAGTGAGGCTGTCACAATGTATGCTTTATATCAGGTGAGTTACAATTCAAGCGGCTACAATTACCTGATGGGGAAAATGACAACGAGGATAACTGCATGTTTATGTTTTTTTTGTGTTAGGTTTAAGTATTCATTCCAAAAACTATTGCAAATGTATACTCCTTTTGTTTCACCAAGAAATACGGTCTGCTGTAGAAGCTACATTTCTGCTCTACATGCATTTGTGGTTTTTTTAGTTTTACTCTGGTACCATGAACACATTTGACTGGGAACAAAAGGATCTATATAATATAAGAAGGATAAGTATAGAGTGTCAGTTTTGAGATTCTGTTTCATGTTCAGCATTATACGCTCATTATTTACAGTGTGCTCACCCCTCGCACGGATGGACCAATTTATGGGGAGGCAGAGGATCAAGTTCAGTCCTAATGACAACCTCTCACTGACCTCTCCAGAGAAAACAAATGGAGCCCCAAGGTGATGTTTCAATATCACCAACTACTTGGGTGTCCTAGGGAAAGGAACAGATGTAGCCCTGAGGATGAGAAACGGGTGAGGTGCAGGTCAAGGTCACCATACGCCAAGGTTAGGGTCAGATAAGCGCGGCTGGCTCGGGGTCTTCACATGCCCACAGGCCATAAAAAGAAGGCGTGGACAGAGACTCAAGAGCTATGGATCAAGTGTTATTCCATTGAGGGCCTGAGGAGTGGGTGAGGGCAGGGGCACTGAGGTTCAGCACTGTCATATGCTTGTGTTATACACTTGCTCCAAGTCTCATCGCCTGCTTTGGGTTATTGCTGAGAGAACACTTGCTAAATTACTAATGTGATTATGAGGGAAGAAAGTGACAAAGCCTCTCCGAGAAATGCAAATGCAGTATGAAACTAGGCAATAACTATTCAGCTTGTTATAAAATTAGCGGCTACTTCTGCATGGTACTTTAATGTAGTTATAAAAGGGAAAAAAAGTTAGGTAAGATTTATTTAAAAAAAATAGTTCACAATTAAGACTTCTAATAGGATTTTCAAAAGAAAACGCAACAAAAGTGTGACTCCAGTTCTGCTAAACTTACAATGCAAATTCATATGAGTACATACTATGTTACAGCTGCAAGAAATGATTTCTAATTGGAAAAATCTAAATGAATTACTTATTTGTTATTTGTTAAGACTATGAAATGTCAGACTATATCATTAGTTGTAGTGGGAGATCCATGATATTTGGAAAGAATAAATTGGCTCTAGCACGTTTATTTTGACTTAATTAATAAGATAACCTAAGTGATTTATTTGATTCCCCAGACTGTATGGCACAATAAAAACCTACAGTACGAGGTACATTTGCTAAATGTGTTCAACTGGAGAAGGACAACAGGAACAGAGTTAGACTGCAATTACTGCCATATACATGGGAGGGAGGATGCTAATAGGGAGATTTACTGCTCCAGATCAAATCAAATGTAAATGTATCCTGGTGGGTTGTGCTTCCTTTAATTAGAAGGTGCAAGTAGTTTGATAAACTCTTAAAGATGGTGGTTCCTCTGGTTGTCAGCTCATTATATGCATCCTCACTCTGCTGCAACACTATGCAGTGGAAAAAGCTATATAATGTTATAATAAGTGGAATATCCTCTCGCGTTGAGAATTTAAAGACATTCAATGTCTACATTCATCAATTACAACTCAAATAAGAATTGAATGAAGATGAAGATGTTGAACCTCTTCATTTATTATTCATTTTTCAGGTGAAAAACAAAGGCTGACCTTTCCTATGAGGAGATTAAAGAGATGTAAACAAAACAAAATTAATTACATTCTGCAAAAGCTTTTGAATAAAATATATATTTAGGACATGTTAGATGGAAATCAAGTTTTGAAAAAAACTGCATTTGTTCGAATCATTACATTTGCAAGGAAAACAATATCTTTCAAAACAAAAACACATTTTACATGGTATTATTTTTTAATATATGAAACTGTATTCCTTGATACCATATCTGCACTAGAAGTACACCAATGCTACTAACTTGTGATTTGTACTGTAGAGTATGTGAGAAACTAAGGAAAAAAACTTTTACTGTATTTTGTTACGAGGAAAAGTTACCTCATTTTAACTAGGAAGCATATGTCATCAAAGCAAGAAGCGTTGCTGCCTTTAACAAGTACGTTTTCTCAATATAATAAGATGCAATTTTTGTGAGACTTTAGCCATTGAGGAATAAGTTTCCAGAAATTACACTGACGGCTTAAGGTTAGGCAGATGAGAGAACATGCTGTCCAACGTGTAACATTGAATATCACAACCCAAAGGGCTCTAATGGATTAGGAATTCTTGTTCAAAAGCTCTACAGAGTAACATGAACATTAGTGTGTGCAGAAAAATTATATCTTCTCTATTACTTAACAGAGACTTTTTAAATCCTAAAAGGAATTTACACATTATCGGTTCTTTCAATGCTTTCACTCATCAATTTCTGTAGTATTGTAGTGTGAGGCAACACTGCTCGTAAATAACTTTTCTATAACAATAAATCAACTAAATCTTTAAAACAAGAATTTAGTCATCATAACAAGATATTTTTCTAATTATAAACAAGGGCAGTGCCAGACGTTCTATACATTTGTGCCTGAGCTATATGCACAAATTTTCAGGATATTTGACAAAAGAAGGCCTAAAAATCAGTACTTCATTTGCGTTTGATATTCTAAAACAATATATAGAAAACCGTGGTGAATTCCCTGGATGGCAAATATGACACATATAATAAGTATTGCGCATAATTTAAAATATTGTAAATATTCAGCACAAAACATGTGAACAGTATTAGTATTCAAAACAAGGTGTTTTAACCCATCACTTTAATTGATTACTTTCATATAATAAGTAGTGGTACATGGATCAAGTCTACTGCTAAAATACCCCTTTATGAATGAAATACAAGTAAAGCTAGTACCAAGAATACTTATTGTTGCAAGTTCAATGTGTCATTGTTTTGGACGTTTTCTTTATGATAGTAGAGGTGGGAGGAATAAATCCAGAGTTTTGGGGAAGTATTGCAATATTTCCTGTGGCAATACTATATCGATGCACAGACGTCAAGTATCAATCTTTTACTTTATGTGTTGGTCAGTTTGTCTGCTTGACAATCCTATTTTGCAGCAATAAAATTGAAGTGAGACAAACAAAGAGAAATTCATCTTTTAGATACAATAGATGTTGACAAAGTTTCCTTTTGGAGACATAATTTGAAATTGGGAAAAACATTTGAAGTTGTTAAAAGGTAATAAATTGCAATATATCGCAGAATATTGCAATGTGTTTAAAATCACAGTAATACCGTGTTGTGACATAAGAAGCGTGATGATATCGTATCGTGAGGCATCTGGTAATTCCCACCCCTGTCATAGCTGTTCTTCTAATGAGAGCTTGAGAAAAGCTGTTGACAGTGAGTATATTAACATTATTAACAGCATGGATGTCAACTGACTCTTGTCATAAAATGTGATAAGCTTAGTTCTTCAACATATATCTAGCATATCAGTGAGACAACCTAAATAAGACATAAGAAGTAGATAAGACCATGGCCAAAGACAGAGCAAGAGAGAAAAGGAGAGAGGAGAGAGAGAGAGAGAGAGAGAGAGAGAGAGAGAGAGAGAGAGAGAGAGAAGGCAAGAGTAAACCGGGTATGGTGGAGACAGGAAAAGAGAGATGACTCCAAGAAGGTCACTCCTTTTTTGTAGTCAATAATTGACATTTAAACACACGTTTCAAACGTCACTGATAAAATTACGAGAGATAATGGAGAGCGAGCTGCTTACACTGGCATGCAATTATAGCCATAATGAGATGCAAAAATGCAAATGTCTTTGTGCATGCTCCAGCCTCCTTTTGTGGGGTGCCACGGCGTCTGTGGTGGATGATAGATGCCATGCTGGTGGTGGTAGACAGAATGGTGACATGTGGGAGTGGGAGCAAGCAGAGAACAGAACTGGGGCGAATATGCCACACACCCTCACAAAAGCAAATCCCATAACTGCCTTAGCTAATGCTTCCCTGAATGCTCTCCAAATCTATATAGTTAATTAATTGCTACAGATATATATTTTTTTAAATAATAGGAAGTCTATGGTTTAGAGGCTGTTTTTGCTATTGAAGGCTATTAACATGGCTTTTATATCATATATATATATTATATTATAATATATATATATATATATATATATATATAGATATATATTATATATTATTAGATATATATATATATATATATATATATATATATAATCTTCCATGGCTGTAACTATATTTTTGCTAAAGTGATTCTAAAACATGCAAACAAAAGGTTCTTCCCTGAGGCAGTTAATAAAATTGAAGTTTAAACCTTGATTTAAGAAAATCATGCAGTCTTGTCAAAATACCGACTTTCAACACATATTTATGCACAGGCCCTTTTCTATTTTAGGCACACTTTATGGATATACTGTATAATTAGCAGTATGTATTCATTTAAGTTGCACATTTAAGTCTTAAATTTCAATAGTTTGTACTCGTCACCTGTACTGCTTCACTCAGTTGTAATGATCCTTTCAGATGCAACAACTGGGAACATTATATGCTCTAAATGACACATACCTATACAAATACACTGCATTAAGCCTTTGCGGCTGTCCACCCTTAAATAACATTCAAATAATGTAAGAACAAATTCCTGCAGCCCACTTCCCTCGTTTGTAGATTCACCCTTTCCAGACCGGTCGCCCACCCCTCCACCTCTGAAGGCTGATAAGAATGGGACACAAAACATGCTAGCAGTCATGCTGTTTGTTAGAAGCAATTAATTTCTCTGAGGCCTTCATTCTATTCAGGGTAAGCTTTTGTGCTCAAAATCCCACTATTCTGAGCTTCTCTTGTGCCACGTAGGAGGGTATGAGAGAGTGGAGGATCGGAAAAGAGAGGGAGAGCCCGAGACAGAAGCTTTGGATGACAGATTATCTTGGGCCAGTTAAGCATGTAATTGCTCAAATGAGTTAAAATCCCTTCAAATATCTGTCTCTGCACGTCCTCATCACACCACTTCATACACTTAAATATTTGACAATTGACAAAGACAAACCTAAAGGGGGTCTTCAATAGCCAGTTGCAAGGACATTTTTTTTTCAGCAAAATGAATATTATTCATTAGATTTCTCTGTGTTGAAAAAATTATTTTACTGACTTTACTTAAACATTAGCTGCAAGAGCTACTCTGGGTTGCTTACCACCACAAGCTAATGGAGGCACCTTTAAAAACATGTTTTTCACATCACTTTGAGGTCAACATAGAGTTTTACCATCAATGATGCTTCAACATCTAAGCAACAACACGAAAGATCAAGTAGCAGATTGGATATGTCTCATATGGGAAGACAGAGGGATTGCTAAACACAGTTACAGACACAGCAGTCCACAGATTCAGATCTGGAGAATGCCTGCCTGCCTTCCTTCTGCCAAGCCTTTTTTCACATAGCCACTGTTGCTCCAGACTAAGGCTGATGGATCCATGCCTTAGAGGGAGAAGCTGCTGCATGCCAGACTTCTAAGGGTCACTGAATGGACTGTTCTCTTGTGCTTTCATTCTTTTAATTTAATCAGTAGTCTAATCGCAGCTTTACACACATTTTCCCCACTGCATCACATCAAAGACTTTGATATGAATTGTATTGTCAATGGCGCTTAGATGCAATTTGACAGTATAACGATGCAAGTTTTGCATTCATGATATAAATAAATGGGTTCTTTCTAGTAATCTTCTATAAAATATGATCTGGATTAAACAAAGACTGTTTTTGTAGAAAACTAAATGTGATGAACATGATGGGCTGCAGTAAGATGGGAAACTTTTTGCCAGGTGTATTGGGCCTTGCCAAATGCCACCCTCAGAGCAGAGAGGGTGTCCTGCATTGCTTCCCTGAATGAATGCTAATGAGGGCGTGTGTGTATGTCTGAATGTTATTCACACCACATCAAACTGGGCCTGCAAAGAGGTGCAAAACTGGGGCTGGCAGCCTCCCAAACCAAAACAACCTGGAAGAATGTCAGACATTACATGTGCCTGGGACACAGTACATGCATGGATTATTGTAGAGATAAAAAAATTATAGAGCATATATTAACTGTGGCTCAACTGCCACAAAAAGGTGATGCTGACTCCTGGAAAAGTGTTAATGTTTACCTTAGAACATTCTTTTAAAGCCAAATACCACAAGAAAAACCAATTAATGGAAATAAGCAGGAACGTGATAATATGCAGTTTGGTGGCTTTAATACACATGATTATGAGTGGCATTTTTTGGGATTCCCATCAAAGGAAACAGGGCACGTGTTTTTTGTTAAAAAATAACTACATTCTTATTTACATAATTTGACATGAATTTAGAGAAATTACACAATGACAGGATGCCCTGCAGTGATGGGTTTCCAGTATTTAAAGCCCATCTTTGAATTCTCTTCAGTTTAATGGCAGTCTTGGGTAACATTTCCTCAAGCACATGAAAACACAAACTGCTGTGATAGAAATTAGATTAAAAGAGAGAAGTATAATTGGGATTATGACAAGTGCATGCTTTAGATATACATGCAACACAGAGTTTAAACTAAACTTTAAGCAGCTTTTACCATGCACAACACAGCGCCATGTAAGATGGATTCACAAACCAATTACAATCATTTAGGACGGTCTACTTTGCTAAGGTGAGACATTCTCTGGATTGGCTTCACATTCGCTGACAGCTGATGGGCAGACAAGGTCACTGGATGTACAAGCTCTCATTTAAAACATAGACATGAGAGCAGAACTGGGGTTAGTTGGGTCTATCAGAGCTGTCAATCAATTAATGACAATTATTGAGCAAGGACGCCCGTGGGAGGTGAGAGAGGGAATTAGAATGACCATGGGGGAACAACATGGAGAACAGGACGAATTATGGAGATTGGAAAATAATAACCAAAACTGAACAATATTACCAGCCCACACATGCAGATCGCTTACTTCCCCAGCATGTGTAAAGTGTGTCAATTGAGCACCATGGAGGGGATTTGGACCTTGTTTTACCAATCAAACCGCAGAAGAAGAAGACATTCAGTGACTAATTAGAATTCCCATAAAATATCAATATGTTTTATGAGCTTAACTGCATTAAGTGAGGTGTCAAATGAGCCATGAATTATTTCATTAGGAAAGATGTGGTTGGTGAACATGGAGGTTATTGCCACACATATAGAAACTTAGCAAACAGTACTCCAAAGAAGGAATGGCTGAGAAGGGACACCACACACTGATCCACAAAGACAAGGTGCTACTGCTGTGCTCATACAAATAAATGCAGGACAGAGTCATGCTCAGTCTAAACCAGGAGAGAAGAGAGAGACGAAAAAGGGAGGGAGGAGAGAAAGTGTTTTGAAATTCTCCAGCTGGCAGGCTTTAATTTTCCACCATTCTAATTAAAATGCAAATTAAATTTATAATTAGCAACCACAGTATCCGAGAAACCACCTTGTGTGCAGCCCAAACATATGGGGCAACCAGCGGTGGGCAGCACTGTCTCTAGGAGACAACAGAGGTGGGTGGCAGGACTGAGGAGTGTTTGTTGAGGACGGAGCTACTGATCATGAGCTGGGCTGGTTACACGAGAGCACCACTGAGCTTCAACCTGCTCCTCTGAGCTGGGAGCCCTCTAAGCTCTTCAGGCGGCGCGGTGAGGCAGGGGAGCATGGCCCAGTTTACTCTGCTGTCACTGCCCATGTCACAGGTCACTGCATGTGTCATCACAGCTAGACACAAGTGCGGCGACCAGCACTGGTGGGGTCAGCTCCTCCAGATCGAAAGGTTTTTGACCAAAATTAACCTTTGCTGACTCTTAGATAATTAATTTTTAATTGATGGCAATTCTTTGTAAACAGAGTTCTCCAACATTTCTTTACCCAGTAGCTTTCAACCACTGCAACTTCCTACAATGCAGGTGTTTTTCCAGCATTACAAGTGTAAAAATGGACCTTATTAAAATAGTTGGTGAGCTTAATAGCAACAAGCAGGATTTTAAAACAATAAAGTCGTACACAACTGGTAAGTGTAAACTGCATCTGGAAATGTAAAACAGCCACTGTTTCAGTTTGCTTTCATATTGCTATTGTGAAAAACAAATACTTTTTAGACACCAATTAGAAAGAGAATGATGACAGGCACAAACAGTAGTTGACCATCTTTTGTTGCCCAACACAAGTTAGAGCCAGGTCACTGTGGGTCAGAGACACGCTTTCTCCAAGGTGCCAGGCTTTTCCACTGAAACTGCTGAAACAGCACCATCAATCATCCATCAGTTGTCACAGCCTGAAGCCAAGGTCAGAACAAATCCATGTCAAAAGAATAGGCCACATCTTACCATGCACTTTCACTCAGATGGACAGTCTGCTGGTGACACTGTGTCAAGAGACTGCTATCCCACTCTAAGGTCCTTTCTCTGTGACTGACTTAGTCGATGAGAAGGTCTCATATGACCTCAACACCCCCATCCCTTGTCACCTGAGTTGGACCACCAACTTCTATTACGAAGTTAAGTGTCTCGACTACAAGACATATCTCGGAAACTGTCAGGTGAGTTAACTCGCAAAGCTTTGGGTAGACAATTGGACGTGGCCCTGTGTCACGACTGACACCGTTTCCTCTTACATGCTAGTCTCGTTGCTGTCAAGCATTAACACACTGTCATCAGTACTCACATGTAGTCAAAGAGCCATTCCTAGATGCAGTATATACTTCATCTTGAAAGTTTTCTTTGTATTACAGAAAAACAACCTAAGTTCTTCTGCTAGATTTTTAAGTTTTCTCTGTTTATAGGCCAAGGCAGAACTTGGACTGAATTAGATTAAACTGTATTGTCAGAGTACAGGTACAGAGCCAATGAAATGCAGTGTTGGTGGGAAAATGTTGTGAGTTGATAATAAGAACACTGGATAAGCTTTTTACTTAACCACATTGTTGGAATGTGACATCTCCCTGTGTGTCTGACAAGGCTGACAAATTTGACACAAAAGAAACCTCTGTGTGAAGATATCCTAACTGCAGTGGTGGACAAAAAAGTCAAAATGATATATGGCTTCACAAAATTGACAGTCACTGTTGGACAAAACATGGTTTCTAAATATAATCCTCTATTGTTTTCTCCCATCTAAGAAATGTTCTTGCTAGCTGTTTGGTTGTGCCACCTGTTGCCTTGTTAATCCTGCTGAGAAGATACTCATAAATCATAACATTCTTCAATTAATCAAGCTGTCAGCTTCTAGGTGAGAGGTCATGCATGGAAGAGACAGAGGTCATCGGTGTGGTGTGAAAGGGCCATGGTTGTGTGGCATCTCTTATTCTTGGGAAGTGTCAGTAGAGGAGGCAATGGAACAAAGGAGAAATCAAAGTCCAAGGGACACGAGAAAGGGGGGTGGGGGAGGAGGCTGGGGCAGCCACACCAGAGCCAGAGAAAAGAACCAGGGTGCAGAGCATAAAGACAGTCAAATTGACCTGTCATTACATCAAGAGAGCCGTGCCAAGCCGCTACATTATCACACTCACCATACCCTTTTAGATGACAGAGTTCCCGCAACTTACCAGGTTCCTGCAGCACCCCATTTGCATAATTAACAAGTCATTCATGTGTCATTCATTTGACTTCTATTCATTTGTAGGAGACTTCAGATTAAATAGCATGCACTGTATCTGGTAATTTAAATTAAGTGTCAAATGATAAATACTCTAAAAATCCAAATTAAAAGACTATTACTAATGTATATTGCCATTTCAAGACAAAGGATAAAAAAATAAATGCTATCATTTGCACAAAACATTGCATTGTGGGCATTTGTATGTCTGGCATGCGCCTTCTTAGAAATGCTTCAGGTTGACACAGATATGGGAATGCAGATTCAATGGTGGCTTTACTGTACCAAAATGCCCTGGCAGAACTGGAAATGTCCTTGCTTCAGTGAAATCATTGGCTCGGTCAAGACCACTAGAGAAAGAGACAATTTGAAGTACTGGTACTCAGTGGTGGAAGAAGTAACTTTCTAAGTAGCAATACCAACGTGTTAAAAGTCCTGCATTCAAAGTGTTACTTAAAACTGCAGTCAGGAAAACATAACAGCTATCGAAAAATCTCATTATGAAGCTAATTTGAATACTTTATATACGGTTAGGTAGTAACTACAAACACCTCAACTTACAATACATTCATGTACTTAGTTACATTGACAGATGTTGTGAGCTGGATTCAAAACACATTAAATTGTGAGTGCATGATTTCCACCAGCTATTTAGTCTCCATTTTGTCCCCTTGCTGTACACACCTGTAGCCAGTTCTGGTATGTTACCTTTTTCACATTGTTGGTATACTTGTTGGCCATTATTGAAAAAAGGTTTAAGGTCTATAAATAGGCAAATATGTTTCAAATAGTTCAGCTTGTATATCAACACAAACATTATATATATATATATATATATATATATATATATATATATATATATATAAAAAAAACATTGATTCAGTGCATTCATGTGAATTTTTGAAGTAAATGTGAAACAATCATTTCCAACTAAGAAAATAACTGGCAGAATAAACACCCCTCTTATTTTAACATGACTCTCTCCCCCATTTTAATAAAAGCATGTCATTTGCAGACACATGCCAATCTTTTCTTGTGCTACAAATCTTAAAAGCTAAGTACAAGTACTTTAACCCCAACACCTTTTTGCACATGAGGTCCTTCATTTCTGATAATTACAACATCTGTAATTTCCTACCTTAATGTGCTATACATCAAGTTTGAACTTACTGAGCTTAAAATGTCAATCTGCTCTATGTATTTCCCTTTGCATTAGCAAATCTGAATGACATTTAAGTCTCACAAACGTTACTAGCCTGTCACTGCCCACTCATCCACCACCTTGGAATTTGTAAGTGATTTTAGTCATTGATTACTAAGTGGAAGTCTAATGCAAGTGTTCCCGGGCATATTTAAAACATCTCTAATGAGTCCATGTTACCACTTAAGTCAATCACCGCTCTTTTGTTTAAATGGGAGAACAAAATTGTGCCAAGATTTGAGGGAGCCACAATGTCTACATATCAGGGCACACTTCTGATTAATTATTATAAAAAAAGGAGAAGAACACTGCTTTTTAAACCTACAACAAAAGATTTTGAATGTTTCAAATCAGCATAGGTTTGTAATGTTAGAAAGAAAAAAAACAATGGTTACTGTATGTAGGCCTAGCGTTTTAAACATTTAAACCATGCAAACCATTTATGCACCATTGCCAATAGGGCTTTTAACAGTTTGATTAAATGCTTTAATCAATCACAATCCCAGACTGTTTATTAATCACTTTATCAAGCAGTTGATGCATTGCTGCTTTTAATGGACTCCATTTATTTTGATTTCTCCTCTCTTCATCTTATCGAAGGGGCTCTCCCAATCTAGACAGATAAAAAGCAGGATGCAAGAACGGCTGGCTGTAGTGGCGAGAGCTCAGTCCCTTAACTTCATTACAATCACTCTGCTCAGACTTAACCAATTTATTAGTGGCAATATGTGCCCGGAGCGATGGCTAGGTAAACCACATAGCTTAGCTAAGATAAACAGGCGCCCATTCATTTGTCTCCTCACCTGACACCACAGTGATGTATGATCCTAATAAGATTAATATCCCCTGGATTTCTTTCCTCTCAGTCCCTGCAGGCATCTTTTGATGTTACTCACCAATGATCTAAGACTGTTTTTCAAATACATGTTGTAAGAATTGAGAGTAGAAATGTAGTAGTTTGGATAAATACTTCAATCCAGGCTGGATATACTACTTCAGACATGTTTTATTGCACAAAGACAAGGCAGCCTGTTCTTACACTTGAACTATAAATAAGCACTCTTCCCACCCGTGGATGGGCTGAAAACAAATTTCTAAAACAGAAGCTTCTCTCACAATCACATTTCAAGTTTCTGTTGTATTCAATAATGCATAAAAGTAGTCATTAAACCTGTCATGTTGTGGTCAGAAATGACAAAAATTAGCAAACAATCCATCTCCTTTTAAGCCCCCTCCCAGCCAACCCCAGCCATCACCCAACCACCACAGCCTCTGGTTTGGATTTACGCACAGACTTTCTGTCTCATCCGTATCTCCCCCTGTCTGCCCTTCTGCTTCTCCTCTTCTCTCTATTGTGCGCTAAAAAGCTATTGTCTGCATCATCTGAAACTCTGTTCGCCGTTACGAGGCAGTGGTGAAAAACATGAGAGTGCATAGGTTTGGAACACTGAATAGAAAATTGTACTTAAGTGGTCTTCTCTTGCCCATCACCTCTACCCTCTACCCTCCTCCACATGAGAAGGGCTGCTGGGGTGGGCTGGAAGGGGAAGCCAGCAGGGCAATAGCAAACTTGAAAGCAGCCAACATTTGCAGCACTCTTGAAAAACAAGCATTTCACACCTGAAGCCTTTCATGCAGGGCCTCGAGGCATCCCCTTCAAGGCATTTAATTGGCTATTGCTTCAGAGCTCGTTCAACGTGCCCATTATGGTAAGGCGACAAGCAGCCAAGTATGTCGAATGAAAAGGGTCCTTCTCCCAGATGGGCCTAGTGGTATTAAAAATTGCCCGATCACTTCTTGCTGTTGACTGGCAGAGGTAATTCAGATGTGTGCACAAATACAATGAAAACAGTGAACTGGATAAGATACAGAAAAAAACTGGCCTCCACCATTTCTTTCAAACAGAGCAATCGGTCACAAAGATTATAAGATGTAGAGATCTTGGTGTGATACTGATACACCTATTACATAAGGCAAAGCATATACAGGAGCATACCACTAACTCTACAACAGATAGCTGCTGTAATAAATGACACTCAACTTCAGCAGTCCTGTTTATCAATGATGACATTTGAACAAGCTGTAAAACATTTCCTTGGTTACTGTAAACTGGTGAAAACATGAAATACCCTGCAGCATGCCTCCACACATCAGACACTTTGATCATTTCTGGTGTTTGAAATGAAGACATTTGTGGCTCCTAAACATACATTTCATGCTTTAATCTCAGCCCTGGGACATAAGGCTTTAGGATATGATGTTCCACTTTTGTTTGGCAGTTCTACCTCCAAGATATGGTCCTTTCCTTCCCTGTGCCATCTGCCATCAGAAGTTTCACCCATATCAGCCTGAGGCATTGGAGCCCTCACTGGCAATGTTTTTGAGGGCACCCTGACTCCCCATGGATGGACAGCCTTGGGGGAACCAGATAAAGTAGGTGTTTAGTCTCTGGGCTGCTGATGAGGAAGGGATTGGCTTTGAGCTGGGTTGGGACTCATGGGAAATCTGGCGTGCAAACTAATTACGTTGTGCTGCCAAACTGCCTGTGATTACAAAATGGAGAGGCGGTGAAGGTGGAGCTTAGACTTTATCAATTGCCCCACTATTTATTTTTAAAAGAAAACAGCTAAAGCTAATGTGATTGTTTAATAAGATGTTCTTTTGTATAATGCTTTGTTCTCTTAATTTTATAGCATGTTTACAAGTCGGATGGAGGTTGAGATGGGTTATAAATAATTAAAACTGATCAACGTCAGAATACTTTGATTTTAAAAGTTGTGTCACCTCAAAAATCTGAATTCTCAGGATGGTTCAATAACAGCAAATACCTAATTACTTCTACCATGTTACCACACCTGCCTGTCACACCTTTGGAGAAAGCCGCTTCAAAAACAGGTTAGTTCACAAATGATCTGCTATATTTGTATTAACGCCTCAGCTGGTGGCACAGACAGCCCCTGAAGATATGCACCATGCAAATCATTAAAAGGTACAATGGGCTATTAGTTCATTCCCTTCATCATGGACTAAATCAAATGTCAGGCTCAATATCTTAATATTTGTACACTAATCTACCCAATTAATATTTTTCTTGCATTTTAATTGATTCAAGTTTAGTTTAAATATCATTTTAACCCTATTTCTTACAGCATAAACAATCTCATTTTCAATTACTTGCCAAGTTGAATATTTTATCCTAAATTTAAAAGCAATAAAGTCTTGGAGAAACACTATGTTTTTTACTTTTTTGTGTGTGCAAACACTACTTATAAAAACCGTCACAAAGAAATAATTATTAATGTTCTTAAGGTTACCAAGAGTGCAGACCCTTGATGGTGAGAATAAGAATTTTGCAGCAAAGGAAAGCGCTCCCTTTTCAAAAAATATTTTTCCTTTGCAGGACGCAGAAGGAAGGTTGCAATAAAGGAGAGCAAGGATAGTTATAATGGGAGATAAATCTTCTATGTTGCCTCCATTATTTTTATTGCATTATGTTCCATTACATATGAATGTGCTTAGCAGATGTCTCAAAGCATTGTGACTTACATAACTTATATTCTAGCTCATAACCCATTTATACTGTGGAACATGTCACCAACTCAGATGAGGAACATTTGTCAAGTATGGAATGACAGCACAAAATGAAGCAATATCACCCTTTAAAACAACTTCACTTATTCTTTCTCCCTCACTCATTCACTCGCTCACTCTTTTCTCTCTGATAGCAGATTCGGCGTGCTGTGGGTTAAAAGAAAGGAACTGATTTTATAAGGGAACTGTAGGCGCAGTCATGGATCTAATCATCACGGGGGGATGCAGGTAACATCAGTCAGTGACATGGAGCAACATGATATCAGACACGGAATAGATCACTGTCTGTGTGGTATACATAGCACTACTCTTCCTGAGACCTCATCCTTCAAAGGGGCAAACTGGTTGTGGTTAGGGAACTGAACTTGGTACAAGAGGGCTGCAGGTTCAATATCTCCAGTCAGACACTGAGCAAGATACTTAACCTGAGCTGCCTCAATGAACATCCCAACTAATAAATAGATGGCATATAAAATGTCAGCACAGCGCCGGCAGATAGTAGCACTGCAATAATAATACACAGCGTATGCTAGGACTCTGCACATACACAATTTAGATTTATATACAGCAGAACGTATTTCCTGAAATATGTGATAAAATACATTGCAACTGGTACTGGAATTCATACTGATCTTTCTAGGGTTATTTGTTATTATCTCACTTTGTTATTTATGTTGTATAATATAAGTTTCATCATTTATTTTAAAACATTGTATTCCTCCTTTGTTACTGAGACCATTTAGTTATTATAAATTGGTTTAGCATTTGTGTTTCATTATTTTGTCATATTTCAGGATATCTGTCTTGTTTTACCCTGTGAAGCACTTTGAGCTGAATTTACGCATGGAAAGAGTCATAAAAATAAATGGTATTATAATCTGTTATTGTTTTATCATGTGAATACCTGTCTGATGGTTAAACCCTTGAGTAAGGTATAGTGTATTTTATGTACCTTGGTTCTCAAGTTTCTATCCAATGTTCACAGAGCACGGGGAAAAGAAATCAATAAACCAACAGGACAACTAGTCTCAGGGGATTTCACTTTGGATTACGAATAGAGGAAAAAAGGACAAAATGCAATACTGAGATTGCATTATGACATTATTATAAAAATCCTCATTGATTACTGAAGTGTAAAAATAAAAGGTAATCCTACAAGTAGTAATTGAAAAGAAATCCAGCAGCTCACTGTTCAACTGGGAATGATAGCCAATGACATGACATTAAGCAACGTGAGACAAGGGGCAGTGGTTTAAGTGATCTGGCAGGCGGTACGATGCCCTCCTGTCAGGATCGATCAGTCCTGCTGAAATTTAGAGCAACACTCTAAATTGGTCTTAATGGTGTGTTTCATCCTCCAGTCTCCTCCACACATTGACAGGGAGCCAGTGTCCTTCATCACACCAGGTTCCTGCCCTCCCTTTCAATCTCGGCATACCGCTGATCTCTGCTCTCTGAGGAGAGAGAGCAATCGGGCCAGGGGCACCCACAGCATCGAGTGGCTTACATCCCACCTCAGATAGTCAAGGAGGATCTAAGATTTAAGGCGCTAAAGTGTGGTTTTCTGATCTGATCAAAAATCTACTTCTTGAGCATGTGAATTATCAAATGGCATGCAGGAAGAGCATATATAGAGTCACCAATATGAACTAATGGTGTATATGGCAGGGGCTTCTGTCTCAGTCTTTAATGGGGCAGACCCATAACGGGCACAAAAAAAGAAAAGAAGGAAAAAAAAGCCCTCTATGCCCCTTTCCCACTCTGTTGGAAAGTAATCTGCTTACATCATTAGGCTAAGCTTGCTGAAACAAATTACCAGATGTTGTGTTCCTTTTTCTCTTGTCTTTTTGTCAGCATTTTAAAATACTCTCCTCCATTTTCCTCACTATCGCCCCCTCCTCTCTGACACCTCTACACAATAAGGCCATTTGCAAATAACAACAACTGGAAAAAGGAAAGTCCCTCCCGCTATTCACAACCCCTATCTGGTTCTGTTTGCGTCTTTCAATTTTCTGGCGATCCAGTCATGTAGCGGCTAATAACCTGAACAGAGAAGAAGAAAATACCAGGAAAAAGGAAGAATGAACTGAAGCAATGGAGGTCCCCCACCCGCGGTTGCACTTGGTAGGGATTTTTGAGAGTCTAGTTTAGCTTATCACATTATAACCCATTTAGAGATAAAGACATGTCCCAGTGCTTATTATAAATCTGTAGCATGCTGAGCATGCAAACACATATTTCAATCCGCCTCCCTTTTAGATATTTCTAAGAGCAGATGTAACATTAACTCCAAAGTCAATACAGAAGTATTAGGCAATGTGTGCAATGTCCTTGAAACACATTCGAACTATAATATTGATATTTACACTTGCAATTCTGTATTATTTCTTTTGTTTATCAATATATTGTTTTTGGAAATTACTAATAAAATTTAGATTTAGCACATTCAGATTATAAAAAAATCTAACAGTCCTTCAAATAATAAATGAAAGATCAAAGTGGCCATAATTACAAATTGTCTGGAGTCTGTTACAATAATTCACAAATTCTGTAATAATTGTGAAAAAATAACAATTCTTGGAAGTTATCATTTATTATTATCATCATAATCTTTATTATTTCCACAAAATAATTTCTCTTATGGATACCATCATTATTTCTGATATTCTGTTTAGATTTTAATTTTGTATCGCTACTTTGTCTTTTAGGTGGGTATAGAATAATTACACTGTTTACATTTACAATTCTTAAATTAGATGTAAGCTCGTCATTTAGACTAAACTTAAAATGTTGTCCAAGTCTTTTCAGTGGCAATGGTGGTAAACTGGAGAATTCAGTCTTTACAATACAACCTGCCTTTACACTGTATGGGACTTAAAGCAAACGGTATGCAACAAAGCCGATATACTGTCCGCATGGCCATGACCTTATTTTCTTGACACATAAAAGAATACATAAACAGATATATTTTTTCAAATCAAATTGCTTGTGTATTTACCTCTTATCAACCGCCTGGCAGCAATTGTGATTCATAGCAGTCATTTAAGTGATAATGCACTCATTCACTACACTAACAAACACGTACCTCCTGGTTATCAGTGCGTCTGCGTCGTTGCAATGCTAGTCGCCAAACAGGAGGCACAAAACTCAAGATGGTGTTGATTGATAAATTGACAGGTTAATTTTCGGATGGATAATGAGAGTAAGACCCTGAAAGATGGTGGAGAAAAGTCTCTGGCCTTTTGCTCTACCTTGGATGCAGTGCCATCTATCTATTACTGGCAGAACCGCAACTAGGAGCAGGTACACTCAGGCCCTGCCAAATGTTTGTACCATCTAGGTTAAATGAGGTCTCAAGCTTCATATGTGTATATCCTTGTTATTTTTGTTGAGAACACATTAACCGTAGCGTCACAGAAATAAAAACCTTGTTCAATTAGCACCATGGCTTGTAGATCTGTTGAAAAAAAAAAATGGATAAGACTTTAGTAAACATTTTTACTTCTGATTCTGCATTCAAATAAAACCTACAATTTGTTTATACAATAAATACAGATAATTAAAATCTATCCTAAATTTAAAAATAAAATATTTTGTGAGTTTTCCTAATCTTTACAGTGCATTCACAAAATGAGTAACTTTTTAATGTTGTTTATAGTGGATCATTTCTGGTACGTCTTTTTGACATGGTAGACCATAGATTGTGATTTTGGACAATACTATCATATTCTATGGTTGCAATTAGCAAAATTGCATGTGAACAGTTTAAAGTAAAATCTAGACAATCCAACTTCGGAGCTTAATTAGAGGGCAAACTGTTAGAATGGAAGAGAGAGTTTAACTAGAGGTTAGAAAGGTTTCTATATCTTACACATATTTCTACTGCTTGTCACTGCAATGTGCCAAGTCTGCAAGCACTCTAATTAAGTCCCCACCACCTTTACTCTATAGCTATTCCCCGTGAATCAGCATACAATGTAATGCTAATCAAATGCCACTATTTAACTTTCAGACATATTGCCCATTATTTCTTTCTTGTCTACTGTTCCTTTTAGTGAATTTGTGTGCATCTTTATTTAATAAGGCAGAGATATGTGGAAGTGATTTGACATTGTAAGTTTAGGAAAAATTCTTTGTCAGGATGAAAATGACAAGAGAACCTGAAGTACATTTTCTGAATATGGCCATGTCCTTCAATAAATTTAAACAAAAATAGAAATACTTGATAAAATTACAAAACCAGTTTAGTTAACTTCAGCTACATTATTACTGTGGTGAATTAATGCAATTATTTTTCTATATTTTTATACAACAGGACAGAAAGATGACCCAATTTCTTTCCATTGGCTCTTGTTTGTACTGAGGCTTCAAGAGACCCTGGTCTCTTTTGGATATGCCTCGATTGAATTTCCTGGCAACTCGTTCTCTTTGCTGTCTCCCAATCATGAAGGAGAGGATTGGGAAAACATTTTAAAATGTATAATTTATATAATAATTAATCTGAAAACATAACTCTTTTATACTGAATTTGACAAATTGTATGGCTTTATTATCCAGTTTTAGGGTAGAATATGTTATATTACACTTTTTAGGCTTTTTCTCCTGTCAGAATTGATTTTCTTTCTTTGTATTTTACCCAAATAAGTACATTTTTCTGTCCGGCTGTAAAGAGAACACGCAAAGAGAAAGAATTTACATGTAGCACACTAAAAAAGTCTCACTCACTGTGTCAGTGAAGCAGGAGCGGCTCTGTTTAGTACTATGTTTGATGATATGACCAAGACCATGAAGGAGGATGCTGAATGGGGAAAAGAAACTACAAGTTGGTTTTCTGTAACCTACTGTATGCTATATTTGGTAGACTTAACAATACATGTTCTACTTGACAATGACAATAAATAATAATACAAAAGTAAGAGAAAATCCTTAAATAAAGGGGCCAAACTCAATTACACTGCAGTTTGTCATATATTTAAACATGAAAAAAGGTTTCCTAAATACTATATACCCTAGGCTTGTTTACTGTTTAAAAAAGTTGATCTAATTTATAATGCAAGGGCTCAATGCAAATCTAATCTAATTAAAAACAAAACATTTTATGAAAAGACCAAAAAAAACTGCAGAATAATTTAAAATTCTGGTATGCACGTCTACAATACTGTTCCACAACCATTTTCTTAAGGTGTATTTTGTCCTGTATTGTTGAGATCATGAGCAATTGTCATGAGAAGAATTATGGCTTAGGGTGTCATTGTATTGCTGTAAATGCAGTTGATTACCAGTTACCCCATGGTCACAACTAGGGGTACCTCAATCCTCCCATTCATTTAAACAGTGTTCTGAGCTTTGCCGGACACAAGAACGAAAGGAAGGGTGCAGAAGACAAACATTTGCCCCATCTGAGACACCAAAGCACCCAACAGCTTGATCCTGTGTCACTATGAGGGCATGGCTTGGCTCTCCCTTGATTTGCCTTTGAAATCTAAACGTTTAATTGTGGTCAATGTAAAGGTTTCAAGAAAATGAATGGGTGAAGAATATGAGTGGAGGGAGGGGCTATAAAATTAGTATACATAAAAAGCATGAGGGAGAAAAAAAAAATCAAGAGGGAATAATGAAATTAGGGATGGGGCGAGAGAGAAAGAGAAACCAATGGCTGGAGAACTTGAGGCACTGACCCCTATCATCCATGGTGAAAAGCAAGAGATTAGAAAGTGTTTCATGCTAATTTCCATGGAGATTTCTGTAATTTCTCAAAAATTACTTCTTCCCGCTTTGATTTGTCCATACTGCCCGGCCCCCTGCAAGTGTTGTCGGGGTGGTCTGCTCTATCATGCCTCTGCTCTTGTGGGCCCCACGATGGCCCCTCGCTGCGGCCAGCCGTCGTGAGATTACTGAAGCGGCGCTGACGTCTCTATCAGCTCGCGCCACTGTCATGCCCTCTCCCAACCCCCCACCATCACGCGATCCTTTTCCCTCGGCCTAGCTTCCTTTCTGCCCACCCACCACCAACCCGGCCTCAGTGCAAACTCTCACAGATCTGTCAGATGATGGCTTCATTGGTTTTTGCTGCTCCCTGCAAACTCATATTCTTTTTTACACTCTTCTCATCCCTCCTAGAAACCTGCTCCACAAGAAATATCTCTTCTCCCCCTCCCATTGTAGACTGTTTCACCTTTTGCTATCCTTCAGCCTTCTCTCTCTCTGCCTCATCCTAGTTTGTGCTTCTGCCTGCCACATCAAAGGAGAACCAGGGGTCACAGAGCCACAGGCATTGAATATAAATGCAGCCAACTGCGTGGCAGTATGGGAAATCAATCCTCTAAAGATAGCTCCATACACTTCATGAACCCATCATCAGTGTCTGATACATATAGTAACATATGGGAATTTTTTTTACGGCCCTTTTGTGCATTGCATACTGCACAGTATGTTTAGTCTCAAAACAACTACGGTTTGCTATTATACTGAATATTTTCAACTTGTCTTCTTTTAACAGAATTTATACTATATAGTATTGTATGATCATTTTATTTACATGATGTATATGAATAAATTATAAAATATGTATTTGTTAAAGATGTCTTCATAAAGTGCTAACAAACAATTGATGCTGAACCAAAACTTCAGTCTTTCTTTCTAAGGGCCAGTCTGTGTGTGTTTGCGCATGTTATGTTGTGCGCGTGCGTGCGTGCGTGCGTGCGTGTTCTTGTTTAACTAATTCATGGGGTCCAAAAACCAGGAGTTCAGTATACTTGTGGGGTCCCGACAACTTTGTGGGGCCAAAATGCTGAACCTCACAACTTTAAAGGGCTGTTTGAGGGTTAAGACTTGGTTTTAGGATTAGGGCTAGAATTATGTTATGGTTAGGGTGAGGGTAAGGGTTAAGTTTAGGCATTTGGTTATGACGGTTAAGGTTACGGTAAGGGGCTAGGGAATGCATTATGTCAGTGATGAGTCCCCACAAAGATAGTGCCACGTACAGTGTAGTGTGTGTGTGTGTATACGAGGGGATAGAAAAGAAAATCTGCAAAAAAAAGTTTGAGAATAACACTGCAGCAGAAATATGTAAACAACTTTTGTTGGAGGTCCAGAGCTGAAGATTCATGCCAGCATACATACACAGGTGATGCTTCCTGCAATGTGTCATAATATTATCCAACGTTGTCTTAAGGCTGTCTAGTGGATTGTGGCAAGAAATTTGTAGCTGAATGATAAAAAAAAAAACGACATGACACAGAGCAGCAGCAAAGCCATTGTTATGAATTCTATAAGTCTTGAGGGATGAATGGGAAAACTAGTGCGATTGCCAGACAACGAGGTCTGCGGCGGGGTTTGATGGCTCCATGTGGGGGCAACTGGCTCTGGTTGCTTAGCATTAGTATTAGATAAACACTCTGTCGGAAGATGTCAACGTCTCCATTAATGCCAGAGCTGCCACACAGACTGTGCTTGAGTGACAGTGTTTTGTGGAGTGTGACAGGGGTTGTAAATGCTAACTCTCTCTGGCTGTATCTCCAGAGCCTGGTAGAGCCAAACCCTGGCGACACCTAGGAGCACAGAGGCACTACACTCTGACACTCTGCGGAGATGATACATCTTGTCCTCTCGTTCTCATATCGGGGACAGCACACCATTTAATGTACCGGACCAATTTAATTCAGACATGTTATAAAAAAAGGTACAAGTAGAATACAAAAGGCTTTCAAATATAAGATCATTTATCAATCTGTACCAACCATGAGCAGATAAGCCTCATCTGAAAGTGTGGCTACCCCAAAAGGCTTCTCCATAGTCTTTACAAACCACAATATGGAAGATGTGTGTTCAGCACAAGTCTAATGCACTTAAAGCCTGCCACAAGTACGCATATCCAGCCACACAATGAGCAGGATATGGGTTTTTCCATGCTTTCACAAGTGGACAGGGGAGTTTTCCAGTCAGTAATTATGAAGGCATAGTATTCCAGTCAAAAATATTATTTGATTTTTTTTTTTTTTAAGTTTAAAAATGTACATGTTTATCTTCAGAAACAAAATAAATTGTTGAATTAGGAGAACTTTATGCTTATCACTATATAAAACAGTATTACGAAAATGTCCAAAACTATGTAAACAGGAACCAAATGACCTACGAGACTAAAGTAAAAGTGCTCACCCAGGAAGCATTTTACAATGCATTCATTCTCTTAAACTGTAAAAAAAAAAATCTAAAGATCATTAGTACTACAGAAGTTGTGTGTCAAGAAGGAAAAACTGGTAGCTGAGCAATATAAACCAAAGTCCAGTTGTATATAAAGTTCCTAGTATATTTCATCTTTTTCTCCACTACATTTTGCAGCTGGAAAGGTTGAACATTTTATCAGTCTGAGAAAACAGCATGGAGAATTAAACTGCCTTGAGCTCAATAATACTGGCCATCTAGGAGCTGCAGAGTTGTTCTGTAAGCTGGAGGGCTGGACAGTGTAGTGTACTCTTCCCCCTAATGCCCTGTCCATTGATCTTTCCCGTAACTACAGCTCCCTACAGAAACCCACACAATCTGTGCAGAGGAGTGCTCCTAGGCACCCCCCACTTCAAAGGTGCATATTTACTCTTAGAAATTTAGAGAAAGTGCAGCTGTGGATGCATCCTCCAACCTCAATCAATGATAGGGCTGGTCCTCCTGACCCCCCCCCTGCTGGCTAATAAAGTGCTTCTTAGGCTTGGTGGTTTCCCTGGAAGCCTTGTGGGGTTGGTTCAAACTAGCACTTAGATTTGTTTCCATTGTCTCTTCTCGAAAATTGATTTTTAGAGAAATACTTATCTTGTTGATCAACAAAGTTCCATTTTTAATTTTGTGACATTTCATGACTGAAAGAAACAAATGAGAAGTAACTCACTGACCTCTGCAGAGCCCAATTCTAGAATGAGGCTGATCCACATGATGCTCTGAAAAAAGTTTAACTTTTTTTTTTTTAAAGTAATCTTTTGGCATTAGCAATAAACTTTTACCTTAGCTATAACCTCAAGCTAGGCAAAAGAATACCTGACTGGGAGTATTTTTAACCCACATTCTGGTGGGGTGATTAATAAAGAACTGAACATTGGCTGATTTAGATCAGACATTTTAAATATGTATATTTTAAAATCCTCATGTGTATCCTGTCACATTTTCCAATAAAAGGATTATTGCAATTAAATAATCTTAGGATGAAATACCTTTAATTTCAAATTACAAAAAATACAAAATGATTGTTACAATGTCTTTATTTAGCATTTTCCAAAGAATCTGCAAATGCATTATGTCTACTTAACATGTCCTGTTTTCCTGTCTTTGACAAAAATATTTCACGCTGAGAAGCACATTATCATAATTGTCATTCCCAATCTTCAAAAACAAATGTGTATTAAGACAGTAGCTAAAATAGTCCTTCTGCTGAAAATCAGACAATCAAAATCTTTTGTAATTAAGCACAGCAATATTCTAATTACCGATAATTCAAGCTACTTCATGCTACTTCATGCTGCTTCCCATCCTCCCTCTGCAACAATTAGAAAAATATATGTCAGCTGTGATTTTTCCTTTTTTCTACTTTAAAGTGGCGCTGTGGGGGTTTTAGTAAAAAACAATGACATTTATAACTCTGCATTCATTCTTTTCTCAGCAGGAAAACCAAAGTTTTTAAGTGGCTGGAGTAAAGGTCTGAAGCGATTTGCATATCTGCAAAACACCGTCAAAACTTTCTCTTGGCAATGTAGCATTCACTAAGCACAAATATTTGCGACAGCAAAACAAGTAAAACTTCCACACAAGAAATGATTTCTCTCAGTTGTATTGATGACTGCACATGGACACATATCATTTTGCATGATGAGCTACAGTAGGCTTAAAACTAGTGACCTTGTGACTACGTTGTCTGACATTCGTCATCTGATCGTCACTCTGTCCTCGAGTGCCTGCCTAACGGGCCTTTCCTCATAGCGTTGATTGCATTCTTCAAGTCTGCCATTATAGTGTTAGCTCTGAAGACAGCAGAACAAAAACTTCTTTCGATGTCATTAATCTTAACTTGTTTGGACTCCTCACTTTGACTCTCCCACACATCTCTTTTTCTCTCTCAGCACATACTGCTCTCACTCTCTCTGCCTCGCTAACATGTTGACAGCAGTTTGTTAGTAGGTATCAGTTTTCAGTGAGCAAGCTGAGAGGGAGAGAGGGATGTGGTAATCATCTCTATCTCCGGCTGCTTGGCAGCGTTCCCCTCGGCATGCTGGCAGACACTTGCCATTGAGCAGCTGTCAGGCTGAAAAGGGTGTGGGATGTGGGCTCAAGCTACACAGGTCACGGTCATTTCTTTCCAAAAGCCACTGAAGCTAAAACCTTAAGTGGCATTTGAGCTACCTGCACTGTCAGTTCTGACACTCACAACACTAACAAGGAGACCACCGGTAGAGAGTCAAACTCGATTATGCCTCCCTGGTGGATTTCCTTAATATAGCTTAGCTACTGCCAAGCTTGTTTTTCTAACATTTAGAAAGCACATGATTTAAACATTTTGGGGTTGTTTTGTAAAAATGTACTGGTATAGCTGAAGAGTGCAAAATAAATATAGATGTCCCATTAATTAGTACAACAAGCAAAAGCAATCTGTATATAACTCGTCTGCACAATGAGAAAAACAAGTCAGTTAATCAATTTTGATATATTTCATAAATTGTCAGCATAATGTAGATAGTTTGTATTGTGAACTCCTGAACTGTTTACAGGTGAGAGGTGCAGGAAGGTTGCTTAATTAAGAGATAGCTATTTAGTTTCAGTCATGAGAAGAAGTAAGAGTTGTTAAGCAGTGAGTGCATGTTATTACAATTCTAACTATTATGTTTGTTGTCATTCTGGTTGCCTTGTTATTCATTGTGAGGCACAGTGGTGTTCTCCTGGTACGCAGTCCTGCTAAGCTTTAATTGATTTTTGGTGTTTGCTACCTCTGCACGGTTATAAATTAAACTGGATGTAATGTTTATTTATGGTAAAGGGTTGAGAGCTAATTCATTACCGGGTGAAAACAAAGAGTATTTCAATTACACTTCACTTCATTGTCATTTCTCAAAGATGTACTTTGTTTACCATTTTCTTACATGCCAGAAGAACGGTCATGCTCTTCATCGTAACAATTATTCTGCATTAATTCAAGGCTGTCTTGAGTTCACAAACCAGAGCCCTTTAGTTTATGCTGATTATTTGGAAACATAACTAATCAGCAAAAAAAACAAAAAAAAAAAAACATCAAGATCCACAGAAAAACTTTAAACAAAACTGTATGGAAGAGTAGTCTGACTGCTGCAAACTGAATTGTGCTTGATAAGTTGCAGGCTCTCACAACCTGGACCTGTGATCTTTAGAGTGATACCCTCAAGTTCACAGCAACAAATACACTCAATCACTCAGGGAGATCCTAAGTCTCTCTGTTGGCCAATTACTGCTTTTAAAAAGCCTAAGGCACCCAGGAAACTTTGACTCCTGGAAATAAAGACCAATCTGAGAGAGAAACATTGCAGCTATTAAAATCTTTATAATTCTGTAAATCACAAGTGATTTGTTTTGCCCCATGGCTTGTTCCGATACATCCTTGCTGCTATTGCAAGGGGCACGGGGTGACTGCAATTGAGAAGAGCAAGATTATTTTTACAACTAAGCTTGGAAAAAGGGAAGCCTTTTTTCTTTTTTTTTGAGTGCAGAAGGCAAAGATCTCCTCTGTGTCATAATTGCCTGAAGTTAGAGAGTAAAGGCTCTGGACTCCTGATGTTAGTGTGGGCCTTTCATCAGGGGGGTTGGAGTCAGAGATGCTTTAAAGATCAGGCACTCTGGAGGATCAGACTCTGTTTTTATTTATGTAATAAAGGCATTTTCAAAGAGAGGAAACTGATCATCCTTTATCTACTGTTGCATTAGATGTTTCCCTGACTGGTACCGTCGTTTTGCGGTTTTTGTTGATGATTAAGGCTCCTATTATTCAAAGCACATTTACATTTTCTCAATTATTTCATTTTTGAACTTCAATATTACATATGCCTTACTGATTAATTTTGAGGATGGATTCCGAAATTAGCCCGCTTATTCAAATAAAGTGGAAGCCAAAAGTGGTAGAGAGGATCATGCAATTATGTGTAAAATCACTCCAATTAAACACTGCCATGTTAACTTTTAGAGAGCACACACTCCACATAATATAATTACAAATTGGGATGAAAAATGGAAAAGAAAACACCAACATTATAGAATGAAGCATTTACAGTTGATGGATTCTCAAAAAGCTCTGGTGTGCAGGGTTAAGAATGGCACTCCTCTACTGCTGCAACACTCTCCCTCCCAACTGCATCACTCCCCATTCAGCAACACAAGCCCCTCTGGTACTAGACAAGGGCCCTGACTGAGGATGCTTTGATACTTCAGCCTCTGATCACCAGAGTATCCTTATAGTGCTGAGTTGATGGACGAATGGGTCATAGGAAGGATGTCCAAACCATAAATCAGACTACAGGGGTGACAGCACACAAAATAGGTGAATTGTCCTTGGGTTCGCGACGCTGGCGGCATCCCTTGTGTCCCACAGTCACACCACCCTTTTTATTATTTGGGAGCGAGTCAAACGGATGCCCCACCAGCCATTCTGCCCTCCCCCTTGTGTGTTTCCCCTAGTCTTCGAGCCTGGACCCTGCTATGAACTGTTTCCAGAGTCAGTTACTGGTGTAATTGAAAGTGCTTTGTCATCGCTTTCAGCCAAACACTGATGGATGTGAAGTTGAATGAGGTTTGGGTTTTAGTTATACGAGTGAGCCTGTGTGAGATTTATCACCAGAGACTTAAGAGGCTACAAGGGACCATTAAAGCACCACAGCCGTCTACATCACAGTGGACTCTTCATTATTATTCATTAAAACAGAATGCCTTTAATATGTCTAGTTTTCCCCATGTAAAGAAAAAACATTATACATACATGTTTTGATGACTGTTGGAAAAACTGTTCAGTTGCCCAGTTTTTACAGTCCGGGGCAATTAACTTTGGATTTTAAAAAGTGTAGGCAACACATAAAAAAGTACGCTGGCCTAGGAATTCATAAGAAAAGAATAGTTCAGCACTTTTCAAAGTTTCAGCAAAATCAAAAGCTCTAGAAGACCTCTTTTTATACCTTCATGTGGTTTGTATTAACCTTCATCCTTTACAGCTTTGCACTTTCAAAACTGACTATAGTGAACTGAATAATACATATTCTCTTACTTAGGTTAAACATCTACCCTTAATGTGTATATAACCTAACCCCACCAGTGGCTATATCTTTTCATAATTTGTGTAGTCTACAAAAACCTATTAAAACCATTTCATTTCAATTCTGAATCGACATCACATGCAAAGCGTGGGATGTGTGCTAGTTCTCATTGTCTCCCACTTATTATAGGCTGCCCCCAGCTGCCTGGGCTGTGAGGGCCTGGATCCTGGCTCACATCCAGCTCAGCTCTGATCTCTTTGTGATTTGAGGAGTATAGAGCTTTGCTGGGCTGCTGTCCTAGAGCCATGTTGGAATGCAAGAGCAGTGGTTGAGGTGCAGAGGGAAGTGACCTCACTGTGTGATGCGAGCAAGAGTATGGGGCAAGAGTTACACACTGAGGTTGGTTGGATTATAAATAAAGTAGCGTGTGGTTTCTGTGCTGCAGCCGGGAAATAGGAAAAGGTGAATACCAGTGCTCACAGCACAGTTGTAAATGGTGCCCTATCCTAACACTAGTTCAAGGCTGCCAAGATAGCATGGCCAAATAAAGTAGATTTAATAGAAAGATTTTTCCCAATATCTGCATGTTTTTAAAGATTTTGCTGTTCTATTGTGTAGTTATGGGTTTTCTAAACATTTCATTGTAAGATTAACAATAAGTATTACCAATATTTGCCATCTCATTAAATAATGTTGCTTATTCCAGGGTAGGTGAGTCACTAGTGATTGGAGGTAGATGCTTGGGTTTTTTCTAATGTTTGTATTCTTTTTTTATGCCTATTTTGTTAGATTTAGGAAAAAAACATTAAAAAAAAATATCTGCTCTTTTAAAACAATATTTAAAAATGTGTCAAATACAAATAAAAACAATATTTTCCAGCTTTTTCTGATGATTGAATTTGCGTATGTGCTGACATTGTACAAGAGAGCCATTGACTGCCGACTGTGTGTTGAGGGATACTTGTGAAGGACCTGTCTGAGGTCATCTTGTGGTGCAGATGAGGGCGCAGGAGAGAACAAAAGACCAAGACCCTGCCACAGGCACAAACACCTGGGAGGAGAGTCAAAGGCAACTTCACTTTAACAGGAAACACAGTGTCCAAGTTAAACAGTGCTTACAAGGTGCATCAACAGTGCGTGAAACTTAATGTGACTTCCCGGACATCCACCTGGAAGAAAAAAATGTGCATGGGACAACAGCGTTACTGCTCTTATAGTTGTTTTGGCCAGTTCATCAACACCAGCTAAATTCCTTTTTCAGTTGTCTACACAGCAGGCTGAACATTTTATTCCTAACACACTAAATTGAACACTCCCACATCTTCAACATAGGTGCCATTTTATGTATTAATAATACTAAGTGTGGATAAATCTCTCAAGAAGAAATCAATAGATATGCTGTTGCCTATGGGAAAATTAGCATGGTAAATGAACATTAACTCGCAGATGGTTGGGTATGGGGCATTGCTGTGGCTCCTAACAAACAATTGATTAACTTGTAAATTCCCATTGCCCAGCTGTTATTCAGGCTGTTTACCATAAATAAAAGAGGGGGAGTAGAGAAAGGATCCAGATGCTTTGAGTGCTACAGAAAGGCAATCTGTCATTGTTCTCAACTAACACTGATGGATGCTGCTTTAAATGGGGATTGGTTTTAGTTAAACATGACAAAGTGAGGGATGACACGCCATTGGTCACAAAGGTCTGAAGGTCCAGCAACGCCTCAGCAGTTGCTTTTTTCAGCCATTACAACCTCCTGTTCTTTTAGGTTTGTTTGTTTTTCTTTGTGTTCATGTTGAACTTGAGAAATGGGAAAATGAACAAAATATCCACGCAGACCTAACCAAGATGGCAGCCAGTATGTGCATGACACTTTCTTTCCACTCTCACACAATACTTATTTCTGAACATTAATAATATTGGAACGCAGTATGATTCCACAGGGGTCACCATGGCTCCCAATTGAAATATGAGAAATCCTGTTCACATCTGACTTAATGCTTCAGTCAAAGTTACAGCTCATTACATTACTGTAAATACCCCAACACATTTTAGCCTGTAGATGTCTAGCAAAGTTACTGTTGTGAACTACAGTGTGTGCATAAACTAGGAAAATCTGAATGACTTAGCCATAAAAGTAGGGACCAATACATGCATGTAATTAACCATTTACATTGGCAGCAAACCAAACCAAAGCTTTTGACATCAGGTTATAACATTAAATACAGACATCTAAGTTTAGTTATACAACGTGATATAAAAATGACATGATGTGTTTTGGGCATATGCTGTCTGTGGTCAGGAGCATGGGAAGAAAAATCCGGTCTCAATCAGACTTCAGTGTGATGTCAGATTGTGAATGGTCCAGTAAACCCTGCTTCTCTCTGACCCAAAAATAACTAAGGGCAATGTAAAATGCATATGGACCGCTCATCCAGCTGCAATAGATCACCTACATGTTCTTAGTAAAGGATGACATCAGAGATCTGGAAGGAACAAAACAAGCCTTTCTTTGGCCTGGAGACTTCAGGCTGCTGGCCCCTGAAGTGAGTTAGTTTCCCATATGCAGGGGGGATCTACACAGCATCACTGAGGGACAGTTTAAGTAAAGACTTCTGCAAAACTCATCACTCATGTCAAATATGGTTGAGGTTAAAATCCTCCCTGAAATGTACTCCTTTCATCTTCTATCATTGAACGTTTACCTTTCCACACATAAGACAGCTATCCCATAAGCTTGCAAAAAGCGGGGCCGGATTTCAAGATTTCAGGGTTATCAATAAAACCAGTCAGCGAGATTCACCTCCCCAAACACATACTTGGAAGAAAGTCTCAAACTGTTAAAGTTCTTAGCAAATGTTTAAACACGTAAACTCAAAAAACAAATCATCTTCCAAAGCAGTGCCTCAAAGAATAACCCTTTCCAACAACAAGCATAGCTTCCCTAGTAAATGTAAAACATACTGTCACTGCCAATTGAAAACTATGCATCTCAAATGCTGATGCTTTGGAATTTTTCAAATTAACTGTAGTATTAAGAGTTCCTTTATGGGTTCATTCTCCAATTTTTTAAGTTAAATAAACAAATACTAAAACCCAATGGAATATCTGAAAGAATGCATTGCTTAAAAATACATTGTTATCACAACACAGTAATAATAAGCAAATTATTTAGATTTAACAAATACTCACATAATTTGGATAGTTTGAGTTATAGATGAAATGTTGGTATTTGGTGTGTTTCTCAATCAAGCATAGGTGTTTTACTACCAACTTAACAAAACTTTGCATCAGACATCAGTGTTTCCCATTGTACCTGGGCGCCCTGCCCAGGTAGATTGAGACCCGCCCAGGTATCCAGCCACTCCCCCTTGAATTCACACGTGCGTGACAACGATTTACATCCGGCTCAGAGGCTGGTAGTAGCACGTTGCATTTAGTGTTGTGGCATCCCGTGGGATTAACTGTACTGATAAACCATAAAACCACCAAGGCCACACCGCTGTCAAAAACGTCATCTATCAGCCTGGTTGTTCACCCTCCCGCGGCAGTCTCCTCCGCTCGAGCTGATCTTTATAATGAACTAACTGGAGCTACCGGAGCTAATCGCTACTAACCAAGTCTGTTGTCATTCTTCTTCTTCTATGTGATTGTACCCATTACAGTGTATCTGTATTATCTTTTAATTTGTTTAGTTGTAGATAATTTAGTTATTTCTTTCTAAGTTATCTGTTAATGTTTCCATCCACTTGTCAATTGAATTATCTGAAGTTCAGTAAAAATAAAACCGATGAAAGTGTGTTTCCATCCAATGACTTAAAAGCAAATAAAGACCTGTCCATAATGATGTCACATGCTGTTTTATTGTCAAATTGGTATATCAAATTGATTTTACACATTTTATGGTGTTTCCATTCATTTTTGCACTTAATCGCAAAACATTTGCAAACAAAGTTTTGCTAGACAAAATAGATTGTGCCATCTACCCACATATGAGTAATAAATGCAGAGGTTAATAATGCTAATGTGCTATAGTGCTAATGTGCCAGCTGATCTCAACATATGTAATAATAAGAAAACAACGACGCTATCACCACATTGCTATGATGCAGATGCAGATGTACGTAAATGCCCAACGACAACGAAGGCAGCCCGTGGTGTGGGTACGAGAGCTCTCCAAACCGTTCTGGAAGATTGTGGTTTAGAGACACTTCATGGAAACCCTTCGGTTGAAGCATTTTGAAATTTGACCTGTTATGTCATTTCATTGGTCCGTCTCTTGACCCAGATAAGCCATGGCCCTCCAGTTCCAACCGCAAAGCGTATCGCCATTGCGCTCTACAAACTGGCTACATGTGCAGAGTACAGAGTGGTAGGCAAAACGTTTGGGTCAGCAAGACCACCGTGTGTTTACGCCATGTGCAATCCCATACGAACAAGGATGATGAGAAAGTATAGGCCTATATGCGCTTGCTTCCTAACTTTAGAGCGTACTTTGTGCTACAGGTGTATGATGCAATAGACGGGATTAGATTAGACCCCTGCTGAAGGCTGCAGGAATTTTGTCAATAGAAAGGACTGGCTATCAATCGTATTACTACAGGCTGTGATAGACGATCGTTGCATGATAAGTGACATTTGCGTCAGCACTACCGGTAGTGCTAATTGGGCGTGCGGGCTTCACCACTTCTGACCTGTACAGGTAGGTCTGTTTAACCATAAAAAGATCTAAAACTTAAATCACAATTAATTATTATTTGGCAAATAGCATTTCCATCAGCATTTATGGCATAAGCCAATCAAGATTAAAAAAAAAGTAAAATAAAAAAAATCAGATTAGACCAAATTTATAAACTTTGAATTAATATTCAATCGAATTTTACTGTTTACATAAGGAATTTTTAATTTGAGACCACTCAATTTGCATAAAAACATGTGGATGGAAACAAGCTAATGCTTTAAATAAATAGTTAAACCTTTACTAAACCCAGCCATCCACTACCACAAGTACATTTTCATATACCTACTTGAACGCAGTTACAGAACGTAACGGGCATTCTCTGTCCAGCACAACTCAGCAGGTTCAGGAAACCCAGATCAAACCCTCAAACTGGGCGGTGCTGATCAAATATCAATCAAGATTCCATTACTGTATGTATGTATGTATGTATGTATGTATGTATGTATGTATATATATATATATATATGTTTTGTTTAGTTGTAAATTGAGAAAGTTTGTGACCCTGCCGCCATGTTTTTACTGCTTCAAAATGGACCATGTACCATCCCACTTACCATACCACTTGAATGCGTTGCTTAGCCAAAAAAAAAAAAATCTAATTTTTGATTTAAATGGATTTCCCCCCCACCCAAACTGAAATCAATCTGCAAATGACAAAGAAATTGTTCAAAACAAGCTTTAACTTTATTTAGTTTTGACTCAAACAACAAAACGGATGTGTGAGATAAAGCTGTTTTCACACATACAGGTAATTCACTTCTCGTTCCTCACCTAAAGGTTTAATTCATTTTAACTTTAGTCACGTTACCTTTACCCTATTTTCACTTGTTGCTGAGTAACGTACATCAACATCCCAAGGTCTCGTGAATGTAGCAAGCTCCTTCTACATTTTGTTGCTCTGATTGGTTGTAAGTTTATTCAATGCATGCAGAGACATTTTGGTCTGTACCGTTGATAACGTCCCTTAAGTTCCAGACTAATACGCATTTGAGAATAAGTCAGGCTTTGCCCTCTCCAGTTCAGTTGTTGACGCTTTGGCCTGAATCTTGTTGCCAACTAACTGAGCAAGCTGACCGCTGTTGTAATATAACTTTGAAGATACATTTTTGTTATTCCATGAGTAATGATGTACACTAAACACATTTAACAATGTCTGAGTCGATGGAAGTTAATTATTTTTGTTGTTTTGTCATTACAAAGCATTATGCTGAAATACAGAAAACAAAAGAAAAATCACGTTTAAAAAAGAAATGCCGACATCCTTATTTGTTCAGTTGCCTAGCAACAGTGAACTCAGTGTCCCATATTAGAAAAACTAACTCATGACTGAAACTAAATGTCATGATGCAATCAGATTTAATAATTTATTTTACAGCCGACAGTAGTACAAGCAGTGAGATGGAAGTTGCAATATTTCACACATTGTGACCATTTAATGAATGAGGTTGTTGTTTAGACCCTCAGTTAGGAACTGATTGATCACAAAATGAGATTCCATCACATGACATTAACTGAATGATAAGGTTTACACATATCAATATGCAACGTCGAGAAAAAAGTTTTTTCTATTTTGAAATGTTTGAGGCAAACTGCTCAATAAGTCACAGCTAGCGAGGGATGCATTAGTAATCATTTACTGTGTATGTGGAACAGCTCAAGCAATGCTGCTTATCAAGCACAGAGTTGAAACTTGATATTTACTAGCTGGACACACATTTTAAGTAACTAATTTGTGTTTGAAGTTTGGTTTTCCCCAGCAACAATTTATAGAAGATATTTAGACTTGTTTTAGCTCAACAAGGACTAGCAGGCATTTAAATAGTTTTGGTGTAGTTTTAATTAATTAATTGGTGCTACACTGCCAGAGAAAACAGAAAAAGGGGCTGTGGTATCCCCTTTCGCCAAAAGGTAGAAAACCTACAGCTATCAGAATGAGTTGTGCCACACCAATGAACACTATTGCTAGTGGGTGACAGAATACGAAAATGTAACGGAATCAATATGGTGGCCAACAAACTTGTCTTACAGTTTAAAAGTAAGTAATTTAAGTATGAAATAGGCAATACTGTAAAACATCTTGGTTTATGTATTTGATACTTGATCAGCGCTGATGCTTTTTTCAGCCTCCAGGATACAGGAAACTACATACCACCCTGCTCACAAACTCTCTTATTTTAGCAACAGATTGCAGTAAAATATCTCTCTGAAACCATTTTAAGGGGAGTAAGAACACAATGTAGTAACATAATCTTGGTTAATGTTCCATCAGTGCTGCCTAGTTTTAAAGTTTAACCAGAGTTCAGTCTGATAGATAGACACACACAGAGAGAGAGTGAGAGTGAGAGTGAGAGAGAGAGAGAGAGAGAGCGAGCCCTCAGACAGGAAGAGAGAGAGAGAGAGAGAGAGAGAGCGCGCTAGATGAAGGCTCACAGAGTGTCCAAGATGGAAAAAGTTCCTCCTGGGAGCCCACAATTGTCCAAAAATTACAAAAACAAAATCTGATTGCGATGGTATTTACTGATTTAGGAGAATCCATACTAAACTGCATGGCAATCTCGCCAGTAAATGTTGAGATATCTTCTCTGGACCACATCATGATTTCTCATCTAATGACGATTTTACAGACCATTTTGTAATATAGTCTACTGTGTTTCATGTAAAGTCATTTTCATTGCATTTGTTTGATATCTTCTATCTATCTTAGAGAAGACAAAGAATTTAATGATCTACTAAATATCCCAGTCTCTATTTATGTTCACCTTAATGTATTGTGTATTTATGTAAACATTCAATGTCACATTTTATGAAATATGTCTAAAATAGGACAAAACACAAAGATATTTCTCTTCATTGAGAGAATCTGTCACAGACTAGGCATTTTAATTGTGGAGAACCAGGAGGATTCCAGTCACCAGTGAGACAGAATGTCAGATCAGCGTGCTTTTTGTGATGTTACTTTTAGTTCTTTAATGTGAGTCCATGTGGCCTGACTGCTCACAGCCTTGGCCACTGGCTGAAGCCAATTGTCTGAGTTAGGCAGAAGAACACAAGACTCCCCACTTGGAAAAAGGAGGAGAAAACAGTGGAAGAGTTTTAGCAGTCAGCCCTCAGACAGGAAGACTCTAGAGGAAACACCAGAAAGCCATTAACTAACCACAGTATTATGGTGATCTATTAGCTGGAATGGGATACAGACAGCTAATGAACAAGCCTTACCCCCCACCCCCCCACCCCCACTCTCTCAACCCATCACACACACGTATCACACATACACACACTGAGAAGCAAAGCTGAAAGAGCTCTTGCTTGTACAAAACAGCGTGACAAATCAATGCCTGATTCCTAAATCAAGGGAAAAGGTTATTCTCGGTCTCACTGGGATTCCACTTACTATCCCCCTATATCTTAGACACTCTTATACCCATTTAAACCAAACAAGTCCGACCCCCTCCCAAACAACGCACCCACATCTCCTAATTAAGAGTGAGGCGGTGGGGCTTTTTGTGTCTGTGGTTATGCTTGCAATGTTAGTGTCTGGAGTGTGAAAACAGATCTGATGGACTGCTGCCCTCAGCTCTCCCTGATCAGGCTCCAGCAGGTATCCCCCATGATTGACAGCTCACAGGTCAGCAGCCCATCTCTCAGTCTGTTAGAGGGTGGGTGGTAAAGAGATTTGGAATGCCTGGGACCCTGATTGCTTTATTGCTCGCCTGTCAGAACCATTGTACAGCTCTGTATTATTAGGGCTCGCCATCTCTCACCGTCTGGAAGGTGTCGCATCTCAGCTCTGCATAAAAAATCACCACTCCATTCAAAACCCTCTCTTTTTGGCTGAAAGGAAGAAAGCACAGATTTTTCCACAGAACCTCCTGTATTGGTTTGTCAGATAATGCAACACAAGTGTCTCCAGGGAATGGTTTGGATGGCGCTGCTTTACACTTTAATGCAGAAGATTTTAGATCCCATTTGGCAATAATTTATCACAGTGATACCAACAATAGTCTATGGCATTATACATGAATAACTCTCATGTTCCTGATTAAGTATCTAATGTTGATTTTCTTACTTCTGTAGTGTCCACACCACTGAAACAGCACACTTCTTAATTTTGTGTTATTTTATGAGCCAACATTTTTTTTTCTTTTTCAAACCTATGATTTACAGTACAATCAGATATACAATGCACAACAATGCATTAATTCTAAATGATGTTGATTTAAACATTAACATTTTTAACATTTGGTGTCCACTTTAGCTGTAACCATTAGTCAATTAGATGCTAGACAGAAAATGTGTCAGTAACTATTCGATGGAATATTACCAGGACTGTTGGTCGATCAAAACAAGAAAACCTAAAATAAAAAAACCTAAATTAGTAAAATTAAGCTTTTTCACTGTTTTGACATTTTAAAGATCAAAGATTGATTGAAATAATCACTAGTTGCAGCCCAGGAAACACTAATTTATTTTTCACATTTGACATGGTACCGTGTTGCCCTAATATTGTTTTAGCATTTTGGGATGGGGAGCTATATTGTCTTATTGTCTGTACTGTCTGAACAGGTGCAGCAGTTTTGAATTAAACACTTTTTTTTTTTTCAAATAAAAATGCTGTAGACCAAATTGGTGAGTCAGGGCATGTTCAAACAGTGATGCCATTATGTTATCAATTGCTGAGGAAAGAATGAGTCTTAAGTACAAGAATCAGATAATATTGCAATCTATTTATGTTCATTTACTTTTACCCCTTTACCTTCATCAGCCAAATGTTTCTAATTGTCTAACCATTCAGAGGATATCCAAGTGCAGTATAGTCTAAAATCCCCCATATTGTCTTGACATGAAAGGGTAATATAGGCAAAAGAAAAGTTTGGAATATTAAGTGAGTTAGTGTTGTAAAAAGTCTGCTTCTCAATTTTTAATTCCCACTGGAACAATAAGCCTCTTCCAAAGATACAATGGCCCAGTAAACAATATATCTACACAAATTCCTAGCTGATTTTTTTCTTGTTATTCCCCAAACCAAGATGACAGACTGGCAGGTTGTTGAAGGTCACTGGAGCAGTGGCTCCTGGTCCCCTGGAGCCCAGGTGATGGCAGGGCCACATCCCCAAGTGCTCGTGCTGCTCCAGGCCACAGCAGAGACAAGCCCACTGGGGTGCCACGTACCCTGTCTCCATGGAGATGAGCCGAGAGGCTGGCCACAACTCAGGCTCACACCTTTAAGGTCAGCGACTCAGTGTCTCTGAGGAGCCTTCCCTGTCTAACAGCAGTTACACACAAGTTGTGATAGCCCCCCCCCCCACACTCCCACCCAAAAACCATTCACCCTCTCTTTTTGTTGTCTTCTCTAAATCAGGCGCAAGCACAACACAGGACGCCGCCCAACAGTCCAACCCTCCTTGCCCTGGCAGTGCTACCCTTGCGAGGCCTGCTGGGAACAGTGGTGAGATGTTAGATTAGACCTTCAAGTCTGGGCAGGACCTAAGGGGGGGATGCAACGCAAAGGGACTGCCCACTCCACTATGGCTCATGCTCCATTATGGTTTCATCTGAGGGTGTGAAAATTGCATTCCCAAATGCTGTCTCCTTTAAGATCCTAAAAGATCACAACTAGCTGCTGAAGAAAACTGGCTCTACTGGCTCAGTTCAGCGTCCCTGTTCATCTGTGTTATCACGTCTCATTAGGCTGATCTTGTCTGACAGATAGCTGAATATTAATGCATACTTTCACATGTATACATCACTGACAAGCAGCTTTCATGTTAGTGATCATATTGATTTTTGAAGCAGTATTGTACCTCATTGTGTATGTGTCCTAATCTGAGAAATGAATGATAACCTCTTCATCACTCTACCCCCTGAGTGTTCTTACTGGAAGCCATATTGATTTTGTTAGTCTGAGAGTCCTTGCATTGCCTGGCCTTTACCTCAGGGACAAATCTAATTGTTTATCTCTGGACAGACTTCTGCCTTTACTCCCTTCTGTCTCATTATGTGCCAAGATTTGTCAAGTCAAGTCTCTCCACACTCTCAAATCTCGCTTTACAACATGTCGTTCGGCAGAACACTACAGATGGCTTACTTATCAACAGACCCTCCCACATGGAATGTTACAAACATGACAGCACAACACACTTGCAAAAATATACACAAACTGACATACAATGTAATCACACTCAGGAGACACAATTACACACTCTGACACAAAACATGAGTCACTTTTTTTTTTAAGAAACAGATTTTTCATATCTTTGTGAATGCTTTCTTGAAAAGAATCATAAGGAACTATTGATTGTTTGATATCTACAATACACTGCACAGCAATAGTATTACAACAGTTACTGTTTTTTATTTATTACAGACAATTCTGTTATTTGTTCTTATTTCTATTCAATTGTATCACAGATGGCTTACAGCAGAATAAAATGAAGAAGAATCCTCACTAATTCAGACGGAACTGGTATTTTAACCCATCGAGTCAAGTCAATGGACGTGTTATTCACAATATTTCACTAGTTTGATTGCAAACACTACATTACATACACTACATAGTACATACAGTGCATGTCAAACTAATTCAAGTAAAATTATACATGAATGATCAAGGCTAATTTTTGGTAGTAGAGTTTGCATAAATATATATGATTAACAATTCCAAATAGTACATCCAAGATGTATATGGTTTGGACTACAACCTAAAACATGTAATTTATTTATTTATGTCAAAGAAAGAACTATAAAGCACTAGGTTACTATGATTCAAATCAGATAAGGGTTCATATTTAAGTATATTATCTTCCTGCAAAGTAGCATACAGTACAGTAAAACAACTAATTCCATGGCCAAACAATAACACATTATATATCTGCACATTTAAACTTGACTAACTTAATATTACGACAAAACGTTGCTTTGCAACTTTAGCGACCACTTTCTTTCTCTCTTATTATCTTTGCCTTCTTCCCAGCTCTCCAAACTCTTTCAGGCCATTGGAAGCCCTTGGTCAGGTTTTATCAGTGAGTTAACTCCAACGGACTCGGCCAGATCGATAAGCACATTCTCAGAAAGGAGCCGGAGCAGAGAGAGTTAGAGGCACGGGGGAGAGAGGCGTTAGAGGCAGGGAGCAATCAGAGAGCTATGAATGTGTGTGCCTTTAGGAGTGGATCGATGCGCTGACAGGAGACCTGCTTTGTTCTCGCACAGTGCTCAGATGTTAGACATGCTTAACATGATTGCTTAAAGGTTTATGTTTGCCTACTTGTGTTTTTGTATGTCATTTTGCTCTACTTATAGTATATCCTGCTGTCCCTTTTGTCAAGTTAGATAGACGGTTAGGTGGGATCTCTTTGGTCTCATTACTTCTTACACAGTGATTTCTTCTTTTAAATCAGCAGGGATTTCAATTTGCATTTTACTCTTCCAAATTCAGGCATATTTCTGGGTATGAATAATGGCCAAGTCCATAAATAAGGGCAACAAAGCTAAAAGAAAAAACATTTTATAAATACTTTCTGAAAAAATTATTATTAACAATAACCTAAAATATGCATTTCAACATATTAACTTTTTTTTAAATAAAACATTAAGAGAGACTTTGGTGCCCTTCATTCTTTAACTATGTGTACTGTTTGGTTTTGACGAACTGATCTTTGACATCTCTTGTCATGTCTCTAGTTCCAAGGAATTTTTCATCATTACAAAGCTGCATTCTTTATCCTTACGCCAAATGGCCACCCAAACCGAGTTAAGCACTTTACCTCGCTAAATACTCTGCCAAGAATTACTTTTAACAAGAACTTGGGTGTGCCTGCTTCTTCACAGAAAGGTGTTGACCGCAAAGGACAAGTAGGTGTCAATAGATCTGCTCTCAGCGCCTATGGGACGTTGAGACGCATGAGCTCTTTTCCAAGGCTTAATAAGATAGCACAGATGCGCCCTTGTCTGAGCACAGCCCTGTCTCATTGTACTTTGGCCTCCTAACCCTGCCATTGCAAAGACTTCCATAGCATAGGCTGCATGAGAGGGTCTCATTAGGACAGACAAACGAAAACCGGGGTCAAGGTATATAAAAGGTAGCCACAGCTAAGGAGCATGCCTCTAAGATGAGTTGGGAGCTCCACCACGTCCTAAGGCCACCCCTGCAGACCTCTGGCCCTCCCCATCATGACCTCCAATATCTACCATTATTTGATGAAGCAGAGCTTGATAATTATTTTGCGTGGTTGAAGGAGGGGGCACAGTGTGAAAGGAGTGTCTCACTCTGAGGGAAAGGATAGTAGGGGATGACAGGAAAAAAAGAAGAAAAAAAACTAACAAAAAAAAGATCAAAAGCAAGCCTTTCGCTTTTCATGCCTCAGAGGCTCCAAAGAGGATAAGGAACAATTGGGCCCTGGGTATCCTGTCCTCTCTGGCAATTAGACTCAGCTGATGAAGTGAAAGGGATGAATGGCAGGGTTCAAGGCCTTCTCTAGGATTCACACAACAGGGTGTGTTTTACCTTCTTGTCCTTTATCTTCATCAGCCTTTAGAGTGGTAGAAATGCAGCTGAAATATTTCCAGATGAAGACAATGTGATTCAAGGTGCCAACTCTTAAGCATGGGGGCTGAGGAGGGAGAGGAGCTAAGGGGCACAAATAGACTTGCATGCAATTACATTTGCACACACATTCTCAAGAGAGATAGTCCTATGTGCTCACAAGACATTTTTATTTGAACCGTCTATAACGCTTTAAGTTTGAATAATGTATTTATCAGTACACTCATATATTAGATGTTGCACTGCAAGTAGTGGATAATGTTTAATAAGATGAAGCAGATGCACCTGAAAGAGGTTACAGTACGGTCAATTGTTCAAGTAGGCCGGGCTCATTCTGTTAAGAGATATACCTAATGGGTCCGTCTTTTTAGCAACTAAACAATGCATTCTCAATGCAATTTACAACTATGTAGTATAGAAAAAGAGCATGCTCACCAATAGGACATTACAACATATGACCATTTAAATAATGAAACAAAACACTGTCAAAATTAACACTGCTTGCAAATAGTTTTAAACTTACTATTTCTATGCATGATTTGTACTAGTGTGTTTTTTTCATATTTAATACCACTACTATGGGTTGTTTCTGTAGAAAAAATGGCAACATTACTAGTACTGAGACAAAAACATCTGTGTTCATTCAGTTTAAGAGGAAACTACAAATTTTGAAAGTTATTATGCAAAAGTAAAAAGTCAAGCAGCTTGACTGATCAACATAGTTTAAAATGTTTGTAAGCATTGATTATTAATATAACACTTGGCACCAAGCAGGTTCTCCAGAAATCTGATCCCTTTTATATTTCCACTTTGTATAATAGTTGTATAATATGCATGAGCTGTATCACCCTTTCAAAATGAATGTAGTCCATGCCAATATCTTGACAGTAGTACATACATTATTTATTAAACTGCAGCATTAACAGGTTAAATTAAACTTGAAGTCAAGTTGTCTGATGTGCGGGAGAAAGTTAACATGACACATGAAAGTCAGCTAAATCTTCTGAGCTAAATAAGTGAAGGGAAAGTAAATAAATACTGGGCATCGTTTATTAAGATGGAGCATGGGCATGGAGGATGCTACAAGCATTCATGCCACACCCCAACTGATATTAAAAACATCACACTTCATTCAAGTGCCATATTCTCCACAACAACTGCACCCACCCTGGTACTGCAACATGATGTACATTTAAAGAGTTTCACTTTTAAAGTGAATTACAACAGCAGTGTAGATTTAAACTGCTCTAATATGAAATGCATAAACCTACAAAACACTTGCTGCCACTGAGTTATCATATATTTCACAGAAGATTTCTTACTGTGCCCATGCCAGTAAATGGGCCCCGAGGCTTTAATGATACTGCCACACTGCACTAAAACCTTAAGATGATTAGTGATATTCTTAAAACCTAGCCCACTGATAATGTGTTTAAAGAAGCGATACGGCTTTTCCAAGCTTTGAGTTCAAAGTCTGAGAAGCATGGGGTCAGAATGCCAATGGGCTAAACAAAGAGTAGCCAAAATGGGCTTTGGAGGATTTGAAACTTAGGCCCCTGAAACCCTTTGATCAAAACAGAGCTACGGCCATAGAAATACTAAGTATCAAGTGCCTGGGACTGTGTCTCTGCCAAAGAATGGTGATTTTGCCACGTAGGATGAGGATAAAAAAAATAGTATAGCAGGAAGTTGAGAAGTATGAAAACATTATTATAATACTCAAGGTTCCAACCAATGACCAACATCCAGGACAATTAAGGCAGTTTTTTCAAAACTGATTCTACTGATTGAGCGAGATGACCCTCAGCAGTGATGGGCACCAAAACTAGCCTCAACATTCCTAATCAAAATATATGTTGCTATTTCTTTATTAAGTTGTACTGTATGAGCAGAAAAGCCTCTTCTAAAACAAGAAAGACACAAAAGTATGTGAGTCTAACCTACACCTATTTAGATGTTTCAATTTCCAATAAATTTCAGCTAAATGTTTGGATAAACCCTTTTAAAATTCAATTTTAAACTAATAATTTTATATAATTCCAGACTAAATGAGGTGTTGTTCTTCACCATCTGTTTGGATGTTATCTATTATCTCTGGGAATCAATTCAATTGGCTAATTAGTTCTACTTTGACTCGAGTGTCCTGTTTTAGTCAGTATGCTTGATGCAACATGGAAAAAAAAAAATGATTCAAACTCAACAGATTTTCCCATCTTGAGCGGTCTTGAGCAATTAAGTAGACATGTTTTTGTCTTATTTCAATAATAAATCCATTAAGTTAGAGTGAATCCAACAGTGTTAAAAGTTATTACCAAATTGACAATAAGGCTTACAATATAACCCGACCAAATGTACAGTGTGATTAATAAATCTCTTTCCTTAATGTCAATATAGCTGAAGTCGTTCAAGGAAAATGGGAAAGTAATCTAAAATCATAATCAATCAAAAAACTCAATTATGTATGTTTATTATCATCCTGTCAGTTATAGTGTAACACCTCTGGCAAGCTATCAACAACTGATTAGTGCTGAAGACAGCCATGATGACAAATAGACACATATGATGGTGAAGACGATTAAATTGAAAGAATATCAATTAGACTATGTGAAGTTGTTGAATATTTCCTCATGGCACTGGTGGTTAGCTAATATTTAAACAGCTATTATGTTTCTAGCCCACATTAAAAAAGGTATTCAAAGGGTGCAGGGCAAGTCATACAGTGTGACTGGTGAATCACAACAAGATAACAACAACATAAGCAAGTTTGCCAGTAAGTATTTCAATTGACTATTTTTACGTATGGAGGAAATCTTCCTTAAAATCCATGATCATCAAAAACTAATTCCTTTATTTAGTCTATTAGCACTGACGGATCCCTCCTGATGAAACAAAGGAATGGGATGCACAAAATATAATGGGCATCTTGTTTTAATTGTTCAAATGTTCGCTCTCTTTTTAAAAAAAGGTGACAGGGCCATTACTCCAAAGTCACCACTTATCAGCAGTATCACTGAGGATTAATGGTTTCACTTGTGCCAGTAAGAAATGTTTAAGTTGTCCCGATTATCAGTGCAAGAAAAAGAATAATGGTTGTTTGTCATTGTGTTAAGCAGTGAGAGAGACTAATCTAACAAAACACTCAGTTACGAACGTGATTAACCCTGTCTGGGGAGACTGAATGGGATGTGTGCTGGACTGTGCACAGCAGTCAAGCCACTGTCTCAAATGATGCTTGCCTTCAGAAGAGCTGTATTAAATGGATTCATAGTTGAATAATCTATCAGACAAAGACCCAACTATGCCAAATGAAGGTATTAAATGGCAAAAGAAAATAAAGGAACTGTGTATCAGCCTTCACAAAATGGGAAATCTAGCCTTGCATATAGTTTCTATCCCTTCAAACTTCAATGTAATTTTCTCTGTATTATCACCATTAGTTTGGTGCAAATTCAAACTGTAACTGGGTAAAATGACAGGGACCTACAAGCCAGGAGATAAAAAAAAAGGTTTCTTCTTTACATACTACATAGGAACACATGATCTAAAGCTTGAAAAAAACAGGGGTGGAAAGTCTAGGAATTAAAGTCAATCAATAACAAGTATAAAGTGAAAAAAGAACCAACCAAAAAGAGAAAACAAATTGGATCTATATATTACACTAGAATGGCTAAACATTTACTAAATATGACAATAAATTAAAAGACAAATATAGGAAAATGACCATTGCAAAATAAAACAAATATATTTTAAATTTAAATTGAGACTTATAGTTTGTTTTCAACAACAATTACCACCACCAATAGCTGCCATACTACCCATTTAACACATTTGTCTTGTGAGGGATTTTGTTTTCTAGCGGTATGGTCCCTGAAGCTTTTGTACTGGTTGTGCAGACTTGTTCGTGCTCCAGTAATCTCCTACATTATTTTCCTCATCTGTCACCTTTAAAGTATCTATTAGCCACTCTCTACTATCTGTTTGTGGAGCATTTTCTCTTCCTTTTCCCCATGAATGTTTTATATATTGGAGGGAGAATGATTGTTCTTTGCAATGAGGCCAGCGCGTGGCCTCAGTAAGACAAATTGCTCCAGAACGTCTAAATGGCAGTCAATGATAACTCATTGTAAGGAGAGTAAGTGACTTCCAATGGAGTGGATAGGGGACAGAGAATAATGGCAGAGCACAGGTGAAAAATAGATGTTTGGCTCAGTGTAATTACTCCATTAGGGGGCTCTCTGTTAATCTACCAAACCCCAGCAAGTGTTTTTACAACGATGAGGAGGCGACGGGCGAAAATGACTGCAACTGGACAGAGAGGAGCCCCGCTACCTCCCCAATCACAACACACACTATGAAGTGTTTACTAATGGACAAATGTACTCTCAGTCTGCGCTTTCTGCAGCATCCCACGAGCTACTCCAGTTACAAGTAAGTGTGGTGATAGATGTATTGACGAAGTTCATCATTGAGCTGACATATTAATTACCTGCAATATGGTCCCGTGCGTTCAGAGTGCTTTAACCTCCTCCGTCTCAATTGTGTACCGGGAAATGGATCAGCTGTGGGCCTGTTAAACATGAAAATCTGGGTTAGAGCAAAAAACAAAAAGGGACAAAGAAAACCCACCCGCTGGAAATCAACACCCCCATTCTGCTGATTTCCAGACAAACATAATGATAACAATTTTTTGACCATTTGGTGTCTGCTGCTTCCGCCTGTGGCAATCTACACAAAAGAAGTTGGGAGGGGGGTAAAAAAAAGGGCCCAATATGGTCTTAAGAGTTTATTCTGACCACACAATCTGTTTTCTTAAGTCAACTTTTTAAAACACTGCTAAGAGCAGTGCCCACAGCTTTATCACTGAAGCTCAGATTGACCTTGTATTCACCTTTATACCATTTCCCATCTGTTTAGGTTCCACCCAGAATCCATCCCAGTTGGCTGTAGGCCCACTTTGCATTGGGCTTTCTCAGTGGAAAAGCAAAAGACTCTCTGTTTGGCCTATTTCAGAGAAATTTTAGCCTGCATCTCAGAATTTCACTCGACATCCGACAAACCTTCTTGGACTTTTCAAGCAGTTTCCCCATGTGCAACATAAAGAACAGAGATTTACCCTTCTTTGACTGCAGCTTTTCACTTGACTTTAATCAGTAGTGTTAGTTCCCAGCATAGTGTGAGTTAACAAGATTGTAAGAATGATGTGGTCAATTCTGCACTTAAGTGTTTAAAAAGGTAAGCCATTACTAGTGTTGCTGATACAAACACCCACCAATAAACAAAAGAAAGTGACTTACAGGCAGTTAGTCCATTCTTGATTTTTTAAATGGATCCTACACTTTCATTTAACTGACATTAGAGTTACAGGGGAATTAGGACTGCGCTATACACATTTTCCAACATCCTTAGTTTTAGCTCTGCTGATACAAATCCTCACAGCAGCTCATTAGAGGGAGAACTGACCTTCAACTAGCTTTAAAAAAAAACAAAAAAAAACGTGGAAAGCTATCAGCGGGCAGGTGTACATGGCTCAAAACATACAAAAGGCACCAATAGGGGAAAATACAAGGCGTCCAGCTGGACAATTTTCACTGCCCCAAAAGCTACAGGTTGCGGTAAGGGGACTTCAAATGCTGAGGACAGTGAGAGGTGCCATTATCACTCAGCGCTGAAAACAAGCAGGGTGACCCGATTAAAGCGAGAATTTCTGGGTCAGGGTCTTGTTTTTCAATGCTTAATTTGTCTATCGATAGTGACACGGTCCGTGGCTTGCACCTACCTGTTATATTATCTTTCTAAAAGTCGTGGTTCAGACAGGGCCCTTGTCATTGTAACCCAACACGGAGTGAGGGAGCGGATTGGCCTGCAGCGTGTTGCAGGGAGGAAACGCCGGCTGGCTGCTGATGGAAGTTGCGGGCTGCGGCGCCGCTCAGTGGACGCTCCGCTTTCAGGAGCTGCTGCTGCTGCTGCTTCTTCTACTTCTTCTTTCTTCTTCTTCTTCTTCTTCTTCTTCTTCTTCTTCTGTAGCTTTCACTCACGGCAGCCTTCTGGGCATGCAAGTAATAAACTCTTTTTCAAGTTGTCAAACTATAAACTTTTTTTTGTATGTTTTTATTGTCTTTCTTGTTTTTGTAGTCACATTATAACACCGCACACATGATAGTAAAAATGTGTTGGTCATGTTATTGCTATCGAAAAACATACTATTTGTTACTGTGCAGTATGCCTACTCGACACATTTTTTTGTATCCACACTGCTTTAGGTGATTTCGTATAGATAGATAGATAGATAGATAGATAGATAGATAGATAGATAGATAGATAGATAGGTTTATCAGTAGTCACTCCTACATGGTATCCTTGATATTAACCCAGCTTAAGTTTAAAAACTGTTGTAATCTACTACTGTTTAATGCTGATGGCAAGAGTTTTATTAGATTTTTAATTTTATTAGAGTTTATTACCTTTGTGAGATTAATCAGAATACAGATAGGCCTAATTGAGTATGTATGCTGAGATGACATACCTTCCCACACCAACACACTGTAGGTGTATACATTTAAATCTAAATCTGACTTTAGTCTTTAAACCATACATCAAATTCAAGCACTTGTTTTATCTTAAGATGCACTAGGTGCGCCGATGAATTAATATGCAGGAACACTATGGACTTACACATTACACTTCACCTGAGCTGAAACCGGTTAGCTTGTTTCGGTGGCCTTTGGTGTACAGCAACAAACAAGTTCATAGTGCTGTGGTCCAGCCTTCTCAGGGCTGCCTTTGCATCAGACGCGCCGCCCTTCATCTCATGCTAATGTAGTACAAAAAAGATATCTAGCTTTAAAGACATGGCAGTCAGTTAAAAAAAGACTGTGCTTAGTGTTTGAAGCCATAAATGTGACAGAAGACTTCAAGAGGAAGACCCAAGACTGGCAGTCTAAAGATGAGTGAGCGGCGGACAGGCAACATGTTTTTTTTTTCCCATCCGGAGGGATATTCTGTGGCCAAGCTTGATTATTAGAGATGAAGGATAGTCTAAGAGGATGTGGGATTGTTAAATCCTTGAATCCTTTCACCAAAGCCCCCTCTATAACATTCTTCTGCACTCCATCTCTGTGCATTTATGGTGCACCCTTGATTTTCCTCTCTTTTCTTTTTAAGACTGAATAAAATTTATATTCTTTGATGATATGCATAAAGCAGCTAGAGAAATATGGAAATATAATTTGGCACTCTACAGTATCGAACTTAGGTATTTAAAAATAATATTGGGATATGAATCTGTATTATATATTCCCAAACCAAATGGACCTTGTACAGTATTACTGAATCAATGTTGGCAGGAATTCACAGGCTCATCCCACCAATAACTAATCACACTATGTAGACAGCACTTCAACTGGCTGTGGATTCAAAACCTCTGCTCCCCTTGCTTGGAGAGGCTGTGCTTCATTTGATGCCCTGTCCATTATTGCCAGCATATTTGAAAAGTGCTAAGCCTTGAAACGAGTCCCATATTATTTCAGGCCAGACTGAATATTTCACGGCAGGAGGCAGAAAATGAGACCTTCCCTCAAGAGACTGCCTGCAGTGCATTCTACTCGGTGCACCAATCGGAAGGTCTCATACTGTGCAAAACACACTTGAACAAACAATTATATATTTATCTGCCACAGATTTTTCTTTATTTTGTGTGTGTGTGTGTGTGTGGTTGTACTAGGAAATGTGAAAGAAATGAAAAATTGGAGGATACTGTAAATGTGAAGAGTCCTCTAGTTGCTGGCTAAAATTGGTATCAGCACACACACATCAGGGTACAGTGAGTAATCAGCGACCCATACAATAAGGTGTTTTATCACCACCTCAGCAGCAGAAACACATTCCAGGGAAACTGGAGATCCCTTTGAGTTACACCCAGAGTATAACAGCAGCAGGCTAAAAACAGGAAGCTAACCAGAATGATTCTTGAATCACCCGTGCCTGCTTGAAATGGGATCCCGGTCTTGTGAGATTAGCCAACGACAATGTCTGTGTTCTGGTGCAAGATTCCATAAATGTGTAACAGAGTAGAAGATGGACTCAGTTGTCTGGTAACAATGCTGTCTTTTGACTGATTCGGGAGCATGCTGTTGAAGTAGCTTCAGTGGCAGCATAGCTTGCAGGCACATTATTCATGGGTTCAAGAGTGGCAGGACAAGGAAAGTTCCTAAGAAAGCTTGTACTATAAAAAATGAACTTACAGTAAGGATCATGTGTTACAGTCACCCTCTCAAATTTCCATTGCATGTTTATGTATTATCACCATTTGAATCATTGTGGTAATATTATTCTATTTGGCAAGCAACAAAAATACTACTTACAGATATGCATTATGTTTTAAAAAAAAAAGCAATTTATCTGACTGAACATATTTTTTCCTCATTGATATATGATTTCGAATATACACCTTTAAATTATAAACAGTTTATCTATGTCGTTTTATTCAACAAAAATGACAACCCATTAGAATTTAAAGTTGACATATAAAATGGGTTTCAATTTTATTTTCATAATATTGAACAAACTCAATTTGCACCTAAAAGTAGATTTTGCTACTGGAAAAAAGTCAAACAACAAAGCTTTGCTTAATCATTGAAACTTCAGCTGGCAGTGACCTTTGGGAAGGATCCATATCTCTGTTCCTGGAAGAAATGATGTGGATGGCAAGCAGTTGTGTCCTTTGTGTTTGGTGAAGATATTGAGTGTTTGAAGTGTTAACACTGACACTAAGCCTTTGGGGCGAGCAGGCGAAGGAAACATGTCACACAATAGGATGAGACTTGGATCTTTGGTTCCCCTTTTCTGACCTCTGACCATTATTGGTTTTCAGGGTTGCTGCAGCCCTGGCTCCTTAGGGGCAGTGTCTGCCTTGATCATATCATCACAATGTGCAGAAGTAAGACTATTACTTGGCTAATAATTGGACCCTTGAATAAACTATTCTGACTTAGTTCATAGAGTAAGTGCCATTTTATCCAAAGTGCTCTCTTTCATTCCTTTTTTTTTTTAAATGTGCATATGCATCATAAATCCTAAATTGTGTTGTGATGTTGGGGTGCTTTGGGTAAAGCATTCAATTCGAAAATTGTTACTTAAAATGACACTGTCGACAGAATCACGTATGGATGCAATACAATATACTGTACAAACCTTTTGTGAGATTGTAAAATTGCAATTCCTATCCTAACTTCAAGGCTTCTTAATCCAGCCTGTTTTCATCCTCATGGTGACTTCAAGAGTCTTGGCCATGGTATTAGGCACTTGCTGTCATGGAGATGACCTTTGTTAATGAATCTTTGAATTTTGGTTGACAATGTTTTTGTGTGATCTTCCCATATAATATGCCTCCAGTAGCTTGGCTGACATAATCCATTGAGGCCACACATAAAACAGTGCGCCATCTGCACCTGGAGCATGGCTATCAGCTCTGTCCCCCCCCCCCCTCACACTGCTTTTGCTTGAGCTTTCTCCTGCCTGTGTGTAGTCTGACCCTGCTCGTCCCGTTCCAGGCAACAGAAGCCAAACCAAAGGCTGCTTTCAAGGGGGACTGTCTGCTCAAATCAAGTCAGAGGCCTTTTAGAATCGGTTCAGAGATCATAGCAAGTAGAAGTCAGGGAAGAGGATGACCCTCTCCTCGAGGCTTGATCGGATCTTGGCCCAGTCAAACCCAGCAGGGCTCAGTCTCTGGACAGCTTCGTCTCTGCAGGCTTTGACTCTGTGATGGTGCGAATGAAAGAGGGCACCAAGAGAGCAGCAGTTCTGATGTGTCAGGCTCAATGTCCTGGCAGTCTCACAGAGCAAAGTGGGCAAAGCAAAGGACACAGCCAGCAGGCACAGAGCCAGGACAAGACTCCTATATTGTGTGACATGTCATCTAATGGCTGTCCTTTTGTTTTAAATGTATGCATCTGAGACAAGATTGGGCCAATGACATAGGTCACAATGTATAAGACAAATAAGCAAATGTAAACAGGCTCTTTAATAGTTAAATACTGTTTTGTTAGAAGCACATAAACTTCTCTTATCTCCATCAGTAATTAGAATTAGTTTTTTTCTCCAACCTTACATAAGAGCAGGTATTCAACAAGATGCTCTCTGGAGTCTCTTGCATATTTTGCGATAGAACAACACTGTCAGATGTCAGAATACTTTTGAATTCTGTTAACTGTTAACATGGCTACATATTGGAACAGAGAGAGCTAGTTGTGTCTTGTTGACACACAGGATTATTCACCCTGTGTTTCTGACCCTTCTCTACTTGACTTGGGCTCCCCCCACTCCCACCTCCACAGATCTCAGCATTCATTAAGATTACGTATTTACTTTAAGCCTGCCGCGTCTTTGCATAATGGCAAGCAGGTTTCCCAACTGGCACAGTGTGTTTCAAGTGCTCGGTGAGGATAGGACTGAATTTTAAACACGATGTGTCTTGCCTCGAAGTTGACCTTGCACAAAAAGCCCAGTGATCTCATTCTTTGCTTCAGTAGAAAGCTGCTGATTCTCTCTGTTAGAGTGTTGCTCCTGTGAGAAAGGATCCCTGTATGGCCTGCATTCCACTGCAGGCTACTTCTACAGACTCCTTCCACTCTGTTTTCACCAGAACTTGAGGGCAGGGGAAATGGATAATTCATAATGCTTTGATATGGAAATCTGGGTTAATTTCTCTCTCCAAAGGGAGTAATTTACCAACAGAGAATATAATCCAGCTAAATACAGAAAAGGAGAGCTGCCATTTTAAACTTCAGCGTGGCCAGACTTATCTACAGTTATTATTTTACAGAGATAGTGAAGGTGATGAAGCTATTGTTTACATTATTCACATTGTTATCATCGTTAATATCGCATACTGTTAGAAGTCACGGTTCCTTGTGTCAACCACATTTCCCACAAGGCAAGGGCAGTAAGTGGATATCACCCAGCTCCCACTGGATGCAACTTGATCTCAGACTAACTTAAGACCAGTGAACTTTTAGGTCAGCAGAGGTCACACAAGTACCCTCTATACATTGATCATGATCATGACCATAAGATTTAACAGCCTTGAGCTGTGGCAGCTTTACTTGGTAGAACTATCTATTAGAGCACAAAGGACAAGCACTGAATGAGGCAAAAGTTAGTAATTGTTTTAAAATATCCTCACAAAGAATAGCACTTAAATTTTATGTCTGAAGGGTCCACATAGAGTTGCCAAAGCCTCACTGTAAAGCAGTTAGGGTAAGACTTTTATGAAGAGCTCTTCAAGTGCCTATCATCATGCTAGTACCATTTTGTCCATGGCTTTATGTGACTGAAAGCGTTTATAACAGTGACACCCAACAGTTACTTTGATACTGTGCCTGTCAGTCTTAGGCATCGCCAAGCTGTCCTATGCGACTCAGGGTTATGAAGGTTAATATTGCCTAGTGCTCAAAATTCAAATGATGACAGGATGGGTTCATTGATGAATGACTGATAGTTGACCCCATATTTCACTTGTCATTTTGTCCACTAAAGCTTTCTCAGACAAGGTTTGTCAGAAGAGGTTTGCAGCTTAACCCTCAGTTGTCTCCGTCTTCCCTCCCTGTCGACACCAAAGCTGATGACTCGGTTCCTTTTCACGACTCATCGTCAAATCTGATTAAGGCTGGATTTGCTTTACAGGCTTAATGCGTCTTAATTTAGGACATATGTCTGTGCACTCATGTTGTTATTTAAAATGTGTCTGTTTATAACATACAACATGTCCTTCTACATGTTTGGTAACTCTATAATAATCATTTGCTTCCAAAATTGTAAGTTAATGAAATTACCATTTTCAGAGTATTCTAATGTTTTTTTTTCTTCTTCATTTTGTAATGATTTGTAGCATTGCTGAATGTCGGTTAAAATCCCAAAACACATTAACATTAATCCAACCAATCCAGCATCCTTGTTTCAAGGACACATTTTAAGACATTTTTTTACATACTACAGTGGTATTATCTGTTTGGCTGTTTAAATGTAAAATGTCAACAAATAATACCTTAGACAACAATGACACTTTTTCATTTCATCAGGCATAAATGCAGTATTTCATTGGTTCTTCAACACAGCTATCATCAATAATTTTACATCAACAATGGATGGATTGCACGTGAAAGGGGCTGTTGTAGAGCTGAACTCACAGGGTGCTCTACGATGCTCTAGTGTCTTTCAGAAAAGCAAATAAGCTTAATGTACCTGCCCAGCACCACACAGCAGACAGACCAAGTTAGCTTAGCGACCAAATGGTGAACATATTTGAGCATTTAGCAGCTAATCGCAAAACGTGTATTGCCCGCAGAAACATGATTCCACTGAAAGTTAATGTTGCTCTGTATATACAGAATATATTGCTGGATTTATTTATTGCTGGTTTATTGACAACTGTTTGCTAATTAGTTTATCATATCAACAAAAAACGAGATGATTGCAGTTTTTTTTATTGCCCAGTTATTGATATCATTGCTGAAAATTTATACCACAGTAAGTCAAATCATTAGATGTTTCAAAAGGAGGTACTGTACTGGAGTTTCTATTTAACCCTTTTACCAATCTATGTGGGTTTCGTGTATTTTCTTTTTCTTTAAATCTAAAAAAACAAACATCTATCCATCAAAGGCAAGGCTACTTGCGAGATCTGGTGGTATAATGTCTTGTCTCTCAATAATGACCTTTAGAGCGAGACACATTTAGGCTTAAATACATGCATTACATCTGTACTGTCACATGCTATATTGCCAGATGGCTTTCAAATAGTAACCCCATCTGCCCATGGTAGGCCCATGATATGCCATTGCTTTGTTGAGGTCTTGATACCCACATCTTGCTCCTGGGTTTTGCTCTTTCAGAATTCCAGCTGGAGGACACATTGGTGCAGTGATGAGGGCAATATGTCAGCATTCAAAGGGACTTCAAGTCATAGCATAGCTGGACCCAAGCAATGAGTTGCGTCACCTGTAGTTCAACAGTCAAAGAGTCAAAGGACGAAGGGTAAAACATATACACTAATCTGAAAAGGTCAACTGAATCAAACTTAATTTGATAGTGTGCACAGAAGTTTGGGGTCAGTGTTAGCTGTCCATAATAATGTAGTTTTTTTTTATTCTTGCAAATGTATAACTATAAATAATGTGTATATAGAACACTTGTTTTTACATGAACTCAAGTTACAACAATGATTACATACATTTCTCTAGTTTTTCTGTAGATATCATTCATGGTCACATTATGAATTATGAATGAACATTATGTGCTGTTTACGTGGCTTAGTGTATTTAAATGAGTCAAATCAACCTAGAAAAGGACCAGTTATGATTGTAAATCTGCTATTGGTAATGGTAGTTTTGAGAGCATTTACATGATGTCTTAGACATGGGAAGGCTCATTTAGCAAACCAAGAATGTTATTCTGTACCAGTGCATCAGGATGCAAAGTATATGTTTAATTTCACACATTTTTATTCTAAACAATTCATATTTTTTTCTGTCATACAGCTTTGTTCCACCATGTCTTTTTAATTACTTAATTGTAGAAAAAAACACTACTATTTGTTGTTTCTCACTTTCTGACTGAACAAATATCCTATCTTTTTATTGATGCTCTAAATTTACTGATCACATATTGCGTCTCCTGACTACAGCACACTGACATTTCTAATTTCAAGCTAAACATTACTATCCCAAGCTTCCTCTTAGCCTTCATTGGATGTGGCCTAGTGGAGCAGGCAGGATGCCCCTGTTAGGTCTCCCTCCTGCCTAGCCTCTGCACCTCAGCACCATACAGCCATTAACCACCATTACCAGGCAGGGCCATTTCATGGTCAAAGAGCATTTTAGTGTTAGCTCTCCCTGAGGCAACGGAATCAGCCAAGTGAATTTCAATCCTGCTCCACTACATATGCTATGTTTTACATTTTCCCTTTTTTAGCCTATTTTTTCCCCTTAACATCTCCCTGTTGTGCACTTTGACTCAGCAAGTGTGACTCAGCGTAACTCAACTATACAGTATATGATTGATGGCATGTATGTCTGCAGTGAACTGTGAACTGTACAAACAAAGAACTGTGCAACACTTACTTAATGCATTTTACAGTAATACCATGACATCATGTTGAGAGCATTCAGAGAATGAGCTTTACCGCCTCACCACCACAGAAAGGATTGAAGAGATTACTGTATTTATAAGATGATTGACAGACATTATGTGATGGCCAAATGTATTCTAATGTTGTGAAGCAACAGTTATCTATTGTAACTGCAGTTTTATGATTATTGCCTGCAACCACTAATGGGGCTCAATAGACTTACTCCTCTTTGCATTACTGCACATTGGTATTTTCATGCTCTGGATATTAGGATGAACCTTTTCAACTCTGTTCAACTCTTGATCACAGAGTTGGGAAGAAAGTTAGCGTCTGCAAAAGTGTTCTGACTGTCACAATGTGAGGGTTCAGGTTTCTCATGCCGAATTTAAAATGGTAGCCAGTAACATTTTGCCATGCCAGTATCACAATCTTCTTTGTAATGTCTCATGGGCATTATTCAGAGATTAACAACCAGGTAATGAAGTACAACTGTAGTGGCAGGGTGGTTATGTAATGAGGTGTGTGGCAGTATAGCCCTACCATGAACTGCCACCTCACCCATAAGCCACGAAGGTTAGCAAGAGAGCAAGCCTCACCATCTCTAAATCATAGTAGTGGTCCTTGTTTTGGAAATCACAGCAAGTTGCGAGCTTTGATGCTGACCTCAGCCACTTTCCTTTACTTGCACCTGATATCTGATATACAGATTCTCATGGCTGTGCTCATCTAATAGCCATGCACTCCAATGTGCAACGAGAGCCAAGCATGACACTTCAATATCTAAAAGTAGCTCAAAGGCCTTTATTGTAGAAGACAGAGACATGAAATGATCAGATTCAAAGCCCCAGGCCGCTGCAGTAAGACTGAGCTTTTGTATGTACTTGTACACGCTCAACCAGGTGATAGAAGAGGGCGCCCCAATATGTAGAGCATTTTAACCAAGCTAGCAACGATTCTAGACCCTGGAGTCACTCGTTTGCCAACACTGATGCTTCTTTCTGGAGACAGTGGAGCGTCCAAGAGATTTGTCCTTGTCCCTTCACTGGAAGGTGGTCATTTAATCAAACACCCCTGACTCCTATTGTAGCTAGAACCATGCAAGTGTGTTTTTCCAACCTGCTACAGTGCAAATTCTTTAACAGCTAGCAGAGCCAGGGACAAATAGGGGAGCCAATGTATCCTTGATTTGGGGAATACCATGGTGAACAACATCACTCTTTCCCTCGAAAAAAAAAAAACAGGAGCCAGGAGCCTTAAAGCAGATCTGATCATCTGTGATCATACTAAGGGGCAATGGATGAGGAATTTTTACTATGTATTCAGTCCATTGAATCCCTCCAGGAGACAATCATGGCACAGACACCAGGGCAGTGGCAGGCTACATCATGTTGGTAGTCCTTTCTTAACAAAAGTGAAGGCCAGAGAGTAACTTTCTCAGCAGTTGACTTCAGCTTTACTTCAGTATTTATCAAACAGCATCAAATGTGTATTATCAAAAAGCAGCAGCGGTGCAGCTAGTGCAGATCAGACTATCACTAGTATTATACATTAAGTGAGCAGCAGCGTACTCTGTACCAAGGCACTTGAATCATGTAACTTATCGGCAGAGGTGTCCAAACCACTGGTCACAAAGTCATCAGAAGAGTTCACGTGTAGTGTGGTGGCGTACGGAAAATCTTCAGGGATCAGTACTTTCATATATGTTGGCTGAACTGTTTTAGGTTCTGCAGGGGATGGCAATATTTAAATAATATTAATAATGTTTCCCAAATTTTAATCCATCAATCAAGTGATCAGTGAAGAATCCATGTCAATCTTCAATCATTGGAAGCCAGATTTGTTTCCTCTAAATAAACTTACAAGTGATTATTATGATAATTATTAATAAAATACCCGTCTTTAAACATCTTTCTAATGTTACCCTGATCGTATATTTACTCTACCTTGCGACAGCACATGGGTCCAAATGCTGTCAGTGCATGTACCGGCAATCCCCTCGAGTGAAGACTCAAACATCTGTAATTCTTCAGAAATGAAGTAATCAAAGTCGACGTCAAGCTGGTCTATAAAGTTTGTTCCCAAGATTTAGCAATCTGGCTCAACATTGGAATGGGGACTAAAGAACATTTTTTTATTAACAAATAGCAACAACTTGGGGTATAGTTGTGTAGAGCAGTGGAACATGATAGCACGCAGCTGTTGCTAGCAGACCCCACTTATAAGTGTTGTGCACAGACTGTTACTGCCATCTGGCTATTACCAGTGAAGGTGAGGGGATCTTACATGCAAACATTAAGGCTCAACCTTAATATTTGAATAATTTAGGATCAAACTGATTCTAACCTATCCTTGACACCTAGAGGCATATTCTGGGACACAGAAAACTTGAATTAGTAGAAGAACTCAATGCTCTCTGAATGAATTAGAATCAGTATAACTCAACCTACAGTGACTTTAAAGCTAATCGCTTTACAGATAGCAAGGGGTTTAAGTACAGAATGGCAGGTATAGCTTTATTCTCTTGGGCTTTAAAACCAACCTGCTGATTGACGTTGGCAGAAGATGGCAATGCCACTGGGTGATTCTTGGGATGAAAGCGAGAGACACCACCCACTGTCAAGTGGTACACCAGCTCAATAGTCCACCGAGCACTGACAGTCGCCACAGCTGTACATTTTACGCTACCTGAAGCCCAATAATTAGCATTCCTTTTTTAAGCAATGGAAAAAAAATAAACAGAACATGCCTCCCCAGACTTGCATAAGCAACTGTGCACACACACGTGCATCCACGCACAAGGACTCACCCCGCACACATAAATCACTGCACTCAGCACATTCATAAAATTTCATGTTAATTTATTTGTTTTTTTGTAAGATGTAGCTCAGGATGAAATTAATTGTGCCGGTTTTGTATTAATTTGTGTCAATGTTACACTTGTCAGCTTGAAGTTGACAAGAGGAGATACATTCTTGTTGTACAGTAGGAATCCAAACATGCTGGTTCTGCCTCATGCTGCTGGCGAATGACACTCAGGGAGAGATCAGTCTTGCTCAGTAGGAAGTTTCCTCTCAGTTGAACTAGCCAGCTGTTAGTTTATCAAAACTTGACTGTGTGACATATGTTGTATCCATGTTGTAGACAATCACTCCAATCACAAATTAGTTTTCCCAAACTGTACAGTATCTGTCCTTGGAATGTTCTGTGTTTCAGTTGTACATTTATTATTGTATGTAATTAATATTGTGTTTCCAGTTAGCAAGACTCTAGAAAGCCGTATTATCGTACATTTTCAGCATTTCCCTAATTTAGAAAATTATGTGAAGTAGGGGTATTGCTGGATGAAATGGCTGCCTGTATTGTACATTTTGTCCTAGAGGCAACCATAGCAGGACGAATCAGCAGGCCTCAGGACAAACCTCCCTGTCACCAGAGATGGAGAGCCTGGCCAACTGTGTTGACTGATTGTTAGCATTAGTGGCTGTGAGTGTGATTAATATGCCTGCCCCTCACATAGCACTGTGGAAAAAGAGAGGTGTAGCTTAAAACTGAACAGGGGTGGTAACATTTCACGCTTTTAAAGAAGATAATGCATAACCTGAGCGTGGCCGGCTGAATATGGCAGGATGGATGGCTCTAAGAGACCAGGTGCTGTTGCATTAATTCCTCCACCCTAAATCAGAGGGAGGATGTGCTGGCCTAATGAGCTTGTTGTGTGGGATACTGTGAGTGCTGCTGAGACGCTGTGAGAACACACTGTGCTTCAGCTTAGTGAATTTGAGACTGCCGTAATTGCTGCATTGTGATGGTGATTTTCTTCTTCCGCATCTAAAGCAGCCCCTTAGCATCTGCTTGTTTGCCTGGGCCTCCTGTCTGCGGCAGTCATAGCACTCCCTGTGCTTCCACACACTGGGCCTGTAGCACTCACCAAACATTTGGGCTCTAATTTGAGAAGATTAGGTCCCCATGCTGATAAGTCAAACATTGCATCACAGCCTTTCTGCTGTGATATGAAAGAGTGTCTCTATGCTTTGACACCACTGACAACAAGAGTGCACATTTGCAACAAGAGTGCCAGCATGCAATCCTGCTTATTTTATGACTTGTTGCCTCAGCAGAAAGGTTATATATATATATAATATATATATATATATATATATATATATATATATACATGTCCTGTTAACTGAGGCTAAAATAACCAGTGCCAACACGTTGGACCGATGCCTTACGGCAAGCTTTAACAGACGCCCACATTGCTAGCTTTCTATTATTACGTTTCTTATTTTGCAGTATGTTTGACATTTCTTAGATTACCAAACCAAATACATACCATGTCCAACCAGTATCACATTTAGTGGTAGACATGACGTGATGAAATGCCACCTTTAGTTTTCCATTTTTGTACGTGTGTGAAGGCCACAAGATGGCTAAGCGATTAACTGCGCTGCTCACTCAACATCTGTAAGAGGTTCATCTGTGCAGCAGAGATCCATGGCTTGGGCACTCCCTCTGTGCCCCTATGGAAAAAGAGACCTGCCAGAATGAGCAATGACGGCGAAGGCCCTGATTATTAGGATTAATTGTCTTTTAGTCGTGCAGTGGAGCAGGGTAAAGCAAGGTGGAAATGATGAGGGCCAGCCAGCAGTCGTCATGTTTTCTTTATAAGCTCCCTTCACAAAACCGTTGCTATGAGGTGCTTCACTCTATTATCACTATTTGGTCATACACAAGAAGTCATAATAATGTGGAATGCTTTTGAATGGAGGATTGTTTATGGAATGCACTGACAAACCACACTTGTTTAAAACTAAACACTGCATTGGTAATAATACTGGTGCTTTGTGGCCTGTGAAAGCACACCTGCTAGGTTAGAGGTGTCTTACATAATTAGCGTCTTGTACATTTTGGCGTCATAAATCTTTAGTATTGATCTTCACACATGGTGACTCCCCCCTTTAAGCCCGTTGTTACGGAGTTTCCTTAAAAGCATGTCAAACTTTATATTCCCACATGAATAAAATGGGCTTACGTTTGTGCCAGGTTTAGACAGAAAAAAAGGCCTGACAAAGTGGGAATACAGAGTAAGACTTTGGTAAAAAATGTTGAGCAACCACTGCGGTCACAGTTTTGTCCAGAGTTTTAAAACACACATAACATTTTGAACAGGCACCATCACCTGATTCATATTTTTCGTGCCTAACTCTATATCTCAAGAGTCTTTAGATATCTTGGGGTGGTTTAGTCTTGAGGTAGAAATCTGAAGTATTTCCTTTGTTGTTGTTTTTTTTATCAAACAGACTGCACTTAAGTTTGCTACACATCCTCAAAGTGAACAAAAGCTGATTTCCAGGAAAGTTGCAAATAGATGCCTTTCCACCGACAAAACATCTAAACACCTGTCACTTTCTGGCGTATTCATTCATCATTATTAGATAATAAGTGGGGAATAGCCCCTGAAAACCTCTATTACCTTTGTGTACTCTGCAGAAGTGTGCCTCAGAGAACAGATGAGGCTGGAGTTTATGTAAAATTAAATTACTTTTTTCATATTGGGCACAATTAATGGGTTTTAGAAGCAGCGGAGCTCAGAGCATTTAGGGATGTGTCCTATCAACTCGTCCTGGGGATTAACCTATCTACTTTGCATTGGCCTCTGAGCGCATGCAAGCAATGCTAATCTGTGCACAACCAGACAAGCCCCCTTCAATAACTTTCAAAAACTTCTGCATTGATGATGGAATATCTGTCAGCTGGTTGTCATTAATTTTGTACATGATTAAGCGTGCAGTTAGGACACTTGTCAAGTGGAACTTTTGAGCTGTTGCTGGTTTGAGACTTTTTTGCACAACCTTCTGAGTGCCTTTATGTTTTGTTTACCACCTCATGTCGGTGAAATTATAAAGTCAGAAATAAGACATCCACAACATGTTTAACATCACTATAACTGCTACTGCATCAGTCTATTCTCTGGTTTATATTTTAATGCCTGGCTTAGATATGTCCTACTGAGAGAGGAGCACCTTTTACTTTTGTTTTGTCAGAGGTGTTCTGTTTTGTGTTTAAAAAGCACCACTGGATCACCACAAGCTTCCATGTGGTCTTGACTGTGACAACGTAGCAGCTAAATAAAAGTCATAAAAGAATAAAAGTCATAGGAGAAATGCCTTTGATTGTGGAATACCCTTCCAAACCTTACATAGCCTTGGGTAAAAACATGGAACAACAACGCAGAGGTACAGTACAGCACAATGGAGGCGCTCAACATGAACTAATCAGTGTTTTGGGAATATATAAGTCTCTTTGACTTTCAAGGCAGTCAAGGGAGAGAAAGAGTTTCCAAGTTGTGTGTCATCTAAACAAATCTTCCCTCCAGCATTTTTTCATACTTCCAATAATAGTGACTGGTTCAAATGCCAAATTATGCTTTGCTCTGACAAATTGCCACACCATGGGTGTATGGTAGTTGTATATGTCTGCATGTGTGTGTGTGTGCGCGCCAGAGTATGCGTGTCACAATAATTCTGTATGTGTGTGTGTGTTTGTGTTTGTGTGTGTGTGTGTGTGTGTGTGTGTGTGTGGTGTGTGTGTGTGTGTGTGCGCGCGCTGTTTGTATGCATACTGTACGTGTTAGTGGAGGTGACTGGTGGCGGTGTACCAACTGGTCACAGACCTGGAGGATTAGATTTACCATTTCAAAGATGCCTGTGTTTCTAAAGTTACACACAACATGCACACACACACACACACACACACACACACACACACACACACACACACACACACACACACACACACAACACACACAATACAATCACCCACCCACACACTGCTTCCCCAGCTTGTCAACGTGCAACGTGGGCTGTGGAGGCTTGTGCGAACAGATGGGAGGAACCAGCATAAAATAAAGTTAAACTAGAACAGAATGACTATGCAAGTGGCGTGGCCGCCCTTTGTTTGCTAGGAAGGTGATCCTCAGCAGCTGGGGATGATGGAACGCATGATTAAAATTACCAGAGGGAATGATTAATATCTCCTTAAAGCACACACTTCCAGCATATCAATCATCTCATTACACTGGAAAAGTTAATTGTGTGAGGGGAGGGTTGGGGCCCCTGAACCATGAAAAAGTAGCCCACCCCTCGACATGTTTACTTACACAACAGAACAGACCCAATAAGTCCATGTGTTCTGTACTGTCTTTTGACAGTTTCAACTGTTTCCACTGATACTCAGCAAGGGACTGACAAAACTTTGTCTGTTCTGTAACAGTTAAGAGGTGTAGGCTAATATTTGAGTAGTCACAAATCTATAAAAAATTCTGACAATGCAAAATGCACTTAGGGGGGCTTTGATAAAGTGCAGCCGGCTCTGCAGTACATCACCACATACAGCTCCCACCTCTGTGAACACTCATGTTAATAGCACCTATGAAATGGTTGAGCGCCATATATTAGTGGGACATTTCCGTCTATATTCCAGTTGCCTTAAATGGCAAGGTTATGAACTGTTGGGCTACTTAATTGAATTGAGATGAATTTCCTGGTAGCCTTGATTTCCTGTAAGATAAGTAAAGGACAAAGGCTTTACCTTTCATGGGGCAATGCAGAAACAATGTGATGTCATTGAAGTTCTGCATGTGTTTATGTGTACAAACAGCACATACAGTAAGTGAGTAGCTGAAGATTACTGAAGTGCTAAACCATGACGATAAAAAGAGGGGAAAAAGGAATAAAACTGCATACACAGGGAGATGAAAGGAGGTAGGTTTCCCTGGGCCTATGGTGGCCCAGATTGCCCTTGCCTTGCCTTCCTTTCCCCTAGCTGCCAGTGTGTCCTACTCTTTGCCCTCTCTGCTCCGCTGCGCTCGCTCCCGTCCCCCCTCCCACCTCTCCCTGCGTGCCTACGCTGCCTGAGCCAGCTGCTCCCACTTCATCTTCAGCAGCGTCACCAGGCGGGGTATTAATCATGTTTTTCGAGGGGGACACTCTGCTATTTATCTCTCTGACACTTCCAGCATTCAGAGGCCCGTTGCTGGGCACAGCCCATTGAGTAGTAAGATTACACATTACTTCGCTCCATTGCTTCTCCCTGCCCTCTCCATTGACTAGCTGTTCGACGGTGGCATCAAGCTCTCACGATCGGACATAATTTATGCCCTACATGTATAAAAAACACTACTCTATTTCTCTGGTTTCACCCTCTATACTTTAATTTGGCTAATGTGCAGCGTGTATACATGTTATGACAATCATGGGTTTCCATATGTAGGATATAAAGTACGCGATTTAGTATCATGACAGAATAACACTACTACTGCAAAATCAATTTCATGTGAAATACATTCTGGCAGAACTTTCTAAAATTAGTTTTGTAAATGTTCCATGCACTATTTATTTCTAGTGTAAAATGTGAATACATGCAGAATGAGTCAGAATTTTTCCTGTTAGTAAAACCTGGTAATATTTATATGTGTGTGTGATTTACTAGAAATCTTCAATAATGAGCATTACTATTATTTCTGTATATCATAAAGAAAGTGTCTCCTTTGTGATCCACTCACACGGTATTCAGGTTTTCAAAGAAACAGTTAGTGGAAATTGTTGCATCTGTGAAATCCAATTACACGTGTTGACCCTTTACTTTTTCACCTACACCATATATTGAGGCACTTTTACAACAACTCCATTGCAGCCATAGATTCAAATCTCAATCCAATCCACTTGCTTTTGAGTAGGCGATGAATTGCAGGAATGAATGCACCACCATTCTCCTGATATTTTGTTCAGTTTGTTAAATGTATGAGAATCCTCAGGCTAAAGTAATCTACTACCTCTCCCCTTTGGAATTTTCTCAAACAACTGAATTATACTGAGGATGAAAAAGGTGTCTTAGAGAAACAGGAAGCAGTTCTGTTGGCTGATGGCCAGTCTAATGGGCTGATGGGAATGCTGAATGAATGAGTGATTCCCCAGGGATCCCCTCAGCTTTTGGTGGAGTTCTGAATCAAGAGTGTCAACTAAACTCCTCCTCTGCTGAAAATGGAGGGTAAAAGTGCGTTGAAATCCTGCCAAATAGTAAATCAAATATGTGTTCAAAAAGGAAGTGAACATTTTTAAAACAATAGAGTTAAGTGCACCCTCAACCCCCACCCGGTCATCTCTCTCTCTTTGCCTTTAACACTCTATTTTTCTATCTCAACCATTTTATCATTCACACATTAATAGGCTGCATACAAAAGGTAAGAAAGGAGTCATTTATGTGTTGTACGAGATGCAAATTTACCATATTAATAGATCTTATTGCACAATGTTGGCTGGTGTTTAAAGGAATAGTGTGGAAACAGTTCTGGGTCTTCCTACCTCTTCCTGTATGCTCTTCTTAACGTAATATAAAAAGGTCAGCAGAAGGCTTTAAAGCACCAATTTGCTGATTTTCAACCTGACTTTCATCCATAAACAGTAATGGTGGCATGAATCTGACCCTTATCCCACTGTTTGCATTGGAATCTACATGTTTCATGTTTAGGAAGGTTTGCCTTCAAGGGAGGATACAGGCCTCTCCAAATTCAAACTGTAAAAAAATGTTCTGTCATCTTGTGAGCTTGATAATAGCTAAAACTAACTTGTCATAGTGAGAGGTGCAAACTGCTGCCTTTAGTTTAGGGCCCGGCAAAAAATTCACACCAAAATTAATAAAATTGAATAGAATCGTTGCAATCAGTACATCTGCTTGCCAAGATGAAGTCAATTTGCATAGCATTAACCTTGAATACAAATTAACACTGTTTACTAATCACACAGTGTCTTGACAGCGCTTATTTGAGGGAATGGAGAGCCAGAGAGTCCAAAATGGAGAAATCTATTATTTTAGTTGTGTCTCACTTTCGAGTTTGGTTTTACATTAACCTTCTCTGCGAGACATAAAGAGACTTGGCATTGTTTGCAGTTGTATGGCACAAATGCGTTCCCCATGAATTAACAGTGTTAGCAAACTTCCATTCCAAATTCCATTTGTATTCCCTATTCACCGTATTTTTTATGTGTTAATACTGTTTAATTCAGTGAGGTTTACTGATTGAATTCAAACGTTAGATAAATATTAATGCTTAAATTTAGTTTCTGTCCAAAACTGGTTATAAGCTAAATATATTTCACTTTCTTACCAAATATATCAGCTGTCTTTGAAACAGTTTTTTCCTCTTTAAATAGTGCTCAGAGTTGACTCAACACCCATACCAATAATAATGATGTTTCTTTATTTCTTCCAGAAGAAACAGAATGGCCAATTTACATCATTTGTTGATTACGTCATCTTATTCTTGCTTTTATTGATTCTCTCACTGACTAGCTCATTACCCTAAGTATGGTTAGTCATTTTGCAGTTCCTTTTCCTACGTTGTCTGAATACAGAACTTTCAAAAGGGCCCCTCACTGAAGTGAAAATGAAAAACATTCAGATTCTGGAAGCCCACTCCCACACCCCAGATTATTTATACCACTGCAACCGTCGCCCTCTTCAAGTCCCTGCTGCTCAAAGTCCAAGCTTTTGCTAATATGAGACAGGAAATGGCTGCAACCAGGCTTAATGGCTAATGTCTACCTACTCTTTCTGTAAGTGGTTCTCTACAGAAATGCAAGGAGTGGGTGTTATTGCGTGGAGGAGAGGGCTGCTGTTGGCTAAGGTGCGCTGTAGGGGGCAGAAAGACTTAATAAAGTGATGATATATGACATCTAAAAGCTAAATATAGCTAACAATTGAAGACAGGGGTAGTCAGATTTGCATAGGTCTTTAAGTGCCTGTGAGAGTGAGTGTGTGTCTTGTACCTGAGTGCCTGTGTGTGGTTTCCACTTACCTGGTATTTTAGTTGTACCTGTCATGTATGTAATATAAAGGAAGGGTTTGAGAATGTTAACCATCAGTCAGTACAGTATGTCACTAGTTCTAATACTGTTGGCTTCTGTATAGACGATGGCTCTCAGATGAAAGCTCTGGACTCTCCTCAAAAACCTTGGAATGGAGCACGGGATATAGCTAGGAGTGATAACAAGAATTTGGCTTCAAACAGGGAGAACATCAAATACCTCTTGTGCGTGTGCGTGTGCATGTGTGTCTGTGTGTGTGTTTGTCCCCTGGGTGTGTGTTTTTGTGCATGTAGGTCTGTGTGCGAACCTTCTCAACACGGCTGTACATTTTTGTGTTTTTACCCGCCATTATGATATGATTGAGCGTGTGTGTGTGTGTTTTTGCAGCAAAACCCTCCTATTTCAGCTCTAATGACACAGTATGTTGTGGTTGAGGCCACAGGATTTGGACATATGTTCACCTTTCTTTTGATGAACAAAAATTGAGACCAGAAGAAAGGGGACAACATTTGGACCAGGGATTCACCAAAGGGAATAAGATGAAAAGGGAAAGACTAGATGGCTAGTGAAACCCTGTCATGACCAGCAGAGTGGCCCATTCATCTGCTCTAATTCAGGGCATTAGTGCCTCACAGGATCAACATTGTCAAGGCTACAAACAAGAATTGTTATAGACTTCACTGCTGTGGATTCTTTCATGTATCTCACAGCATTCTTTTATTCAGTAGATTTCATAACAGTGTGTGATAGTAGGGTCATTACGGTGGCATCAAAGTGAAGTGCCACACTTTAAAGAAAGAAGACATGAAAATAGTTTAGTGCACACAACACTTTATTTTAATATTTGTTTATCAAAGGCCTGAAAGTGTCCTGCGCACATATGCTGTGACCTTAAGAGTAATAGGAGTAATAATAAAGTGTTAGTATGATTAATCACCCCATCTGCCACTGAAACCTGGAGGACTGCTGATATTCTATCTCCAAATTTTGTATTGATTCTGATCAGACTGTGTAAAGTTGTGGCATGACCTTTCTTTACAATTCCCTTGCTTGGCTCTCTCTCAGCATCTGTGTCTCTTAGCACTAGAAAGGCTCATTAATGGTTTTGCAGGTGCTTTTATTGCCATGTCCCATCTTTGGACCTATGATTGATTGTTGGCATCGAGTGAAATTGGAAATGCTCTTTGTTGTGATTGTTTTGTTAAACACTTGCACTGTATTTATTACAAAGGTCAGATTGCATTGGTTCCCTCATCTAAGAATATATGTTTCATTTAGACATACCTTTATACTTCACTGCTTCTATAGACAGAGTGTTCAACTGCAGAATTCAGCTTTAGAAATGGTAATGTATCTTTTGTCTTTTCTGCAGCTCAACAGTGGTGATATTTAAATGTCTGTCTCAATGTCATGTTGCTTTGTAATTAGCACATTTATTTTAATTAAACTGTCATATTTCATATTTCGCATATCCTTTTTAATAACTGCGCTGTTTGATTATTTGCCTTCCACAGCCACATCTGTATGGTCAGGATCAATAGCTGATTACCAGCAACGTAAAATGTGTGTCAAAGCTAATAAGCATCCAACTGGAGCTTAAAATACACAGAGATGTGAACAAGTTTTCATTCCTACAGTCATATCTTTAGGCAAACATAATGAACCAGAACAGAGCATGATTGTGACTATTGGCTTCAATAAGAAACACATACAACAATGTACTGTACTGCATGTTCAGTAGTAATGTAATAATTGCATATAGTCTATAATCTGTCTGGCCCTACATATATGTCATATATGCTCAGAGTGATTTTAAAAATGTACTTATATTTTCATAAATGATGACATTAGGTTTCAACCATGTTTTGTATTATCGTAAACAAGTCTATAGTTAATTTAATTATTAGAAGTAAGTACATCTGCTGCAGTAATCAGTATAATTGAAGTGTTGTATGGTTAATGAGTTGCTCATTAAGGGCTCTGAAATAAAGTGCCCTGTACCAGTTATTCTGTATTTTTATATTAGGTTAGTGCCCTTTTACCTTAAATATATTGAAATGCATCTTTATCTTCTGGTATGTTTGCACTATTATATCTCATTCATAATGTATTGATGACATCAAGGAGAAGATTGCCCTCTGCGCTTTCATTTAACTGCAACAAATTATGTTTAATTTTCATGATTCATACTATTTTCAGTTCCACCAGTGCCTTTACGTGTTCTTGAAATGACAAAGCCATCCTACAGGCCATTCTTTTGAACTTCACAGTTGAAATGGGGATTTCAAAGCCAGCAATGTGTATGCTGAAAGAGGAAAATCATTGATCCTTTAATGCTATCCCAAAGGGTCCACTGGTGGGGGTAAAATAAAGAAGCCCTTAAACTCTGCAATTGCCAATAATGAGCCATCATCACTCAAATTACAGCAAGCACTGATTTGGTTTAAAGTAATGAAGAAAACAACATGATCAATCATCATCAAGGCCCGGTGTCGTCATGTTAGAGACTAGGCCTTGTGCTGTGACTGGTGGGGCAGAGCTCCATCTACAGGGGCCAGGACTGGGCCATGTCCTTGGGGCAACCATTCATCCGCCAACATCAACATCTCAGAAACAGCAGCACCTGAAGCACTCACTTTGATTTTAAAATATTTCTATGACCAGCACCTAATGATACACTTAGAGCAACATCAACCAGATAATGGGACAGATGCTTTTTTAAAATCAAAAACTAATTGCTGGTACTGTATATGATTATAATGCTGTACATCCAATGAAGGCTTAATATCCATGGGCACCGCTGTCCAGAAGCTAACTTTTGTCTGTCATTTCCACCAGAGTTTAAATATGTAAAGAGCTGAATATAATAGTTAGTTTTCACAATCGCCACCATGGGCGGTTTGTCAAGCACCTACACACTCTATTATCATTGTAATACCCTGCCTGGACTTATTCCACTAGGGTGCTGACGGAATAGTTTCTGAGAGTAAGCCGTCTTATGGAGAAGAAAATAATTTTCCCTTGGTTCATCACAGATAGCTCAATTAAGATAAGAAGGAACAAATCTAAGTCTCACGATGAGGAATATGTAAATGTAAAAGAAAACTCCAGGCAGCACGTAGGAGAAATATTTGCCTGATGAGGATATTTTTATTATTGTTTTGCATGGCAATGTTATTGACAAAATTAAATACCAACAATAGTCAACCTATTCAACATATCATAGCCTTTTAGTAGGTCCACATCATAGTATGCAGTTAATTTCTCATTCTCCATGTGCACTCTGTCAACTCATCTCCTCCCACTTATTTGCCATTCAACAGTTCAACCAGCCTGCCTGCCCTCAATCTCAAGCAGGAGATGCAGGAGGCACAAAGCAAAGTTTTATTGCTGATCCAATCCCTGTTTAGATTCTGCGTGCATGAAAGCTCTTAAAGTTGCCTACCATCAATAATGAGGTCTCATTTACACAAATTACTCTGAACGCTGATTAGGTATTATCTAACAGCAAGGGCCACCTCGATCAATCATCATCAGCCTGTGGAGCGTCAATGGACATCGAAAGGTTAACCCAGATCTTGGAGGCCCTGCCAGAGTCAGCAGAATCAGAGTGGGAGGTCTCTATGCTGTCGATTGAGCAGCCAGACAATTAGGTAATGATTAAAATAGCGGCACCTGGGACTCAATAAGAAAATGAGCCATCCCGGCATAATTTGAGAATGATTTGTTTACTAATCCATATAGCTGTAGACGAAAGTCACTGAAGTGCAATGTATTAAATATACTAAGTCCTTTCTTTGCCACTTCAAACTTTCTTCAGTGTATGGACTACAGTGCTGTTTGACATTCATAGTAATAAAAACAATGTCTGGAATGAAAAAGGTGGACTACAGGTACACTTATTGAATGTCCTGGAGGTGTATATTGGTAGTACTTTTCATCTACATATAAGTAAAAAAAATCACCCATGGGAGAGAATCTTGTCCTCAGACTTGGCAATACATCCTTTATCCTGACTAAGTAACCCTCAAATGCAAACCGTCCAGAGAATACTTGAAAACATCCTGCTATGATGTCAAAAGGAAAAGAAACAACAGATATGCTACTCTTAACAATATGCCTTTTTTCAAGGAAGCCATTTGGACAGGTCACAGTATAAAAAGCACAGGTAAATCAAAAAGTCAAAGATGGCTGTATTCTGTTTAGCAGCTTCAGTTTCAGCATCCTAGTACTGTGCATGCTGGCTCAATGTCACACTGCCTTGGCTTAATGAGACAGAACCATCATTAAAGGTGCAATATGTAATAGTGACAGCTAGTGTTTAAAAATAGTTACTGCAGTACAAGTTTAAAATACTGGAGAAAGTTGTCTCCTGCCCCCTCCTCCTCAGACTCGAAGTTCACGGAGGTTGCCAGGCTGAGACCGCAGCATCCATACTCTCGCTTTGCCAGACCCTTCTCCAAAGCACGCTGAAAGAGCATTCACAACAATGTTGCTAGTCCCACATAGCCAGACATTTCTTCACAGCATAGCAGAGTAGCTAACGTTAGATGCAGGCTATATTGACAGTCATACAAGTTCTCTTAGGTCGGTGTGTAGGTTGGTTACAGAGCTCTGCCTGAGCAGAGCTCACACACACTTCCTTGGTCTAGAATTACAGTAGGAACCGCTAAAAACAACACTACCTCGCCCCCCTCTTCACCCGACTGAACACACTTTATTGGCTTAGAATTACGGCAACAACTACTAAACACACTGCAAACTCATGGTCCCCATGGTACTCATGGTGGCCCGCTTGCCTGGTCCTCTGGTAACGTTAGCAGGGTTAGCTTGGCGGCTAATACTACAATTGTTCATACTCTAGCTATATAATTCAACATGAATACACAAATGTGGAAATGACATGAAAGGCTTGTCCTTTGTAGCTGTGATTAATTAGCCTGAAGTTAATGCTTACCTGCCAAGGCCCTGACACACTAACGTAGGGGGACCAAACGTCCTCTTTTGCCCGGATATGTCCACTTTTTACATACTGTCTGGTGGGTTTATGGGACCATAAGCATGTACTTTAACTGACTTGTGCTTTGCACACACTACTACGGTACTTTGTTGCGTGATGTAATTCCCGAGAGGCGGCTCTGCGACGTTCACATACAGGGAGCAGATCATCAGACAGCGGAGCAGCATTGCACACAAAATTTCAAAGCGTAAGTACAGTTGAACAGCAAAAAAAACTTTCTACGTACCGTCCCGGTCGGGACAAGTGGGAGGCGGTGTTCACCGTCTGCAAAGCAAGCACATTTGTGTCTAATAAAGGTGCTGGAGATCTTGCTCACATGGACACTGAAAAACCTCATCTTATTACATTGAAAAGGTTTTAAGTGATATTTGGTTGAAGCTGGATTTTGAAGCTGACACAGAATAGGAATAAGAATTTTCATCTTTAGAACATTATTTCATATTTATCTATTTGAAAAGAGCTATCATTTTGTAACAGGTTGTTACATATTTTAATTTATTACATAAGTTATTTTTGTACCACTGAGGCTCATTAAAGCATGTTTAACCTCTTAGAACCCTGTCTAAATTTGTGTTTCGAGGCCGAGCCGATTGTCCTCTTTTTGGAAATCAAAATATGGTCACCCTACACTAACCTGATTATCGGCCATTGGACAGTCTGGCGAGGTAGGTGACTCGAGTCTGTTTGGTGTGTTCCGTGCCGTTGTCCATAGGAGGGGTCAATGGCCTTCATTATGGCCGACCTGACATGCTAGGTTGGAAGGTGGGCGCTGCCGGCAGTGGGACTCAAATGACCAATCTGGGATGAATGTGACTAGAGTCTCTCAAAATCGGACAAAAATTTTTTAAACTGACCTTTGTCGATCTGAAATGAAGATAGACTCAGCAAGTGCATGGCCTACTTGCTACAGCATTTTTTTTGGCCAACTCGGGGAGGCAGTCAGTCCGAATGCCTTTTCTGCCAACGGTCAGCCGTCGTGTAACTGTGTCAGGATCCTAAAGGAAGATATTAGCCAACTCTGCATTTTGGGCTCCAAGCTGTCTCCATCTGTTAAACACATCGTCAATATCTACCTGGGGTTTGTAACTTCTCTGGTCAAGCGACTGTTAGAAAAATGCTTTTGCTGTTTTTAGGTCGGGTAGAATTTATATGATTTTTTGTTATTAGTATAATCTGTGCTTTGATTATTATGTCGCAGTGGTAATTGCAGGACAAAGTTGCACTGAACTTTCATGTAATTAAAAATGATAAGTCCAAGTTCTGCCTTGACAGCAGGTCTTTCCATATTAGGCTGTGAATGTTGGGACAGAGAGATTCCGAACAGTGGAGATGAATATGTGGTTGACAATAAGGATGGATCAGCTGCCTGTGATCAAGTAATATGCATTAAAAATGTAAGTTAGACTTCCAACACTGTAAATTAGCATTCAGAGCACCCAAGATTATTCAGATACAAAATGGTCCACATACAGACCACAGGCACAATTTCTGTTCAGATTGTATGTGGGCTTCAAAGCATTAGCTGTATCCTCCTCATTTAGACAAAACTGTGCGCTTAAGCTGAGCAGGAGATAGCATAACATTTAATAGTTAAAGATAGATAGTGTATGGACAAAATGACATCCAGAGGGGCAGATATTATACCTGTGGCTGACATTTGCTCATGCAAGTCAGTCTTCTCTCTGTAAAGACAGTAGTGTAATACACGTTGGGCTATCTAACAATGTATTTTTTTCTTCTGCTTTTGAATAGATATTTTTTAACAGAAGTTGTTTTGTGTTTAGACTCCATGTGCGGATGTTCCTTGTATTTTCAGTAATGATTACTCCTTACGGTAGGAAAAAATTTTCAGGGGAAGAACAGCCATGTCGACAATACCCTGATTTGAATAACGAAAATAAATCCCACATCTCTGTCTTTGTTCCCCATTTGTTTGACCAGTATTTAGTCTGGAACAGAGTATGATGACAAAAATTTTAATAATTTGACCTCTAATTTTAGAAAGTGTTTGTACTACACATGATTTATCAAGTGGTAGGTAGGAGTGATACTTTGATGAGCAAAAACATGATTAAACCCTTCAAAAATTATTAATTTCAAAAGGGAATAAGGAGCAATGGTTAACAGCCATTTGGATTCAGTACATGTTCTATCTTTCGCTTCAAATATTAAGCATTGGATATATTACAATGTTTGACATCTGGAAAAGTAGAATTTGCCATCATCACACAAACCCAAACACCTAGTACTATGCTACTCATTAGATACTTTTCTTTTTAGATATCAGCACCACTTGGAAGCCGCCTCAAATCCAAATATTTGCTCTTTGGAAAACCTTGTTACCCAAATCAGCTGGTGGCCCCTCAGTATACATCCATCCCATAAGGATGTGTGCCAGAGCATGCTGTGTGCATCCGCTAATACAAATGAACTTCTTCAGATAGGTCTGACACTTACGGCAGTGAACAAACAGTGCAACCTCTTTATGTAATTAATGGGTAGTGGTGGGGCACAGCAAAGAAATGATGAGACATGAAGGGCCATTGCCTCTGGTGCTATAAGGGCCCCAAGGATTAAAACATGTCCCCCACAGCCAAGTCACATGTGTTCCTGCTCTCCGCCAAACAAGTAGGGTTACAAGTATTATTACTCTTGCCTTTCAGAGGGGTTTTGGATAAAGAGATCATTAAATTAACCGCAGGGCACTGCATTTGTGACCAGAAGTACATAAGCTACTCGAGGGCCGTGGCCTACACCCTGTGTTTCTTGAGATGCACATATAGCTGTCCTCAGAGAGCCAGTATGACATTGAGGTGAGCCTGGGTCTGTAATAGTGTTAGCCTTTTGATCATTATGTGCTTAACACAGTAGATCTTCATTATCGAGGCTATTTTTCATTATTTTTCCTGTGACCCAGTTCAATATCTGGTACTTCACGCTGACTTGACTGGGAGCTCTTTCCTCTTCAAGGATGGTGAAAGGTAATGAACGAGTGCCTCAAAGAATTTTTCAGCCATCAGTCTGCAGCCTTTCAAAGAGGAGGTGATTGACAACATCCTATCAGTGTAAGTGTGCAGTGTATTATCATAGTTGTCCATCCTGTCTAACAGGAGAGGATGTCCCTGTCTTCAGACAACGCTTTTCATGAAGTGGTTCTGCCCGATCGTTGTCAATAAATAAATCTGATAATTGTCAGTGCAGACAGCTGTTTGTGACAGCTTTGTTGTCTTGACTCACTGCATCCTGTCATTCTCACAGAGGGAAAAGTGAGTTTTATATACTCTGACTGCCATCCGGGGAGCGGAGACATTTGCACATGAATCAATTGTCAGAATCACTGTACTCTGACAACTCAGTGACAGCTCAAATACACAGAAAATGGTTTCATGCTCATTTTTCTCAGCGGCATCCAAAGTTTGTGGAGATATTTTTCCCAGTCATGTGATTCAAGGAATCTGGAATATCAAGGTTATATCTATCATTATGAAAACAGTAGTGCAGAAATCTTCAGAATTATGGACTTGAGCGGAACAGGCGAGTAGATGAAACATCTCCTCTTTCAACAGCTACTTGAAAGTGAGCCTCTCCGATTATGATTGTGGCTCTTGTTGCTCAAGATAACTGCTTGACATTTGCTAAATCAGTCAGTGTCAGTCTTGCATACTCAATTTCCCTCCACTTGAAAGCTCTCTGTAACTTTGGCATTTTGCAATGTTCTGTCACTCAAACAGAATTTGCTATGGGTATCGATAAACAAAAAGTCTGACAGCACAGCAAACAAAGAGCTGCTTTTCATTACAGAAATAACTCACAGTGCCTTCCATCAGAGCATCTGGACTTAAAAAGATAGGTGCAGTAAAACGCAATGCGTTACATGCATCAGCATATAGTAGTTTCGATTTACCTTGCAATAGTGTGTGTTTGACCGTGGTGAAAGTTATCTTACTTTAAGGATGGCCAACTGTAGAAGTCCTCACTTAATTTTTTGCCTTTAGGTAACATTCTTATCTACTGCCTTACAGAGAGTGAGTAGATAAGAGTTGGCCATCTTAATAAAGTCAGGAGGCTGATGACTGATTGGACATGCAATATTAACCGATGAGACTTCTGTTACATGACAGATTATTTTAACATTTGGAGCTTACCTGGTAGCAGAAACAAAAGCAGATAATTGATGTGACACTGAGCAGGCACATGTATTGTCATTCCAGCAGTAGGCATCACAACCCACGGGTTAATAAGTTTAGGAAAATGAAGATGACCTTCTGTCAACAGCAAGCCACTTACCCTTGAGGGCCGTGGCACATTGATCTGTACTGGTGAGAGAAACCCTCTCCAGTTGCACTTCATCCTGGACATCGCTTAAATGTTTTGCTAGTGTCAGTGCACTTTGAGTGCTCCCGGTGAAAAGATAATCACTGCGATCAGTGTTCTTTAAGGCCTGACCAGCCACAATAATCTGTTCACATCAACGATTGTGCACTCACTTGTGCCTAATGGCTCTTAAGTTCCCCTGCCCTACAGCTCCCCTGCACCCTCTGCCCGCAAGCTTGGGGGCTGATCAATTAAATCAACTTCAACATTTAAAGCCCCGTCAATAAACAGTCCCCTATGACTCTACACTACATCTTGAAGTGTGTGGATTGGGCTCATGTGCAGAGTCACTTGCTTCCAATCAATGCACCTCAATGTAATAAATGACTAATTATTATTGTTATTATTTTTTTAAATATTTTTTTGGGGCATTTTTAGGCCTTTATCGACAGGACAGCTGAAGAAATGAAAGGGGTGAGAGAGGGGCGAATGACATGCAACAAAGGGCCGCAGGTCGGAGTCAAAACCGAGCCCGTTGCATTGAGGAGTAAACCTCTATATATGGGCTCCCGCCATACCAACTGAGTTATCTGGGCACCCTAAACAACTAATTATTAACCAACAAAAACAAACCACATTTGTACTGTAGTCAGGGATTGGTTGAAATTTTAAATGTAAAAGTGGCATTGAATTAGTTTAGTTTAGAATTAGTCTTATACTATACACTAATTATAGTTGTTCAGATAACAACCACAAATGTAAATAAACTGCTGTGGTTATTGTTAACAATTCATGGATGATCTACTGAAGATCATTATGTAAAGGACTGTAATTTAAGGCTGTACATGCCCTCTGTACACCAACATAATTCTTAATTCAATTATTCAAGATTTTAATCGGTTGTTTGCAAAAGCATGTTTAAACGGTGACCAGTACCATCAAATTCAACCTTGCTAATCGTAGGCATACAAGACCATAACAACAGAGGAAACCAGCCTCTTTGCGCATCCTATGACCTTCTCCCGCATAGCATACTGTTTTACAAGATTGTCAGAAGCAAGCCTGAGAACTCTGAAAGCAATGTTTCAAGTTTCAAGTTTAAAAAAAAAACAGACACCAGAAAGACTTGACCGAAAGACCAATTGCTAGCACCATTGCCACATAGTGCAAATTTATTTAATTTCAATAGTTAAACATTTTGCAGATGCTTGCCTCATCTTTAAGGTTTCACATGGGTTGTACCTCCCACACTGAGTCAGTTCAGAATGCAGAAGGACAGGAGAGGCAGGGCAACAAGGGCAACTACCAAATGGGACTGGGTTGTTCAATACAGACTAGCAAATTTGGGCAAACAATCTCCTTAGTCAGAGCCACCCACAACTGGAAAAGTCTTCCTATTAAATTAACAGAGAGCATCATCTACCCAACCTATAAACATAAGCTTAAGAAATTTCTTAAAGCAAACCAAACTTGTAATCATGAATAGTCCTACTACCTGCCACTGACTCATTGTTTTTACATACTGTATATGTATAAAAGAAATATGAAACAAATATTTCTTCATCTCCTTTTACCCTTCTGTGCTAACTTGTCCTCATTTGTAAAGGACAGAAGCCAAAACTTGTATTGGTGGTAAAACAGAACAAGACATCCTCTGTTCCTGGAGTACACAGCCGAATATGGTTGCATGGTGTATATTTTCATACATATGGTCCAAACGATTCATCGCTTAATGTATACTGTAAAATATAAAAAGTCTAGAAATAACAGTTGCCATTAGAGTTAAGAGAAAAATGGAACCTTGCATTTACATGAGGAGCGCAAGATGTAGTCACCTCTCTGTTGTTACAGATGAGATTGCTCATGAAGTTGATGCTATAAATGGGCCGGGTAACTCCCTTAAGGGAGCCTCAGTTGACATGTGTTACTAAATCTTATGGAGATGCCATCTGCCACTGTGTTAACTGTTGGGAATGCTGACCTCTGAAGGCACTGAAGTCATCCAAAACTGATCAGATCCTGAAAGGCAGACACACTGACTTACAAGTTAAAACCGGTTGACAGTCCCTTCTTTTTATTTTTATTTTAGAAATCTTAATTTTCTTGTGACACTAATGGAAAAAGTGGCAGTTGTAAAACACAATAACACTGCCAACATGTTTCCGTATGCGCATATAAAGTTGTCTTTTCTGCAGCTTTTACTGTTTTGGAGTAAGTTATTTGCAAGAATTATGGAAAGAATTGTCAACTTCCTTTCTCATGCTGCAAGAACATTTGACATGTTTTTTTTTTGTTATGCGGCCCAAAGTAGAAGAGGTAGATATAACATGGTGATCAAGTCCAGACTGTGTAACTGACACTATGGAGTAGATTGTGGATGGATACACTTGCCTGGAGCGTGGGGTCATGACATTAACGTACCAGGCTCTCTGTCCTTAGTAGTGAGTGACAGGAGGAGGCAGCTTGCTGATGCCTTTTCACGTGGGAATCACAGCTTGCAGCAATATTGAAACAAAAACGTCTGCAAGACTTTGTGGGAAAATTCAATTGTGAGCTTCTGGTCTCTTAATGTTTCTCTTAAAGTAAACTGCCGTCCAAAGTTTATTAGTTCAGATAACAGTTTTGTTCAAAGAATTGAGCAGCTGTGTTTTCAGCCCTGCCCACAAGGTCACTCAATAGATATCAACTAAAAATAACTCCTTCTAAAATTCCTTGTTGCAACAATTGTTGCAGTTTGCAGATGGTGCTCATTTCACATATAGTTATTTGTTATCAAAGTAATCAGTCTTTGTTTTCACTGGGGAGATTATTTGACTAATGAAGCTAAGTTAATGAGTTCTTAATTTATTCTGACAATTGGATAGGACCGAAACAACATAGTAGCGGTGACATTTGGCTAGAAGGAAAGCTTCAAAGTACGTTCTTCTTAGCAGTATTTGACAGGGAAGGTATCAGTTGTGTCAAAGTCTCTGAGTTGCTGTCTTGAACCGTTGTGCAACGCTAATCAGTTTGTGAGAATTTGGAACTTCTCCTGACTACTGAGCCATACAATCTGCACACCTCAAAGACACCTTTCCTATGGAACAGCAGGGGGCTGCTCGCTTTACAGTTTGTAAGTTCTTCACTGAGTCTTGTGTAGAAGTTTGCAGGCTTATTACTCAAGGGGGGGTCTTCACTGTTTTCCTTGCATGTCCCATGGGTGTCTTTCTCAGCTGTAATGAGGCCTCCTGGACCAGAAAGCTCTCTTTAAAACAGGGAGTAATGAGTCCTTGTTGGCAGAGAAAATGGGGATTTGCACTACTCAGTGGAAAGGGAAGGTCACTGAGAGGAGTTTTATTTTGGGAAACTGTCTTGTTTCTGAACCAAACAAAGCTTAAAGGGAAACACTACAAAGTCCTAGTACAGGAATTGACTATTATGGTCTAAAGGCAATTCAACACCCTTTACAGTTCCGATGTAGATTTGACAGCTTACGTCCTATATCTTCACCCTGACGGCAAAAATGATTAAGGATGGAAATATGATTTGGCAACTGAATTGCCTACCTTGTTGAAATGCATGCATTGTGTTTAATGCCTTTAGATATATTCCAGTGACCGACTAATCAAGCCAAGGGCGAATGTTGCATACTGCTGTAGCTTCAATTAAACATGAAATACAAGAGAACATTCAGTCATGTCAAATATGGTGTTAGTGCATGTATACTTATTTAAAGCTTAAAGCAACTAGGACGGTCATTGTTTGTTGTTTTGTTTCGTGAATCGTACCCAGGGACAGGCATAAAGAATAATTATGGCAGTTTTCTCGGTGATAGTCTAATTTGTATATCACATTGAGGCATCAGTAATAAATAGAGACAGTTTCATAGTCAGTTAAAAACTCCTTGGACCTTAATAATGGACATTTATTTGCTTTAACAATTACCTCAAAAGCTTTAAATAATCAGCTATGCTTACTTGGCTTGTTTCATCTGTTTCTTTTTCTTTCATATCTTTACCTTGGAGGCAAGGTGACAGCTAATAGATCAAAAATTGATGCTTAAAATTTTCCAGCATTCAACCAATCAAGTGAAAAATAGGTAAAATCTTTACTCATTTAACAACCCATGGTAAGTTTAGCCTGAAAATGGGTTTTTGCCCTACATCGACCTACAGTGGAGAAGATTGAGTGCAACACCTGCTGACTTGGGGTTGGGTGGATGGGGAGGCCGGGCAGTTTGCGACTGCCTTACGTCATCCCTCTACACCAGTAATAGCAGTCGCACAGCCTGCCACCATGACACATCCAAGCATAATTGGCCCTGACAAGAGGGCAAATCATCAACACAGGCCATGATAAGCATTACAGCCAGATGACAGCGTACAGAAGTGTATTAGCAACAGTGTGACATATCACATTACCACTGTGAATACAATAAAGGAGATACTAAACACTATGGCAGCTTCAATGACCATCCATTTCTTCTTTCTTCTGCAGGGCCATTATGCCCCATTTACCATAGCTAATTAGTTGCACACAACTGACACCTTAGACAAAGTAGATAAACATTATTCATATGGTGATAGTGTAGAGATTCTGTTAATTCATGACAAGGTTTAAGGTATTTCTGACAGAAGCTCTTTGTTATGTTATTATGAGATTAGGTTAAATGTTGCATTGAACAGGATACTTTTATAAACATTTGTAAATGTAACATGGTTGCATGGATGACACCTTTTTAAAATACATATGGTAAATCTACAAGAAAACACACGTTCTCTACCATGATCCACAGAACATGCTCAAAAGTGAAATACGTGTTTATGAATTGTGCTCTACGACTACTTCTACCTACTCTGATTGAAGCTTTTATGGAGGCTGATTTTTGACATGCAGACAGTGGAAAATCCATTTCCCTTAATTGTTTAACCACATGTATTAAAGGCAGTGCCATGTGTAACAGGAGCCTTCAGATACTGGGACAGGTCTTGAACCTGATAACTTGTACATGTTTTATAGCTGTTACATTATAAATTATTTCCACAGACTGAGGCCTTGAGGGATCATATTCTCTCAGCTTCAGTTACTGGTAACATCTTTTAATGATATTAACAAATTTGCAGCTCTAGTGTTTCAGCTTTATCTGGGAAATTTTAAACGGCTCCATGGTAAATACTTGGTTATGATATTATGAGGAGCAGCCCATTGTGTGCTGGGTGGATCATATGGCTATTAAAAGTGGGCCAGCAGTGGTAATAACTAAGCTCATAAAGGCCTGTGTTACTGACCTAACAGCCTGTCTGCATTTCCTGTTGTAACAGTGAGACACTGGCTGGAAAAGCAGGAAATAACAATCATTTTAATGGTTGCAAAAGCAGCTTTTTACGGTTTATTTTTCATGGCTCTATGGTGCTTTGTCAAACCTCTCATTAACCTCATTTTAACTTCCACCACCATATTTGAAAGTATTGTATTTCTGCTCAGCATCAATAGCGCCATTACTAATGAGGCCCTTAGAAAAAAACGTGAATTCCCAAATAAATACGTTTTAGGGTTTACACTCATCAAGCTTTTTGTATTGTTCGAATAGCCTCAAAATGTTTGCAGGTATGGATTCCTGTGGCAAATGTAGTCCATTTGTTTGGCTGCTGTACATTTATGTTTCCAGAGCTGTTGCCTATAAACCCAGGTGTTACCATCAGAGGAAAAACAGTACAATATAATATGGCATTTGTTCAAGCATATGATTACAAATGATGCTGTAAGTGGCCTTTGTTCTCTTTAATAGAGTAATAAAATTAAAGCATTGGCCTTCTAAAATATTTACATTTGTAATTTGAAGAATGTAATAAAAAACTACTCAATTATAAGGAATGGAAAATTGGAGAAAATCTTTTTTAAATGGTTCATATTTAAGTTTTCATGACATTGTAATCTAGAAAAATTGTAAAATTAGTTCACGCTTATCTTTTTTTCCATCTGATATTGATGGGAATGTGCATGAAATAATGAGCTGCCAGATATCAGCCTAAAGAGCCATGGAAACCTCTGTGGCCCGACAAGACATGACAACTTTTAATCTCAGCATGGAACTATGCCAAAGCCCATTTTATCCCGAAGACAGGGAGAGGGATTTGCTTCCACTGATGGAGTTCAAAGATTGCAGCATGTCAGATAAGGAGTCATGGGAAATGAGTGACAACACTAGGTATGAAGTGAGGAAGGGTATGTACATAGCTGTGTGAGTGCTTGTGTGTTGTTTAAAATGTTTTTTGCTCCATCAATCGTCAACCACTGTCACTGATTTTTTTTTTGCTGCAGTTCTGACTTTTAATAGTCTAACTGACGAGGATGTGGAAATGGTGCACCAAAGCATCTCAGAATCAGAGTCAGGGGGTCAACGGCAGCATCAGACCAGACAGCTATTTATGGGAGATGACAGTTTGCAAATATCTCAATCTGGTGAAAGGCACTCTGGGTGACAATGAGGAGTGCCATGAAATTGGAGGAGTCAGCAGCCAGCATTTATTTCATCAGGCTTTTTCCAATGAGGTGCAATTGCCTGACAGCAAGGTTATTGGTGGGTGTGTCATAACACCCACAAGTCCATTCTGCATAAATATGTTGCTAATGAAACTGTAGTCTACTCCAGAAAGACAAAAGAATGGCAAGGAATTATGACAACAAAAAACTTTGAGGTAAAATCAGAATCCATGTGTAAGTGGTCTAACTGATATCTTATATTCAAACCTTATCTCACAAGACATGTGCAATTTGTAAAAAATAAAAATTCATGAACTGAACTGAAATGAACTAGAGTTGTTTTTTTAAAGTAAAAAAAGTAAAATCATAACTTGAATTTAAGCCTAACCTTTAACAAAATAATGTACTGTAACCACTAATGTAATGCAATGTGGTAACGTTTTTCAGTAATGCATAGTGTGAGGGATGATCATTTCAAATTCAGTGATTACAACAGTTAATAATCGCAGCAATGCTGTTATGTCGAACATTGGCAAAGGGTCGAGAGGTACTTGCCGTCGTTGTAAATATTTTAGCAGACTGCATGGAAGAAGTCAGAGAGCCAGAGCTACTGAAATCTAAGGAAGTTTATTCACCGTATCGACTCACTCAATACACAGATGTTGTCAACTTACCCCAGCGTCTCAGTCATGGTCACAACAAATGTAAATAAACACAAACACTAAATCAAGACTAAAACCCAGGTAACATAAGTGCATAATGAAAACACAAACAGAACATCATTTACACACTTAAACTAGGACATGAACCGTTAAAGGAGAATTCCAGTCAATTTCAACACGTAGCTCTGTTTTTTGTAAATGTGGAGTGCTGTTAGTAGCGAGAAAATGAAAACAATCGGTGTTGCCTACACCATGTTATCCTTCTGCTACAGTTTGCACACAGGACAGGGCAAGTTTTAAACATGTTTTTAGCCTCTTAACATGTTCAAAATGTCATCAAGAGTGCTTGCCCATGTAAAGTGATTCCTTCTGAGTGAACACAGTGAATCTGACTGCAGTAGATCTGAAAGAAATGCATGAAAGTTGTGCTGATTCAGCTGTGTTTAGTTCCGGTGTTGAGATGGCCAGTGCTCTACAAACCGTCTTCAAACTACAACACAGAAAATAGATACAAAAATATTTTCAAAAATAGAGAAATGCTTAATTTTAAAAAATATGTGCTGTAGTACAACTACCAGGAGACAAGTTATAATTTAGGTAAGTTTGGAAACACAACCTCATTTAATCATTAAATTAATAAATATTTTTTGGTGTTGTAGTTTGTAGACGGTCCCTAAGTCTTGCCGTCTCAACACCAGAACTAAACGCAGCTGAATTAGCATAACTTTTATGCATTTCTTTTACATCCACAGCAGTCAGATTCACTGTGTTCACTCAGGGAATCACTTCACATGGGTAGGCACTTTTAATGACATTTTGAACATGTTTAGAGGCTAAAAACACGTTTAAAACTTGCCCTGTCCTTGGTGCAAACTGTAACAGGAGGATAACACGGTGCAGGCAACAATTGTCTTTGTTTTTCTCACTACTGACAGCACTCAAAATTGACAAACAACAGAACTACGTGTTGAAATTGACTGGAATTTTCTTAATAACATAGTCCCATGATCCTTTGCACTGCAGTGCAGAACAGTCAAAACTGTGGCATCCTGCCGGCCGCAACAATATGTTGTGAGATCCTAGCTGGCTTGCTAAAGTTAGCCACTGGTACGCCTTTATTTAAAAACAGTTGGAAGGCATGTGAACAACAAGCAGCTTCACTGTGAGAATGGGGCTTTTGGTATGCAGTCACGTTGAGCCAGCTGTTGCAGTCAATAAATATGTACAAAACTTAGGCTGTCTACTTTTTAAACCATAATATTCTATTTCTATGTTAACTACAGTATATGTGATGTGGATGTGAATGATCTAGAGTGGCTGTAAATAACTACTGTTAAATATTAATGCAAGTAAAGGGTAATGTACACTACAAACTGTACATGAAAAAAACAATCAGAATTAAACTAGACTGTAAATTGGCATTAAAACATATTGTATATTGCATTTGTTAGACTCCTAAGGATACCCTAGTGACTGTATTATTCTTATCAAATTACGTAACAAATCACATTGACCGGTGAATGGATACTGTGTATACTTAGCCTACATCCACCCATAAGCTACAGCAACCCCATTCTACCCTCTGAATCGTGCACATTTACAGTCCTACATTTTGGATCAAAGCTGTGTCACAGCCAATGACTTCCATGAGACACTGAATTAGAGGAGACAGGAAATCAGTTTGCCAGCAGGTATGAGCAGCTGAGTATTACAGCTGTATAAACAATATTAAACAAACTGGGGAAATATTTTTAAAAGGAAGCCAGTAATTCACCCAGAAATCATGGGCAAGGTGGGGATGAAGACACAAGAAGTGAATTGCTTGCAACTGAACCACAGCCCTGTGACCCACATAATTTCCAGCATGCTCTCTTGGTTTTAAACACAGCCATTTGGTACTTTGGACTGTACTCAAGTAACACACTCAAGAATAAATATGAACTAAAAACCACATTCAAAATGTAATTATGTTAAGTGCAGGCACATGTTGAATCACAAGCCCATGCTATGCAATTGTCATTTTGGTCCAGGTCTGACCTTTAAATGAGGTCTGGAACCAACTGATTTCATTAGCAACAGCTGCATTTTTTTCATGACTTCTAAAACGTTTACATTCCTAAGAGGCTCACATTTCTGTCCACTTGCACCAGTCAAGACCTTTCTCTGTACTTTTAGTTTCAACCAGTATTATGTTGACCTGGATTTTATTGAGCATGGCAGAGTGTCCGAGGCGCTCGTTTTGGAAGTCTGATGTCATGGTGGGGTACAGCGTTCAGGTTCGAAGTTGTGATTGCAAAAAGTGTGGATATCTCCACAAAATGGAACTTTAAAGGTCCCATGACATGGTGATCTTTGGATGCTTTTATATAGACCTTAGTGGTCCCCTAATACCATATCTAAGGTCTCTTTTCCAAAATTCAGCCTTGGTGCAGAATTACAGCCACTAGAGCCAGTCCCACAATGAGCTTTCCTTAGTATGTGCCATTTCTGAGTTTGTAGCTTTTGAGGAGGAGTAAGAGAGAGGGGGTGAAGGGGGGCGGGGGTGGCCTTGACCAATTGCCACTTTGCTCATTTGAAAGCCATGATGTCTCTCTCTCATGGGTGGGCCAAATTCTCTGGGCAGGCAAAGCAGAGAAAGGGGCGGTAACCTTGCCCCTTATGAGGTCATGAGGGGCAAGGTTACTTTCCAGAGTTGATCTGTGTTTCCAACTCCTTTCATCTTTACCTACTATATAACATCACAGCACGGCCTGCCCATGTAGTCGCTTATACAGTAGCTTAACCCCTTCATGCAGAAGTATAAATCAACCTTAAAGTTCTTGTACATGCACACACAATTTTCAGGAATCTTTATTTTTGTACTTTTGTTTTCAATACCATATGGATTGTAAATTAGCAAGTTGCAAGTTGGGATAAGTTTATATTCCTTTAGTCTTGCTTTGCAGTATATTGTAAAAAGTATTTACTAAATGATAAGGCAATACACAAATAATGGATGCATGCAAATGAAAACATGAAAACATTTTTGAGCTTTACACATTTTCTATATGAAAATATGCCTTATTTTAATCTATTCATGTCAGATATGCTGATTAAAGCGAGGTCAAATATGTAGCGCTACACATGTTTACCAGAAAGGAGAAAGCTGATGTGCGAGGTGATACTTTTTAATTGCTTCAGACAAATTTGTTTTGAGACAAGCGTCAAATTCAGAACATTAAAGTGGATTTCAGCGGATGAGCACGTAAAAGGCATGCCCTTGGGGAGCACTGTGATGTGCTGGTAATGAGTGGAGGTAATGAAAGACTTTACATAGACAGATGTATCCATTTAAAATAGTAATAACTACAGTTAAGATGGCAAAGAGCAAATTACACACAACTTTCACTAAAGCACATGTTTATTCATTCACTCTGCAGGGACCTGTCATTTTTACTGAGTCCCTGGGAAGTTAGGGGAGCTCCTGACGACTCTCATTGCCCCTCAAACAAGGTTAAAACTGTGATAGAGCCAGCATGACAAGTGTTACTGTGTACTGCACCTCTGAGACGAGGCTTGGCTCACTGTGTTATGCCCCGTACATCCACTCTTGTGTATGGCAAATGTGCAAGATGTAAGATAAAAAGCTTTCTCTAAAATGAGCAATTTGAGATTATCTTATACATGTTTCCTCCAATGTACCACGATTTTACCACCAACCCATTACAAGGTAAAGTGAGTTTAAAGTATTAAATGCATCATTTCTTCATTTAATCCTTTTAATTCCAACACAGGCCATACACTGTATAAAGATTTTGGTATAGACAATGATAGACAAAAGACATCCATCACAGAAAGTGAACTTGCGCCCCAATCGGTCATTTGCTATTCCGTCTGCAGGCTGCGCATGTGTGACCTAGAGAGGATGCGTGTCCATCCATATGGATGGTGTATCTGCCAGCTGACAAGGTAAATGACACTTCATAGAGTTGTGTCACTCATGAGAGTATGTGATGTATGCTCGTGCGTATATTAGGCCCAAACCCTTCACCTCTTGTCTGTTGTTTCAGGTATAGCCTGCCAGTGAATCAGCAAAGGCCAATAGACTCAAATGACAGAGCTGAATACTTCTTCATTCTGCTCTGATGGAGAGGGGAGAGCAAGTTAAAGACAAGACTGTTGTTCGACAGCAACCCGCTCCCTACCTGAGCAATCATTTGTGCCATGTAATTCCCCTGGCAGTGTGTCACAGAGATGCTTCCCAGATGTGGTTTTCAGGGCCTTTGTTGTGGAGTCACATGAAGTGATGGATTGTGCACTATTGAATGAAGATGAACCTCTTCCTGTGTGTGAGAAGGTGTTTGCACTATGTGTGTTTGTGCACTCGGCAGTGCTGCCTCCTCCTTGTCTTCTCCTGGAGGGTCGGGCCATTTATCCTGATTTAGTCTGGAGTGGTAACATCAGTACTTCCCCTTTGTGCTGGACAGAGACTGATACTCAGCTTCTCACAGCCTTAGTGGATTTTGCTACAAATCTGTGGTGTAAAACTCAGAAGACTTGAGTGGGGTTTATGTGTTTGCATTGTGTGTAGTGTGTGTGTGTGTGTGTGTGTGTGTGTGTGTGTTTGTGTGTGTGAGAGAGAGAGAGAGAGAGAGAGAAAGAAAAGACAGAAACTGTGAGTACACAAGTGTCTTTGTTTGTGAAAACTGTTGCCTCTCACAGTCAGCATGCACAGATCTCGCCTGTGCCAAAGCAATCCTTCCCACGCAGCTAATGGTGGGGATGTGGAAATGAGTGGCTAGCCAGGGTGGTGGAAGCAGGGGATGTGTTAATTGAAAGTTAGGATCACTTTGTGGCCATTACAAGGAAACCTGAAACGTGTTAACGCAACAGAGTTAGGCAGCACCTGCTGTCACTAGCTAATTGTGTTGGGTTTGGTCATGTCTGTCAGGAGCGGGTTCCCATCACGCTCTGCCTCCAGTTACAGCTGTATTACTGCCAGAGTTGACATTACAGCAGCAGCCACAGGGGAGCTGGAGCCAACCTGCGACCTCACAACCATGGCTCAGGCGGATGGAACCCTTAAAAGCCAATATAAGGCTCAGTCATTATTCTGCCATTTGGGGTTTTTCGCTGATTTAAAATTGCATTTTATTAATCTTCATTAAATACCAGTTTTATTTTGTATACAGGATATAAGTATGACTAGTGTGCCATTTTTAACAGATATTTTAGATTCCTCTCCGAAATTGTTGTATTGACTGACTGAAGGAGCCTCTGGCAGGAAAAGAAGAAAATTAGCTGTGTGTTTCCAATTCATCCTCACTTACATATGCATCAGTCACAAACCAGGGTGCTGTGCAGATGACTCACTGAGGAGGCATACTGTGCTTTTGAGGACCTGCTAGGGGCAGCAATGTATAATCTGATTTAGACTAAAGCAACCTCCTATTTATTTTTAATTGTCCCACTTTAGCATTTAAGAGCTATTGATCCCCGGAAAAGCATTAAGTGACAGAATCACTATTACTGTTAGTGCTCCCTGCTTGGGGAAGGCACATCAAAGGACATTTTAATGTCACTGACTTTCTGAGGGAATTTGAAGCCCGGTTTTGAACAGGCCAGCCTATGAACGAAAAGGACACACAATAGACAAACGCAGAAACAAATGTGAGGGCAATTTACAGCTAATCAAAGAATAGCTGGGAATTGATTTTTTTCTGGGTGAGTGTTTGTAGTGCAAGGATTTCATAAAGCAACAACATTTAAAAGTCATGTTGGGCTCTTGTTAAATCCCAAACGTTGATGGTCACATTTATTATTTATATAGAAAATGTGGTCAAAAAAACATGAAGGGAAACATTGTGCCTGTAATGCTGCATCTTTTCTTTGAGATTAAAAAAATTATTTAGATCCCTTGTGCTGTATTTGTCTACTATTTGTTTGCGGATATCACACCTGTAATCTACCCAGGGCTCTTTGTTGAACAGTCGCCTTGCATTGACTCCACTTACAAAATACGTCCCTTTCAAGTGAGACCTCCCCCCTTCTTCTGCTACCATCCCCAGATGTTTTGATTAGCAGCAACTCGTATGCTGGTCAGATCCCGGGATTAATGATGGATAATTTGCCTAAGGTTGGCACAGCACACTGCCACGCTGCCAGCCTTTGGATGCCATATGGGCAGAAGCAGCTGTTTTCATTACTCTCCCTTGCCCAGATGTGTCAAACAGGATGCCGACTTCAATCCGCAGTCTTGCTGGCACTTGGTGGGGGGTGCTTTCTACTAGCTTGGCAGCTAATTACTTTAATGTAGCCGAGTTTGGAGGCCCTGCGTGTTTTTTAAAGGCCTTTTACAAACAGCTGAATGCCAGCTGTCACCTCTGTGCACAATGAGGGAAGATGGATAGGTAGTAGCTGAGTGTCTGATGAGGTTGGCCGCGGGTACAGACCCAGCCCAGACCAGGGGCAGGGCAGCCTCTGCTCACAAACAATGGGAAGGTCATCCAAAATACATGCTGGCAAGCCACGTGGCCACAGCACTGCAGTGACACCGCTCACTTTACTAAAAATCTGTACTTTTAGATCCGACCTTGCCCATGTCGTCCATGTTGCTGCGTTTGCCCTCTCTCCACCCAAAAAGCTACTGCGGAGCTCGTTCAATAAAATGAATGTGAATGTGGTAATCTGAGCTGCGGAGGTACAGTGCCAAGTCACAGCAAAGACCACACACAGGATAAGCTGGCACAGGAGCAGAGAACGGCAAGTGAAAACAGAAAGGAGGACGCTGCCAGAATGTCAGCTGGGTCTTTACATGAGATTGCACACACCATGAAACATGTGTTCAGTGTGTCCCATTTCCTGCTGAGCAGCTCTGTTTTATTGTTCAGTGATAAATCCTGAGATTTGTCCCAACTGCCACATTTGTCATTCATCAGACGTGTATGCCGCTGCTGTCTTCAAACTGTGTATAATGTGCTTTAAAGTGATTGACACCAGTCAGATAAAACATTCCCTGTTCTTCTGGGACATTGACACATGTCAAACGCCCTGAATAATACAAATAACAGCTTTGTGCGCAATCAGTCAATTTCGTCATTACAGGAGCACAGGGTATCAATACGTTTTCATTACATCAAGATGCCATGTCTATATTACCACTTAAACAGTGCCCAGCAGCAAGAGTTGAGCGTTGACATAATGAAAGGGTCAACAGTACCTATCTGTGGCTTTGATATTTCCATCAATAAGACTTCATGCTTCCCCACCTGTATGTCCTCACTCTTGTAATGATTAACAAGGGGTTGCTCTCAGTCAATACAGGATGATAGTTTCTTCCCTGGGCAGGAGATGATGAAAGCATTGTCTTCATCCTGCGCCTCCAGTCATCAAGGTGGTGTCTAATGACCCGATGTTTTTTAATGTTTTTATTTTTTTCCCCTCGTAGTTCACCTGAGAGCAGTTGAATATGAACATTTGGAATTTGAGGCATTGCTCGTCTTATCGACAGGCCCAACAACACAAGCGATGTGGAGATAGTAACAGCGTTCCCTTTGCAGCTCGATCCAACAAAGTCACCGGGGTGTTGTTTTGTTGCTGTTGTTTTTGTTAAGTATTGATCTTAATGTTGCGCTTCATGTTCGGCCTCCATTGGGGAAAAGATGAGAAAAGAGAGCATTTAGTAAATCAAAAGATCTTCTTTTAAGCATGGGTACCACATGCTTTCTTCTCTTTTTCCCTTCCTTTGTATTTTGAGTGGCATTTTGTTGAAATAACTGACAGAGCCTTGGGGAAGGTGATGCTAAGTCTTTAAACTATTATCATTGTATATACAAGGGCTGCTTTATTTCCTCGATGTAGTTCATAATTCAAAGTGGTGTTTGTTCCGCATGGCTCCAACACTTCTCCAGCACTTTTACAGTCATGCTTACTTTTGGGCCTTAGCCTCTTCTCCCAAAGGAACCTATTATCCTTCTTAACATATGCAAAAGCTTGCTGGATTGTGCATCATACTCACTAAGGGACTTGACACACTCGTGTTATGAGGCTTGTACTTCTTTGCGGGCTGCTCAGCATTATTGTAGGGGTGCTTCTCATTTAGAAAGCTCTCCTCAGTCTGAGGGCTTTCACAAAGAAAGTCATAAGTTTTGAGTGAACATGAAGGGTCACACATCAGAGAGAAGACATTAATGTCTAGGTATGAGTTTAAGCTGGACATTATTAATTTTACATATATTCAGGGTTTTTTTGTTCAAGTTATAACCTTGCATTTTTTTCTGTATAGCACTGAGAACAGGTTTTCAATATTTTGTTCACCTACAGACCATTGCATGCTTGTTGGAGAAGCAAAATGTTATAAACATTTTTAATTAGATTCAAGGACACAGAAAAACTAGCAGTTTTTCCCATCATCACGTCTGTTCTGAGAGCATACACTCAAAAGAGATGGGGGCACCTCAGCAATGCTTTGATTTCAGCTATGAAATTTTAATTTGAAAAAAGAAAGGAGGGAACATATTGCGCTCATTCAAATCTAACTTTGTTCCCTCAAACTGGAAGATTGGATTTTCTTAATTAAATTATCCCCCTTGTTCACATACTCAAGGGGGCCATTGGCTCAAGGCAGTGAGAAAAATGTGTCTGGGTTTTTGGATGCACGGCTGGCATAATGCTGGTTTGTCAAGAGAATGAAATGTTTTGTTCTGGTTACACTCCTTTTTTCCATTCCATTTGGACTCCTTTTTTCTAACTGGCCGTCCCTGCTTTCTTCTGTGCTCCTCTGTGTTGTGCCAGCATCAGCCCTGAGCCTCTCACCGAGAGAACGCTTTGATGTGTCCCCACTGTGCCGCCGCCCCCCTGTGCCCTGATTGGTGGATAGCAGGCGGGGCTGGCGGGGCGATGTGGGAGTGTATGGGGGATGAAAGCGAGCAGGGCAGCGAGAGGGCACCTGCTCACAGAGCCTTGCCTGTGTGTCTGCTTCATCTTCAACTGCTTCCCTTGACCGCAGGCTGAACTCCTGTGTCAGCGACCATCACACGGTCGCTGTGACCTCCCTCTCTCTCCCCTCTCTCAATTTATTTCCTTTCTTTCTCCATCCATATCCTCTTCTTTGCTTTTGCTTCCTTTTGTCCATCTCTCTATAAATGTGTTATGAGAAAGAAGCAGATGACAGGTGAATCTTACTGTGTGTGGAGCATTAAACAGAATATGAATCAAATGAAATTCCTTCTTTATTCAGACAGAAAAATAAATTATAGGAACCGTAAGGTATAACTTTAGTAGATGAGTCTTGTCTTAATAATGATAGCCACTGAATACTTTTTTTAAATCTAAGGCAGATGAACAATATCTGACTACATCTGTCAGCTGTAAAGCTGCTCTTCTGATTCTCTGCTTTGTGGGAATTTGATTAACCATAAAACCGTGCATTATGTCATCCCTATTTATGCGATTTAGAGCTTCCAGAAGGTCAGAGCCAAGGACCCCTTTTTTACTTTTATTGAGATGTCTCAGCAATAAGGGCACTGTTTCAGCACAGCTGTATGCCAAGACAGGACAATCAGCAACAATGAATGTCTCTGTGCCATCACATTTCAGACTTTGCTGCATAGGAAAAGAGGTTTTGGCTCATGGCTAAAATGGTTAGCGCATGGTACTCACAAACTAGATTTACAAATTGTTTTGCAAAAGTGTTTTAATGTTCTAATTTGACTGGCAGTAGTGTCAGTTTGTTTCATACCTACACTGTGAACAATATTCATCACAGAGTTTGCATTCATTTAAATGGAGATCAAGACTTTAAGAAATTGTGTGATGTGAGGAAATGCAAACTAGCTTCATTCTTTATGTTGCAATGTGACATTGTTCCACCCACTACATGTAACACATTTGACCAAAAATTTGAGGCTTAGAACAATACTCACTTCAACACCAGTGATGATAATTGTCCGAAGGCCCATGAGTATGTGTGTGCATGTGTTTTTTTCTTTTTTGCAGCATTGAATTTCTTTCGACGCCAGGCTTAGCTGTGCACCTTTTCTCTTACACTGCTGGTCGTGTATCCACTCTTAGGCAACACTACATGATTAAGATCCGTCTGCTTTTTAGAGCTTTTTGGTGTACAGAGATCTTGTTGCTGACCCTGCATAAAATACATTTGTTGCAGAGGTGACCTGCTTGTAAATGAGGGTCATGGTTTAGGTGCAATAGGTCACAGGAGTTGGCCCTCTCTGTGCGTGAGGGCACCTTGGTGGCTGCCACTGCTTCGACCCCCAAATGCTGAACGTGCATTTGATTGTGTTAGGGCCAATAACGTATGGAGCTCTGAGGCAACAGAGGGGTCATGTCTCGGCCCATTGAGATGTGAAAGGTGACAGGCAGCAGGATCTAAGCCAATAGAACTCAAAGAGCATCTATCAGATGTCTTCGACAGGAGTGTTTGCTCAGCAATCAGACGGAATTCTTTTAAAGACACACAATTTGTGGAAAAAAAGATATCATCTAATGGCATTTGAAACTGTGCGATAGCTCCTAGACCATTTGTGAAAAAGCCAATTATTCAAACACTATTAAAATAGCTGTTGAAAATAATAAACCTTGAACAGTAATCAATCTGCCATTGACTTAGCCTTGTTTTCACTCACCGAGATGTTTGTGAAAAACTGGAAGGAAATGTTAAAGAAGTGTAAAAGACTTTCAAGGCTGCCTGTGCTTGAGAATTTCAGAGCAAAGCATCACAACACAAAGCACTTAGGCCAAATCCCAAAGGCCGTGACTGGCGCAGCGTGTCCCACATTAGCTCAACCACAGCTCACTGAAATGGACTCGCCTGAGTGGAATGAAGCCCATAAGGCACCATGCACACCACGCCAGCGGCTTTATCATACAAAGATCAATGGACGGCAGCATTCACTCTGAGCACCCAAGCTGCAAGGACAAATACAGTATCTTGGGGGGGTTGTGAGAGTCATTGATAGGCTTAGGCTGTGTATGTGTACGTCTCGCCTCCTTTAATCAGTTTCCCCAACAGCAAACACTGGGCGTCAACTGATGCGTTTCAGGCAGTGAGGCCTTTCAGGCAGGACAAAAGGTGGTGGAAGCTGTGGGACTCAGGGTCTGGGCCCTCTCCTTCGGTGAATGTCTCTCAGTTTTCCAGTGGAGCTCAAAAGGCCTTTGCCCTTCCAGCTGTAAAATTGGCAGACAGGGAGCCTCTAAAATCCCCTACTACTGTGAGTCCACACAAAACTGTAGCATTTACTCTGAAGGGGCCAAGCAGGCTTCAGCGCAGCCCATGTCAAGCAGTGGTAGGGACCAAAAAACAACATATTTTCCATACTTTTATTAAGAGTAGCAGTGTATTTACACATGTGGTTGATACTAAATGAATGGGTTGCTGTTTACAGATCTGAGGATATTGTTGAAAACTATGAATTATGATTAGTTACAGGTATTTTATACTAAAAAGAATCTCACAATTTCAGAGAGGTCTTAGTAGTTTAGAATGTACTCTTATTCAACACCTTGTGCTTTTAAGTGATGTTTTTCATCAACACTTTTTTGAGTAGTTATTATAATCAATAAAGCAAACAATTGATATTCATTACTCAGTCATAGTTTTGGTTTGATAACAACCTGCTTTAGATAAGGATTTCAGTATTACACACTACAATGCATTCCACTAAGCACTATTAGTTTTCAGTACAAAAAATTGATTGTGTCTATGTGCACCATTTGCTACTTGAACATTGCCTCAGTCTAGTGACCCTTGTGTTGTATGTCTCTATACTGTACATAAGAGCACTAAGTGAAAGTACTGAAGGTCTGCATTCATCATTATTGCATCACAAGCTGGTGAACTGAACTAAACTGGAGAGTGGAGAATATAATTTATTTATGAAGTGGCCCGTGACTTAAGAGGATCATGGATCTTATGAGGGATTAACGGTACCCAATGTAAGAATGAAATAACTGATGTGCATTTAAACTAAGTAACAGGTCACCATTACAAAGTGTTAAACGTAGCTTCAAAGATCCCTCTAGGTACCATGAAACCATGTAATAGTAAGTGACACTAACTTTAACATCAGACTCTTGTGGCGCTCTACAATTCACACCAGTACTCTGTTGTTCACACGTTATTTGACTCTTGAAAATGTCTTAAAATAGAGATTGAAAAGCTAAATCCAGAATGCTAATGGCCAGATGGCCATGGAAGTACACATTTTTGAAGATTATATCAAGTATTTGACAATTTAATGGTTGTTGATGTGTGATGATGTTGAATTATTGTTTCAGCTCTAGTAATGAATACTTTCTATAGTTTGAAATTGCCTAAGGTAATCGTGTTAAATTGCTTTAATTAACCATCTTAAAGCATCATATTAGCTCTGAGAAAACACTGTAAATGTTTGTTTATGTCTTTTACTACTCCTGTATCCATTGTTAGAGAAAACATATGGCAAAGCAGCCTTTGAACGGACACCATGAAGAGAAAATACAGCAAAATGACCACTTATTAGAATAGTAGTTGGTCTTCTCTAACCTTTTGCAAATTTATGAAATTGGCTAACAACAAGGTTACGACATAGGCACCAGGACACTTTGAAGGAAAGCAATGGAGGAGATGTGCAGTTGACACAAAGCACATCAGTCAGGACCAGGCTATGGTGTTTACATGATTCACCGGACTCGCTGCTCATCACGGACTGTGGCACTCTGTCAGGGAAAGAGAGAAAGGATTGTAACTTTGGCCCTTTTGTTTAACAGCTCCCAAAGACGGAGAACACAGAAATTATTCTGAAGAGCAGGAGGCACACGGTGGAAAATGACCTTTAACTGCACTTCCTTAGCTGAATCTCATCCAATTAGAGCACTGTATATTTTCCCTAATAGCAGCTGATGAGGCAGGGCGTATGAGCGAGCACGCCCGACCGGCGTTGCTATGCAGCGAGATGGCTGCTTAGCACCAGAGGAGCGCTAGGGAATAAGTGAGCAGAGAGCTTTAATTTGATAGGGTTAGAATCCTGCAGGCTCCAGGGTCGTGGGTCACCAGGAGCTTGTCTCACACTGAATATGAAGAAATCAGAAGTAAATTGCTTACATCTGCTGCCAGTGGCTGTGAAGGCTGTGATTGGCTCCCAGAGGTGTGCACTATCTAACGCAGGCAGCGGAAGGGGGCCTTGGTGCAAAGAAGGCTTGTAATTGGAGTAATTCTGCATTAATGGATGTTAAAAATTCTCCAAGCAGCTGGGTTGAAAAGCAGTGCCTTCATGAAATGCAGCAGGATCACGGCAGCGTTTTTTAATTTTTTTTTTTTTTTTTCTTCTTCTCTTTCTTCCACTTTAAATTTCTGCACAACATTGCAATCACAGCAGCCGGCTGTAAATGCTTTGTCTCCCTGATGAAGGCAATGATTGTTATGTCAGACGCCAGGGCAGATAAATAAGGTAAACAAAAGTGCCATGTGAAAATTACTATCCATCAGCATTGTCCACAGTCTGGAATGAGAGGAAATAGCTTGTAATATTACTGGCAATGAATAATGTTATATCAGGTCAAAGTTTGAGCTGCTCCATATTGCATCCTCCATGTTTCCATCTATAGATTCCATACCGGCTATCTGGTTTGTTTGTCTTGTATTCATTGTGATGACTGCTGAGCTTTTTCACCATGCTACAAATATGGTACATTTTCCCTTGTCAGTGTCTAGTGGATCATGTTTCTCATCACAGCTCCTACTTTGGGACTGTGTCCAACACAAAATGGGACAGGCTGTGAATTATCACAAATGCTCTGGCAAATGACACTTCATTGGAAGGTCTTTGTCACCAATTATGTGTCTATTAAGAAGCAGTCAATCAGTCAATGTGCAAATAACTAACCCTCCAAGGGCTCAGCTATTGACAGGAGGCTGTCAATAGTCCATCTGATATGATTTAGCTGTGGAAGAACTATGTGCTCACCACAGAAGCTCGACAATCCCGCTGACTGTTTGGTGGCTACTCCCGCTAGTTTATTGACCAACAATTATTTTAATGAGCCTTTTTAATGGTAATGTATTATTCACATTGGATTTGCAGAGCCTCTCGCTGTGTGAGAACCTTTTGATTACAAGGTCCTCAGTACATCAAGTGTAGGTCATTTCTTTGCTGAGCAAGATAAAAGTTTCCATTTCACTTTAAGAGCATCACATTTTTTGTGTTATGTAACACAAATGAGCCACTTTTCTCTTGTCTTGGGGCCTCCAGCATATGCATATGCAGCAGCCACATTTAGCTAAACCAAAACACAAATTGGATGTCTGGCAGACTAATTTGATTTCCCAAAAACCCTGAAACTGAAACCCTGTTAGTTACCTCAAATGATGGACACTAATATTGTGTTTTCAGCATGTAACTGCAGCTCGGCAGACTATCCCATCCCAATCAAAACAGTTACTTCCCAAATGTTATTACATTATGTTGCCATTTTCAGACAAATGACTGCAAAATGGCTCTGCCTCACCATTGATGTCCATGCACAAACACATTACATATACTGGCTTACTCTGGTTTCATAGAGTCCGACTGTCTCATTTAAGTAACTTATACTTGAGATAATGTGCTACAATACTATCACTGTAGATTAAAAAAACACTTCTTAACTACACACAGCAATAGCATGGAAGCAGTCAGTGCAGAATCCATCGATCCATCTACTATTGCAGGAAAAAGTAAGTCACTTTTCAATGTTGGCTGCTGCTTTCAGACACTCTTTCTGTCAAAGACTGAACGGATTGTTAGTAAGCAAATTATAAAATGAATGACAATTCTGTGACATTGCATTTGCTTTAACCAGTTGGCTGGTTACAGTGGCATTCACTCACATTCTGACACAGCCTGATGGATAATCAAACATAGCAGCTGAATATGGCCAGGGGCACACGCTGATACCATACCTCAAATACAGTTATTAGCCATGAAATGCATGTGATTTGCCTCAGCTATTGCCATTAGGTAGATAAGTGCATCTTTTCAATTTCCCCCAAGCTCACAGGAGACTCTTTATGCTCAGGATAGATCAGACTGGCAGTGAGCAAGCTGAGGACCTGATAGTCCTCAACTATCCACCATAATTACCATGACAGACTCACTTAAGCTTCTCCTCCATCCAGCAGTATTACTGACATGGATAGATCTCAGGATTCTTGTTGTGCATTATGGTCATACACCGGCAGGAAAAGCAGGAAGGTTACGGCATCTACAGTTTAGACCTTGTTCTTGTAATGAAAGGTGTCAGAGAAACGTAGGTGGACTGAATATATTCCACTGGGATGCTGTTCAAAGACTGACAGGGATTAGATTAATTAGTCATAGACTATATAGGCGGACAGGTACATTGGCATGTCTTTATTACTGACTTCATTCACATAAATAAAAAACTAATACAAAATAGAAATGAAAACAAATTAGGAATTCACTTAAAAATATCCCCCCCTCCTCGAGGGGGCATTTTAGAATATATTCTCTTTTTGAACATCTTATTTTTGCACTTCAGATTTTTCTCAACAAGAAGACTCCAATATTGTGATTCCTTTGATTCCTTTTTTGGCACATGAATAATACTTTCCGATTCCTTGTTTCTGATGTGATTTGTGGAGGGAAAAATAAACAGATAATCATTAAAAGCAGAGTAGTCTCCAGCACATAAATCATTGGCGGGTGTTCCAGCTGAGGTAGCTCAATAAGCTTTCCCTTAAACATTGGCCCATGGTAATGGGAATATCTGAGGGTCAATCGGGGTTAGGCAGTCTTCCTCAACAGGAAATGAGCTTTTGGTGGGCTGTGTTCCCAAGGCAATGAGCAATGTGTGTGTGTGTGTGTGTGTGTGTGTGTGTGTGTGTGTTTAATCTTAGCTAATATTGTTATAATAACCAGATAAATTATTAAAAACAAGCAAATGGTTACATTCTGAAGTCCACCAGTGTAACTTAAATTTGTTGTATTATTTTACTTTTAACAGTACAGTGGAGGTTCCTTTACTGCCCAAATGTGAGCCTTGTGTGGGGGGGTTAGATAGATACGAGATATAACCTCTGTTGTCTTGGGTTATAGGCCATTGCTACATTACTTACACAAACTCCTACTCTTCAAGTAAACTTCCTCTTCACATTCTTGTATGCATGATTTTCCCTCCTTTAATTCTTTGCACATGCATTCATTTTACCTCCACAAGTGAGCTGTCAAATCGTTGTTCTATTCATCTGTTGTAAGGTCATTATTGCCTTGAATGTGCTGTAGAGCAGCAGCGGTGAGGGGGTACAAAATTTATGTCCTAATATGCAAATTAATTCATGAATGCTCCATATTGTATAACCGCATGCATCTGGCATGATTGGGCAGTGTGGGACAAATTGTCCTCAGCCAAGGCATTTTGCTACTCAGCAAAAGCTAATGTCGAGGAGTGGAACCGTGTTCACAATTACCATGATAAAGGTGAGCAGGGGAAGAATAAATTGTGAAATTAGGAATTTCTGTGTGCATGGCAATGCAAAAAAATAAAAAAAAGTCCCCTATATAAATATAATACAGACTTACAAATGCATCAAATAAATACTTTATTCATGTGGAGCTAATTTCCCCCCGCCATTTTGATCACGTCATTCCCTCTGGAAAATTGCAATTAAGTTTGGAGAGATAAAACATGCCAACTACTCTGCATTTCAAGGCTTGATTGGCCTATCAGCTAGTCAGTATGCCGCCATGGTTTTCATCACTGTTAATTGATCCTTTCTTTAATTAATCTGGAAAGGAAAGCCCATATCTCTATCCTGTCTGATCGTCCCCTCTGTCTGTCATAACACAATAAAGGCCCTATCCTACTGCTGGTAACTCTGCCTTAGCCTCTCCCTCTGGCTCTTGGCCAAATGGACTATTTATGGTGCACCTATCTAACGACAAGCCTGCTGTACGGAGTTCAATGGCTCGGTTCATTAACAGTGCTTTACCCAGCTACTTCTAATTTGCATGCAACGACACCTTGCTTTTAATATGGATGTGAAGGTTAGTAGTAGGCCAAGCCACTTTCTCAACTACCATTGCTCTAATTATTGTTCGTCCAGCTCCCTGTCCCCCTACTGTCACTAACACCGCCACATTTTCCCTCTTTTTTATGCTTTATTCATCTTCTGGCATTCGTCACGTATGTTAGCATACACAATGTTAGCATACCCCACTGCCACATAGAATAAAACTTTGACTGTAAGGTTTTGTTTGATTATGAGTAATGTTGTTGATAACCAGAACAATATACTGTATCAAACGGTTCATGAAATATGATGAACGTTGAAATATATATTGAAATAAAAAATCCTGCTAAGATAAACAAGCTTGCCCCAGAAGAAAGACAAAGTTTAGTGTCTTGATATCATTATAACTTTACAAATGATGAGTATTTCTGTCTTCACAAATACAAAGGCTTCTATACATCTTTGTTTGAGTAGCATGGGTGTGGTCTTCAGCCATGAGGACACCTCAATTTTTCTTTTTTTAAATACTTTCTTTGTGCATGGAAAAAAAAGTCTGCCCTCTCTTTTGTGTATTTTAACAGTTGGCCTGTGATTCTGACAGCTCTACCTGCTGTAATGGTCGCCTCCAGGAGGTGTGAAACAAGGTCTTAACACTTGGCTTTTCACAATGAATGTGTGGTTCTTTCTGTGCTCACAGTTAAAGTTACAATTGGACCATAAAGCGTTTTTCCCCAACAGACTGTAAAGAAATGGATGGGAGGCAGCTGAGAAATGAACATGTGAGTATCTGTTTCTCTCTAATTAAATCCGCAGAACAGCCTCAAGCCTTCCTCTGCCAAGACTGGATTCAGACAACTTGCAGATACTGTAGCCGCCTTCTGTGGTAGCACACTGCCACCTATTGTTCAAAGTCCTCATGTCTTGCTCTGAAACCTTTGTCTGCCTTCTTGCTTGATTGCTGAAAAGACAAGTTAGCTGGTAACAGATAACCGATGATGGTGACATCAGTCATGTGCTAGGATAAAACACTCTTTTAAGATCACATATTTCTTTTGAAAGCTTCTTTATTACTATTTGTACAACACATAGGCTACCTCTAATGGCACAAATCATCTGAGCAGGAGAGTAATGTAACCCCAGCTCTAATGTGTTATCATCGTGAAATGTGTTTTCTTAGTTTGGGATTCTGCAGAGGCCCATTTGTTGTTGTTGCTCTTGAGAACAAAGCAAAAGAAGAAGTGGCAGCTGGAGGAGCAATTTTTGTCCATCAAGGGCTATTGAGGGTTCAATTATTTATCTTGTGAAGTGTTCCAAGGATGTGGTCAGCTCATCAGGTTTATAATGCATGGAGTGAGAGGACATGTGCATGGAGCACAGGGAGGAGGATGTTGTTATAGTCTGAAAAAAAGTCAGCTAAAGCTTGTTTCCAGATACCAGAACTCCCACGCTCTGTGCAGCTGATGAGGAAGTCTTTAGAAACGGACATTGTTCATATCTCTGCTGGTGAGGAGGACAAAACTGTTCCACACTAGGCAAACTTAAACTGACTATAACAAGTTCATTTGTCTTATAATAATGTTGATTTATTGCAAGTGTACAAAGTGAAGCTTAAGGTCAAGCCTGCTGGTTAGTTTGTTCTTCAGAAAAATTCGGTGGGAGTCATTACACGGTATATAAAGTGCGAGGAGTTGGTGTTGATACATTCTCTTTATCTTTTAAAGACCTTTTATTGAATGAAAGAGAATATTTACTTAACAAAATTACAAAAATAGCAAAATTATATTTTAAGATTTTAATTCGATTTTTTGACTACATGAGACTGAGAAGTTTTTTTTCAAATATTTAGAAGAAGAAGAAAAAGAAGGTATACTTTTTAATCTTTGCAAGGGGAAATTCAATTGAATAAAATTTACATTAGATCTTATGTCTTATGTATGTGTGTAAAGAGCGGACTCAAACCATTCCACCAGACAATGGCTTATGCAGTTTATTTTTACTGGTATTTATCCTTTTTGTCCCCCGTTAAGGGAATTTTTCCTCATCAAGAATCTAAAGATATAGGGTGTCTTATGCTGTACAGATTGTAAAGCCCTCTGAGGCAAATTTGCTATTTGTGATTTTGGGCTACATACAGTTAAAACTTGACTGTGTAAACAGTAATGTGCGTGTAATGGCCACAAAACCAATGCTAACTAGTCTAACATTATGCATTACACCAACAGCCCTGCAGCCATGTAGCGTGAACAAGTAGTAACAAAATAAACTTACACACTATAGTTCATAGCTCAATACTGAATGAATGTACAATTTTGGACACAGCACAAGTGGAAACTCCCTGCTAGCACCATTTACAGTAGAGGCCGTCGTTCTCACACACTACATGACCAAAGTGCTGACATCAAACGTTTCAATTCTTTGAAATACTTGCTGTGATCAGCTGGACCAAAGCAAATTCATCTACCCTAGGGTTAGAGCTACTGTGTCTACTATGGCAACTATGCATGCCAAATAAATATTCAAACATTGATTGATTGGCAGAAGAAATTTGCATTTGTTAAAGAAGTCCCGCACACTGTCCATTACGCATTGCAAATATTTTATTTCACAACGCACACACCCCATCCTCAGGTGAATTTCCTCAGAAGAAATGCTGCACCCATCACAGGAGAATTTATTGTCTAGCCTACTCTAAAGCCAAGGAACCTTCAGCCACATTTGTTCTAGCACATACAGTATACATGACAACAATTAATGGAGAAAGGTTGGCAGGGCAAATCAGAAACTGCATTATGTCCATAAAGAATGTCAAAGTCCTCGATGACATCATTGACTATTTTTGGTCCATCGTGCTTTGTAGCAAGTACAAAAATATAGCATGACATAAGGTACAGCATACATCGTGAGCATCATGATTTACATTGTTTTTATGTGGTGTGACCAAATTTGGGGGGGCTGCTGTCCATTTATGGTGAAAACGCTGTGCCTATACTGTACCTCCATCTTTCACAGAGACCTTTTTATGAGTTCTGATTTAACAAATGGTCTCTCACAAAGCTTACAATTTACCACTTTCAAACGGAAAACAAGTTCTGATGTTCATTAGCCAGACTCACCAATGCACCAGAACTTCTGACTCTTCATATCAAGAAAAGATAAAAGCAGCTTCAACCCAACGAGCCCATTCTATTACAGCATGTCTGAACTTGCACCATAAAAAAAAGTCAAATTCTGACGTCACCCAAATGCATTTGTAAAAAAAGACAAAGTAGAAGTTTGATCCAGTGAATTTCAAGCAACAAAATCCATCACTAGTTTATCCTCCCAAAAAGTGGATCACTTTCAGAATTCCTGCTAATGTCTATCCATTTCTTCCAGTCAAATGGACTCTGGAGAAGTGACTGATTTTACACTGAACTCAATAATCCAAAGCCTGTGCAGCTTAAGTCATGGAGCTCCACTGTGCGTATGTTAACACCATTAAATCACCTCAAATGTCTACATGATTCAATCTTTTTCACAGTGGACGACAACTGAATTGAATTTCCCCAAAGTGGCTGTCCATTTCCTGTCTGTGTGTGACGAGTGGCTATGGTTGCTGGGGAATTCAGACCCACTCTCCCATTCACTTAACTTCCATATCACATTTAGCACAAAGCGAGAGGCTGCCCATTTTTCAAAAATAAAAATATGGTACATGAGAATCAAACGAAACATGTGAGTTAAACATACTAGTCCTGGTTTTCTCATGGTTTTTTTTGCATTTGTGAAACATTTATTAATTTTCAACACGTGCAAATATTTTGGATGGATATGGATATTCTTTTTCATTTGTGCAAGGATATCTTTTCTATGTCTCAACAGTAGACCATATTCACTGCCTAAATTTTGGCATTGCAGCCAGATGAGGCCCTGGCCTTGTACAAGCCTGTCAGTGGCACTCTATAGCACAGCGTCTCTTAGTGGCCGTGACTCCATGACCTGCTTTCCCGCTTCGTCGTGAATAGCTGCTGGCACCTTTCTCCAGCCTGTCTACTAGATGAGGACCAAGTTTAAAGAGATACTCATTTTTTTCACATCCATTATGTTTTTGCCTTGATTATGTTATTATGCTATTTGCTATGTGTTCTGCACAGTTTGACAATGGCCTCCAGGCCAGGTATAAGAATAACAAAATGGAGTCTCCTTCTCTATTGCTCAAATTTTTTTTGTATAGTTGTACTACTCTCCGTGCAAATGCTCAATAAGAATTAAGAAACAAAGAAGAAAACAAAAATGAAACAACAATGTTTGGCATTAGAACCAAGGAGTTTAGTTGGCTCATAAAGACATAAAAATACATTGTACTGCCATATGATATCCATATTCCCAGTAGCTTTTATCAAAACGCAGAGATGTTGTAGCAGTGTTTTTATTTCAGTGTAACACTTCCACTTCTAAAGTATGAGCTCTCTAATCAATTGCAAGATACAAACCTTCCACCATGAGTGCAGCTGTAGACGGGCTGAGACAGACAATGTACTTGTTGGCTGGGGAAAACTGATTCCCTCCGACAGACTGGACCTGTTTGCTACCTGCTTAATCCCCAGCATTTTAAAACTGTGTTTGGAATAAACGGACTACAGGGAACAGAGCACCTAAGAGCTCAAGAAATGGAGAGCTCTGCGGGCTTGATTGGCAGGCCTTGTCAGTAAGTATCTTCCAGTAAGAGGCACCTGCCTCAGCCCTGGTGGGATCCCCGCTCCAAAGTGAAGCGCAAAGGCATTGTCTTAATTATCCCCCTCCCCAACCCACCATCCACCACATCTCAAGAAGAAGAAGAAGAAAAAAAACACAATTAACGGTTAGCGTTTAAGGGAGAGAGATTATTTACTGGGGCCCATCTAGTGGAGACAGACGCTCAGTGGTCCTGAGAGACAAGCATGTCCATCAGCTTGGGGAAGCCAAGCAATCCAATTAAAGTAGAGATCTTTCAGACGGTCAGTGCTAACCAGTGGTGTTTATCATCCAACAAGGACATTGCTTTAATTGTTTTTGATTCAAATCCTTTAAAGGGCTTATTTTAATTTATGTTGTAATGTATGCAGGATCATTTGTTTGTATCAAGAACAGAAGAAGACCAAAGCCTGAAATGGTCAAAAACACATTTATTACACTTAATATTAGTTGGTATAGAAGAATAGTTGTAGAGATGTTTCAGAATGCATGCAGCCTAACAGACTAGAGTTCAAACCAATCATTTACCATCAGTATGTATAGCTGACCACTCTGCAATGAACAAGGGGTTCTTATTAAGACAACAGAAGACATCCAAGGATGTGACAGTAGGAAGATTCCAGTACTCTCTATGTTACGCACACTTCACTACAGACCCTCCAGGCTGAAGCAAAAAAAAAAAGATTGCTGCAATTCAAAGAACAGGACTTTACTTTGAGAGAGGCAAACCAAATGAGAGTCTGGGCCTTGGGTCCCCAGGTCAGCTAGCAGGTGGGAATGAGATGAAGCAGAGCGTGGGGGGAAAAACAGGATGGCAGAGTGGGGACGTCACATCTGGGCTGAATTAGGAAAGTAATACGGCGGGCCCAGGAAAGCGTTTGAGGATCTGGGAGGCAGATCTCCTTTCCTTAGGAGCAGCAGGTTAGTATGTCAGCGGGGAGTCCAGATGACAATGATTAGAGCTGGCCTTTGAGGAGCAGGTGCCTCTTCTACTTCTGCTGCTTATAGCACTGAATGGACTGTCATTAATCTTACATTGTCATAAGGTATTTAAGCAGATGATACATTATGAGCTTGTCAAATTCCACCTTGTATGTGGTTTGTTTCAAATGTTGAATTTTTTTGCATATGGCCCATTATGGAGCAGCTCTTCATTACGGTCAACAAGCCTTGAAGTTCAAACTGGAAAATGCTGGTGATGGAAGAAAAAAAGAAAACGGGGTCTCTTAATCATTGTAAGTGGATTACCTCACTGAACATTACATCATGGTTGAATTTGTGAACACATTATTTGACAATATCACAAAATAAAATCATGTGGCCAGCAGATTTAACATCGGCTGACCAGTTGCTGCCAACTATTAAAATGGAGATACATCCACTGAAAAAATCCTGTAAGAAGCCAAGACTAACAAAATAATAGTCTCATAATTCCCCCTGTGGCTCTATCATACTCACTATCTCTCTCTGCTCCCACTGCCTGCCTGCTCTGTATAGCAGGGACAGGCACATTTGAGAATTGATTCAGCGCTACATTAAGTAATCTAGTAATCATTTACACCAACTGTTTTTTTGGAGAAACAGAAGCATATTAAACAGGCATTAATGTCACTATGAGTAGAATAGAGTGCGATGTGAGTGCTATCTGACTTGGACGGCCCACGTTGGGGTTTTGCTCTCAGTTACCTCCTCGAGCTGTACAATGAAGTGGAAGATCTCCCTTTTTCACGCCACCATTTCCACCCTATTTCTTTGCATTTCATTGTTATCCCTATCTCCCAAAACAATTCAGTCAGTCATGAGACCCAAAAGAGCGAAGTGTGCATCTGCTCGCAGGCGAGTGGGAAGAGCAGCTGTGGACACAGACCACTGCATGAGAACTACAGTGTAGGTGTTTATCAACGTAAAAGGCTATTCATTCCACCTCATGATTGCATGCGTTTTCAGTACATTCAGCTCCACTTAAGCACTGGATACTGATGGTATGTAGGGGGATAGATTATGGGGCTTTTTTAGTTCTCCATAACATATTTTTTGTCTGTTTTTCAAAAAAGGGTTTTAAAACTTACCTTTTTGTACTGTGCATGAAACCTGAAGTGAGTTAATAAGAATTGTATGGTCTGTAGCTGTGAGCTATCTTAAACCTTAAACCTTGGACAAAGACAGGGAGATTGAAAAGAAATCTGAGCCAAAGGCGGTGTAGTTTGAACAGCTTTATAGACTTGCCTCGAGTGTGTTGTGCAGATTTTAGGGTGCAAAAGAATGGAAATAGTTGTTCTCACCTGACAATAATCTTTGCTTAAAACAAAAAAGGGTTTGTGTTTTTGCAGAATGCTTCAAGTAAAGGAGATTTTAGATGGATGTTTTCATTCTGTGGGAAACAAAGTGATGACTGAGGAGATAGAAAATCAGCATGTCAAATGTCAAACAAAAATCAAATGTTACAAAGTTTATTAATGTTTTTTTTATGTGAGTTGTAATGTGGAACATAAAAAAGCTAAATATATTTATTGAAATGATACATTTCAATTTTGAATATCTACAATTGCATTACATTACAAACTTTTAAAAACTATCTTCCATCTGCCCCAACTGCTCAAAACTTTGAGTAAAGTGCATTCTCATCCTCTCGCGTAGGTTTAGGATGGAGGTGTGGGTGGCTGCGGATCAGTAATGATTTACAAATAATAAGTAGAGGAATGAACAAATCAATAAATCAGTAGATCTCTGGATATTTGTGAGGCAACCGTATTTCTTTATTTATCTAGGTGTTTTATTTGTTTTCAGCTCTCCAAGGCAGGAGCAGGAATCCGAAATTATCCAGGGGGTTAGGGGGCGCAGTGCCCCTGAGCCCCGAGCCCCATAGCGGAGGTAACGTATTCAATGGCCTGGGGCGAGTGGAGGAGAAGAGCGGCCCTGCTGCATACTGATGGCAGGGAGAGAAGCAAGTAATTGGAGCTGCAGAGGAGAGGGGAGAGGAGGGCAAGCACTGGGAGATGATGGCTTTGTTTTCTCTCTTCCTGTCTGTGCCGCTCAAACTCCTCCCCCCCCCCACACACCCCCCTACAGTCCTCTCTCCCTCACACTCACTAAGTAGATATATGGAGAAAGTGAATAGAGATACTTGCTAATTGGTCTCTTGCTGGTTGCTTAAAGGACCATAGACTTCTTTTTCATTTGCCTATTGAAACTAATAAACTGTCTCTCTGTGTTTGTGTGCAGTGTGCTGTGCTTGTGTGTGTGTGTGTGTGTGTGTGTGTGTGCGTGCGCGCGTATGTGTGTGTGTGATAATTCAAGGATTACATGAAGCACTGTGTACGTCTAATGGAGAAAAGAGAAAGGTGTGAAGGACTGCTATGACTGAGGTTTCACGAACAGTTGTTATTGTTAAAAAGCATGTCCTTTAAAAAATCTGAGAGTATTTATAATACCATATCAAAGCTTGACTAGATCATTTACTGCTTTATTTCTCTCTATTGTCATATGCATTTAGTCCATGAAAAGCCAATTTAAACCCAGTGCTGCCTGATATGACGTAAATTGGTAAATACTGTTTTAATCAGAGCACAACGCAGTTAATTAAGAAAATTACTTTGAGAAACTGTTTGAAGCTGGTGTAAGAGCTCAAGCCAACATTGCAATCAGGTCCATTCCTTATGGTGGTGCTCCCTCATGTGGGTAAGAAGGCTGAGAAGGATGCATACATTACAGAGCATCACTATCAAAGCAGCCAGGAGAAAATGGCGTGGAAATGAATCTATACCCTAAATACTTCCGAAATTGACACATTATCCTGTATCCCCATGATGTCCTCATTTGACACAGTTAAATGGTATAAAATATACAGGCAAAAAAACCTGAAAGAAGGAAGGAAGTTGAGATACCTTGTTCGAATCTTTGCTGTTGGCCAGTCTGCCCTTAACGGGTTGAAGCCCACGGGTCACTAGAAGGACATTACTAAGTACAGTTTTCATTTCCTGTCAAAAAAGCGCAGCGAGATGCTTTCAAGGCATCAGTCGCAGGCTAATTGGGCCCCAGTGGGTGACACTGCAGCATCATAAATAAAACAAACACAGTTGTGGTGTTTCTGCCACTGGACTCTTTAAACCTTCATCACAGAGCAAGCGGCTCAGATGAAACACCCAGCATAATTCCTCTGGTATGGGGCTGTTATCTATTCTGCCTCGCTGTAATTGATCCTCTTTTTTTCTGCATGCATTTGTGTTTTTAATCAGAAATGAGAGCATGCATTGCCTGAGAGCTTGAAGACCTTGTAGAAGCTGGTAATTAGCCGCTCTGGTTAATGGGCCTAACTGTGCGTGTGTGCTACATGACTCTCTGGTGTCATAATATGGCAGAGCTTGGAGGAGACGGTGCTCAGGGGTGAAACACATGTGATTAGTCTCCTCACTTCACCACAGCCCTCTTCACACCTTAGCTTTGCAGTCAGCAACACCAACCTCCGGTGTAGAAAATGACATACCCAAAAACACACTCACTAATCAAATCGGCTCTTTGTGAACCTCTGACTGATCCGTGACCAGTGTTAAGGTTTAATCGTTTCTTTATTCTCTTGAAAGTAAAAGAGATACTGAAAAACACACAGTAGTGTCTATGTGTTTTCCAAGTATAAAGAGTAATACTTCAAGTGTACCAGATGAAAGAAATATGTGCTGCATTTGTGTGTTTGTATAGAGGCATGTATGCTAATTTGGATAAATATATAACTTGCCTTTGGCTGTGAATTATAAATCGGGCTAACAATAATACACTTTTTATTCTCTTGCTTCTTTTAATTCACATTGGATCAAAATACATCAGATCCCCAATTGTCGTGTTGTGCATTCTTCATTCAGCTCGGTTTGCCGGAGATTTCACTTTGTTATTCAGCCAGTGGCACCTTCCTTGGGAGCACATAGCCATATTCATTCAGAACCTAAAGAATGTGTCAAATAGAGGGGTCCTAATTGTGTCCTTGATGAAAGGCTATTAATATTGAACACTTTCACATTCACCCATGTGCCAGCATGGAGGAAATGTGTTTTCCCCTTCTTTTAGCGAGACAAAAAGCAGATCTGTTCATATCTCTAATGATACCTGATTCCCCAGGGGTTAGTGGCAAGACTAGCTGTGGCTTTAGCAGATTCATCAAACAAAATATGGTGCTCTTTCCTCAGGAGGCTGAGAGTCACATTGTGTTATATCACTGTTAATTAGAATGAAATATGCAGTTCAATTATTCTTTGTATTGTTTCCTGACGCATGTGCTCTTGCTATCTATAGAGCACTGATGTACAGTAAGACCAAATGTTAAAACGCTAAACACTTTCTTTCCTCTCCTTTTTTCAAAGCCAGTGCAGTTTTAACATAACAAAGGGAGCCCATAACTATTCCATACAGAAGCAATAAACCAAAGTATTTAATAGTTTGAAGGTTCTTGTAGTTCTCATAAGCAGTCCTGTCATGATTGTGGCAGTAGCTAGCCTGATTGGCTGGGTGTCTGTTCCCATGTGACATTGTTTTTGAGGCAAGCAGTACCTGTCCTGTGGCCGGTGTCAGTACCCAACAACCTCTGATCCGGGAACAGCAACTGTCAGGCCTGCACCTGTAACACTAAGACCTTGTGTCTCCCCCCCGTCCACAACGCAGGGTTGTGCTCAGACATGCTTTGCATCTCACCAGCTCTCATTGGCCCGAGCAATACTCCCGAGACTGGGCATGATCCCAGCTGTTGTCTTCATTTTAATGCACTCTGAATAATATTAAAGTAGAATCAGTTGAATTTATTAATGCAGCTTGCCCCTTGGAGAAATGCTTTTAAAGGCCAATGATTTAATTTCAGCTCTAAAAGGCCATCTTCTATTCTTGATGTTATAAAGAATTATGGCTTTTGCCATGTCTTAACACCAGTGTGTACTGTGGGCCACAAAATGAATTATTAGTAAACTGGAGCTACTGAAAACAGCTGCTATTAGCGACCATTTTTTTCTCTGTTGTTATCTCAGTCATATTCCCACCCCTTTTCCCTGAGACAACATCAATCCTGGTTACCATGATTTATATATTCTATCATCGGGAGAGAATAAAGCAATGTGCCGACTGGTTAAGTTACAATCTGGAACAAACAGGCTTTAAAAGCTCTCCATACAGTCTCCTCAGGTATTAGATGCGTTACGGAAGTGGTCTCGGTCTGTCCTTTGTTTTTCTCGACAACCGTTCCGATCACCTTCACACTGGGTGGGTGTATTGCTGAGGACCAAAGGAAGTGCAGTGTTGAGTGTGAGCTGTTGAGATCTATGGTAAATATGTATTAGTATTACATATATGTATCAAACTCTGTTGCTTGTTAAAGTACATTATAGAACAGATGAATTTCATAATACCGCTCTCGTTTCCGGAAATAGCCTGGTCCCAAATAGCAACAGTAGCTGTTAGCAAAAAACCTGTATGCGCTAGCATTGCGAGGAGACACAACTCTGTCATGGCAAGTGTATTGCTCAGGACCCAAAGAAACGCAGCGTTACGTTTTTTGGATGAGCGGTTCTCGAGAAAGCTGTAAGCATCACTACCGAAGGCCAAGCAATCAGCCTGTTTTAAACAGGCACGTTTTTAACGGGCAATGCAGTACAGGCAAACAATCTAACTGTAGCAAAGTCAGTCTGGTCTGTCATTTGAATTGTGTTGCCGCTGAGATGATGCCCTGGCAATTCTGCTCTTTATTGGTATAAGGGTTCGAACCTGTCTGGAGGCAGCCTGTAACCTCTGCACCTTTAATTTAGGCCAGTTGGGACTTGGAGTGCAACCACTGATCTCCATAACCTGCTTCTCAGGTGGTACAAGCAAAGCAAATAACACACACACAAATGCTTTAACACATGTAAGTCAACTAGGAGTCGTACTTCTCTTATTTTGTCCTACTGTGCACATTATGTCTTTCAGAGAGGAGGTCAGAGAACCTTAACGACATTGCACTTGTAACAATTACTAAGGAGGGGCTGGGAATAGTGGCTTATTCAAATGAGTTTTTTTTTTTTACTATGCATTTCCTTGTAAAGCAGCGCAGATCTGCGACACAGAGAAAGCGTGCAGTGTTCTCTCTCTCTGCACTTGGTAGTTTGACGCCCGCTCCGGGGCTGAACATCAGAGGAGCGGCTGCTGAAAAAACAGGTTGTATGGGTCCTTGCACACAGCCTGCCTGTGGTGCTGCCTGAAGGACTGCCATGGAAACAAGGAGTGTGACAGGCTCTGGGGGGATCCGCCACAGCTGCAGGCACTTCCTTTTTGACAGCCTGATGAAGACATCACTGCCACACTATGCACAACAACAACAACTACTGGAGAAAAAATGTGATCAGACAATGTTAACTGCTGTGTGGCTCAAATGTTCATTAGCAAGCTTGTAAAACATCCAGGGATTTTCCCCAATGCATCCAGGGACCATATTGCACAGTGCGTTCCTCTGCTGAGATTTGTAGCCTTCCCAGGAGAAAATACATTGATGAATAATTCCCTAAATATGATAACTGCTTTTTTGTTTGTTTGTGTGTACAAGTAGGTAGCATGAGTGTGCACTAGTGCATGCAGAGCCGAATCAACAATGGTTGTAACCCTGTCAGACTATTCTGTATAATCAAGTGACTATGAATGATACAGGTTATATCCATGTCCACATTCTCAGTGCCACAGATCCAAAGATTTGACAGCTCGGAGGCAGGCCACCGTATTCCCAGATGACCTCTTGGAATGTCATTGGTAGCATTTGGCTCAATTATATATCTGCCCATGACACAATATTATTGTAACTTATAAATTAGCTTTTTACCAGTGAATTTTTTTTTAATCTAATTTTTTTTATTTGGATTTATGTGCCCACTAATTGCCACGTTCTTAATTTTACATGTTCTGTCAGAGATTTAGATGTCCTGGTGCTACAATTTGGATGTTTGTTGAAATGTCGATTACAAGTACCCTGGGAGTATTGCTTAATTGGTTTCACCTCTTGGGGACACTTCATCGGCTCTTGCCAGTGATCTCATTGTACCGTCCACCCCTCCCTCCCCAGCTCTGCCCTCCTCCCAGCACAGCCAAAACCAGCCCCAATGGAGCCAAGAATGTCGGAGTGTTTCAGCCGGTGTGTGGGATTTAGCTCGTCAGAAGCTCAGGGTCACCTCCACACCCTCTTACTTTGAAATGGACCCCTGGTGGCAGCTCCTGGGAGAGCCCAGTGATGTCTCTATCAGCCTGTCAAAAGAGATAGCCCGGGGCTCCACCAGGTCCCCCTGAGCCAATCAAACTCTTCACAAAGCACAGATGGATGCTCTTTCACCAGCGTGCTACTGCTGAGGAGGGGAGCAATGCTCAGTCTCCCAATCAGTTAGAACAAACTCCCAATGGTGGGGTCCAAGCCTCAGTTGAGCCCAACGTCAGTTCTTACTATGTATATTTAAAAAAAGTCCTTTGTTATTTGTCTACTATCAGAAAGACAAGAAGCAGGATAAGTAGATAACAAATGTTTTCATGCAAACATGTATTAGCGTGGTGAACTGCCTCTTATGTAGACTAGCTAATATATAGAATCAGTGCAGTTTGAATTGTACATATTTTGAAGGGACTTTCCTTCTCTCAATAGGGCATTTATGTAAGAATAATCAAAAAAATCTCAAATGTTTTGTAAAAATCAAAAATGGCCAAAGGTGTCTATAATCATTATTTTCTTGTATGTAAACTAAATATGGATGAGAAAATTGACAGAGGATATAGTACACCCCTCTTCTTGGAAAAAATATTGTGGGGAGACAGATGGAAAAATGTGTGTGTAACCATTAGATAGGCCAGGTGATTTTAGTGGAAATGTAAAGCACCAAATGCTGAGGATGGAGAAAGTACTCTCTGTGAGACGAGCTCTTTCTCTCTCATCTGGACCCTGTTATTGTGAGAAGGCAACAAAGCAATGCATTAGGAAGCACACTGGAGCCACACAGCTTTGATGTGAGCTCGGTAACCAAGGCGCAGCGGTGGCCGGTGTGTGAGCTCTGTTCAATGGCTGTGTTGTGTAATCAGATGTGTTTACTGTGTATTCAAGTAAAGAAGTGGTGTAATCCATCCTCACTAGAGTGCAGTTATTGAAAAACCATGGCCAAAAACAAGAGCTCAAACTGATCAAGACTCTTTATTCAGGATTCCAGCAAATTCCCTATTTAATGATGCAGACAAGATAGTGAGTCAAAATAAAACTCTCAAATTAATCAGTCTAACATATAGTAACAAATAAAGTCTCCTGGAAATAATAAACGTGCAGTACATGAATGTATTTTTGTTGCTGGGAATAAATTAGGAAAGCTGAGAGCATTATATTCAGTAGATCCTTACCACAAAAAGAATAGTAACATTCAGTAATTTGTCCCGATATTTTGAATGTGTGTCAAAACATATTATTTTAAATATTTAAAAATATATTGCAATACATAACCTTTATTTATATTAACACGTGGATGTAAGAAAAAAATTTGCGATGGTTTGTTTTTTATAAACTGCTTGTATTAACTTAACCTGAAGTCAAATTTCTTAGTTTCACCAAAGTAAAAAAAAAAAAAAAGCAAAGCAAAGCCGTGGAGGTCCAAGGTAAGCCAAACCCGAAGCTTTTCATTCCTTTTCTAAATTATTTCCAAAGATGAAGGCTGAGCCTTGCAGCACTCTCTTTTCTTTACCTCCAGGCTTGTGATTGACAGCGCCATGTGCTGCCCTCCTAGCTGCTGCAGTTCACAGCCTCTGTCAGGGGGGTGGCAAACACACAAGCCAGAGAGTGGCTGGCTGCCCCTCAGCAGCAGGAGGCAGAGTTAGGGTGGTATGGTGGGGGTGCACAGGGTCATGGGCTCTGCTGGCACTGGAGCATGGTTGTCAGGTGGACTGCGTCGTACCAAATTCAAAGGGAGACCAGCCTTTCATCCAGCGTGTCCGCGGAGCTTACCTTTTCTTCCGTGGCTGGTTCTGGCTGGTGGGCGCTCTCAGCGCGCTGTGCTGCACCTGTAAAAACAAACAGCAGTTTGGTCAGAGGCAGGTAATCCGAGCTCAGTGGAGCGCACGGTAATGGCTCCCCTGAGGAGAGCTGGTGCAGGGGAAAGCGAGGCGGGCTCGCCTGTAATGAATCATTTTTTAAACACAGGAGCAGAGGGGATTAATCACAGGGAGGAAGGATTTGAAGAGTCAAGGGTTCCGTACCAGTGTAACCCCCCCCCCCCTCTCATTTTGCACCACAATCACAATATTAGAAACAGACATCAACTGTTGAGATGACCTGCCAGGCCAGTGAGGGAGTTGCAAACTGCATAATCACTCACTCTTAAGATGTGTTTCTTAAAGAAAAACTTTGTTCAAGTCTGTGAATAGTATAAAGCGAGTTTAAGTTGTTTAAGTTACCGACATCAGTTGACGCGTAACTTTCTTGGCGGCTTTACAGACCTTTGGTGTGACTTTTCTTTCTCCAGGGAAAACAAGACCTGAGATGTGACGTTTGAACTTACAACCTTGTTTTGTTGGTGATCTGTAGAATCAAGATAGATTCACCCATGTTTCACTGTTTCTTTTTCCAGAAATTATTTGATGTTCAAATGGATTTACAAAATAAATGTATGTTACAGAATCATGTTCTCTTTGACATTCAATTGTCCGTATTTTTTTTTTACCCCAAACTGCCACCATAATCCAAAGAGGACTGATCATACGGTAAACTGAAAGGGAGAAGAGCTGGAATTTGAAAACTTGCTTTTGAAGCATGCTTGCTGAGCTCAAACAATACGGTGAATCTGTTGAATAAAGGTAAGAACTCTATGCTAATTAGCTGGTCTCCATTATTAGAATGGGAGATGGAATGTGGGAACAAAGTGACTGCCTTCTGCATCAGAACATGAAACTGTCCTCAGAACTGACAGATGCTTCTTATTTCAGGACAGACACAGTGCTGTCAGAAGTCCCCGTTTGAGGCAGACTTTGTAGATGTGCACAGGCACTAATTGCCAAGTCACATTTGCAAGAAAGACAGGAGTCAATTTTCAGCCTTTGTGGTGTTTTTGTGTCCACACCTATCTGAGGATTGAAGTTCTAAGTCAACAAAAACAAAATATGTGGTCTATTGTTTTGGGTCTCCTGTGTATATGATGTTAAGGTTTTCTTTTACAGTACATAATGAAACGTACTTATGATGAATCTTAAGGGTGTTTTGTTTTTTATGATTGGAGCTATTTTCAAGATGTAGTTTCTCTTTTAAACCAGGCTAAAAAGTATTGTCTCCATGAGATTTGAAAGTGAATCATTTTCAAAGCTCAAACATTGTATGCCAATGGGGAAGAACACATACAAAGGATTCGGAATCAAAATGTATTCACCACCTTGTTTTGCCAACTCAGCCAGCCAAATCTCAAACAACACAGGCTACCTCCAACATCACAGAGAAGTCAGCAATGGCTTGCTGCAGGAGGACATCAAGGGTGCAGCAGAGAAACAGACTGGGGTGAGAGTGTCTTCCCAGATTCAGACTGTCAGGATTTCTTGCTGAATTCAGTCACCTGGGAGATGAAGGCACTGTGTGGCATTTCATTTCCTGGCCGAGCAAAATTCTCAGTCAGAGAACGGCGAGCACCCAGTACCACTTACACCCTGACAGCTCTCCTCAGCTCTGTGATGTAAATGCAAATGACATATCAGCCATGGCTAATATGTAATCACATATGGCACCCAGCAAGACGACTGGGGCTCACGACTAAATTAATTGACTCTACCACCCTGAAGTGACTGAGGCCACATCAGAGTTTCTGTGCTGACACAACGGCCAAAGACCTCAGGAGCCCTACGCCGGCCCTCGGCCAATCACCAACTTTAATGTCACACCATTTCAATCTGACAGACAAAATTGCTAATAACGGACAAGGCTGCAGCAATATTGCTGAGGAAAGATCTGAGCATGTCCTCACTCAGGCGACTACATGGAGCTGCACTGAGGAATAATTGGGCCAGGGCTGCTTTAGAGGCGCGAGTCCATTAATAATCAAACAAAGCCAGGGGATATATTTCTGCAACACTTGGGAATTCTGGTACAGCAAATAATCCAGACATCTTCAGGGAATTCTTCCCTATCTGTATGTAAAATTGGACTCTTACCTTTTGAACATCAGAAGGCACCCTCTTGAGGAAATTCAGTGTTTCATTATTGTCAATAGTATATGGGTCGCGCAGCTTCTTGGTAAATTTGTTAACGCCTGTGAAAACAAGAACACATTAATAATTAAAGGTGTCATACAAACAAGTATATTTTACAGTCACAATAATAATAATACTAATAAGAAAAAGTGTTGTGTAACCCTATCTAGGTACTGTACAGTATAAAGTTCCCACCGGTGTGTCCGTAACTGCATTATATGATGCAGTTTCAATTGATCCCTTTCAGAGAATTGAATTCAAGCCAGACCAATATAATGGAGACAAGTATGAATAAAGTGATACTGAATCAATTAAAGCAGATGAATAATGATAAGGAATAATAAAAAAGGCACCCATTTATGACAACTTTTCCTCACTTTTGTTTGCTTCAATCAGATTATTTCTAGCACATCTATATTTACTTTGCACATGGCTGCTTACCAGAGAAGAACATATATAACTCTGAGGTCATGTAATGGGACCATTATATTCACAGCTTGGTACTGCCTGTACCTCAACATGCAGACAAAGAACCTAAGGACTTAAATATGTGCAAGTAACTTGAAAGGCTTGCCTTGCAACCACAGAGATGGGGGTTAACTGGGGAGGCAGAGGAGTGTCTCAGACTATGCGTGTTTTGTTTGATATGATGGTTTTTTGGTATTGATTGTGTTGAAGGCAGTGTGGAAGTACAGTGGTTGTGGGCTTACAGCTGGAGGAGGAGAGCCTGTTAAGGGCAGCATATCTCCCTGACCACTAAGATGACTGTCTATTCTGTATGACTACAGCAGATAATGAGAGGCTAGACCAGGAGCCTACAGACTGCCCAAGGACATCATGTATTATATACAGCTTGCTACTATACCTCTGCTTTGTTTTCACACAAACCTTAGGCCTCGCCTCTGCTAGGCTTTGCTACATCAGCCCACACTGAGCAGAGCAAACCTCTGCAGCTGTCTGATCTCTGAGCATCTGCAGAGGTGTAGGCATGGCAGATTTCTCAAATTACTGTACTTCATTAAATTGTGGATTTGCAGTTCGGAAGATTGAATAATATTGTGTATAGATGTGTTTTGCAACAGTGGTTTGGGTGTTGATTTTTTATACAATTTGTCAGAATTTTTTGGTCACAGTAATGAAGGATCTAGCAAGAAACAGGTAGTGGGAGTTTGTCAGCTTGAGATATTTGTCATATACACTTTCATGCAAAAAAAAGTTTTTCTTTTATTCACTGTACTACTATATGAATGAATAGATGTAGAACTTACCCCATATCAGCACAATATACCGTGGTGGGATAAAATATAATAGTGCTGTTGCCACAAACAGCACCAAGCAGGCCAGGCACGACACGAATGGGACAGACCAGTTGAATATGCTATAAAAGAATAATTTTCTCAGATTAATGTGGAGTTCTATGAAAACAAAAACAAAACTATTACCGTTGATTAACGAAAAAAACTGCATATTTTGTGGGATAGATATAAAATGTTCAAATTACTTCTTTATTCGCTCTCCAGTGTTTGCGATTTCCTCCAAAACGTTCTGGACAGCCAGCACTACTTCCTGCACCATATGTATCTTATCCATCAAACCCTTTTTCCCAGATTCCTAACAAAAAAAAAAAAAAAAAAAGCACACTGATGAGGTACACTGTAAGTCAATTGTTGGGCAGGGTAGACAAAGAGCAGTTTATCTCTGCTGTGCTATTATGTGTGATTTATCTATTGAATGGCCCATAATGAGCAAACACTGTACATCTTCAGACTATGCTTTTGAAGATGAGACAGACTCAGTGCTCAGAGGCTGTTATGTGGATGGCTGGGAGATTTCAGCTTTTGTCCGCCACACACAATAGAGCTGTTGCACAAGTGCAGTACAATCAAGACTCTCGAGATAGATGAAAAGTACACAAAATGGCCATCCGCAATCAGGCAGACTAGACAACCTAGACAAGGAGTGCAGGGGCCTCACAACTTAGGAAAGATTCCTTTCCAGCAGCCTGCACAGGACAAGTTTGAACATGTTTTTACAAATCTGTCAGGCCAGGCTTTCTAACCTTTCCTAACACTTTCTCTGTATGAGAAAAACACTTCTCCCTGCTTAGAACACCAGCTGGATGTGTTTGCTCTTTCATTTGTATGCTTCTTGTCACAACTAACACTGCACATAGAGCATTATTTCATTTTTAATGCACTGATGACGGGGTCTTGCAAAGCAATATGTCAACACGTGAAGGGGTTGGAGGCTCTCAAAATGAAATGCAGTAAATGCAATCACATCAAGGATGGAAATAACAATGTGAGTGTAAAGCCTTCCAGAGGCAGAGGAGTGACTAGAGATAACACAAGTTACACAAGCTAAAGAGGGCTGAGAAGCCTCACATCAAAAGGAAGGAAATAATGACAGGAATGATGACAGAGGGCAGGAGAGGAAGAGTGAGAGGGAGAAGGGGAGTAAGAGTGTTGGGGGAGGGCACTCTGGACCCTAGCAGGAGGCTTGGATGTCTATATGTTTATGTTACAAGTCAGCCGAAGCCACAGCCTGTGTGCATTGACAGGGTCCAGACAAAATGCCTTTATCAGAGCTTCATGAGGCAGCCCCTGGGAACACACTGTCTGCCAGCACACAGAGACTCCCCACTGTCAGGCCCACTCTTCTCCACGAAAGGCGAAGGAAGAGAGCAATTCCCACACTAGCAGAGCCACCCCCACTGGGCTCTGGACTGGACAGACACTGGAGACTCAGCACTGTCCAAAAAAGGGAAAACTATCACAAATATGCTTTTTTTGAGATTACCATCTCATGGTCTCAACATGGGGAAAGAGGACTATCTGTGTTTATGCATCATCTTACTCCACTCTACTGCATTGAGGGGAGGCGAGCAAACTTTCATGTGTGTCCTGTCCTTTACTCCACATCAGGTGGCAATTAAGCTATTTATCCTTAGTTTATTTTGAAAGAGGTGAACACTGTTATACTCTGCTAAAAGCCATTACAATCCGTGTCTGTGAGCTCCTGATGGAAGCAGAGAGCCACACACTAAGAAATGATAGCTCACTCAATATAGAGCCTCAACAGATGCCTCATCAGGCTCCATTACATGAATTACATTACATGAAATTTAGAATTTAAATCTAATAAGAGCTATGAAACATTATTTAACTGCACTGGATAAACATTCAAGGTAAATTTAGCCAGAAATACAGCGCCGGCAAAAAGGAAAAGAAACAGTAATGGCTTTCATTTCTAACAGGAAAAACAGACAAATAGATGTTCTCTGAAGTGTGGATAGAGAGGCAGAGCTCTCATGATTATCATTATTCATGGGCTTTAAGATTCTTGAAATCCTTTATCTCCTTAGCGACCAAAACTGAAGTCCTTCCTGTGTTAATCATTTGACGGTATTCTTTATCTTTGTTCATTTCTCTTTCGGCATGTACATGAGTGCAGAGAAAACATAAATAAATAAAAGATCTCCATCTGAAATGGAAAAGGACGAGTAAACTGGGGATGGACTAAATGAATCCTAAATGTCTACTGATTAGAAAACCTGTGTGAAATCATATTCTCATTTCAGACAAAATTGTAAAAGCTTCCTTTTAAGGTGTGTTAATGGAGAACCAATTTGATCTCCTGCACAAAGGTAAACAGACTCTCACAGACGTGTGGAGTGTTATCAAAGGCTGGAAAAAGCTCATCTAGCATCATTCTAATTAGAATAAACGGTGCCAAATTTGAATTCTCAGACTGAATATTTTTCTACAGACTTTTTTGAAAAAGATAAGAAGTGCATCTAAATGAAAAACACCTGTGTTCCAGGCAAATTATCTCACACGGAGCTACAATAAACCCCCCATAAAACTTTGATAGGCTGTAATGTGGTGGTGTGTCTATGAGTGGGAGCTCTTGTACAGATCATGACATGGGCAGTCTGTCTGACTGGTGTGCTCAAGGAGACCCAGCGGTGACTATGGACTATCGGGTGAGAGATGGAGCCCCCAGCCCAGTCTAGCACCCCCACAACCAGCCCCTCCCCCTCCCTCCGTCTCCCCTGGGCTAGGCTCTGGGAAAAAGTCAACCCCAGACCAGCACTGCCAGCCAGGGGGCAATGAAAGGTCTGTTTCAACCTCCCTTTTCATTTCTATTAGATATATATGGACTTGTTTTGCCTCTCTGTTTCTTTATGTTATGATTAAATATTGTCTATCTGCACAATTGATACCTAAGGCCAAAGGGAAGTCACTTTGCCCACACATAATTTGTAAGCTGTCTCTTTCCCTGAGGACAGATTTGTCACAGGCAGAGAATCTGTTCTGTATTATCCTTCTGTAACACTGCCTTGCCTTTCGTCTCTCTTTAACGTCATGCCTTCACATTCTTGTTGCTCTGTCTGAGGTTTAACTATTTCTTTCCTCAAGGGGGAAAAAGGGGGATAAAAACATATTTGAGTGGTAATCATAACCTTCTCCGAGGGAAAAGCCTTTATTCACATGTTAGAGGAAAGACTAGGGGAAAAAAGCAAAGGCTTTGAAGTCATCAAATTTAACACTGATCACTCTTTAACCCCAAATATTTCTAAAGACAACTTTGATAGGAGGTGTAAAGCTACACTGCTTGATCTAACTGCATGATATCACATTCAAGTGACAGCAAGACCATAACAAGACTTTCAAAAAAGCCACTTTAAATTAAAGCTGACAGCTTAAAACAAACATGGGTGACTGCTTAATTAGTAAATGAAAGGAGATATTTAATTTCCTCAGAGTGTGAAAGGGCTTAGGGAGGCTCTTGGAAAACCTTTCAAAAAGCTTTAAGAGTTCGGAAACACACGCAGCATATTGAGAGAATCTTAAACCTTTCTAAAATCACTGACATTTCCTAAACTAAGAAAGTAAACATACTTTATTATATATTGAAGTGTGAAGGTAAAGACAAATAAGTAATAATCTGTCTATATAGCAATGGCTTTACATTCAGTGCATGAAGGCAATCCTGCTCAATTCAATATTCATAAATACACAGAATTTTCAGTGTCACTGCTGTTTGTTTAAGCACCAGTTTGCCTGTTTCTAACAATGATAGCAAGTGCAGCTTCCAACTTTGTGTTTGCAGACATATAATGCGAGTTTCATCTGTGAATTAGCCCATCCTTTCAGACAGGATTTGGTGGATGTGCCTGTGTTTTTAAAAGAAGCTGGCTTTTTTTCATAGCCCCAGGTCATCACAACAGAATATATTGAGCGCATTATGGATATGAATCCTGGGCCTAGACATGCAGCACAAGGGTCATTGCTTGAAGGCTTTGCGTTATTTCCACACTTCATTGCCATAAAGCAATAATACACATCCCTGTTAACTCTTCCTTCTTTACAGAAAACAGCAGGATGAGTGTAATTGAATATTATGTGCTGTGGGGAAGTATAATTTTCAGGCTACTTAAAGATTTCCTGTTGTTTTGTTTTTCAAGAGACACTAGAGAGATACATTAATAAACATTATCCTTTATGATTTCTAAAAAACAAACAAGTGAAAATGACTGATGATAACCTTTTGGGGCAAAGTATAAGATTACTGCTGTGTTCTTCTACTTTGTTCATTTGTTCTGTTAGTAAAAGGTCATTCTCAACACAACTATCCCATTTAGAAAACAATGATACAAAACAAATATCTACTGATTTTATCTCCAAACAGCTGGGCAAAATCTGTGCAAAATCTAATTGACAGCGCTGTTTAAATTTGATTTATATATTTTCAAAGGGCTGCAGTTTCTCGGCGGAGTGCATGTGTAGAGTGACACTGACTACTCAGAGGAACAGAATAGAGATCTAGATACTGTTTCATAGATGTTGGCCTCATTTGGGATGCATGAAATTATTTCTATTCTTAGTTAGAAAAGAGCTTCTGAGCATCAACTGTCAATGTGACTATGCTAAAATACAGACTAGAACGTGTATGGCTCTTTGTTAAAATATTTTCTATTTTCTCAGAAGCAAATGTTCATTTATATAATAATAAAAGCTATTTGCCGAACAAGGAATTTGTACCCACCAGAGGCAATGCAAACATTGTTATGGGTTTGATTTAACCTTCAATGTTCAGAAAGAAATATTAGCAGGGTTTACCCTTCTGGTAAGACCAAAAAAGATTTTTAGACGTGACTGAGTAATGTCAGGATGGAATACTGAAACCATCTATGTTTTATGGTAACCTAAAAACATTTATGTTTATAGTGAAAACTGATAAGCGTTAACATTCCACCAAAACATATTATCACTTATATTGTTAGAAAGAGACAAGATACAATACCTTCTCGTCTTCCTCTTCGTCGTCACCCATGCTCATGTTCACCTAAGAGAAAATAAAGGGTAGAGGGTGATTTCAAATGAACGGGACACGTGGGCACTGGAGCATTTTTAACAAACACCTAGTAATGAAATTTTCTTTGAGTACATTCACCCCTATTGGGAGAGGCTTGTTTCCATAGAGACTGCATCACAGGGGTGACCTCACACAAAAGGAGAGGTGAAAGAGGGCCTTCCTCACAGAAGCACTGTCACACCAAAGCAATCTCATTTCTCAACAACATAAACACACAGAAAAACAGAAAGAGGAAAAAAAAACATTTAATTTGGATGCGGTTGCCTAGATCACTTTATATCAAGTCATCCCTGACCCCAATGTGGTGCACACTGTGACATTGCCTGGGAACAGAGCTGTGTCATTGTCGGCCAGAGGGTCACAGAGGGGTGGCAGTGTCTCAACACTGGATATGAGGGTGAGCCTGGGCTTTAACATTGCCCAGGGACGGCATCTTTGCCAGCAGCCATAAACACAATCACCGGACCGAGGATGTTGCTTTGGGAAGCGTGTGTGTGAGCAGGCCAGGCCCCTGGCTAGCCGGTGTTGAGGCTTACAACACAGTGAAATTGGAGGGCAGTTAGAAGTGTGAACAACATTAACCTTCACAGACATGTGTAGGGCAAACATAATTTCCATAACAGTAGATAGAGAGAAAATAGTAGCATGTTTTGGAGAGAACCACAGTCCAGCATTTACAGATGTGATGAGACTAAATCAACAATGAGACTAAATCAACAGACTATAGGCTACACATGCATTCGCAGTGATTTGATTTAAGGGCTCCTGCTTGGTGTTTTTTTTTTTTATTTGGACCTCTGGAGAAAATGTTGAAACTAGTTTAACCGCTATAAAACATTGGAATGCTCCTAAATTGGTTACTGTGAGGTGCATTTATAGACCAGCTCCTATATTAGAAATATACATGCATAAGAGTTTTTTTTTTTTTTTAGAGTATTTATTTAAATGTTAATTTCCCTATGTGTGCAAAGGTTCATCGTATTTTGAAGGTGGGAGCATATGGGATGAATTGCATGACAAGGGCCATCAGGCGGATTCTGGAAACACATGTCCCGCAGGCACAACCTCATAGTGGCAGTTCGCGCGCCTCGTCCATAGCTGGAGTACCGCAGCAAGGAGAGTGTGAAGAGGCATAAAAGTCACATTGCACCGTCACAAGGATGCTAAAGGATCCACAGAATTTGACAAGTGTTGCAATGGAGCCCTCACCATGCAGGGACAGCTTTCAATCAGCAGATTTAGAAGCAAATATACATGATTACACCATTCATCAAGTCCATGGTACGACTGGCCTCTACGATTGCAGCCGATCTGCCAACAGATTACTAGTGGTTTGAAAGGTAACAGACATTGAAGGCACCAGTTACCTAAACCTCATAAAGTACCATAAACATGGGCAGAGTGCCGTTCAGAACAAAGCATCAAGATAGAGGTATCGCTTTCAAATCTCAGCAAGCCTCTATCCAAAATCAAATAAGGTTTAACACGTTCTCAAATCCATGAAAAGCACTACAGACTGTAAAGCCTCTAAGATTTACAGCCGATGGCAACAGATTTTACTCTTAGTGGTTTGAAAGTAACAGACATTCAGGGACAACTTTTAATATCTTGAAATCCTATTTATATACACCAATAACACTGTGCTGGCAGAGTGCCTTACTGCAGAACAGAAAGCATGACATGGATAGGCATGGTATGCTGTCTTTTAACTAGCACATCAAATCCGCTTATATTCAGAGGCAGCGAGGCTCTCTGACGAGGCGCATATGGCAACTGGAGAAGCATTTGCAACATTTACCCCCTCCGTGGCGATGATACTGAGAAAAGCCAAGACCCCTAGTAGAAATAAGATGGATCACACTGAATGAGTAATCCCTCATAATTCTGTAAATGAGTGGTGCTAAGCACGTTGCACAACACCCACTGCATTTCACAGCAGAGCACTAATTGGACGGTTGCATTTAAACCCATTTAGTGACAGCCTAATGAGTCTGTCTCCAACTGAAATGATCAGGAATGTGTGAGGAGGATCACGCCAACCGGTTGACAGGGATGAAATAAAAATGTCCCCCACAGCAAGTTGAATCTTGAAATCCATTATAGTGTGATTATGTGCCAATGTATCCAACATATGGTCCACTTCTATTTACCACCGACATCTTTAACAATGTCAATTTTTCCTCATTCTTTGTACATTTGTTCTATAATTTATGCATCCTTTTCCAACAGTTTTTTTTTTTTTTTTTACAAAGTTTATTTCAAAACGTCAAGTATAACTGAGAAGCTGGACCCACACGATGGTAGCACTGTGCAGTCTGACTCAAAGAGCTGGAGGCTGCTTAGACTATGAACAATATGTTCGAGTTAAGCCCGAGACAGGATGTGAACCACTGGGACCTTCAGGCCTCAATAGAAGGCCTGTAAACAGCAGACTGCTCCTGTCATAGCAACCATAGAGAGCCTGTGTATGTTGCTCTGGGGGCCAGTCTACCTACTGCCACACCAGGCCTAGGTTCAAACAGCCACCAGGGAAACGTGAACCATGAGTAATGCAGACAACACTGTGGCCAAAATGCCTTAGGCTTTACCACTGTACTGCTTATTATCCCTCAATTCAACCTGGGAGATAGTAGGTGAGCCAAAGTGTCGTGCAGAAACACAGCTGGATGACCAAGGTATAAAGAAACAAACAATATTTCATTGTTAATTTTTGAAAGAACTCATTTGATGCACAGTATACAGCAACAAACTAGAGCTGGTGGGGGATAAAAACATGTAAACAATGAATATGCATGATGTGCAGAGGTAGCTGCCGTACATCTTCTCTCAGTTATGAATAACCTACGTCATGTGTTGTCACCTCAGTTCCCATGAGGCAATTCTAAAGCGAAGCTACCCTCACCCCAGAGGAATTCAGCTGGCTGGCAGACAGGTAGCTTGTCATATTCCCAGTATTCTCATAAAAAAGGAAAAAGAGAGGGGGGGAAATGTGCCTGAAAACTGACATGAGCCCAGCAGGAATGTTGAACCTCCTTGCCCTCCCTGCAAAAGCTGCTACATTAACCACTAAAGTCTAATTGCTTGGTCTCTGTCTTCCTGTGCAAGTCAACAGAGAGAGCCAATTCATTTCCGCCCAGGGAGCCGGCAGAGAGAATCTGTCACAGGTATTCATAATCGCCCACTAATGCAAATTTCTGCTCACCGTGTTCTGGCTCAGTGGACAAGATAAAAGCCTACAGAAATACAATGCCTTGTGTCTAAGCTGAGTGCTTAAATGAGGGTATAAACCAAAACTGTCAGGAATATCTTCTCAATTCCTCCCTCATGGTATGTCAGCCCATGTGTTCAAGATTTACATGCTTTTTTAACCGATCTAGAGAAACATCTGGGAAAAGCTCTCGGATTCCTTTACTCAGGTGCACAGACTGAGACTTTGCCGTCAGACATCCCACAGTAATGAGCAGAGGCAGGACTAAACCTTCCCCATGTCCCCACATATTCTCCGGAGTTTCTGTGAAATGGAGACAGAACTAATTCCCCACTAAGTGGTTTATGTTTTATTAGCAAGCAGCTGAGTGATTAAAGGACATGTTAGACAAAGTGCAACCTTTCAGACGCAAGTGTAAATTTCTATAAAAATAATACACATTTTAATTGCCATTAAAGAGGCTCCATTTCAGTCTTAAGGGCCTGACAGCGTATTTTTTTACCTGTCAACAAATTAAGCATGACAAGTAAAACTGTAGAACTTTTTAAACACAAAAAAGCTAATATGTTGCACGAGTGGTGGTCATTTATTTAACTAAAAAGGTCATAAAGCAACAAACAAAAGCAAGGGACGTAATAATTAATGATATACCTGAGCATTTAGGTTTACACACGGCAGAATTGGATAACGGACGACTTGTAATTGAACAAGTGTTGGTATGTATGTCTAGGAGGAGTGTCTCTAATATAGGAAACCTCCCTTGACAAACACCATTTAGCTGAAAAATGTGTGTATGATTATGCACAGGGTGTCTAGGGAGAAAAAAAGAATAAATTAATAAAATTATTAGCACACGGTGGAGTAGATGATGGAGATGCACTCTCCTTAGCCACCTGTAAGCGCTTGGAGAAGGGGGCAACCCCGAGCAGAGCAATTCTGCCAGCAGGGTTAAGAACGGCCTGACAGATTTGTTTTATAGTGCCATTAATATGATTCCACTAAATGCATTCTGCGCCTCCTCATGCAGATCCCCTGGCCAGCAGAATCCAGTACCTAATAATAAAGCACTCAGCGATTAAAAGTGTGAATAAAATAACTTAAAGCTGAGCAAGCATGGCAACTCCCACCACCCACACTCTCCCAGGAGAGGGAGAAGGGATCGTAGCAGGAACAAAGGGACAAAGACACCCTCTATAAGAGTTGCTACCATCCTGTAAATTGATTAACAGAGGAGGGGGTTGCCGAGTCTACCAACCCAAACCACTGACTGGCAGACGTACTACTAGACTGCAAGGGTGCCAAATGCTCTCCTTATACATTATTGCAGATAACAGGCTATAAATATAGGTGTCACACCAGTATAACACACATAATACTGTTAATTGGAGTAATGTCAGAGCACATGGGGCCATACAATACCATTACTGTTGCTGTAAAAAAACTGCTAACTAAAAACAACAACTTTTTCTAACGTGGTACCTTTCAAAAATACCCTTATATTTAAGACTATGTACCATCCAAAAACACAGAAGATTTAATCTTGGCTGTATCTTCCCTACTCTCTTCAGATGCACTCCACTTGGAAAGCTAAACAAAGCGAGGATAGCGGCAGCCAGCATTATGAGGGTCAGTCATGGGGGCTGTGGATGGATGCCAGATTACGTGAACATATACTGAAAGAGTTTAACAAAACTGACAACAGGCTGCAGGGTTTGTATATGTATGTGTATGGTTGTGTCTGCGTATGTGTGTTTTGTGTGTGTAATGGGCAGAAAAAAAGGCCAGTCTGTGCATGTGACTATGTGGAAAAATGGAATATAGAAATATAGAAAATAAATCAAAATTATAATTTAAAAAAACAAACAAATATGATCCTCTACAAAAAACTGGAATAGTCTTTAATAGAGATTTTTCTGGGTGAATTCAGGGGCAGTAAAATTAATCTACATTACTTCCTCAATTAAAACATAAATTTATTAAAAAAGAGATTAATAATGAATCAAAGTAGCAGCTCAGCTCACGCAGGTCTTTTTTTTTTTTCCAGCCTGGCTGAAACAGAGTCTGGCTGAGGGCTTATGTTTGGGACAGAAGCGGCAGGCTTTAAAGTAGTTGTAAACGCAAAGCAATGAGACATGTAATTTGTGTTGAGCTTGGGCCAGTGTGGGGACAGGCTTTCAGGGGGTGTCGGAGGCAGAGGAAGCACAGATAAGATTTCTCTTCGGGGCAGGTAGAGTGTGTGGGCAACCATGGTGCTTTGAGCTAACGCTGAATAAATATTTCACATAAGCTCAGCTCAAGTCTTATCAACTGGGGAGAGGGAGAGAGAGACAGAGGAAGAGGGGAGGGGGGAAGAGAGGCTACATATGAGTGAGAGCAATAAAATGTGGAATCTCATGTCCCTCTTCAGCGAGAAGAAATCCGCTCCAACAGTTTCAGAGTGTGAAGCAATTCACAATTACATTTTTAAATCTAATATTATTAGTATAGTAACATTGATATTTACTGTGTTTGTGTAACTTAAGTTAAGTGGTTAGTTTTACCACTTTGTTTACAATTATTACAATTACTACTACAATTACTAATGTATTGCTCTATAAAAGCTTAGTTAAAAAAAGTAACAGTAAGTAACAGTAAGAGTGCACATTTAAGTTATAAAGCCAAAGCTAAATATTAGCAGAAACAATTACATTCTTTGGGTAATTCAAAAACTAAAACTAATTCTTTAAAATTGGTGATAGCAGCTCTTATCAAAGCACTGAGGAAGAGCAGCCGTGCAAGGCAAAGCATTAGCATTTGCTCACAGGGCCAGCTCTGGCCGTTGTCTCCCCGCCTGTCTGACACATGCCAGGGCTCGAGTAGCACCAGTACAAGGCTGGAGCAGGGCAGTCAGCGGGGGCCCCGTGGTGCCTGTCAGTAGTGGCTACACTGACCCTGCACTCCAGCACTGGCCACTAGTGTTTAATCCGTGTCAGGAGCGTTAACACTGAGCGACCTCCTGGGTGACAGATCTGCCATGTGAGCCTTTTCCCCTGAGGAGGTGGGGAGGGAGTGGCATGGACTTTCTCTCTCTGTCAGCTCAGCTCACACGCATGTTAACGCGCCGGGGCCAAGGCTGGCCCTGGAACAGCCACACACAGGGGCCGGCAGGTCGCCGCTTCGGCTGCCTAGGGAGAAGTGTCCTCTGTGACTCGGAAGGTGGCGAGTATGTTAAAGGCAGTCATTATGATATGGCGCACACACAATGGGGTTAAACACAAAGCATACAAGAAACACACGACCAAGTATGACAGATGAAGCTCTACATGTTTATTCAGTGCAGTTTGCTATAATTAATCTGAGGACACTTTTTTACTTAAAAATGACTTATTAATAAATAATAATGATGAATTTAGTCTGTTCAAATTGACTAAATTTCTTCTCAAGACTAAATGCATATCCTAAAAGATGTAAAAGTAGGAAAATTTCACAGATTAATGAAGTGAATATAAGCAAAGAAAGCTTATTAAGCCCACTAATAAGGGGACCTGTTTCAAGGTTAAACACTGCATCAACTGACATATTCAGGGCAGCTAAATAATAACACTGTGTACAATCAGAAGACACTACTGAGCAGTTTGCAAGTAGTCATAGCCTATCATTTTATAATTAATAAACCTCAGGCTCAAAACCATGAATACACAAATCGCCATCACTGTCATCTTTTTTCTCTCCTACTAGACACATTCCCACTTCTGTGAGGACTCCCTCAGCCATGGAGACGGAGAGTGTAACCCCCATGAGATTGAAGAAACCCACTCCTTTAAGGCCTCCAACTTTTTCAAACAGAGAGAAAACAGATGCAGAACAGAAACACGGAGACAATTCACAGGCGTGCATAGTCCTCTCGCTGTTCTCACAAAAGCTCGACCACACTGCAATGCAGTAAACCACAAATAGGCAGATCCAAGAATCACAAAGCATCTCATTTTCAGGGACAGTGTTAACAAGACCAATTATGACAACTCTGATTATGGCTTTGATCTCGGTCGGGCTGGTATTCTGGTTAATGGCCCCGACTGATGTGGCTCTACACAGGTGGTCTCCTGAGACCTCTGGAGCCAGATCTGACCCTGTCCTGCCCTCATCTGGGGAGACGAGGATTCTATCAGCCCCCAAAAAAGTACCCATTGCAGCTGCCAAGTGTGTTTACAGCTGCATCGCATCAAACATTCATCAAATGCCATCTTTACAGTGTGTGATGTGAGGCAATCAGCATTTCACAGGCTGTCAAATGATGTCTAAAGCGGTTGCTACCTGGCAGTAACAAAAAGAAAACGGTTCAAATACTCACATAAGGTATACAGGTTTCTTTCTAGTCTAACTCCTGACAGATGAGGTAGCTCATGTGTTAAAATATTAATTCTACTTAAATACTTAAAGCGGTCTAATGACAGCAAAGCTCAAAATCAGCTTTTAAGTGTAAATGATCCTTTTTCTTTTTTTAACTTTCATCCATTTCATCTAAATCAAAATTGTTCTCAACTTAAAACTTCTGAAAAAGATTAATTTGGCTGGCTAATACATGCTAATTTAGCAATTTTTATTTATTTTTTGTTAAAGAAACTTGTGTTCCTGGGTATAAAATGCACAGAATGGAGGATTTTACTCCAAGTTGTTCCCACGAATGGGTCCTGTTGGGAAAAGTAACTGATCTCCTAAGTGCCTCCATTTACGTTTCCAGCAGTGCTGTAGCTCCATCTACAGGTCCTATTCTTGTGTGCAGCAAAGAACTCTGGGTGACCCCTCTGCAGTCACTGCTGATGTATAGCACATTCATCTCGCTCAGTCTTAGTGAAAAGCACATCTAAAAGACATTATTTTATGAAGATTTTAGCTGTCACATTTCCTCTCTCTCAGAGAAAGGAGCATCCTGTTGTCAAACTCTTAAAAAGTGCGGATCCTAGGCTCATTACCGTAGCATAAACAAGAAGAGAGGGAAAAAAAAACCTCAAAATTTGTTGTTTGTAATTCCGTTTGCTGATGAAAATGTTTGAGGATTTGCCAAAAGTTTGTTTAAATGTGTGAGAAAGACTTTTTTTGTTACATTACCTAATTAGAGAGCTTCTATTTTAAACTGCTACATATTGGTGGGAAATTTAAGGAGACTTCAAACAGTATGGGCTCTGCTGATGAGATTGCACAATCAAAACAAGCAACCTCCCGCACTTGCAAACAGTGACAATACTAAGGAGTTTGTACAGAATCTACTTTCCACAAACAATAACAGCAGCATAAAACCAAACAAACCATCAATCTGTAAATGCAAAATGTATATGTTCCTGGGTGTGCAGTTTTCTGATTGCCACTCAAAGGGAAAAGTTATCTTAAAAAGAACAAAGAAGACTTCTCCAAAGAAAAACAAAAAAAGTCAAAAATTCCATTTTTTTTTTTTAATCCCAGTCACTTAGTTAACGTGAACCAAAGCAGTGATCCCATATGCAAAATTTGAATATCTTACACACCACACACCAACAACCACTTCATAATGCATACATGAATCTACATAAACAGGATACAAATGTAGACTTCATGCTGTGTGGAGGTCAGAAAATTGGCCTGTGGGACTGAGAATGGCTAAGTATTCCTGGTAAAGCACTAGCGAGCATCCCGCAGTCCCAGTAGAAACCACAACAGCGGTAATGCATTACAGGATGTATATGATGTAAAAGGGTAGACCCGGTCTGCCTGCTTGATAAATAATGTATTGTAATGTATATTAAAGCTAGACCCACCAGTGCAGCGTTTCCTACCGGCATACCCTGAGAAGCCCTGCGCTGCCTGCCACTGTGGAAAAGAGCAGACACTAGTGGTATAATTATGCACATCTGAGAGGCAAGCAGAGGCCATCTGTCAATGTCTGAATCAGTTACCTTATTACCACTGCCTAAAGATATAAAGATAGGAGTGGGAGCTGGTTTCATTAAGGCACATGGTGGCATGCTGCTTCAGACAGCTCCAAACACTAACTTAATTGCAAATGATGACATGGAGGAGGAGGAGGAGGAGGAGGAGGAGTGGCTGTACAGCTACCCTTGGAGTGTGCAGGGGCACTACTGTGGATAGCGGCATGGCACTAGGGCACTAGGCTTGTAATGACAGTCAGTCAAGACCTTGTTGTTGCCCTCACTGACTGAAGTTCAGAGTTTTTCCGGTAACTATCCATCACATGCACTATTTTTATGTGATTTGCATGTTTCACTGTGCTTGTTACTTGCTGAGAATTTAATAACTCATTGAAAAAAAGAATGTTTCACTTGTTGAACTCTCAGTCTGCTAATGAGTGGGTGATGAATACACAGTGGTAGATTCACTCTGTTTGGGCAATTCTCGCAATGCACCTTTGACACTACTATTTCAAGCACACCCCGTTGAGGACAAAGGCGTACACTGACTACTTTGTTACTGTCTACTTTTAAAAATATCAACCAGTGTGCTGATGTTTGTGTCCGAAAACAAAAATAAAAAGGACAAAGAAGCTACAGTCCAAGTCTCTCGCTGGCAGGGAGCAGACGACACACGCAGCTGACAAAAATATAAAAAAGAATTGGAATATATACTTCATAACTTCTATACTTCAGTAACAATGATGACCCTGATGGAAATAGTAAGTGTGTTAGGCTTTTTCCTTCATTCTAAGATTTCTATTTGTGTGCTGCACTCCTAAACAGCAGGTGGAGTAGAAGTGGAAATGAAAGATTAGAGTGTGCCACCACACACTCCCATCGCCTGAGGAGGATCTAATTATAGTTGGAAGAAGATGGCCCCATCCCGCTGACCTGTCACCTGTCAGCCTGCCTATCCTCCTGTTCTCCTGCCCATATCCCTACTTCCAAGTCTCTCACTATCTGCCTTCGTAGACCACACTCTTACCCAACTGTCTTCCTCTTTCTCTGCTCTAACTTTCTTTCCCAGATAGTAGCCTGCCTCCCACTCTATCCTTATACAATCGCCTGCATTGTTCTCTGTCTTCCTGTCTGTGTGCCTTGCTGTTCTAAAGGCTGTGATACATTGAGCCTGGCCATTGCCTGGGGGGATTTGCACCTTAGGATCAGTGAGAAGGGCTTACAGAATACACCAGGTATGAATTGCATGTCATTTTGAGACAGAGCAGACAGAAGAAAGGCGGTGAAAAGAGACTTCTTCACACACCCTGTCTGTGACCGCTTCCTCACCCTGACACGGCGCTGGCAGGGCTTTCATGGCAAGTGTACACTCTTAATCATGACATTACATGTGCTGTACTGAGGGGGATTCACAGGGTGATTTAAGATTATTTAAGCTTAGGACCTTAGATCACATACCCTCATTAAAAACAGCTAAACAGAGACATTTAAACAAGGTTCAAATCTTGGAGGCAGACTGTCACTCCTCCACCCATGGAAGCTGAGACTGTGATCCTGCTTACACCGTCCCCCGGGCCAGGAGGCTTTGCTAAGAAGTCAGATGTACAAACGCCCAAACCCCACCCCTTCAAATATACTCTAATGTCATCAGAACTGAAGGAAAGCCAAGTGGGGTTTGATTTAAAGGATAAAGCACATCCATCACATACGCACGGGATAAAAACAGAAGGCAGCCATTGTGTTTCATGGGAAAAAGACTAGCAAAAGAGAAAATGACTAAACCAAAGACTCTCCCCAACATCTAATTCTAATAAAGTGAAAGAGTTAAAACTGGGCTGCAGTGAAATGGGACAAAACTTGTTTGCCCTGAGGCTTAAAGAGAGTTCATTAACGTGAGGCAATGACTTACCAGAAAGGCTATTAGACTCCGTTGCGTGCTCTCCCACTGAAAACAGCTTTTAATGTACTGTAACGTGTACAGAACTGCTGTGCTGATTTTTCGAACCCGATAAATATTCCGGGCAAGAACCTAATAGAAAATAATGGGAACAAAACACTGGTTAGTATCATTTGATACTGGACATAATGTTTATGACTTTGCAATGAGCTTTACAATCCCTTGTTTGCAACTTGTGAAGTTAGATGTTTGAAGCCAATTAAATAAATTAGTTTGACAATGGCTGATCCACACTGCGACCATGTGTAGCTTTGTTGCGGCTACTATATTATTGGGATGTGAGGGGAACATACTGGCAAGACTTTTCATTCCATCTGCTAAAAAATCAATAGCGATAACCTTTTTGGAGAACTTCACGTTTTCCTCCATTAATGTTGTCTCTTTTGGTTGAAAGGTTCTGATTCCAGCTCTGACCTGGGACACAAAATGAACAAAATAAACTCTGCAGTTTAACTGCTTTTTTACTTCTCACTATACGATATGGAACATTATTAAATTTTAAACAAGCTTGAACATGTTTAGTTTGATCCTTACTTTGTTATAGATAACCTCCAGGATGAGTGTGATGGTTCCTTTTGATGTACCTCCCAAGTCTTCTTTCTTCAAGAACAAACATATCTCCTGCCCATTCTGAACCTTTAAGAATTAAAAAATAAATATATTTTGTATATCAGATATTAATATGTAAGACACGCTAAATCCTGTCACAGTAGTAATGTAGTTGCTGATCATACCCAAACTTACATTAAGTAACGGGATTGCTAATTTCCCCAAAAAGTTTGGGGCTTTGTCTCCATTTTCATCAAGGAGAGTTAACTCTATCACATCATGAATGTCCTTTATTGGGCTGTAATATAAGAGTTAAGAAACATGTTATGCACATTAAAATATACAACAATACACAACAGAAAAAGACAGATGTGCTGGTTTTTTTTTCCAGATGTCTTACTTACAACGTAAAGGCTTTGTTCCATTCCGGATTGAGGGTCTTGTAGATTGTGTGAGTTTGAAGTTTGCTGTTACCGAGCTCAACAACACAGAAAGGGTTGCTTTTTCCTACAAATGACAAATAAATGTTATTATTGAATGTAAATTTAACAAAAAGCCATGACCATGAGGATAGAAAACAGAGAAATAAATTGTTACATATTACCATTGAGGTCTGTGGCAGGAAGATCATTTGCCTTTACAACTTTGACCTGAAGTAAGCCAACCTCTCCCACACACTTGTGTGAGTTCTTTAAGCTCTGAAAAAATAAATATTATAAAAACCAACTTATTCAAAACACCTTTTCTGAACATGGTTAATAAATGTACTACATGAAATTGGATTCTTAACACCTGGCAAATAACATAATTATATTCATGTTATTGGAAATGTGCCCACCAGCACTTGATAAAATCCATATGACATATTTGTATTTCTTACTGAATCAGTTGACATGACTAAACTCTAATTGGCAGCAAGATGTTATACCAATATGTGTGGATTCTCTTTTTAGGTAAAAATTATCCATAACAAGAAATAACTTACAAATTTCTCCACCACTGTGTCTCTCTCATCAGGGTTCTCCAAGGCAGCTGTTTCAATGTCAGAGATGGAGACTCCCCAGCAGGGTCTCAGGGTGACCAGAAACACCAGCCTGCCCTTTCCTGGGTCCAGCACATGAGTGTAGAGCTGCCTCTCATTAAGTGGAAGTCTCAATAGGTCAATCTCAAACCTGAGAGAGAAAAGAAAAATAGTTCCATTGAAACACATAAGGCCAACTCATTCTGTGGAGCAGTCAATGTTAGCAAAATTAACACTACCCACTAGGAAATACTCACAACCCCCATGATTCCTCACACTTCCTTCCTCTCTTTGAGTACACCTCAACCTGGAGAGGTTCCTGGTTATCTTCAAACTGATTGAAGTCAAACTGCTCTCTCCACTGTGGATTGGCCTGAATGCAAAGGTTCTGTGGGCAGAGAAGTCATAGATTCAGCACATACAGTAACATGGAAACACGCACGCACGCACACACACACGCACTTTGACGCAATGTCAGGTATAATGCATTATCAGACTGAGTAGCTCCTGCATGACATGTGGATAAAGTCTTTATTCAATCCAACCAGAATGAGGCAGGAGAGGAGAAAAAGAAGTGTGTTGTGTGTATGTGCCTCTATTTATGTGCGCTTGTATGTGTACACCTCAGTAGCCACTCTGGGATTGTTAACACTGACAGCTTCCAATTAGAATCAGCTTTGTCCAACAAACAAACAAGCAGAGAGGAAAGCAGAGAGGTTTACAAAGAAATGACACGACAACACAAGACAAGTGCACCATGGATTCATCAGGGGGGAGGCCAACAAGTACAGGTAGATGAACAGGCCATGCTGAGTATGCAAATGAAGGCAATGAAGCCCAGCATCCAAAGCACAGGGAAAAGTGAGTGGCAGCCTTACCCAGTCTAATGAGCTGCCTCTGCCATGGCCCAGTGAGCCAAGGTGGAGGTGAGTCACTGACAGGCACCTGCTGTGAGAGAAGCGGGGGAAGTAAGAAATAGGGGCTGGGAAGAAAGACTTGAAGTATAAAGAGCAGACATTAAAAAGACAGAGTAGCATGAGAAAAGTGAGTGTAGGAGAAGTGGGAAAAGAGAAAGACTTTTAAAAAAAACTAGTCCAACCTTGCTCTTGTACTTCTGATCACCAAGGCGAAAGCGGACATAAATGTCCCCACGGCCATACTGTGGCAGGTCCTGTCCCTCCACCAAGGTGATACCAAGCACCCCAGTCCATATCTGGTTCTTCAGCTGATTCCTCTGTGTCTCAGCTGGCCGTGGGGATAGTGCGGCCTGGTTCTGCTGCAAGGCAAAGATACACACAGACAGTGACAGTTTTTTTTTTAAAAGCTCCATGTGTGGAAGCTCTGTGCTCTCCACAATGTTTACCTGTTCCTGCCTCAGCCTGGCACCTCATCATGTTCACAGAGTGCGTGAAAGTAGGACAAAGGTCCATACTATACAGCACATCTATGTTGGAGCACATTAGCACATCTCTACTGACAGGTAAGCCACACCATGGAGGCTCCTGGAGAGCGAGAAAGAGAGGGACGTCAGCGAGAAGCCAGATGTCCCTGGCTGTGACAGTCCCACTCATCACTGGCTTCCAGACTGAGAGTGGGGAGGCAGGACACTTGGCATACTGCACAAGAGACAGCAGGCAGCAGTGAGTAATGATGCAAACCGCACAGCTCTCTCATCAGCAAATTATGCATACATGCAGTATGTATGGCCAGCACCAGTTTACTGCATGATGGCAAATTCATCCACTATTTATTCAACCAGCAAAATAACAAATACTTTCTACTTAAGTGAATTGAGAGAACTCAAATAGATGTTGTGCATTTGAGGATTCTTTAGAAATCAAGGACAAGCAAACCAAATAATCCACTTCTCCTGTTGTGTCTCACAGAGAGACTGAGAGAGAGAGGCCTTGATATGTTTCCATCTTAGAGTTCCCCTGAGGCCATGCGGTGATAGGCCAGGGCTGTAAAAACAAACAGCAGAGAGGTTGTGTAGGGCTGACTGTAATTAAAGAGCATGCCCGTAATCTGCTCTAGCCTCTTTGATTGCCCAGCTCCTTCGACTGCCCCAACAACGCTGCTTCAAACAGCCCCACTACTACTCCCCTGCCACTCCGGCCCCTCCTCCTCACTACGGGGTCACAACCCACATTGCCACCCAATCCGGAGGGGATCAAAGCACATCTCAGGGACCTGAATTAACATGGAATACCACAGGCACAGCCCTATAAATATCAGCTCTTTCAAAAGAAGAGGAACAGAGGGAGTGGAGGAGCGATATAAAACAGGCCTCAGCCAAGTCATCCCAAGTGTTTATCTTGGACACATTTCTATCTCAGCGGCCAATAAAACAATTCCACTTAACTGTAAGTGGCCCCTAAAGAGAATCTATTCCTGGTCCTAAAAGGGCTGTGCGATTGCTTCCATATGGTTGGACAGCATGGGGACAAGCACGATGAGCTCAGACCCAGGTCCATTTGGCTGGTACCTCAGCGCCGTCCATCCACAGCTGTGATATTACATCCTAACATCTGGGTTATTGCCCGCTATGCCTGGGAATTATCAGCATTGCCGATCTTAGGCATCCCACACTGGCAACATGCCTCGAACAGCAGATCCCCTCTCCCATTTCTCCCATACGCCCTCTTGTTTGAAACACTATCACAAAGCAGAGTTTTACTTAGGCACTTGCCATTCCCTGTCTCTGTGGTGGTAACACAGAGGGAGAAAACGATGTTCTGGAAGAGGGGGAGTGAAGCTGTAAGAGCTGGCTATTCAGCACTTCCAGGATAGGTGTTAAATGCAATAAGATATTGTACGTTTGTCAAAAATGAAATGGTGAAAAAAATGGCATTGTTACATTGTTAAATTAGCACTGTGATTTAGGCAGCAGAACATTGTGAAGAGTCCCATCACACATTTCTGTCTCCCTTAGAGTATCTTTAACCATCTGTAGCAGATAACCTACAATGTGTATGAAAATGGCTTCATTCCTTTGTCATCTAATTTCAAATTGAGATTGTCTACTGGACCATCAAGAGACTGAACAGTGGCAGATGTAGTGACTACATCGGTGTGAATATAAACCCACTCGCTGCAGTGTGAGTCCCCAACAGCAACCCTTCTATTTCACTCTGAATCTAATTACAGCTGCAATATATTGAAAACCACTTGAGAAGAGATGGAACTTTGTTTACTACAAAACCAAAAACTGCTCTATAATATTCATTTAAGGGCTCTTTCATGACAATGTATTCACTCAATATTATTTTGGTTTTGGATGTAATATTGTACCATGTTTTTTTCACAGCAAATGCTACACCACTGATAATAATAAGCATTGCAAAAAAGGTTCACTAAAAAACACAAAAGAAATAGGCTGTGCTGAAACCAAGGTTACACACAAAAGCCTGAGTCCAGAGCATACCTCTCATTCTTTGTTGCCCCATAGTACAGTCAGTTACTGCCCCCTAGTGCTTTAGATCAGGATAACCATGAGCACTACCGTGGAAATGACAAAGTTGAACTACGGATGGCATTCTGGATATTTGGAATTGATTAACCCTTGTATGGTATTTGGGTCAAATTCACCCATTTCAAATTAACATTAAATTTAAAGTACATTACATTTTTTTCAGTACATTGTCTGTGATAAACATGTATTCCTGACTCAATTCTGAATTTTTTTCTGGATATGACCACTTATGTTTTTTCCATGGTGGATTTTTAAAATTAATTATAACCTTATGACAAAAAACAAACCACACTACCATTTTTAATTGTGTTCTATTAGAGACTGATTGCATTCCCTAAACATGTATGTTATCTCAATTGTTTGTTAATAGATTATGAAGTAATCTATTAAAAAAATAAAAAAATAAAAATTATTTGGGAATTGTTTTTAAAACCCCAAATAAGTCACGGGTCAATTTGACCCAAGGGATACAAGAGGGTCCCTAAAGTGAAGACAATACAAGGGTTAAGTTATGTTAAAATAGTAAATATAATGGTATAGAAATCCATACCTTATTCTTTCTTGGTCGCCATCTCTATGGAAAGAAAAAATACATGTTGATAAAAGACTAACAATTCAGGGAAGATTGGGGACAAAGAACTGCATGAACAAATACTGCTTATATCAGAAATATTCTTACAGGGCTTCTTTTGATGGTGGCATCTCTAAACATTAAGCAGACATCAACAAGAATAACTCCCATGTCATCTTCTTTACTTTTTGGATCGTCAAGACGCAACTCCATTTCATAGGTTCTGTGTAGATACAGAAAGGACATGATGAACTGATGACCACCCTTGGATATCCTTATGATAATCTATTCCCTAAAATATAATATTAAAATGTATCCCTCACTTGTATAATTGAAGATGCTTTAGGGAAATAGTGCTGGAACCCATGAACTCATCAGCAGTTCGATTTTTATCGTAGACCTACAACAATATTAGAAACATGATTAAGATTATTAATTGAAATAGTGTGCTCTGATACAAGACAACTTTTACATTGTAAGTAAACTTCTATTCAAACGCCTACCCGAACTTCCACGACATGCTCTCTGTCTCGAAGAGGATGGGAGAAGGACTCATTCCACCGTGGATTCAAACTTTTATAAACCACTTTGCATTTATAAAACTGTTTTCCTTCAAGTTTGAACTTCACATAAGGATCACTGGTCCCTAAAATTAAATACAAGAAAGAGAAAATCAGAAAGATAATGAAATGTGGTAAATACCTTCAAATCTATGATGAAAGTGAGTAACTTCATGCAAACTATGTTTTCTTTTTGTGGAACATATTGTCACCTATAAAAATCTACATTGTGTATGAAAACACACACACGCACATGCATACATACACATACACACCCTTCCCCCATACTGGTTGCGTGAGAGACTGAAATATGTGAGGAGGAGGTGCACCCCACACATAGCAAAAACAGAGGGATGTAGCTGTTTAATTATGAAAGAGTAGAAACACTCGCCAGCATGAGGCAACCATAAACCAAAATCTAGAAGCAACCAGTGTTAATCTCCCAAGCCTGTTAAAAAAGTCTGTCTGCGAGTGAGGTGGGGGTATGGGACTTCTTTGTTTCTGCGATTGCATGCAGATTGGCCAAAAAATAAAAGCCAGTCCCATGCCTTCATTTGTATAGGGGATAAAGGGGTGCTTGAGAGAGCCTGCAGGGAGGCTTGAATCATATGACAAAGGCCCTGTGGGGATGGGCTGTCAGGCCTGTCAGCTCCCCACTCCAAATGAACATCTCGCAAAGGAAGGCAGGACCCACAGCAGCTCCACCCTGCCAGCCTGTGACAGGGAAACCTCCAGGCAACTTGACAGGAGGAGAATGTGGCAGCTAGCAAGGAGAAAAGCTCTGGCATGACTGAGAACGGTGACGATGGAAATTAATGGGAAAAAGGGGAGAACAAAAACCAAGGAGTGGGGGCTGGTGGCGTGGGTCCTTTCAGAATATGTAATGACAATGTATGCCATTGGTAAACCTTTGGCACGGTGTTGATTGTTGGGCAAACAGTGGAGAGACAGGGGGCGTGTGGGGATTGCATCATCATGGTGCCATCTTGTCAGGGAAAGTAAGGTCTCAACTAGCAGGGAGTAGGGCACTGGGCTTGGAGGGTCTTCTGCCACCAGGCACAAAAAAAACAATTAAGCATCATTCCAAGAAGGAAGTCTACACTATTTTGCTGTAAGGTTATTTCCCAAAGCTATGGGAGCTACAACAATGTATCCATCCATCCATCCATCTTTATCCGTTTATCTCGGGTCGGGTCGCGGGGGCAGCAATATATAATAGTGGTTAAAACAACAGCATAGCGAAGGGTTTACATTTTCAAATACAGGATTGCTTTAGCTTTGAAATACTGTCAAAACAATTGTCATTTATGGAATGCACTTATTAATCTGAAATGGCCAGTGTTAACTATCCTTTTCACTTAAATTAAAACTAACTAAAGTAAAGAAATTGCCAAAAAAATGTAACGTAATAAATAATGTATTTCCTCCTCTGGCCACCTGAGGTCGTTGCTCTCCGTAAGCACACTCTACTGGGCCTGGGCGTCAGGGAGGAGTCAAGATCAGTGGCAATTTGTATTACACAATGGTGTCCCTCTGTCCTTCTTTTTTATAGATCTACATCATTGATCAACTCTCAAAAGATCGTCCTGTTATGAAAATTTGTTTGAAATTAAATTGTTATTTGTTTTATTATCTTTCTAAATTGATGCTTGTAGTTTATACCTGGATATGACAATCAATTGCAAGATATTTACAGATTAAAATGCACCACTTTAGGATAATTACATTAACAAAATAATAAAAAATAATAATACAAGTTTAATGCTCCCATAGAAAATCAAAGACTCATTTCCAACATCAAACCTAAAGACATAAACAAAATAATTAAAAAGTAAAAATGGGCCTGTAAATTTGTGATTTGGGATATGATAAGTATTCCTCTTTAAACAATACAAGCCACAAGCTTTGTTTTGAAAAAGCCCATGAGCCATGAGGGAAAGAATTATGACCATCTGATTTTCAATTCAATTTAGCAAAGAATCCACTATCATACCATACCACACCTAGAATACCATTTCAAAATAGAAAAAGTTGCAATACCAGCAGTTTAATGTACAAGTCATGTGTTCTCAGGACACAACATGATTTCTTTATCCCAGTCTGCTTTTTGTCATACTGGTCTGACTGCATACTTCTCTAGTGTTTTTGCACCTACTTGACAAGACACGTCATCCTCATTAGTAAACACATGTGTTAACTGAACACAGCCCATCTAACACAATGAAACAATTCGCATTCAAAACTTTTCACTGACTGGTTTATAAACACAGCAAGATTAACAAGATGTTAATGTTCTGTATTTATGTGCAGTGTTTCATAGAGGGCACACAACACAAAAGGAACTGCATTCTTATAGAATGTAAAATAAAACGGATAGGGAATCTGTTGATCTGCACTGACCCAACCACATTTTTTTTTTTAAATCACATTTAGAAGAACTGTTTGATGTTAGCTTATAAAGACATAGCATATTTTTATGGATCGCCTGCAGGGTGTTGACCTACCGGAGCGCTTGTCTCGGATGACCAGGTTCCTTCCCTGCTTTAGGTTGATGTTCAGGAGGTATCTCTGGCATGGTTCAAGTGCTTCGACGTCAGGCCCGGCTGTCATAAACGGCTGTGGAGAACAACTCACATAAATATATGCATTCAGACTATTGCCCATACTTACTTCAATGGGCAGTCTAAGGAGTACTCACATAATTTTCAGGAGGATCTTGCATGTTTTCGTCAAAGAAATAACTCGGTCCACTGGAAGCCTACATAGAAAACGTTTGTAATGACATTTTATGAACCATCAGAATGCAAAAAAAATAAAATAGTACAGTCAAGCTGAGAGGGCTGTGTGTCTATGGCTTTAATAAAAAAAGTTGTTGTTTTTACAGCAGTAAAAATGTTAGGCATAATGAGATATAATCAGTCTTTTTGTGTACTTTTTGTTAAGCACTCCACGGTACATTGTGTCTAACTAGTAAAACAGGATTTTTGTTGCTGGGAAGCATCTCGACAATAGAGGGCACAATTGTCTTAGTTTCAGCTATACCCAAGGGCTGTATAAAGTCAAATCTCATGTGGTCACTTCACATTTAACACGAACCATAAGAGGCTCTTTTTGATATGTAGCACCAGTAGAATGAATAGTTACCGTCACAATGGGATATAGAATATACACTATGTCAACATGTCAGTACTACAGGGATTAAGTGTAATAAAACCACAAACCTAAGCTCAGGTTTTGAAAAGAAATATTGATTTCATGACGTTCACCATATAAGAGGCTGAAGATAACTCTCAGCATAACAGCTGAAGCGTGTGAAAAAAACCAAACCACACTATTTGAAAGTGAAATTAAAGAATGTAAATATGACCGGTGTAAGAATATATAACATGCTATTGACTAGAGCACTAGAGCTAACATACTTTTATCCAATTCCTATGGGACACTTTCTACAACAGTAGGGGCTCTAAAAGTGAATGTACAGTATATGCACCTTTCCATCTCTTTGTTTTATCCCTGTGAAAGGATATCACTAATTTGACATATGCATACAAATTTAAAATAACACACATTATATGCAAACTTCAAATAAGAATAGGTTTGTCTTATTATACATTTAGTAAAATAAATTTGTAATTTAACTGACCTCTGTCGTTTCTTCTAGCTCCTCCCCAGGCTGGGCTTCTTCTAGCAGAGCATCTTCCGTCAAAGCGAGAGAGCAAAGTTCTCGGTCAAGATCCTCCGAGTCTGTTGTCCAGGGCATGTTGACTTGCTCCTCACTGGGACTGCCACAGGAAGGAGGTGAAGAGGTACCATCTGCACTCTCCAAAGAAGTACCCTGACCATTTGCTCTGGTTGGTGGCGGAGTTCCTTTTTCAGGTGAGGACTCTCTATGCTCAAAGGCTGTGATCCTCTTTTCTGTGTAAGGCTTCATTTGTTCTCCCATTGAGCTTGCTCTAGCCAATACTGCAGCAACGTTAGGCACTATGGCTACTGGCGTGTCTTCACCAGAGAGATTCCCTCTCCCTACAATGTCTGGGCTTGTTGGAGGTGCATTGTTAAAAACGCTTCTTGGTTTAAGAATAGGGTCAAAAGTAAATTCAGGTGCATTCCCCATGGCTGTTTTATGTGCCTGTTCATTTTCCTCATGAAGGTTCTGTGTCCCCACTGTTGAACTTATTCTATTCAAAGCAACAGCTGTGCGATCTATAGGAACTTTGAGTCTACTTTCTGGGAAAAGGGGTCCATCAACGACAGAACCACTGGCAACAGAATCAGTATCGCTCTCACCACGGGAGTTGCTTAAGGAGAAGGCATCAGAAGGAGTGGACACCAGGACGCTGTCTGTACAAACTGTTTCAGCTGGCACAAACCTTAGGTCTGGTACAGAAATACTGCGCCGATAAGCCAGCTTCTTTCCACGCTTTCCAAAGGCCTTCTTCCCTGGCTTCTTCAGGTTGACCAACTTAGTTTTGAGACGGAAGTTCTCCAAGAAGTTCTTTTTCTTGACATCCATCTTGAGTGAAACTGTGAGAATAAGATCCCTTGTGTTAGATGTGTACAGGCTTAAGAAAATGCACCAAGGTGCCCTATCTGCAGTACACTCAGTCTATACAAAATTATATCAACTACAAAGGCCAAATTTAAAATGTATTCAAGGTGGCCATTGATCAATTTTAAAAGCATATTTTTTCAATTCTGTCCTAGTACATTAGATTTCCTGTCTGACACCTGACTTACACCTCTAGGTGGTGTACAGTAGGCCAAAAAAGTAGTAACACAGTGGTAGATTAAGCGCTTCAGAGGATTTTTCACCATACACAGACAAAAGTAAAGTCAAATATATTGTTTGTCTGCTATCTAGGGCAATTATCTGCCTTAACATATTGTAATAAAACACAAACAATGCCTACCTATAACTACATTAAATCAGCAAAGCCAAACGTTTCTCAATAAACTACTTTACCTAAATAATTCCACATGACATTACCTCCTGGATTATTCTACAATAATTTAGACAACAAAAACATGATACTATACCTGTCCAGTCGACCTCCACCGAACAGCTAGTTAACGCCACAGACTCAATCAGTTTCCACTGAGAGCACCAGTAAATTTCAGAGGTAGCACAACCATCATCACTATGATGTCAATAAGGAAGGGTTGCAGGCAACACAACATGTAGTTAGTGCCCTTTCCTGCTTCCAGACAACTTTTAAGGCAGGCAATTGGTGTAGAGGCTAGACTGGTTCTAACTAGCCATACCAGTCGCACAGGGTGAGTTTCGACTATGAGAATGTTATGAGTGTTGACCCAACCCAACTCCTACCCAAGTTTTTTTGTGATGGATAGTGCTGTATGACTTTATGTGGCATCAGAAAACCTGAAAATCTGACAACAAATATTAAGTATATCAAGACACAGTTGCAGGATATTAAATGCACACAGAAACACCAAAACTATGATGAAACCGTTCAGCTCACAGTACAGCAAGTTCATGAGCCTGTTTGTTGCATGTCTATCAGGCTGTTTACTGTTGATTTGAATATGTATTTGCATTTGTAAGGCTTATTGTCTGTTTGAAGTTATGAATGCATTACAATTTCTCTAATATGCGTTCTCTTATAGCTCCAAGTATTTCAGAAAAGTACTTAATTCCATAATCTATCCTAATTCTAAAATACAACTGTCCTTCTTATTTGTCCAAAACGGTCCCAAAATACTGCTGATTGATTCTACAACATGACTGAGGGATATTAAATGTTGGCTATCTGTTTGTCTTATCTCATTTCTGATCTTCAGTCCAAATCTGTCAGTCAGTGGCTGTCTTGTCATACCAAACTCCATTTCTTTCACCCAGCCCCATATTTGTTTACAGTGGAACATGGTTTAGCTTAAGCTCGTCAAAAGTTAGCATTTGTGTTTGCAAAGTATAAACTTTAGCTTTCTGTCCACACATTAAAGCTAATGCAACAGACCCACTGATGTTCACACTCTTTCTCCTTATCTGTGCCTAACAGTGGAGACTATATGACAACAGATGTGTTTGAGTCTGGACTGAGTCTTGTTCAATATTTGCTGATGTCTTAAGGAGATCAGGCCCACATGAAAGAACCTCAACTTGGCTTCCAGTTGAAAGGCAGGGCCAGGGATCCAAAACAGGACAAGCCCCTATGGCAGGTGGCCTGTCGCCCTCCTTCTCACACAACTCAAAAAGCCCAAAACCCTGCATAGTTACTCTACACATGCACACTGGACTTGTGCCAGCTTACAGCACAGCTGGTCTGATGGACAAGAAGCCAAGAACATGCACTTTGGGACAAATATACTGAGTGATGCACATGCAAGCCATACACTGGAAAACAACCATGAAATACTGAAGTTGTCAACTACACAGCTAACCTAAAGCTCTTGTTAGTCTCACAGTGTACCGGTATGTTTTCTTACTCAATTTAATTGAGTTAAAATATAAGTAACCTCCCAGCAAACACATACCCTTTAGGGAAGGTTCCCTAAAGGTTCTCTGAAGGTAAAACATTTTGGAACCCCCTGGAACGTTCTCATAAACTTGTTTTGTTCAACATTTAAAGAACCTTTAGGGAACGTTTACTAAAGGTTCTCTTAAGGTTACATTTTTTTACCTTCAGCTAACCTTCTCTGAACGTTCCTTATAGGTTCTGTTAAGGTTATTTTTGTAGAACCTTGAAATAACCTCCAGGGAACGTTCCCTAGTTAGCTAACGTTAGGTTAGTGATACCACAACTGAGAAAATGCAAATAAAATTCAGCATTCAAAATTGAACTTCAGCAAACAAATGTAGGCCTAAGTAGTGAAATCTACTTAAACACATAAAGTGCTTAAACTTTGTATAACTTTAGCTTGAATTAGTTAGCAATGCATCATTTTATAAGCATTCACAATGTTTCTTACCTTAGAATTTAATTGTTATTTTACCATGAGTTACATTTTTTTTGTTTTTTAAGTGATGAAACCCTTCTAATATTTAAAACAAATTATTTTCAGGTTATACCGTTAAAATAACCTGCTAGCTACGCTACGGTACCTGGAGGTTAGTTTTAGCTAGCTTAGCTAATGTTCTAACGTTGTATAGTGTGGTCCAACGTTGGACCAAGACCATCTATCTGTAAAGTGTCCTGAGAAAACGTCTGTTATGATTGGACACTGTAAAGGAAATTGAATTCTCTCCAGTTGTTGGGAGTCGTTGGCTTTAATGACAATGCGAGACTATTGGTTTTCCAACTTACCTTTACCTCAGCTAACAAGATATCTCAACAACCACAACCACGACATCAACAACAACCTACAGTATTCTTCTGTGCTGATTGTCATTGGTGTTGATGCATTGATTGGATAATATTAGAGTGCCTTCTGCTGGCGATGTTGTGGACATGCACGAAGTCGTTTTTCAAAACTGTTCTAAAAGGGAAATGTCACTAGATGTCACCTGTAGCCTAAAACATAAATCGATTTTGCTTGCATTTGATCTGGATACGCATCAATATTACATGTAGTCCAAAAGAAGCTAAAAAAAAGTCAACTACACGGTACAAATTTTACGGTTGGCCTATACTTCATATTTTAAGAAGACCTACCTACCACTAGTTTAGATGTAAATATTGTTATTTTATCATACAGTTAATAATTACTTTGCAGATCTTGAAGCTTACATGTAAATAATCCAATTATATAATCTGATACACATAGTGATAATACTTTTTCGACTTTTACTTTTTTTTTGCTTGAAATGAAAAGTGTTAACACTGTAGTATCCTTGTACTACTACTACTTTTACATAATTATTTAACACCATATTGAAGTTTGTAACACTGTGTGATGGACAAGGGCAGTGTAGGCTACTAGTTCATGCAGTAAATAAAATGAAAATTCTAGGCAAACTTCAAAGATGAATAGACATTGAGTTCAGATTGAGCATACACTGAGGTGTTTAATAAAGTTGACAGTTTCTACTGTTTGGGACTTCACAGGAGAACAAATTCTATGTAAGAGTTGTTTACTTCATTTTATACAGAATAAGAGAGATAATCTAAATTACACATTGAAAGCCAATATTTGTACTTTTGTGAATACAAATTTTGTACAACAATATCTACCATAGTATCTTAATTGTTCAATAAAAAGTTCACTTGAATATTTATTGTATGATGAAAATAAAACACATTTAAGGGAAAGAAAATGTAGATGAACTTAAAATCTCTTTCGATTTTGAAACAAATGATTTCATTATTGGCAACAAAGTCCAGCTTGTGCCGCCAAACGGTCTGAGCATTCAAACCGAAAACAGCTTCTTTAGTTAAGTGAATTATCAACTACAAACACATACCAAACACGTTTATAAAAGCCATGAAGCAAAGCAGTGTACTTTTACACAGCAAAGTGAAGAAAGTCCTTTACAAAGGTTCATTGATTACCCTTTCCTTTCACATTCATCAGTTGTGCACAATTTGGACATGGACGAAAAGAGCAAAGTGTATCACAGTTCATTCACCGTGCATGTTCTTGTGCGGGTCTTTTCTGAGAAGAGACAGGTCTGGTCAAGTTTGAGTAATATCTTGCATTGGCTTTTTTTTTTAACCAAGAGAAAATAAAATAAAAATGGTATATATAATTTGTCTTTGGGATAAGGCATTTCCTAACCGTGCATATAGATATACAAACTACAAAATTCCCTGATATGTTATCAAGTGCTAAAGTATGTGCTCAACTATGAGGTGGTGCTGCCATTACAGGCAGACTATTTTAGTTGTAGTCATTTATTATTGCTATTTTCACCTGCTGTGTTAAACTGGATTACATTATGGATTATTATACATCATGTAAAGTATATCAACCAATGTATATGAACATGAAGAGATTGCCCCAGGGTATTCAAATCAATCATTTAATAAAATGTTTAATATGTAACTTGTAGTCCAGCAACCTGTGGCACTTCAGGATAACAGTCAATCCTCAGATGCTCTTCTTCCTGATGCTTTGTGGAATAAATGTCACCTGAAATGACATCATATTCTGTATACTATATGTTGTGTGAATTGGAGCAAAAACTGCATAGATCGTTGTATATTGTATAGTGAAAACTACCATGGAGCTGATGATGGGGCGGAGAAACCTCAGAAAGACACACAAGATATGCCACGGCGAATGCAGAGTGATGCCTTTCAGCAAACATCTCATATGAATGTGTGCAATCCAGCAGTGAGATTGAAGTCATTGACAATGACATTGCGTTGTTGTTGTTGTAATAAATCAGCTGCTGAATTATTTGCTTCTGTGATGATGGAGAAGAAAAAAGTCACAGCCCCTTTTTCCCCCCTCTGTCTCTGCACGGTGTGATAACAGGGTCGCACCACTTTCAGCGTCACATGACTTTAACCCTTTCAGATTTTCAATTTTCTGGCTCCTAAGGTTCCTAGGCATATAGTAGTCTGCCTAGTAATATGGAATTTATATAAGATAAAATGTTTGGGGCCAATTAAGGAAACACATGAGTGTTTTTGTACATAATTATGACTGACTGTAATATTTACAACCACATATGAGCAGAGGCACGATTAGTTTTGTGTGAGGCTCAGCAGCCATTTCTACCATGTTTATGTCTTCTGCTGCGATTCAATGAACCAATAACAGGATAGTGGAAAGGTGGCATGTCTTTTCAGTTGACAATAACAATAGTTTATTTTTCATTATGGGGCTGGGACCTTGGGTTTGAATGCTGGCAGTGTATTCAGCAGCTGCTGGTATACAACTACAATGGGAGGGAAGAAACCCTGTTTCCCCTAGCCTTGTGGCTATCCTTCACAAATTTGAAAATAGTGGAACCTCAACCTCACAGCATTGTTATTACAATGTATTCAGGACATAACAGGTCATCACTAATAAAGAACAAATTGACTATCTGGAAGTAAAATACATGGGAGGTTATGTTGATAATTCAATTTAGAAGAGATTACAGTAAAATGAACAAAATAGCAAATATTGACCAGTGAATGATGTACTATTTAGGGGTCTATTCTTGTAAACTTGGCTGTAATCCACAAAAATATACTTTTCTTGAAAACGGTGGTCGTACAGTACTTTCAGTATGTACTCACCCCCTGGTGATATATATTAAAGTCCCTATTTACACAACACAATAAACTGTTTGGCTCAAATTATCAATTAAAACAAACAGAACAGCAAATTTTCATGGCTTTAGATATCGATTCAAGATCTGGTTCACACGACTTTACACTGTTTGCAAGAAAGCACAACAAAAATAAAACTATGATGAAAGAAATGGTGCATTGAGTGAATTGTTAGGTAACTGTAGCAACTGTACAAAACGACACAAAAGAACAGCTTTGGCTTATATTACTGATGAACTGTTACACAAATGTGAACATGTTGATGTTCTCACCAGTTCAACTGGACAGGTTCGCATTATCTTAATTGCACATGTATATATTCCACTCTTTTAAATTATAAAATGAATCGTTCGTCATTATTGCAATAAATTCTGTTGCTATTTTGTTTTAACTTTCAACAGTATTGTTTCATTTATTCACTAAAGTTGTCTCAACTGTTGCAATTATTTACTGTGTAATCAAAATGACTGTATATAGTCTTAATTAACTCCGTGTTCTCTGTATCAATAAATTACAAGAGGCCACTTGAGATAAAGGTATTGTGTGGTTACAGCATGATTTTAAAAGATAGTTCTTGCAGTGAACATCATATGTAAGGGTCCTCAGCCTGAAAGCAACACAACTTTCTCTGATTGTTTGCAATTTGCGAGCACAACAGCAATACAGCAACTACATGTAAGTGTCTGACTAGACCAGTGACTACAATAATCTACCGCCTATTGTTTAACAATATCCTTTGAACATCTTTCTTCTGCACACCTCATCTGAATTGCACGAAGTACCTGATACCACCTGCTTGTGAATATAATTCAGTCCAGCTAACTGAGATTTGTTTTTAAATCTCACTGTGTCAGTTTGAGAATTTAATTGTGATATGTCCTGACACGTCCTACAACATTTGCCACTCAGTCTTACAAATTGAAATGGAGTTGAATAATAGTATAATAATGATAGTTCTAAGGACCCTTGCTCTTTCCTTTATCTCCATGTCTAACCCCTCCCCCTCTCTGACTGGCTGGTGACTGGAGGCTTGATAGGGGCTCTTTATGTCACCCATGTGTCCATGCGCAAGCGCTTGACTGAGGGGCTCTCCCTGTCCTCAGAGCCAGGCGGGGGTCTGCCCAGTCCCAGCGGGGAGTGGAAGTCTGGCCGGTGGTCCTCACGATCGCTGCCGTCGTAAGAGCTACAGGAGGAGCTGAGGCTGTCTGCAGGTGAACGTCCCAGAACGTCCTGTCGGCTGGACCCTTGCTGTGGTTGCTGAGAGGGGAAGCCAGATGGGGTGACACGCTCCCGTGGCGGCGAAATGGGCTCGGACTTGATGTTTATGCTCTGGCTGGTGTTGATGGAGAGGTTGGAGCCCTGAGGTAGGTGACCTCCACCACTGAAGAAAAGATAAGCATGATATTTTGTGTTTAGTCCACAAAATGACAAATGCAAGGTGCAGAAATGTGAAGAAAAAGACAGGAATATGTAGATGTGTGATTCAGCATGATATCACAGTGCACAGTACGTGTTGCTTTTATGTGAGGGTGTCTGGAGAGTGTGCCTTTGTTTGGAGGTGTGTAACTCACACCAAAGAATTAAGAGCTGCCTGGCCCAGTTGATGCTGTTGCCATGCCGACATGGAGCCCAGTGAGAGCCCAGGAGAGCTGAAGCCCTGTAGGGAAGAGATCTCTGCACTGCTCAGGGAGAACTCTGTAAAAAACAAAAGCAGCCACACACAGTGAGAACTCATTTCTGCTACAACACAATCTGCCACTGAGAAAAGAGCAAGAACCAACAATGTGAAGTACAAATTGTCGCGGCTAAGGCGGTTGTTTTCAGACTGAGGGGAAAGCCAGGCCAGACTCACCAGCAGGGTTGTAGGAGGTGGGCATGCCCGAGTAGACCAGGCCCTGTGGGGGTAAGCTGGGGGTGGTGACAGACACTACTGGAGTGGCCAGCGATTGAGTCGACTGGGAGCTGCTTATCCTCTGGGTATTCTGCAAGACACAAAACATAAACAAAGAAAAAGCATAAGCCCATTACCAGACCAACATCCCGCTCTAATACTGTACAATGGACATATGTTCTCATATTTATGACATTTAATTTAGAGCCTACACATTTTAATTTGTGATTTACTATACATTTGGTGGTAATCAGGGATATAAGTGTAATAATAAGTGCGGCCACTAGGTGGTGGTGTAGCTTCATGGAAGTACATTTTCTAATTCATTGCTATTCTTTTATGGAAAAAAATAGGATAAATACTTTTTTTTCTGATAGTTTACTAAATATATGTGTATGTATATAACACACTGCAGATATACTACTATATCTGCATATATATATGCCATATAAAAAGGGTTACCATGGGTTTTCAAAGTGTACAATATTAAAAGATTTCAGTAATCACAAGAACCAACATGCAGCTACAGGCACAACAAATTATTAATCAGATTTACAACAATCTGCTTAACAAGTTTACTTTGTTAAACATGAAAAAGAACACTGTTACAGGGATAGTGCAGGTTAGAAACGCCTTTCACAGCATTTATTGCCTGACCATTTAGAGTGTGAAAATCTAAATGAGTCTAGTGATCAGTTTTGCTCAAATCAAATAAACAACTCTTAACTGAGAGAGTGCAAAGGAATAATCCCAGAGTGACGTACAGTAAAGCTCGAGTGGTTTTTAGTGCAGTGACCGGCATGCAGTCCACACAAACACACCTACAGAACACGCTGTGGTCATGCAGCAAACTATGCTATGAGCTACAAATGTACACACTCCAACTCCACTAATCAAATACAGACAGTTTAGAACAATACTGTATCCCCAGAGAACAAAGGAATAAACATATGTGCAGCTGCCAGCGGTTACGTCTGAGGCGGCGTTGCATCATGATCTAGTTGATGGCTTCCTTGCATTGTTCCAACACTCTCCAGCCAGATGACTTCACCAAACCCTCAAGTATCTCACAGCATGATGTCATTTAAAATGATGTAATCTCCTAAAAAATATTTAGATTTCTACCCAGCCTAATCCCTAACCTTTTCATATTGTTATAACAATATAATATAATATAATGGTTTTAAAAAATATAACATTAATTAACACGTAGCCCCCCGCTCTCGCTCTCATTTTCACACACACACACACACACACACACACACACACACACACACCACACACACACACACACACACACACACACCACACACAACACACACACACACACACACACACACACACACACTCCTGGTGGTATATGACTAACATTGACGTGTTGGGTATGAAGGAGCCAATTTAACAGGCTGAGGCAATTTTCACAGGCCAAACCCAAAACATGCAGTGACAAAACGTTTTATTTTTTTAATATTTTTTTTCAAATGTATTATTGCTGGCAGTTCTAAGAGAGCCAATCTCCGGTTTGAGTACTGCCTTTAGTCTTGCATGTGTGATTACCGGAAGCATGTTCACATTTTAGCCATTTGCCCAGGCATCTGTCAAAACTCACCAAATCCATTTCCTCCTCCTCCGACTGCCCTCAACAGAAGAGAAGAAGAGAGGGAGGGTTACAGAAAAGAAACAGAGCGCTTGTAAATCGCCCTGTATAAGTGTGGATGACTTCTGCAGTCATTGTGAAATCACACACATTTTACGTCTATAGTCTGTTGTTTTACTCATGTACCAATCTGTCCAAAGCATGGGGACCCGATTAACTTGTCTTTATCTTGTAACTGATGAAGAAGAAGCAGTCAAATCCTGGACAAATGCCAGTGAAGTTAGGAACAGCAAAAACAGAATTATCCTGGACATTGACTAACACTCATCTGATTCTAAATAACACTGCAATCATCTTGTAGTCAACAGAAATTACATATGAAGTTTCTTTACTGGTACCAACAATGACTGCATAGTACTTAGTAAGTGTATTTCAAATCCTCCTTGTGCTGAAAGAGTAACCAGAAGGCCATCTTCCATCTTTTCTGTGCTGTGGGACATACTGTGACCAGGCCAGGGCTGTCTTAATACCCACACTCAATCAATAGCGGCAGGAAGACACGACAAGGGCGACAAGATATTATCTGGCTCACACCCTGGGCCCCTGATTAAGTCTTCATCTACACTCTGTCACACTGAGATGTGATTAATTTAATACCATTATGGCCTAATGACAGGCTGTCTGCAGACCTGCCACAGCCAGCGCCCTCCACAGCCTCCACCAGTGCAAAAGAACCTACCTGCCTCACCTCTTTCAGACCTCTTACTACACAACCTGTCCTGCTCTACCGATTCCACATGCCGACATGGTAACACACAGTTATTTAAAAATTGCTCCAGGCTAGTTGAATCTCCGGTAAGGAGGAGCACCCACAGTAACACAAGGTTTATTTACCAAACACAATCATTTTCCTGGAGTGGCTCCTGTTGCTGGCAACACTATCAGCACACAAAGTTGGAAATAGAATATTTGCTGGCTGCCGTCTGAAAGTCCCACACTTGTTTGTTTTTTTCCAAATGTTGATTTATGACCAGGGGAGTTTAGCCTCAGGTGTTTGCTGTGGTCAGAGCGTACTGCATCTTCAGTATTACAATTAGAGAAAGCCTCTCATTTAATTGTGAATACTAGAGTGCGAGTTATGACTGGGCGGCAGATTCTTGTCTCTGCCCATGTGTTAACAAAGACAATAAAAGAAGAATGCAGCACATGAAGATCGTTGCTCAGGTGTGGCCTGCACACTGTGAGTGAGTCCCACTAGGCAGATAAAGATTTAAACAGTCCTTTGCATGCTGCATTGATGGGATAATATCAAAAATGGTCGTGGCAAAATCCCACCAAACATTCTGCTATGAAAGTCTTGATGACACTAAACAAAGTTCTGGTTTGCCCTGCAGCAGAGACACTTAAAGGTACTTGAGCTGGTGATGCTTGTGTGCAGTGGTGTGCTCCGTACTCACCAGTGGGGGCATCATCCCTTTGCTAGATGGAGGGATAACAACCCTTAGGTCTGGCTTGCGGCCTCCCATTCCCATGTTCCCTCCAGGGGGTGGTGGAGACTTGGTGGGCATGACTTTACCCAGGCCATTGCCGCTGGGTGTGCTGAGGACGCCCGGAGAGCCCCTTGGGTTAACAAAACCATTCCCTGTGAGGTACACAGCGACAGAAACACATCATCAAACTATGGACTGTGACTGACAACACTCCCAGTCATCAAGCAAAGCTCTCACACAGCGTTGTTTTCCAGCTTGCAGCAGCATGCAGCGCTAAGTGTTTCCAACCCTCTGGGAAGTTTTAATAGACTTGGATAATTATCCTGCACATTTACAAAAATAAAATGTCCATTTCAAAATTGATGAGCCTTTTATTTTTATTGTGAATGATTACATCAAAGTCAATTCTTTGCATCTTGGGAGGAGGAGCAGTTCACTGACAAATGTACTGTGACTGTTTAAAAGAAATAGCTGAAGCCATTACAGTGGAATAAAAACAGTAAAAGATCTCTTGAAGTTGTTTTTATACTGTGCACACAAAGTGAGACTCTTGATTCCACATTTCCACTCTGATGTTTCATGTCATCGTCATCAGTCATTTCCTTTTTTTGAAAAGCGATGAGTCCCCACCAACTTATTTTGAGAACTCCCATTCACCTCACTCCCGCTCTATCGCCGGACAACCATCCCATGCAAAGGCTCAATACTATCAGTGGGTGTGGAGCTGACAGACGAAATTCTCTTTGATACATACTTCAAGAAATACAAAGACATTTCCACATTTCCACGGTGTTACATATAGGTGGTACAGTATGTAACACTTAGTATGTCTTGCATTGATTCATGGCACAGTTTTTAGATACCATACCATATTGTATACAATAATTTAATATACTGTACAAATGATTTTTCGAAATACCATCCCCAAGAAAAAGTATGTATTATAGTAGTATCTATGTGTCATGAGTATATTTGTGACTTGGATTACAAATGTAAGGATTGTAATAAAGCATTAAAATAATGCATTCTGAAGCAAAACTACAGTGCCAAAAATGATCCCTTACACATTGCTAGAACACTGTAAACTGCATTCACTTAGTATTTAGACACATTTTTAAAAACAGGTTTCAGAAAGAGATGAATTTCTCTTGTTTGCAATTGCAAAATTCTGTGTGACTTTTGATTTTGCAGATTCCACCAAATCCACGTGAATAAAAATGGGCAGTGACTTCTTATGGGATATAATAAGTTTACTTGATGTAAGCCCAAGTAGAAAAACACTTTACTTTTACAATATATACATGTTAAAATCCTAAAAAAAATACAAGGGAAAGAAAAAACGAATGGCGTCTAGCACTGCATCGACAGATTACTAACACTTCAACAAGTTGCTGACTTCTCCATTGCGTTCAGTGTATCCCAGTAAAACACAAAGTGTGTGCACAATGAGCAGGCTCTTGCGTAGGAACACAATGAAACAATAGCCCCTCTGACGACAGATAAGGACAGCAACAATTCACGGTCAAATAAACAGTTATGAAGCCGACAATAGTATCTCACAGCTGAATCAACAGTATATACAAGCAGCAATTGCCGTTGGTTCTGGCTTTGATCATACGAGACTTGGCTGCTGCAAGAAAACAATGTTTACAGAATTAGCAGATTAAATGTCCGAGGCCCCTAAAAATAGAAAACCTGATTAAAAGCAGTGAAGATGTCATTCAGCGGGAATGAGATGTTAGTGTAAAGGAATTGGTTGCAGCTTGGCAAGTTAAGATGTTCTGATAACAATCTGCACTTTATCAGAATTCTGCCTGAAACATTTGCCATACTGTAGCAGAGAAAGCACAGGTTTAACTAATATCATTAACCATGGCTGCATCTCAATATCTACTGCAGTAAGCCACACCAGTAAACCAGCATGCACAATACCCTAGAACTGGCAAACCTAAATTTAATACAGCTGTTGTTTTTTATGAATTACATCAGTGCTTTTTCTGCTACTGTATGATACTGTATATCAGAATGTCTGCTGTGAAAAAAGCATTACGTTAGGAAGTTTCTAACTGTATATAGAAAATTACAAATATAACAAGACAAATTCTGGTAACACTTACATTATAACAGTATATGTATTTATTTTAAGGTTTTTATTTCAGACTCTGAGGTAGGTCCATAACAAGCCTTGTGCATTATCCTTTTTGGCGTTTTAGTAAGAAATAAAATCAAGTAACTATATTAGAGCAAAGAATGATAAGTGTCTAATTTAATTGTGCGTAAAAGCTGTTACTGTAATATTAAGAAATCAATGGTGCATTTTGCATTATACAACATGACTGAAACAAGAATGTACTCACCCTGTTTCTATAACATTTCAGCCATATGCTGTGTTCACTTCTATGCCAGCATTTGCTGGGCTGATAACAGAACAACACACTGGACGCGTTTCCAGTGCATCACCGAGCAAAGCCAGATAGACACTTAGTGCTCTATTCACTGGCTAATTTACACTTGGATTAACCTATCTGACTTGCATATCTTTGGAATCTACCTCTGATTATGATGACTTCTGATGATAAATCCCACACTTCTTTCAAATAATTGCCAAGAAGTGAACACATGTCTGAACAACTACTCAGACCACAAAGTTCATTTTGAGCCAAGGTAACAGCCACAAGTTAAGACCCAGCCTTTCAGCATGGACATTTCAGTGGGCTTTTATGATGTCTGCCCGCATTCCATATTCAGACTTCTCTAACGGCTCGGTTGTGCCAATAAATCCTCTCTGACTGAAACCTGCGTGTGTTGAAAGCTGTTTTAGTTTCTGTTCATTGTCCTGAATTATTAACACAGTTTGGGAAGGGGCATTACATAAGGCCTTGTGTTTAAAACTGAAACATTCAGTTCATTTTAAGTTCAGGGGAAGAAAACACACTGACTTATTGTGCCCAACATCCCATGTGCATCAGGTTAAAAAAAAAATAGAAAATGTTTGGAAATAGATAATGTCTTGTTGAATGAAAAGATATAATAGATGTGAATCAAAAACTGTTCTCTAATAATAGATGCCTCCCACAGTCCTGTTGTTGTGTCTCAGAAAAACTAAGAGCAGATAGATGTGCAGAAGGTGATTTGTAAAGAAAAGAGGCACATGGCAACCAGGTAAATACATGTTCTTGTTGTTTTTTATACAGCGTGGCTATGACTCATCATCATCCTCCAACTCTGAATACATGTTTCACATTCAATCAACCATCAAAAAAAGAAAATAACGTTTTGAAAGTCAAATTTGCACCAACAAAATCTTGGTGCAACTACATTTTACCATTAAACTAATATGTCTACTATCTGATGTGATCTGCTGAACCTACAAACATGCTTTAAGGTACATGTGTTTTAACAGCTTGCAATGCTCCAATGTAAATGAATGGATGTGTACAGCTTGCAGACATATTGCTCAAGAGACATCTCTCTCTTAAATCCTCCCAGTTCACCACAACTTTCATTCTTAATGCTCACCAGTCAAGGGCCACAGCTTGTAATTAGGTGTAATTGTATGAGCTGTTGAAAGAAAAGATCTAATTTAGAAGTGCAGAATATAAAATGACACAAAGAAATTGTTTTTCTTTTGAAGGTGTGGTTGCTGAGCAGAGCCATTATCTGAACCAAAGACTAAACATGAACAACAATAGATGGTTTATTTTAGAAAGAACAACTGAAATGTGTTTGCTAGGAAAATCTTGCCAATAATGTTCACTGTTTTGGTAAACATAGTATGTGTGTTTGCAAGTAAGGCAATTTTCACTATCAACTATTAAGTAAATAATAACTCCTCCAGATCCCATAATTAAAACAGCTGCCATCATAACCCACATGAACCCAGAGGTTGTATGTACAGTATACTGTACATATATTATCTGGTCACTTTGAAAGCCTTCTGCTGTGGTCATAGCTGCTACTTGTGAAAAATCATAGTTATGTCAGGAATGGTCATCTGACAGCAGGGTTGAAGAGGTTTCTCCACCCTGTAGTTTCTGCTGTTCTACACACTTGGTACAAACAACAGCTGCAGCATGCTCACACTGTGCCAAACGATGATACCCCCTGGCAGCGGATCCTAACTCTACCCCGACCCAGTACCACGCCCCAAACTTAAAACGCACCCAGCGCTCTCTCTATCATGTTGTAAACCAATCTGAGGTGCTCTTCATACTTTCTAATCAATACCTAGCCAAATATCCAATTTTAAGCCTATATTCTTCTGGTAGTTTACAAGCTATGAACATTAAATATTGTACAATTACTTAACAGCATACTGCATTTAGAAATACTATATGGAGTACAGCGAGCTAAGTGCCAAGGAAAGAGTTAAACTCCACCTGCCTTCGCCTCTCACACAGCACATTGCAGCCATGACAGGCTGTCCGGTCATTGTGTACTGAGGATTTAGTTGGATGTCATGGCCCGAATACCTAAAAGGTTATGCTGGTCTAGGCATCTTACAGACCCTCTCCAGCCTTAAAAGGCCTACCAGAGTAGTAGGGGGAAACAGATGCACCTGTCAATGGAGGGAAGGAAACAGGATGAGTGGGGGCTACATAGAGGTGACAAGTTCAAAGGAAACGCGGCCTTTATTTACCTGCCAAAGTCAGTCAGACAGCTATTTGCCTCGCCGGGTTAAAGTCAGGTTGGTTTCAAGCAAAATCACCACACTGTGTGATTGCTGCTGAGACATTCCCCATCTCTCACATATGCATTTAACAAGCATGTTATACATTGCCTCTGTTGCGAGGAAAAACATATTTTTTCTCCTTCGCGTGCAGTGAAAATATAATCGGGCAAAGGCACTATCAGTCAATGATAGTGAAAACTGTCTTGAACCAATCACAGATGGATACGCAACTATCCAGCTCAGGTGCTAAGCAGGAGGCCTATTGGGCGGAGCTGCAGAGAGCTAATGAATCTCTTCGGGGAGGACTTGGGCGCCGGGCTGGAGCCCACACCACTTGGCACTCAAAGGTCTGTGGTATCCAACATGCCACCTAATGAGATGTGATATGATTAACCATCTGCATCCTTCTGTAAGCTAGCAGAGCTAGATGGAGATGCTAGACCAGACATGAAAATGTCATGTAGATCTATCTTCACAGCGCACAGATAGGGAGGCATATGGTCTCGCCAGGGTCCTAATGGTGGGAAATTTTTTAATATATGATTAAAGACGGCAACATCAAGCTGGGTTCAGCATGGTGTTTTGATTAGTTATTAAATGCAGAATTCCACTCTGAGGACACACCTTCAACAAATCCGTATTCTTTCATGGAAATCATCTACTGGAGCCTGTCTTAACAGGGAAATGAAAACTTTACATGCTTTCAAGAGATACACTTAAATCAAGCACACAAGTATGCCACATGAGCCTGGCCTCTAACTATTTTTAGCTGTTGAAATATGCTGATCCAATATGAATCATAAAAAAAAAACTATTCAGATCGAGCGGTGAATAATCAGAAAGAGGAGTTATTTTGAAAACAACCATTAAGTAAACCCCCTGTGTATTGGTAGGTGTCAGCCAATTTTGATATGTGGTTAATTTTGAATGAGGCATTTTACACCTTGTTGCCTGTTCTTCTACAGTATGCAGTGTAGCTGAATTTTGCAAAAAAACATCTAGACTGACATCATTATGTAGACTGTAATAATATATATATATATATATATAGTATATATACAGAATATATACCGTATATATTACAGTATATATCACACAAACAAACACCAGTTAAAGGGTGTAAGTATGTCATGACTGCTTGACCTTAGGCCCCTTACATCCAATGCCATTTTGAAAAAATAAAATACTCTATGTGCATTAGAGCCAAAAAACAACAACCTAGAAGTCACCTTAGGAATAGCTAAGATGATGACAACACTGATACCAAACGCATATATGTACGCTAAGTATGAAGCAAAGAAGAGATAAGCCTAGCTTAGCACAAAGAGTGGAAGAAAGAGGAAACAGCTTGCCTTTCTCTAACCAAAGTTTAAAAATCTAGCATCAGTTCTAAAGTGTTGTGGTTTTACAGGGGTTACGCCCTGTACACTAAGGCCGGCTACACACTGGCTCCGTTGCACGAGCGAGGCCTTTCTGTTGCGTGGCAGCTGTGTGGATTTTTCTATATCCGACACACCAGAAACGAGTCTGACGCGGCGCTGCTGCTGCTGCTAGGTGATGTACAAAGAGTGCTACCTCGGGACATAGCGCCAACAGATTCAAACTCTGAAAAATTGATAAGTGGGCTGTCTGTTTATTTCAATAACTTTGTGTAGATGTAAAGAACCCATATTGTAAGCCTACCTGATGTTGGATTGTCACTCAGAACATACAATATGTTGTTATTGTAGCCCATCCTATCTTTATAAATACATGTATGCATATATTTCTACGGAAAATTAAAACACTATTTCATTTATTAAGTTACTTATATTTGGATCACTCTTGTTTGTAAGGGGAGAGAGTTGTTAAACATAAATATATAGCCTACTAATTTGATTAAAGCAAGACAATGTCGGCAGTAACGACGCCAAAATAGGTTACAGAATATTTCGTTCTGTGTGACAGGTGCAATATTTGAAAATCTTTTTTTTTTTTTTTTACATTATATCTGCATTGTTGTCAAAACCTAGAGGACTTTCAAACATCAACATGTAATTTATTAAATGTATTTGTGTCATTTGCCTGGCAACGCTTCCAACACGCTCGCATGTTGCATGATAAATAAGCACCAGTTATATTTCTTGCATGCACGCGTTTTCGACGCAGCTTAGGCCGCGCGTGAGACATGCGCGTCACGCAGGCAGGAAGGAAGCTCTAACCTGTTAACAAGGGAGCCAAGCTGAAACACTCCAGTGTGTAGTCGGTCTAACTATTTCTTGGCTGGGTGAAGTAACTCTCGGTAGTTTTACAATCACTGTAAATATATATATACAGTATATAATTTTGTTGTTGTTGATGTTTTAATGTGTTAAATAAGCTTTGAAGGAGTTAATGGTTGTTGTTGTTTTTTTAGCATTGCAGAGAACAGGCTAGCTGTTTCCACCTGATCCTATGTAATTAAATGCAATTTGCCATTGCAGGATTGCTAAAGCTTTAGCTTTCATGATATGCTAGGCTAATGTCCTCCTGGTTGACTAGCATCAGTTCTCACCAGAATTGTAAAATTGTTCTACAAACACAACATTCATGTTTTTAGAATAATTAGAAAGGTAATATAATCAAATGAAAAAAAAGTACACACAAAGGGGCTTTAATCAACTAAATAAATCCTGTTCTAAGTGGTCTGGATCCTCCTCTGTACACCATTGACCAATTAGGGTGGGTTGCTGTCTACCAACCTGCATTGGTGGGCCTCTGGGGTCCTCCACTTGAGCCCACATTCCTGTGCAGAGAGGCCTGTGGAGGGGACAGCATCCCACTGTCGCTCAAAGAGGCCGCAGCTGCTGCCAGGGCTTGGCTGCCCAGAGTCCCTCCTGGCTGGTACATGGCATTAGGATTGGACACGGGCACTGCCACATGCATGGAGAAGTTCTGCTGAGGCAATGCTGTGGGCTACAAGAGGGAGACAAACACACACAGAGGTTTACACACAAACACAGTCAAAACCACTCAAAGATCTAATGCTGAGTCAGATGATCAGTGGTTGTCATGGCATCATTCACAGAGAGCTACCCTTGGTGTGCTTTAATAAACAAGGATACACTGTGCATTTTAAACACGGCAGCTGAAATATAACAAAATACTGAAACATTTCTGCCCCACGTCAGAAGGGCTATTGAGTGACACCATACTGTATAACCGTCAAAAAAACTGTATTGTCATCAACATGATACATGCAGAAACACACAACTCTTCAGTTCAACACAGAAAAACAAAAAACATGCATTCAGGTGATCACTTTGGCATTGCAGCAGTCAGCACTAGAGACGTACTTTTGCCTTTTGAAACACGTGTTTCTCAGCACAGCAGAGAGGAGTGGCGGGGATTCACAACTACAGGAATCGTGACTCACTTGCATTTACCTACAAAGTGCTGACTGTGCAAAGCGTAAGTGAGAATCACAGGTGGCAGTGAGAACGTTTCATCATAGCATTATCCAGTGAGCCAGTTGGGTGTTATCGTTAGTTTGTTAATGGCAAAGTGAGGTTCTTCATGTCAGGAACATAGAGAAAACGACTGCTTAGTAAGCACTATGTTCTTGCACAATTCTAATATTGTCACGCATGATAAGATCACAAAAGATTTGTGGTATTTTAGAGGGTGAGCCAGTGTGGTACTTGATGAAGGAGAGGGAAGATGCTAAATGATAGTGTAGTGTAAGTGTGCATCTGGAGCTGTTCGGGAGAAGGAGATATTTTATGCTAGAATGCATTAAGAGAGAGGTAATACAAGGATTTGAAAAGGAAACATTAAATTAATAAGGAACTGTGAAACAAAAAAATTAATTTTAGTTTTTTGCTACGTTATGAGATAAAAATTAGGTTTAAGATGGAAAGAAACCCCAAGTTTAAATCAAAGAACGTGCACATCTTTATGATAAACACTCACAAGTATTACTTGTAGTAGTACTGTGCATTCCTGATATGTTTAAATAGCAACTGCTGTTTGATTTATGATAACATGATTATGATAGTAGGGTGTAATCTTCCTAGCAGAAGCATGCAACATTTCACCTGTTCACATGAAATGTGATCTTATCAGGGTGGGCCAAAATAACAGTTGCAAAACAAATCAACATAAAAAACTAAAACAAATGCACACCCAGTAAAGGGGACATTAATCTTAAGATAGAGTAGTTCTGAAAGAAGTTGACAGAGGTTCTGGGGGGGTAACAAAAAGAGGAAAAAGTTAAATGAATAAAAGAGTGAAAATCCTTTGTGCCACAAAGCCAAGCAAAAATGTTGCATTGACAGTACTTACGATTTTATGATTTCTCATCATATTATCAAACTCCTCATTAATTTTTTTATACTTTTCTTCTGTGTGAGGAGTGAGGACATATGAGGCATCGGGGTCCGGGCTATCACAACCTCTGTGTTCTTTCTTGTTTAGCGCCTGTAGTGAACATCAACATAAAGACAGGAATCAACACAAAACAGCAGAGAACAAAGGAAGTACTTACACCACAGCGCTTGTACATTAAATCACTCTCTTCGTTTAGTTTGCCGAAATGGTCGTCCATGAGGGGGCTGTGCCCAAAACAGTCTTCAGGATCAGGACTAGCACAGTCATTATGGCCTTTGTTTCTCAATTTCTGAAAGGAAATTGCACAATTGAAAAGAAACAATATAGTTGTATAACAATAAAATGTGTTTTTTCTGCTTGTTACCTAACATGTACTACTGGAAACATAAATCAAACATGTACAAAAATCCACATTTACTGTATGAATGTCCTTCAATTTATTTCTTTTGTTGGAGTACAACATGACTTTATGAACAGCTGAGTTGCTACACAAATGCTAGGCTAAACTGTAGTTCAATACAAGGCTCTGCACCAAGGGGAAACTGAAATGTCACTCTGTATACTTTCACCCTTCAGAAGTGTTCAGAGAAACAAAATATTGTCCTCCCCCTGCTCCTTTCTTTCTTTCTCCTTCTCCCCTCTCCCTGCGTCTACCCTTCTTGGTTCTTCCTTCCCTCACTGCAAGGGTGTGTTTGAATTTTTCATTATGTTTCAGTTATCATAAACCACCCAGCTGGAAGAAGCCCCTGCATAAGAAGATCATACGGCAGAGCACTTTACAGTAAGGCTGTCCCAAGCTGTAATTCTGTTTGGTTGTCACTCGTGGAATTCTTTCAAAGTTAATGCATATGGGAAATAAAATGGATCAAATTTGGTCAAAAATGATGATTTGAGCATGAAATTGAGCAATTATTGTAAAAGCAAAGTGCTCATAACTACATAGGGTGGTGTGTTGTTGTGTTTTAAAGAGCCTATTCTAACTGTGAAAATAAAAAAACGTGTCATACAACTAAACAAATACTGTAAATGCAACACTGTGCTCTTTTGCTCACTTTCATACAGACTGTTCTCTGCTCCTCATTACATCTCTGAATAGCGGTGTTAACAAGACTTGCTGACAGCATGTGATATCAAGACAGTGTACATCAAAACATGATTTATGTGTGGTTCTCAAGGTTCCTTTATCAGACTACTGCAGGTCCACAGCAGCGCTAACCCTGTCTGTGGGTTGCCTCGGATGCTCGTGTCTACAGGAAGGTCACTGACTCCTGTGGATGCAGGGGTCAGTGTGACGCAGAGGAGAGGAACCTACACACACTAATGAGACCTTACTTTCTGTTTCTGGTCCTCATCACCAAAGTAAGTGGAAAATGTGTGTGTGTGTGTGTGTTTGTGTGTGTGTGTGTGTGTGTGTGTGTGTATGTGTTTGTGTGTGTGTGTGTGTGTTTAAGAGAAAAAAAGTGAGAATGTAGGTATATGAGGGATTGTAGTGCATATGTGTGTTTGTGTGTGTGTGTGTGTTTGTGCGGGGAAGGCGGGGGGTATTTCTACAGCTGCTACATCCTCTGACAGCAATGTAACAGTACGTTTAGGTCTGTGCAGACAATGCGGCTAACCCAACACTGCTCACCACAACCTCAGCGTAAGTGACGCTTCCTAAAACCTGTGCTATGGCTTTATGAGCCTAATATCATATCATAATTATAATTAAACCAGATGATTCCCCACTGCTTACTCCATCCCCATGCATTCATAGTATGCATATAATTTCTTAGGGATGTACATTTTGGGGCACAAGAACAATGCTAATCAACAGAAATATGACTTGCAGTGCCCAGAAATAAGGAAGTTCAGAAAAGCACTCATATCTTTTCAAACATAAGTGTCCACAATGCCCAGAGGAGAGCAAAAAGAGAGAACGAAAGAAGCCCTTTGGGCAATGAATGGCCATCACTGTATGACAGATGCATTATTGTTTGGTGCAGTACAGAGCAGTGACATTCTTCTCATTCTAAGAAAACGCCTTGCTGGTTCATTTCCTGTTTACTGAACAAACCCTCTTTAGTTAGGGTCCTGAAAGGCCTATGTTTACTGGGTTAAACTATGCACTTTCTCCACCAGTGAGTCAAAGATCTGATCTCAACCTGCAAATTTAGGTTCCAACCTGCTCATTATGGGAATATCTTGGTCAAACTATTCCAATTGGCCAACGATGGGCTGGGCTGCCCTACTTTCCAACAAGCCTGGCCAGCCTTTGGTATGCCACACCACTGGCCCAAGCCATTTAGGGAGGGGTTGCAGAAGCACAGTGGGTGAGCAGGAACCAGATAGTGGCAGTAAGTGTAGGCAGCAATAAGATCTGTTCCATGATGCATTACATGAATCAGTACAATATATTTTATCTTTTAAAATGTGCACTGAATGTAAAGTGTATGGAGGCGATTTGGTGTGCAAGAGTCTCTGTGGCGTTCTAATGCATATAACATTGAAGGCCTGGGAAAGCATTGCTGTAATTCTTTTTTAAATGACTTGGCATGTTTTAGGGTGTCCCACAGACGCTGCCCACAGCTCCCAGTAAATGGATCACTAAATCAGCACATGGCCTAACAGGTGTCCCTCTTCCAAACACCTGTCAAGACCTGGCTGCCCACACTGGCCAATCAGAGGCAGCCACACAGAGATATGTCCGTAGAAGGGACCACATGGAGCCCTGAAGGCCACCCGACCCCAGATCAACTTTGCTCTTACATACACAGACACTACAGCGTTCTGACCTAGAAAAGGGGAAAACTTATTAGACAATCTGAATACCAAAAAAAAGATAACTTTTTTTCTTGAATTATGAATAGTTTGATAAAAAGCAATTTATAATGCCTCAAAATGTTGAATCAGCTTAAGGCCTTTGCAGTTGTGAAAGTAAAGTTGGCGGGACGTGAATACAGCTAAGGTTGGGATTTCCAGTAGCATTTCTGAAGAAAGATATGGGCTGTTTGTTGCAGGAGGGGGGCTGGAGAGAGTATGGACAAGGGAACTTGTGTAATCTATTCACAAGGTCCTGAGAGGCTCACAAAGATGAGTGGGAACAAGGCCAGTTGCTATTTTCTCACAGCAGTCCAAACCTGTATTGATAGAAATTTGGCTCTTCAAATAAAAACGAGACTGAGTAGCTGACGTCAAACCAACTGGGCACCATTGTCTGAGCGTGCATGTATGTGTGGACATCAGTTTGCTGTGTGATACTTGACCTTCTTTTAAAAACATTTTCCATTGCAGGAGGCCTTGAAGCTTCCTTATCCTGAAAAAAACATATATCCGTCATCTCCACCTGAGCCCTGACTATTAACCTAGCTGTAACCATGGAGAACATTCAGAAAAGTAATTGCCTCTCCAGATTTGCAGTAAATGTTCACAACAAAAAGCTATAGTGCAGTGAAATGCAAACTCGCTTACCACTTTAATTTGATATCAATGGGAATTCATTTTTACTGCAATTCTTCCAAATGAGTACCTTAGGATCAGCAATGAAAATAGACATATTTAGGCAGCTCAATTCTGGACCTTAGATTTACTTTAAAGCCTTGGAGTTACATTTTTTACTGCAAAATTGAAGCAAACACTATTCCTGGATTAAAAATAAAAATAAAACCGTTGCATAAGCCACCTACATCACCTGTTTCTTGAGAAGTACTTTCAGTGAAATGGGCACAAGCAACATACTCGGCTACTGCGAGTCATGGAAAACAATTTCACTCTGATGTTCTACCTCTCTTTTGTCACGAGAGCTTTCTGCACGTAACTTATTCATGTACTGTACAGTACTGTACGTGAATAGAAGCAGGGTGAAAGGAGATAGAGAGTGGTTCTGTATAAAAGCTGAACTTCAAAATTGTGGGGGAGATGGCTGAAAGGAAGGCATGAAGAGGCTGCTTCTTCCACTGTGCCTGAATCACAGCAGCTTTTACTATTGGTAGAGCACCACCTGACCCATGGCTGGTGCACCACTGCTCTGATTAAAGGCCCCCTTAACAGCAACACAGCTTGTCATGTAATGGCCAAACAGCAGGAAATTACACAAAATGATCCAAAAGCGGAGTGCAACATGAATGTTTAATGCATGTTGTGTTTATTCCAGCTTTCCCTAAAGTGCATATTTGTAAACGTTTTTTGTGCAGCGGTCTCCGCTCACCTCATTTCAGCCGGGTCTCCCAGCCTCTCGCCCTGCAGTGCTGTGAATTAGCCCTTGTGCCCGCCGCTACACTAAGCAAGGCGTGCTAATCCTCATGACGTAACCATTGTGTCCAGGCCGTTCCATCTAATGTGCTTATCAAAGGGCTTCTTTGAGTGTGAACGCACTAGGAAATCAGCATGGGGAGACGGCTGATAGGAAGGCTTTTATCTGTTAAGAAATATTTCTACTCTTATATAACATCTTAAGAGACTTTCTCTACCATCATGTTCCCTTTCCCCTGTGGTGCTGTAGTCTTCACTTGAGGGGAATAAAAGCCTCTTCTTTTGGTTGATCTTAAGACACTATTTCCGATGGACCTGCACTCGGTTACTGTAATGTAAGAATCCTTCTTCCCTCTCTTTATTTCCCATCACATATTGTGAGTCAGGAGTGAGGGGCTCTTAGATAGGGAGACCTCTGTAATTCCCAGACATATCTTGTTTAATCTCATGACCATTACACATTACTGACTGATATGAGGATATGAGGCTGGATTCATGTCCTTCCTGTGGCTCACTCCATTGTCTAGTTACACAGTGGACAGGAAGAACAGTGGGGGGAGCAACTCGATTGTCTGCATCTTATTTTGATATTGTTGTCTTGTAGCTGTATTGGTGAGACCTGACACTACAATGGCAATGGACAGACCACAATGAACTGGTAGCTCAAAGTCTGGTAGTGCAATACTCATCCAAAGTGAGTCTTGCTCACTAAACCTAAACCAGCAATAAATGCAGACAAGAACAAACTAATCATATTCTATATTGTGTACTGTAAATAATTACCTGCATTTAACAGACTAGATTGCCAATTAAAAAAAGCCTGCCCATCCATGTTACTGAATAAGAGGCAATTGCAGTGCAGTGAGCAGTCCCTTCAGAGTGTTCTGCTCTGAGACTGTAGTGAATGACTGATGTGACAAAGCTATTAGCCGCCACAGTCAGAGTGAACAGTCTCAATCCGCGGACTGTATATTTTCAGTATAGACAAGAGGGAATTAAACTACAAATTGAGGATAAAGGCAAATCAATGTCATATCATTATCTACAGATTTAAAAGAATGAGAACACTCTCTGTTCCAGGTCCATATAAAAAAAGGTGACACACATTACAAACTGATCAAAAAGGAATTAAAATCCAGATGAAAACATTAACATACAGATTATTGAAAATCTTTTGAAACGTTTTTTACTTCCTGTCTCTCTCTCTCTCTCTCTCTCTCTCTCTCTCTCTCTCTCTCTCTCTCTCTCGGTCATTGAGTGGATCATTATCTGGCAGGGCCCTTGAAACCATACCCCCAACCCTGAACTCCCATTCCTGCTTGCCTCTAAAATATTCATAAGGACAATTAGGAGTTCCGATAAGGCGAGTACGGAGGGCTGGGGGGCGTGTGGCGGAGAGGGCAGGATGTGCCAGCAGGACGTCTGTTCTGCAACACTCTATACCCGGACCACAGACCTGTCCTCATCAATCTGAGACACAGCAGCCTCCCTCTTTGCCCCCAGTCAGGCCAAGCAGTCAGGGGAAGGTGGCACAGTGCCAGCTAACTCCCAGCCATCACCTCTCTGCGCCCCCCCCACCCACCCCCTTATCCCAGCAGGCTTTGCTCTGTTCTTGCCCCTGGGCAGGAGGGGTTGGCCGCACAGTATGCTCAGTAGGAGGAGGGGGGCACAAGGGCAAGCTGATTGTTGCACGAGCTAACCTCACAGAAGCCACTGTGCGCGAAAGCAAGGTCTCATTTCAGCAGCTCAGCCCGCAAGGTCACTGAAGAACACAGTGGGTGGACTCACGGCTTGTGGTTCTAATGATCTTTAACGTAACTGGTATCACTGTTGCTCTGTACGGAAACTAGTCCAAACCAAATTAGGTCAGCTCAATGTCTGACCTATTTCATGTGGTTCATGCCGCACTTTATGACAGGTATGTGATTTGAGCTCAGTTTGAGAAACTTTACATAATGCTTTTTTCTGCAGAATGATAAAGAAAATCATTTTTTTCTTAAAGCGTTGATTAGTAGTAAATAATAGTTAGTATAATTAGTAAATTATAGTACTCATTACAGCACATTATTGTGTTACACTTTGCACTTCAAGTCACTCAAGTTCATCAGTCTATAATATAAATACACTAAGCACACATCACTTGCAGGAATAAGGGAACAATGACAGCTGCAACATCTTCATTTTAAGAAAGTTTGGAGATGATGCGTGACTGACTGAGCACAGTGCAGGACCAGAGACAGAGAGGGTTACCGGCTTTGACTCCAATACACTTCTTCATGCATCAAACGTTACATGATTGCTGGATATACCAAACTGACGTCACGTTCCTGGAGCATGAGCGGACAGCGGAAGTTGGAAAAAAAAGGCGTCACATAATGCTATCTTTTCCGTGTCTATTATTTCGCTAAGAGGCAACTCAATAAAAAGGCATTTTGCCAACACTAAATATCAAACAAAAGCCAGACACTGTATCATATTAAGTTGCTGTGAGCTGTACATTCACCCCTTCGGGGAGTTTTCATCAGACTCACCCTGGGTCCCGTTAATTCTGCTGCTAACTTATAACACTAATAACATTACCGTCGCCAAAGTACCCCCCTGTATTAAATCCATACTTCCCAGTTAAATGTCAAGCTACAAGTGTTAAACGATCATACAAGACAAGACAGCACCGCCATCATTAAAAATGCTGGCTGTGACTATATATGCGATATCATTGACGAAAAGACAACACTAAATTGCTCTCTCTCTCTCTCTCTCTCTCTCTCTCTCTCTCTCTCTCTTTCTCTCTTTCTCTCTCTCTCTCTCTCTCTCTCTCTTTCTTTCTGGTGGTTGATGAGTGCAGATATGTGCTAATAAGCTCTCATAACGGGCCAGAAGACAAGCGCACTGCCATGAGTCCATGAGGCTTATGTCTGATAACTCCACATTTTCATTGTGATATTCTGTGATCAAATTCTGAATCTGCAACGTTCTCTGTCAGGTAAATGTAGTAGTACAATGTCTTCCTCTGAGTAGAAGGCTATACAGTGGAGTTGCATATTAAGTGATTTGGGGTTATTTCACAACCTCAAACCTCATTAAACAAGTTATTTTTGGGTGCAATTTGGTTTTGAAGAATTCTACACGCAGCAATACCACAGGCCAAGCAATTGGCCCAACGGGCACTGTACTAGTTTACGTAAAAGTCAATATTAAAATGATTACCAACATCAATTAAACAACGACGAGCGATGTATGGAATAACTTTGAGAGGCGGGTCAAACGGTGCTCCAGTTGACATGGATGTTCAGTTTTTGTACCAAGGTGTAAGTTAAGAGAAATTATGTTCACCACACAATTAAAAAAAAAGAAAAAGAAAAAGTGTGTTAGTTATATATAGTTCAGTCATGCTTGTCTGCAGTCATTTAAGAATAAACAGATTTATTTACAGAGAGGTTCAAATATGTTAACCTATGCGCTCAGTACAAGGCAAAAGCCTTAAACTGTTAAATCTGTTTTAGTAGTTTGCCAAACAAACTCAACAAGTGTTAACTAAGCAGTTGTTCCAAGTAACTCTTTGGAGAAGTTTCAAATTTCACAAACACCTTCAAATACAAAGCATTACATTGTGGTGTTGTTAAATTCTGGATTTTTAAAGAGAGCATATCTAATTTTAGACCTCAGAGTATTATCTCATTAGCGTCAGTGGAGACCAATTTTTTGAAATGGGAACCATGGCTTTTGTTGTTGTGTCTTCCTTAATTTGATGCTCTCTAAGGGATCTTTAATTTGAAATGTACATACACATACATGTGAAATGTACTGAAAGCCAAAATCTCTTAGCAGTAACCTGGTAACAAGCATCCCAAACCAAAGACTGTTGAACAACCCTGCAGGACAAAAGAGCTAATAAAGAGCAGGGATAGTTCTGATTATGGAAAGTTTAAATTCAATAATCACAGCTACATTTTCAATGATCAAAGGTCATTACTCTGCCATCAGGAAACAATTACTGTGTATCTGTTCCATAGCAGAGGACACAGAACAGTCATATACTTGTATGAACATTACCACAAGTGTTTCATTCACTCAGAAAACTACAGAAGAGTACTGGTGACCCTTTTTCACTAAAAGCCCAGAGGAAAAGGAGTCCTTGTCCTACAAAAAGGGGCACTTTGAAACCCAGCATGTTGCTCGAAACAGAACCATTAATACTGCTGCACTCACTGTGGCAAGAGAAGACTTTTCAGACAACTCTCACCAGTCTACTCCATAAGATATATTAATGTTAAGATGCTGTATGTAAAGAGGAGAGTAATTAAATGAAATTAAGCGGAACTTTATGATCTTATAAAAGAGGACGTGATAAAGTTTTACCACATCATATACAGAATATGAATAAATCAGAGGGTGATTTATTTTGCTCACAGGGGCTTTACGCTTGTGACACCACACACCATAACTGTCAGTAACATTATCAGAGGTATTCAGATTGCCCTGCTCTCTGTTTTCTATAACATTTGTCAGATGTTTATTTTTAACGTGTCCTACTGAACTAGTCTGAAAATAGATGCTGGTGTTGTATGGACAGCCAGTGTGTTTGTTTTGACTAGCAACACAAGTTAACTCTGGAGCTGATATGGCCCGAAACACTGGCCCAAAGGTTAAATGCCTGTTCTCAGGTATACAAAACACACATAGGAAACAGGAAGTCACTCATGTGTTTATATGAGCCCACAAATGAAGAGGTGGTAATATGATTTCAGAAACACATTATAGGCTGCCCATGCTGGTACATTAGAAACCTCTCAAGAGACAACAAATTGACTGACAAGCTTAGCATTCATGTGGCAACATACAGAAGATAGATTAGAAGAAACCTCTTCCTTATTACAAAGCAACATCTCAAGGAATTAATGTATCCATTTATTTAAATAGAAATACTCACACTAAGGCAATACTATTATACTATAATATAATTTGCAATACTTTGTGTGACCCACAGTCAAAATAAAAAATATAGAAAATAATTTTAATATCACTCCAATAAATCACTGGAGCTCAAAAGTGCACATACTTTTTTTTATAAAATAACATAATAATAAAAATGGGCTGGCAGAAAATTTCCCATATATTGAAAGCCCTGAAAAATCAACATCAACCCAATAAGTCTATGTCAACAGCAATGACATTTGATTTAGCTTAAAAAGGATTTCTCATCATTGCTGCTGTGTGCTCAAATATCAAAAAGGAGAATATAGTAATATGATGATGGCTTAGTGGCGAGAAAGACCAAGGTATATAAATAAAGAGCTGGAGGTGGATATTAAGACTTGACGGTGAAGTTACTGAAACAGTATATGTAATTAGTGAAAACTTTTAAAACAGCGGGATTTGTTCTTAATGGCCTACCCTGCACCTATAGCGTGAGGCAGACACCATCCGTACAGGGAAATACACCAGCATTTTTAAAAGAATTTCAATCTGATATTTGACTCAAATATTAAAAAGAAAGAAGAAACAAACTCTCAATCCAGATTTTGTTGTTACATTTGAACAACTGTTCTCCCTTTCCGAGCGACTGTAAATAGACTGGCAAATTATAGATAATGATGTAGATAATTATATACAAACAATGCGCAATTTGACCAGTCAGACAATAAGAAATCATGGATATTTCCAACCACAATAACCACTTGTCACTCGTGTAATGTTCCCCAGATAAAAAATGTTTAATTAAATTGCTACTTTATGTTTCTAGAAACAGCAGCTCAGTAGTTTATAGAGACAAAGAAAAAATAAAACACTGAGAACACAAGCATGCTTCTCTAAAAACCTGAAACACTAATATACACACTGAAAGAGTTAGTTGGTTAGAACAAAATAAGGGGGGATGGAGGGGGTGAGTTTAAATATGTGGATATAAGCATTTGCAGCCCTTTCTTCGGTGTTTGTTGCAAACTGAAGATAATAGTGCAGATCAGTTGCCTGGGAAAACCCTAACGAACTTCCGGCAAATTTAAGATTTGCTCCGCAAGTACATCTGCAACAGCCCATTCAAGCCCATTTCCATTTTTTTCAAATTGAGGCACCAATCACAACCGTTGAGGCTTTACAAGATGACGATAGCGCAACATGCTTGCTGGTTGAGATTTTTTTTCCATCGCTCTCTATACGTCATCGCCTTCCTCGCTCTGATTGGTTTTAGGTCTATCCAATTGCGCCCAGAGGCATTTGGCGTCCGTTGGCGACGTTCCCTCAGGAAATGGGCTGTGAATGAACCTTTCCCAGACCCACTCCCAGTTACAACCGAGAAGGGTCTGGTCTCAACCATGCTAGCAGATTAGGGGAATGCATCAGATTCACAGGTCAGAAGTTATGGGACGAAGGAAGAGAAAACCTAAACTCAGATGCCATACTTCTCGAAGCCTTTTTACACTGTTATTGTCTTAACGTATGGACAAATAGACTGAGCAGCAGCCTTAGCTTTTCCCCACAAACATCAAAACAAAGTAATGTGACCCAAGAACAGGTCTTGAGTTTTTTCAGAGAACAATGACATGCTGCATAGGAAGTGGTGTTGTTTAAGTCTCTGTCAACAGCAGCTTCAGTTTCTTCAGAATAAACGTAGAAAAACATCAGAAGCTCAAATCTGCCGCGGAGACAAATAAAAGACTACTGTCTGTGCACATGGAACCAGGACCAAATATCTTTAGAAATACATGAAACCCCATTAACGCCATAACAATGTTTAGTGGTCTCTATATAATAATCCAAACTACGCCTCATATCCAACAACAATAACACCAGTGTGATTCCTGTACTTAACCAGCCAACATTATGGACATCCACTCAAGACCTCTGCTGTAATGGTTAGCACAAACACTGAACCGTGAACGTTTAGTCTCACAACCCCAAACCTCATTAAACAAGCTTTAAACTTTAAACATTTTAAATACATAAAAAACTAAAATACTTCATGAAATTGAAATAAAATAAAACATGTTCATAAAATAACACTGAATTCAAGATCAGTGGCCTGCTGTTTACAAAACTGCAACTAAACCTAATCAGATTATTTGAACAATGATGAAATACCACCTTTAAAACACATTATAACTTTCCCACACAACTATGACGATTTAATTTAATTAGCAATAATTTATCCAACTTTTTCCAGTATTAACAAAACATTACTGTTGAGTGTTTTTCAAGCAGAGCAATGATTTTCCTTATGTATTTTGTTTGTATGCCCAGGGGCCAAACTCACCAAGGGGCCCCATAATGGAGCTCATGAGATCACAAACTATCTACCTCTTTTGCAATGCATTTAATTATAGAGTTTTTTTTTTTTTTACTGATATAAAACTTACTGTTGGCAGAAAGACAGAGTGCATATAAATATATTTATTATCATGTAGTGACTTCCATGTGGCATTGTGGTGTCCCTACAGTGTCGCCTGTCTTGTACCCCTTGACGGGGCCCCCTGAGTGAACAGATTATTCTTTTAAAAAGCTTTATTTTATAATTAAATTAGTTTGTCATATATTAATCAGTTAAATAAATTGCAAAATACATTTTAAGTGCTGGAAGTTTTTTTAGGAATATTTGATTCCACTGTGCTACAGTCTAGAAGTCTGCAAAAATAAAAAGTAAACAAAAATCTGGTGCACAGATGCGTTACGGCCCGAGAAGATTTTTTTTTGCAAAACTTATTGTGTGTTCTTTGATTTTCCAATAGGAAACAGTTTGAGGTTGACTGAAAAATTAATTATCTTACTGTAGAGTTGAACTAGACGCCTTTGAGAAACAATGAGCCTGCAGACTGTTCGCCCTACAAATTTGACTCTAGTCAACTTATAATCAAGTCATGTAGTTCAAAGAAAAATCTTATTATTATGTCATGTTTACCATTTGTATGTCATGATAGTACAACAAAAGAATGCTCTAAACAGCAAAACACAGCCCTAATGTAAGCTTCATGCGTCTATTATGCAAAATGTACTAAATAAAGTGACCTTGACTAAATACCCAAATCAGTTTGAGCACACATCTTTGTTTTATTACTTATATACTATAAATGTTGTACAAAAGACACAATGAATGAGTTGGAACGTTTAAGACTAAAAATAGGCTCTACTGCCTTCTTTAGTAGCTAGAATATACTCTCTATTGCATTAGAAAACATGGTGGTATTAGCAGTTTTCCTTTGTGGCAGCCAGAGCCTCATTTGACCGTCCAGTTTTGTTTCTGTGCCACAATTATAAATACACACTCAGGACAATCTGCCTCTGTTACTCAGAGTCTCACCAGTGTGCTTTGATATTCACGGATTTTTGCTTACTGGTAAAACTAACATAAACTCTATCTATAACACTATCCTCGACAGACTTCAGAGTTGAAAGAGTTCTGATGTACAAAATATTTGCATGGTTAATGCTCATTTCTCACAGGAATATTTCATCAGAAAATTTGCTGATGGAGAATTCGACGCATTTTTTAAAATGTAAATTGTGTTTTTGTTCATGTAAAGTTGATGTATCACAATGGGAATGCAAACGCTCAACAACAAAAAAACAAACAAAGGAAAAAAAAAAAAGAGATCACACATTCAGAGCCACAAAAACTTTGTTAACCAGTTAGTTGCAGTGATATACTGTATGTATGTCTGTCTTAATCTGTAGAATGTCCCCTTCTGATAACCTGCCCTTTTAGGTGCCAACCTGGTACTTATCTTTGTCAAAAAGTCAACGATAAAAGGACAGCTTTCATGGTAATCTATTTAAACAAAATGGTGTGTTACAGTGAGAGTCCTCTTTGAGCAAAATGAAATTCCATTATTCTCAACTCTAATCAAATAAAGCATCTGATTCATTCAGTTTTGGACAGTTTTCTGTTCATTTTTTCTTCTTGTGCTTTTTCATCTCTCTTCTACCCCCACCCTATCTGTTCCCCGGCAGCAGAAGGATAATTGATCAATCATGCTAATTGAAGAGTCTGGACAGCTATCCCACCATAGCAGATGTGCCAATTTGCATTCATTAAGATAGAAATGAGTCTTAATCACTGCTCAGCCTTTGATTGACAACATAAACATCCCCTGTCTGAAACTCCTGGTGCCCATTCAGCCCAAAGAACTGTAAGGGATTCATTTCATAACTCCAAAATAAAATGTTTTCCTATATTAGTTGTGAATAAAAAAAAAACTAAATCACAGAATATGGCACATGATGATAAATTGAACCCTTAGTTGTGATGATTGCTTTAGTCACTGTAAAAGGCAGCAAAAGGCCGTCGTGAAATTCAAACAGAAAATACATTCAGATGAAAACACAGGGCTTGACATTCCGTAATGGTCAAAGTTTACATTTCTTATTGAATGATTAATACGGCTCCATTATGACAGCTGAAAGAGATCATGAGATAAAACCGAATGGGAATTACCTGATCATTTTATTTTCATTTCCCCTCACTGTAGTAGTCTTGTGGGGGAAAGGCATTCTTCATAAGTAGAAAGAAAATTATCTGTTTTTCCCAAGCAACAACAACAATGGCCACCCTCTTTATTATGAGGAAGATAAGCAGAATTTCCCTATGAATGAATGTGGGTTGCTTACTCTCACAAATCATCAGGGTAAAAGACGTTTCAAAAAAAGTGCAGTGTAAAAGTCAAGTTTTGCATATGATGCAGCCCATTTGTTTACAATTATGAGGCATTGGTATTTCACAAAAATTGCATTTTCAAATTAGGTTAAAGCGTATTCACAGCCGTGATTGTATAAGATTACAATTAGGTGTTGATTTAATGACGGCAAACCTTATTAATCCTAATCTATACCGTATACCTTAATTGTGTTGAATTGCTCAATGAGAGAACAGATAATTCAAATGATGTGTGTGAAGTTACCATCTGATATCAAGGTTTCTCTTGCATACACAGTGATCTTTCTGTTTGCTGGAGAATGGTGTGAGATTATAGTGGAGCATGAGCAAAATCTTATTAGCTCCACTAGTGGAGAGGGAAGGAGGAGTAAATATTATTAGATCAATCTAATGACTAACGACAGCATTTGGATTTGTGGCATAAACAGAATTCAATAAGAAACACAATAGGAACAACACCCTAAAACCTTAAGTCATGAATACTCACAACAACACAACCATATCAAATACCCCATAAATTCCAAAGAGAAATTACTGTATGTTGATGAGCATGAGACAGGAGTGTGTTACTTATCTGCATTACAAAAGAATAAAGATAGGGCAAATGTGACCCACAAAAGACCACATTTTTACCCAGTTTACCTTCAGTATAAAGGTACGCAGCAGGCAAGTCATAGTGAGCACTGTAACTCTTTACTATATGATTCTTTTACTTAGGAAATAGGGACATCTAACAAAAGCTCAAACAATGAAATTCCACCTTAACATGGGTTAGAAATGTCTAAAAAGTGACACAGCTGAATGCATAAACAGAGAGATTTCATATGACAGTTCACCTGTCGCCTGAAGTGTTGGCCGACAAAGTCAGGTTAAGCGCATCAACACACGCAGACGCAAACAAACACACACACCAACACACACTCTGAGCCTACTGCTGTGCTTTGGACTACGAGCCAATTTTTAAGACAAAGTCCATAGCCCTCCACTGGGTTATCAAACTGTGGCCCAGGCATGCATCCATCTGTGGAAAACATGGAGACTGTTCTCCAACACTGCACAGCTCAGCCTTTATCTACAGATGGTACTACTGAGCAGGAATGTGACCTTTGATTTAGTTTCTCACATGGAACAAGCTTTACAATGAAAAGCGGGAGAGGGTTTTTCTGGCCTCCCAAACTGGACAAATGAGCACATGATTGTTTGCATGGCAAAGATTGGTTTAACACAATTTAAAAATTGAGATAAGTGTCCAGTCTAAGTGTCCTCATGTGAGGCCCATTTCACTAGATAAATGGGGGAGGGGTGGATTCTCCCCATCGATACAACAACAACAACAGCAGCATCAGCCAAAAGGCTGAAAAAAGATTTCGCAGAAAGAGGCCGTGAGGAAAACAGTTCAGATTAGAGATTTCTCGTAAAGTGCTAATATTATGCTTTTTGGCTTTTTCCCTTTCCTTTATCGTGTTATATACTGTACCATTTTTGTGCATGTTATAGGTTTACAAAGTGACAAAGCTCAAAGTCCAACCCAAAGGGAATGACCATCTACCAGAGAACAGCTTTACTGTAGTCCAGCCTTAACTTCCGTGACAAACGTGTGTCACTTTGTAACACACGTTATAATGCTCGCCTTGATGCTAGCATGGCACTCCCTCGTACTCTGCTTCAGACTGGCTAGTAGTCCTTACCTGGCTACTGCGCATGTGCAACTCCCAACAAAGATGAAACAGAAGTAAGATGCCTAACTCTGTTGCTAAAATGGAGGCCTCAACACACAGGGTGAAAAGAGGAGCTGCTGCAATGTGATGTGCAACAAAAACATCATGTTTTTTGAAAATTAAACCATGTAAACCTATTTTAGTACAACCACTAAATACAATTACGAACCTAAAATTGAGCATAATATGAGCACTTTAAAATTTGATCAAATCATAGATTTCCTAGATTATCAACCACTTTAGACACCGGTTCTTGGGCCAAGTGAATAGTGGGGTTGTGTGGTGATGTTGTTTAGTAGACTGGGTTGGTTACTTCTGCTCTGCTTCCTTACTTCTGAACCTTGACTACGTAGCTAGCAGGCAGAGGGATATTTGTGCATATCTGCAAAGATGCTGGCCGAGTGAGCGGGGACAACAGTGGCTTGTTTTTGCCTTTTGTGCAGCGGGGCAGCTTTCTTGAGAGTAGCCAGAAGGGCTAAGTGGGAAATCAGCGTGAGACTACTGGTGCTACATTGTGCATAATGTACTGTACATTCCAATTACGCCATGCTGTCAACATAAACATACACTGGTGGACCACAGATATATGTGATTTGTGTGATATAGGGTAATGACCCAACTGATAGTCAGTGAAGAGCCCTATACGGATTCCAAGAATAAGATGTTGTTGCGTTTGCTGGTTAAAAATAAGACAGCTTCCAGAGTCACGGCAAAAACAAATTTGTGGTCACTGTTATGTAAGTAAGGAATGTGTCCATGCATTTTTTATGCAGGTGAGTCCCTGCTCTGCTCTGAGGGCCCCTGATGGAGGAGTGACTGCATAAGTCTACTGGATGCCAGAGCACTCTTCTGCAGCTCTGCCAAGCAGGTAATTCACAAGCAGCAGCAGCATGAATAAAAGATAATGGGCCACAGCTGACTCCTTTATGCTGCAAGTAATTTCACTAATTCCTCCAAGTGAAAGTCTTATCCAAAAGCTAGGATTCTCACCCATTCTAAACCCTTAACGTCTTTTAATTGGGCATCAGTAACAAAAATGCTGTATGTTTTAGTGGGCAGGTGGCAGTAAAAAACACACCATTGCGATGCAGCAGTCTGCATTGTCTAAAAAAGTATCTTACTTAAAGAAGTTAATTTAAGGGTACTTAAAATAAGAGCAATAAAAATAAAAAAAATACACTACTGTGTATTTTAGCGGTATCAGGATTTTATCAATAGGCATTAACATACATTGTATATGCTTTCATTTAGTCAGAATGAAGACACCAGCCTCTTGAAGCAGATCTTGAATAAGCTGAGAAACCACACATGTGCCAATGAAAGATGTTTGGAACAGATGTATCCCTAATCGTTCTCATTTACTTTGGCATTTTCACTTTTGGCTGACAGTTCTGTATGCTGGCATAACAAGTGGCTTACTCTTCCGCTAGTCGCCGGTCATGCAGGAGCTGCCAGGAAACTCAAGTGCTTGTTGAGTTTTATAGTGCAGTATGGAATGTACTAAACACCGTAGTTTCACTACAGCAATAGCCAAGCTGATGGTCTGTGATGAGGAGTAGCAAGAGAACTGAGCCCTACAGGTACAATATCTATGGGAAACAGAGTCAGGAATGGTGGCCAGCAGCTACTGTGTGCCTGCATGTGCAGAGATAGGTTTTCCAAGTCAGTTGATGCGCACAAGAAAAGCTGAACTTATCAGAGACTGCAGACCTCCTGTGCCCTATCTGAATGGTGACTGAAAGGAAACTGTTACTTCTTTCTTACACTTGTTTGACTGTTTGTACAAAAACAGTACCCTTGGCGCATTTACAGAGCTTTTTAGCCTACAGTCACAGCATCAATTTATTTTACAGTCTGAATCCAATACTAAATTAATGAATTTAGCCTAAATCTGATCAATCTATCTCAACATTAGTTGGATATAACAAATCATAAAGAACAGAAAATAGGAAAAGGTAGCATTTGAAATAAGTTTTTTTCCCCCACAAAATAGGAAAGCAACGCTCACTCACCTCTACAATGTCAGAGTTGGTTCTGCTCTCATGGGGCTCGTTGTACTCTGTGTATTTCAGCAACACTTTGTCCATGTCTGTGCTGGCATACTGGAACAGTTTGTTAGAGCTGTTGAAAATGATGAGGGCTATCTCACAGTCACATAGTACGCTCAGCTCATAGGCCTTTTTCATCAGGCCAAACTTCCTCTTTGTGAAGGTAACCTACGGAGTAACACAGAAAACAAAACCATCAAATTACAGAGAAAAATGGTTTCTCTCAATTAAAAAGGAGATCAAGCGTCAAGTGGACAAAACAGAAATTTTAACAACTACACGCAATTTGCACAAGAGTAAATGTTAATTCAAGATTCTAAATTATGTAACAGAAGGCAGTAGTTTATTCCTCCAACCCTTGTTTATTGGACAATTGTCCGTGGTGAAAGAAGTATTATTTTACTTAACTTAAAGTAGCAAAACCACAGAGAAAAAGTACTCTATTACAAGAAAAGTCTTGCATTCGAATTAATAAAGCAGAAAAATACAATACTTTACTCTGAAATGTAAATAGTAGAAGTGAAAAGTAGAATAAAATGGAAAATACTCCAATTACAGGTAGGCCTACCTAGAAATTGTGCAAAACTACAGTAATGCAGTAAATGTATATGTACTTTGTGGTGGCAACTTGCAGTAATACTATGGGATGCTTTAAGCAAATCATGTTTTTCAAATTAGTATGAAATCTCTAAGCAAAATGTTCTGCTACGTTTTAACAGTTATGCGCTGTAGGCTAAGACAGGGAAATAACAGTGTTAACAGTCTCATTATATTACAACAATGTTACTGTAACCAAGGTGACAGATAACAAGATCATTCCTCCTTTAGGAATGATTGCAATGACATAGTACATGTCTGAAATGTCTAGTTATCAGGACAGAGGTCAGGGTTAGAGGCACGAGTCACTGAGCTGAGTCAGAGCTTTGGCAACAACAGGGGTCCATACATTACTGTAGCCCCTGACTCCATATACGGAAAGCTATCTCTGTAGTGCAGCATAAGCCTTGTAACATGAGCCCTCAGTTGGGACATTGGGTCATACATCACTCCAATGGTAACGCAACCCTCTCTGCAAAGTGACTTTATGTCCTGTATCTCTGCAGCTCTGTCTCTGTGGTCTCTTCAGACCCACACACACATGTCATTATGTTACACCACCTCTTTATAGTATGCTACAGTCATTTTGCAAGCTAAAAACATCGTTCTCAAAGAGGGAGGCTATAAATGCAGCTGTTTTCTCCTTTGGTTTTGTAATGGTTGTTTGCAGAAAATAGTTTTAAAATGTGTATATTTGAAATCAAGAGAGATGTATGTTTTTTCTTTAGTACATGTGTCTAGTCAAATGTGTTATACAACGTGGCTTGTGAATGTACTCGTGAAAGCTGTGCTTGGAGCCACAGAGGAGTGCATACGTCTGTATTCTCCATCAGTTTCACTGACCTACTAAGAGAGGAGTTGAGCAGATGAGCTGGCTTTGTTCAACTTTAATTGGTCACAGCTTGCAGCTATACCCTCATTTTAACCGATATAAAGCAGTATAATCCTATGTGTTGCACAGTGTCTATGTAACACTCAGGCTGTGGGGTCACTCCAACTGTGATGAATGAATTTCAAATCTTCCACACTACAGGTAATTACATAGGGCCATTATACCCGCTCTAGACATGGCGGAGCCTGTCCTCGTGTCATTTTGTATTCAATGCACTGATGTTAGTCAAGCCCATATGACCAAATTCTGACATGACATTTTTTGAAAGGTTTAAAATACACGCTGCATTAAATGACATGTGTCCTTGCAAATATCAGACACATAAAGCCTTAAAGTGAGTTTGGTGGAACAGAAACAAACCTTGTGAGAACACTGAGAACAACTAAAGTTCTAAGCAGGCAGCTGATACTAGTCTCCTCGGACTTAGTCTGGCTCAACAAATGTACATTGCTGTGATACAGCATGACATCTGGAGCATCTCTTACGCAGAAAGTCCCTCCACTTCTGTGATCTACAGTATTTTGCAAGTGTTTGGTTGCTGCACCGTCACTGACACGGTGCTGTGGAGACAGGTCTGGCAATGGCAGACTCCCTCTGACTAAACAGCAAGGCTTCCCACCCACCCACTCATTTGCCTGCTTGCATATTTGTTTGTTCGCCTAACCAACTGGAAAGCAGGGACCGTCATGTGGGAAAATGATTAACAAATTGTATGCTCTTTAGCAGATGAATGTGGCTGTTAAGCCATGGAGATGTCACCTTTCAACAGGAAGCCCAGGATGAGACGCTGAGCGAGGACTTTGTTCCACCTGGATGCTTAGCAGAGTGCTGAGTGCAGGGCTGCTGACCCAGGCACCGCTTCATTTCCACCTCAGCAGCAGCACCGAGACTTGGTCCTTGCCCCAGCCCCAAACACAGTAACTCTATAAAAGCCAGCTGCTGCTCACACTACCATTAAAGGTGACAATCACATTACTCTTCTTTACTCACACAGTTACCTTTAATAAGAAAATGAGATTTTTGCACTATTTTTCTCATTTTGTTATAGTGTAACCAGCTTAATTTGATAAGTTATGACATGACACAAAACAGCTCTGAGCATAAAAATCAACATACACAAATATAACTTTCATCCACCCACATCTTCTTTGGGGTGACTGGTGAGACAGTGGAAACCCACAGACATCCTTGAGGTCAAGTGGGAGGTTCACTGGCGAAGCTTTCCTATGGTTTACCAAGTCAAAGACACCCACATAGACACTCAATGTGGTTTTAAAAAATTGAGTCGCTCCTATAGTAAGATGTGGTACAAATGTAGTCAGGCTCCCTGAACTAATTCATGTAATTTACAATGAAGAGGATTAGCCTCAGTGTTGTAAAGTTGAGTTGTACCATGTTCGTAGAAATCTAATGTCAGGGCAAAAGAGAAGGGAGGCCAGATTTAAACTTCCAATGAACTGGGGTGATTCCAATTTTCTCTGCTTTTGATAAGGTCATTACAGCAGCTCACACAATAGCAGATAGATCAGTGACTATAGCATTTCATTTAGACTGTGCCAGGCGAAAACACCCTGACCTTTTAAGAAGCTCTCACAAGCTCAAGATGAAGTACTAATTCTGCTCTCAATTTGCACTTTCTGCACTACCAACTTCTCTCCAAGTGCCCCATCATCATTACCAGAATTTGAAGTAATAGAGCTTGGTAATTCAGTTATTTTTATACTTTGGGTACGTGTTTTAGCTAGCAAAGCTCTAAAAAAAGTGTTTTAAGGTGCACTATGAAAATCCAGAAATCATATTGGTCACAATCACAGAGCGCTGCTTTAGAAATTGTCAATATGTAGACAGACATAATAGACAGGGTTCAGTATTCACCCTATATGCCAAAATAAAATTTTGGAGAGGTCACTTAACTGATCATTCACAGGAACTGAAAGAATTACACCAAAGTGGAAATTACAGACACAATTATAGATAAATTAATAAATTAATTTGCCTACTGGAGGAACTAGACTCACTAGCTCTAGTCACTTTTTAAAAGAATAATCACAAATTAATTACAATAACTGGGTTTGCCAAATATAACCATCTATGTGTAAAATTCCTGAAACAAATGCATCTAAATTCTTTAGCACAAGTATATGCGCCTGTCACCCATGCTTCTACTGCTATATTCATTGTATCGTTTTCATCCTCCACAAGACAGACTCTGCAACAGAAAACTGTATAGTATATAACAACATATGCTACAACAAACCTTGACATACACATCCACACAGAGTTGATGTGTCAATCAAAAGGTCTATCAATGTCTGTCCTCAGGCAGGGGTACCAAGATAACAAACATGACATCTGGGACTCAGAGTGCAGCTGTGACTGGGGCATGGCAGGAGATGCCTGGATCACTAACACCTTCAGAGGGGTGACGAGCTAGCAGCCTTATTAGAACCTCATGTCACCTCTGATGGCCCCCATGGCAGACATGAGAGTGGGCTTGAGAGTCAGAGAGGTCTGGCACCAGCTGGCAGAGTGACCCAGGCCCTGTGGCTGCTGCCCTGGCTATGCAGTGCTAGAGTGTGCAGACCTGGGAGACAGGCCAGGGCCACCGCAACTGTCTGCCTGGATCAACTCTCTCTGGGAGAGAGGACTGCCCCAGGATCCCCATGAGGACAACTGAGGGCACAAAGGCCTTGTCTACTGGGTGGGATTGACCTTGAAACCTACAGTAGCCACGACTGATTCTGTTGGAGAGGATGACATGCTAGTTAACTAAACGTAAGTAGGTTTCCAAGAAATATCCTTAATCAATAACCAGAATGATCCTGTTTGAAGACAATTGGCTTTTTTGATTTATTGAAAATTGCAATGATTATAAGAGACAGTGTGGTGTGTTAATAAAATATTAAATAATTGTACATCATCTGTGAACATTTTAGTGATGTATTACATGGTGCAAGCTCAAAAGCAAAAATGCGATTACCATCACCCAACTTTGTGTCTTGCTGCTTCAGCGTAGTTTTATGGAAACTACAAATAATCTTGACAATGATAATGTATGCGCTGGCTTTCCAATTTAACAGTGTTTCTCTGTTCTGTCCATGGTCTATCAACAAGCTCTTTACCTGTCAAAAAAATAATGACGACCGCTCAGAAAAAGAATGGGTGAAGGCTGAAAAATGGGCGGTATGTGCTGTGTTGCTCCAGGAGAGGAAGTGAGAGAGAGAGAGAGAGGAGAGGAGAGAGAGAGAGAGAGAGGAGATGAGAGCGAGAGAGAGAGAAGAGCGCGAGCGTGGCGAGAGAGCGGGTGCTGACAGGATCGGAAGTGCCGAAAGTAAGATCGAAGAGATGAGAGAGCGCGGCAGGCATAAGGCCAGTGCAACCTCCACCAAGCAGCAACCCACCCAGCAGCAAATATAACTTTAATGACTTGGGCAATTACCCCCAGTGAGCCTGCTTAATGGCATCCATAGGACGTCACTAGAACACTGCTCACTACACCAGCCTCTTCCCTACACTAACTTACAAGACTAATGTGTACCTTCCATTCTCCACCATCATCCCCCCTGCAGATCCACGCACACCATGACAGCTGCTGAGAAGAAGGTAAAAGACCCTATAAATGCTCATTGAGTTCCTCAAACCTGTCAAGTCAAAACACAACAGATATTCCTTTTTTTTAGGGCCAAATGTCACTGGTCCATATGATTCCACTTTAAAGGCACTGTAATGTGTGGGTATAATAGAAACAGAGTGAGATGTGAATGTTAGATAATAGTGTATAATAAATGTGAGCATATCTGTCTGTGACTCAAACTGGAATAATTGCTGTGAATACTGTAAATGAGGAGAATCAACCAAGGCGTGCTGGTGTTTATGATGGTTGTTATCTAGCATTCATTTGCAATCAGTGTGTTAGTCTGGCTGATGAGTGCCGCTGTGTTGTAGGGCCATAACATATGCTGGGAATGGCTCAGGCAACTGGCTTTTTACCATCCTACAGTATGCATGACATGACCTCTGCTGCCTTCACATCTCATTCTGTACATCTCTGCAAGGCCACACAGCAGATAGGGATTCACACTTTTGTGTGAACATAAAGCTGCATAAAAGCTGCATTCTACCTTACACATGATGTATGCAACTGTGCAATATGTTATCTATTCTTACTTGTCATTTTTGCACAATACACTTCATTACTCTGAATTATGTCATTTTACTCAAGTAATGACTTGAAGCAAAATATCAGCTACCTTCACTGCCTGTATCAACTCTACACTTACAATTCCTGATAGATTGTGCAATTACAGACCTTCTCAGCCTTTGCCACACTGTGTGTTATAATCTTAAAAGGTTAACAACTCTCTTAAAGCACTTGCAGTGATAATGCAAGGGAGCCCCCGTTGTCCCCACATAACATCCTGTATAGCAATACTATCTAATTAGCCCACTTACGGACCTCTTTCATTTTAATGCTAAGCGTATGGATAGCTAGCAGCAGAGTGGCGTAGATAAAGATTCAAATTGTCTCCCGACAATGGGGACCATATGCTAATGGTTATTCCCCCTTGGTTAGGAGCACGCCCTAGGGAGATGGCAGTGTGTGCTTCATTGCCCACGGAAAAAAAGAGAGAAAAAGATACAAATGCATACATCACTTCATAGAAAAGCTTTATTTTTGCACCAAGACCTATTGTCACAGCAGATTCTCTGCTGAGCCAGCTAGAAATGACTAAATGCAAACGGAAATGCCTGTGTTCTGCTGATAAACTTTCTTACAAATTATACAGTGAGACATTTAAAATCTGAAGCAAACACTCGACTTTGGGAGACACATTAATAATAACCAACGTCTCTCTCTGCAGTTCCACTTTTCTGTGAAACAATACAGCTGAATGTCTTCCCTCACTCCCTTCGTACATGCATTGTGGAGAAAGGATTGTCAGACGAGTTCACTTGCTCACCTAGCGAACACTTGACAACCTGTTTTCATGTAATTTTCTCTGTTCCTTTTTTACCCGATGTCCCAGGTCATTGTATATGGTGTAGATACCAGCAGCAAGCCAAATGTGATTACTCTCCTGCTCGGATCCAACACAGAGCCAGGTGTTGTACTGATAATTGGCCCATGGTGTAGATTTTTGTTTTGCACTTTGGCTGAACTGCTTGCCTCAGAGTAACAGACAAAGACAGGGTCAGAGTACCGATTGGCTGGTACCGTATCATGTTAATACCACACACAAGAGGATGCACCACTGTAGCTGTTGTTCCACCTGTAAAGGAATGTAAATTATATTTGGAGGGAGCATTAACAAGCTGCATTCTATTTGACTATGGGAAACCTACACATCTTTGTTAATAGGCGTAATTCATCAAAAACTGTGCTCACGCTCCTTCAACTTAGCTCTGTAAATCAAAGAGCGTGGCTAAAAAAGAAATGGACCCAGCCTTCCTGCTATAGATATCCAAGCCTGTCATTCTTCTTTCAAAACAGACCTAGGCTGTTTTGTACAGTGTTTTGCTGTTTAGGAGTTTATATTTAACATGAGCAGACAGAGTGAATTCCAGCTCTCTGCCTTTCTGCGGCTAGCTGAGACCAGTGTAGCCGAGGCAGAGAAGGGTGCTGTGTGTCCTGCTGACCCACCCTGCAAATGAGAGGGTGCTGTGGTGCAGTGGCTGCTCCTAATTACTACCAAACAGCTGCAAACACATAGGGCTACAGCAAAGGGGCCCAGCCATACTGCCAGGCCAGGGGACAAGCCCTACAGTGTGGGGAGGCCACAGGCGGCTCGCTGTGCTCCTTGCTACCCTCAGTTCACTCCCACGCCATGAGGCCCCCGCTTCAGCCCAGTGCTCCTGCTGCCTCATCAACTTCTCTGGCTGAAATTGCAGGGTGGCAGGGGATTCATGTCTGTAAATACGGCCGCACTGACAAAGAAATGTCATGGTCCCTGTTCAGCTGGCCGGGACTTTAGGGAGGGAGGTATGTCTGTTTAGATCCATGTACACTATGACAGCTGCTGAACTCTTGTCCAAGGCAGGAAGGAAAATAGACAAAGACTGTAACCTTCAAACAGGTACAGAACTGATTGTCTTCTGAGACACAAAGAAAGGATGCAGTAGCAGTTAACTTGATTATAATATTTACTTCATTGTACAGAAACTGTATTTGAACCTCTAAATAAGTGCTCCAGATAGATAGTCATTTCGACACTCACCTGCCTGTTCCTCTCATCCATGATCCTGGTGATCTGTATCTTCTTCCGCCCCATGGCTGCGTTGTTCCAGTCTCTCTGACACCTCAACAATATCAGAAAAACAACACGATTTCTTCCTGCACTCTCCTAGCACATTGTGCAACAGTCTCTCTTCTTGTCTTTCTTCTGTCTTCGCAATGCGTTCTTTGACAGACCACACCACAATCTGCAAGAGGACAGAAAGAAAAAGAAAGAGAAAGAGAAGGGAGGAGGGAAGAAAGTTAACTTGACACTCAACAATGTCTCCTTAAGCACTTCAAAGCACCGGAGGGCTCTGCTTTCTGTTCTCAAGCACATTCAGAAAGTATGAGACCCACATGGTGTCCCCTTGTCTTCTCTGCTGTTGCACTTGAACCACAGCTGAAGTCACTGAAAGACGGCTTCACACTTACAGGGCAGCAGCGATACAAGACTCACTTGTAAATTGTATACACTTGTTGAAGGCATACGTTCAGACATAAAAATACTTTCACCACTGGTTGGAACCAGTAATGAAAAGTAACTTGATAATTCTAAAGGCTATGTTAGAGGCTAATATTTTAAAGGTATAGTTTGACATTTTAGGAAATACTCTTATTTGCTTTCTGGAGAGTTAGCTGAGAAGATTATACCACTTTTATTTGTTAGTTAAATGCGAGTCTACAGAAAGCATCAGGTTAGCTTAGCTTAGCATAAAGAGTGGTAAAAAGGGAAAACAGCAAGCCTGGCTCTCTCCAACAGTAACACAATATGTGTCTAGACTCTGTGCTAAGCTAACTGACTCCTGGCTGTACTTTCATTTTCACTGTACTGACATGTTTAGCTTCAACTTCTGAAACTAGATTGTGGAGGTGTGGGGAGAGAAAGAGTGTGGGAAGGAGGTGGTGACTCAGGTGAGCAGGCAGGGAGGGACTGATTATCACACCTGTAGCGAGTTGTCTAATCATGCTCTCCCTTTTAAAAGCAGTAGTGAGCCAGAGCAGGGGGGATGTGAAGATGCTGTCACTAAGAGAAAAAGGACTGTTATGGTTAGAGCGACTGAACAGGGGAAGTTTGGACATTTGCAACTGAGAGCCTTGGGCCAGGTGGGAGTGAATGAACTGTGTGAGATCTGTCTGACACAATACGCTCCGTCTATGTAAAGTCGGCAAAATAAAGAGCTGTGTAAAACATTCCTTCCCAAATGTGTGATGTATCTATGTAGCAGAGCTGCTACATAGATTCATTCTATGTCTATTTAAAAAAAAAAAGCTATGTTCCCCTTAATATAAATAGTTTGACTATTCCCCTGCCTGCAGAAACAGATCAGCCACATTTCCTTGCTTTTCCTCAGCTGACCCATTCTCATCCCGTCCCAGCTTTGCTCTTAAGATGATTAAGAGAGCACCCAGTCTGGCGTTGACAGTAGTTAAAATCTCCTGGGCTGGAGGAGAAGCCATGGAGGTGAGGAGGGTGGGGGGTGTATTCCCACATGAGCTTGTAACCTGGCCAGTGGTTCAGATTCTACTGTTTGCCAGGGGACATCCAACTCTGTCCTGTCTCTGCTTCTCTGCAAGAAGAGATATAGCCCTCTCCCTGGAGGCAGATCCATCACTTACACCCAGCAAATAGAAAATGTCTAAACAACTACATTTCCCCTATGAGTACAAATGTAGAAAGGTTAACAACTTAGGCCATTAGATGCAGTCAGCAGTTGTGAGGCGAGAAAGCCAGGGGCCGAATTGGCAGTGAAAATGAAAATGACCGGTTCCAGTGGCACACAGTCATTATAGGTTACAGATGGACTGGCATTATGGTGTCTGGCTGTCTGAATCGGGGCTCCACTGTAGGCAAACCTGACTGAGATCACCTCGCTAACTACCCACGCATGGCTGTCTGAGACAGGAAAGTAACCGCCTGAACGATCACGAAGAATTTCCCCAAACCACATCACAACAGACCAGGGAGAATGACGATGTTCATTCACCATTTCAAACACACACTGACAGAATGGTGTTCGAAGAAAAGGAGGATTGGGGGTGTTCAACTCTCCCAAAGACATACCTGAGCCACCCGAAAGCAACAGTAATTCAAGTTGCAAGAAGTGATTTCATTAAATTTAATTGTGTTTGTTTAATATTAAAACCCTCAGTGAATGTACCAGAATGGGATGCATGCTGGTGAATTACTAACTGTATTCAAGAAGTTATTATAATGTACAGTACAGTATGTGATCTGTGTTGATTGAGAGGGTTTGCACTGCTTGCTTTCAGTGGTCCTAAATAAAGTTGTATTTGTTGCCTTTGAATTTGAATGTATTGGCTTACAGTATTCTACAGTTTCCGTGAACCTTTTTGTGAACTTGTGTTGGTTTAGAGGAACTTATCTGAGGAGGACTAATCTGTAATCATCTGTTGAGGCTGGTCTGAATTAACCACAGCAAATTCTGTTTGCAAGTGTGTTCATCAATGTAACCTGAGTTCTCTCACATGCACACATAGCCTACACACATCCTTTTCTCTCTCTTTATGCAGAGGAGCAGGCCATTTCAAGTCTGGAGGAATAATAGACTGTGTCATGACATTTCTTACACAGATACAATATGACAAGCGGGCAGGTGTGCCACGCTCACAACTTAATGTGTCCACATTCATCAAAAGTTAGTCGCTAACAAAACAACAAAATAATGCAGTGTTTATCATATCATTCATATTAGGTCAAATAACGCAATAAAAAAAATTAAAAAAACTTTAGCTGGCACTACTTCCGAGATAGACATTTCAGAACATGCTCAGATTACAAAGGAGGACAATGCCTGTACTGTAGCAGAGAACATGTTTGTGCGTGATATTGACTTTCTGGTGACTTTTCTGGTGTTTGGAGGGGACAGAGTATCTGCTTATGGCTCAAATCATGTGCCCTCTGTGTGTGTGTGTGTGTGTGTGTGTGTGTGTGTGTGTGTGTGTGTGTGTGTGTCTGTCTGTGCGTGCGTGCGTGCGTGCGTGTGTGTGTTTGTGTGTTTGTGTGAATAGATAAACATAAAAAGAGAAAAGGCAAACTGAGCCTGGAAGCAGAGACAGGACAACACAAGACTATTGAGACACAGCCACGTGATTGATACTTGATTGATACAAAACAGACACATGATTGAAACCTTTGTTCTTTCTCAAATATGTGCTTATTCATATGTAATTACGTCCACCAACTAATCAAAGTATTCTCATAAGCGTAGAATCTGCCATTCAGAATCATTTAGAATACATACAAGCAACTTGCTTGTATGTATTCTGCATAGACAGTAAAATAAGGCACACAGCCACGCCGTAGACTTCCAATGACCAGTGAAGTCTATTAGAAGCACTTTTCCATCAATGGCTGAGCGTTACTGTGCAACTGCAGACTGAGCTTCAAGGCGTAGATGTGAGAGAAACCTGTCTGAAAGTTGTAAGTCTTCTGGTAGCTGTGCAAAGAGAAATCTCAATCAGTCCGAATCTTGCAGAGACAGAAAGTATATGTTAGGAGATAACATAGGCACAGGCTTCAACACAGGCTTAAATAGCTAATGTAAGTCGAAACTGCCTCCAAGCTTCTTGTGCCTGTGCGGTAATTCCTCTACTACACGACAGAAAGTTGCATGGTTATGACACAATTGTTAGCCTATTTTTACAGAAACGCCTGCTATGGAGCCATAACGTGAGATACAAGGTAATTAAGCCTTTTATTCATTGTTGTGTTTCTTCAGAAATAAACAATGGACAAATAGAGTCTTTAAATGCTTTAGATGTAAAGATATTCACTGGCAAAGTGATGCCAAAATGAATGGAAGTCAATGGAATGCTAACGGTGGGTAAAGGCAAAATGGCTCCTTAGGAGGTATGCTTTGTGGAGAGTCACTTACCCCCTTGATATTCTGCCATGTTGCACCTCCATCTTGAAAATACATTAGCCAAAGAGGAACACACCTCCACGTTTCACACTTTTACACTCATTGGCACCGTGAAGAATGCCGAGGGGAGATTACTTGATTGCTCGATCTGCCGACAGATGTTAAGGCCTGTTGAAGCTGAGGAGCTCACTGATACTATACTAACATTAACTTGCATTTGTTTGAGAACCTGATAGCTGACGTTAGCAATGAAATGTTACCAAAATAACAAAAACAAAAAACTATTATTACACTGGAAGGAACACTCACGGAGGAAGTCGTCCTTGGAATAATACGCCCACCGTAGAAATGGGAGGGACTAAAAAGTAATATTCAGTTGGTTGTAATATACAATTTCCCTGCTATATGGGAGAAATTCTTACACAATGTGGCTTCAAAGTCGTCCAAAAAAGTTCAATGTAGCTTTCCACTATTACATCAAACAATATATGAAGGCAGTGGCCGGCCATTTCTGTGAAATCAGAAGAAACTTACATGGTTAGCTAACGTAAGAAATGTTGGGAACGTTAATTATAATGATTTATAAATGATTTACTCCATATAGTTTTTGTAACACATTATGGACGTTGTCTGGCTTTTTTGAGCTTATTATTATCAAACCTTCAGAAACTGGAGTTAAAAAACAGTAATGGACTACGTTGTCTAACAGGTGCAGCGCCATGTAATTATACTAAGGGGAGCCTTTTCTATGAGGACAGCGAGTGCAGCATCAGAGCACCACCTGAGCATGCCTGCTCACAGCAGCTTACAGCCATTTATAAGGTCTCTATTTATTCACAACACCAGTAATCCTATAGCACAAACTGTGTGCGTGTTTGTGTTACATATACAGTACTAGAAAAAAACTTGATGGTCTGTCTTTTGGGCAGAAATTTGTACATGCCTAGTTTGTACACACGTACAAACAGCATCTCGTCATATAGTCTTTTAAAAGACCTTGATGTAATACACCTGGTCCACTTTCATATAAACCAGTCCAGCACTTCTGAAAGTTGCTTACCAAACATTTGTAACACATAAATCAATGTGCAGAGAATACGTCGCCATAGGAACAACCATATCAGCTAGACAGAAAGTCAATATGACATGTCGAACAGAACGAGTCCATGCCTCACTCTACCTTCTGTTAAATACACATGCACGCTGTATCTTTGAAAGTTACTATTACAATCGTTTCTAAACAGAGCCAATTTGATCCTCCATGACCAGGTGTGAGACTTGTCGAATGACAGGTGGGCCATTCTGCCTCCTCCTCCCTTAAGACGGACCATGGAGACACTGGGAGGCTTGGTGACAGGCCTGGCCCTTTCACAATCAATAAAACATGCTCAATTCCCAGTGTAATTATACTGGATCCAGCACATCCTCCTCCCTCCCCGCTTGTAAGCCTGTGTTCACTCCACACAAAGTTGAGGCATTACTCCCTTAACTGTTGTCCTATATAAAATGTACCATAAAATTACATAGTAGATTCATGTTGCAGATTTTGCTGATCGAACAAAAAAATGAGGCCAGTGTTATTTTGTACGTGTATATTATTCTATCAGCCACACCACTATAATCCTTTCCGCTCTACATCTCAAATAAAGTTTATTCAATAGATTTATCCTATCTCACTTGCGTTTAAGAAGCCCCCACTATGCGCTGCAGGCATGCCTCCACTTCTTTAAAGGTGATGGACAGCCGCCAAAGTCTTGAGCATAGCCGTGACAGTTGTGCTTCCTGTGCAAGGCAGCATAAGCCTCAGTATCCTACCACAGGCCGTGGGCAGACAAGACTCAACTTCCTGCCCCTCCACTTCCTGTTATTCAGGACCCTTCTACATGCCCTCCGCGGGGGAGTCAGAGGGAGCCGGTAGGAGATGGAAAGGAGAAAGAAAGGGAGGGACCTCTTTCTGATCTTTCCCCTTATTACCATCCTGACTTGTCTGAGACTAAACAACAACAGAGGCTCATCTCCTGTTGCTTCACTCTGTGTGCTTATTATGTTTACTGGAAGGATCATTATGCAGGCTGGACGATGTGCACACACTGCTCCCAGCTCTCGGCCACTCACTTTACAATTAGCAGGCAGAGACCTTTCCTTGTTATTCAAGCACTCAACCGGTTGCATAAGACTGAATCACAGCTCCACCAATACTAGTAAATATACATTGAAACAACATGATTATGACAGAACTACATTTCTGATAGGATGCAACAGCCTCACGCAGAAATCTGATGTGCAAATTGGGATTCTGTGAAATAATCCATGACAACGTTCTTAAGTGTATCAAACCCCCAAAGTGTCAACACTGTGGCTCGGTTGTGCTTAGCTTCTGGCAGACTGGAGACATAAAGCGAAGCAGCCTAAATCCACAGTTTTACAGATTTGTTTCAATGGAGCTTTGACACCAGTGCAGTAGGAAATGAACATCCACCTCTTTGTTCTCGCTTTCATCAGGAGGTGCTGTACCTGTAAATGGGACTGTTGGCCTGAGGGGAGTGGAGGCAAGCCAGCCCTCTCACGCTCTCCCTTTTGTGAGAGCGCGCTTATCTCCCTTTCCAGCAGTGAAAGGCAGGATTGTGGCCCCAGCAGCATCACTAGTGTTAATGTCTCCTGATGCTAATCTGACACACGGCTGATCCCTCAACAACCACTTTCTCCATCCCTTCTTTTCATCCCTCCCCCTCCTTTCTTTCTTGCGTTTTCTTTTCTTCAATTTCTTGCTTTCCTTTTTCTTTCTCTCTTTCTTTGAACTCATGTTATACATTCCCTCACCTCAGTTTCCAAGGCAACTAATGAGATATAATTAATAAGAGCTATCGCAAGGGCATGTGAATGAAAAAGTGAAAAAGGAGGCTTTGAGAAATGTAGAAAGAGAGGTGGGGCAGTCTGCAAAACATGGACCTTCTGCAGCCCTTCCCCTTTCTCTGTAAAGCAAGGCTTGGGGTGACTTTTCTCGTACCGGAGAATGATTTAAATAATATTTAACGGAAAGGGTTAAATGATTATGATATACCTTGAAGATGTTGAAAGAAAATCAAACATACACATGGTTCGCACAATATAAAATCTGCAAGCCAAACTGTTGACATTGTAAAATCAAGACTGGCAAATGTTTCAATGATTGCTTACAGATTTAAATACATGTAAGAAGGTTGTCAGGGATTTTTCTTATCTTATTTCATTAAGCAAAATGTTTCTTTTGAATATAAAATCAGTCCAAACCTAAACTCAATCAAGTAAGATATAAAAATGCACTGTTCAAAAGGAGACAGTGACCTGCAGAGTAGGGACAGTCAAAATGACAGCAGTGAGAGCCTGCACTGAAATGGCGCTAAGCAGACAGCGAGTGGTTAATCTGCCCTGATGACTGGTAGCTGAGTCCAACTCTCCAATGACCCAGCTGTAATCCCACGTTGGATCGATGCAAGTTCAAACAACTCTCCATGCTGCTAGCACCTTGCTTGGGATGGGGGATGGTGCTGTAAGACAGGGACCAGGAGACGGGAAGCTACTTATCACCTCCAAAATGACATCAAAAGGAAAGAAAACCCCACAGGATGAAACTGCTCTCACTGAGAAAATGTTTCACTTTGGGCCACGTTACACAGCCAACTGAATGGAAAATTATGTCACTCTTCAAATAAATACTGGACATGTATCCAATCTAAAAAATCAGAATGACAATGAGTGGATATAACAACCAATAACCAAAGGACATCATGTGCTGACAGCATTACCAGACAGACATTCTCCATCTCACTCTCACAGTACTGTCAGGAGGACTATGCAAGGTGACTTTGACTAAGTGCCTTGGGGTTTCATATGAAAACGCCTTTGACATTACATTAATTTCATGTCTCTTTTTTAACTGACTTAGTGCCACAGAGCCCTGGATACCAAGGAAAAAAAATGAAACAGACATTTTTGCTTCAGTTTCGAGGCGCAGGCAGCTTGGATCCAGAGGTCAGGAAGACAACAGTGACATATAGGTGACATGATCAGCTACCAACTTTTTCCTTACTTTAAGAGTCGTTAAACAGAGGGAGGAGGAATTCGCTCAACGGAGCAGGATAAACGTTAGAAACTTTCCACTGCGCTTCATGTGTGTGTTTGGGTTTGATAGCAGGTGTGTGTATGAAAAAGAGACAGAAAGAAAACAGGAGAGGAAGGGAGGGAGAGTCAGACAGAGTGGGAGAGTGAGGACAGTATGACTGTGTTAACTATGTGGAAAGATGTAAGGGAAACAAGACTAAAAGAAGCAACCCGCGCCCATCCCATCCCACCTCAGTGGAAGTGTGCGGTAGCGGCGTTGTAACATAATTACTGCTGGGACACTTCTATTCCCAATGATCCATTTGCGTCAGTCAGGTTCTCGAGCCCAGCCAATGAATGGATTCTCAGTTTCTCAAGGATAAAGAGATGACCCTCTCCTAACAGTTATATCCATTTCATGTAGAAAAGCTACTCTCCTCCTCAACATAAATCCCTTGTTGCATATTTGAGTGAAACTTTTACAAACAAAGAAAATGATGATAACTTCCTTGATGCAAGAGTAGGATGAGGAATTATGTCTCGTTAAAAATGAATGCGCTTGACACCTGAGAAATCATAGACGTTACGGTCCAGTTGCTATAGTGTCCTACTAGCCCTGGTTTATGCGTCTAGTATTACCGTTACGTTGGAGTCACAGAGCTAAGCCTCAGACTTTCCGAACGATAATTACACAGCCATCTTTGAAAAACTTAAAGGTTTTTCAACAATTAACAATTAACAACACCAATCTTCTAACCATCGAGATGACCCAACTTAAAAAATAGTGTTTAACCTGTTTCATCTTTTTTTTCTAATCCAAATAAAGATGGTAGTTAGAAATTACATATTTACTCGCTTTCATGTCAAATGTCGCATTTATATTTTGCTTGTATTTTACAAAAAGAGCAAAGACGTGTGTCATTTCCGGTTTCCTAAATTAGGAAATCCAGTTGCAACTTGAGAAAAGGGCTGAAACATTTCTTAACTGAACATATTTCTATCCAGATGGTTTGAAGAGTCTTTGAGCATTCTGAAAATACCTTCAGAACAACAATAAGTGTTAAAAGACCTTCTAGAATTTAAAAAAATTGCTGGGTATTTTTTTTCTGGAACACATGGAAGCTCAGCTCTGTGACTTGAATGTTTTGGTGATACACGAGAGACATAGTCTGGGGCTAGTGTCCTCCTTGAGTTTCAAACTATTACAGTATTTCTCAGACCTTATCTATTAGGTTAACCTCCTAAACCTTAGACATAATTTCTGATAAGCCAATCTACCGTAAGTCATGATATATCAGTACAATGCAATTGACAGACTAATAGCTGACTACTCACTTCATATCAGTGCCATCGGTTTAACAAACTATGTCTCTCAGCAAAAGCCCTCCATCACCAACATTCCTTATGACAGAATGTCATTTTAACAAGTCAATGTCTTGACATGGCACAGTATCAGTATTCAGAACTCTTTCTGGATGAACATTTCCTGTGTCACACTTTTGTGACGCCAATTTAAATGTTACACATCTGAATCTCAATTTAAACTATTTCATTACTTTTGTTTTTGAGAGATAACTTGCTGTAAACTGGTAGAGAAAATATTCTGGCCGCTCTGTTTGTCTAACACTTGCACAAATAAACACTCGCGCACAAATAAAACTAATGCGTGCATGATCCTAGAGGTTTATAAATTTGCATAGCATTGCAGTATCGTGCTGTTGTCTGATGTGGTTCGATGGCATGAGTCCATTTGCATGGTTGTCTATCATCAGATGGACTTCTCACCAGGGAACAATAGTAATGCCAACACCACAGGGAACAACAGTACCCCACCCTCCCAGGAAACCCTGCGAGCTGTGTTAAGTGCCATGGCAGCCTTTTGATGTTGCGCAGACCGCAACTCAGAAATGGTAAACAGCAAAGATGAACCAAGATCTTCCTCCAGGGGGAATCCACAGTGTAAGGATATTAGGGACGTCATGCATAATGTGTCTCAGCAGCAGCACATTTACCCGATCTCAACACATCTTTGTAAACACTGTGGATCCAAATTAGACACTGAGATTCCAGATATTCAACTCAAACCCCCAATGTTTGATGATCTGCCGGCAGATTTAAGTAAATAAATAGTGAGCGCCGCAGAAAGACAACCGTTTTTGGTATACATGCAGTCCATGTCCATATTGTTTAGGGTTATAGTTACTGCTTAACTTCAGCAAATGTCTGCTTTTAATGGGAAAAAATATTAAAAAAGCTCAGAATAAATATTTGATTTTCTCTCCCCATTTTTATCTTCCACTTGATGCCTCTTTCCCACAGTGTTCCATTACATAAAAGGTTTATGCAATCTGAGCAGTGAGGATGGCCATGACTCATAACAACAGTGAAAGGGGCTAGCTAAAGTAGCATTGATTTTTTTTTTCTTACAATTTCATGTTATAGAATTAATCCGTTAATGATCTCACACAGGCTGGTTATTAACACATTTCATTTCATGTAAAACATTTCAAATAAAGCCACTACTCATCTATTTCTGGAAAATGTGTGTACAGTATGACACATACATATAGTGTTTAGAATCTGGGTTTGTGAATGTTTGTCATAGGTTTTTATATTATAAAGTTTCTATAATGTCACACTGAGAGGCAGTTTTCATTTTGAATAATCAGTCTGCTTTGTGAATGATGAGGATTTAACAGTAAACAGTTGTTTCAATAGAAGACTATACCTCAAACCCCTTCAGAGAGCGAAAGGTACAAGGAATGTGCATGGCATATCATCATGTCTTTATCACTGATACAAGTTGGAAAATTGACTTGAATCTGAAAGACTTTTTCTCCTGTCTATCTCAATTTGAAAAATCTATTGACATCAATGAACGGCATTCACCAAGCAAATAATCTTAGAGGCATTTCTACAGCCCACAGTTTCTCCCGAATCAGATGATGTGTGCTAGCTGTCACATGAACACTGTGTGCAAACAGTGTGATAGAGATAGAGGGAGTCAGACAGAGAAAGGAAAAGAGAGAGAAAGAGAGAAAGACCTCTACAGGCCCTGTTGCTGCTCGCCTCTCCAGGAATCTTCTCAGTCAAACTGTTGATAGCCCTCTGGTCCTGAGTCTCAGGGCCAGCGGCTGGTGATGGATGCCCCCGCTCCTCCCTTCTCAACCCTTATATACTTTCTGAACACCTCCGGCAGTTGGACCAGTGACAGAGGTTGTGGGGCAGAGGGAAACTAAATCAAGAACAACACAGTCTGACATGAATACAGGCTGGCAACAGCTCACTAGTGGAAACACTACACCATTTTCAACTACATTTGCAGCCCACAGCACACAGATGGAAAGTGGACTGGGAGAAAGGGGGAGAGGATAGACGGGCAGACGCACTAACAGCGGGCATACATAACACCTTACTCACAATCACAGTCACACTCTAGAGCGCTGGGATCTAAAGACTGGAGATGCAATGAAAATACTTTTCTGAATGTTCTTGATATTAAAAGAATAATTTTAATTGCAAAGTACAAAGATTTTAAAATTGTGACCTCTCAATTAGTAAAGAGGAGTAACGTTTATCATTTAGGATGCAGTCTGAACTTACAAGCGTTACAGCGTAACTTGTTACAAGCGTAGAAATGATATCATGGCTAGTAAAAGTGATACTTGGCAAGACTTACAGTTCCCCTAAAGTGGGCAAGGTAATCCTTGAATCGGCACACACAACGTAACAAACTGTACCTCGTTTTAATGCATAATAGTTCGGAAACTGCTGCCCTAGCTAAAAAAGAACATACATGAGGCGTTGCAGTGTTTACCCTGCTAGAGCTAAGCCCTTACAGCAGAAAGGAAGACAACTTTGAACTGCAAGTCAGAGCCCTGTGGTGGGCTTCCAGAGAGTGGTGGGGGCTGTGTCACTTCCCTTACCCTGTTCTTATGGTTGATATGAGCTGCGGAATAATGGGAGGAATCACATCCCCCCCAGCTGTCCTGGTTCAAGCTTCTCAGACAAACAGAAAAACAACGATATCGTGGGCCGGAGCTCCTTCCTGCAGCTAAGGAGGCCACAGGGCTACTCCAGCTGCGTTAGGTCCAAGTCTTCCTTCCAGCAGCTACAGGACTTTAAGTCATCACATTTGCGATAAGAGATGTGACAACCAGGTCTCACAGCTGTATTTACTACACCGGCCATTGATAAAAACTTTTCCATGGACTCTACTTCTTGTTATCTTAGCTAACATAATAGGAGGCTAGATTAAAATGTTTTCAAATCACCTAATTTAGCACCCCTTAACAACGGTGTAAACAGCTTCATCACACAGAGCTTACCAGACTTTGAAAGTTTACTTTGCACACAATTCAATTGTTTCTCTTTTCCTGATACTTCTACCTAATTGACTCTGTACAAAGCCAGGGAAGTTAAATCTCCAGTGAGAGATGCTTTTTAAGATCTACAGTAGAACATCAGGAATTCAATACAGTGGGGTATATTAGCAATCATGGGAGATCTTTTGATCTAGTAAATTAGATTATAATATATTCCTTTGATTTATGTTTTTTATTTCAGAAGCACATTAAAATTCAGTTTAAATGCAACTCAGCAAAGAGATGTCTTTCTTAACTTCCTTTTCAACTATTAGTAAAACTACAGCTCTGTACATGATTCAACTTCACATCACCAGAGTACTGAGTAGCAACAAAGTCACTCACTATTAGAACGTCTCCATGCAGGCTTCATGTTTCATGTAAACAACAATAAGAAAATAACCTAAAAAAAACATGACTAATCAACCACAGGACACACACATTTGGGTTATATGCCTTGTACATGCGGCACTGTGGTTTTTCTTGCACTACAAAAAGCCAGAGGACGATGAGGCATCTTAGAAAGGCGCTAAATGACTTGACTTCTCAAAGTCATCACCTTTGCACCTATCCACCACATGCTTCCACAGTTTACCCTCCCGAACCACATAGTGTGTATGTGCTAGTCTTTCTTCTCGATAGAGAATGTGGCCAGCAACTGATGGAACTCAGAAGTCATGATGCACGGTGCCTTGCAAAATAGAGGCTAAAAACACAATAATTAGAAAATACCAGAGCTGGGTTAAAATAATCGATTCTCCAATTTAAATCCATCTTTGTTTTAGTGATCTTAAATTGATTATTAAAATGCAGTAATCCCTCTTTTAATATATGCCTTTTCACCATGGATGTATGACCCACCACAAACTTTGTGGGGGTCAATACTTTATGTAAACATTAACCTGGTGCATTGTGAGCATGTTTGAGTGTTGCTTCCTGTTTGTGCAATTTACAGCAAAGGTTCTCTCATAGATCATCTAAAATAATCTCTTTTATATCTAAGCATACTGTAATTGGTATTGTAACTGAAATTTCCCTAACCCAATTGATATAGAAACAAATCAGAAATGTAATTGTATCAGGACCTTGTGAATCAGATTTGGATCCATTTGGGAAACCATTGGCGATACCCAGTTGTTGAAAATACGAGGGTGTTATTTTTGGGACACTACTCTGGTTACAGTGGCTATATGACACCACGCGTTTGTGTGTTTGTATTCAGATTCACAGACCAGTACAGAATGGACGTGGAGCAAGAGACAGGCTGGGATCATAGTGGCGAAAGCAGATCAGCAGCGGATTTAGAGCTTGAGGATCGTCCTGCTGCTTCTCCTGTGTGGTCCAGGGTGTAGAGGTGAAGGGACCTCCAGTCAGGCCTTGTTTGGAAGAGCAGGGGGCCTTAAGCTCTCTGCCCTGCTAAGCAGCACATGTGCTGAGTTAGCCAAACGGGGTGGCTTACCACCAGAGGTCTCAGTCAAGGCCAGGACTGGTGAAAGGTCACTGCTGGCTGTCTCACTATACAAACAGTGCCTCAGCGAGTAATACATTCACCCTCTGAGCTTCCCTCAGGTTATTAGATGGACTCAACAATACTGGAGATTTTACAGGAGAGTTTCTAAAACCAGTGATATTTTGTTATTTAATGTAAGAGTTACTATATGATTTTTAATAGCAGTAACTAGGGCTTTTATTAATTATAGATATTTGGAAAGTAAAAATATATACATATTTAGATAAGCATCACCTTAGTATGAACTAGATTAATCGACTCAATGATATTTAAAAACGGTATAGAAGTTTATGCACTGTAGTTTGTACACTGTAAGTTTAATAAAGTTTAAATGAAAATTCCTTCAACTTTGAATCAACTACTCAATGTAAAACAGAAAGTAGTATTTAGCACGTTGCTGTTGTCTGTCAGTTCACACCCAGAACAGTGGCTCAAGATCACAGCACATGAAGACCTTGTCTAATACAGGCAGCACAAACACCACACACAGAGAGAAGGCCAGGAACGGAACCCAGGACCTCCCTGCAGTGAGGTACCAGTGCTAACCAAAGGCCCAGTGACCTATATAGCAGTAACCAAACCCATTACAAAAATATTGAGAAAAATATGTGTCTCTTGACTTGAAATCAAATTATGTCAAATGTTCTGCACTAAATGTTTAGTTTAGGTCTGATTATTGGTTTTCTGTACACCAACGGCCAGCTATTTGTTTGCACAAGCCTTTTCTCTTAGTCTACAGGGGACGGTCTCCAGTACTGCAGACTCAAACATTATCTGCCAGGCTCAAGATTCTGCATCCAACCTCCAGGTCTCACAGGAAAACGCTGGAATCTCCATATTGATGATAGAGCTCCAATAAACAATGAATCATGTTACTAAGATGTTTTTATTAGTCAAAGAGAATGCTGAATAGTTACAATGTGACACTGATTGTTATCAGGTCACTTTTTTGTGATCTTCGAGGAAAATCTTTAAATTAAAATAAACTGCACAAAGAAAAATTAAGGACAGTCATTCATTTAACAGAAAAGAAGTGTCTCCAATCATCTCAATGCATATGCCTGTGAATTTGTCCGGACTTTCAGTACCTTATTATAGCAAGTTTCATTAGCCAAACCAACCAAGAAACTGTCCACTCTTCACCAGAAATCTCAACAATACTTAAAGCTCACTTTTAGATAACAACCAGCCCTATATAGATGCGATTTTAATATTGCAAAATAAAATATTTAAATAAAGCCAGTAGACTGAAAAAATAGATTCACAATCATCGAAAAAATTAAGAAATATAGAAAGAATACTAAAACTATGGTTATATCCATAATCACTGTAATTTAATAGCTACAGTAATAGCTTTGCAGTATAAAAGAACATCTTGGCTTACCAAACAATCAAAGAAACACTATCCTCTTTATTGGACCAAGAATGTTCAGCTTCTATCTCATATTTTTCACTCAATACATCCTTGGCTTTCAGCTTTCTGGTGTTTTTTGTCCTCCTTGGAAAAATGTCCTGGGAGGAGGAGAGTGGAGGAGAAAGACTTTCACTCAGTGATTCAGAGGCATCATGTAAACGCCAGCATTCTCTTTCTGACAACCAGCGTTAATTGCAGATCCGACTCGCCCACACACTCCACATTTCTCCTGGAAGGAGAAGCTGAGACACTGAGATTGAAGTGGGATGAGGAGTGCAGTAAAAGATGCTGCAGCTGCCCGTTCCTCACACCGTCACCACCTCTCATTTCTCCCTTTTCACTGAGAGCTTGTGCTAAAGACGCTAACACGCACTTACTCACATATACAGAGATGTGCAGGGGCACACAAACATAACATGTAACAAGGCTAAAACATTTAATAAACAGTGGTAGTCATCGTAGAAAATCATCCATCTATGTACCTCATCACCATATCGTTGGTTAAATGATACAGGGTGGAATCTATAGACATATTATCAAACCTCTCTATGTGTGTTTGCGTAATGGCAAAGAAGAACATCTGGGTCTCTGAGGTGAGAGCAACAGTTCACCACATGCATGAGAGAGACATTTGTGAGGGCTCACGGGCCTTTCCAGCCCAAAAATTTCCCCTTTGACAAAAACACCAAAAATTGTTAAAAGTGATATTCTTTTCGCGGTTGAAAGATCCCTCACCACCTTTAACCATAAACTCACTGATGGGTCAGAGCAAAAAGGCCCTTCTGGCGAGCCCCGGGGGCGCCAAAAGAATGACTACAGATTGAAGGGTGCTTTCTCTTTGTTTTAAAAAAATCACTAACAACCGCTGGTTTTTGGAATTGGGCCTACTTTTCATCAGCCAGCGAAACATAAAGGACATGAAAAAAATATCCTTTAATCTGCTGACAACCCCGTCCCAAGAATTATTTAAAAAAAAAAATTTTGTCATGGAAACGGGTTACTAAGAGAAAAATGTTTTACTTGTGTAAAAATTTTAATTTAACATAGTGGTAAAAAAAACACCCTTCTGGGGTGCAAATACACAATTTTGGAATTTTTTAGTTAAAAACACCCACTTTTTATCTATTAAAACAAAAAACACCTTTACATTGAAAACGCCCAAAACCATACATTTCTAAAACTTGTTTCATAAAAATATTAATTTGTAAACGGAATGAATAGAGCACATATTGGTTATGCTAGTTGTTTTTTCTGCTCAAATTAAATAAAATCTGCTCCTTCTGTCAATTTTTAAGAGCATGCATGGTGAAGACATACGCTCAAAAACATTTGAAAAGGTCAGCTTACTGTTGGCCGTTGCCCACTCTGGCGAGGGGTTTAGGGACCAAAAGTGTTACCGTTCAAAAAACCACCAACAGCAAGTCCCCTTCTTTCAAACTCTGTTACCAAACTGACCATACTGCTCCCGAAATGTATACACTTTCCATAACCTGCCACATTAATAAAAAAAATTAAAGTGGGATCTTAAAGTTATCAAAACAACATTACCTTCAATTTTTTTAAAATTTACCTAATTGGGGCCCCCTTTAACACAAATTAAACCCCAAAATTATCCTTAAATAAAGTAAACAAAGGGTTTTCTTAAACAAGAAAATTATCAAAATATAAGGAATTTCCTTATATCACGTTAAAGTGCCAAAATAAAATAGCTTGGCCAAGCTGCAATTTTTTTTTCTTGTTGAATTGGGGGGCAGATCTACACAAAACTGGCAATAAGCGATTTGATGTCACCGTCCCCCGCCCATCTAATTTTAGTATCACGAAAGAAATACAAAAATGGGAACCCCCTTTACCACCAAAAAAGGCCCCCAAATTAATAAAACACAAATTTACTTTATTTTAAAAAAAATAATGGCAAACTTGTTTTTTCTAGAAGTTGTGATAATGTGCAAACATACAATTTGCTGTGAACTTCATATCAGACCTCAACTTCTATCCCCGGGTTATTCACTGTGTGAACGGTAACCTGCAGTTGTTGTGATGGCCCAACTGTGTTATTATATACACATTACTATTTTGCCCAAACGATGCAAGAGCATCGCGCCTGTTTTACATAGTACAGTTTGACCTTTACACATTTGATCCCGGGATTAACTGTGAGGGAGTTTTAGGAGTCATTAATCCACATATGGACCGACATCACTGTTGACGATGAATCCAGTAAAAGTTTCTCGTAATTGACTGATATCAACAGCGCGCGCGCGTCTGACTGCACCCTTCAAACACATACTTGGTTTTTTTTGTTTTGTTTGTTTTTTACGGTATTAAAACCCTAACAACAAGACTGATGTTTTATGACACGACACAGCTTTTACATCTCTAATTCCGCGCGCACCCCAGAGAAGACGGATAAACAGACAGATAGATGTACAGTAAATGTCTTCGTCTCTCAAATCCTCTCTACGTCTCCCTCTTGCGCTTTTCTACTCTCATTCACTGTAGCTACAGTACCGCTGCCACACTTCGCAACATTGTTTCTATTTCCGTTACTCACCTTTACTCCCAAGTCACTCGCCGTGTATAGACACGCTATATCGGTGGCTCCAGTGGATAAACGTTATTTCAGTTCACATATACACGCTGACTGCTATTTTAGGGGGAGCTGACAAACTCAGTGAAAAAGCCCGTGTCCCTCTTGTCAGCGAGAGACTCCTCCCCTAATCTGACAAACTGCCTCCCTCCCATCCCTCTCTCTCTCTCTCTCTCTCACACACCACACACACACACACACACACACACACACAAACACAAACACACCGCCGTCAAAACATTAGAATAAGTAGGAAACTCCCTGTTTTACTTCGTAAACAAATACAGTAAAAAATTAATCTGAGCCACATGTATTGTGCCATAGTTTACTGAGTATTGCTGTTATACATACATTGGTTGTTAATATAGGCTATTGCTGTTGTTTGACTCGTATTACATTCACAACAACTTTGTTTCAAATAGCCCTTAAAATGAGTCAGTTAAAGCATTTAAAACTGACTGAATTTAGGAAAGCTTTGGCCGAACAAACATGAAAAAAGACACAACAAAAACAAAAGTACAACTATCTGAAACACTTACTGAAGTAGCCTACACTCTTCAACACTAACTTTTCTTTTGGACAACTACTTTCCCATATTTCTTGGCTCGGCCTCATCACATTAGATACATTTGACGTCATATTTCTAAGACAACAGTAATGGAATTTGGTTTAAAGGGCACTTTTCCACAGCCAATGAGAATATGCAGCGTCTGTTAAGCAGCCAATTAGAGGAGGAAGGAGGGACCTGGTGGACTCGCATATGAGCATGTCACGTGTACGTGCAGGATCAGAGGAGGTGTGGGCCTGCCTTGTCCACTCTCGGCCAACTGGGCTGTTTCTACTGGCGTTTGGAAGCAGGTGCGAGAGAAAATAAGCTCAATTCGGATCTACTGTTTAGATTTACGAACGTGTGGCCTGGTTTAGATAAAGTAACAACATGCACATGGACACATTTTATAAAGACATGCACATATTCACATATAGGGTTTGAATGCAGTGTTGGGAAGTAACAAAGTACATTTACTAAACTATGCCTTCATAGTTTTACTTCATTTTCTGCTGCTTTATACTTCTACTCCACTACATTGTATGGGGAAATATTGTAGGCCTACTTATTTCTGACACCCTTACTGCAGATACAAATGTTATTTATTTATTTATACATGATTTTTTTTAATAAAATCTTAGAGTCCATTGATTTAGTACAAACCTACTAATGTATCAGTAAAAATGATCTAATAATATAACACATAAACAAGGTGTAATTTTGCTTCCATAATCAGTACTTAAAAAAAACTTTAAAGTTTAAGTACATTTTGCAGATAATTCTTAAGTTTTCTCATGTAAAAATTTAAAAGCAGGACCTTTACTCAGACGTGAAGTATCTTCACATTGTGATATTTCCACTTTTACTTAAGTAAATTATCTGAATCCTCTGCTTCCACAACAGCTTGCATGCCAAGTTTGCCTGTTATCACATGGGACTAAAGGAATTAAATCCTACATGTTGCAAAAAAGCTTCACACATTAGGCTGCTCCTAATCTCGTGGTAAGAGCATGCCATGTTGCTTTCGAATGACCTTCTTCATCATTTAGGTCACAGGACTTCATGGACACATTACTGATTCCTTAGTGTCATTTCAAATTTGAAACTACAAAGCGTAAGTTTAAATATGCTTGCATCTCTTTTTCTGTGCTTTAGAAATAGCAGTCAAAGCAATCTGGTGACTCTGCAAACATGATCAAAGATTTGATGGCACCATTGTCACAGCTAAATAGTAAAACTGCCTGATTATTTTGGCATCCTCCTCTGATGGCATCCTGTTTTATACACTGCATGCTCACCAATGAAGGGGAGGGGTTTTCATAAAGCATGGATACTGCTGTATGTAGCTCATTTGTATTAGTCTAGTATAGCCAGGTCCCTAGTGTGTTGTGTTACCTTTTTCACCAGTTAGTCCCAGTCCCAAAGGAAAAAGCCATAGTAGTCTTCCTCATCTCTCCTGTTTCCTCGGGCTCTAAGCCAAGGAGTCACACAACTGTCCTAAATGGCTTTTAATGGCCATCCAACACAGTTCCTGCATTACTAACCACACACGCACACACACACACACACACACACACACACACACCACACACACACACACACACACACACACACACACACACACACACACACACACACACACACACACATGTACTCTAGTTTAAAAATTGATTGCTTGAAGTTTATTTACTGTCATTTTTAGTCTGCATGATAGTTTGCTGTTGCTCAGAATTTTCTGTCAAAAAACCCATATCTTATCACTTTTTTTCTGCATGATCTTGCTCTCGGCTCTTGTGTATACGTATGTTCAGGTTAAAAGAGGGCGTGCTTTCTGACCACATGAGGCGATGTGGGCCGACTATTCCTGTAGTTTGCTCGAGCCTTGGTCCCCTTATGCTTTACTGTGCAAAATCAGGCGCCAAAAGCAAAAGACACATGTCAAGCCAGTAGAGACATAAGAGTTTCTTTGTTCATTCTGTCTGCCAGTTGAGGATAACTGCACATTACATGTAAATGAATGTGTATATCACATATGCATGCCCATTCAAACTAAAATAAAAAACATGTAGGCAAAATACCAAACCAGAAGGGAACTGTTATTGTTCTTATGCTGACCACAGTGATGCTTGATTTGAAGTACTCCCTTGTGCTTGTCACACCCACCCCAGTCCTTTACATTGTGTCATAAGATTGCAGCTGCATTGTAGAGCGCTGCGCTACTTTTATTTGTTTATTGGGTAGCTTTTGAATTATGCTTATTTCCCTATAATTTTCCCAATGGCAGTTTGTTTAACAGTAACAAAGAAGAGTTTTAGCAAGTTTCCATTAAGAATATGAAGGCACATTTTTAATCATATCTGTAATCCATATGGTAATTACGATTATGACAAATTAATTTTCTCTGTTATGTCAGTGGCTCAAATTGCATTCAGTGGCACCAAAAAGTATTCACATGGTACTTAATGAACTACCGCAAAAAATACAGATTTTGTAAAATGTATCAACGTAAAGAACTGTTGGTCCCGGACCCCAGCTCAGATAGCTTTTCTTCAAACCAATGTCCCTGCCCAAGCATCATCTAAATGTCCAAAAAGTATATCTGTGGGATACATGGATAATATTGGCTTTTTAAAATTCAGACACATTCAGCTTTTCTTGTTATCTACAAATCAAGACATATGTTGTCATTAATACTGCAGCAACATCATGTGAGTGTCGTATTCTAGTAATTAAGCAACATTTGTAAATTAGTTAGCGTCTTCTTAAAGTATTTGGTACTAAAGTGAAAATCTATAAGCAATATTTTATTATTTAAACGTGGTACAGTATGACAATTATTTCTAACAAAAACAACTGACCGCAGTTTTTATCATCTCACATATTCTGCTCTTTCCTCTTCATGTGAGTAACCATAGTCACAAAAAAAAAGAATAAGAGAAGCCGTCCCCAGCTGTTTTCTTGGAGTGTTTTCAATCAGTGAAGTTTCTGCTGTGCAGTGGTTTAGTGGGTTCAGGCTGATGCCAATTGACAACAGTGTGGATCCAAATTGCTCTCAGCATCTCCTTTAGCAGCGCTTTTGTGTCAACAAACACCCCTTCCCATCTTCCCAAAATGATACCAGCAACAAAGAACAGTGATGCTAGCAAAAATACGAACAGCACTAAGGTAGTGCTATACATCAGCTCATTAAGTTTCACCTCAACATGATGCTACAGCATACGTGGTAAGATAAACTCTCAAATCCACATAATCACACAAAAGATACAATCTTGGATTAGATTCAATTAAAAACATAACTAACCAATCTTGAAATTACATTAGTGTTAATTGGCATCACATCATGTGCAAGAAGTCAAGACCTGTCCTGACACTTGTGTCTCACCTGCTTATTGTTGTTGCACAAACACCTTCACAGAACCTGCTGTTCCAAGCTCCACTCCCCCCCTACAAGGTTTGGCGTTCTTGATCTCTTCCTTTTCTTTCCTTCTACAACACTTCCTCTTCTTTCTGCTGCCTTTGTTTCACTCTGCCCATTGATTTACCTCAAAGCCAGACCAGCTGGCTTTGGATGCTTCCCTCAGAGCCCTAAGAGGCCCGTCTTCACACGCTGTTCCTCCTCTTGTCCCTTGGTCTTTCTGCCAACAGAGAGCAAGGGGGGGAAGAGGTTTGAAAGGTAGAACCTCAGATGGACATAGACATGTCAAGCATGCGGTATGTGACAGGGCTTGGCTCCGGGCTCTCTGGACCAGCCACAGCTGTCAATCCTAACTCCAGAAGGTGTTAAAGATTTTTCCTATCTCCCACAGAAGGCTGGGAGTTGTGTAAACATGTAATTTTCTACAACATAGTGAAAAGTTTAAAAGAAAAAAATTACTAATAGTTCATCTGTGATTCTTCTTGGTTTAAGGTAAAATAAGTATTCATAGTACAACATGTTTTATAAACTTTATTTACCAAATGTCCATGCAAGGTAGTTTGCCTTTTTAAATTAGGGGGGGAAACATTTTTTGTGACATAGTATGTGATGCTTTTCAACAAATTGCAGATACATGCCAAATAGCAGTTTGTTTCAGCAGGGGTCTGAAGTGCGACAGCTGGCATTTCCAACATTGCACTAGACCACAAATAGACCCAGACACTCTTTCTCTCCAATTATAAAAGGGACTAAAACACGCGTCTCATGCAGCAAGCTTTATTAGGCTATATAAGTCAAGTTTGATCTGCAATACCATAGCAAGAAAAGAAATAGATGTTTATTTTGTAAATGAGAAAAGCACAAACAGATCACTGAGTCACCCAATTTTCTGAGACAGCAATCTGACCATCGAGCTCTGAAATAACATTTCATTATCTAAAGCTCATTAAAACGGCCTTTCTGAAAAGCCCTCAACACCCCTAACCCATCCCTGGTCCTCCACTCGCTGCACACTACAGTCATGGGACACACTGCCAACAAGTGCCATACTGCGGTTTCAGTGACTTTTAAGATAACGACTTTGAAATATAAAGTTACCCATTACATACTCTGCAGTAGGGCTTCCTTACATAACTAGTTGGGTTTATCATACAAATAAAAGCAGTTGTTAAAGTAAATTAAGTTAAAAGTACAAAAGTTTAAAAAAAAAAACTTAAATGGTTATTAAAGTGAAGTACTTAAAATGTGTTGAATGATTAAATTGATGGTTTCAAGGTGTTAAAACAGTGATTGTGATCACATTGATGGCACAAAACTCTTCCAACAGAGTCGTTATCTGAGGCAGCGATGTGTTAGATAATCAAGATCAAGATCTAAAAATACTCCATGTCTCACCATTTGGAGGTCTTCTCCTATTACCCACTGTAATTAAAAGTAACCAAGGCCTGCCGTCTCCAAATAGCATAGAATAGCACACAACTGTTAATGTGAGGGAATGACACTTGAAATGAAAACCCTCATGATATCAATTCGCTGAGGAAAGTGGAGCAGATAACGTGGGGCCAAGAGATTTTCATTAAATGTGGTTCAGTAGATAGGTGTCCAGTTAGGTTTTGCGGTCAACCACAGTTCTTTTGCAAATCAAGACGGTGAAGTTGCAGTGCATTTGTCGTACTGTACAGGTTTATTGATAGGCGCGACTTCTCAAGCATTCTGTGATGTTTTTCATCTTGTTTATACCACACTTCTGTACACTTCTGTGCAGTAGGTTTTGTGGAGTGTCTGTGCTGATGATCCCCCTCGGGATTACCATTCTCTTGGGTTTCTTAAAGTATTCTTCTCTGTTTATCACACCGCTGAATTTATCAACTGCAAGGTGGAGTAGTTTGCTTGATGGGCCCCCTTTATTTTCCTGCAGATGTACAGAGATCCAGATAATAACATAAGCTCTTTAATTATCTCCAATATTCACATGAGCCTATAGCTCCATTTATGAAAATGTAGTCTCTGTCGTACTGAGCTCATTAAAAATTGACCAAGGTCAGGAATGATACTGCTCTTACCATTACTCATTTTGTCCCTAATTTCAAGTATTATTTAATTAATCACCTGCAATGACTCAAATAATTCACAATGTCATAAGTCGCTGGGATATATTAGCGGTTTTCCTACTTACAAATATAGGTGTACATTTTGTCTGCGAAATGGAACAAGACACTAATTTCTTCCTTTTTTAAAAAGAAGTAAGAACCATCTGTAAATGTCTTTGATTACACTTATTATGAAAAGAAAAACAACATTCATGATTGCTTCTCTGGCTTTTAGGGGATAAAACTTTGATGTTCTACGAGGCATAACGATCATTATGTACTTAAGCGTTTCACTGTTGGCTAATTTCACAGATTTTCTGACTTGATGATTGCATCATGAGCATGTGTTTGTGTGTGTGTGTGTGTGTGTGTGTGTGTGTGTGTGTGTGTGTGTGTTGTGTGTGTACGTGTGTGTACGTGTGTGTACGTGTGTGTACGTGTGAGTTTCTGACATCGCCAAAGCCAGTCAGCAGGTGCCATCACTTTTCATTCCCACCATTTACAGTGTAAAGACATGTTGAGGACGAACAGGATCAAGAGAGACTGCCAGAGGGAACGTGTGGGAGACACCACTTTGTAATTTCTGCCTTTCAGCCAGTTCTTTTTGGCATTTTAGCTACGATTCCTCATCAAGCTAATACTACTGTAATTCAGTATGTCAGACTGTATAGCAAGAAAGCTAAAGATATCTGAGTATACTGTCACTGTTTACCTGTAGGCAGCATTTAGAGATGACAGTGTTCTCCACTCCACTCCAAATGCTGTTTTCTTTTTCAACAAAAGACCTTTTTATCTGATAGTTGGCACACTAATGAGGCCTGATATACACTGTAGGTCCACATTGTTTCGAAACACATAGAATATTTCATCATATTAACTTTTGTTTTTGCTATCATATTTTCTGAATTGCTTCTACGCGGCTCCATTTGGACATAAGCACAATATTTCTATGCATATTCACTCACAATGCTCTATTACTGCTCGGTTGATTTCTAAAAACCTACCCTATCGCACAATTGTAGGTAGTAGGTGCCCAGTTCCCACTTAGCATTATGACTCATACCAGCGCACAGAGAAGCTATCCAACTGTAATCCACAAGAGATAATTTGGTATTCATGTTTTACAAATGTGCTTGAGAAAAAATCCCTAAATCTTTTTGGCAAGTGCAGTCGAGAAAGTCGTGCAAGCATGTCATCCGCCATGAAAAGGCAGCGGGCTGGTTGAGTAAAGCAGGGCTTTGTCTCCCAAATTCTGCCTGAAAGACACTGCCATCATCGGCTTTCTTTGTTGCAGACTTTGTCTTTCCAGTATTTTACTGCTTTCTCAAAGGTAAATAGAGGCTTGACTCAGTGGGGCACATGCAGTTTTCCTACAACAGGTAATAAATTTGCGTCTCAGGCCTGCGCGTCACAGATTAAACATGCTTTGTTTGGGATGATTTATGAGTGCGATGTCGTGCTGGGTGCACTTGGCTGTGAGGAGCTGAGGGTTTGATGGCGGTGAGGGGGTAGCAGGTGGGGCGGTGGGTTGGTGAGTGTCAGATTTGTCTTACAGGAAGACTGATCTGTAGCTGCTCCGAGGGTGCCCACTGCAACACACACCTCTGTCATTAATCACACACAGCCTTAGAGTACAGAGTGCTTTGTCTTCTCCTCTCAAACTAGTTCTGCAAGCTGTCACCATCCTGAGAAAAGCTTACTTCAGAACAACTATCAAGAAGTAAGAGAAACAGCTAGTGCCTTTCTGAAACTACAGGGTATATATGTATTCCCACAGAGAAAGGTATAAAGTTGCAACACTAAAATGGGACGGTTTACTTTTTTTTCCTCTTCGCAGTATGGCAGCTGTTGTATGCCAGCATCTCTACCAGTCACTGAAGGGAGAGAAGCTATAAAACCAAAAAAATCCTAAACTCAGGTATGAGTAGTTTCATGTTGTGGTTTTGTCTAGACATTGCCTTACTATAATGTCTGTACTATTCTTCTACTCTTTCTCCTTCAGAGAAACTACCTGGGTATACAGGATTAGAATAATTCCCTATCCTTACAAAGAAACAGCTGATTCAGCAAGAAGGACAGCTAAAAGCATGTTGACTTGTAATCCAAATACAGCTGACCGCTGATGCCCCACTTTCAACGGATCTCACACACACACACTTCTTCCATTTGGTTCTTTAGTTTACAGTAATCTAATCACAGCAGTAGTGTTATATTAGAGATCATATATGAGGGTGATTGGGTGATTCTTGACTCATAGCTGAACTTCAAGAAAAAACGTTGTGATCACATCACATCGCATACATTTGGCTGATCTTTTAGCCCAAAGCAACAGACAGTATGTGCATTCAACTTCCATGGGAACAAAGGGGAAGTGTAGCTCTTTGAAACAAACAACTAGATCTGTGTTAGTTGCGAGTGAGATGTAAACTATGCCTGTATACTCTCCGTGATCCTCAAAATTGGATGACTTATAGCAAAAGCCTATCAAACCTTATCTAACACAAAAACCTCCCTTGTTTTCATGAACATAATAGGAATAATTAGCGATCCTGTGGAAGGAAGAAAATAGTTTACAGTATGAGACCAGAGAGGTGGAAAAAGCCAATGCACAAAGGATATCAAATTTGTCATGGTGTACAGTGTGGGAGCCAAAATAGCAATTTTTTTAAAACTTTTTTATTAAAAGAATAATAGTTATTTTAAGACTTTCCATATTTCTTGGTTGAAACTCTAATTCACTTATTTTGACTGACAGCTAGGCCACTAATTGGCTGGTAATGATTGGTATGATATAATTAGTAAATGGAAGTTGTGAACATGAGGGAAAGTTTGGAGTCCCAGCTTTAGTTGACAACACAGGCTTTTCATCTCATTTATCAATAAGTATCATCTATTTTCTCTCTCACACACATACACACACACACACACATACACACACACACACACACACACACACACCCACACACCACACACACCACACACACACACCACACACACACACACACACACACACACATTGCATTGGCCTTCAACGTTTTGGTACAACATTTAAAAGTATGTTTATTATTTTCATACCATTCATAACACAGTGTTTGGCTTGACAACAAAGGAACAGAAGTGTGTTGAAACAACTCTTCTATTGCTGGGGCAGTGGCTATTTTGGAACGGATTAGCCACTATGTACAGTAGTGATGAGAGCACAAAAAGACCACAGGTAGAAGAAAAATACAAAATCTGGAAAAGAACGCAAAGCAGAAAGCAGAGCGAAGCACAAACAACTTAGTTATACAGTACATACTCTGATCTAAATGAAAATCTGCATGTATCTTTTCTGTTGTTTTCTCAGTGCATTTTAACGTATTCTCTGCTCCCTGAAACTGTGACATTTTCACGTCAAAATCTATATTTTCCTCTCATTGACAAATGAGGTAAATTTGCCCTCTACCCTACGCATCTCATAAACAGTTCATTTCTAAACGTAACCCTAGGTGGTCAGGAAGGGGAATAACGATCTGTCAAAATAGAGCCCAGATCCACAAAGTGTGCTTTCAGTGTGGAGGGCCAGATATGTGAAGTATATAATTGCAAGCACTGTTTAGCATTTATTACATTCAGTACACCATTGCGGTTTGTTTATCGTAAAAAACCAGGCAAACAGAGTTAATGTGTGCCTAAGCAAATATTTGCTGCACTATATCAAATTCAGCTCCCAAATTAAGGATATCAGAGAGGCCAAATAGGGTTGTGTGTAAAATAACAGAGTTGTTAGGCCATCCGCTGTTCCGTACACAGATTGCCCTATCACACGAGTTGTTGAAGTGTTTGCACACAGAGCTTTGCCGCCTGCAGGCTTATATATCACACTGTGCCTTATTAAGAGCTTTAACAAAATCTGGCTTTCACTAGCCCCCCTTAGTCACCACTCTGAGGGCAGCAGTCTTTAGGACCTTGGTTTGTACACAGCCCCATCTAAAACGCCTGGTCCCCCTAAACAGATCGAAGCACTGTACATGTGCGCGACAGATAAAAGGCGAGAATGGAGATATTATGGCTGCACTGCATAAACTCATGGCAGAATTGGTCTAAAGTCATATGACTCTTACTGTAACTGGCGTAGGAGATCAGACACACGCAGCTTTATTGGATCTCATGGCTTGATGTGATTCAATTTTATTTTTCAACATATTGAACTGCCTATTTAAATCTGCACCACAAAATGCTTCACATTATTCTAATACAATTTAAAATGTGATTTGTATCTTTTTTTTTTTAAACCAGGATTTCATTTATAACCAGATTTTACAGTAACAAGTTCTGATAACCATGACGAGAGCATGGTAATAGTCTCATGGTACAAGTTCTGCTGTCAGACAGACAAGCCATTTACTTTTATGCAAAAGTAATGAGCAGTGGTCCGAGAGAATGAACCACTGACCCATGAATTGATTATCTCCAGCTGCACGCTGACCCGCTGAAATGACTTCACTGTAACCGCTGAAAGTTATGTTGTATTCTGGGTGTGGCCTAACTGTGTCCCATTGCTTCAGTCACCAAAATAGAGGACTCCATTTTATTATAGCATGCTGGGAATTCCCCTTCATTTCCTCATGTTCTTGACCTCCCACTCTCCATTGTATGTGCGAGGAGAGGGGCTGGGGCTGGAGTAGCCTATGCAGCTTTGCCAGGCTGACAGATCGGCTTGTCGTGCCCTCTGCTGCTCCGTCTGCACTGCGGCTCCATTGTTCTGCCCTCTCAGGCCGAGCCGTGGGGCAACTCCTCACCATTGTGTCTGACAGACCTGCAACCTGATACCATGGCAGCAGGCGCCTGCCTCTGTCCCTGTGGAACACTGATGCAGAATGTATACTGTACGTGCATATGTGTGTGTGTGTGTGTGGTGTGTGTGTGTGTGTGTGTGTGTTGTAATTGATTTGTAAAACATTTGTGGTTATAACTTCTTAACCAGAAGAAAACAGTATATAATGTAAAACATTATACTGTGAATTACAATCAGGACCTTTTGGCAACCAGAACCATGCAAGTAGTTCACTATCACACAAGGAAAAAATAACATGATCCAGGCACCATAGGCAGAGGAACAAACCTGGGACTACACTGTAGGATGTATGTCTACAAAGGCCCATTGCTTTCATTTAGTAGCAAACTATACACTAACAATCACATGTTTTACTGCAACAAGAGGAAGACTGACATCTTATCTCACCTCCACAGAGAAATGGAAAAAACTGAGCCTGAAGAAGTCTATAGTGCAGACACAACAGCCTATACACATCAAAGCAAGCCCTAACCAAGCCGAGCATGCCGTTGTGTGTCACTGAGGAATAGTCCTCTTTTTATGTAACACACAGATGATTAAAGAGTTCAACACTGCAAGCAGACTAATGACTCCACTGGGTTGCAGGGGAACTCAGGAGAGGAGAAGGCAGGGCCTCTGGAGAATACTTGCTGAAACGCTGAAAGGTTCTAAAATATACAAATTTATTCATCATAAAGCTGGCTTTTTATGTCATCGTTGTGCATATGTGAGTATGTGCAGGTGGCAGAGAGTGAATGTCAGCGAGGAAGGCGGAGGGGGAGAGAGCAAGAGAGAGGGGAAAAGAGATGGTATCAGCCCTCCGTGAGCTATAAAACATCAAGCAACTGGTAACAACCATGAAAAAAACTGCAAACCCTGCCATAATGTTGTCTTTACTTTCTACATATTTTCCTCATATTTTCCTAAATGTATAATGGATATCTTAAATATCATTAATAAGTGATGTTGCAACATTTTAACAGGTCAAATTTAACATGTTACACTTTCTGTGGGGTTTTCAATTGTTGCTTTTTCTTTAGTTTATCATACATGGTCGTGGATGCTAACATTTCTTTCCAGTGGATAAATGGAAACCAGTGAGTCCCTTGTGAGACGTGACCAAGTGATAAATGGTTGTGCTGTCTTTAGGACAAAGTGCAGGAATGTATTGTCACTCACTATAGGACGAAGAATAAATGACCACTACCTAGTGGCAAAGCGTAATCATATGAGATTAAGAAAAAATATCTTCAGGCATAGAAGGTGCAACATTTGACCCTATAATCAGGTGCATGAGGATAACACTTACACATCAGCAGCCATTCTGGTAGGGCGTATTACTCAATTAAACACTGTAGAAATAGAGTTTTTATAATGACACATTCATTTAGCAAACATGTGGAAACAGCATTTAAAATGACTCAAATCTTAAGTGTAAGGAGCCTACTCTTAATATTCTTTTTTCATGATGTCTATTAGCCCGGGTAGAAAAAATTTCACATGGCTGACAACATACGCGATATTTACTATATTCCTATTCACATACATTATTAGATAGGCACATTCATTGTTTGAATGTTATGCATTTGTGTACTATATCTTCCATTACAAAGAACATTTCTTACAAACTATACTACCATTATACATACTACAAGGGAAGTTTGGGGTCTCCTGCTGGAGATGCTCCCCCCGCAACCCGATACCAGATAAGCGGACGAAGATGGATGGATGGATGGATGGATGGATACTACAATTCAGGGATTCATTCACAGTGATGGACTACCATTACTTACTAAATCAGTTTTCTATGCTCCTGTCAATGGACCAACTACATGAGTCAATGCAACATATATCTTATTAGTTTAAGCTCCAATCACTGAAAAATAAATGTCTTATTTGTCTGAGGTAACAAACTGGCAGATATCCTTTCCTTATAATGAAAATGACTTTCTTTCATTTTTAATGAATTTGATGATGTTAGATCCCCTGCCTGTGTGTCACTCTCTGTCACCTTTCCATCCCATTCAGGCTTGTGGTAGGTTGGAGCCTGGCCCACACATTGAACAAAATTGAGAGCAATTGTTACATTATTCTATTAATAGGATTTGTTTTTGTGCAGTCAATACATATTTGTTTTATATCATGTAGCTTAGTCATGTGAATAAATACATTTGCTTTGAACAATAACTTTGAACAAAGTAGTACTGCGCCTTGAAATTTGGGGGGATTCCATTCCCTCTCTTGTTGACATAACTCTGAGGCTGTTGCAAACTATTGTGCTCCAAGAGGAAACATATTCCGTCCTTAGATTGAGGCGCTATTTTCTTTTACAGGTGGTCAACAGACTTGTGGGGAGATTTAGTGAGATAAGTTGAATGCGTCTTTACTAGAACCCATCTGTAAAACTCAAACTATTTAGAATTGTTTTATAACTAGAAATCAATTCAAACTTAGTGCTAAGAGTAAGGGAAGTGGACCAGAAGGGGAACTGTATACATATAAACATGTATTAAACATTAAAAAGAAAAATGTAATATTAATTTTCTTTTTAGCATAATTAAAAATCAAAGCGAGAATATGAGATAACTTGTTTTAAAAGCACATTTTTTTACTCAAGTGTGTAACGTTTAGCCCCATGGTGGAAGGAGGAGACATGGATTCAGGAGTTCTTCACCTGGTGCTTCTATTCATTTCTTCATCAATCACGTGGATGGGCAATACTGCAATGGTGACTTATTACAAAAATATATAAAAATAAAACAAACAAACACAAAAACTAAATACTAACCATTCAAATTACAATCATAAACTGATTCTAAACAAGATCAAAGGCTATATTAGGTCCTGACCATTGGGCTTTAGCGCATCCACCCTTCCAGGTCAAAGCTGCTCTTCGCAGAGGAGCCTCTGCCTTTTTCCTTCATACCAGAAGCCCCTCTTACAAGACAAACCAAACTTAATTGGAAATAAATCAAATACCTTTATGTTAATTCACCATTCCCAAACATTTCTGGCTACACTGATACACCGTATAACTAAAACATAAAAATTTAAATTTTACATGCTGAACAAGCTTCTCAAAACAGAGAACTCTAGGCATTCTTGTACACCCCTCTGTACTGGCTGACACTTGGATCATTCCAGGTCTTCCCCTCTATAAATTACTCCGGACGCTGTTCCTTCTTGTTTGCCACTTTAACCCAGATCCCTGCTTGAAGATGAGAACAGGTGAATGAAACCTTGGGGAAATCCACAAACCTAAAATAAAATACTTGAAATTATCTGTGTTATATTTATCCAACTATGGTTTCTAGTCTTTCGACTAGTACTTAAATGAACTGAAATAAAATGACAAGCCATGTGTTTATTGATGCAAGCCCACATGCTAATGATAATGCTCACATTAACTGTCCTATGCTCCAACTCATACTAAGGTTAGCTTAGCATGATAAGACATGCTACCACCAGCTTAAAGGGGGGCTAACCCATGACCAAGTGTATTTGAGATTTCATTCTGTCTGATTCCATTTCAATTTAATCTAGGGATTTTATAATTTTGGTTTTATATCCACAAAAGCATTGCTACCCCTTTTCTTCAGATCAAGGCCTCTTTTAGAAATAAAACATAATACCCAGAAAATACATCATTTCAGTGTAAGAGATCCTCATTCCTGGATATGGCATTGAAATAGCACATGCAAATCCACTCAAATGGTTACTCCTCGTGCTTGCAATCTAGCAGGGATGACAACATAAACAAAGGTGCAGATAGTTGTTCAAACCTGCACATGCTATTGTTAGGATTAGCATGGTAATCTCAAGGATGGAAAAGCTCACTGTAAATACACCTGATCAGCCAAACTGGATAAGTATGTGTTCCTTTTTCATTACAGACAATTACTGCAAGCAGTGCACCTCCATAACATGATGGACATGCAATTTGGCATTGCATGAAGTTGAAAATAGAGAACAAAACATAAGAGAAGTGTTAGCAAAGATAGTAATAATGAGAGAGAGAATGTAGAGGAGGACTATAACCAGGCAAAGAAACGGAGGAAGGAAAATATAAAGGAAGGGATAAGAGAGCAAAATGAGAGCGTGTGTTTGTCTGGATGGGCAGAAGGCCTGCAGAGTTTGGCAGGACTCCTGCTTCTGACAGCAGCTGGCCTTAGTTTTATATCTTAAGGTGGTGCCTTGACTCCGCAACAGCCTTTCTATCTCCAGCTCTCATGTTTTCAATCAGAGGGGACCATAAATTATTGTCAGCGGTAATCACAGCTGTCAGCTGTGGGCCTGCTGAGGGGTCCCAGCCTGTCCTGGTGCATTAAGTCACACTGGATCATGGCACCTCTGATATGGGCAGTAGGAAGACCCTGCAAGCGGGGTAAGACACAAAAGTATAAAACAGGTTCTGTTTATCCAAGAACCTGAAGCCAATGAAAATTATCTGCTAGATGAGCGGACTGAAGTCTGACTTGAAGGAATATTTTAGTAATTTACTAGTAATTTTAACAACATAACCTAACAATTCCTCATGATACATCAACATCAGTTTCTATGGATGCTAAATCATTGTTCAGCATTTATCTATCCCTTCTAGGGAAGTTTGGGGTTCCCAGCTGGAGCTGCTGCCCCCGCGACCCAATACCGGAAAAGCGGACAAAAATGGAACATTTCTTTAACATTCCTAGAAATCCTGCACATTGTCATTAGATAAGCATAAAAACAAGCTGATTGAACATTAGAACACATATAAAGGACAAATTATTTAAATTTCTTACATACAATGTATCAATCTTGCATGTAGCAGTATGGATAATTGCACAATGACCCCGAAAAACTCTGGGCTTCTAGGCTGGATTCAAAACCTTCTGTAAGGGATAGGAATACAACAAATACATCAGCAGAATGGGGCTACTGTTGTTTTTAGCTCAAAAAGACAGTATGTTTCTACTTGTTATATTATTAAGTTACAAATTTATGAATCAGGAGTGCCGTTTGGCATCATATACAACGCACTCGACCTCAGAAGGGATAAAATGGGCCTAAATGGTCTACGTTGATTATAGCGCCCCCTAATAGCCTATCTTTACCAAATTTGGCACAGAGCCCCAGAGTATATTGCTGCAGCCTGGAGCGTCCCATGTCATCCGTTCCGTCTCATACGGTCTCGTCTCATGCGGGGGCGTGTCCAACGGTAAATCCAGAGGGTAAAAAATGCAAAATCGCAAATATTTTTTTTTAAATTCATTATGAGAGTTAACGGCAATCATACAAATGAATAAAATATGTTTTTTTTTTAACTAAACATGTCTATAAGATAAATGCAGACTATCATACTGATGAATAAAAACACTTAAAATATATGTTCGTCTATAAAATAAATGCAGATTATAGGCAAACTAAAAACATCCTTCTGCCATCCCCGAGTTTATACTTTTCAAAATAAAAGCTCGCATCTGGAATCAAATACTATTATCTCTCTTTTCAAAGTTAAAGCTCACGTCAACTATCATGCTAATGAATAAAATATTTGGTGTGTTTTTAAATATTTCAAAATATATGTCCGTCTCTAAAAAAAATGCAGGTGATAGGCAAACTAAAAAAAATTACATCTATAGCTGCAACTTTGAGCCAAGTTGCAGCTATGGAAGGAATTTCTCTCCCGACAGAGTTCACGCATTTGGTTTTGTTTAAAAAAAAAAGTCCCCCTTTCATACAATAGGCTACAACACAAAATACAATAGAACCGCTGGCGGAAGTGGAAGAAAAATTCAATCGCATCCTGGCCCAAGACCGTGGCAGCAGAGATACGCAGTCGAGGACGGGTCCCAGAGACCCGAAGGCCGAGGCCGTGGTAGTAGAAAAATACGACCGCGTTCTGCCCCGGGTCCCAGAGACCCGACAGCCGAGGCTGACAGTCACTCTCGCCATGCTGATAAGCAGTTGTATTTGCAGCAATGTCCCAGTGAAGTGTGAAAACAATATAGAATAGGCCTATACAATTAAAAAGTCTTGGAAAGCGTGTAACATGTTTATTTTTGTAGTCTTGTTGATGTGTGCAGATCGTGGATTGTTCTCCCTGGTTTCATCAGATGTAGCTTCGTTAACATGGAACAACACAAGCATAACATTCATAAATGAGCAAACTACATGAAGACTATGGCAAAATTGTTACTTTAACAGTTTTTTAACGTTTTTCAATTGATTGCAACAAATGTGGTCACGAATTTACCCGTGACTCCGTCTGGAAAATTATTCGCGATATCATAATTTTGACCCTCTGGATTTACCGTTGGACACACCTCCGCATGATACGAGACCGTATGAGACGGGACGGATGACATGGGACGCTCCAGGCTGCAGCCATACCCGTCTCACAGAGCCTCCGAGCTGCATGCCAAACAGTCATCACAGGTTTAGTGTTGATAACATTTACTGTGGCAGAAATATTGCAATTGAAAATTTCCCATTTAAATGAGTTTTTAGACAAAACAAATAAACATTTATTATAGCGCCCCTTAATGGTCACTTTGGTAAAGTGGATCATGGAGGGCTGTGACACACTGCTCTCAAGTCTTGCTGATAACATGTAATTTGGCCGAGATATGATTTATGTGTTTGGTAGCTTGCTAGAGAAAATTTGTTTGGTCATCAAATGCGCATACTTTAACGTAGGAAAATTATGTGAATAACTTTTTGTCGCAGCCATCTGGAGATGCTATATACAAGATTTCGTGCAGGTCTGTTGCACGGTCTAGGACAAGTTTGAAAGTTTTGAAAAAAACTTTGAGCAGAAATGGGCATGGCGTACATCAGGTGACTCAGCCTGATTCAGTGAACACGTGGATGTAAAGGTTTTTAATGTGTGATGTGTTACGTGGGAGTTATAGGCAAAACACGTTTGACGTCATTGTACTGCCCCCTTGTAGTCCACATGTGTAATATCTGGTATGTCAAGTCAACTGCCATTGTACATCTACCCTGTTAATTTAAAGTAATTCACTTTAGTGTAAATGGTTAATCTAAATGTCGGCCCATAGGCCCCGCGCCTCAAAAGTGGCCCTAGATGGTACCCATTAACTTTTGTAAAAATCGGATGAGCCATTCATGAGATATAAACTTTTTGTATTTGTAGCGCCCCCTAGTGGCCAATGTTCGTGAAATTTATTTTAGAGCCTCTTGGCCTCAAAGGGTCATAGCAAAGTATAATCTAAAGTTTGGCCTCGACAGCCTTTATTTTGGCGAAGAAATGGCAAAGTTGGTGTTTTTATAGTTAGCTCCACAAAGTTGTTTGTGCGTAATATGCGCAATTTGTATTCTATAAAAAAATCTTTTAACAACATTTTGTCAGGTCAGTCTGGAGATGCTATGTGCCAAGTTTTATGCAGATCAATGGCATTGTCACAGGAGAAGTTTGAAAAAGTTGTTTTTTGATAAATCGCAATTTTTCACGCATAGAGACTAGGATGAAATGGGCGTCTATTGTTGCATGTGAGGTCTTTGCGGAGTTTTGGACCAGTCCTGAAAAGAGAAGAGAGAGAAGAATAATGAAGAAGAAGAAAAAGAAGGAGAAAATCCTTAGAAAAACAACACAGCTCTGCTGTGTGAACCGCGTAGCTTTGCTACCACGGTTCCTAGCCTTTCCGGCTTGGACCTCTAATAATTATGTACTGCACTTTTCCCCCATGCAAAATGATGTGCTGATTGGTTGGTTGGTTGGTTTGTTTGTCTGTCAACAGGATTATGAAAAAACTACTTGCCCCAATTTCTATGAAACATGGTGGAAGGGTGTTGCATGGGCCAAGGAAGAACCCTTTACATTTTGGAGTGGATCCATATCACAGGGTGGGAAACACAATTTATTTTTTCCGGGCATAAGTGACCAATGGCATGGAATGACTTTTCCACTAGGTGGGGCTACAGCTTTACAGGAAGCACTGTGTATTTTGTCGGTCTGCGTTGCGTTTGCAGCTGCGACCCGGGATACCACAGAAATACACTCAGCCACGTTTAGATGGGGAGTTTTGAGTTTGTGTGATTGATTACCATGTTATTTTTAAAGTATTAGCGTTACACAATGTCACCCTTAAATTGTGTATTATGCCATAAGTTTAATACTGGTTTGCAACATAAGTTTAATAGTAGTCCTGACTGCTAGTTCTCCTGGTAAGTAGTCAAATAGTGGTCACAACATAACTTTAAGCCTCTGAGACACGGTGGGGCCGCCGGCGATCTCAGCCGTCATTATTGTCTTTAACACGCTGTCCTGTGCTCAGCTGCAAAGCTATAGTCATGGTATCGGTATCATATGAAACTAGACAACCTAAAGAATCCATTAGTACCACGTTATGCTAAGGCGGGGAAGAGGGGGCTAAATAAATTGGCAAAATGCGCCCCAGGATGTCACTGACAGATACTTAGCAGCAATGTTTAGATGCTAAGTTTCAGTTTGTGAGATTTTAACGTTAAATTTGTAGTATTAGATTACACAGCATCATTCTCACAATGTGCATTATGCAATATGTTTAATAGTGGTTGCCACCTAAGTTTAACTGACGACTGGTTCTGTTAGCTTTGGAAATATATCCAGACATAGTGGTTGCAAATTTGCACATCATAGAAGACTAGACTGTTGGCCTTGACGGAGGTCTGCCTTCTTTGAGTGGCCTTCTAGTTATCTCTGTTTTCCTCAATTGTTTAATTAGAAAGCTCATAAACGTCCTGCATTTATTTTTTGTTCTAACTCTGGTGAAGTTTTTATGAGTTAAGTACTGAATACTCAATTTTGGTTGAACAATTCCTTTTCTTCTGTAACAATAGAAAGCAACACTAAATGACAGACTGTACATCTGTGATCAAACATCATCATTAATTAACCTGGTTGAGCGTGTTCCCCTTGTACCAAGGCTCAATCCTTACTGCAGCAGCCCGGGTTCCAACCTGCTGCAACTTTGCTCCATGTCACCCTGCATCTCTACCCACTTTCCTGTCCTCATCTGTCCTATCAAATAAAGACCAAAAAGCCCCCAAAAAGATGTGGTTTCATGTCATTCTAACCCTAAATGAAATGGGTGAATGCCTGTAGGATTTTTCACTAAATGCTGGCACAGCTCTCCACCCTAAAATCATAAATCAGACACAGTGGGCTTCCCCTCTTTCTTCTGTCCGCAAAATTTATCTGGCTTCTTTGGCAAGCTTCCCGGGTAATCGTGGCAAGGCCTGTGTTTTTCACGACAGCGCTGTTATTTTGCTGTGAAAACTCTCAGCATGGGGTGGCACACCCACCTCTGGCAAGACACTGCTGTCAGAGCTGATCAGCAGAGACCAGCCTTCCCTTTCAATTAGCCATGTCTGTCTATGAACAGGGCCAGGAGCACCAGCACAGAGCCACACAGGCACCCAGTGAAGGAACAGCAAGGAGAGCAGGTGGGAGGAGAGGGGAGAGCTGGAGAAGTAAGCCCCAAAACTCCAAACAGGGACTGAAATACCCTCCACTGCTGTGTGCTAAGTCCCTCTGTAACAGAAAGGGCTCTGCCATGGCACGTCACAGTAAACACAGGCAGGCTCCATGGAAACACGGCCATTTGGCAGAAAAGCATGGGATGAGATATGGCACCAATGAGGCAGATAATTCCCTGAATAACTATATCTTCCCCCTCATGTGCTATAATGGTGATGAAGAATGTGCATGTGTGTGAAAGAGAGAAAAAGAGAGCAGCAAAACAGCCATGTCACATTTTAGAGTTACTTGGGAGACGATACGCCACAATTTATATGGCACTAATCAAGACACAAATTGGAGGTTGTTTGGGGAGCTTAGGAACAGTGGTGAAGGGGCTTGAGGAGGAACGCAAGAGCCCAGGAGTGAAAAAAGAAAGGGTGGCAGCCATGCCCCTAGGTTGTTTGTCACAAATGCCACATCCAGGTGGGATTTGCAGAGTTGCACCATAGCAGAGAATCTTTCTCTCAGTGGAAAGAGCCTGAGGTGGAGGATGGTAAACATGGGCAGCTGTAACATAAGCACAAATGTCCCTGTGGGCTCAGCTGGGGATTTTCAATAGAGAAACTGCTAGGAGGAAGCACTGTATCAATAATCTTGATACCTTGATACTTATTATCTGGACATTCTTAGCATTCAGAATACGGCTTGCAGATTCAGTTCTGCAATTATAAGACCATACTACCAACACAGTGCAGGCAAAGTGGATTCAACCTTTAAGTAAGTCAGACAGGTTGGGAAACTTACTTCAAAAGGCCTCGCTTTGAAGAATGCAATTTCAACACCTAGATGCTTTTCTTCCTGTTTAGTTCACCAAAACCAAGTGTGCTGAATAAAAGCAGGAAATAAGAAGTTGCAGAGAAGAGGAGGACTATGTGGAATGTTGCTCCAATTTCCAAGCTTAATCTTTATAGTTGAGGAGATCTACTCTACTTTAATGAGTAGCATGTGTATAAATTTGTTGTAGAGGGAACATTCAACCTATAAAACCAGGAGCTCTGTCACCAGCAGACTGGGACCTGAAAAAAACTACTTACTACAACTTGTAAAAATTCAACATGTGTACAGTATTTTGTTTTTTATTTGTCACGTCTGTCATTATTTTTGTGCCACCTCCCATTACAGAACACTAATTAGAGAGGCCATCTTGTCAGTAACAAAATACTCTCACTGCAAGGACAAAGGTCCATTTAGTAGTTGTTCTGGACCTGTCAATCACTTTACATGATCTTAACTTGCAGACGGTGTTTGCCCAGTTGTCATGAAATTTGTAGATACTCAAATTTCCATTTTTTTTCGAGCACTCTTGAGCCAAAAAGATTTGATCGTTTATAAACTGAAAAGGAGGGAAAACGGTAGTCCCTTAACCAAAAGGTTGGTGGTTCGAAACCCTGTTCCTCCTATTCTCATGTTAAAGTGTCCTTCAGCGTCCCAAGTTGTTCCCTGACCGCTTTACAGCGGTCCACTGCTCCTAATGCTTACGATGGGCTAAATACAGAGGTTACACTACGTTGTGCTGTATACAATTGCATGCAATAACAAAGTTTAAAGATCATGAGCTATGATCAAAAGCTCCAGAACAGCTATTTTGTCAATTGTTGTTCTCAAGACAATAATGAACTTTGCTGAATCAACCATCTTATTTGAGTGAGAGATAGTTGCAGCACTAGTGAGGGCTCTAAATGAGACATGCAATGTAACAAAATCCGGCGAAATCCATCCGTTTCAGTGTTAACATATTGTGCCGCATGCTTGTACATTCTTGTATTTTATGTCAAAGCTACAGTAGAGAACTAGATAAGGCATTGTTGTGATATGCATTGATGAGGATGTGAGACACTTAAGTGAATGTAATGCTATTAGCAGTCCGAATGTAATTCTATTAGCAGTGCAATGTAATACCACAGACCAAAGCTAAAAAGACAGTAAGTATCAATGTCACAGGACAAACACAGTGTTCAGATTGTTAAGTGGCATGGATGACTCCGTATGTGCTTTTATTCATATTTTTTATTGTTTTTATCATGGGTGGACTCAGTATCTCAGCACACTTTCAAGCGATGCCAAACTCCAAAATCCAGCTGCTTTCACATATCTCTGGTTCCATATGCATCCTGTTCAATCCATATATAACTGAGGATATGACTCTGTCTCTTTGTTCTTTTGCCATTCACAAAATATCAATAAGACATTTGGGGGATAATTATTTTGTTGTTATTTAACCAAATGTATCATTATAATACGGCTTTTCCTGCTGGAGACAAACAAATGTTGCATTTCAAATGTTGAGGATTTTGAATACAGAATAAATACAGAATAATCATCTAATCTATGTATCTATTTATGGACATCATCCATGTGTTGTGCAGATACCAAATTGTGTCATGTGAGCTAAGATTTTGATAATCTAGATTTAAAAGTGTGTTGGTTTTTTTTACTGCATAAAACATCACATAGCACGTTATATGCATTTATGTTTGACATTTTGTTATTTTAGCTATACATGTGATTCTTTCAGGGAATTAAGGGATGTTAAGAGAAGACACTTATATCAAGAAAATATAAATATGTTGTGCTGTAAAGGAGGAGATGTAGGACTCCAAGTACAAAGGGAAGGACAACATCTTCTCTTGCCTTTCCAGCTGAGGTGTGGGATGGGGGCCCCTTTGGTGGGCGCTCTTGTCAGACGAGACAAACTGCCGCTCCTGGGAGTGCCCCAGATCTGACAGAAACCTCCCCCTCCATCAGTCACGTCATCTGAGTCAGGGAAGGAGTCTGCGCCCTGCTCGCGGTCACACTAACCAGGAGACACAAGCTGTTCCTCTCCTGGTGCTCATTAATGCACTTGTCCTTGATAACTTCAGCATACAACAACACAAAGACAAACACATGCCTGCCGTGTTCTAATTACACTTGCACGCACACACTCACAGGGATATGCATCATACATTTCACTAAGAGACTTGTAAATGTCAAACAACTGCAGACACCCCTTTACTTCCCCCTCCTGCTGTTGCTGCTCTTGTCTTTTTTTATTTATTTTTTTTTGGGGGGGGGGGGGGGGGGGGGGGAGGGGATACACACCGATAGGGACTTTTGTTGTTATGAAACAGAAAGAGACAGAGTGAATGTAGTGCTATGTGAAGTTGGTTAGAGCCTTTGAGTGGGGGACGTTGGGGACAGCTGATAGGAGAGCCAGCACATGAGTGAAGAGCCGGGCTGAAGGAATTCATTAAGCTTCCTCAGCAATTAGCATATGAGCCTAATTATCACATGAAACCAATCCTCCATAACCAGCCTACAATATAACTTCCTATCCTTCTACATTATCACCCATCCCACTGAAAAAAGGTAAGCATGGATGACCCCAGTGTTGTCCTATACTTCTCATCTCTAAGGCCTGCTTGAATAACTACCATACCTCCAATGTTCCTTTTTCCATTTTGCAGTTAATTATCCAGGAGCAGGGAGGCCGGGTCTCTTTGCTGGCTGCGATAACGTTATGCTTTGCTGGGCAGAGAATGAAGAGGGCCAGCCCACAGGGAGCCGTGCTGATGTCAGGCAATCTTTCAAAAAAGGCCCAGGCAATTAGATGCACCAGTGCTACCAGGGATGACTAGTGGTATTGAGGATACTGGCTAGCTTCTCTAATGGGGGTATTTAGGGCAATTATGATAAAGATGTCAGGGCGACCTCCCCACTCTTGCTGCTTTTTACAAGGGGTGCCTCTAAGTGCAAGATCACAGAGCAGAAATAAGGAGTGACTAAAGATGTGACCAGTCCCGTGTGGAAGTCTTGCCACCAGCAGAACTGCACTTAAGACTAAGTCTCATGTGGAAAACACTGTCTAGAGGTGCTAAATGGGCTAATCTGCCCTCACAGCTGAGTTTTATGGGAATTTTGGAGTCTATTATGACGGTCTCAAGAAAGTAAACACTCCAGCGCTCAATTAAAGAGTAAAGCCTGGCTGATTTGTTTCCATTTAGCATCATAGCTTCAGCACATCTGGCCCGAGAGAGATCGGACCACTGTTATTATTTAATGGACGAGGGAGGCTGACCATCTGTAAGGTAGCAGAGCCCCACAAGGGGCCTTTTCATGTGGCTACTGTTGTACACTGCATCTGAATTGTTTCCATACACTCGTTTACCTCAGTCACCACCCTTAAACAACTGGCATCCACCACCTCACATCAAAGTTATACCTCAGGGACACAACCAAGAGCTACTGGTCACCGCACACACCTTTAACCAGCCAGCCCAATTGCAATGGTAACATATGCCATCCACATGGCTGGCATGACACTAAACACATACTGACTAATGTTTGAAGTAAGTTCAAAGAGGCAAAAGCAGAGTAAAAGTGCAATGTGGAAGCGGCATGTATCCTCTTTCCTTCTTTTAAACAGCCAAACAGCTGGCCGTGTTCTTACAAAGTGCCCAGTACATTTCCACGATTGTTTTTATACCATGTCTGTGGATAAAGCACCATGGTATCCTTCTCTGTAATAACCTCTCTGGCTAGATATTAGATAGTCAGGAAACAGCAATCCCACTATCCAGATGGAGAAAAGCTCTTCAGTGAAGCACATTCCAAAAGTAAGTGTTTCTTTCTGTTGTAGTTCATGGAACAGAGCCCTTCACTGTTTAGGAGAGACTCGAGAGATTAGATATGAAGTTTAATGCAATAAACCCCTCAAAGTACATGAACCTCTCATTATAATACTGTAATGAAGGAGTGCTGCTCGAGAAAAACTAAGCAGACAAGATAAATGGAAAGCTTAATAAACCAAAAATCATATAGTTTTTAACCATGTCAGCGGCAGGGCTCGAAGGATGAAAATGTCAGTCTGTCTGTCTATTGGCCGGTCAGACCACCACTTTGGTCCAGACTAAAACATATCATGGATGGATGGATTAACATGTGCAGATATTCATGGTCCCCTGAAGATAATCCTACTTACTTTGGTCATGTCCCCCTCAGAATAAATTGTAATAACTTTGATCCCCTAAGTACAGGTAGAACTGCAAGCATGAATGTAAACTATTAGTCTTAGTCTATAACCTCTCCTGATATACAGTAGGTACTTTCAGATTTGAATTAAATTATTACATTATTTTTGATTATATCATTACCCCCTCTGTGACGAGTTTAACTTATATACTTATATATAACATTTACCGTATGAGAATTATGTCCCTGAAAGTACCAATACTATCAAAAGAAATTGGTTTAATTTACCCATGAAATATCAACACCTTTCTTTCCTGTGAAATGAAAGACAAGTATAAAAAGACCGAAACATTAAACACCACTCATTTGTCTTAAACTACATAAATATCATCATAATCCACTCACATGGCTTCATTGTCCGTTTTTCCTAATTATGACTCACTATTGATACATGTTAGATTGATTGTTTTCCATCATTTTTCTTTACTTCTACAAAATGCTACCAAAGCATTCATAAGTAAATAGGCGTTGGGGCCTCTCTGAAATACTAGCCAATCAATCAGGCCAGGTTTGCCCTTCTGGAGCAACAAGCCCCCATCCTACCCAGCCATCAGTCATGCCCCACCTCTGGCTGTCCTCTTGCCTATTTTCACACCATCTCTTTCACTTCACACAGCTAACACGATGACTTGTTATGTTTTCTAACTTGATTCCCCTTGATGTTTGCTCTCTAACTCTCTCGCTGCCTGTGAGTTACAATCCTGTCTGTTGATTTTCCATCACGATTGGAGAATTAACTCCAAATGTTTGGCAGAGTATCAAAAGCAAGCAAAGGGAACCTGAAGAGACTGCTTTGAATTTTGAATGTAACTGTTTTTTTAATACCTCCAGAGAAGTTTCTGATGAGAGCATAATTGTTGTGCATTCACTGCTTTATTTTCACCTGGCGTATTACAACTTTCCATGTACTATTCTGCAGAAGGTCAGTTGAAAGAGGAGAGGATGTTAAAAAGCTCTACATGACAAATTGCCACTTTTGCAAATAACACAAATTATGTCAGTACTGTGTGGATGTGTATTGTCTTTTGGGGGTAAGACTTCACCCCAGTGTAATAAAAATGAAACAAAAAGTCAAAGCTCTCCCAACAGGAAACATACAGTATGCCTGTACTGTATAAGGTCACCTTTAAGGCTGTTATGCTACAGTGTGCACACAGCTAAGAGGTACATTTAAATCATTGGCTAAGCATCAACTTCAATGCCTAAGTGGTTACACAAGTGTTTGTTTCTCTTATTTGTTGTAGATTGTTGTCGAATGGTGAATAGTTTGCGAGGAACTCCTTCCCCCTCCATATTTTGTCACAGGTGTAGAGAGATGGGATTAGGGAATGTGATGACTAGAAAATTGCTGGAAAAGTTTATATATTAAAGCCTTGCAAATTACATCAAAATAAAGCATAATCTTATAAATTGAAGCCGTCTGTGTCATTTGGTTCTATCAGAGTGCAGTGTTTCTCTTAATGCAACAGTGATAATCAAGAGCTATGCATCAGGTCTGGACAGAGGACCAGCATGACCTGCTGTGTGTACATAAACCACAGCTGTAATGATGGATGGCAGGCTTGACAGAGTGTTGTACGGTGATGTAGTGAAAGAAGGATCCCACTGCGACTCCCATCCACCATCACACACACAAACCTCTCAAAACCCTACATGTATCATTGTGTGCATGCTGAAATGAGGATGTGTGACAAAGGAATTATATTTGAAAGGGTACAAAATTGCATGTGCTTGGATGTGTGTGTGTGTGAGTTTGTAAGTGCATCAGGAGCACATAACAGCTCACTTGTCTGATTACATCAGAGACACAACAGGAGTGAAAATCAGTCACCTCTGCGACACAAGTTCCTCTGTTGTTTTCTACTCCATCTGCGGTCAACAGGAGGATAACAAAAGAAAAAGTAGAGAAAGAGAGTGAGAACAAGACCCACTATCTTTCCAGGAAGGACCCTGAAGGGTTTGGAGCCCTGAAAAATAAGGCTAATTTGAAGGTCATTTAAAGAGCGTCAGTCAGTGCAGCTCAGGAGGGGGGCCTCGGAACAAGTACAGGGGGAGCAGCTTGGGTTGAACCGCTGTGAGGTAGGCGCTCCAACGCTCTCCCTGGTGCTCTTCATCAATCTCTCCCATCCAACGAGAGCCTTCTCTGACCCGCAAAGCAGCCAGAGGGAGGGGGTTGCCTTTCTTCCATTATTGATACCACTGCATCACACAACCTGCACTTACCTGAACCAAGTCGGCACAGGAGCCACAAAGGTCAGAGAACCACAGGCAGACATTTAGCCTCTCATTCACATTCCTAGTAAGGTAAGTGACAAAACGACCCTTTTGCAGTATGTCCTCCAAACCATGCAACGGTATAGGTAATTTATTCCTAACCCTAGAGAACCAACAAGAGTGTTTTATAATTTAACAACCCTAGCGGTGACAGAAAATAAAACCCACAGCAGCGTTTTATGTTCAACGGTTGCAGTTTGGTTACGTTTAGGCATCAAAACTACTTAGTTAGGTTTAGAAAAAGACCATGGTTTGGGCATCAGTGTTCGAGGCGGAGCCTCATTTATTCCTATAAGAGTTGTTCAATACCACTAGAAGCCTTCACAAAGCCAACAATTACCTGGATGATCGGCAGTCATGTTGGTTTGACCTATACATCACCCCCAACCTACCTCCTTATGCGGAATTTCATCATCTTCATTAGCTTTCTTCCTGCTTTGTTCCAGGATTAATTATGGGAGGCCACTAGAGGGCACCGCCACTAGAAACGTTAATATGAGTTGTAATTGCTGCTTGAACGAATAACCTATGGGAGCGTTTTTCGGGGGAGGACAGTCTCTTCATTTCATAAATCTCTACTGGTATTCCTTTTGCTACCATTCATTTTGGACACATATTCATGTGGGTGGGGGTTACATGTGTGGTTTGGTCAAGTCTTAAGTGGGAGTCATTCGTTTCACCTTTAAGCAGAAGGCATCCGTTTCTTTAGCAGTCAGCATCCTTTTCAAAGTGCCATATTCACAAAGTTTTCTTATTATTATGATGTCAGAAAAGTCCTCTGAAATATTACTGGCTGATTCGTTGGACATTAAATGTGCATCACACATTATGATACATAAAGTGAGATAAAAAAAAAAATCTAAAGTTCATAAAACTGCAAAAACAAAGACATTTTTTGGGATAGAGAGGTTCTCTGTCCTTTTTTTTCCTGGAAAGTTGCCACATGTTTTTCACATGTAGTTGGAGAAGCAGGTGAAACATGTTAATGCTGGAACCCTCTGTAGCATAAGCACAATTAACTGTGATTTGCAGCACTCTGAGCGAGCAAATGGGCAACTTGCAGGTTTTTCGCCCTGGTTACCAATAGGTGATAGGGGGTACAGGGCTCCATCCTCATCATTTGGAGGGATGTTAGATATTGGCAATGCTATCTTTATGTGTGAGAGTGTTTTGGTTTTGAGGGGGCAGAGATGCAGACAAACCCCTCTTCATCATTTTGGAAATATCTGGTGAACAGTTGCAGGGCCAATGGAAGAAGATGAAACTCCCCCATACACATATCTCTCTGTCACAGTGCTGCTAAAACTGCAATTATGGAGGAACATACACGCTGTCAGCACACAAAACACAATTATTGGTTTAGTCCGCCATTGTCTAAACAAAGAATGGCAATATAACCTCCTCGCTGTAATCTTTGATTTTGACATTGAATAGAAAGTAGAGAAGAAGATTTAGTGGTGAAACAATAGTAGATTTGTTTTCTGCATATGCTTAAAATTAGGCCAAGGTTTGGGTAAGGATAAACACAAGTTTAAGCCATTCTAAGTCTCTGCCATAGCAGAGAACAATTCACATTTGAATCCAAAACTATTGTTAAACAAAGCACTGGCATGGAACGATGCTGCTGCATGGAAAGAGAGCTTATCTTATCGTACTGTGACTATCATGTCTTTGCTGTGGACAGCTTCAGTCAGTTTCAAAAGAAGGGGTGCTTGGCTTAAGTGCCTGGCTTTGTTTCTACTTCTTTACAGTGGCATTACTTGCACAAATACTTTGATTACGGTACTGAGACGCATTTCTTTTTCTATGTGCGAATAACATGCTTTATCTGAAATGCAGCAGCTGTGAAGACATTGGCATATTTTCTGTGAGTCAGAATAGGCTAACTCTGTTAAAGTGGTAAACCAGTAATGCAATTTAACAGCTATAGAATTGGGCCAGTTTTTACCAATGTGGGGTTTCTGTCAACAATAAATACACTATGTCTCATACAGGTAGAGTGGTGCTTTATAAACTCCAGAACTGTTCCAGTAGCTGCGATAAAAAGCTTCTTCTTTTTTTAAATAATAGACTATATAAAACATTTATCACATAAGATACTGCAGGACCGTAGATCGGGGGGTCAGGTGGTTCGAAAGACCCTCCCCCACTGCCAAAGGTCCATAGTTTGACTCTGTTTTTGTTATTGTAATAAATAGGTGACTTTTTGAATAATGAGGGCCAATAATTAGACTCCCCCTAAATCAAAATTATCTATACCAAACTGAAGCCCTTATGGTGTTAAAAGAACCAATTTTGTGAATGTGTTAACTGACATGTAACAATCTAACGTCTAATGTATCAACAACCCATGAAACTAACTTCATGCACTCAGGTCAAAATCTGTTGGCCAAGGACATCAAAATGAAGTATTTAAACCTCATTATTAAATACAAATTGAGGGAAAACTGTAAAAAGGTCCACTTTTGAAAAAAAATACCGTCTACTCTATCAGTTCCTACTAGCCTATTTGTTATGACAGGGGCTGATGTTCATTGCGGAGGGTAGGTGTCTGTCAGTTAACAGGAAGTGGGGACAGCTGTATAAAGTGAGGTGCTAGTTTGTGGTTTTAACAATAACTGTGACATATCTAACAAGCAAAAACTTCTCCAAAAAGGGCAGTGCTTGTTTGTTTGTCTGAGAAGTGGATCTGCAAATTAAGACTCAAACATGTTCCTGTGTTGACAAGTAAAGCACTTAGCTGGGTAGAGTTGTTCATTAAGACATAATAATATCTGGTCTCTATCGCCTTGTTTGCCCACTACTAAGCGGGAACAATCAAACAAACAAATTATCTCTTTATGCAACTGCTATAATAGTTCCAAGGAAATTGTTTCATAAATGTATGCTATTTTCTATTATATTATAGATACTCATTTTAAAACTAAAAGAAAATGAACACATTATAAGGCTTTAAACTCATAATGATGCATGACGATTAGATCGAAGACGAAAAATGTTAATTGTGTTGTGCAGATCTTTTCATTTCTCATTCAGCTCAATGAGGCAAATCTAGCCATGAGAATCATGCTGCATGTCGATAAAACAGCTGGGCACAGTGTGGTTTGTTACCTAGCCTGTCTGTGACCACACAATTGTGCGCTAAAAGTTCAGCACACAGCTGAAGGGAATTTACCCAAACTCTGTGTGCAAGTAGTTGCACACATTTTGCGTTTTTGTAACTAATAATGTTATTAGTTTTTTTGTGATAATTCAATGAAAAGGTACAGTAAGAGCAGCTGTTCTCCTGTCTGTAAATGGAGTTTCTGCTGCTGCTGCCTTCCAACAGACATGGACATGGACATGGACATGAACATGGACATGGACAGACATTTTCTGTTTTCATCTAATGCTTTGGGTTTACAAGTGGAGTTGACAAGGTTGCCAGCCTCTTAAACTGTGAACAGAAAAGGGCAAGTGCTAAAGTGCTTGAGGGCAGATTTCTATGGTGGAGTGTCTTGACAGATGAAAATGGAGTAATTGCAAGGAAAGGCTTGGGCAGTGGGTGCTCTAATCTATAACACAAATAATTAAAAGCTATTATTACCATCACATTGCATGGATTTTTAGGGGCTTACACTCTGGTATCATTTCAAATAAGGTCTGGCTCTTTAGAAAGCAAAGGTTTTATCTGAATAAAATATTTAGAGCCATCGTATGATTATAAGACAGTTTACTGGCACCACTTCTCCTGTATCTTATACTGAATTGGCCTCAATAAAGTTAGTCACTGTAAATGTTTGTTGGAACAAGTCCATGGAAAATGGAGAACTTTGAAAGTCTGAGTTGTATAGGGTAAACATTACATTAAAACCATGTTTTTCTTCCGCTGCCTGCAGGGTTTGTAGCTAAACGTACAGCGTAAATAGAGTTGAACTAGGAAGCTCTGTAGCTCACATGTAAAAGGGTTACCCGATGAATCTAGTAAGCTCTCACAGATGCTAAACAGAAGAGAAATAACTGCAGGGAGCAATACATTAGCTCAAAAGCATATGCATAAAACTCAAAATGTTCACTGAAGTGTCATAGTTTATAAGTGGATTACGTAAAACTTCAGCCTAAAACACACATTGCTTACAGGTGCTAGCCTCCTTAAAAAAGACAGTACAGACAGTGTGTAAAACACCATCAGAGAGTAACTTGATGAAATGCAACTCTTTCAATAATTTGTCCATTTGCACTATATAACATAGGTTTATCTTGCAGCCGTACAGTGTGGTTGGAATAAAACAGAAGAATGATTAGAAGTGTTTGAATAAAGATTGGCAAGGGTGAGAAATTTTAAGTGCTCACCCTCCAACCCCACTTGCTCCTTCAAATGTCTACACATACACGCAAACACACAGATGTCAGAGGGGTCTGAGTGACTCTACCCCTGTCACTAGATGCCTGCTGTGAAAACAGCATGCACGCACGCACACACGCACTTACTCACTCATACACTCTCACACTGTCTCTCACACTGTCTCTCACACTCTCTCTTCTCTCACACACACACACACACACACACACACACACACACACACACACACACACACACACACACACACACACACACACCACACACACACACACACACACACACACACACACACACACACACAGCCTCCTCCCCTCTCTTCCTCTTCTCTGGACGCCAACCTGACATACCAGACCTTGTTCGTTAGCACATATTTTTACCCACCGTTACTAAATTAGGAAGCCAGAGGGAGCAAATGGAGTGTGGCTGCCAAGGCAGAAGAAGAAGGGTCTGATCAGGCCTGGGTTTGCTGAGGGCCCATGCCAACCCTACCAGCTTCATTAAGAGCCACTTGGGTTTCAGAAATAGAAGCCCAACAGGGACCAGGGCCAAACAGAGCCCTTAACAGCCAGCCAAAAACTCACGGGACTAACAAACAAATAAACGGGTTGTCTCATGGCCTGCCAGAATCAACCGGCAGCAGACATCCCAAGGAGCCAGAAGAAGTTATCTTAGGCAGTCTTGCACACAAAATGTGCCCTGCCCCGAGTTTAAAAGTGGTGACAGTACACATACTGCCAGCCCGATACAGAATAAATTCACCTAGAAAGCTCTCTCCGGAGACCAATTTCTCAAAGTAGCCACAGATACGTTACTTCTTGTTTATTTGGCATGGCTTTTGGGCGCTGATATAAGAAAGAATATTTTCACAAGGAAATGTACATTTCCTCTTCTCACTATTGACATATAGCATGTATGAATATAAAAGTACAGTAGCCCATGATGTGGAACACAGATATTCCTTATCTGTACTTTTAAATCCTAAACCTAACCTTTCAGATCTATAATCCTACAAAATTGCAAGCACATTATAACTTGTCATGTAATAAATAAGTAGAGGTGAAATCATGTTGCTATGTAGAAGATGGAATCTTTTTCTTTGCAGGAGATTTGGCCAAATACAGAGCCTGTTAGCAAATAGCTCTTTGGCAGGGTAGTTTCAGAGAGCAACCAATTAGAAAACACCCCATCCCCCACTTTAAACGTAATGAGCTATTAGTAGCTGACTTTGAAAATTTTTAAGATCGGTGTTGTCATTATCATACAGTTTATTGACCAATAAGGATACAGATAATGTATTGTCCTAGATTCTATCCCAGATGGTTTTGACTGACTGACAGGAATGCATGTCGTTTTCTATTCTTGATGATACTTTTGATTATATGGCCTCTTAAAATACTGGAAAATGACAGGAAAAATGACGTTCATGTTTTACTATTTTTCAGACTTGTGGCATGTGTAGGTGACAAAATTATGGTTAGCTAAAAATGAGAGAGGTCTGAGAAAATATTTAATAAATGGTTTGGATAATACTGAAAAAAAGAATAACAGCCCTGGGAATAAATATGGCCAGCTCAATACTTTAAAGTGTGCATGCCCTTAGGAGAGGCCGAAATCCCAGCCATTATTTCTTAAAAGAGCCCAACAATATTATAATCCTCTCTTGAGCACTTGAACTGTTAAACCTACAGTTTATCTGGGACTGCTGATCTTGTGCTACTATAGTGGCACCTTGTGGAGAAATTAGAATACTACAATTAATATTTTAAAACGTGTTAAAAGTTCTTACATTTGTACAATATTCTTGTAAAAAAATCTAACTTCAAAGATATATCTTTCCCGTTATAGACTTTAGACTTTTTATATGCTGGAATCCTAGCTATGTAGTAATTTGATTAACACAACTGAATTAAGTCAAGTCATCTTTTTTTCAAACTTGTTTTTACTCTGGGCACAAATAACAAAGATGAAGGTGTGAAAAACAGAAATAGATTATGGTAACGCTGTAGGCTAAATAATAGTCATGCCTTAACAGATGGCACAACACTAGCAGGAGATATAAGGCTGTCAATCAAACGGATATGAGCAAACCAACCTTGTCTTAAGAAAATGTCTCAAGCAAAACTATATACTCACACTTTAATGCCAAATAAAAAATGTTTTGTATTTTAAAGAACAGCGCAGTTCTTGAATGCACCCCACTTCCTACCGAGTGCGACTCTATGGTGCGAATGTGCCAGTGTACATCCAGGAGAGGCTTTTTCTACGTTCTCCATGGTTTTACAGTCATGGATACTCTAGCTAGCTCAGTCCCATTACGACAGCCTATTAGCTGCACACTAGCTATCTGTAAGTGACGTGCTTTTAGTTTTAGAGTTGCATTAAGGCTAAGTAAGGTAGGGTAGCTAGTTTTTCGGCCAGGTTGCTTAAGAAGAATTATGAGCACAACCAATTGAAACAGCATCAGCAGACGCTAGCTTACTAGCTATTGGATTGTAGCAAGCGCAGTGTAACCAGGGAAACACAAACGCTTCTGGCGTGGTTGAAGTTACATCCACAAGCTGTCATTTATTGTTTGTAAAATTAAAGAAAATGGCTGATGAACTCGCAGTGACAAACACACGTCGCAGTACCTCTGAGTCTCCGTCGGCTGAGTAAGTGATTTATTTTTAGCTAGCAAACGTTACTAACATATTTATTTAACCCGTGGACCAAGGTAACTTTACGCTAGCTAGCTAGATGTTGGTGTTACTTAACATTATCCCACCGAACAGACCATTAGAATAAAGCAAGTATTAACTCGTATATTAACTGTGTCCAAGCTAATCTGTTAAGTTTACATTTTTTATTTTATTTTTTTCAGGAACCCGCTAGCAGTCCAGACGTTGCAAAGTATTTTCTTCAAATGTACATTCACCTTTTTCAAAAATGGGTTGACATATCTTTTTTGACCAACCTTGTAGATCCCCTGAAAGCATGGGATGCACCAACAGGGGCGTGGAGACCTGTTCCTCACAAACCGGATATGCTAAAAAGGAATTAATGATGATGGCACCTAAAGAAAAGCTCAAACACTTTGACAGCCAGGCTCAGGCCTGTGAAGACATCCAAGAGGTGGGCACAGTATGGGTTGCACTAACACATTCATATTACATTCTTTTTTTTCAGTTTTTTTGTGCACAGAAGATATGCTTTCACAACTTGTCCAGGACACCTTTTACAGGGCAGATATTTATTAATCTATACTATATTTATACAAGCGGAATGCACGCCAAGGCTGCAACTAATAATTATTACTGACAACATCCTGGCATCCTAGTTTAGAGTCCTATCCGGTTTGGATCGTATTTGGGATATGCTGTTTACATGGAACACGAGAGACCTGATTACTCATTCCTTAATACATATTCATAACAGCATCTGTGTGTTTCTGATTATCTGTGTGAAGGTGTGTTTTGATTTTCCAGCATCTCAGCCACTACTTTCAATACCAGCAGAGTATCCAGGTTTCTCAGTTATCTGAGTAGCCTACTCTAGGCAGCATATCCATATTTCTCAAAACCCATGATAAGATCTTACAGTATCCGGTTTCTGGAACCAGGATAAGATATTTACATGAGCAACATGTAACCGAATACTCCAAAAGACTCATCTAGGATACTTACGTGCATATAAAGACACTTAATTGATAAGTCTTGAATTATTTTTTCAGCAAATCAATTATGTCTGTGACATGTCAGAGAATAGTAAAAAATGTCCATCACAATTTCCAATAGTCAAAAATGATTTTTTCAGGTAGCTTGTTTTATCTGTCCAACAGGAAAAAAAAGAAGTAAATCCTCAAACCCAAGAAGCTGGAACCAGTGAATGCTTGCTATTTCTTCTCGCTAAATGACTTAAGCAATCAATAATATTCAAATTTGTAGCTGATTTATTTTAAATTGGTCTGTTAATCCTCACATTAGTTCGAACATGTTTTCACTAAGCTTGACACCTGGGCAGGTGAATGATTGAAATGAGTTTCTAAATGTGAATCTAAGCTGTAGCACACACGTATTATTGATGTGTGTGAACGGTACAGTGGGTAATCAAGATAATTCTGACAGTTGTTTACTGTATTTGCTCAGTTTGATGCTTGCATTCAGGACCTGGTGCGTTGTGTGGCTCTGACTAGGCTGGTGCATGGGGATGGACATCTGAAACTAGCCCAGGCACATGCCAGACTGGCTAAAGCATATTTTCAGTTCAAAGGTAATTTTAAAATGAAATAAAATACTTTTTAACTGCATATTTTGAAATCCATATGGCAGTCTTTGAGTGATGCACCTATAATTTAGGAACTTGTTGTTTTACCTAAGAAAGATGCATTAAAAAAGTGTAAGATCAATCCATGTAGCTGCCCATGCTATATTGTCACATGGTTTTTACTTTGCTCTCTGCCCTAATAATGGCCATCTAGGGAAATTATTAATGATGATAAGGTTGAGATAATGGTCATATTTTTACAGTTAGCATACTGTTTAATTTACACTCTTGGTGATTGTTTTTTGTCGCCTCAGGCTGGGGACTGCAGGCCCAGGAGCACTCGACTCTAGCCAGACAGCTGCTGCCTTTTTGCCCCTCCATCTCCTCCTGCAGAGGTGAAAATCTTGAGGTTCTCATGTGTCTATTGAATGTACACCTCACACAGGGTGGCGCTTCACTGCTTACAGACAAATATCCTTGCCATGATATATTTTACAATAATGTATGGGTTTGAGCAGGAACTGAAATCCATTCAAAAAACAAGATGTACAATTCCTTGACTCTTTTCAACTCTTGAGGAGGCTGAATCCTCTTTTCTGGAGGCAGAACATGTTCTTGAGGAGCTTCATCAACATGGTGGCATCAACCAGGAAGAGAAGATGAAGACTGCCCTGGAAATCTCCACTGGTCTATCCAGGTTCAGTAGTGAAAAAACAATGTTTTTAGCAGCAGCAGTACAGAGCAGATATATTGCCAAAATCGAAAAGTGAGAAATATGTAAACATTTGCAGTCTATAGTAATAGCAGCTGATCCAAATAAGTTTTGGTGCTATTGCCGATTAAAAGGTGGCAGGTCTTTCTAGAGGAGATTCAGAGTGTAGCATGGACAATTTTACATTTTCAGCTTTTGTCATTATAGCTAAATAATATTTGTTTTTCTCAAACTACTTCTTTCAAAAGCAGTAGGCTACATTGCATTTAAGTTTGGCCACAAGATGGCAATATATTCTTACAAATTCACATAAAAATCTAACCCTAACCCTACCTTTCACATGTTTTTTTTCTGAGTAGAGGGTTTTTTGGTAACTTGGTTACGCCAGTAAAAACACCATTATTTCATGTTCTCTTGCAAACAACAGCTTAACAAATCAGAATTTCCCCCTGTGGTTGTCCAGTCCACTCAGCAGTCGGCGTGGGTGTGCTGTATTGATGCTTACAGACCTGCTGGGTGGGGTTACTGCATGTCCACTCATACAGTCACTGCTCAAGCAGAGACACAGATGGGAGAAAGGCTTTTCTCCATTTTTTTAAAAGCATTTCTCCCTTTTCTCCATATGTGTTTGTTTGCATATGTTTGCCTTTTTTTCTCTGGCTTTGACTCCCTCTTTAATTATAAACTCCCCTCACCACATACCACAGTAAGTAATTGCCTTTACAGTCTGGTCCTTGAGATATTGTAAAGCTGTTTTCTGTTAAGTGTCAACTGTTTTGTTTGCGTCACACCAAGAACCATTTCCATATTATTGATTTGCGGTGGTGTTGACAACAGAGGTTCCAAGGGCAGTACTACATGCTCAGGAAAAGATTATAGACTTAGTGGATCATGGTGGAGACACCAAGCACAGACATCAAGTGTAGGGTAGTCAGATAGTCTGTTAAGGGAACTGTGTGGCCTGGCAACATAAAAATAGAAGCAGTTTCTCATAGTTTAGATCACTGTGGGGGAAATTAGAAGCACAACCAGGAAATAAAGTATAGTCTTACCTGGGTTGAGATCCCCCCACTAATGTATTTATGTTAATTTGGATCCTATTAATCCTTGTATGTGAAATGTATAATTTTCACATGTGTAAGTTTTGTGAAAACAGAAAACATTGTACAGCTAATCTAAGGTAAATAAACATAGGACCCAATGTTTTAAAAATCCTGTTTTTAGGTAAATATGAGTAATACTCCTGCAGCTCAACAGTCAAGAAGCCTTATCAGCAGCAGAGGTGAGCCACACTGATAGGTATTTGTAAGTGATGCCATCTTGGTCTGTTTCACAAAGTCAGAGTTTGTTGACATGATGTGTATAATTGAAAAAATGTGCAGACTTTGGCCGGTGTGTAAGCTTGCTAAATCGCTTTTTGTTAGGTGATGACTAAGTATTTGGCATGCTTCTAAAGCTCTGTCAGTGAGCACTGTTGTGATGGAGGGGAATGTTCCCACCAAAACCTGCAACAATAAAGTAAGCTCAGTTCTCTTATAGATCCTGGTCCAAAAATTCTGCCCAGTTTTAGATTCCCACTCAAGGTGTTGTCATGACCCAGCTTAAAGTTATGACAAAAACAAGGGAGAACACACGTAATTAGAGATTAAATTACTAATGATTAGCCAGATGGATATTTATTTGTTCTCATATTCTCAAACTTGGCCATGGCTGCTAAAGTCATTAATTTTCTTCAATTTTTCTAACTGTAGCTGTCATAAATCTACATCTTAGTGGACAGATTTTATTTAATTAAAACATTTTAGAATGTATTTCATAACTTTCCTCATGTTGAATGATGGATTAATGGAAACTCTTCCACAATCTCTCCTCCCTTAATTATCACATTTATGTATCATATTAATTGGAAAAAAAAATACATTGTATTCACCAACATTGTGCAACTATTCTCTTGAGTTTGTGCTGTTGAGGTAATCTATGTTCCTGTTCACTTATCCTTATTGTATATGTAGGCTATTGGCTGAACATAACTTAAACACACAGCATGACAACTTGTTGGCCAAAGTCCAGAGGTATTCTAATGCTTGAGATCCAGTGTCTGCTCGTATTCCTTCCAAAAAGGTAGCTCTTATTCCAGATGTAAAATGGTCTCTGATTAGTTGGGTGAAATGAAACCGGCGGGGATTTAGTCGTAAATGGCCATGATTGAGAGTCACTACCTATAGACTGAACACTAAATAGTTTAGTGTTCTTCTCCATAGTCTTTGACCCACATCTACCTGAGGCACAATAAAAAAAGCCTCATCAATCACAATGCCATCACTTTAAAGCACTACACAGATTTGCTGGACCAAGATGTTGTGTTTCGGCCCCTCTGTTTTCAATTTGGCTTGGCCTTACTGTATCGTTTTCTGAGTGAAAGCCCAGAGCAAACTTACGTCAACTATGTTCTGGAAACGTTTACAAAAGAAGGGCTATGTGGCTTGCTTGGCAACACATCTACAAATCCTTAATTATATTAATTCCCTGCCCTGTGGACTCTTAGTAAATTTCAGTGGGATGTGGCATATTACCATCCTGCCAGGAAGTGCGTATGGATGCAGAGTGAATGAGAGGATAGAGGGGTATTGTCTGTTTGTCCATGCAGGCAGAATGGCAGGACTTGAGCCATACTGGAATGTAGCTCTGCTTCAGCCATGCCCTAAAAGGACCTGAAGTCCTGCCTCATGAACACTTATGAGCATGGCACTCTACTATCCATCACGGTATGTTAGGATAATCTTGGATTCATGAGAAAATTCAAAATAATAAACAAGCAGTGTTTTTGTAACCTATACTGCTGACATTTAACCACTGAGCAATAAATACACAGATTCAGATGGTCCTGGGATGTGAGCATGACATAATACTATCAGGCTAAGACTTTAGGTCCCCACACAGGCTGTCCCTGCTAAAGTATACTGTATTTACAGGAAGGCATGTTGGCTAAAACCTTAAATCAAACATACAGCGTTCTGTAGGTAAAGGAATAGTCATTCAGATAACAACATACAACTATATTCTGCATCGTGTTGATGGGAGAAGGGGATTCCTGTTCTGCTGTCTGACAACAATGTAGATATAGAATGTATAGTAATGAGTGGTGCGCCTTCTGAGAAAGGCCACCCCCTTATCTGCACAACTGAATTCAATTGAGATTCTATTAGATGGTTTGGAGCTTTTAGCAGAGTATCCTGATGGGATCCAGAGTCCTTGCAGTGTTTTTTTGCAGCCATTGTCTCAACCCCTCTCCCCGCCCTCCCACCCTGTTGCTCTGTAGAAGCCTGAGCAACCCCATAGTACAGTATGAAAGGAATTGACTGGCTTTTAAAAGAGTAAAGGCCAACTGTTGTGTGCATGAGCAAAACATGAAACCTAAGCACTTGGTAGCTACAACACATGTACAGATGGGTGAAAAATTGTTATAAACGCAGAACTCTAAGCTAGATTTTCATCCTTGCTATGGTGGTTTCTACTGACACGGCAAGAGTAACCCCCTTTTTAGAAGGGGAATTGTAACACCCTGATGAATAACACCCTGCAGCAGTTATTCATCAGAGCCTTAGAGGCGGTGGTTAAAGTGAGGGGGTTAGGAGCAGTGTAACCTTCGGTCCCAGAGGAGACAGTTGGCGACTCGTGAAAGGATGCAACCAAAAACAATTAAAAGGGCAATGTGCAAGCTTTCCCTATTATAGTCTGCACTACAACTGTAACCATCAGCCACTACTCTGTATGGTCTGGGTTTGGCTAGAGACCAAGGAGTTACTTCTGTACTGTAAAACAGGTTCATAGTATCAGAAGTAGCAGGCTTATGGGTATTTACTGTACACTATTAATACTCTAAATGAAGAGTATTACATACCATTTGTGTTGCAGTGTGTTGCTTAAATATACTCAAGCAGAGCAAACCAAGGAATGCAGACAAACTACTTGAATTGTACACTCTCTAATCATTACTCTGCATTGATTCCTTATATAGTGGGCCAAACTGGTTGCTTTCTTTGTGTTTGTCTTTTTCGTTTCTTACAGTCTCTCCATTTGTCTGTCCTTTCTGCTCTTTAGGGTCTATAGGAGACAGGAGAGACCAGAGGAGGCTTTAAGCCAGTGTGAGAAGTCTCTGCAACGGCTGAAGGACTGTGGTAAACCAGAGAAGACCTCTTCAGTCTATAGGGACATGGCTGCCATTGAACAGGACAAAGGTCATGTGGACCAAGCCATAGAGCATCTCTCCAAGGCAAGGGGCATGTCACTCACACTGCACAATGTACTGTTTATAAACCCATGAGGGTTTCTTGAGATGGTGCCAACCTTTGTTGTTAGGTAAAGTCCTCTTATTTTGTGATATGTGATCTGTCTTATTTCACGTGGGTGTTTCTGCTAGGCTCATGCCATTGCTATGAGTCACAGCCCAGAGGCACTAGAGGGGGCTCAGATCTCCCACAGCCTGGCCCTCATCCTTTCTGCTGCAGCAGAGCCCCATCACAATGGTGAGTTTATTCAGTCTCAGGCTAGGCCTGAGAGATATGCAACAAGGGTTAATTAGGGGTTGAATCTCCCATTGTTTTTCTATATGTGAAATCCTTTAAAATTGAGCTATGAAAACCAGACTTATAGTAGTATCTTTGAAGACATTCAACTTCAGTCATGTCAGTATGATTCACCCATGCGAACTATCTCAAGGCTAATGTATGCTCCATGGTAGCTATGAAAACTAAGTAAATGAATATGACTAAATACCCAGAGGTGGAGAGTAACAAAATACATTTACTCTTGTTACTGTATTGAGTAGTTTTGTTGTGTATTTTGTATTTTTCAAGTAGTTTTTAAAATCGGTAATTTCAAATGTATTTGATTACGTTTTTGAGTGAAGTTATGTATTTCGCTCCATTACAAATCCCATCTGTTACTGAGTTTAAAGAAAACTTTGACTTATGAAAACCAAAAGGAAGAAAAAAATTGCGCATTGATCCACTACAGTGACGAATCAGCATCTAGGCTGCCTACCAGGCGCCAAGTCTTTCCATAGGAGATTAAGAACGAGATGGAGGTGGAGTAGAAAGGCTAGCTGACCCCTTGTCCTATTTTCACTTCATGAGATATCCCGACGCCCCGTTTAACAGGTTGTTTTTTTTAAATGTAACTGAGTAACTTTTAATTAAAGTACATTTCAAATGAATTACTTATTACTTTTACTTGAGTAATTTCTCAGATAGGTAATTACACTTGTACTTGAGTAATATTTCATCAAAGTATTGGTACTTTTACTTTAGTACAATATTTTAGTACTTTTACACCTCTGTGTATACCATAATACATAGATTCAGCAGCAGTATACCATGTTTAAGCAATAGCAGTATTAGTTAACATGTGTCATGTATGTGTTTCTCCCATGCTGGTGTAGACTCTGCAGGTCACTACTTTGAGCAGAGTCTGAGTGCATACAAAAACTCTGTAGGTCCACAGGATCCAGCTTTTCTCACGGTCCAGGATGATTTCTGTCGTTTCCTCCTCCTCAGTGGCCACAAAGAGGTTACACACACACACACACACTTACAAAATATACACACCTAAGAACAGTGAGACAATGCCACTACAGTGATTCCTTCCAGACATGGAGTATCTTAGACATCTTATTTTTGCTCCATGGAAACACCCTCAGAGTTTGTGATTGTCATTTATTCCACCTGCTTACCCAGGTAGGGCTCTCACTACTGAAGGCAAAACAAGATTTAACTATTTTCAATGTATCATTGCAGAGATGTGTGGAAATCCAGAGAGCTTCTCTCGCTACAAAGAATTCTACTTTTGGTGACCTGAGTGCAGAGGTAGCAGACACCCTTCAGCTGATAGGAAGTATGGAGATGAGTGAGGGCAGGGTGAAGCAGGCCCACAGGACCATGACAAAGGTAATAACAAGTTACAGAACACAAACAGGACTACTAATGTTTGTCTTGGATACAATCTGTAAATACGTATCATAAAATGCTGGACAGAGTAAAACATAACAGTCTCTGCCAAAGTATTTAGGAGGGTTTAATAAAAGGCCACGGGTCAGCGGGTGTGTCCATCTACACCATTGAGAGGCCAGTTCAGAATATACACACAAAGAGTCCCTGACATATTGAGATGAGCTATTTCTGCCATCCTCCCTAAAGCTCAGTGCTATCAGAGTTGCATGCTAATCTGGGAAGGGTGCAGTGTGCAGAGCTGCCCTCCCTGGTGTAAAATATCACAGAGGGTGACTTTGTGTTTCCTCAGTCTGGACGAAGCCTGACAGATGGGCAACACAACTTTGGAAGGAGAATGGCGGTGTAATAACTATCAATTAAAGGGACACCGACCCCAATTAGCAAGGCATGCCATTATGTCCTTTGAAACAAAAGTGACATTCCTATGTCTTTCAGCACACACGCATTAAATAAATGGCAGCCTTTTAAGTATTTCCCTCCTCTATAGCTGTTATCCTTTTACTTATTTCCTAATGTAATCAGTTTTTTTGTTTTACACATATAGTATGACTGCCCATTGTCGAATGAGCTCTGTTCTGCCGCCCATCACACATACTAAAATACACAAGTATACAGGGGTTTCTTTATACTAGTAGTGACGTGCCTGTAAGTAAAGTAGCCCGGTTGCTATGTTGTTTGTTATGACAGCTAAGGGCAGAGGGGGTCCAAGTCCCCCTCTGAACTGACAGGGTACATCAGGGCACACTCACTCTACAGCACGTCCCACTAGTAACCTTTCTGAAGTACCCTGACACAGAGAAGATATGTCAGGATTTTTTTTTCCTGCCAGCTTGACACCATCTGCTCTCTGATTGAGGAACTTTGTTTTTCCAAAGGAAACATGGCTCATACAGTAGATACAGAACATATGATCTACTAAGAAAACATAGAGAACAATGGCACACACAGACTTGCCACTTTCCCCCTTCTTCTGTAGTGTTGCTGAAAAAGAAAGCCTTCCATTACATCAACCTTAGCAACAGTGAAAACATCCAGGACGCCAAATGGAACTGTTCCAGATTACAGAGCGTTGTACTTTCCCTGGTGCAGAGGGAAACCTTTCGCTCCCTTTCTCGGCTTTTAACAAAGTTCTCCACATCTTATTTATGGCGTTTGCAGAAATGAGCAGGCAGGCTTTTATCATGTCTATTGCGTAACTGTATATGTGTGCAAGCTGTATTATCATAAACATGTGTTTTTGATTAAAAGTTTAGACTTTTTCATGCCATGATATGTCATATAGTTAAGAAGTGTTTGCTCATTCTTCTGATTTGATTTGACCAAACTAAATGTAGAGTGGAAAATGACTCATGCTGCATCTTAAATGTATTAAATTAACTACCTAAGATTCCTGGGTTGTTGATTTGGAGTGCTTGTAATAAATCCAGCAGAATCCCCCTTGTTGACCTGACACTCCGAGTAGTCAGCACAGGTGTTATCTAAACCTAGGTTTGCAACAGTGGTTATTTTGGGATGTTTAGTGCATTCACATGTTGCTAGGAAGTGTTAATTCCCCTTTGAGTATAAGTTGCAACTCTCATCTTCCACTGAGCACTACCTCTGCTGTTATTTATTTTGATATTTAAAATTTTAGTGCCTGGAGATCCAGAGTTTGTTTTACGGTCCTCGGCACAAGATGACAAAAGCTACACAAAAAGCTGTGGACATGCTGGCACGGTAAATCTGCTGAACTGATTAAACTATACTTTATATTATATGACAGTTGATTCTCTTGGTGATAAAATCAGTAATGAGACGTATGTAATGTATGTTTTGCAGGGCACCAGAGGTAGCTGAGAGACAACAGAGGCAAGGTTTAAGGAAAACAAAACGTCACACACTTTCACTACCATCCAGTAGCAATGATGGAAACTCAATGTCTGACTCATAAAATGTTTTTTCAGTACAATAATCTTGCAGTTGTGTACCAAGAAATACTGATATGTTTTTTTAAGAAGTTTGTCTGTCTATTTGATTTGTTTGGGAATTTGACAGTAAAATCTAAAACTCTTTGTTTAAGACGGCAGGCAAAATTATGGGAACACCTGCACCTCTCAACCCGAAGGAGCTTTTTGATCAGGCAACAAACAGGCAGTCTAAGACCATTCTGTCAGATAACTCTCATGTTTTGTTTTCACAGTTTGAGCTGTTGAACTCAGGAAAGTGGTACAGAACTTTTGCAGCAAAGTAAGTTACTCAGTGTCCAAAACAAATTTATCTTTAGGGAGACTAATAAAGGTACTTTGACTTTGATACAGGCAGCTGCCACCGCTGAAAGTTGGCTTCAATTGCACTAGTCATGGCCACTAGCATTACATGTATGTGTCACTTTGTACATTAGTTGGTATAAGTTCACTTTGAAGAAATACTCACACTCAGAAAACATACCAACAATAGGTTTTAATTGTGTTAAGATATGAATCAGTTTCCAAAAAAGAGTGGGACCTTTTTACCAACGCAATAATCCCATTTGTTCAATATAAATCATTATGTCAATAAAAGCAATGGTGTTGGACTATCTTATCAACACATATTGAACATTTGACTTATTTTTGTATGCTGATGTACACATTTGTTTTTTTTATATGAAATGGCACATGGTATCCAGATTACACTGTGTACATACATATACAGTCCCTGACAAAAGTCTTGTCGCTTATCTATTTTGTAGAAACACCTGCTATTAACCTGACTTTTAATTAATCAATTGGTGTAAGAAATAGCTCATATGAAAAGCTAAAATCCTCCCAAATGATGTTCAATGCACTGAAATAAATTAGTTTCACTCAAACAAGATTTATCATTTAAACAAGACAGAAAGGTCAAATTTTGGCAAGACAAAAGTTTTGTCGCTTATACAGAAATTGAACAAATTTACTGCAAATACTAAAATATGTCAGCAAATTAAATAGCGGTGCTTTGAGATTCAAATTAAATATCTTGTACGACTTCCATGAGCTTGAAGGACTGCATCCATGCGGTTTGGCAAGGATTCATACAATGTATTAATGAAGTCATCAGGAATAGCTAGGAAAGCAGTCTTGCATGCCTCCCAGAGTTCATCAATATTCTTTAGTTTGGTCTTCCATGCTTCCTCTTTCATCCTACCCCACATATGCTCAATGATGTTCATGTCTGGTGACTGGGCCGGCCAATCCTGGAGCATCTTGATCTTCTTCGCCTTGAGGAACTTTGAAGTGGAGATGGAAGTATGCGATGGAGCACCATCCTGCTGCAGAATTTGGCCTCTTTTATGGTTGGGAATATAAGAGGTAGCTAAGATTTCTTGGTATTTGAGACTATTGATGTTGCCTTCCACCCTGCAGATCTCTCGCACACCCCATACTGGATGTTACCCCAGACCATGATTTTTCAGCCACCAAACTTCACTGTTTTCTGGGTGAATCTTGGATTCATGCGGGCTCCAGTAGGTCTCCTGCAATATTTGCGGCAACTGTGGTGTAATTCAACAGAAGATTAATCTGAAAAATCCACTTTCTTCCACTTCTCCAGCGTCCATCCTTTTAGCAGGCTGTGGCCTTGGCAAATGCCACACAGTTTTTCAATTGTAAATAGTGCTGGCTTCTGGGCACTGATTCGACCATGGAGGCCGTTTCAAGACAGAATCCGACAAACTGTTCAGGTTGACACAGGGACTTCAGGGGACCAGGTCTGGTGGAGCTCTGCTGCAGTAGAAAATGGGCTTGCCTTGGTTTTCGAGCCAACAAATGGTCCTCTTGAGCAGTTGTCTTGCGGGGTCTGGGTGACCTGGGCTTGTCAAAAACGTCTCCAGTGTCTTCAAATGTTTTTTTATCCTCTGTACTTGACGCTGAGACACATTGAAGGTGTCTGCCACATCAGCAGTGGATCTGGTCTTCAGCCTCTTGATAATCAAAACTTTAGACTCAGGGTGAATCTTAGGCATGTTTGCAGATGTCTAGTTGCAGTTGATGTGAAGGTCTAGTGTACTGGGGTTGTTTTTATACACACCTGAGACCTAATTGATCCATTATTAGTCCCAGGTGAAGCTCATATGACAAGGCGACAACACTTATATCTTTGCAAAAATTGACTCAATGGGCTTTACCAAGCTGTGAATATTAGAATAATTTTTGACAGTTTCGTTTTGCACTGAAACATTATTACAAAAGCTGTTGGGATTAAAATGAGCCATTTCTTGTAAATAAATCTTGATTAGAAATATATTTCAGCGGCACTTCAGGTCAATTTGTACACAGGCGACAAGACTTTTGTCAGGGACTGTATAGGAACCTATCAAATATTTCTTATCAAGATACATTTTAATACACTGATACAATAGTTTGCTGCATTTTGCAGATAATGTATGAAAATATGCTGTATCTGGGCACTTAAATGCTACAAGCCTTTTTTTTAATTGAGGTTTAGTTTAGTAGATTTTCAAGAATTAACATATTTATAAGAGCATGGCATTCATGCTAAACATTGCATTTCTGTTTATTTCTTTAATAATCGACAATGCCAAGGAGCCAATCTGTGAAGACATTACTTAATAGTTACATAGTGTAAATTTTGCAACCACTTTGACAAAATGTGCAAGACATGTAACCAAACTGTAATCATAGTGGACCATTCCGACTCTGCAACGTGTACACAACACAACAAACCCTAATTAACAGTCCGTGCCACTAAGCTGATGATCCAAAAATAGTCACAGTCATGGACACACTCATGTTTGAGAACAAAGGTGAATCCTTCAAGCTAACACTGTGATGACCAACAACTGTCTACAAGCAACAATTATCCAGACAAGACATACTGTACATCAAAACTAGATGTGATTATAGTTTCTTTAGCAACACTATCACTGAATCCTTTTTAATTCTTTAAAATTCTTCTTCTTGTTTTCTTTCTTTCATCTTACTGTTTGCTTTTCAAATCGACAACCCCCTTTTGGTGCTAAGTGCTGTAATTTGAATACTCAGCTTCTTACTCACATGTTCAGATTATAATTAGGAACTGTTAGGAAGTTAGAAATGTATCGTAACCTGGCTTTGGTTGTATACTAGGCAATTCTTTTTTTCTAATTAATCAAAATGTATTATATGGCATTAGTTAGTTTGTGAGTAAAGTCAAATAATCTGAAAATAACCCAATATTTGGCAGCGGTGCCCAAGTCTAAATTAAAAATAAAAGCCCCAATCTGCAAACCGTTTACAGAACCTCATAACTCTTAACTGTCATATGTTGGCTTTCAATATATTCAACAACATGGCAGACACATGATGTGATGGGTTTTTGTAAACTGCAGAATGGGCTGTTTAAGGTGAACACCACATGTAGGTTAGTACAAAAATAGAGAACTCTAGAGAGAAGAAACAAACCTCTTTAAAGATTAACTGCAATTTGTAAAAAGCTTAACACATGCAGTGTAGCACTCTATCAGTTTTTTTTTACCAGCATGGAAATTTGCTACACTATCTAGATGTTACTTAAACTAGCCCATATTAAGTTAGGCCATCAGTGTTTCTAATAGTAGAACTGCCACAATTAAAACATTAAAACGTGTTTAATCTAGTAAATCAAACTAAATAACTAAATTGTGCTTGAATCATGTAAGTTACACCCCATTTTAGGTGACACACTCTTAAGTAGGTACAGTGAAAGAGGGCACCAAAGTTAATTGCATATATGATGTTTTACTGCAAAGCTTTTAGCGTTATTAAAGTGTCAAACCGTGTTAATGCCGTGTGTGTGGACTGCTGCGTCAGAACAACCTCTGTTATGTGCTCTTCAACAAGTTAGCAAGCACTCAGTTTGAAATATTTCTGATCGAAATCTTTCTTAATCTGTCGGGCTTTCAAGGTAAACGGTTGCAACTTTTTTCTTTTGAGGAATCTTCACCGGGGCTTCCAAGATGTGAGATTGAAGCTCTTGCTCTGAGGCCTCAGCATGGCTGCCCTGTACGTCCATCTGGAAGGTGACAGACTTTTCTGATGGCCCCAGTTTTACGGGTTTCTCTGTGATTTCAAACACACCTTCGTCAGGGAGGCCTTCAAACTTGTCACCGTACGCAGTATCCTCTTCTTTGGTGACTCTGAAGCTGTATCCCCCCCCTGACCCACCTTGGAAGACTTTCTCCAGCCCTAGGTTAGATGATCTGAGCGATGCCATGATCTGCTCTTCTGATAGTTCATCCTCTGCTTCCAGCAGCCCAGAGTCTTCCAGACTTTGAGAGACGTTCATCTCTGCAACTATAGTCATGGTGCCGTTGTCACTTGTGTGTTGCATTCTTTTTACATTGACGGCCATATTCTGTGAATCTTCACTACCCAACTTTGTGAGGAAAGCCAACTCCTCCCTCAGTGGACCCGACACTGAGCTTTGTAGCTTCTCTAGAGCTCCCTTCAGCTGCTCTTTGGGCTCCAAAGAGTCCTCTCTCAGGAACTCGAGCATTGACTCCTGCACTATGGGGGAGACGCAAACCTCTTCTTCGATGATGCACTCTGGGAAACTCTCCTTCACAAACGAGTGATCTCCTGACCTAAACTTGTATTCGTCGCTTTCCTCTACAATCACTCTTTTCGAGAGAAGACCTTCATCTTGATAATATCTCTCATCTGACAGGTCATCTACGATACCATAATGGCCATATGAGGTGATTCCACCACCCTCCTCGGGTTCAGAAAGATTATCATCTGGAGTGGAGACAAAATACTCGTCAGGCTCTTGGTCATGGGAGAAATATGACAATTCACTCTCTCTTGAAACTTCTTGAACTTGTACAGATCCACCCTTGCAATCATCTGTATCTGTCATGGAGGTTTTCATGGCATCACCGTCACTCAAATTCTTCAGCTCCTCAATTTGGAAATAAGTTGAGGAGGGATCATAAAAACTAGATCTGGACTTCTGCTCAACCTCAAGTTCCTCATCACTGTAAGACTCCACCGGTTCCTCAGTGATTTCCACATTGACGGACTTATTTTTAAAGTTCTCGCTTCCCTGCAGGCCACTTAGCAGGGTCTTGATCATGCTTCCTGTTGCTGTGTCCTCGATGTCTTGCAGTGACACCTTCTTAACCCCTTGACTCAGTAGTTCATCCAGTGCAGAGTCTTCTGAAAAATCCATCTCCTCCTCCACTTTGGACTCCAACACAATCTGCGTCTTAGTTGTTCCATCCTCCTGCTCAGTTTTCTCCACATGATACTTTACCTGCGATTCTCCCGAGGAGCAAACCTTAGCTCCCAAACCTGCTGGTCTCATCGCTTTCTCGATGATATCCTCTACAGACACATCTAACATCTTTTGCTCACATGGGACCAACGCATGCTCTGTTTTCTCTTTTTCTTTGAACTCCTTTCCAGAAACATTATCATTCTCTTTTTCCTCTGATGCTTGCTTTTTGCTTTCAGTCTCAGTTTTCCTGTTGAGGCTCATCATTATTGGTGACACCACTCTCACTGGTCTAGTCCCAGTAGTGGAGGACTCAATGGGACTGACTTGGTTTTCTACCTCAGAGACTGGTTGGATTTTAACAATTTTCTCATCTGCTGCTGTTTTCTGTACATGTTGTCTTATTTGGTATTCACTCTGGCCTGTTTGTTTAGCTTTGGCAGTGGCGGTGGTGGTGGTGGTGGTGGAGGTGGTGGTAGCAGGGGCAGAGGCGGCAGCCTGAGCTTTGGAGAATGAGATCATGTCCCTTCTGGATGCAGGACTCTGATGCCGAGCTCTGCCTGCAACTGAAATAGGGATGATCCTAGAGGGACTTATGGACCCAAAAGGAGGCACAGGGGATCTTCTCAGGTTTGAAGTCAGCGGTGTGTACCTGATATCCATATGTTTTCTGGTGGTTAGGGTGGAAGCTCTTGGAGTGTAGGGCTGGGCAGGCAACCTTATATCTGAGGCAGAGATTAATATGCATGAATATTCAAGTAGATACTTAAAGGAATAGTTTGACATTTTGGTGAATGAGCTTATTCGCTTTCTTTGCAAGCAATGAAAAGATACCACTCACATCTGTAAGAGTGGTATCGATCTTCTCATCTAACTCTTGGCAAGAAGGCAAATGAGCATATTTGCCAAAATTTCATAGTATTTCATTCAAACTAGTTTTACAATGTACTCTAATGATCAACATGTAACAGCATTTCACTCAGGAACACTCTTGTCATAGATTTAACCATATATCGCAACAAATGCAAATACAGTTATGCTTGATAATGCTCCTTGGACTAGCCAAGCAGCATGCTAAGCTGAAACAGGGGGTACCATGCAGAAAGAAAAAGAGTAAGCCAAAAGAAAGACATTGAAAACCATTTTAAACTGTGAGTCATGTTAGGACTCTGAGCAAAGAAGGTGGAGGCTGCGGTGGTGGAGGCAAATGGTTGCCAGTGGCAGCTGTGAGTGAAGCAGGGACCAGTGAGGAGGGAGTCATATTTAAAAGGACCGCCTTAGTGTAAGAATGGCTGTGATTGGTGTGCGTCTAATAGGAATGCTAATTCAATCGGTGGGCGCATGACTTCCGTGTCCTGCATGAACTAATGCTAAGCTTAATTAAATAATTTCAAACACAGTACCTATTATTCTTTCTCTTTGATGTTGAGTTCCCCTCCTATGACCATCTTGCAGATCCGCTCTCTCACCTTCCAGGAGAGCCCTAAACAAACAGGAGACAAAATATATTTGAGACAAGGGCAAATAAGTCATTATAAATCACTGGTTATCCTCCTATTTCAACATAATTACTTTTACCATATATAGAAAAGAAAGAGCAAAGACAAATACCTCACAACTAGGTAAACATTATTCAACTCTGCCATCTCGACCCGCTCAAACTAAACGCAACAGGCTTACAAGATGGTTAGACCTAGGACCTGTCCATATAGGGTGGTAATAATCAAAACGTAACAAGCCAGTGTCATGTAACAAAAACTTTGTAATATTTAGCTTTAGCAGCTCACCTTTCCTTGGCCATGATTCAACAAACATGCAACAGCAATCAAACGTGGCTCAAAAAGGAACGACCTCTCTGGAGACTTCCTTCGCAAAGACTGACCTAAAAATAAAAGTTCCGCAGGGCGGTCCACGCTTACCTACGACTCTCAAAGCAAACGCTGACTCGTGACACACAATAACACATGTCGCTGCCACGTCTCTGGGAAAACATTCTGTCTATTCCAGAAAATCATAACAAACCAGAGGTGCCAGGAGACAATGTGCCATATAGAGACACAGTGGAGTACAAAGTATTCTAAAGAACCTTCTGGGAATTGGCTTAATACAGTTTTAGTATCCCTCAAAAACTTCAAGTTTGCTTGAAAGTGTAACATGTCCTGGATATGAGGTAAGAAAAGAAAACTGGATATTGTACCTTCAAACATGACAATACAGTATGTTAATTAATTGCTTTATAAATAGCTTTGAGTAAAGATAGTCAGTTAGAATGTGACCCTGTGTGATCTGCCTATGTAAAGAATAGACATGCCATGTTATTATTACAGGATATGAAATGCCAGATATAATCAACACATATATTAGCACAATATAAATACTTAAATAAACCACAGAGAAAATGAAAACAACTTTAACTCTGTTACTGAAGACCAGCAGGAAATAATAAGCGGATTTCTTTTTGTGTTGTTTAATGAAATCACTTATTAAGCGTAGCTTCAGGCAGGGGGGGCAGGTTTGAACAGTAATCTTGTGTACTGACTGTATTATTATATGTACTAATACTTATGTTTCATCACCATTTAACAAGTTCACCCTTGTCGAACCAGAGCAACAATTATATAACCTAGGGCTGCACAATTTTGGGCAAAATGATAATCACGATTATTTTGATTAAAATTGAGATTACGATTAATTATCACGATTATTTTGTATTTATTTATTATGATTATTATTGTTGATTTTAACCAAAACAAATTTTATTGTCACATAGTCTATTTATAATTGCTTTCCCATCTATATTGTGCTCCATTCCTCTTATGTTGAAGTTGTATGTTGTACATACATACACCTGCAACACAAATTATCGGGAATAATTTAGGATATATTTAATAGGATATATATTTTAAAAAAAAAAGTATCTCTGAGAAAGCTCCTGTTTTTAACAATAACGGATTAAAAGAGCTTGAGAGAGGGGGAGTGCGATGGATGTACTCGCAGAGAGACGGCTGACTCATTACAAATGGGTCCGGCACGGGGTCAGCAGAGTTACACAAATTGTGTACGTATGAAATGTCTGTATCGTCACTGCGCTGTATTTTTTTGAACTATGATATTCTGGCCATGGGCCATCTCTTGCCCAGGTCCAGCAGGCTCCATCTCACACACTATTGGTCAACGGACGGAAGTTAGTTGCATTCAATAACTTCTTCTGTGTTTTTTGCCGTGGCGGCAGAGTTACCAGCGGAAACACAGGGACAAATACAGGTTTGCCTCTAATGCTTAATTTTATACAGCTGTGTTAATAACAATTAAAACTGTGGACATATCTCAGAAGTGTGGACCTCCGCTGTGTCTCTCCGTGTTGCTGGGAGCAGTGTGTGAGTGAATGGGGGCGGGGCTGCACGTAGAGTAAGAGGAGAGAGAGTAGAGGAGAGATACTACCACAGGTACGGCTTTAAAGAAGAAATGGGTCATGTAACGCAAAATTAAACCATATCGATATAAACAATGTTGCTTCGTTTGTGGAGAGGCAGCAGATGTGAGGACATTAGGTGCACCAGTGCGACGTAGAGGAAAAATGTTAGTTGTACCCTAAAACCCTGTGAGCTAACAGACGCTAACTAGCACCGACTAGCACTGGTCACTGCTATTGTCTGAAAAACACAGACGGGACAAAATGTCGCGTTTACTGGTAAACCGGTAAACCTTGTGACCGACTGCTATCTGCTATCTGAATTTCCCTCACGTTACTCTGTCCTCCGTGACTGTCTACATCTAGATACTAAGCTGGCCCGTGATCAGACAGGGGTTTACGGAGCGGTAGATTGGCTTTGCAAAAAATGAACAGAATGACGTATTGAAAATATCGGTCGATTACCCAAATTTGATCGTGGGAAGCCAAAAATCGTGATTGTGATTAAAATTTGATTAATTGTGCAGCCCTTATATAACCTACACAAAAAGTGTGGACAATTAATGTTTTTTTCTGTCTCCACTGAAGACATTTGGACATGCCAAAGTAGGAGTAAATACAATGAAAGAATTAAAAGAGGGTTGAATTCCATTTAGCTGTTTCTGTTTTAGGATCCTGTCACACTGCCATGGCTAACTGGGACATTTGAATGGAATGCAGCCATCCCTAAAGTTAGTAACACCTGTGCTTTTTATACTATGACATAATGTCTCCCGTGAAAAGGTCTATTTTTTATTTTTAAGAAAAAAAATCAGTTTTGGTTGGACAGCTGACAAAATAAATAAGCTCATCACCTGTATGCAGCCACCTCGTTGCCCAGATTCATCTTAACCTGGAGAAGGTGCTGATGCTCTCGCATCTTCTCTGCAATAGCATCAGCCATCATATTCCTATCGTGCTCCAGCTTCTGGATAATCATCTGGAGGGGAAAAAAGCAACAAAAAACAGGTTTTCACTTTGCACTTTTCACTTCACAGTTTCATTTAAACAGTCTGCAATATGTCCATTTGGTATTATATTTATTTGTTGTTTATCCCTGCACTTCAACTGAACATTCTGTAATAATTTGTGTTAACCACCAAAATGACCACATTTTATTTCACAGCAGCCTATAGTGTTGTTTACTTTGCCAATCTGTGTTTTTTTTTTCCTGTTTTGAATCCCCTCCTCTTATCTTTGTTGACTTTGCTGAAAGATGGCCACTTGTCTAAACCAAGTCTGATCCCACTAACAGACTGCACTAATTGTGTGGACCACTTAATCCTGACCCTGACTGCTTCTCTCCTGGCCCTGACTGCATTTGTGCATGAGCCTGTTCCAAAAACCTCTGACATCCTTCGACAGATGTCATGCTCACTTCTAAATGTTACTGTAAGTGTGAGAAATGTATTATTGTGAAGATCCCTATGCATCCCTACTGTGAACATCCCTACAGTGTAGTCATTAGTAACTGACTGACCTGCTTCGGGCTCCATCTTTAGGAGGCTAATACGGATTTGTCAGTCTGACAGCTAATTGGTTTAAGTGGCTGGTGTAATCTAGCAGCTATAAAGTACTGGCGAGGTAGAATTATTTTAGCTACTCAAGCTATTCAATCCTTTTACACTGAGGTCAAATGTTACACGCGAGAGACAGTTAAGGGAACACAAACATGTCAGGCACCACGTTATGATGCATGGCAAGTTGTAGGCTTTTTGGGGGTGGGGAGAGTTGCATTTATTTCAGAACCAACATCTATTGCATCTGTATGCTTTTACGACAGGGTATATATATCCCTGTTAGAAATGTCAGCCTAAATTGTGATGAGGATATCATTAATCATTTAGTTTAATCATTTGTAGCAGCCTCTGACAGCTGCATCAGTGCCTTTAAGTAGAGTGGGTGTGGCAGGGACAAGAGGGAGTAGCCTCCCCCCTCTCTCATGGCCTACAGGGTGATAACGGGGATATTATTCTGCCTGTACATTTTTAAATATTGTATTCTATTTACAATATGTAGTTTGGCACTTCTTAAATAAAATGTACATCTCCTTATTTCTGGCTTCCCCTTCTGTCTCTCTGAAATATATATCTGGGCTGTCCTACTCTAGTTGGCCTATAATGGACTTTTCCTCACCTGATATTGGCTGAAGTCCACCCGATATGTCTCCTGCATGTGCATCAGTTGTTCTTCAAGGCGAAATTGAATCTGACCTTGTTTTTCCGCGTCTGCTCGTAATTTGTCCAACTCTGAGGCATACATCATCTTCTCCCTCTGCAGATCACTCAACCTCGCCTGGTCCGCTTTAATCGACTGCTCCATCTCTTCCACCTTCAGTTGGTACATTTCAAAGGTCTCAAGCCATCCTTCGGACAGACCACGGGCATACTCTTGCACCTCTTCCATGCTGGCCGCCGGAGGCCCGCGATAAGTTTGCGTGATGATGGGTACCATCCGGGAATCCACCTGGCGCCGGAGATGCTCCTTTTCTCGTCTGTGCGCATCATCTAAGCGTTTACACTCGTTCTCTAGTTGAAGTAAACGCTGCTGGAGTTCACCGTTGGTCTTGTGAGCGGTGTGAAGCTCCTTCTCGTAGCTCTTTAGCTCGCCACTGATGTCCCTGCACACTCCCGTCTGCTCGCTGCACAGAGACTGGACCATCTGCAACTCCCGCCATAGCTTCTCCCTCTCCATCTCCGCCTGGGACTTTTCAAACGACAGCTGCTCCACCATTCTCCTCAGATCCCGCATCTCACCCTTGTACTTCGGCTCCCATTCCGCCGTCGTCGCTTGTCTGAGTGTATTTATTTCAGTAATGAGATGCGCATTTTCCTTCTCCAGCTGCTTGGTTCTGGAAAGATACTGGACAAGTCTGCCGTTGAGCTCCTGCAGCTGGTGTTTCTCGCTTTCAAAAGTTCTCTTGAAAGGCAACATAGTGGCATCTAATTAGAAAAAAAAGTGAGTTTAAAATTAGTCCTGTCTGTATATTAGCTATACTCTAGGAGACAGGGTGTCCCGGTGTCATTTGCGTGTGTGCGTCTGCTGGGACGACGGGGATGTAATTTGCGATCAGTGCCCTTTGACAAGTGCAGCAGTAGGAGGGCGGCTCCTGCCTCACAGGATCGCCCCAAGCGCGTCCCTTGCAGATGTGATGCTGCGTTTAAGTGCTGTCTGAAATATTATCCCCCCCAATATCACAGTGGAAGCAACTGTCAGACCCTAAATTTAAAACTAAAGCTAGATTCTGAAAATGCGGTCAAATTAAATTTAAAATGAGGGAAAAAACTAAGTGCGTAATTGTACGAATTAAATTCAAACGTTAATGGGTCGGCACGATTGTCTTGTAGGCCAATTATAATAATAAAAATTAAAGCCAATTAAAAAGTATGAAGTAAATATGAGTAAAACGTTTGGTTTGTTTAAATGGCGTGAAAATAATAAACGTTTAGTCTTTTTATCATGCTAATTAAATGTGTGACTTCTTTTAGACCTTTTAGACCTGTAAATTGGATGTCAGAAGTTTCTCGGAGGAACCTGAATGTATCACTTCTACATGGGCTTTTCAGCTTTTATTTGCCGGGGAACAGCTCCTCCAAGCGGACAAAAGGTGAGCTGCGGGTGCTAAAATAAGCCTTGTTGTTTTTCAGTGTCCCGACATGAAGTGCGTAACAAATATCCTTCCTAGTGACTTTGTGAACGTGACAGCGTTATGAATAGACGCGAAGTCGTGGTGGTTACAGGTAAAGTAGGAAGTGTTTGCTCATACACAAACTCTTCAAACTGGTGTTGATTTACATTTGTAATACTGTCTATTAGGCTTTGGACCTTTTCGACAGTTCTTAGTGAACCCCAGCTGGAAAGCAGCCCAGGTAATGGGGAACACAAAATATGGGTCACTTTTACATTCCTATTGTGAGACATAAAGACTTCAACATGTCTAATATTTCTTTATTGAAGGGCTTGAAGTTGGTCGGATTTGGAGAGCGGACTGATATTTTCATCAGGGAGGTGCCAGTGAGTTATGTTAAAACTCAGCAAATAATTGCTGAGATTTGGCAAACTCTTCACCCAAAGGTAAAAATATAGTCTTCACAAGTAAAGACCATGGCCAGAGCCATTTGATTTCTAGAAATACTGAGGTAGGAAGTCCCTCTCACGTGTGAGCACCACCAAAAATAGTGTCAAACTATGTTTGTATATAGTTTTTTTTTGTATATATATATATATATCTTGAATTTTATTTTATTTATTTATTTATTTTCCCCTATTTGCCTAAAACCAGCCTCCTTTCGATATAATTCGTCCAAAACAGTTCAAACTTGAATTAGAATTAAACTACCTAGGAAACCTACAGAGTTACAACCTACAGAGAGCCTCAGTATCCTGAATGGTATCTATGGCCCTGGTGGAGATACAAAATGTTGAAACACAATTAAAAGCTGATTATGGTATGAGAAGGTGAATATATCACTTTACTCTTAATTATTTGTGCGTGTCCCAGTTGGCTGTACATCTGGGTGTAGCCAGAGGTTCCAGTGTCGTCTTTTTGGAGCAAACGGGAAAGAACAGTGGATACAGAGACAAAGATGTGTGTGGCTTCTGTCCTGAAAGTCAGTGCTGTGTGGAGGGAGGACCAGAGAAACTGGACTCAGTCATTAACATGAGGGCTGTCGCGAAAGAGTTCAAACAAGCAGGGACGGATGTCATTTATTCAAGAGATGCTGGCAGGTAGGCATCTTGTTCTGCCATGTTGATAACAGACACTCAACAGTATGATATTAGGCGTTCTGTCATCCGCAGGTACCTGTGTGATTTTGCGTATTATTTCTCACTGTATCACGGTCAGAGGAGAGCAGCCCTCATCCATGTACCGTCATCTGGCAGCTTAACCGCAGGTGACAGACTGGTACCTCTGCTGCAGAGCCTCATTCTCACCATGCTGGACCAGCTGGAGGACCCTTCAGAAACCGCATGAGGAGATGATGACAGAGGACTCCAAGCCAGCTGTCACAGCAAGGTAGATCTTCTAGTGAAGACATTTCACAAGACACAAAGAGATCACTGGTGACGCTGTGGATTAGTGGAGGGCCCGTGGCCTTGGAGGGAATTAAAAAAGAGCCAACAGCAGAAGTTCTCATTCATTTATTATTCAAAATTTCAGGGCAAAATAAGGAAAATACAAGAATTGTTCAGATACACATTTGGAGATGGCATGTCAAAAATACACCATCTCAGTTATAGGTGTGAAAAAACTTTGAGGCCTCAGATACAGAGCTTGAAAAACAAACTAGTCTAGTGAAGATTTTTGATTATTTCTTTCCACCAATCAGGTAATGAACAGAGATTTTGTGAAAGTATTCTTATAAAACAATAGCAGTAAACCAAGGCCCCCTCAGAAGGTATAGGAATGCAAATCATAAAAACAGAGGCATGATAATGATAAACCTCAAACTTATTATTGCAGTTTGAATGCACTGACGCATCCTCCATAAACCTGAGGTTTGCATGAAGAACATTCAGAAGATGGAAAATTATGAAGATGACTAAGTAGAATGCTTTTTTTTTTAGTTAGTTACTGTATGTTTACGCTGAAATCTGGTTATGCAAAAAAGCAACTAGTGTGAAGCTGTAAACGTAGGCCTATGATCTTTTCTAATCATGTCGTTTACCATGTCTACCCGTAATCTACGCAACATCCCTGTCCTAAACATCCACGTGTTTATTTAAATGCTGTAGTTGTGACAGGTTTGTGATCTAATTTTAACTAGTAATTCACCTCACGACAGGTCAATTTAATGTCTACTCCCGAAACTGAAAAGTTTGTATCTTATTACATGCATCCAAACAGAAAAAAACATAAATGCACAGATATGTAAAGTAACTACACAAGCTGTTTGCTTGTCAGTGGTGATTTCTGTACTAATGTGACATTCAGCAGTAATCAGACTGTTTTTCAACCAAAAACAGTTGTTCATTCTTTGATTCTCTTATATTCTGCACAGATAAAAAGGTTAAGATGAAAACTGAGCATCCAGGTTTCACATTAGAAGTTACCCAGTGGCCTATTCATGAACCCATTTTTTTTTTTTTTATTGCTTTTGAGTATTAATTTTAACATGAATTTTCAAAGAGGTGTACGCATCCAGCCCAGAAGCCCTTGCACTGAGACCGCACTCTCCAAGTAGCCGCTGTGAGTAGAAGAACGGAAGTTTTTCTGAGAAGATTGACTGAGGTGACGGTTTTAACCAGCAGCATTAGTGTGTGTAGCAGTACAAATAGGTTGTGTTGAGTTTACTTCCAAATGATCGAAAAGACAGCATAAGGTGACAATTAGCTATCACTAGGGCATAAACGTCATAGCATTCGGCAGATAGACTTGGACAGAGGAAGGGATAGCGTTCACGTAAACAATCAGTTTACAGGGTAAAAAAAAAAAAGGCCAACATTGACTGACAAATGATTGTGAATGGCATCTGGATTTTTGGATTGTGCTGTAACATTGCAGCATTACAGGCTACAAGTAAACAGCGAATACTATTTTTCTTGGAGGTCAATAAAACATTTTTTTCCCTTTTTAAATATTCCCCCAGGATAACTGTTCAGACTTCTATATAAATGCATTTTAAATGAGAAAATGAAGGTTTAGTCTTTTGAGGATTTAAGGTTGTGACAATATGTTGGGAGTCAGTGGAGATGGGATATCTGATGTTGATGTTGAGCCCCGGTCTCTGGTCTTGACTCTAGACTTCTACTGCACCTCGCCACACTGTATCCAGTCAAATTGAGGTGTAGGTTGACATAATTACCTAATATCTTCTCACCTAAATACTCAACAACAATTTAAACCGATTCTGGGGAGAACTTAAGCACGCTGTCCTGAAGTCCTCTCCTTTGTATTATCAGAGGTATAAACTTACTTTTCAATCGATCATTGGGCTGTACTTACAACACAGATATTCCATCTCCTTTGTGAGGTTAATCTAGATCCCTATGGGTTTTATCCAGATGACGTTTCTATACAAACCGATGAGAGAGTAAGATGTATTTGTTTTCCATAGGCATGCATATATTTCAAAAGAGTGAGGTAGATATATACTTGAAGGAAAAAAAAAACTTTTTAAGTCCCCCCCAGTCATGACACCAAAGAAAATACATACCAAAAAAATCAAACTTTATACTGAATCATGGGGCATTTATACAGTGATTTAAACTGATGTCACAAAAGGAAAATAAATAAATAACACTCCTACAGAAAATAAAAATAAAAAAAACTTCGAAGAGAGAGAGAGAGGGGGGGGGGGGGTGAATCACCAGGCAACATTTCCAAAAGATGAGGAGAAATCCTTCAAACACTTCCACTATTCAGCCTCCATTTTAAGACCTTTTTCCATTCATGACATTGAAATGTGTCCCCTTCCCTGGACTTTAACCCATCCTTTATTTGGTTTTCAGAAGCAGTGATTATGAAGACAAACAATAAGATCTGTTTTCACTTTGAAGAAGTAACATTGGCAGAAGTGGCGTTACATTGTGCATGAGTGTTGAAGAAATAAAAAAAAGAACAAGAAATCTGATTTTGAATGGTTTACAAGACAGCCCAATTAGCCCTATAGATTCAAGAAGAGGCAAGCAATGGATGGGTTAAAATACCAGATCTGGTATAATGTAAATATCTCGTACACTGACTTCAAAAAGGGGGCGGGGGGATGGGAGAGGAAAGGGGGATGGGGGAGGAAAGGGGGCGATACAAGCTGACACAAGTAGAGGACGATCATGAGAATGTGCGGAGAAAGCAAAGCCTTTACTTTGACCTGAGATTGAGTTGCACCTAGAGGGCAATGCTAGGCGCAGTGCTAGACAACAAGTACAAAAAGGGTGCAGAAAGTACACACTCACACATCGAGCTAAGGTGTCCATTCCAAATAATATTAATAATAATAATAATAATAATAATATTATAGACATCCACGAAAAAACAATACAGGAGGAAAGATTTCATAAAAATAAAAGGCAATGAACAAAATATGGTGTTACAGAAATCCTTTTGGGGTAACAGAAACAAATGTTTTCATATCTAAATCATCTTAGTTTTTTTCTTGTTTTTTTGTTTTTTAAGCAGAGTTTGAAGATATAAGAAATGGACTGTAGTGGAGACCATAAAATATCAAACCTGAAGAATTTTTAATATACTGTGTATCTGTATGTATGTGTGTATATAAATGTGTGTGTATATATATATATATATATATATATATACACACACACACACACACATATACACACACACACATACACACACACACACACACATACTGTATATATTTCCACATCCAAAAGAGAAAAAGAATAAAATAGCAGCTTTGTTCTGTACAGACATAGAGGCAAACATTTTGAACCGTAAAAAGGTTTAAAAAAGTGACAAAACCAATGATGTGTATAAAATCGATCCTGCAGTCAGAAATACAACTGTAAGAACTGTATATGTGTTTGAAATGTACAGAAACTAATGACTATTTTAAAAGAGACCTGCTGTGATTTAAAAGTTGTCTCTCGGCTACTAAAATACCATCCCACGCCTTCTCGTTTTCTGTCTCAGGTCTTACACTCTGTTTGTTGCGGTGTATTTGGTGCCATTTCATTTGAACAGCAGTATCAGAGAGAACGATTTTCACCTCCCACATGAAATGCACACTTTATTTGGATTTATGAAAGGGGAGGCAGAGTCGTATCCCTTGATTGTGAAGTTCAGTGATTCGCTGTGTGAGACTTATGACTCTTTGTTTAGATTTTTTTCTTTATTTAAACAAAGAAAGACTGAGGCTGTGATTCAGAGTTGGCTGACTCAGTGTGTACCTTCCCCAGATGTGTGATGATGTGATGAAGGGGAACGTTTTAATTAGTCTTTATAGTTAGATCTGAATGGACTTGAAACAGAACGTTCTGGTAAGGCAAACAGCATGCTGGCTTTTCAAATGTGATTATATGAAAAGATAGGGCTGCAATGAATGATTATTTTCATTTTCAATTAATCTGCCAATTGCTTGTGAAAATACCTAAACATATCCAGTTTACTATCACTTAAGACAACAAGCAGCAAATCCTCACACAGAGGTTAGGAACTGGCAAACCAATTAAATTTGGTTTTTTTTTTTATTACTTTAATCGACTACCAAATTAGTTTTATGTTTCAACTTAATAGAATTTTAATATTAAAATATATTTAATATTATTTGATAGTCTTTGTTTGGGGATGATAATCACCTTAAAATTATTTCTTACCGCTATTATGTCAATTGATATGAAAAAACATTAACTTTAAATTTGAATAAATCCCCAATGCAGACTAAAAACATTTTCCTAGAGTTGTTCTCAACAGTGACACTGTATTCTGTCCTGTGACACACACACACCACACACACACACACACACACACACACACACACACACACACACACACACACACACACACAGTACTAAAGATAAGCATGACGTCTGAACCAAAACCACCAAACAATGTTGGTATTGTTCCCTAGACAGACTTATCTTAACTCTGAATCACAGCCTTAAACAAGAAGGGAGACCTGTATAAAACTGAAGAAAAAGCTTGTTTTGGCAATAGTTTGGCAGATACACAATAGGCCCTCCTCTTCCATTTTGGCCCGCTGTTGACGGGATCATAGAAATATCAACAGGAAAATGAAACAATAATCTTAGTCCAAACATTCTAATTGAGGCATCCTCACATGACATGAGCGGGTCTGCTGATGCAAACAAAGTCATTTTGATGAAAAGTCATTTAGAAATGGGGGTATGCCATAGTATAGAGAGGATCATGTGTTTTGTATAAATACACACTCCGATATCCACAACATCCTCTCTGAAATCATCAGGAAAAAAGTGCTCTTCTGTTGAATTTGCTGGCAGATATGCTAAAAAAATCTGTAAGTCAGGATGTGTGCCTGTATAGTTTTCCTTCTCCAAGGACTTATATAACAACAACTGAAACACAGGCAGCACACGAAGGAGTTCCACAGAGTCTGAGCCACCAAACTCCATATTCTTTAGCAGGTTTCTGTAATGTTTCAGTTTTTGGACTTTGTTTGACCTTTAAGGAGTGGAGAGACAATCTACTGGTACACAGTAGAAGAAAGTCATTTCTTACCTCATCCATCCCTCCTTAAGAGATGGTGGAAAGGTTTGTGTTACCCTGTAAGAGGAGGAGGAGGGGCTGGTCTGATATCAGCAGGCCGACGACTGGGGCAGTGGCAACGCCCGTTCGTTCTTTCTGCCCCCATTCATGTGTGCATAGGGTTGTATCTCGTCAAAGTTGGGCCGGAGTACCACCACAGGCCCGTTGGCTGAAACATGTCCTGAGTGCTTGTCCAAGGCTTGGCCTGGAGACGCTGAGGCAACTGGGCCCGGGGACGAGGGAGACACAAGTCCCAGTAACGGAGTACTCGGGCCTTGCATGGGGGATAACTGCTGGGCAGATGGAGGCGGCGTGCCTCCTGTACACCCCAATGAGGGGGCGGCGGCAGTAGCAGAGGGCTGCCTGGTGGATGCAGGGTCCAGCGGAATGTTCTCCATGTTTTCTACCTCCATGTCCAGCTCCTCGGTGTCCGGCGGCTTGTTCTCCTCGCTGTAGAAGAAGCTCACTTCCCTGAAGGGAGGATCCAGTTCTTCTTTGATGCTGCTGATGATCTCCAGGAAGGACGGACGCATCTTGGGATTATACTGCCAGCACATCCTCATCAGCTCAAACCTGCAAGAGGTAAAAAAGGTTGGTACTGCACAGTCAATTTATTTTTGTCATTAAAAGATATGTTCAGTTTTTTTAGGTCTAATTCAATAATCACATATGCATTTGTACAATAATTTTTGTACTTAAAAAATAATTTTGGAAGACACCAAGGTAAATTGTCTTGGACTTGCTGAAGCCTCATGTAAGTTTTAGCTGAACAAAAAGAGAACTATGGATTTTGAGTAATTCTGCCACTTCAGAGCCAGGAGGATATGAGGAAGCGTTTACAGCAGCGGACAACTCTTTCAATGTACACATGGGCATGTGAGTATTGTGTATTTGAAAAGTATGTGAACCTATCCTTTAAAACTTTAGCGTGGGATAACTTTGCGTTTCTCACCAGCAGGTGGCAGGAGACACTGAAGTTAAAGCCAATGTCAATACTGACTTGCACTAAGGTTCTCTATATTGATCTTGACAAAAAAAAACTATGTAGACAGTACATGAATATAGTACTGTAAACTATCCCAAAGATACTCTGATTACTGCTTTTCTGTTGTGTTTTTGGAAATTCATTCTGTGCCTTTCATAACATTAAAATGGACACAAAATAACAAAAGTATTACATTCACATAAACAGGCCCATCTTTTTCTCTTTCACATTTTGTTTGTACTTCTATATTAGTGGGTGGGAAGTGTATGCACTGTATGTACCTTTAGCCTGAAGGCAACACCTCATACACTAAAAAGGATGTGTGAAATCACTCATACCTTGGGCCATTTCTTGGGCCTGCTGATTAATTTCATACAGGTTAGTTGTGGACAGGTGCTCTTAGTGAACATACCAGTTCAAATAAGATATTTAAATTTTGGATACGTTTTATTTATTGCTACATTTTAAAACATACTGTACAGTAAGATCAGTAATGTAGCATGTACCAGCAGCCCAGTAAATCATACGTAAGGTAACTGTGCCAGGCCAGCAGCCGAGCTTTGGGAATGTCAAAACAACATAAAAAGGGAGAATTATTACAGTTTTGCGTGGTGCTTCAACACACACCACAACTTCAATTATACACAAACAAGCTAAGAATACTCTCGAAGGCCTGCTGACAAACATCTCAGTCATCTTTCCTCAGCTCTTGCTGTTCCCTCGCTCTTGTTTTCTTTCTCTTCCAGTGGTCTCTGCAGTCTACAACAGCCTCTGCAGCTGGGTGCCTGCTCCTCTCTGTACAGAGGAATTATGGGTAAAACTTTTCCTAAGCACCCGCCTTGCTTTATACTTAAAAGCAGCAGGAGGGACGGCTCTGGCTTTTTTTTCTTTCAGCAGTGCAGCAAGTGTCTTAAAGTTGACTTTCAAATGTCAAAACCAAGGCAGCCGAAACCTCCCACGAAAAGTCGTGTAATACTTGAAGTCGGGCCGGCGCTCGGGGGTAACCTGTCTGCGTAATCCTGCCCGCTGAGAACTCTTCCCCCACCATCTGTTGCTGCGCACGAAGCTTGTTGATGCAAATTTAGAAAACAAACACTGCAGTAAATCCTGACTTCTTGTCGGCACCCTGCCAATCATAGAACAGCCAAACACATACTATTGGCATTAAGCTAAATCAACTTATATTTGACCTGTCACCAGTATTGTTAGCAATATATACAAGCCCACAGTGGTGCATGAGCTGTACAGTACTTACTGTGTTCTTCAGCTGGCATGAAAGAGCTCCTCAAAGTCAAACATCTTTGTCACTTCTTATTTGTATATTGCTACCAGTTTTGTGTTTACCTGTTCCGTGCACCTTTGGTACATTCAGTTCCATTTAACAAACCAAATGTTCTGTATAAGTAAAGTTGTAAGCAACCTTGGTGACCAACATGATTGCCTCAGTTCTGTGCGCAGTCAGGCTTTTATAAAAGAACCTGCACCAGTCTAGACACAGCCAAAACTTCAGCAGACCATATAAAATGGACAAAAGGAACCTTGACATTCAGATAAAATCAGAAACAGACACACTTTAAGGCCAAGTGTGAGTGCAGAACAGTCTTCAAACATCTATGGTAAATCTTTAATGAACCTGAACGGGAATCTCTTCCAACAGAACTCCAAAACATCACACATGCAACATCCCCAGTGTGGTGAAACCTTGATGTATAATAGCACTGTGAGTGATACTGCACATTCCACAATAAATTATGTTGTTCAATATAATTGTGGAGTCTGCATTTCATTTTTTGCCAAACCCTGCGAGAGAGAATGCACTTTTGTCTTTAGGAAACTCAAGACAGAAACATGGGAAATCCAATCACTGACCCTGAGCTACCTGACCATGGGAAAGACGGAACAAGGGGAGACATCCAAGGCTCTCCAAATATGACTCATCCCTCTGTCTGTTATCCTGCTGGCTTTCTCTTCTTGCATCTTTCTAATCAGCCTTTGTATGGACTTCTGGCTTCACCCCACTTCAGCAGTCTTCTGGAAATCTCCATTAAGTCACTTCACTAGGGGCGACCAGGGGCAAAAGGCCTAACTTTCCCGTATGTTGCTCATAGACCGAGAGGCTAACCCTCCACCACCACCACCTCTGTAACACAATCCACACACTCCTGTAATCAGGACACAACAGTCAGGCTGCCATAGAAACGAGAGAGTTTGTGTCTGCACAACACTCGGCCCTCTTTGTTTCTACTCTCTCACTCTCTTTCTAAGGTGAAATCAGCCATGGAGAGTGGGCGGGAGGGGAGAGGGCTGAATGCTTCCTTATTGCGGTCAGAGTGGGACAGGAGAGGTGCATATATGCAGCGCTGAATGCTGACAAGCATACTGTTCTGTGATTTATCTTCTCTTCCAGCAGGGGTGATTCATTAATGAGTTATAAACAAATGAATGAATTATTTCTCTGTCTCTCCCACTCCCTGTGCTGATGGACAGACACCATCTCCCTCCTCATGCCCGTAGTCGGCGGCAGGAAGGAAGGAACATCTTTCACACACGGGTCATAGTATTCCTTCTATGGCCAGAGGCTGGCGGGTGAGGAGGCTTCTCACTGCCAGCTGACCATAGGGGCCATGTCGTCAACGGACCACATTTAACCTGTGACGTTAACATCAGGCCTCATCGTGGCCTAACCTAAGCATGCACCACATCACATGATATCCTACACACTTCAAACCACAACTTAAAATAGACGCTGGGCAAAATATTGAAACAGAAGGCTGTGCAAGGCATTAGAGGATAAAAAAAACAATACATCCTTCAAGGGTGTTGTATCATAACATGAAAGGCCTAAAAGGTTTGAATATTACAGTTATTGATCACAGGTAGGAGGAGGCTTACAGCATATCTGGGCAGTTGTCTGGTTTGTCCAAGAGTCCTCCTTCCATGACAAAGCGCAGCACTTGTTCATTGGACATGCCCTGGTAAGGCTGTTCTGCTAAGGTGGCGATCTCCCACAGCACAACACCAAATGACCTGCGGTGAGAAAAGAGAAAGAAATCGTGTTGAAATGATTTACATTTTTGCCCCTTATCTGATGCTGATCAGCGCTGCATACATTTAGTGAAACCGGCAGAAAAGGCTGCTGTAGTTAAGGCCATCGAGCACAGCAGTTTTTTTGTTTAATTACTTCTAAATAAATCCTTATTTAAAAGACCAGATTAGTATTTTTTAATAAGGATGCGTCTATTACAGCACATTTATTTGCTTTACAAAAAATCTGCTTATTTGCCATTACAGTGAATATAATATGTAATATAATTGTTTTAAATTCTACATTACAGTTGTGTGGTAATGCAACTTTAAGTGAAAACGTACAAATGTGTTATTTGCAACAAATTAACTAATGAAAGCAAAAAAACAAGCAGACCATATGCTGAAGCAAGCAATAAAACACTGGTATGAACTTTTAAAGCTGCACTATATTTTTATATTGTCATTGGATCAAACTGACTTTGCATTGTTAGGTGACGCTTGTAGTGACGAACCACTCAAAGAATCACCCACCTGCAGTGCCCCACAATTCTCAATTTGTAAGGTGATATTGTGTCAGTGTTGCGTTTACAGTTAAAGTAAAGTCTCAAACGTGGGTTTCGACTTGCTTTTCTCACAATCCAGCGAGCTGTTCTGTCTGATATTTTTCTTGGTTTAACTTCCACTGTTCCTGGTGACTGCCATTCTTAATTATATTCCGATCAGAGGATATTGGCATCTGAAAACGCTTTGCTATCTTCTTATAGCCTTCTCCAGCTTTGTGAGCTTCAACTATTTTCAGTTTCAGTTTTCTAGACAATTGCTTAGAAGAACCCATGGGGCTGATTATTGGGGAGTCTGGGCATTTAAAACCTTAAGATTGACATGATTGAGAACAATCCATGATGCTGTCAGGTCTCAGCTTTCCAAAGGGGGCGGTGCATGCTACAAACTCTGCAGGGTGCCCAAACTTTTGCAGACGCCATTTTTTTTGTTTTCTGTTATTTTAAAAGTGTAAATGATGGAAATAAAATCTAACTTTTTGTGACATATTATACGAATGTTTAATTTGTCATTTGATCACTTTTAGAGATTTTTCCATCTTTTCTTGGCTTCTTTATGCACATTAATACAAATTTTTACCTGAGGGGGGCAAACTTTCAAGCCCCACTGTAATGGTCAGAGCAAGAGTAACTTGACAACGTTCACTGATCTAAATCACGTTAAACCTAAAACCTGGCAGCCTGAGTATTACGAGTAATGTAAGCTGTGTAACAGTGTACCAGTCAGGGAATTACAATGATGTCATTACTGCAGCACCAGCCTCAGTTAAAGTATGTACAGTACAGTAAACATCACCTCAGTTCAACCTCAAGCTGCCTTACACTGAAATTACTATGAAACTTTTCATTAAGAAACTTCTTAACTTGACTAACAAAGACCACATTTTTTGTTCAGTCTTGCTGATCATAATTTCACAACTGGCATAAGTTCAGAGAATACATTCAACAGTCTTTTAAACAGCATTATCACAACACTGCATATAAGTGGCTGACAGACAAAGCCACATTCAGACAGCTTTTCTCGATCAACAAAATAAAAGTCACCTACTCGTGGATTCCTAAAGGAGCTCATAATGGGTTTGACTAACGCTAAACTTCATCTCTACAACATCAAAGAGGTAAGAAAGAGAACGCAAATGTGGAGGTGGGTTTGTGCTGGCACTGCAACCTCTCATTTGAGAACATCTGGAGCAGTTTAAGCCCACACTTAGGGACTGACCCGTGGGACATTTGAGTTGGGAAACAAAAACTTGCAAGGAAGCTGGTAAACACTTGTATTTCTCTACAACAATATCGCTCCAGATAGAAAAATGTGACAGGAAATGCATGTTTGAACTGTTAGTACAGAATGTTGGCCTTGAAGTCATATATGTATACGTTTTTTATGGTTTTGACTCCACAGCGTAAAATATTTTAGTGTATCCACACACACAAATATGTAGACATTTCTGGAATACTTTTCAAGCCCGCTGGATTAGGGCAGGTTCCAGCTTGTGAGTGTGTGTAAGAGTGTAAGAATTGATGTAAGAAGTGGTGTGTTCGCATACCAGACATCAGACGTTGTAGTGAACACGCCATCTTTCAGCGACTCTGGAGACATCCAGCGGACAGGCAGCAGGCCCTTTCCTCCTTTTCGATAGTAATCCGTCTCATATATATCTCTGGTCATGCCAAAGTCTGAAGAAAAATACAAAGGTTGGTTAAGTCACTAAATATCTCTCATTCTGTTTGTGAGAGGAAGCTCCTGAGAGCTCATCCATTCCCTCACCTCCTCCCTCCCTCTGTCCATGTACATTAAGACTCCACTGCCTCAGACACTCACTGAAATCCAAACACTTATTTTCAAGGCCGGTAGAGTGGGTTTAGCATTGAACAACCAGGGGAGGCTGAAGGCATCGTATTAACTTGACTTACCTCCAATCTTCACAGTGAAGTCCTCTGCTACCATGCAGTTCCTGGCAGCCAGATCTCTGTGGACAAATTTGTTGGCATTTAGGTACGACATGCCGTCGGCAATTTCCCCTGCCATCTGGATCATCTTTTTGAGCGGGGGTAGGACCTGGCTGTTGCTGTTCTGTGGACAAGGCGAGAGTGTAAAGAGCATGAAAAAACACTGTTCAGTCAGCCACAATGCTAGACCCTGGTTACAGTTCAGCGTTACAAAGTGAGGGATGGATGCTAGGTGTGGAAATGTGCACATGGGTGTTGGAGAAAGAAAAAATGGGGACAGGATTTATGTATGTGTCACCACATTAGCGTGTATGTGACAATTCTCATTTTTATTAGAGAGACAGCATCTGTGTGTGTGTGTGTGTGTGTGTGTGTGTGTGTGTGTGTGCGTGCGTGCGTGTGTGTGTGTGTGTGCGTGTGTGTGTGTGCGATAAAAAGCTGCCTACTTCTTTGCGCAGAGAGCGCAGGTAGCTCTTGAGATCTCCACGGGTCATCAGTTCCATAATCACCAAGGTAGGCTGTCCTTGGGAGACCACGCCCAGCAGCCGCACCTACACCAATCACAGTACAGCACAGATTAAATATGATTAGTCAAAAGTCCCAAATCTACACTACACCTTAAGGTTCTGACACACCAACCCGACGCCCAACCGTCTGCAGAAAAGGCAGTCATTCAGCTCCCGTCAGTCCAAAAAGTGCCTCGGAACACACCAAAGCAACGCCGACTTGAGCGTACATTCTGCGCATGAGTGAGACATAATACGTCCCTATAACAGCAGGCGGTTGGTAATCTGTGTTGTCGCCCAAAAAATGAAAATCGAAAATGACGAACGCGTCACATGGGTCTGGCTTCTCCCGAGTTTCAAAGCCGACCATAATGGCGGCTAGTTTGGAATATGATCTCGTATTTTGGAAAAATTATTCACCCAAACGTGTTTCTGAAAACATTTTAAGCAAGTTTTTGTTTTGTTTTTATCGACAAAGGTCAGTTTGAAAGATTTTTGTCAGATTATGAGAGGCGTTTGTCACGCTCATCCCGCTCGTAATTTCCGGTAAGTGTTTTAACATAAGTATACTGAATAGCTAGTTGCCCACTGGCCGATTCAACAAGTCAAATTCGCCCAAATTAAAGCCGATGGCTCCTCTGACTGACGACGGTACGGAACACACCGAACAGACTCGAGTCACCGACCTCGCCAGAGTGTCTCTCAGCCAAAAATCGGGTTGGTGTGTCAGTGCCTTTAAATCTAAGCAAGTTATGGGAATATATAGTGTGTTTGTATGGGAAATTACAAAGTATACTCATAACAGTCAGTGAGCATTCTACAACATTTTTAAATGTGGTGTTAACGGACATGATTCTCCCACAATGCAATGCACAAAGGAAATGTAGTAGCTGCTCACAGCTGGGACATATTAAACAGATGGTGGTGAAACAGCTCCAGGAATACCTCAGAAAACTAAAATTTACTATAACAGCATTTGGAAAACAAATTAGAAAACTGAAAGTCAAGTAATTTTCATTGATTGTATCATTTCCTGTGATTGATTTTTACTATTCTAACTGCAAAAAAAAAAAAAAGATTGGTGTATAGTTTAATGTATAATATGATTGCAGGTAGGCAGGTAGGCCGTCTACTTTACCCTCCCTCAGAAACACTCTTAGCTTACAAGCAAAAATTGTTCAACCGTTCATATTTCACATCTTATATTCAGGATAGAAAAAACAGTTTCTCATTAACTTTCTTTAAAGACTGTAAAAAATAATGTAAATAATACAAATTGGATTTAATAATTGAGTGTTTGATTTTTTAGGAGCCAGACTTGATAAAAAGGTTGTAACAGCAGCTTTCCAGAGGGAAAATCTTTAACACATTCGTTTAACGTAGTTAATGAGGCTGTGATCACGCTGATGAGAGAATCTACACAATCTCCAGGAGGCTAAACCCTGCCTCAGGCTGGAATTGCCTGAGTAAAGACAAGCACAGTGTACTCAGTACTTGTGACCTGCTGTTACCTTTCTCTCTGCGTCTATGCCGATAAATTAGGAAATTATAATAGTTCGGAGCACTTTCTTGGTTCAGTGCGACGATATGCTGGTTTACTTTAAGCCATATTGTGATGGTTTATCTAAATTTATTCCAGACTTTTTTCATTTAGTTGCCTAACTGTATAGATTTTAGGCTGTGTCCCTCTTACCACATGGTGACAGTTAAACTCCTTCATGACAGAGGCTTCGTTCAAGAACTCAATGCGCTCCCTCATGCTGGCCGACTCATTGACCGTCTTGATTGCCACTCGTGTCTCGGGTTCATCCTTCACCACTCCCTTGGCAATGCCTTCATACACCATGCCAAAGGAGCCCTGGCCTAGCTCCTTGTGCATTGTGATCTTCTCCCTGGCCACCTCCCACTCATCTGGGACGTACACTGGCACAACACAGTAAACAGCAGGTCAACAACACATACACACAGCCAAACATAACTGTGAAATAGTTGACAAGATAAAGCACATTCTTACTCTCAGCAGCACTGAAATACTCGGGGTTGACGGACGCATAAAGAACGCCATTCCCCAATCTGTCGCTGTTCCTGTTGACACAACAAAAGCTTAAGTTCGTCAGCAGGCAGCTCTGATTGTGGATGGGATGTGTAATTCTCTTTAAGAACTCTTTACCACAGGGGAATGTTAATGAAAACATCACCTATTAACTCTAATTAACATTACACTGGTCATTAAGTTTCATTAGCAGAGCAAGTTAGTACAACATTATCAAGAGACATTGTCTGGCAATGTGGAAAGCATGTTCATGAAGGCACTTACCTCTTTTTGTTCACAAAGTAGAGAATCGTGGTGAGGCTGGCAATAAGAAGTGTCACAATGATGGGAATTATGATGACCAAGTAGAATGTAACCCCATCGCCTCCTGCCAGATAGAACAGGGAAATAACAGTGATCAGCACTGACTAAAGGTGTTGTTTCTTATCTACTTTAAATCAGTCAACAGCTGTTTTCAATACACAGTATTTAATGTGACGATAGTTGCATTACGTATGGGTGGAGGCACATAGAAGGACATGCTCTCCGTCCAGGAGCCGTTCCCCGCTAGTGAAGTGGCACGCACGCGGGCAGAGTAGTTCCCTGAGCCCAGGTTGGTCAGCCGAGCTCCTCTGTGCTCCCGGTACTGCTGCCGCGACACACACTCATGTTTCTCAGGCTGAAAGGAAACAAACATGGTGTTTACTGTTTAAAAGACAGTGATCAATCTGGGTCAGGTAAGGAGTGTAAAACTGTCGACTGTGCATTCTGTTTAAACAAAAAAAAAATATGTTTAAGGACTAGGAGATTTATCCCTTTTAAAGTCTTGCGCTGCTACAAAATGTGTTTTGCCTGTTGTTGCTTCACTTGGATGTGTAAGCTTTTCTGTGCAGAATGTTGTATGCGCACAGTTTGACACTAGAAGGCCATTTTCACATGTATCTGCTGAAGGCGGAAAGTATCTTTCTGCTTATGTGCTGTGATATTTTGTATTTTCATACTTCTTAAAAACATGTCTGAAGGGATCTTTAGTTATACCCAGCCTGACTCACCTCAGTCCCCAGACCGAACTTGATCTCATACATCAGGATGAGTCCGTTTGGCATGGTGGGTTCTGGCCAATGCAGCATCACACAACCTTCAACCTTCTCACTCCTCTCAGAGATCACCTTTCCAGGGATGTCATCTGCTTTGACTGGCAAACACGCACAATTACAAAACATTACAACAAGCCTGTGTCTACAATGCACCGTAAGAGAAGATGTTACAGCATACTGTGCTGTGTTGTATCCAGGCCCCTTTCTAACCTGCAGGTTTGGTTCTGGAAAAGACGAAGGCTCCAGCGCTGCAGCGCCCCACCTCCTCGTTGCATGCATGGATGTCAATGCGGTAGACAGTGAAGGGCCGCAGGTTTGGAATCTCAAAATATTCTGCTGTGCTCTTGTCATCTGAGAAGGGGTACTCCTTGATAGGAGGAATGCCATCTGTACTGTTATCCCCCGGGCCAAGGGTGGTGTTTCCCTTACCAACACCCTCATGCAGCAGTGTGTTGTTAGCCACACCAAAAACATCTCTACGTCGACGATCTGGAGGTCTGAAAAACAGAGAATACAACAGCTGTAAGAAAGTAGATTTAAGTATAGTGAGCGCTGTTATTATAATAAAAGACAAAAAGGGTATACAGTATGTCCTGGAAATTCTATTGTAACAAAGAATTGTAGGTTTATAACAAAAACATTTTACACAAAGCTGAAGCATGTTACTGAACCGGGTGGAGTGAGTGCATATTTGTATGTGCGTATTTAAATATAGGTGTGTGTGTGTGTGTGTGTGCGTGCGCGTGTGTGCGCCATGTGTCCAGATGCTGCACACTACTCCCTGTGGAGCTGTGTCGAAGGATGAGGTCAGACAGATCATAGCGAGGGGGACAGACGGAGAGAAAAAGACAGACACAAAGCAATTTTTCCAGTTAGAAAAAAAAACAACCTCTGTCCATTGATTCCAATCACCAATTAAAAAGTCTAAAAGGGAAGAAAAGCTGACACGACAGAAAATGTGGCTTAGACTTTTGTGACACTGACATTGTGAACCGGCCAAACCGAGGTCATTTGCGGTGAACGGACACGTGGTCTCATAGTGCAGAAGATAAGCTGTGGAGCCGCCTAGAGCTGGACATCGTCATTGAGGGCAAGCAGGCACTGACAGCTGTGACTTTAGCAGCAGCAGAGGATCAACAGACGCCACAGGGCACCTTGCCAACAGTAGTTACCTGTGACGCCTACAGGGCGGTCAGCTAAAGCAGACGGACAAAGGAAAGAGTCCTGATTGAGTTGGAAAATGAAAGCTGTATTGACAGCAGGTGACAACAGCTATGTGGAGCATTGACAGAGTTCTTGCAAAGTGAGGACAGCATGAACAGGTGGCTAGGTTTTTATTACATCATATGAAACAGCTCAGACATCATTTAAACTGTATAATGGGAATTAGGGCTGGAACTAAAAATTGTTTTCATTTTTGATTAATCCGACGATTTTGTCCTCAATCGATTCATTTTTTAGTCTATGTATGTATATATTATATATATATATGGCCTATCACAATTTTCACAAGATAAAGACTAAATGGGGATTGTTTTGTCCGGCAACACCCCAAAACCAAAAAATCTGCAATTTACTATCAAATAAGACAAGACAAGCTGCAAATGATCACAATTAAGAAGCTGTAAGCTGAGAATTCTAGTTTTTCTTAAAGAAAATGCGTAAAATTATAATTTGATTATTAAAATAACTGCTGATTATTTTTCTGTTTATCAACTAATCGTTTCAGCTCTACCAGGCATAAAAAAAATACAAAACTAAGAGACCTAACAGAGCAAAGCTAAAGTCAAGCATCTTTTGTGTCTGAGCAGACATACACCTACACAAGGAGTGTACAGACACAGACAGATCCGTGGGAAAGACCAGTCACACTGACATGTCGGCATTCCTCTCTGACAGTTATAACTGTCCAATCCAAAGTCCAGCACTCAAAAATGATACTACTGAAAATACATCAAACATATATGAAAACTGACATGAGAGTGCTGACAAAAGCGAGAGATGCAGAGTTATTGACCCATCCTGTATCAAAAGCGATAGAATAAGAGGAAGAGAAATTGCTAGACCCACTGAGAGGCCAGATGAAAGAAAACTTGAGGATTCAATTTCTGTATGTGCATTGAGAGTTAGGGTTAAGCAGGGCAATCCTAACACTTTGAGATGGCTCCCCAGCTGACTGAAGAATGACCTTATAACTAGTGAGTTACTACAGATAGTGTCCGACCTTGCCCCCTTAAAAAAAGATCTACCCTTACGCAATGGATTCCAGAGAGAAAAGCTGTAACTACACATTCAGTCTGGCACATTATTAGCGCTAGGCCTTAACTGCAGCAACAAATACTGCAGGCTCAAAATCTCTGGATATGACCAAAAAAGAGATAACTTCCAGGGAGTCCTTTTCAATTCATCTTGTATGTATTCATCATAAGTTTCAACCAACCGCAGGCAATTACAGTGAATACATGCTCCAGTCAGCTGATAACAGGTTTTGGATCGTACCACAAGGTCTCCTAAACAGACACTGGCAGCCATCCTCTGTGTGCAGCCACCCTCCCTCTCTTTCACAAAACCAGTCTGCCTTCCTTACTTTCTGTTTGTCCTCTTTCGCTGATGGGGCTCTTCCCGCATTCATTTAAATTCCAGATGGAGTCACTGTACATTTCCTGGCAGCTGTCTTGCTCCAGAAAAAATAAATAAAACAACTCACAGACAAAGAGAGCATGCTAGGGGAGGAGGAGAGTGGAGTGCCAAGTGGAGGGGGACAAAATGGAAAACATTTCCTCTTCTTTTTGTTTCTATTTTCACCCACCCTCTTTCCCCTCACCCTGGGTCTAAACCCTGAACTTTTGAGAAAGAAAAAAAAAATCCTCCCAGATTTTGAGCCCTTTCCCTGGAGTGGTTTAGTAATAATGCTGGCTCTGTTTCCTAGACAGCTATACTATAACAAATCAACACAGCCAGAGAGAGAAGGGAGAGGAGGGGAGAGTATGAGTTCAATTACAACAGAAAGTTGTGCTTTATTATTCTTCCTCCAAAGACATATTGATCAATTCCACAAGAGCGTTGCAAAGGAAAAAAAGAAGGATATCATAACGCTGTTTGAATGAATGAACTTTGGAGATTTAAGAGACACAATTTAAAGCTATGGATTTATGGATTATGGATTTATTGGTTCTTACTGGGAAGCAACAAGTATATCAAAGGTCTCCAGGTCTGTTCATATAAAAGTGTGGGAGAAGGACGGAGCAGGAGTCTTTGAAACAGTGAAACATCCTTAGCCACGAGCAAGTTAAATGATAACACAACACAGATGTCAGTCCCTATTGTGAGGAACAAAAGCCTAAGCAGCTACGAGTGTGCAGCCAAACTAGGCCCTTCAGACTCCTTAATCACATCTCTCTCCTGGGTTTGTTTGTGCTGCCTAAATTGCTGCCTGCTAGGTCCTAACATCCCCTGTGCCACTGTTTCCAAGGCAACATAAAGCCACAAGAGTGCTAAGAAGGCTTTGAATCCTACTCAGCATGTCTCCTCATCTGCACCGCCTGACAAAGGGGCTGTGCCCAGCAGGCCAGCTCAACCCCCGTCAGGTCCATCTACGCCCCTGTGCTCGGATCCTATCAGCACCACAGAGGAGCCATTTCGCCCAAGGCCGCCACCTCATTCCTCATTTTGACCCGTCAAGACAAACAAGTTCAGCTTTTTGAAAGCCATCTCCACAGAATGAAAGGAGGCACAGAGCAGGAGCTGTAAACAGTTTAACAAGGTCACTGTGAGGGTGGTTATATTATAACCCCACTACGATCTGTGGCTTACTATACCTTGGCAGAAAAATGGCATTGTGAAGGAAGTTCTCGAACATTTTAAAAAAGACACGGTCATCCTTCTCTCGGTCTTTCTCCTCCGGCGTCTTCTGGCAAACACAGCATGTGCCCTTCTCTGCGCCTGCCAAGTCTGAATTGGTGGGCTTGGTGTTCTCTTCCATGTCCATGAACCCTGTGGCTGGGTAACGGATCGGGATCTTCAGCTCTGTTTTAGGAGAAACCAAGAATGTTTAGCAATGGGATACATTTTCACAGCAGCTGCTTATAATATTTTCCTGCACAGTTATTTTTTCCATATTAAAGAAATAGTTTAACATTTTAGGGAAGTAGACATAGTCACAGTCGTGCTGAGAGAAAATCTGAAGATTGATCCCACTCTCATGTCTGTACATCATTATGAAGCTAAAGCCAGCAGCTTTTTAGCTTAGCTCATTTACATTATATATTGTTTTTTCAATATGTACAAAAATTCAAGCGTTTCCAGTCTTTATGCTAAGCTAAGCTTCCTAGCCGCTGGCTGTAGCTGCATAAATAAGTAATTAGAAATTTAGTAATGAGATTGTAATCAATCGTCTCAATTAACTCTCAGTAAGAAAGCAAATAAAAGTATTTCCCAGAGAGTCAGACTTTTTATTGACAGGGAAGATCTTATCAGCAGGAGAGCTCGTACAATAAAAATATGATTATTGTTTGGTAGAATAAGTGCATAATATGCACACCTTTGGAGCAGTAGTTATGTTGGTAGAGCTCCCTGTCCTCTGGCTGCTGCTGCCAGCGGACCAGGTAGTAGGTCAGATTGCCATTGGGAAAGGCTGGAGGTGACCACTTCACCATGAGGCTGGTTGAAGAGTTGGCATATGCACGGGCATCTTTAGGCATAGACGGCACTGCAGTAGATACAAAGACATGTATGTTACATTAAAATAGTCTACAGTCATTACTGAGATGGTTGCATTACAATCACTACAGTATTGGTGCCAACAGACTGGTCAGACTTACGCGATGGGCGTGTGCGTATGTAGATTATATCACTCTTTGCTCCGGTAATGTGTTTGCCCTCTACCTGCAGGGTAATGGCCTTCACAAAAATAGCATACTGGGTCCAGGGCTTGAGCTGTTGAAGACTGACATTTGGGTCATTGTTTTTATCCTGAGGGAAATCCACATCCAACATGTGCCAGCTGTTTGAGCCACAGCCATCCTGCCCATCAAACTCTGTGATGTTCTGGAAAGGGCTGGTAAAGAAATAAAAAAATGGCATTGACAAAAAAGAACCTCACTTAAACATGAAATATTCCTTTACAAACATTAAATCAAATTTCATTGTTAGTATGAAAGTAAAACACATTCTATGTCATGTTTGAATACATGATTCCTCTTTGCCAATGGTTTTACATATTTCCAACCATTTTCCAAAGCATACCATACATTTTTGGATGGATTAACTGCCTTTAAGGCAGCCATTTGTTTCACTTTGAGCAAAGTTTGACTTAATCAAACCCAGATTTTCAAACAATAAGCAGACATGGAATTTGGTGTTTCTTGATGGTAATCTGAAATCAGGGGGCCTTAAAAGCAGGAAATCAATCAAAAAACTCAATCATGTCTTTGGGAAATGGTTGTCAGTAATGTGAACTGCACACAGTAAGTAACAATGGGGGTAAAATGTGAAAAGCCATACTGATATGATCATCTAAGATTTAGTTTTTCCATAAAATAGCTGTGATTTTGAATGGAATCTTGTGTTTGAAACATTAAGTTCTGACTTGAATGTCCAAAATAAAAATATTTTTTGCATTAAATCCATCCATACCCACTCTGCCTCACTGTAGAATTATTTTATAATATGACATAGAGGCTAACGAGTTGTTTACTCACGACTCCTTGTAGTAGACTATGAAGCTGATAAGGTCTCTGTAGTCCGGCGGCCGGTAGCGCTCCCATGTAAGCCTGATCATATGACTTGATGTAATGTTGGACTTGAACTTCAAGATATGGCTTTCACCTGTTGCAACAGAGCAGGACCCGTAATGAGACACATACAATATTAAAACGGCATAACATTGCCTTTTATTAATGTCTCCAAGTATCGAATGACTGCAAAACAAAATCACTGTGTCTTCTTTTGAGATCACTCGCAACAAAAATGTAGATCTGTCAAAGTTTAAGTGAATATACTTACAGCTGGCTCTTTCACCATTGTTACGGAAATCTCCCTCCTCTGGCTTCACAGCAATGCCCGTCTTCTCCCACATCTTGTGGATCTCAGACATGCAGAGTTTGGGGTTCCGACGGAAGAAGATACGTCCATTCCCAATAGTCAGGTTGTGCTGACTCCAGTCCCAAAGGTACTGCAGGTGCTGGTTGTTGACGGCAAAGAACGAATACATGCTGGTAATAAAAAATAGAGCAAGAAAGGTTAAAACCATCTCTTGTAGATCAATAAAAAGTGTTTTTATGATTTACATGTTTCATGAATTCTAAAGTTGTTGGAAATGTGAGTAAAAAATCCACCTAGTGGCAACGTTAAGCACTAAAATAGGTGGATGGCACATGAGGTCAGGTATGTGTGTATGTCTGGGTTTGTGCAGAAGAGGACGTGAAACAGAAACTCTAGCAGTCAGTTACGCAAAAAACCTCCAGAGCGAAAGGAATGTCTGCCATCCTCAACAGCATTCCTCTGAGTGAAACTTTACCCTGGGAGAAATGACAACAAGAAGACCGACAGGACTTTTCATGACCCCTTTGGCCATTACCAAAAAAACCTTTCCTAATATATATATATATATATATAAATATATAAGACTGCTGCTGATATTACAGTCTGATGGACCTGAGACTTTTCATTTAGCTGTGTCGCCACACCCACTAATCTGGCCTGTCTGCATGACATGATATTTATAAATTTACATTTAAGTGCTCATATTATGCTCATTTTCAAGTTCATACTTACATTAAGAGGTTGTACCAGAATAGGTTTACATGGTTTAAAATATTTTATATTTTTGTTGTACATTTGTTGCAAATTGCTGTGGCTCCTCTTTTCACCCTGTGTGTTGAGCTCTCTGTTTTAGCTACAGAGTGAGGCGTCTCACGTCTGTTCCACTTTTGTTGGGAGTTGCACATGCACAGTACCTAGGTAAGGACTACTAGCCAGTCAGAAGCAGAGTATGAGGGCGTGCCAGCAGCTAGGCGAGCATTATAACATGTGTCACAAAGTGACGCACGTTCATCACAGAAGTAAAGGCTGGACTAAAATAGAGCTGTTTGGAGCAGTTTGTGAACAGTGTTTTCTGTTGGAGATGGTAAGTCCCTTTGGGAAGGACTTTGGGCTTTTTCACTTTGTAAATCTGTAACATGCACAAGAAGATACATAACACAATAAAGGAAAGGAAAAAAAGCCAACAAAAACATACTATGAACACTGTAATGTTCACATGCACCATCCAGGGTAGACACTCCTTTAACAAGAAGTCACGCTGACATTTATGTAACTTCACCGCTCATGCCCTCAGTCACCGCACACAAGTATGCACACATTCACAGACAGCAAGTGCAGACAAACAGCGCAGACATACTTTTCGATGAGTTCCTGCCCATTGATGTAACGCAGGCTTTTGAGGAAGGACAGCGAGCCAAGTGCGTGGGAGTGTCGAATCTTTACATAGCCCGTCACTTTCTGAATCAATCCCATGAAGCTCTCCAGCTCAGACGCTATGTTATCTGGGGACAAGAGATAAACACAGACACACACACACACACACACACACACACACACAATTAAATTCCACAGGGAAGCTCTTAATGCAAATTTCCCAATGAGTCCTAAGTTGTATAAGCTTTATCATATGTGGAGATTAGCTTGAAAGCCGGCCAGTCAACTGAGCAAATAAACAGCATTAAAACGTAATGTGATAATTAGGTTAGAGAGTGCAGGAAGCGGATGTAATGTTGATTTTGCGGCCCTCAATCCCAGCAGCTTAGACCACCAGGCCCGTCAACTTTATCTGTCTCAGTAATCATAATATTTGCTGGAAATGCCACATAGTGTAGAAAAGTTATATACTGTGGTCAGTAAAGGATTGATATAGCATATTATATGATAGCCTAATAAATACCCTTTGTAATAGTGGTTAGTGTAGCAAAAGTATGGTCTACTAAGCTTAATTAAACTGCAACATTTAGACATATGATGTTAAAATCACAGTATTTCTGCAAAGCTGCACTCACTTCCACGGCGGATGTTGATGTCCAGGTTGCCTTCGATGACAGTGCAGTCCTTCAGGGACTGGGCAGCATCAACAGAGTCGATGACAGGGGATGTGCAGGGCTTATCACACGGGCCATTGCAGGCATTGCATAACATACTGTTTACAGGAGAAGAAGAGGGAGAGAGTGAATGACAAGAAAGAACGAATGAGGGTGAAAAGAAAGAACAGTCCGAGAATGAGCAAAATCTTATGTGAACTTTTTTACCTCACCCTGAAATCATTTGTCCACTCCCAGGCATTTCAAAGGATTCAGGCAAATACATTTACTGCATGATACAAGGTCACCCCTCACATGGAGAGCTTAATCTTTTATGGGCCCTCGTCTGAACTCTGTTTTGTGAGCGAGTGACTCACTGTATCGACCTCAGAGATTAAACATTAGTGATATGGCCAAAAGATTTACAGCAGCAGATAATCGGTATGGGAAGTTTGGGAATTGACGAGACAAAACCGGGAGGAAAGTTGCATACAAAGAAACGTTCTTGTTCTTAGTGAATGTCAAACAAAGGAATTGTCAAGTGGACATTTCTGCTGAGTCTCTTCTAAAAACAAAACTGAGTATTATTCTGTAAAATCTAGTAGTGGAGAGTGTTGAACACAAGGCACTATATTGACAACCTTTCACTCTCAGTCAGTCTGGGAAGTCTAAACTTGAATCCTTAACATGCTCTTAACCATTCACACTTCCAGCTTAGAGTCCTACTTTGAGAACCAGGTGAAGTTTATCTTAGAAGATTTTTTGGGGCATTTTTAGGCCTTTATTGACAGGAAAGCTGAAGAAAAGTAAGGCCCCCCCCTTTACATTTTTGACATGCAGCAAAGGACTGGAGGTTGGAGTTGAACCCAGGTCCGCTGCGTCAAGGAGTAAACCTCTATATATGGGCGCCCGCTCTACTAACTGTGCAATCCAGGAAAAAAATATCCAAAATATCCAAAAAATACTTGTCCTAAGGGCTGCACAATTAATCAAATTTTAATCGCGATCACGATTTTGACTTCCCACGTTCAAATTTGCGTGATTGAGCGATTATTTTTTTTAAAGCGTCATTTCATAGAACGCTCCGGGTTTTTTGCAAAGCCAATCTACCGCTACTACCGTCTGCTCATGAGTCAGTCAGAGTAGTTCACTGCACCCCGTGCAGTTTAGTTTCAAGATGTAGACAGTCCCAGAGGACAGAGTAACGGGAGGAAAACTCAACAGATAGCAGTCGGTTATACGTCGGTATCAAGGTTTACCAGTTTGCCAGTAAACGCAACATTTGTCCCGTCTGTTGTTTTTCAGACAACAGCAGTTAGCAGTGCTAGTCGGTGCTAGTAGCGTCTGTTAGCTGTTAGCTCCTCTAGGACGCACCGGTGCTAATGTCCTCGCATCCGCTGCAATGCTGTTTATATGGATATGGTTTAATTTTGCGTTACGTGACCCATTTTGTCTGTAAAGCAGTGCTTGTGTGGGATCTCTCCTCTCCTCTCTCTCCTCTTACTCCGCGCCCGGCCACACAGCGCAGGTCCACACTTCTGACAATTGTCTATAGTTTTAATTTTTATAACACAACTGTATATGTTAAATACGAGGGGCAAACCTGTATTTGTACCAGTGTGGGCCACGGCGAAGAACACAGAAGAAGTTATTGAATGCAACTAACTTCAGTTGGTAAAGTAACAGCGTGTGAGACGGAGCCTGCTGAACCTGGGCCAGAGATGTGACCCATGGCCAGAATATCATAGTTCATAAAAATGCAGCGCAGTGACGACACAGACGTTTCATACACACGTCGTGTGTATCCGCCATTCGACCTGTGCTGGACCCGTTCATGATGATTCAGCCGTCTCCCTGTGAGTAGCGTCCATCACACTCCCTGTCGCAGTTATAAATAGCCTATGTGACAATAAAATTTGTTTTGGCTAAAATCAACAAATAATCGTGAAAATAATCGCGATCAAAATTTTGATCAAAATAATCGTGATTATCATTTTGGCCATAATCGTGCAGCCCTACTTGTCCTACTCTTTAAATGCTTCCTAATGTTTTTTTTACATGCAGAGTTTCACCTGGCATAGCATTTCCAAATCATTAGGAAAACTAGAAGTGAAAGGTACGTCTTTACCGATTAGTCTCGTTGCGTGTAAAACCAGAGGGGCAGTCGGGCATACATTCTCCCCCGTGGATGACAAAGTGAGTGTCGCCAGGCAGGTGCACTTGGGAGCACAGGTCCATGGTAATGCATCGCCAGCCCTCGAATTTGTAAGTGTCTGGGGGACAGTCTGGCACACAGTGACCCTCGTGGTAGTAGTGGAGGCAGCCGGAGCAGGCCATGTCGTTGTTGGGTTCAGTGCAGCTTCCAAGGCACTGGCTGTGGCAACACTCTCCCTTGTCTGTACAGGATAACTTGCAGTGGTCTGGGCATACTGGAGGAGACAGAGAAAGGTGATGAAGAGAACAGTTTTAGGGTGGTGTAAACAGTATGTACTGATAAGCACTATTACAGATTCAAACAATCATAAAAGGTAAACAAGATACAAAACTAATGCTTATAAATAACTGATTGTGATTTAAATGAATGTAGATTGTAGAATATCTTTAGAATGTATCATTATTAGAATGTGTTTGTGTTATTACAGACCAGAAAGCCAATAAATAGGTTAAAGAGGAGTATGGAGTCAGTGTGCATACACAATCCTTGTATGTACACCATGTGCCAAATTATTATGCAAATGATATTTTACACTGATTTTCCTAAATAGTGGATGCAAATGACAGTCAGTACAATTTTCAAGTTATCAACCGTCAGGGCATAAGTCAAATTTCACTGAACAAACCACCCAATGAAAACAGTCTTTTGCAATAAAAAACTCAAAATGCGCTGTTCCAAATTATGCACAACAGAGTTGCAAAACATTGTATAGGTTGTAAAGAACTGAAAATGGTCATTTGTTGAACTTGCAGAATTAGGAGGTCATATGTACGGATATCAAAAGCTATTACAATCAAACACATCTTAACAGGTTACATGTTAACATAGGACCCCTTCTTTGATAACACCTTCACACATGAGATGGTGCATTGTGATGCATGAAGATGATTTTGCTAAGGAAGGCGCGGTTCTTCTTTTTGTACCATGGAACAAAGTGGTCAGTCAGAAACTCAATACACTTTGCCAAGGTCATTTTTACACCTTCAGGGACCCTAAAGAAGCCTAACAGCTCTCTCCCCATGATTCCGGCCCAAAACATGACTCCGCCACTTCCTTGCTAACATCGCAGCCTTATTGGGACATGGCCATCCACCAACCATCCACTACTCCATCCATCGTGACCATCCAGGGTTACACGGTACTCATCAGTAAACAAGACTGTTTGAAAATTAGCCTTCATGTATTTCTGGGCCCATTGCAATTGTTTCTGCTTGTAAGCATTGGTTAGGGGTGGCCGATTAGTAGGTTTATGCACAACTGCAAGCCTCTGGAGGATCCTACACTTTGAGGTTCGCAAGACTCCAGAGGCACCAGCAGCTTCAAATACCTGTTTACTGCTTTGTAATGGCAGTTTAGCAGCTGCTCTCTTAATCCGATGAATTTGTCTGGCAGTAACCTTCCTCATTATGCCTTTATCTGCACAAACCCGTCTGTGCTTTGAATCAGCCACAAATCTCTTTACAGTACGATGATCAAGCTAAAGTTTCCGTGAAATATCTAATGTTTTCATACCTTGTCCAAGGCATTGCACTATTTGACGCTTTTCCGCAGCAGAGAGATCCTTTTTCCTTCCCATATTGCTTGAAACCTGTGGCCTTCTTAATAATGTGGAACGTCCTTCTTAAGTAGTTTTCTTTTAATTGGGCTCATTTGGCAAACTAATTATCACAGGTGTCTGAGATGGATTTTAGTGATCCAAAGAGCCCAGAGACATGTTACCAGCCATGAGTTTGATTCAAAACTAAATATTTAATGGTTATGACACTGAATTCCAATTTGCATAATAATTTGGAACGCAGTGTATTTATACAGTTAGTTGCCAGTTTATTACTGTAGGTACACATAGCTAATATTAATACAGTCTAATACAACCATATTGCAATAAATCCTACTTTCATGAAGGTTATAATGTTCAGTTTTTTTGTGATGTTGTTCTTTAACCTACCTTGATAATTATAAGTTGGGTGGACAAAATACAACACCTGTCAGTACAACACAATACAATTTAAAAGTACAACAACCTGCATCCTCCAAAATGACCATTAAGTTGAATCAACACATCTCATTATTACCGTCATGAAGGTAGGATTTATTGCAGGGCTGTAGACTGCATTAGCTATACCTAATACACTAGATACTGATTGATTATATGTGTGAACTTGTAAATATGCATGTTCTTTCAAATGTTTAAATGTGGAATTTGTGTGCATGACTGGGCTCTGATAAAGGACATCAGGTGCTGTGAAAAGGTCCATTCTTTGAACAAAACAATTCCTGGTAGAATATGTATGCTTGCCTCTTGTTTTTAAACCAAATTGTTTCTACAATCAAAGTTTACCAGTGTATTGTGTAGACAAATGACAGTATATTATTTTTTCATTAATATTCTTCATTAATGGAAGAAAATACATTTGCACCTCAAACAAAGCTCTTGCTCTCACTATCACTACAGTTTTGAAGAAAGAACGACTGTACATCCTTCCAGGCTGAGAAAAATGATTGCGTGGGGTGTTTCAAATTAAGCTTGAGCAACATGAATAATAGAAGCTCCTCACTGTTTGCTGAGAAACCAAAAGCCATAACAATATGTTATCAATAACAGATAGCATTTTCCCGTAGCTTGGGACAGACATTAGACGGATTGTGCATTCTCCAGTCCTTACAGTTTTTCAGATTTATTGGACAGAGCTTACAAAATGACCAATAATATATCAGACTTCAACTCTAGAGAATATGTCTTTCATAATCCAAACTTTGACACAGAAGTAAGTAAAGTTACTTATTTCAGGTAATAAGGCAAAAATGGGGTCAGGGCTTGTTTGTAGATTTACCAACTACTCATAATAATCTAAATGGGCTTTACACTTTACAAATAACAGTGACAGAGATGAAAATGGCAAATGTAAGGCGTCTGTTTACAATGTTCAAAAACATTTTTACTGTAGCCTATTTTTAGAGAAGCACGTCTGGAAAAGCAGATGTAATGGTTAGAAAGCATATGATTCCAACTGCTAACTAATCTGGAGAAACTGCAGGCCAGGCAAGGGTGTCCTAGTTTCAGGTCCTTTTCATAAAAAAGCACCTTGTGTGTGTGTGTGTGTGCGTGTGTGTGTGCGTGCGTGCGTGATTTTGAAAGGCCAGGTGACAAGGTGCTTTCTTCTAATGATTGTTCACTGTAGAGGAGTCTCTGGGAAAGACTGAGTCCAAGGTTTAGGTTTCTTTGAGGAAAAGTCCAATAGATAAGGAATCTATGATCATTTATAAAAAACTGCCCCTTGTGTTGTTTTTGTATTAGAGAAGTAAATGTTTCTTATTTATTGTTATGCTCTATGTTATTCCTGCAACAAAAATTTTATTTCAGCAATAAAGCCAAACTGAACTGAAATAAGAGGCAGAGCACTCCTGGTTTCTTAGCAACCGCCTCTTGGTACAAAGCTAAAATAGAAGGTGATGTGCAAACACACACACACACAAACACACACACACGCTCAAACAAAAGTACATATCTTTCATTGAGTGTTATTATAATTTACAAGATAGTGATACTACACATTTTACTTCATTGTCATGATAGTCATTATTTCAGCCATCCCCATACCGGATACTTTTACAGGAGTACACATGATGAAGAATGCGTGTGCATGTTGTTAAGTGAAAATTTGTGTGTGCCAGAGAGCGAAAAGGAACTCTGCTTGTTTATTTGCGAGTGTCGGAGTACCGTAGGGTCACTTGTGAATCAGTCAAGAAAATGAAGCCGGCTGCTGAGCTAATCTCTTGATGAATATTTCATGTTGCTTTACAAAAACATCTGTGTAGGTTAAGAATGTGACGGTGTACTATAGTAATGCAGTAGAGCAAACACACACTCACACAGTGCCAACTCCAGTTTTGCTTCACAAGGGAAGGGAATTATTCTCCCTCCTGACAGTTTCTTAAATACTTGCCATTCTTTCTCACATTCAGTCAAATCTAATAAGTGCAGAAGAGGTGAAATGCTGTGTTTGGAAAATTCGTTCAGGATTCTATGACAAAAGAAAAGCCCAAGACATCCTAAAAAAAATGCAATCTTATTCAGTGGACCTGAAACAATAACTTTATTGTTCAATACACTGCAGTACCTCAGGAATTTCTAATAATTATCTCCTGATAAGACAGACCTTGAAATTACACAGCAGTTGCAGTAAGAGTATTTTCATGATGGCAAGAGAAAGGCCCCTTTCCTGTGTTATGTACAGCTTCCCACTACATGCTCTGCTACACCAGGAGTTGACTGGCTCTGTGGTACTTCAAGAATAGTGTATCTAACTACTCTGGATCTGGTCCAAAACAAATGGCAATTTTTGTTTTCAAACTACAGTATCAACACACACAGGTTCCCACCTAACAGCTTGGACATATGATGCTGAAATGAGTGTTTAAAGGAGGCAGATTAGTGTTGCAAATTTACAGAGTGAGAAAAACAAAAAAAGGCTTCATCAGGTAGGCTTCATTTTTCTTGGATTCCGACCAAAAGGGGGCAGCCAAGGCAAACTCTAATGAGCCTCATTGGAGGAGGTCCCTTCCTTTCTGCATCATTTAACAGATTCCTCAATGAAGAAAAATTCTAAACATGCATACCTTCCACCAGAAGAAAGCGCAGGGAGGGGAAGTTGCTGCCTTAAATCCATATAAGTCGACCCGGTTTTACTATGTGACCAAACAACCCATGGTATCAAGCATACAATCCTCTATTTATAGATACTCTTAATGCGGTGGCCCTATTTCCATGCTGCTGCTCTCTACACATAACTATGCAGGACATTGAGGGTTTCCACTACTTCAAAGGAAAGGGACCACCTAACTAGGGGTTCCTCTTATCATCCTTGCAGTCCAAAGTGGATGTTTAATATGAAACGGATTAAATTAGAAGCATCAGCAGGGTGAGATTTGACCATATTTAAAGTACACACGGTGTCAAATTAAGCAACTGTTGAAACAACTGTACTGAACTATAAAAACTAAAACTTTGACAATGATCTGAGGCTGCACAGCCAAATAAGTCAAACTGCTGGGAGTGGGGGCAGGGAGGTTTATGATGTTCCTCTCATACAGTAGTTATACAACCCCCCCCTCCCTCCCTCCTGCTCTTTCCCTGAGCAGTCAGGTCAGATACCCTAGCCAACCAGCAGCCTGTCCCTGCTGTTTGTCAGAACACTGCGACACATGGAGTGGCTGGGTCCATTTCGTCAACGGTAGACAAAGCAACATTAGGCACTGAGGAGTCTCCTTCTGAGCAGCTTGTGCATCCCTACAACCAACATTAATACAGCAGCAGTGTGGGGAAGAGGTATCACCAACCACTGAAAGACAGACAAGCACTGTTTGATTTTTGTTCTAAAGGTGTCCTTTGCAGTCGCTGGACTATGTGAACAATCTGCAGAATGTTTCAGGCCACAGAGGATTCAAGGGGGAGAATGTTAATTTCTTGTTCTGCTGCAACAACACAATGACAACTTCAGGAATTGCAACAGAAACCTGAGATGAGGAGGCTATTTTGGCAACAAACATGATCATGGAGGTTTAATGTGAGATAAGAAAAGAGGAACATATAGCTTAAAATGAAAATAAAAATAACATACGAGGATGTAAGTATAATTTTGGGACCAAAAAAGGTGGAAAGCATCAAATGAATTCCTCCGTCAGGCAGGCCTTGCCTTCTTAAAGTGCATGCAACGAGGGTTCAGGGTTATGTGACCCAGAACCCAACAACCATGCCCTACCCCTCCTCTTTCCCCAGTCTATATCCACACAAAAAAAAACTTCAATCTGATCAAGATGGCTAGATTTCAACACTGTCTGTGTTTAAATATGTGTGTGTGTCTGTGTGTGTGTCTGTGTGTGGGGATAAGGGGTTTACTGAATAAGTACGTTGGTGCCTGAGAGGAAGAGGATTGCATTGCAGCAGTACTTCTCATCTGAATGCAAGTCATGTCCCGTTTGCTAGAGAGCACGCTGTGTAAGTAACTACTACACTGTTTACATCAGGATGCTGATGACACTTTCACTGCCAGCAACACTACCTCTGAAGATGTTGTATGGTGTGAAAATATAAGGAATTTGGTAAACTGGTGTAATTTTCCCAAACCAACCATTGGAATCAGCCATTGTAAAACATAAAATTATCTAATAATCATTTTTCATATAACAAAATGAGTGTGCAGTATGTTTTCCCTGCGTCATTGAAGATAAGTAGAAGGCGTGACGGACAGTTGGGAAATCATTCATTATTCACAGTGTGTCTCGAGGGGAGGGACAACAGGGAGGAGGGTGTCTGGAATGAGGAGGGAGGGGTTAAACTGAGAGCTATCTGCTGGACCAATAGCAGGTGAGCAGGGGAGGTTCTAATCATGATGATTGACATGTTATTGAGGCTGAAGCAGAGATGGTAAACAAGTCCTCTCTTGAGCAGGCATTTGTTGGGGGAGTCGTAACCATAGTGATAAGCCATGGCTTTTCCGCTTTACCGTTTCAGAGAAACCACAAGTTAAGGAAAAACCTGAATAGACTTAGCTTACTCAACAACAAAGCCTTGGTAAGATTATTCCTGTCCCTGACCCTTAACTGAAACGTCAGCTAAATAACAAAACATGACTCGGAAGCTGGGATGAAAAAGTAATGTATTCTGCAGGAAGTAACACATTTTAACTGAATTTGATTTTAAAAAGACAGTTTAGTTCAATTCAAAATATTAAATATAGTAAAGATAAAATGGTGCATTTTTTTTTTAATTTTGCCACAGAAAATTTGAACATAACCAACACATCCTTTGCTGTGACTGCATGCTTTTGAAGGAGGTTACTGTAGTAGCTGCACATTAAGTGTCAATCAAACTGCCTGTCCTTGCTCCACAATGTAAAAGGGGCCATTAGGACATGATTAAATTTATATCTAAATCACCTCCATTTACAGAAGTATTCACTCTACTGCACACTACACTGTGGGGATACAAAGCATCCCACTCTGTGCAGAGTCAGGACTGGTGAGCTGAGGTTACCAATGATGAGAGCAGTAGCAGACAGTAAGGTAACGGAACAGGAGCACAGTAGCAGACGGAAGGCCTACCAGGGGCTGCTACAACCCGGATCGCAGGCCGAGCCCCCAGCTCCCTGAGCTCCATCAGGCCACATCCTCATCCGGCAACCCGATCCTCCCTGGGAGCCCCCAGTGGATCACTACAGACACTTGTTTAAACCACATCAGCCCAGACGGCCAGGGAGAGGATGCTTCCTCCACTCACAGCCAAAGGCAAACCGCATCAGAGATTCCAGTGCTGTCTTACCGCTACAGCAATAGAGTCTCAAGTGCCGGGATGGACTAATCTAATCTAAAGTGGCGTTTTTCACCTTTTCAGACATAGTGTGTCTGGCCGTGCATGTTTGCCAGGATCAATCTTTCTGCTGATCAGAGGACAACATTGCACAGCGTCATTATGTGATTTTCTCATGCAGACAGCTGGCTCAGGAAAGCTTGGCTAAATCTCTGTGCACAAAGGTGTGTGTGTGAGGCCATTCCTCCCCGTCCCAGTGTTTCTGGGTCTCTTCCACTCCCGTGCCCACTAAAGACCAGCAATGTGTTTTTCAGACAACTATGTGCTGGTCTGTGTGTTCAGGCATGCGTGGCATTTCCCCTCACTCGCATTCAGTCACCACACACACACACACACACACACACACACACACACACACCCCTTCCTTCTACCCTCAGGCCTCGGCCCACTTTGCTGTTGTTGTTGTTTACACTTACAGGTATGGAGCACAGTCACATGTGAAAACACTTTGTGTTTTTTATCACTAAAGAGGTAGAGAATGGTCTGTAAGCTATTAAAAGACATGTTAAAACACTTTCCAAACAATGACGACTACAATGTCCACGAATACTATTTTATTTTATTTTTATTTTTATTATTATTATATTATTATTATATTACTTTCAATTTATTGAAAGTAATGAAGTATTAGATGTCATAGGTTCACATTCTGGTTAATAGAAAATGCAACATGATTGGTAGGGAAGCTCTAATATTAGCCACACCACTGACCATATCCTATTACCTTACTCTAGTAATCCTTGAGGCAATTCGTGTATAGCTAAAAGGATTGGTCGATTGTTTAATGAGATGATTGATGAAAATTAATTGACAACCATTCTAATTCCATTACCAATATTATGTACTTATTCAGGCAAAAATTTTAAATATTTACGGGTTTCAATTTCTAAAAATTAAGGATTTGATGCTTCTCTTTGTCATAGAAGAGTAAATATCTTTGGGCTTTGAAGTGTTGGTTGGATAAAAAAAGCAATTTAAAGAGGCTCCCCTTGGTCTATGAGGAATTGCAATGGGCATGTTTCCCTATTTTCCGACATTTTATAGGCAAAACAGTCAAGAAATTAATCTGCAGATGAATAAATAACCAAACTAAATGCTCTAAATTAAATGTACAGAAAGACGCTTAAGTCTGTTTGAAAAAGAGCTACTTCACAGGGAATCAAAATGTTTGTGTAGTGAACTGATAAGTTGGGTCAAACCCCATAACTAAGCCCAGTTTTTTTTTTTTTTTTTTTTTTAAACGGGCCCACTAAGTCATAATATAAATGTACTGCACAGAATCATTTCAGCTCCACTTTGAACAACACATATAAATAATAAGGATGCCTACTCTGTGACACTTTTTACAGAATGAATAGCATCGTCATTTGAAGAAAACTAAATCAGTGTGACTTACAATCCATTCAGCAGGGCCAAATCAAAATGCTGCCAATTTAATGTTTTTTGTTTTCACCCCACTGGTTGTGCTCAACGCCATTCACAGAAATAAGTTGCAGGTACAAAGCTGCATAGCTAAGAAAGATGCTAAGATATGTATCAGTATGGGAAAAGCAATTTCAGAGAGAACTCAGACAATGTTTTCCTTTCTTGCTTTTTTTCAACAGATTCTGAGGTGTTTCCTCTCACTAAAACTGGCTTCTAAAAATAACTGACTTTGCAGATCAGCTTCATTAAATGCAGTGTGTTTACTGGCACTGCTGTGCTGGCTGGCGAGATATGTTGTCTGTTTTGCTAGCTGCGTGACTAGTTGGGGTTAGTGAGAGCGTGAAAGCCCTCACATCCCTTCAGCCTCGTACACATCCCTCTCCACACTCTAATCTCTCTTGTGAATGTAGAAGAGACACCCATGAAGACCATCACAAAAGACGTATGCTTGGTTACTTATATAACCTGTAAACGGCATCCATCATGCACAAGCTTTACTATGCAACACTAGAGAAAAACAATACAAACTGTACATAAAAATGAACAATTTACTGCTTCATTTGGCTGGATGGTGCTGGATGTTTGCACGCAGAGTCTAACACTAGGCTGTGTACCCACCTGTCCCCAGATAGGCAGCTACCCAAAAAGAACCTGGGCCACACGGGCCAATGTTGATTGTCGACAAATTCAAACTCGACAGCACTTCGACAGCCTAGGTTTTTAGAATAATAGTGACTCTGAAATGTTGCAGGCGAGCATGTGCAGTATGTTATGTAACATTTTTACTCTATCAAACCTGGTTTAGCCTATCATCGTCGTCAGAAAATCAGAATAGTAGTGGCTCTAATGCCAAGGCCTATTTCTGTAGATGACCATCTGCAGTTTTGCGGCACACGGTGCCCAGACTTCGTCCTGGCACGCCGTCAGGCATACATTCTCCCTGCTGGCACGACGTCTGGAGTCAAAACGACACATCTTTATTTCACATAGACTTCAAGGAGGCCCTAATCCTGATTAAGCATACCAACATTTGCCTTAAGCTAAAAAGCTGATGGGGATAAGTTTGTGTTCCCTGCCAGCATTCCTACCAGGTTAGAAAGAAGTGCTTTACAAACACTGAGAAGGCCATTAGTCAATTCCAAGCTGATAGCCAGTGGGCTGTAAATCCTGTACAGTTCAGTTTGGTAACATTTTATGTATATATATATGTGTGTGTGTGTGTGTGTGTGTGTGTGTGTGTGTGTGTGTGTGTGTGTGTGGTGTGTGTGTGTGTGTGGTGTGTGTGTGTGTGTGTGTTGAAAATTGGTGGGGTTAAGTGGATGGGGGGGGGCAGATTTAGGACTATGTAACTTATATTCATGCATAGTTTACATTTTAGTGTCTGTCTGTCTTGTCTTTCAGAAGAAAGTGGCTGGTTGTTGGCCCACGCAGACTGACTACATTGAAATGCTGTTGCTTATCCTGTTTCTCCGGTGCATCTCCCTTTTCTCTTTGAAATATACGCCTCAGTGTCTGCCACCTATTACACACATCAAATATGACATCTGGATTTAGGGTTTTCTTTTTCCTCCACTTAATTACATTTTCACAGTGAGTTTCTTGATGGTAGACACAGTGGCCCTCATTTATGAAACGTGCGTATGACCTAAAACAGGCCTAGGACGGGCGTACGCACACATTGATTGACATATTTCGGCTTGTTTTTCCAGCCCCTCTGCTGTCAGGAGACAGGGTCTGGGTGGTGGTCCAGCACGCGGGGGCGGAGGACATGCACTCTCCCTCACAGCTTATGGTCGCCTGGCTCTGACTCACGAAAAAAACACGGGTAAAATAAAAAAAATAAAAAACCCTGCGTTTCCGCTACCGTGTTTATTTAAACATAGGTATAGAGATTGCAATACAAGCCTATATATTACTGTTAGGAGTATAGCATAAATTGTCTTCAGCCTTTAATACTAGTTTTTAGGCTGCCAAATAGGATACATGTTAGTGCAAATTAAACTGAGATGTCAAGGTTTCAATGTCCACCTCTGAAAAGTGCTGCCTCTTAGCCGGATTACATCTCGCCATGTCGTAAGTAGTAGGGGCGAGGCCTAAAAGTTGAAAATACATTAGGGCGTGATATTTAAATTACGATCGTTTCCAAAATCAAAAAACAAATTTCATGAATCCTACGTGAAGCCTGTCATAAGAGGATTTCGGTGCTCAAATCTGTGCTGGTTGCTACGTTAGGTTGATAAATGAGGGCCTGTGTCCTTTTTGTGAGGCTGCACTCGTTCTTTACAAGCTGCGGGTTCAGCAGGGACAGTTGTGCCCAGAGTTAACATCTGTTACGACGGGACACTGAGACTATTCTCTCCGACTGGAGAGCCTGTGCTGAGATTTTAGGCCAGTCCTTTCAAGTGTAATGGTCTGATAAGATATCACAGTCCCAGATGGTATCACAGTAAAACGGCTTTATATTGATCCAGTTGCTGCCGTATACAAAGCTTCATTTCATATGAAAGAGGCCTGTCAGGGCTTTAGCTTTTCCTTATGAATACACTTACCTCATGTTTGTTTTGCAAATTTCCTATCTGCAAAGGGAGGTAAAAGCTTGCAGTGTGCAGGTAGTTTATGGACTGCTGAACAACACTGAAGAATAAAGGCACTTAATGCTCACTTTGTGTCATGTTTGCACACTGATAAGACCAAAGAGGACCAATGATGGGAAATGTTTGGCAGCATTTAACAATGTGATGGTTTTCATTTTCTCTTTCTTCTTTCATCCTTTTACATTCAAGGGTGTGCTTGAATACCAAAAGTAGGGGCTATATTGCCTTAAATATCTCCTTTATTCCAAGTGGTTGAAGGTGACAATCAAACATTACGTTTCGGGTTACCATGTAAGTGTAAGGCACCAATTACACTGAAAAGCTATTACAGTGCAGTAAACAGTAAAACTCCTCATTAGCAATTGGGCAACAACAGCACCAAATATGGCAGCTGCACAAAGCCTGTGCAGTAAAGAATTTCACTGTTTACAAGTCTCTGAACAAATTGAGGGTTACATCACCCTCAGTAAGTTTCACTCACAGGCTCAGCACAGACACAGCTCCTTGGATTCAAGCTAAGTTTCTGTGTTAATCAGATTTTACCATGATACAAGTCTAACATTCACTTTTGATCTCAAACACAAGCTGTACAGTCATGATACAGTGGGAACCATAGGAATAACAAACTGCACACCCTTCTCTAATATTTACCATATTTGGTTTAGGAACAGGGTTTAGGTGGCAAATCAGCTACAGTATCAACTGCAGAGAGCTGGGCTCAAGGGCAAAGGGGGGCTGGGAGTAGAGCGTTTGGCTTTATGGGCACAGGACAGGCACATGGGTCAGAGGTCAGAGGCTAAAGGCCAGAGATGGGGCAGACTACGGATAAGCTGTCCCTGGCATTACTGTACCAACAGCAGAACAGGGCAGCCAATGTGGATGGAGCAGGACAGCTGACAGGCCTTAATAAACAGTCCCCAGCCCACACTTGCAATTGGCTGTCAGTGACATCATTACTCTATCACCATGTTTCACCTCCTCCTTTCAAGGTGGGCGGAGAGTTGAGTCCTTCCTCCTCCTCCTCCTCCTCCTTCTCCTCCTCCTCTCCGCTTCTATCCACTCAACCAAGCCGTCTCTCTCTCTCTCTCTCTCTCTCTCTCTCTCTCGCTCTCTCTGTCACACACACACACACACTCTCCGCTTCATGTGCCCCTTTTAGGGACCTCAGCAGCTTACATGGCCACTCTTGTTCAGGAGTGAGGAAAGAGGGAAAGAAGGAGCAAGTAAACATAAAAAGAACAAAAGAAAAATTAGACAGCCATGCGCTCTCACACACTGCACATATGCTGTCATTGTTTTCAGGCTCTAAAACTCAAGTGGACCTTTCTTAATTAACACAAGCCAAGTGAGGAGTTTTGGTTGGCGCATCTCGCTATTATTGTGAAAGTCTAGATTTGACATTTTCACAAGCAGACAGCTCAATAAATTACCAGCTGGGCTGCACTGTAATATGTCTCCAGTAATGAAACAAAAGGATGTTAACGGGGAAGGAGAGAAAGACACACAGAGAGAAAGAGACCCAAGGAAGAGGCACATAGAAATAATTGTTTGATATATAAAAAGATGTACTGGAAGAAAAAGAGAAATCAGATAATCTCTTTATCCAGTGTATTATAACAGACATTCAGCGACTTTTGAGGGAGTTTTTAATCACAGGGATCAATCCCTGTGTCAGACAGGTGTTCCATGTCTGATGAAGGTGGAGGCGAAGGATGGAGGGAGGGTGATAGAAGTGTGTGTTATTCTGCTCTGCCACAATCAGAAGCAGTGTTTAGTCCAGGATCACATCCCTCCATGAGAGATTAACTCTTAGTTGAATTAAGGAGGAGTAAGTGCATGTAGAAGAGGTCAAGTGTCCACATAGCACCGGAGGAGGAAACAAGAGGGCTGCAGTGGGGAGTATGGATGGGGGCGAAGGGGTTTGCTAGCACTGAGGCAGATGGAGAAGGCACTGCTCTGCTCTGCACTGTACTGTACTGCTCTACTCAACTCAACAAAGACTAGAAGTGAAACCACCTTCAGCCCAGGCCACCATGATAGAGCTCAACAGCTCTAAACTCCCTTCCCCAAAAAGTTGCAACCTCATCTCCAAAAAAAACTTTTTGAATGTTCAAAAAGTGTGAACATTCAGTAAACTGGATTATTCAAAGGATGACAGAGATGACAGATGCCAGTAGAGAGGCAGGGAAATGGGCACAGAGAACAAGCATGCTTCCAACCACAGGAAGTGCTAAGCCCCCACCGTGTCAAACAGAAGACTTCAACAAATGATTGAAACTAAATACCCACGCTTTCTCCCCCAAACAAACAACGGCTTCCATTGTGAAATGCTGTGGCACACTCCCAGTCAGGGGGGACATAAAGACACAGTTTTAAAATAGTGGGCTTTTTTTCCCCCCTCCTCTCAAGGCCACAGACAACTTTCTCCTTCAGTTGGGACATTGATTGGGGCCACGCAATACTGCAGCCCACTTTGGAACACCCCCCCCTCAGAAAAATATGTCTTTGTCTTCCTGTTGTTACAGACCTCACACAGCTCAACGGACTAGGCTGCAACAGTTTAGAGCACCAACAGGGGGCCTTAGCCATGGGAGAAAGGCACGCTGCACTGCAGACACATCCCCTGAGAACGTAAACACCAGTCTGGGGAGCCTTTTCTTTTCTTGTCATGACCCACAATCTATCCCGTAAACTGTTGATATATAATCAATGTGAGCAATGTCAGTCTTAAATGGATTACAGTACAGCAATGCATAGATTGACATAGCAGAATTCAAAGGCTTCTTCTATTTAACACAGACAGAAAAGACATCTAAAATGCTGCATATGTGCCCCAAAGTACTACAAAACTCCCAGTCTCATATTTTGCTCATAAAAATATTTCAGGCGTGTTATCATTCCTCCTCCAGCTCAGTTTAATTCAGCCTGAGGGTTTCCCCAAACAAATCACTTCACATCCGTTTTATGGCATTCTGAAGAGATCACTCAGTTCCTCTGACATACGTGTGTTAACCTGCAGAAAGAGGACACTGCACCAATGGCACACACTGCATCCCTGGATCTATATTTACTTGAGAACTACTGTATGCCCAGATGCAGAAATTTGTTGCAGTTATTTCATAAATGTCTAGTTAACTATTATTGGTCTGAAAGCAGCCAAATTGCACACCATAAACTGTAACAAATGGAAGGCCTGAGGCTATATTTACTCTTCCACAGTAGCACTGCTGTAGTTCTGGAACTGGTTCAGAAAAAAATCCCTATGCCTAGTACCTATAAGAGTAGGCTCGCGATTCTAGTGTTTTACTGCACCAAAAGCCATTAAGACGATGATACAAAGTCCCTTTTGTGACATTCAAATTCTTAATACATTGTTATCTTAACTACGTGACATAAACTGGTGTTAAATATTGCCTGAGTCTGAATGTGCGAGTTACACATTACCTAAGCCGTGCTTTGAAACACTGAGTCCTGACAAGTGGCCAGCGTGAGAGAGGATCTACACCTGCGAGATCAATGATTTCCTCCAGAATGCGCTTAGACAAACATGAATGTGCATACACTTGCATGCTTACAAACAGCCAGTGCTGGGCCGGCTGGCTACAGACGACCAAGGGGACGCTGAGCTGGCTGTGAGAGCGAATGGGAGCATGCTGACTTAATCAATAAGCCATCAATCACACACCACACACACACACACCCCACACACACACACACACACACACAACACACACACACACACACACACACACACACACACACACCCCACACACACACACACACAACCACACACACACACACAACACACACACACCAACACACACACACACACACACACGCACACCACACACACACACACGCAGCGAGACAGAGCAAACACAGGAAACAGGAGACATATCCTTTAGCTACTAAAAAGAAAGCCTTCAAAGCGCTGGCTCTGGCTCCGGCTCCAAGCCCTTTTCCATGGCCAGATTCCTAAGCATTGCTTTGTCTTGTGGTGGTTTGATTAGAGCTACTATTACTTTGCCCTGACCCCTCTCAGATGAGTTGTGTGTCTGTTGCTATCCTAACTATCCCACAGCTGCAGGGCCTCACTGTCTTCTGCTGAGCTCTCCGCTAGCAAGGGGTTGTGAAAAAGCTGGCAAGGAGGCAGCAGTAAATCATGGAATAGCACATCTCTGTTGTCTATTTGGTCCCTGGAGGAAGGATGGGGAGAGTGAGCAGGTGAACATAAGACATCATAGAAAGAATGCTGTGTTTCTAGTGTTCTATTATTGTTAAGTAATTACCTTCTTTGGTAACCCTTTTTTTACATGTCTATAATTTCACAATCATTTTACAATAACTCTCAAAATGTTTTCCAGTAAGGACTCTATAATGTGTAAACAGAGACAATGTGCAACTGCTACACTTCCAAACAATGAATCAGTTGCTCTATAAATTACTTAAAATATTAAATTGATTCAGTTTATTGTTGTTCTAAATACACAAATAATTGACAAAACACGTAAGAAGAGCATCAGAGAGTCAGTGCCTTCGGATGAAACGCACATTCCACCATTTCTTCCCAGCCCCAATCTGCCAACAGGAGCACATTCCTGCTACATGTAGGCAACACCAGGGACACCTGAAGCATGTTATTACTGCATCGCCTGTCCTCAAAAGGGGAAAAACACGAGTTCACTGAGTTGTCCTGAGAGCAACTAAGCTCTTACACTGTGTCCCCAATGTGTCTTAGACACAGAGCACGTCCAACGCATAATCAGAGTTTGGAGTCATCTCCAGGTTGAGCTGCTCCATTTCTGTAGCCTCGGGAGGGGGGGGGGGGGAGCAGAAGAAGAAGCAGACGAAGAAGCAGACGAAAAAGCAGGAAAAGGCGGCCCGCATCACAGACAGGGATCAGCTGAATTTGCGTACACAGTAAGGAGTAAACAACACCAGAGGACGTCCTCTTGTCCTTGAGCTGCAGTGACAGCATGTCCTCCTGTCTGCATTGTCACTCTGTGTCAGCTCACATTACCTACAGCGCTACATGGCCAGCACTGACTGATGTGACTGACTGGCTAATGGCACCTGCTACCTACTGCTATATAGGTGACCGAAAAGAAATATTAGCCATAGTTTAGTAATTGACAATATATACAAAACCACTTTCAGTCTTGTTTATTGATGCGTTAAATATTCATAATTTATAAAGCAGAAATGAAGGGACATGGTTTGATTAGCCACCAAACAAGAGAACTAAACAAAATAAATGCCAATATGGGGACAAGCTAAACCAAACTTTGATCTCATCCCACAGCCGGTCTCCCTGTGGCAATTCTTGTCTGCCTCACTGCCTTCACAAAGGTCCTGTCGGCTTATTCACCAACAGCCATAAGTTATTTGGATAGCACTACGGCGGTAGGGGAAATACAAATGAAAGGGTGGAGCAGGCCTGAATGTTAAACCCCTCTCCCTTGACACAAGACCCCCCCCCCCCCCCCACACACACAGAGACTTGAGGACGGTTGTGCCAGCATTGCACCGGCGGTTTAAGAGTAGACACAAGTCGGCTAGCGATGGGAGCAAGGGATCAATACATCCTGGCAGCTCAATGCCTCATGTCATGAGCATCCATGTAATGTACTGCCTCAGAAGAGGAGAACACACCCTATTACCTCAAAGACAACAAAAAGAAGAACGTGACAGTTCCTCACAAAAAGTATCTGTGCTGTCTTAGATACAGTTTTCTTCAAGATTTAGAAAAATAACAGAACACAAACACAAAGAAAAAAACTGGAAAGAAAAAAATTGACTCGATATTGTTTCACCACACAATTAAAACTAATACTGTCTCTGCTACCTATCAAACTGTTTTGGAAATAAATATGTGAATAAATGTGTATACCCTCCCAGGGGAAGAAACCAACCTGGAACAGAAAAAACTGTTGTTTGTATTTACTGGAAGACTTAAATGAAATTATTGTGCAAATAAACCAGTGTGCACTTGCCTGGTGAGCCCCTGGGAACACAAACAGCGGGGTAGATTTCATGGTGCGACTGGGACAACAGGGGGAGCATAAAAATGATGTTTTCAGACAATTCACACCTCACAGATAAAGTCCCTTCTCTGAAGCTGTTGAAGACTCTATGGAAGTGTTGAGGTGTGCCTGTTATTCCTTATTCTGATGACTGATCTGCTGTGGCTGCCAGCGAGCAGCCTCAGGCGGAAGCACAGCCCAAATTGGGCCTTTGTTCCAGACTGCACAGTGTCTCAGCAGAGACATGAACAAAACACAAACACACAAAGCCTGTGAAGAGGCAAGAGTGTATGTGTGTGGGCCTACCCCTGGCTCCTCCTTACCCTGAACAGTCACACACACACGCATACACATAACCAACTCCACCACAAGCGCCTCTGAGCCGGGTCTCACCCACCCACACACACACACAACACACAACCTGACCCGCCTTCCCTCTCGCTCTCTCTCCTTCCTTATTCCTCCCCGTTTCTTGCTCTCTCCTTCCCACCCTCATTCATTAAATGGCCGCTTCACAACTCCAGTTGGGGGCACGGAATTCAAGGATGAGGGGTCAGGGGCAGCAACGGGCCAGGAGGGACTTGTTTGTTCTATTTTCCCCTCCCTTCCATCTCTTCATGGGACTTTCTCTGTCTGGCTAACCGTTTCCATTCCGCACCAACGCAGAGATTGGTCCGCCTAATTCTCCTCATCACAAATGCCAGCCTTCCTCATCCCTGTCCCCTTCCTCCTGCCCCTCCCCTCCTCTCCAAAACAAACCTGATACCCTCATGGCCTGGGAGGGAAACTGAAGCTATGTGTCTGGTAGGGGAAGGCAGGCGCAGAGCCGAGCGAGGGCAGGAGCAAGCGCTGGTGGCTCCTCCTCAGAGGCCAGAGAGAGGGGAACGACATTCTCAAGTTCCATCCTTGGAACACATCCTCCATGTTTCTGCAGTTTTACCACATCACACGCACACACATGCAGACTATCGAGGCTTTCAAAGCAACATGAGAATCATTGCTATACCGTTTTTTTCTCTCTTGCTCTCTCTTTGTAGTCCAGAAATAGGAGGATTTTTTTTGTCTTTTTATACAGCATTTTGCAAGGTGGTATTTGTGCAGGATGGGCAATCTATGAGAAAGAAGCGACAACATGAGGCAGAGCAAATCGATTGTGTCCCTGAGCAGCTCATTCCAGTCCGCCACGGAGTTTTATAAACTGATCAATCAGACAGTGACTGCACAACAGGCTTTGGTTCAGGAGAGAAAACAAAGACTTCAGTGCCAGAACCATTCAGACAACACAACAGGGTGCAATAATAAGTGTCTGTGTGTGTGTGTGTGTGTGTGTGTGTGTGTGTGTGTGTGTGTGTGTGTCTAGTCTGAGGTGAATGAGTGCAGGAGCACTAATGCATCTGGTCCCCCTACTACACCACTCTGCAGCGTCTTCTGCCATAAGCACACAAATTAAAACTCACTCAAGCTTCCCCATCCATCCTTCCTCTCCTCTCCTGCTGCTGCAGCCCCAAGCAGATGAGGGGACAAGGAAGGAAGGAAGGGCCCAGGGCCGCATCGAAGCTGAACAGACCCACCTCTTGCGGGAATGAGTTTTAATTTGGAAGGGTGGGGCTGAGCTTCTGTGGTAGGACATGCACATGTGTCACACAAAAGGGGCATGTGTTTAGTCAACACGCACACGCACACGCACACACACATACATACATACACACACACACACACACACACACACACACACACACACACACACACACACACACACACACACACACACACACACACACACACACACACCACACACACACACACACACACACACACACACTTTAGGCAGACATAGTGACAAGGGTCAGTCTTGGGATAAGAGAGAAAGAGTCAACCCCACAGATTACTCGTGGCTGCATACAGCTGCTCTCAAATGAAATGTCAAATGACTCTTGTGTCTACATCATACATCTAAATGAGAACACCAGGCTTAACTATATATAAATATCTGTAAAAGAAAAGGTATGATCCGGTTATATAATCTCTATATACTAGTAATGGAACTGTTACTGTGCCTTGCATCTCATAAAGGCAGCGCATTTAGTTGTTTGACTATAACCAGGATATTGCATTTCCCTTCCTCAGCCCAAAGGCTTCAGCCCACGCAGGCCACCTTCAGCCCACCCACCACCCACCCTCTGCCTGCCTGTGTTTCAATCCTGGCCCCACTCCACTCAAACTTTCCACAGATGGGTACAGAGCTGGGTGGACGTGCGTTAAGCATTCCGTGCGTTAAGCATTCCGTGCGTTAAGCATTCCGTGCGTTAAGCATTCCGTGCGTCAGTCACACCCCAGCCCAGGGATCGGAGGATCAGCAGTAGAGACGTGCAGGGGGGTGGCAACATCATACGCCATATCTGGGTTGGCAGTGCAAAAGAGGGACAGCAGCAAACGATTGAACCAACATCCAGGCTGTGCTGCATAGTGTGGTTACGGCTGCCTGGCTATTTATGTGTCCCTCCTTCAGAGAAGGAAGCCGCTCCTATTGGATCCAGATGTGAGAGGAAGGACAGACAGCAGCCCGACTGAAAGGTGGCAGCCTGGACCCAGCGGAGGTTCTGCTATTGCAGAGCTACTATGTTGTCATTTAGGAGCCAGCTATTTTACTCCACCATCACATGGACGAGAACATGTTTACATTCACTGTTAGTGGAACAACATGGCAAATAAATTATAATTTTTTACCTTTAGATGTAAAAAAAAACAAACAACAACACATTAATAAATTCACACATAATGGAACGCAAATCTAGTTATATGTATAAAATAACTGTGGTGACTGAATCTGCTTCTGGAACTATTTTTTACATACATATTTCATCAACCCAGGTCAATCTGCGTGTGTGAGTCATGGGATGAAATGGTTGAGATAGAAAGCATTCTTCTGAAAAGTCATAGCCCCATCAGACAAACTGGACAAAGGACAAAGTTTCAAAGATGAAATCACGTAGCTCTCAGCCATCCAACTAACATACCTTAACACTTCTCTCCTCCTCCCCCTGCTTGACCATGGCACTTGAATGACAATGAGTGCTTGTGAGACATGGCTAAATGTGTTGTGACCCCTGATGATAGATTGCCAGTGGCTGGCCCCCAGTGGGCTACGAGTCAATTGATCCACTAGAGGATTCAATGACACATCGTCAATCCCTAGGTTGAGCTCCCGCAGATGTAAAGGTGGAGACTAGGCGAGGGAAGATAGGGAAGAAGGCCCTTGTTTCTTTCTCTCAAATAAGTTCAAATGGCGGAGGAACTTATCTTTCTGTCCATCAGTTTACAGCCCCTTTGCTTCTCTCACTATGACCGACCACTATTGCCACTGGGCATGACATGGCAGAGAATAGAGGCTTGAGACAGATGCTAATCTAGTCACATATGGCTCTATCATCCCACACTTATGCCTTTTCCATAGTAAATGGATACAGATAGGGAAGAGTATTCTTAGAAATTACATACTGATCCCTTGATCTGTTGTTGCATTAGATATGCCTGGCTTGAGGTAGCGCAGACATGTGCGTACACACACACACACACACACACACACACACACACACACACACACACACACACACACACACAAGTGCTGTTTGCGGTTGTGGGACTTGAGGTCTGAACAGGAGCCATTGTGTACAACGCTACCCGGCAGCCACACTGACCGGGGCCCATTCGCCCCTCTGATACGGCTCGAGTCTGAACACCACAGCCCACAAGCAGCCCGCGTGACGTCAGCCCATGTGTGCTTTGACCAGGCGCCTGAATGAGTCGGTTTCATGTAGAGTGAGGAGAATAGGATGGGAAGGAAGGAGAGCACGATCCGGATGTCACGGCAGTTTGCAGCCCCCCAGAACGGAAATTGAGATCAGCTTTGATTAGAGCAAGCAAAATGAAACACCAGTATTTCAAAGCGAGCATCACTGTCAGTGTAATGGTATAATTATGTGTCTGCTCTCAAATAACTCTGAGGCATTCCTGGTGCCCACACTAAGGCCAGTTTTCAAATAAAACAGCACTATCTGGTTGACCAGCGGCTGCTTGCTTGTATTTAAAAAGAAGTGATACAGATGGCAAAAGAGACAGTAATAAGCGTAAATCATTTCACTAGTTCGGAGTACATCAGTGTCATGTCAAAATGGATCAACAGGTTTTCTTGGACTAAAATCAGACCTTTATGTAGGTCAATATTCTCCTCTGTTTTCTGTGTAATACAATCTCGTGTTTTGTCTTTTCTGTCTAGTGCAGGGTAACAAAGATACCCATGGTCGGTGCTGTATTACATTAGCTTGTAAATGACATCCTGATGCTAACTGAGTTGTCTTGTTTGGCTGGACTAAAATGTGCTAGGAGGAATGTCTTAAAGGTAAAAAATGAGTTTAAAAAAAGTAGGTTTGCCCATGAAAAAAATCCCTTTCTTACAAACACAGATGTACAAACCTGACTCCAGAGCACATTTCATTGATCCCGGTGTCGCCCCTGCATCCTCCTGGTACCCATTATGCTGGCTCCATCCGCCACGGGGGAAACAGGAGAACAGTCCGGCATTCCAAAAGCATACGTGCTACATGACACAACTGCACACACAGAGGGGCAGACAGGAGGGCCCCTACCCTCACAGCTCACCCGTCACACTCAATTGCACACACACACACGGAGCCCTATCTTTCACCCGGTGCAACGCGGAGCAAAGCCTTATGCAAGTGCCTTTGCTATTTTAAGACTGACGCAGTTGTTAATTTCACATCCTGCGCCTACATCGTTTACATATTAAAGGTCCTTGCGCCCATCTTTGCGCCTAGGGGTGTGCTGGTCTTATGGAGGTGTGTTCAGGTAAATTCCTGGCGTATTGCTATCTTGCGGCAGCAGAAAGTTATCTCACCATTGACCAACAAAAACCTGGTCTGGAGTCAGTAACACAGCATTTCATTGTTATTTTAACAGCGCATTAGTAAAACACTATACTTGTTACACACACACCACACACACACACACACACACACACACACACACACACACACACACACACACACACACACCACACACACACACACACACACTCACTCACACTCACTCACACTCACTCACACTCACTCACACTCACTCACACTCACTCACACGAAAACGTGAATGCATTCTGATCTCTTTGGAGTATTTTTTGCCTTAACGCATCACAGAAAGATTTCGATCCACCTTTTGGACAATTGAACATGAACCCTGGCACCCCTGCCACAATACTATCAAAACAGTTTTGAAGTTGGGGCTGTTGACCATTGAGGAGTAAAGAGGGCCTAATGGGCTTAAGTCAAAGCCCAGACTGCCCACCGCTCCCCTAAGCCTGTTTGACCAGCTGTCTGTCTGCCTGCCTAAAAACAGACTAGAGAGCACCTTGCATGTACACACCCACCCACTTAAAGGGAGGGAGCACCAAATGCACTCTAACTTCCACTCACATCTTCCATCTGCTGCACCAACTGCCAAAATCAAATCACAAAAACAGCAAAGAACCTGTGCTTGGCTTTTCCTCATTAAAACCTTAGGGAATCAAAACACACACACACACTATGGTGCAAGTTTACCTGAGCTACAAAGGTTCCTGAGTCATTAAATAGTTTTGTAGTGTTGTATTTTGTTGAATTCTTGTGTGTTTTTATCTCTCTTGATTTTAACATTTTGGGGGCATAGAAATACGTGTTTTCATTTTAACATATTATCTCTTGAATGCAGTGTCTTGCTTAGGGCTGCACAATTAATCGAATTTTAATCGCGATCACGATTTGGACTTCCCACGATCAAATTTGCGTGATCGAGCGATTATTTTTTATAAAGCATCATTTCATAGAACGCTCCGGGTTTTTTGCAAAGCCAATCTCCCGCTCCATAAAGCCGTCTGCTCATGAGCCAGTCAGAGTAGTTCACTGCACCCCGTGCAGCTAAGTTTCTAGATGTAGACAGTCACAGAGGACAGAGTAGCGTGAGGAAAACTCAACAGATAGCAGTCGGTAATACGTCAGTCTCAAGGTTTACCAGTTTACCAGTAAACGCAACACTTTGTCCCATTTGTTGTTTTTCAGACAACAGCAGTGACCGGTGCTAGTCGGTGCTAGTAGCGTCTGTTAGCAGTTAGCTCTTCTAGGACGCACCGGTGCTAATGTCCTCGCATCCGCTGCAATGCTGTTTATATGGATATGGTTTAATTTTGCGTTACGTGACCCATTTCGTCTGTAAAGCCGTGCCTGTGTTGGATCTTTCTATGCTCTCTCGTCCTACTCTCTCTCCTCTTACTCTCCGCGCCCCGCCACACAGCGGCGGCCAGTCCACACTTCTGATATTTGTCTACAGTTTTAATTTTTCATTAACACAGCTGTATATTGTTAAGTATGAGGGGGCAAACCTGTATTTGTACCAGTGTTTCCGCGGGTAACTCTGTTATTGCGGCCGCTACGGTGAAGAACACAGAAGAAGTTATTGAATGCAGCTAACTTCAGTTGGTAGAGTAACAGCGTGGGAGACGGAGCTGCTGGACCGAGACCGGGACCTGGACCTGGACCAGAGATGTGACCCATGGCCAGAACATCATAGTTCATAAAAATGCAGCGCAGTGAAGATACAGACGTTTAATACACACGACGTGTGTATCCGCCGTTTGACCCGTGCTGGACCTGTTCATAATGATCAGCCGTCTCTCTGTGAGTAGCGTCCATCACACTCCCTCTCGCTGTTATAAATAGCCTATGTGACAATAAAATTTGTTTTGGTTAAAATCAACAAATAATCGTGAGAATAATCGCGATCAAAATTTTGATCAAAATAATCGCGATTATCATTTTGGCCATAATCGTGCAGCCCTAGTCTTGCTTACAACTTAATAAATCAAATCATAACCAAAAAGAACTCATTAGACTTTAAAACATGATCACAGTATTACATTGAGTATATGCAGCACTGAGGTGTGACAGAGAGAAGCTTTCAGCAAAGAGTGGGTGTGAGTGCATCCTGCAGGGTGTTTATGTGCATGTGCGTGTGTGTGAGTGTGTGTGTGTGTGTGTGTGTGTGTTGCCTCAGCACTGCATTTTCCTCTGCACTCTTGTCATTTAAGGTTGGCAAAGAGCAGGTTCACTCAGTGGGATAGAGTGTGTTAGACCTCCCTCATCAGTGTACTATCTGCCGGCCTCCCATGCTCTCCCTCCTCCACCGGCCTAAATTTCCTCTGTTGTTAACCAGATAGCGTTGCAAGATGAATGACCACATTAATTGTCTTTGATAGCTCAGGGATATGCTTTGTGCACAGGGGGGAACAATGTGGGCTGGGCAGGGTCATTTTGTACAACTGTGTAAGTGCCTGTGCCTGTGTGTAAATGTGCTTGCATGCACGTTAACGGAATAACAAAAAAATTGCTAAGTTTGGACCATGCTTGATGAGTGATTCGTCCCTGTGCCCCCACCGTCTGCTGCTCTAAATGAAGCTCATAATGGAACATGGCAGTGGGCTCTTAACCCCACTTTGTCAGATTGACACATGGCGGCATCTGGTCACGTGCTCTCCCCGCTCTTCAGAGGTGAGCCCTATGTCTCTCTCTCTCTCTCTCTCTCTCTCTTTCACACCCATTTACCTCTGTCTTCTTCTCACCATAGGGGGTTAAGGCTGTGAAGTGGTCACACTACGAGATAAAAACACGCAGCATGAGTGCGTTGCAATGAACACCTGTGTCAAAACAACCATAGGTGTCCAGCTGTAATCCATGGCCTTACCCACACATCTGGAAGATTCTCTCTTGCCCTAAAAACATCAGCCTTCAGACAGTGTGGGAAGGCTATGCCTGTATGTGTTGTTGTGCAGCAGTGCTGTATCATTATGGAACCTTTCTCCAGAGGGTACCTCTAATCCAGTTACAGATTTAAACAAGGGAAATGGTTCCAAGGCATCCATCCCACTTATCCTTGTGTCACAAGGATAACAGAAAAACTTCTTTTCAACCCTGCAGAGACTTCAAGGAGTTCAACAGTCTAAAACGTTTGTGAAAATTTGTGGAATTCAACATACTTAATTGCGCCTGATCTGCAAGTAGACCTGAATTCCAGCCCATTAATCAAATCCTGTGAAGAAACAGACACAGCAATTAAACCTGGATTGTGAGGCATGTGAGAGATAGAGAAACCCACATCTATTAATTCTTATTTACACTGGGGGGAATAGCATAAAGGGAGGCAACCTGGCACTGACTGTGAAAGACGGTAACTAGCCTAGAAGAAGATGCCGTTGTGGCATTACATCCAAAGACCATGATCGTATATATCTCTGAGGTTGGGGAAGATGTAGATGACCATGTCAAGAGCAACAAAGGCAATACAGCTGGACCACTCCCACTGCTGAACTTCATCTAGAAGACAACAGCAGCCTAAACAGCTCTTAGCCAAGCCTGCACACACTACGTCTGACATACCAATTTGGATCCAGTCCCAAATTGAGGCAATGCAACATCAGCGGTGAATATGAAAAAAGACAACATTTAATTTAGAGGAAAGCGACACCAATGAACAGCATGAAGATTGTGCATTATCTGTGTGGCAATCAAACATGGCCTTTTACAATACAGCTCGATAATACGGCCTAAGTAGAGAAAAATAATAGCTGTGTTGTCAATGGCTAATCACTTTTAAGAGGAATAAGAAGGAGTGGAATTTTCAAAAAAAAAAAAACTGATTTGTTGGGGTTTTAGAGGCTAAAAACTGCAGTCTGGAGAACTTGAGTTGATTGCAAGTGACGTTTCAGCGGATCACTTACCATCATGCATTCTTTATTTGAGCTGTGTGCCTCTTGATTGCCTTAGGTAACCTCTTAAAAGCATGTTGAGGAATATAAGGGTAAAGTGGTGCTAGATCTAAACAAAAGCTGTTTTACCTCGCTGGTCTGGTGCATGCTGGTAAATGCCAGATGCTTGCTGTTACAAAGCCTTAGATCTGGTGTCTACAACACCAGCCACATTAGTACAATTACAAAGTCAGCCTATTATCACCTTAAGAATATATCAAGGGTTAAAGGACTTATGTGTCAACAGGATTTGGAAAAACTTCCATGTTTTTATCTTCAGTAGACTTGACTACTTTAATGGTGTCTTTACAGGTCTCCCTAAGACATCAATCAGACAGCTGCAGCGGATTCAGAACGCTGCTGCTCGAGTCCTCACTAAGACCAAGACAGTGGACCACATCACTCCAGTTCTGAAGTCTTCACACTGGCTTCCTATGCTTCAAATAATTGATTTCAAAACGGTTTAGGGCCAACATACATTTCTGACTTTGTACTACACTACGAACCACCCAGACCTCTCAGGTCATCTGGGACAGGTCTGCTTTCTGTCCCCAGAGTCAGAACCCAACAGGGGGAAGCAGCATTCAGTTTCTAAGCTCCACATCTCTTGAACAAACTCCCAGAAATCTGCAGGTCCGCCGCAACTCTCAGTTCTTTTAAATCAAGACTGAAGACCTTTCTTTTTGATGTTGCCTTTCTTTAAAGGGTTATTCATTTCTTTAAGGTTTAATTTCTTATACTGCACTGTAACTTTTATTGTTGTGTTTTCAGTTTTTAGTTTTTTAACTGTTTTTGGGAAAATCACTTTGAATTGCACTGTTGCTGAAATGTTCTATACAAATAAAGCCGCCTTGCCTTGCATTGCCTTGCCTACAAAGAAAACTCAACATGCCTTCGAGGACTCATCCATGTTTTCCACTTGATGGTATACTGGAGAAAAATGACGAAGGAAAAAGTAATAAGTCACCGATTAGGCATGCTGGCTTACAATGTTTAACCATACTGATCCAGTGAATGGGGGTTACATGGAGGAAAGTTACGCAGTTGAGCTGCCACAGGCCTGAACACGCTGAGAGGTAGTGGATTGAGAAATTACATTTTAAAAAGGACAGGGGTTATGTCCTCTTTCTGTCTGTGACATTACATTAAGGCACTGGGTGTTCTCCTTTTGTAACAGTGGAAATGAACTGTACTGACAGCAAAGACAGTAGTCTTTTATGTAATCCCTGTCCAGACCAAGGCATTTTGTTTATCCTGGGTAAGCAGGCCAACAGTGCCCACAGGCTGAGGACATCTTCCAGCTCAGCAGCTGTTCGGGTGAAGATCAGCAGGAGGATGAGGAGGAGGAGGAGGAAGAGACCAGGAAGGAGAGGGGCAAATGAGGAGGAAAGTGTATAGGACATGGGTGACAACACGGGGAGGAGAGTTGGTGATTGAGTGTAGACAGCTTTCAGCTATAGAGTTTATCAGACAAAGCAAGTGATGAAGAAACAATAGGCTTTCTTCCAGCTCTCTCTGTGAGGTTCAGACAGTGAAAAGAACAACCCCCCCCCACATGCTGTGCCTTACAAAAGCATTTAAAGCAAAGCACTGTGTTACACAAGCTTTAACTAAAGGCGTATACCGGGCATTAAGAACAACAGACAATTTCATGAGGCAGACATGACATCATCGAGGGAATAATACCAACACTGTGACAATATGTAACATGCAGTAAGCCTGAGTCAATACCAATTGGCTCGTTTAACAGAATCTGCACATTGTCGGCCCTATTTGGCATCCCCCATTCTTTATTATTGTAGTTTCTCCTCTCCTTATCTCCCTCATAGACAGAGGAATCTTCAGTATGCAACAAGAATGCCAGCAGTGAGACCAGCCACAAGACAGAACCTAAGTAACCCTGGCTGAGGAGGTAAAATGTTGCAGGGCAGACAAAAACATAGATACGGTGAAGCTCAAAGTCTGGCCAAAATATTTTTTTTTTTTTACACATTAAGTTGATTTTTCTTTGCCTACGATAATTGCTTGAGGTAGGTTCTGACGTTGTAAATCAGAGATACTGCTAAAGACACAGATTGCAGGGAATCAGAAGCCACTAGTGACCGGTCCGAGCTCTGAATATTTCTCTGGGTGGAAAGAAATTAGCCCTATAAACTCAAAGGAGAGGCTTTTCTTTTCAATAACATCAACATGCTCTTGTTTATCCCTGGTCAAGATTTTTTTTTTTTTTCATCGAGCAGCATACTTTAAGAAAATCTATTAGCAGATTTATAATGATTCAGCCCGCATGGTCACAAGCACACAGTCATTGAGACAAGAGAGAAGGGCAGTTAACAGCAAGTAAAAGCTGCCCAGATAAGCAATGAAAGGCACTGGATCCAATAACACAGGGGCCGTGCACGTATTACCTCTAAGGGATCAATTCAGAAGTGATAGCAGCAATGATAACCAATACTCGGATTAAATAAAACACGACTGGGCCAATATTCTAACAAAGAAATCTAATTTATTTCTTGATATAACCCCAATTCCACAGTCAATTTAAGAAACAATAATGAGCCATCTTCACTTTAGTGTTACTCCAAGTAGCATTGTGTCAGATGATCACTGAATTGCCTAATAGAATCTGTCATTTAAGTGACTTAGATAAAGAGTCCAAACTAAACTAACAGACCATAAATGGCCATTTGTAAGAGTCTATTGGCACAAAATGGCTTATTCACTTCCGCTTGGTAGTTTGGCTTAGTCAGAACAATGACACTTGACACTGATGGGGGTATGAGGTCACACTTTAACAAACTGATCTTCACATTTCATCAAAGTCATGCGGCAAGGAGGTTTGAGACATAAGGAGAAGAGAAAACTGAAAGGTAGAGAAACTTGAAACAATAAAACACATGTGTTTTCGTTGTCTAAGATTAGAGATGCCTTGTGCCATGTGAAGAGATGACAACACCAGCCTCTGCATTTTTATTCCAATCAGAAAAGCTTTTACTCTCTGAGGATGCCCAGGACAGACTTAAGATGGGGAAGGATGCCAAGCAATTAACTGGAAAACTCACTGGTTAAACAGTCACAGTCTGGAAGCATTTTAATAAGCTGGAAACTATTTTCAAAATGGTTGACAGTTCCGATGCCGACCAGAGACAAAGGCCTGCATTGTAAAGTTAGAGTGTGTATTTTTCTTCGCTGATCAAGTTTACTGCCAAAAGGCAGGGAACAGGCGACAGACCCAAGAGCAGTCACTGTTGTTTCTTCAAGACCTACCTCCCCCCCCCCCCCCCCCACCCCCCCACACACACACCACACACACACACACAACACACACACACACCACACACACACACACACACACCACACACACACACCAACACACACACACACACACACACACACTATGCTCCACCACAAAGGCAGACATGCGAGACCTCTTCCATTGAGCTATGTCAAAAAAATGCCATGCTGCAGACAAATCCCCACAGTGGTCTGTTGCCAATATCCTGAATCAATCTGCAGTATGATAACCCTAATTTGGGCCATTCGGAGGGTAAGTATTCACATGAGAAGGTTAAAGTCAGAAAAACCACCAGAGATTCCTGGAATGGGTGTGTCACTTAGTTGACAGAAAAAATGAAAGGAGAGCCATAGAAATAATGTCACAGACAAACACACTTCCTAGCACAATGCCTCTGTTGCAATTACAGACACACGACAGAGATGCTCATTTCATTGGCGTCTCTATGTGTCAACCTCACGCAACAGCCCTATTCCACAGTTTAGTCAATCAAAAAGAAAAATATATACAAAAATACAACCCCAACAATGCAGCCGACTGAAGGACAGATTTTTACATTTCCTGGCTGGTAGTTAGATGTTTTTATATTTACGTGTCAGTTTCTTCTCAACTCAATGTTGTAGCAGCCAAGTCTGCTGGTAATTAGTTGAGGGGAATCTTTTCCATTTGGCCTGGTAATAGATCAGAGCTGTGGGGGGTATTTCCGGGACTAGGGGGTGACAGACATGTTTGATCTTGACTTTGTCTTAAATTGATGTCAATGTGGATGTGACCTCACTGCTGTGTGAGGATATGAGAACCTCCGCCTTTCTCTTTTAATCTCAATCATTTTTCACTTTCGACTCCTTCTCTTCCTCCAGTAGCCGGCCTCTCCAGCGGGACATGACCCACCCAGCTCATACTCACTTCATAAATCAGGAGCTGCGTCTCTGTCGCTGCACTTAAAAAAGGGACCGCGGCACTGCCTTTCTTTGCTCTGCCCTGAGAGGCCGCTTCCTCCCACTGCAGCGGAGCCAAGAGTTTAAACACATGCTTGTGTGCAGCATTTTTTTGACACCCGCAGGCACAAAGTGACGCGCTAAATGCAGAGGTGTCTGCCTTCATGGCAGTACCAAAGAGCACATTGGGCAGAGCACGTACTTAGATGCTAGAAAGTAGCAACCTCCTTTGATATTTACATAAGCTCCAATGAAAGACCACAATAGGCTAGTGTGTGTGCTATATAGCTTGAACAGAAACAAATACTGTAGTAGGAACACCTTATTGATTTTAATATACAGTGTTAAGATTTGTAACTTTGATCAGAGATGGTGACTGTGCCAAGTGTTGCGTTAAAAAAAAATAGATTGTACACAAAATATGCAAAAAACGACATCAAAAAATGTTAGTAATCCTTAAACTCAAGTAACAGTGGAGGCAGAGCCTAGAAAAGGTCAACATTGCTGGTAGTCTGAGATTTATACTTTACTTTTCTTACGCCTTCCAGTTTGTGTAATTACCCCAGCCATTTTAGGCTTTCACTTAATTAAAACATTGGTAAGAAGGTGTAAACACTTCCAGGTTTGTGATTCTACATAGTCTGCCCCTCACCAGGCTGAGGGGGGAAGCTGGGGTGTTTTTATGTACAGGAGGCCTCCAGAGGCACAGAATGCTAATAATACCACGGCTGCAGGGAGTAGGCCAAAGTCCAGCATATCTAACTGTTTTTCTATGTGCCAGTCTTGCCACTGGTGCCAAACTAATGTCTCACAATCTGACTCATACACACAGGCCGCACACCCGGGACTGTCCTTAAGCACATGTAGATGAGTCCTGCCTCTGAAATCACCTGAAACTGATAATCCATAATGATACAAAGCGCTCCCATTGAACCCACCTCTCTCATCGCCAAACTTGAAGGTCAGTTACAGTACATATTCTCCAATGCTAATGTTGCAATTCACAGACCTTTCCACACCTTAGTGATAAAATGAAGTCTGTCTTATGCTCTCTTCACTTCCCACACACTCTTTCGATTGCTCTCATGCACATACAAAGTCATAGTGTGTAAGCGAAGCAGGCTACGGCCAGTTGAGGATTAGATGAAAGAGTAAACCTGGCAGTATGCTCCAAATGAGAGCAAATTTGGCGTGTTGTCACAGACAAAATGGCGAAATTCAGACCAAAAAAAGACATTTGGCTTCATTTGCTACTGCTGCTGAATCCAGGATGTCAAACTTGTCACCATTTTTGGACAGTTACAGCTTCAGGGTAACCTGAAACTGGTCAAGTAAGTGGCTTAAGGTGGTGTATTCGTTTATGTTAAGTAGATTTTATATTGCTAAATTTTTAATTAGTTTACTTTCTGCCTGCTCCCATTGGGGACTGCATGTATTCCACTAAATGAACACATCTGGAGGTGCATTTAATATATATATAGCCAATGTAGATGTGTAGAATTTTAATTTGGCCGATGTCAATACTGATGCTGTGCAATGTTTGTCATTTTCTTTTGCACCAGGTAAAAAATAAATCTCATGAAAAATATTTGAAATATCACACTTGATGGTTCACACATGAGCAGAAATTCCCCACCACAACTGGATCACCTTCCACCAAGCATAATGTTTAAGTGTAATAGACACTGTGTGTGTGTGTGTGTGTGTGTGTGTGTGTGTGTGTGTGTGTGTGTGTGTGTGTGTGTGTGTGTGTGTGTGTGTGTGTGTGTGTGTGTGTGTGGTGTGTGGTTGTGGTGTGACAATGTAGATGGTCTTGGGACCACTTGCCCTGATCAAACTATACCTTGTGCAGTGCAGATGAATGACACGCATAAGCGGAGCAAAAACGTCACAATGCTACGGTTCCTTGAACAAAAGCAACTTTGTGCCTGAGCTGGCTACCTGGCTTTATTTATGTGTCTGGCTACACACACATACATACAGTACATGGAGCACATGCCACCTGCATGCCAGGAGACAGTGACACACAACCCTTCTCACACAACTCCCTACCGCTGATTCATTTTCAGGATGACACACATTTGGAGTTGGGATTTACATCCAAATAAATTTAAACACAAAGGCTGAGTTTATTGTTTTAATTAAAGACTCTTAAAAAATTGCGTGCCAACATGGTGAAAACCGAGTTATGTGACCTCCAATCCGATTTGGATAAAGCTTTATAAACAGAAAAATGTCAAAAGCATGTCTGGAATGTAAATGTTTCAAAACAACCACTCAGATTCAGCTGTTGTATTATTCCTAAACAAATAGTTATATTGCTGCATTTAAAAGCAGACATTAAAGAAGAAGAAAATCGCACGACTTCTACTTTTTTACTGTAACAAAAGAAAACAAGAGACGGGCTTCCACTAATGTAAAATTTTGATACATGAAAAGAAATGTGGCTCGCTACTTTACATGGGGCCATTTTCATGTCCAGAAAAACACATGTATTTTAATTGAACCATGCCTCTTTTTTCTGTGTTTCTGCCTCACTACCACAAGGCATAATTCCTTTCCACCAAAAACTGATATTTTTGTCGCGTCCATAATGTAGCTACGAGCGTAAACAGCAGATAAACAAAAATGTTGCGGTCCCACGGTTACTGGATGAGAAAACAACACAGAAAGTCAAAGCAGGATGAAGTTTGCGGGGTTTTCCTAAATAGGAGCATTGGTGTCATTACCCCACACACAGGCAAAGGAAGGGAGAAGGAAAGAAAAAGGAAGGGTTGGAAGATAATACCATATATTATGCAGGGAGGTATGTGGAATGCAAAAACAAGCTTTCTACAAGCAAGTACATGTCTGGTCTGGAAAAGTGCTCACAACACTACGTATAATTCAGAACAGTGTCTCACTGCTGGGAAGGGCTGAGACACGGACCACAACCCAGCAAATACACAGCTGTATTTTTTTACCGTATCATGGTGGGATGATGGATTTTGGCATACACATCATCAGGAAGTCACAATTAACAGTGACGTGTGACAGAACAAAAGCTAAAGCAAGCTGGCGACCCTAGGAAAGCCAACACTGATATGTGAGTAATAAAATATGAATGAGAATGGGTGGTGTTTACATGCAGGCTGTGGGCTAGTGTCTGTCATGTTTATCACACAGTCACAGAAAGAGAGGCGATTCCTGACGCACGCTCAAGTGCAAACAAGCCCCGCAAGCCTTGTCTTTGTAATTGATGCACTAATGGGAGAGGGTGGTGGGGGGGTGGCATTGGAACTGAAGGGGGACAAGTCCAGACTGGGACTTCAAAAGGCCTGCTGGAAGCTTCAACAAATGCGCTCTCATCAGGCACAACAGGACAGAACAGATGAAAGGAGTGCTAATGCACCTCCACCCCCATCAAGCATCCATTCTGCTTTATCAGCAGCAGACCTGAGGAGCCAGGCTGCCAGATGAGGATACATAGTATCAAAACACACACACAGGCAGTGGGGGTCAATGAGTTCTTAAAGTCTGTGAGCAAGCACATCATTGAACAGCTGATCCCTCAACAAGGAAGGTCAGGCATACTTTAAGCAGGCTTAAATTACGGCTGAGATATTATTTAATATTATCATTTACCATATGATATGTTTATGTTGTGTAATTGTTTTGAAAATGTATATTGCCAAAATGAATTATACCATGACAATTTCAGTTAAAGGATTGGTTCACCCCAACAACAAACAATCCTAAACCAGTGACCTACTTTAAGACCCCTTTCTTTTTTGGGCTAATAATGACCATGCAATATGATTAAAAGAAGAAAAAAAACTCTTAACTTTTATGTCAACAAGGACAGGAAGTCCTAAAAGCGTTATGTACGAAATCATAACTGCTACTAAGCTTGCATGTCAACAGATTCATCTCCATGATAAATGATGAGCTAACTGCATTTGATTATAAAAATTTTGTGATCTAGCTAAAGGTCTGAAAAAAAACAGAGCCGTGTGGGATTAAACTTTTGTTTGAGGTTCTCACAGCTAAATGTTATTTTATCCATTATTATTTTATTGTATATAGTACTTACAGTTACAGCATACAGTTGCTATATTGTGATATATATACGTATTTTAACCACATCCCCCAGCCCTAGACTACGGATAAATCTATCCGATTATCTCATTATGGGTTAGTACTGTGTTATCTTGCTGGTGTCCTGTGGGGTTACAAGAAAAACAGCTACAACATTTTCCTGTCACCTTACCCCATTTGCCATTATAGAGTCAGAATAATCTTTAATGTCCTGTGAGTCTCAAGCCAATTTAGTGAGGATGAATGAGGATAGTGGCAGCTCCCAGGTGACGCGGCCTTTCCCTCCCTCCAAGCAGAGATAAAGCTGCAGTGGGGAGCTCCAGAGACCTCTATATTTATCTGACACAGTAACAAACTACTGTCTGACTGCTGTGTGGTGCAGTACACCAGCTGTACAGTTTCTCTTCAACCAAACCCCGCCCTCCCAATCCTTCTTTTGACTCTGCTCCACTGTGACCAGTGGCGAGGGAACCAGGAATGACCCAGCAACATGTCATCACTTTAAGAGTCTTCATGAATAAAATCACATTTATATCAGTGTCCACAAGAGGAAGAAATACAAAGAATTCTGACAGTGTATATCTCAACGACGGCATTTCACATGCTACTGGATTTCTCTACAAGGAGAGCCATATTTCAAAGTTGTGAGCCATATTTCATCTTGGGCCACCCCAATACTGACAAAGCACTAACTGGTGATTGCTGTGTTGGAGTGGCCCATTGAGGCGGCCGGCCAAGGACCTCCCGTTCTGCCAAGAATATCATGCCAAGAGAGCTGGAGAAGGCAGAGGAGCCCCAGCCACCTGTGCCTATTAGGCTGTGTGCTGACAACTGCACTAGGCCCTGGGGATCCCACCCAAACAAGCTAAGGAGAGCGAGGAAGGGGAGGCAACAGATAGGGTCAAAGTTATTTTTCAAGGTTATTTTTCCGTCATTGAGAGAAAGAAGGCTAATGACATTAGAAAAGCCAGGCTGCTTAATGGATTGTTGACATTAAAAGATACATGGGGGAAGATTTGTAAAGAGCTGATATGATCAAAACATTATTTGGAGCTACTATAAAGGCAATCCTTATGCTGACTAACAGGGAACTTGAAGAAAGGGTTTGAGGGGAAGTGTGTTGTCACAGGCATTTTATTTGGCTGTGTAATTCATGAGATTTCCTTTGTAATTTTATGATGTTCTTTCATCTCCTCATTGTCCACATGCTACAAAAAAGAACAGACGGCAAAACACGGCTGGCCCGCTGAGGCCTGCTTTATCTCCTTTATAGATAGTATACACACACACACACACACACACACACACACACACACACACACACACACAAACACACATTATATCCATGACTCATCGTGAGCTAAACAGCTGCAGGATGCAAAAACTATTCTTTACTCATTGTACATTTACTTATTCTAGATTTGATTATACAATATATCTCTATTGAAACGTGTGTACCTGCCAGCTTCTTTAGTACCAAAGCTATTTGGTCGCAAAGGTTTAAAACAAGGACATGGACACGCCCTTGGATCTGTTTTCAAAGAAAGACACATTTCAGTAATGTGTGGGGGGAAAGGTAGAGAGAGTAAATCCAATCCACCACCCCCCTCATCTCCTTACTACTCACCAGGGATGAAGTACTCGAGTCCTGGACTCGGACATGAGTCCGACTTCAGGCTTGTGACGTGACCTCGCGGACGGATGTCTTGGACTGAAGGATATATAAAATCGGACTTGAGCATTCATGAAAAAGGACTCAGACGTTGGATGAAGTTCCTGACTAAATAGGTTATAAAAATTTGATGTAAGATGTTACACTTGTCATGTTTCGGGCTCCAAGATCGGCCGGAAAGCCGCTGGGGAGACATTCCATCCAGGGTTGATGTTCTTTTGGGGCCAACACCCTTTACTTCATCGACAGTATTAACAAAAGGTGAAGCCACCATGTCTTGAGAAGCTTGTTTATTGTTAACTGTTAACTCACTTTACATCATCTTTGGGATCTCTTTTTTTCTCTCACAGCCACACATATGCTTCTCAGTTGGACACCGCTAGCCCTTGCTCTCCTTGCTTGACAACACACTCAATGATGTCACTCACTTAACGCTGCATTCTTGCTCTTAATTTCACTACTTTTAACAAAGGAATTGATATTGATATGTATGCAACCGTAGTGCATGATTTGCAGGCTCCCTACAACATGTTCATATTTGGAAAGTGCAGAGAGATGCGACCTGGATCGTGAAGGTCGCCTACACCGATTTTACATCCAATGCTGGAAAGAGCACCGCTAAATGTTGTATAGAAAAAAGTCAGTAAATAAACTCTTTTTGTATTGTGTTTGGTTAATGTAGACCCTATTATTAGTATATCAGCTCTTTAAAAGGTGCCAAAGTGGATAAATGTGGGAATTGGGACTCAACTCAGACTTGAACTCAGGTAATGGTGACTCAACTCGGACTCGAACACTGGGGACTGGAGACTCGACAGTTGGTGACTCTACTATAACACTGACACACACATGGGAAGAAAATAGAGGAGCAGTGTTTTGTTGACCTCAGTGAACCTGACTAACTATTCTGGCAAAGCAGGGTACTCCCCTCTCTCTCCTGTATGCCAGCGTACATCCTCACCTCTGCAGGAGAGATTTGTCAGCAGTAGATTTTTTTCTTTTCCGCTGTGGTATTAATCCGTGCTCTCAGAGCTTACTTGCAGGCATAGCACATTATCTCCCAGGAAGCACTGCCAAGCCAGCCTAGCAGTGAGTAAATGGCTGGTCTTGTCTGCACTATATAGAGGGATAGAGCTGCAGACGGAGGCGCGGCTCGGGCACTAAAGGCAGGCACAGGCAGCAGGCGTGGGGCAAACATCTCTCTCACCTCTCTGAGAGGCGTCACTAAAAGGTGGAGATGACCCTCATCCTTCCTGTCATTTAGAGCAGGAGTGAAGGGATCCTACCACAGAGCCAGGTTGCCCCACGGCTCTTTGAGAGGCAGTTATACTATTCACGCAGATTTATCAATGAGTGATGAGAGAGCAAAAGATGAGTCACAGCTTCAGAGCTGTACAACCAGAAGGCAGCAAGCAGCCTTTCGCCAGAGGCACTGTGTGGCTCAAATAGGCATCAAACAGGCTAGAACCACACACTTTACTCTGGGAGTGACACACACTTATACAAACACACACACACACCACACACACACACACACACACACACACACACACACACACACACACACACACACCACACACACACACAACACGACAGACAGACGACAGACACAGACAGACAGACAGACAGACAGAGCAGACAGACACCACACACACAGACGGACAGACAGACACACACAGAGACAGACACCACAGACACACAGACACACAACACACAACAGACAGACAGACACACAGACAAACACACACACACACACACAGACAGACAGACACACACACACACACACACACACAGACACACACACAGACACACAGACACACACACAGACAAACACAGACGGACAGACAGACACACACACAGACACACAGACACACACACACACACACACACACACATTGATGAACACCGAAGCCGCAGTCACAGTGGACACAAGCAACCTGGGTAGAGTTGAGGAAAATGTGTAAACGAAGAGGGATGGCACGTGAGTGAGGAGATAGGGTTTATGTGTATGTGCGTGCTCGAGTGTCTGTGTGTTTGTGTGCTTGCAGCATGACACAAAGGTCTTATTTTGGTCAATCAAGCATATGAGAGGAAACCTAGGAAAAGAGGCCAGTCTGACAGTGCTTTAAGAGGAGTCCTCTGTAAGCCACAGAGGACAAGAGTCGGATAAACTCACGCGCCGGCCATCAATGGACAATAAGCCCTGCTGTTTATACATTGACAATAACACACTGTCTAACCGTGTCATCAATGAACTTCATTAATTTGCAATAATCAAAATGAAATGCAGGGAAAGACACTGTTGTTGAAATTAAAAGTAAGCAATAGCAGTCGACACGTGTCTGTGGCTTTTTATGAGTTTCCCCACATTTTGCTCAAGCAGTGAGGCAAATATATGTTACAATTTTGTGTTTGGGAGAAACTCAAAACAAATTAAAGTGTGAGGCAAAAAGGATTCCATTCTGACCAATCACACTCGCCACTCGTGCTCCAGGCCTCCTGGAAGTCCAAAGGCAACCAATAAAACCAATTGAGCAGAACAACTATTTGTAACCAAACAGAGTTTTTCCCCTTGCTTTAAGAGGGTTCAGGTTCCTGGTACTCAGAGAAGAAGGTCTCTGTTTTGGGTGAATGTACTAACATCGGCTGGTAACACTTCCCAAGAATGACATTTATGAATGTGACCTAGATGGGAGAAAATGTGGCAAAGGCCAGGAGGGAAGGAGAAGGGGGGAGGGAGGGTGCAGGGATGTAGATGGAATGTACTGAGACATAAAACACACACACACACACACACACACACACACACACACACACACACACACACACACAAAAATGCCTACTTTCTGTTAACATTATAACATAACAGAAGATAACTAGAATTTGCTGACATGACTACTAAATTTGCTACTATAACTCAAATTTGCTCATTTTAATTATAGTACCAACGTTTTTCTTACTTTCCACTTATACATTTACTGATACGCTAACTGGCTTAAATCTGAATTTCAACACGTGTAGGGGATATTGTGGCAATCAATAACTGATAAGATGACTTGGGGCGGCCTCTACCTCACCCAGTAAGAGTGTGCGCCCCATGTAGGCAGAGGCCTTTGCAGCGGCCTGGTTTGGATTCCAACCTGCGGCCCTTTGCTGCGTGTCTTCCCCCAGTTCTCTCCCACTTTTCCTGCCTATCCACTCACTCTGAAATAAAGGAAACAGCCCCAAAAAAATCTTTAAAAAAGATAAGATGATTGGATTCAAATCAGAGATTTTCCCATTGAGGTACAGTGAATACCACAGCAGAAGGAGCAGCAGTATAGGAATAACAAAAGAATCTGTTGTGTCCGGGCTCTCTCTCCAACACACACACACACAACCCTATTTAAAGCCTGTTGTTACTTCTCTTGCCCTTGTACCACTGTTTAAAAAAACATAAGCGCCTAAGAACACAAAGAGAATGGAGGGCTGCCGTGAAGGGAGCTTTGTCTGCTTTCTGCAATGTATTTATTTCACACCATGGAGTTGTAACCCTGTGAATCAATAGGTCCCCAGTCGTTAGTGGAAATAATACAGACAAGGGCGGTCGCACACACAAACAGTGCCAGCAGGGCCAGAGTTAACTGAACAGGACGAATGAGTCTCACATGTTTAATACATACTCCTGAAGTTACCTACAAGGGCCGTCTACACTAATGTGTTGAAATGCTGGGCATTTAGCAAGCACAAGCCCAGTTTCCCCCCCTACCAGGACGCTGCGCTGACCTGGTGAACAGAAAGAAAAAAAAACAGAGCAGGCTAGTGGAGAATAGGGATTGACCGATTTTTAGTCCTGATGCCAATATTTTCCATCAGCCTTGGTCAATGACTGTTACGGGCTGCCGATTTTCTTGAGCTGATATTTGGAGCCATTACTGTTTTTGCTCCCTCAATTTACATCATAAAAATGTAAACCCTGCCACACTGGATTTATTTTCAAAATCTGTGCTGCCATTTAAAAAATAATAATAACCAAAAAAACAGCTCCGAGTCACTTTTGCAGTCATCTTACATTCATTTCACCCAAATTATGTGTGCAATGTGCATCATACGGATGTGTGCACTGCATATGGTTAACTGTGCAAGGGTAAAATAGTTTCATCAACATCTACAACACAGCCTTGATGATGCATTGCTTGCTGACAAATTATAAGACAGATATGAATCAGGTCAACACAAAATGTTCTTTTTCAACACATTTAAATAATTTAAGAAAATAATTAACTTGAAAATTAGCCATTGAAATAAAGTGCTTGATTTGTAATTTAAGACTGCCGTGGTGCTAGTGGTGGAGGGGCAGTACATGTTCTGCACATGCACTGCAGCGACTCCAGCAACACTGTAAATAATGTAAATAATGCCATGAAAAAACTATTGGCGAACGCAGCAGCCTCATATCGGCCAATGCCGATACACGTAACAACACAAATAATGGCCCGATATATCGGCTGGCCGATAAAATCGGTCTATCACTAGTAGAGAACATGTTGGATCTGATTTTTCCATTTTTTCATCTGGTGGTTGTGAGAGTTCAGAAATGAATGAGTCCAATCGACATGAGTGCCATCTCTTTGGCACTAACACTGGCACGCTGCCCAAGCTTTGTACAAAATGGAGCAGGGCGCAGGAGAGTAGCTCAAGCCTGATGGAAACATCAGATGTATGGGTACTGAGTCATGGTGCTGAGTGTGCCCCCAGGAAAGCACCAAACTGTCAACACTGGAATTTGAGCCCTTTTCGGCATCCTGTCCTTACAACCCTTAGGACTTCAGTAAGCTCCAGAAAAGTCATAAAAAATTTAAAAGCTTCCTTGTATCTGCTGTTGCATGTTGGCTAAACAAAAAAAACGACTGACACATAAACATAAGAACTTGGCCTGCCTTGGCACCCTCAGACAAACACAAAGTAGACCTACATCAATATCAGCACCAAGATCAGATTAGCTCCTTTTCATTGCCAACAAATAGTCTCTGTATGGACATGCACATGTAGTCTGCACATACAGCCTGTGCTGTGTATTTCCCCCTCTTTATCCCCTCACAACTGCAATGAGTAAGCCAGCAGGAATTTCTACCTTATATACTTAAAGGGACAGACTTATTCGACCCAACTGGACATACATACCTAAAGCCTAAAGTATCAATTAATCTAGCTCTTTGCCAGTACAAACGGAGCATAATTTCTGCTCACTTCAATATTTCTGCAACAAATTTGGACAACAAGACATATGAGTTATGTAGTAGCTCCAGAAATCAATTTACAAAAGCCTCTGAGGAATAAGGAGGATTCACATTGTTTTCTCACTGATTCATTTATATTTTCTTGTCAGTGATGTGTTAAGTGTATTAGCACAGAGAGCAAAAAATGAATGAAATAAGTGAAAAGAGAAACAAAGAAAAATGTCTGTTAACAATCAGTTGGATGTAACTCTTTTAAAAGATAAGCCTTGTGATATTGTGTAGGTTTCTTATTGTCAATAATTCCCAACAATTGATCCTATAGTATCTAGTAGCTTATTTGTGGCATAAGGTCCAGAAAACACATTAAAAACTATTTTTAAAAAAAAATCACATTGAGTAAAGTTTGCTAAAACCTACAGTGCCTAAATTTAAAAGAAAAGTAGTTATATATGTTTTGTAAATGACACTATTTATTTGGGACCCGTCTTTGAAGATTCACATTGATAGTTGGAACCAATGGGCTTGGGGCTACAGTGCCACAGACAGAGAAGGGAAGTCAGAAGGCATCAAGAGACAGATTGTTGGTTTTGGTTCTTTCATTGGATTTGCCGACAATAGGAAAAACAAAGCAAAATATTGCTCTATTAACTCTATCAAAAGATATCAAACTGTAAAAATTGCACAAAATAAACTGCAAAAAAAGTAGAAAATAAAAATGATTAAGTTATAGTTATAAGTTAATAAGTTAAAAAATATTTTTTTAACGCAAGTCTGAACATGTTACCCTACATCGTCTAAAAGAAACTGTTTTCCACTGTGAAGTGGCCTTGGGTCAGAGCACTCAGACTAGAGATATCAAGTGGGTCTCTGGCAAGGAGGGAGTAAACATTATCAAATGCAAAAGTCTCCCAGGCCGGGGGAGAGCTCTCCCAACTGCCAGGGCAACAAAATGCTTTTGCTCTGCTGCGTTAATTCTGGGTTCAGTACAAGGACACATAGAGCACAGACTGTCTGTGCCATAACAGGACAGCAGGTCTCCTTATGTCAAATTTCACCTTACATCCCAATGGCTAAAATGCAAATGACATGTGGACATTTTGATTCATTAAACATTGACAGGCAGACTTGACTTGTGACAATTATTTATCACTATCAAAATAAAACATTCAGTACATGATGTTCCTTTAAAATCAGACAGCACATTGTCAGTTGATATTTTATTACATAAAGAAGAAGTGATGTATATGAGGACTAGTGAGCGAGAGAGGGTGTGCCTCCCTGCTCATCAGCCTAATTTTAAAAGCATCTTGTCTATCTAGCTTTGGCTCAGATTCAGGGGACGAAGGAAGGCTTGTCTGCAGCAAACACAGAGACCTGAGGAGGCTACTTGAAGCAGGCCAGACAGTTTTCAGTCACAGGATCCTTCAAAACTCAAAGCAAACAGCATGTGGTGTCAAAGGACTCAGGGCATGGCCAAACAAGCCGGTTGGCTGTGACCACTGCAGTGATGAGAGAATGTCTCCCGACAAGTAAACAGTGGAGAGATATGTGACAGCCATAGCTGTTAACAGCCCTCTGATAAGCTCTGCAGAAAAGAGCGAGGTGAAAATAGAGGAGGAAACACCAGCAGAACAACTGACAAGGAAAATCAGAGATGAAATCCAGGCTGAGGCTAAGCAAAGTGGAGAACACTAGTGAGCAAAAAAAACGGACAGACAGCGTGTAGGAAGAGGGGAAAGCAGCGGCAGGGAAGGCAGGGAGGATTTATGAGGAAGCATGGGGGGGTTGAAGAAAGAGGAGGGACAAAAAAAAAGGGAGTGACAGTGGCATTTTTCAACCCTCCAAGCACTGCGCTATAGCGAGAGCTTGCTGTTTAGCGTGTATACTTGACATTTGTCTGACATTTCCCCTCAGCACCCCTCCACCTCTCTACACATCGCTGCCTGCCACTAAAAAGCATGCAGAACCTCTGCTCCCACTCCCTTCCATCCAGCCCCAAGAACAGCATTAACCTGGCTCATTCTGCCCAGCATCATATACACACATTCACCTCTCATCTAAAAGTCCCCAAACTACTGTGGGAAACAGTATCTGGTAGGTGGACAAACATGTGGAAAGAGGAGTTTTGTTGTTGCTCTGTGAAGCACTAGAAAGCCCAGAGGCTAAAGTAGTGTGCTAGGCAGACAGCAGTCCCTCCTCATGTAGTGTAATTAAAGAGGAGACCGGGCCATATTGACTACAAAACCACTGAATGCCCTTGAAGGAACATCTGTACTGGAGAAAAACAAGACAATTACTGTATGTGGAGGGATGGAGGGAGGAATCTTAAACAGGAAGGAGAGAGGTAGACACATCAAGCCTAGCCTCCTAAAAGATGGTGAGATATGTTATCTGTGCATGAAGCCTTGAATATTAACAGCTCTCATAGACCTGCTCTAGCTTCATTCTGTCCTATTATTGCTTCATTAACTCCTCCTTTTTTCTCCACTGTGTAGCTCCCCGGAGCCTTTATCTACAGCCTTGAGACCTCAGGGCCCTCTGGATGAATGCATTTACCCTGACATCGGCCTGGGCCTCACAGAGAAGTGAACTGGTTGAAACAATACTCCTGCTCTGCCTTTCAGTTGGACATGAGAGAACAAAAGGGGAGTTTCACCACAAAAACACTACACAGCATCTACTGTGGGAAGAGCAGAGGTGACTTGAAGGTCAATCACAATGTAGCATTTTGTAAATAAAGCAAATTTAGGTGGCTTTTTTTTTTTTTTTAAACAAAGATATGCATATAAAGCCAAAAACTATTTTTTTTAAATTCACATAGCCGACTGTATATGGATTATGGAATGGATAACAAGATGCAGCGAGCTCCGACAGGAAAGTGCATGCAAGAGTAAACAGAGGCACAACAATAAAGGCCATAGCTTTTCTATAGAGACAGACGTGGTCACTAGGGGAAGGACGCACGCTTGATTTCCACTATTTGTTCTGAGGGTCTCCGGGGGCAAAGGAGGGTGGTGTTTGAGCCTCCCAACTGACCATGGGAGCTGTACACAGGTCTTTAAAAGAAAAGGCCTGGAGGAAATTTCCCACCATTATTTCACACAGATGAGATAGTTTGGCACAGAGTTTTACGGCAAAACAAAAGTTAATTGGACACAATCCTTTTCAACAAGAAATAAACATTTATCTGTAAATCTTTTACTCCACTGAGTTTTGGTACAGTGTGGATCTTTAGACTCCAGAGTGAGGGAAATACCAGTGGCCAGTCTTCCCTAACAAATGTGTTAATAGTCTATGTAAAATAAGCAAATAAAAGGGAAATAGTACACAACACCAAAGCTGTGGTATTGATTTACCCTCTAAACCACACATAAACAACATCTTCTATCAAAGCAAAGCGGCAGAAAAATGGAAGGCCATAACCTTTCCCATTTTATGTTGTTATTAACATCTGAAAAGGTCTTTCAGTAACTATGTCTAGACATCATGCAATAATAATAATTTTGTGATTACCCTTTACCCACTGTTGGGCATTGTGTGTTATTTTTAAGTTCAGTCTGTGAAGGAATTGTAACCTGTGATGAAAACAACCTCTGCAAACCCTCTGTACCCTCGGAAAATATAAAAAAAAATAAAAGCCTAGATGCCCAAAGGAAACAACTAGGAGCTTTATATCTTAAAAATAACGTCAATAAAACAATTCCGATTTTGTGTCAGAAAGAACGGAAAATTTCATCAGCTCAGCTTAGTCTGTGTGTCAAACAGGCTGCAGGAGCATATTACAAAAGGCTTAAACGGTCTCTTACAGGAGTTTTGAATAGACTTGAGACAGCTAATCTGGTTCTCCTATTTTCTAAACAAAAAAGCACAAGCCGTCTCTCACTCTGAAATCGGAGAGAGAAAAAAAGGTGACAATATGTAATGTTGCTGCAAGCTGCTACACCCTTGAGAGCTGTGTAACTCAGTGAGACAAACTGCACAAACAAATACACATAGCTGAATTAATTCAAACCTGCAGATTGAGAGAAATTTAAATTAATTTATATATATAAATAAATGATATGACCCTCCTCTGAACTGTTTTTAAAAATGCATGACCCTACCATGGGGCCGAAGTTAAACAAGAATGACCCTCCAACAAATTCTTCAATATACCCCTTTTCATAAATTGCAAAAAATCCCTAAGGCAAATATTTAACTGACATGGTCCAGACAGGTAGACTAGCTCATTTCTTGGCAGAGCAACTTTAACCTCAACTGAGCATGCCTTTCTAATACCTGGTGCTCTATATTACAGCCATCCTTCACTCCACAAATAGCCTGATCTAAAGACAAGGTCTCTATAATGAACAGAGAGGAAATGTTTGCACTGGCCCGTGGACAATCCTGCAGCCTGACGGAAATGAAGGAAAAACACTGCATAGATTCATGGGATTTGTTCCGAGGTTAAAGAATGCACAATTTCAGAATGTTTATAAGATGGGAAACCTCCTAACTAGATCAAAGTCACATCTGCATTAACTGTACTTGTACCACAAAATGTTGCACACTGCCGTTATCAAAACTTCTGTAGCAAACTTTCCATCTGAAGCTGCTTTACTGTATTCTTTCTCGACATTATCTGCTGGGATAAAGGGTAAAAAATAAAACACCATAGAACCTTTACCTTTCTGGCACTGGTTGGAGGTCCAACAGCGGTAGTTGTACTTGTCTTTTAACAACGTCCGCTGACAAAGAGGGTTTTCCTCCATGATTCCTGGGCAGACATTGTCACACTCCTTTGGCTTCTTATTCCCATTGATAACGTTGTTGGTTCCAGCATCCATAATAAGAGACCAGTCTACCGAGTCCAGGTAGCAGAGCTCAGGGTTCTTTTCAACCCGCACGGCTCCGCGGGTGATGTTCCTCAGGTTGTACAGGCCAATGTCCTTCAGACTGGTCATCTCGTAGATCACAAGGGCGTAGTTGTAGAAGAGATTGCGCCCCCGGATGACACTCAGGTTAGGGAAGAGCATGCTGAGGCTGTCCAAGCCCGAGACGCGAAACAGCAGCAGGTAGTCGGTGATGACGGTCAGCTTTGGGAAGCTGAGGGAGCGGAAGGCCTCCTGGTGGAAGTTGTTGGTCTTGTCGTTGATGAGGAGGATCCGCAGGTAGCCCTCCACCACCGTACAGTTTTCCAGCCGCTTGAACTCGCCGATCTCATTTCGGATGTCGATACTTGGACCACAAACTGGAATACATAAAACAGATGACACATGAAGGTGCATCTTTATTCTCCTAACCAAGAAACGTCATCAAGAAGGCTTATTCAATAGAGAGTATTACAGATTTCTTTTTGTATCAGAAATGAATGTAACAAAAAGTGTTTGGTGGGGAATACAGCAATGCTACATATAGATTAGCATGTTGATTACTTTTGCCAAAAGATTTTAATTATAATAATCTTCTTAAAGCATATAATCCTGTTAGTCATGATGGTAGGGCCCGTACTTTGCTGGCAACATGTCATGCATACAAATAATACAGAGCTCTGAAAACAGACAATGTGTTGTTGATACACCTTCTGATACCCTATATGGGATGCTAACAATTTCCTGTTACCTCAGATAACCCCAGTGTTAGAATAAGCCATTCCTCTGTGCTGAGAAATCAACACTTGAAACCACAGTGCCTGAACACACACACACACACACACACACACACACACACACACACACACACACACACACACACACACACACACACACACACACACACACACACACACACACACACAACAAAGACACCATTTATTATTGATGACAATCAGCTCTCTCTTTAATTATGCCTATCAGTTACTACACCTGGGAATTGATGGTAGATGATATTCTCATAATGTTATTGTGCTCGGATGCAGTGGTTTCATTACCTTCTTTACCTTATGTACTCACAGCCCTGTCAAATAAAATGAGCTCAAGTGTGCCTTTATCAACACCACCTGTGATGTTCCAATTGTGTATCTTATTTTACACTATTAATTATGTAAAAGTAGATATATTTTTATCTTTTTCACACAAGTGAAAGAACAATATTTAGGTCACTCTGGTCAAGTTTGCATTTGACTACTTGGAGTGGTGGAAGTTTGAAGTTTATCCATTACTTTTAGCTCACCATTTTAACCATTTAGCCATTATTATTGAGACAGGCTAACTATTTACTTTGAGCTATTTAACCATTATGTTACTTTTAGCTAACTATTTAAACAATTTATTCATTGCTCATGGCTAACATTACTAATTTTAAACATATATCCATACTTTTGGATATTTAAAAAATGGATCCATTCTTTTAGATATCTCTTTCAACCATTTAGCTATCTACCAACAATTTTAAGCTATAGTGCATAGTTTCTGTTTCCCCCAATGAGGAATTCTAAGTAACAACAGTCGTGGCATCCACATACCGCAGGCCTTCCGCAAGCCCTCCGTGATCACGCACCACCCCCACCCCTCCTCCACGCAGTTACTTGTACCCAAGGAGGACACTGAGGATTAAAAAAAACACGATGGACTCTTTAGAAGAGGTAATGATCTTCACTCAAGCTTCTGCACGCAAAAGTCGCCAAACTACACCATTTTCTAAACATAGCCAAAGTGATACAGAGAGAGTTGTGTGGAGCTGATAGTCTTAATTACCTTTGTAGCAACTGGTTTGCCAATGGCTTGAATGTAACAAACGTCCATTATTATAAAATGATAACACACTAAAGTTAATTTGTAAAACAGATTAAAACCTCTAAACTCCCTAACAATGCAATGTGTTAATTATTTATGAAACAAAAATTACAGAATTGGCACATACAGCAGGTAACAGGTTGCATAATATTTTAAACTGTCTAAAAGAAGGTTCAACAGTCAGCACAGGAAATGCCTTGCCATATGAGCTCCTTGGTTAAACCTGTTATGTTCTTACAGAGGCTTAGGACTCCGTCGCAGTGGGCGACACTGTCACAGCGCCTGTCCAAAGAAACAAACAGCAATGTTTTCAATAAGAGTCTTTGACTCTTGTCAAAACAGTCGGGATAAAGCAAGCTAAACTGTTTCTAGTTCCAAAATAAACACGGTGTCACCAGATTGCCTTTCTAAAGTGGTAAAATGGTTGTGGAAATCATTCAGAAATGACTTATAGTTGGCACATACTGTATATTCAACCATAGGATATTTACATGCTTTCAAAATGTCCCTCTGAGTAAATTCACTTCACTTCAGTAGAGACAAAAAGGCTGTGTTTGATGTTCTTTGTTCAAACTATTCGGCCAAAAATAGAAGGCACGTTGTTTATGGGGATGAATGGGCTATATTTGTTCCTGCCAGTGTTTCACTTCTCAAAATTTAGAACGGAAACAATTACTCTACAAGAAAATAGTATTTGCTTTCTTCAATCATCACCAATGCCCCTGGGATCCACTTGTGAGCCATCAAGCTGCATGTCTTCTTTGTTTCATTGAGAATTTTCTTCCAGCAGCCAGAGAGAGAGGGAGGAGGGGTGGAGCCACTCAAACACAAAGACTAATTTGTTTGTTAGTAAAGAGAAACTCTAGGCCCCACTTCCTGATGAGGGCATTAATAAAACCAGGGGGCGTCTGGCCAGAGAATGGGAGGGGGAGTGAAGAGATACTGTGACAAAGGAGAGATAAGGATCCTGTCATGCGTAGCTATAGGAGGCTATCCTCGTGGTGTAAAAACCCGACCTGCAAAAGCCGCTAAATGCATTAAATGTATTTTTGGGGGTCAGATAGTCTTTTATCATTACTTTAAATCGACTTATACTTAAATAAATGTTGAATAGAAAGAGAGAAGAATGGAAAAAAAGAATGAAGAATGAAATAAAAACCTCCTCTTTGTGATTCTCTTGTTGTATTAATTTGGCATGTTAAGTACGAGGAATTCCAATTATTTCCTTTGAAAAGGATTGAGTAGGATGTCGCCTCAAACTAAGCCTCCAGGCTTCTCTTATTCTTGCCAGTCAATCCATGTGTTGTGAAGACAACAATACTTAAATAAAATGTGGATATGTGGTGGTGGTGGTGGTGGGGGGGTCACTCTGTAATAATGACCACAGAGTGATGTGGATATTTTAGCACCAGTGTCCACAGAGAGGAATATGCGCGTCTGTCTCTGCCTCCTGTCTCTCTTTGCTCTTCACACTACTGAGTAAACACACCTATCTCCACAGCGTAATGGGATCCATCGCTCAGTTTATGATGATAAACCTTGCCCTAGCCCTCCATGAAAATGTCCCCCACACACACACACACACACACACACACACACACCATAACACCCACACACAAAACCACACCACACCACACACACACAACACACACACACACACACACACACACACACACCACACAACACACACACACACCACACACACACACACACACACACACACACACACACACACCACACACACACACACACACACACACACACAACACACACACACACACCTTTTTAAGTCCGTCAAATTAAGCCAAATCTACTGGTCATTGTTTATCGTACCTTCACATAAACTGTGATTCGGATTCAGTAAACATATCCTGTATGTAAATAAACTTAACCTTAGTTTTGGCTGACAGAAACATGACTTTCAGACCACATGTTGTGTTATTTATCAAAAGGCCACAGGCATGCATTGTGGGAAAAGCACACGATAGTGTATTTTTCCAGATATCCAGCAGTAAACTTCAGGAAGGTAATTAGGAAGATTCATTTGAAGAGGTGTTATGTGAATCTGCAATAAGCAGGACTGCAATTATATTCATTTTTGATTAGAAAAACAATAAAGTATCACACTATTTATTTTACAAATTAGTAAAACCACTATTATTTCTACTATTTAGCACTAGATTTAAGCGGGTTATAGTTGCATTCTGAAGCATTGATAGAGCTCCGTCCATTTGCATATATTGAAAAAGTGCTATGTTTTAACCATTTCTAGTCAGATAAAACATATCAAACAAATTTTCCTTCAGCTTGACTGAAAACTGACCCAAGATGGATTTCTTGTTTAGGATTATTATAGATATGTATCTGAAAACGTATGTAGTAGTAGTATTTAAGTAGTAGTGTGAAAGTATGGCTCTTTTGAAAAAGAAAGTGTTAAAATGTTATATAGGCCTATTGGGTTTGGTATCATCTTCCTTAAACAATATATTTAGTTCAATGCTTAATATTGTGGCATTATGATTATTATATGAACAATAAAGATGTGAAAATATATATACATTGTTTCTATTTATATTACATTTGATTGGATTTTTTCAATTTAACATTTAGCTCTAGTTCAGCAATCACAATTGTTTACTAATTGGAGGTATGGATGCATACAAGGGCATTAACAAATGTTACACAGCAGAGAATGAACTCCCAGCATCAACAGTTCCCCACTAAAATGCTGTTGTAATTCATGCAGCACGCTGGTTACTGTGTCATATCTCCTCACACCTGCCACATCAACTGGCCCTAATCCCCAGCATACTGGAAGTCATCTGACCAGCGGTCCGTTGGGTCACTTCCCCTCAGTGGACCTTACTTCAAACACCGGGGGCTCAGATTTCACCAAAACCCCAAACAGTAACACTACACTCCCCATCATAACAACTTTTTGCACAAAGACCCTCGTCCAAAATGAGGGGAAAGGGCAGGAAGTAAAATACTCTGTTTACATGCACACTTTAACTTGATCATAAACCACCACATTTAATTTACTGATCAACTATAGTAAAATGTTTTTTTTCTGTGACTTTTTTAAAGGGTAAACGTTTGTAAGGATGTGTGGAAGCCTACAGGAAACTTACAAAATAAGACACGAATACGTAAATGGACTTTATTAGTATGTAATTTAAGGTATGATGAATTTATTGTGTCTATTCATATGTTGTAGTTTTTTTTTGGGAGTCACCCAAAAAGATTTTTTGCCTACCACTGCTTGAGATGCAGCCGTGAACAGAAACACAAGTTTCTATCAAGTTTCCTCCATGGTCTCTCTGGTGTAATGAAATCCATAAAAAAAACAAAGTAAAGTAAATAATCAAGCATAATAAGGTGTTAGGTTAGGTGTAGGTGTTCTACTGCATTGATTGTGATCTTAACATCAGATTTAATCTGAAGCTGTAGCCTTTTATGACAGTTAACTGCATTTATATGCACCTGTGCTGTAAAGTCACATGCATATGCAACTTGCACGTCGGCGTTTGCAGCTACCTTTATTCTTCGTTACAACAATAAGTAGTTACAATTAACATGAAACAATGAAAAGTTTCTCACTAAGATTCAAAAAACAGCTCTGAGAATAATCTTCGGCTGATGTTCTTGATGAACAGCTTTCAACTGATGCAGCGAGTGTCATCAATTAGAAGCGCTAACATTTGTAATCATCTCACAAATGGTACAATACTCCACGGGCCATTAAACCGCCAACCCATGATGATGTATGTGCGGTTGGCCAGAGACTGCGTTTGAGCAAATCCAATGGCAGGCCACTTGAAATAAAGTGTTTAATTAAGCATTGTAAACCTCAGCTGGCAGCCTAGAGGATCTGCAGGACAGCATTTGACTGCACTCTCACAAACTAGCCCAGTGACACACTTTCACATCCTTACACAGGGGCACGCCACTGACTCAGGCTGTCACGCTGAGTCCTGCTGCAGTACACACAGAGAGCTTAACAATAAACTCACATGCATCCATGCACACAAACACACTCATACACACATCGTGGGGCTATGAACACTCACTACACCTTCTCGCGGGGGTCGGGACAAGGCATTCCTGCATCCAGCAAAGCCAAGAGTGGGGGAAGGGAACATATGTTGGAGGAGTGGGGGGAGTGTATGTAACCATGTAGCCCCGATCACAAGATGGAGTGGGGCACCTTGGACTAGAGTGGCAGCAGTCATATCTGAGCCACTTGCCCCATAACGACAAGTAGAGCTATACTGCAACATACCCAAGAAGGAGTGGTGGGAGGGGTGCCTGTCAAACACAATGCTTGCTGACATTTGATTATTTATGCCGCCATTCAAGTTTTTTGAAGCAACATGTCCCTTTATAAATAACTGAACAAGAACGCTGGTGTGCCCTCATGGAACGGGACAGAGGGTGCCTGTACTCACACAACCCCTGGGCCAATGTTGATGGTGACATATCCATTTATAATCCCAATAGTAGTGGTGCCATGTGATGAAGTTAAGCACATTGGTCTATACAGGGGACCACTCCGTGTGAACAGCAAAAGCCAATAAAACAGTTCACAAACTCTCTACTTTTCCAATCAACAAAACCAAGTCTGTTTCTCTTGCAAGTGTATTTTTGCACATTCTATTTCCAAACACCAAGTCTCTATCTCCCTCACGCTCTCTCGCCCTTTAAGAGACTTGTTTGCTGCATACTTGGATACCATTGCATGGAAAGTTTACTGTGTTGAGAGTTAAAAGGGATCTTAATTACATTTTATTGGTGTGGACAGATCAAAATGAACAGAGAAAAAAAAAACTCTGGGATAGCTGTGATTTTCCACTAAGTGATGATAGAAGCTGGAAATTCTGACCATCTGCAGCCCAGTGAAGTAAACATCAACCCTGAGCAATATACTGGTAAGTTCCATCCCTGTCTTGATAGTCACCATAGTCCTTGTCTCTGAACGATTTGTTCTGGAAAGCCTGATGTATTATACACCACAGAGCGTTAAGATCTGAGAGCAACCACTTGTCTCCCAGGTCCTTGCTGCGTTCATGGGTGTCTCACTGGCTCATGAGGGTGCACAGAAACGCACCCCCATACGGCTGTGGTCGAATCACTAGTCAATAAGACTAAAAAAAGTTTTTCTTTTCTATTTGAATGTTAATAGAGGTCAGTCTACATGTCTCCTCCCCATGGCAAGTTTTCTCCACCATCCCACATATCCTCTCAGGAAACAGACAAATTAGTATGGAAGGGATGTAATATAAACACACACACAAAAACACAATGCCATGCCACCCAAGTTTTTTTTAAGCATAGCCGTAGTAAGGGTATAGTGTTAGCTCCTCAACCACAAGATTGGCTGTTCGATCCCATGCTCCTCCAGCCACATGTCAAAGTGTCCCTGAGCAAGACACTGAACCCCAAGTTGCTCCCCGGACACTGTGTGTATAGCTGTCCACTGCTCCTGATGCTTAGGATGGGTTAAAGGCAGTAATTGAATTTCACTACAATGTACTGTAAATTGTATGAGACAAATAACCATAAATGTAAAAGTAAAAAAGTAAAAATGTTGATTGACAGAAATGCAACCAGATAAATCACAAACATGTTTTTTTAAACTCACTTTTTTAGTTACACAAATCACACGCTTGTCCCTGTTTATAGTCTTAAACTTAATATTGGACTTTTTTTTTTTTTTTACCATTTATGATAAATATTTAGTTCACAAACAAAATAAAGAGACAAAAAAGACAGATTAGCTATTTCTACCGGAGTTGGCTAAATCATCTCTATAATCATTAGTTTTGTCAAAAATATTATTTTAGACAGATTAGGCGTTAGCTTTGCCCACCATGAAAGAGATTCCACTGATATTCCTAATAGTGTATCATCAGCAAGCATTTACAGAAAATTATAAATATAATAACGGTTGAATATATATTATATATATATATATATATATACATACACTAAGCAATGAAAAGAGAAGTAACCCTCATTGACATTCCCAGCAAAAATCAGCCTTGACTCCAGCTGCTATATACACAGAACATAGATAAGATTACTTTAGATTAGATGAGAAAATGTAACAATGTGCTCACCAAAGCATTGTGCATTCTACATTTTAAACCACAAAACAAAACATTGAAATCGCAGCAAGGGCACTGAAATGGGTTAAGTTCAATACCTTTTACATGACAGTGAGTAGGCTACTATGAAAAGTGTCTACATTTTTTTTTTTAAAGCTAATGACAATCTTATTTGTTGTTAAAGCACCCAATATGACACCACAAAAAAATACTATTTTTAAAATTGAAAGAAAAAAAATCCACCAACTCCTTTTTTTTTCTTCTTTTTTTTTAATTGTTCCCAGACTAAAATGTAAAGTGTTTACACGTTTCTCACGCAAAGTGCCATCGAAGACCTGTAGTGTTTCATCAGTGTGAAAGCACGGTGTTACGGGACTGGATTGGAAACGCGCCTGAACTCAGGTGCTCCTCTATGTTACGGCTTGCATTAATTAACACTACATAGCTTTACACAGTAGTTTAGGCAGCCGAGAATGGGGTCTGGAGATTTAAAAAAACATGATAGGCCTACTTCCGACGATCTTTTTTCCCCATCATGACTGTTTATAAAGGAAGTGGGGTGAAGTATATCATTGTGTAAGTGTGTTTTGGGTTGTGTAGTCTTTTAAGAAGCAAAGGTTTGTGTCTGATTCAGGTTTTCCATGCGCAGCGACGCCACACCACGAAATGCAAAATGGCCACATTGTCGTAGTAACCTTCAGCTCTGGTCCCTAGATTCATCCTCTGCTCTCTAGATGTCTTGCGTGAACATTACGGCGACGTGTACTAATAGCTCTGCCTGTTTCTAAATGAACAAAAAACCGCTTCATTATGGGTGGTGATCATTACGCACACAAAAAACAACAGATGATTCTGCTTAAATATGTTCACCTACTGACGGGCAACTACAGCCTACCACATGGTCCACAGCTAATAGCTCTATGTAAGCAAAAGGCACACCTCGGTGAGCTATATGCTGACTAGGTTTGTTGTATCGACTAAGTCCTAATATAAAATGTATTCTCCTTTTTTTTCATTTCATAAATAGCCTACATTAACACATTTATGTCCCACCATTTAGCATCTGCTGCTTTACAAGAGGTTAAATTGGCTACAAAACGTATGTATTAAGGCCATCCACTATTTAACCAAAAACAACTAACTAAATATTAATAAAAAATAAAAAATACTTACTCTCTCCATGTGTGGACCAGATGCAGATAGTGGAGACAGACAGCATCAGACCCCAAAACAAGGTCGGGCTACCCATCAGTGTGCCAGTCCTCATGTTCCTTAACATTATTCACCTCTCAAAACCCTTAAGGCAGGGATAAAATTGAAATAAAATTACGAAGGTTGCACACACCAGCTCCTCATAGAAGAATATGAAAAGAGGGGAGGGGTGAGTGAATGTGTCTGGAGCCCAAAAAAAGCTCCTCTGTAGCCTGAAAATGCGTGGCTTCCAGGATTTGCTCTAAGAAAATATATATATATACATAAATAAATGTGTACAAATCGTTATAACGGGGATTTCCTTTGAAGAAGAAAAAAACAGTCTGCTATTTTTGCCAATCACAGGATACTTTGACGTCGGCTGGTATGGCACACAAGCCAGTGATTTGACTGGATAAATGATGGTAATCCCCATCTTCAGTCTCCATCTCTTAAAAAACAGCAGTGCGCGTAGAGCTACAGTGCGATCAGGCCTGGTAATAACAATTACAAAAAAAACAAAAAAAAAAAACAGACTAAATGTTGTTATTAGAAGCCTTCACCATCATAATAAATTAACGCCAGTGTTGCTCACAAGAACCCCCGTGTGAATGACTGTGTACGAGGGGAGGAGTGGGGCAAAAAACACGTCCAGATACACAGGGGTGGTGGCTGCGAGGTTGAAAATGAATGAAAACCCTTTTCTTTTTTTGCTTATGCCATTCAACCCGCTGTAGGCTCTCGATCGCCACCAAGCAGTCCTGGCCCGCGGGGAGAAGTCGCTTTTTAGAACCGGACCTATCTCTGTCGTCAGTCGGGATTTGCAGCGGAAAGAAAATACCAGACTTGTGCCACGCAAGAGAATGGGTCTCCAGCTAGACGACCTCGGCTGGGGTGGGAGGGAGAATGTGTCCACAAGGAGTTGCCCTTTGCGAGTGTTTTTTTTTTTTGCCTTTATCCTCATAAAAAGGGAGAAAACAAAAATTCCCGTTGCACGTATATCCAGAGGCTGAAATCCTACGGTTCGCCCTCGGTTAGCGTAGGCTGTGGGTCTCCGCTGCTCTGTGGAATCTCTGCTGTAAACAAGAGTCGGCTTCTCTCACACAGAAACACTAGTGCTACGGATAAGGTGGCCGGGAGCATGGCGGAAAACCCGGGGTGGACTAGGACCCGGGGATTTCCCAAATTCCACTCTACACCCCAAACAAGACGCACAGGGCCGGGTAGATGAACCGTACACTCCCAACTGGGTGTCTCTGGGCAGTGGTGGGAGAAGTCTTCAGGTATTTTCATTTACTAAACCTGCATTAATTTGTCCAGGGTCTTACAAAACTGTCTTAGAGGGTTTGCTTATCAGGATTCATGTATTTGACAACGATGGGGAGATGTTAGGCTACATCCTGTCCTGCTGCAGCAATGCTCGTTGAGTTCAAATATAACAGTGTTATTTCAACTGTAAGTGGGTCAGCTGTACCCAGACCATGCTATCTAGCACACATCCAAATACATTTATTGAGCACAGCAAAAGTTTTTGTTTGCTCAAACGCAATTCTTATTTTGCGAGTGTATTATTTATGTTCAACATGTAATGTAATGTTATGCGCTTGCAAAATTCAGCTGCTTCCATTGAGTGATATCATTGTTCACAATGAAATGATTTTGCAAGTGAGAGTTTTCATTGCTGCTTGATTTGTTGTCCACATACAGTGAGCTCAGTTTTGATAACCTTTTTGTCAAGAAAATGATGTGCAAGGTAACCATCAAGAAACAAAAATGCCCAAAGTGCGGCATATGACAATATTTTATGAGACTTTATGCAGATAACTGGCCATAAAAGTGACAAGGTGACAAAGGCGGTGGGTTAATGAATCCTTTGAAAGAATAAGGACTATTATAGCATTTATCTGTTGTTATTGTTGTAGGGAGTAATATTTACCTCTGGTGGTTCTCAGGGGGATCAATTATACAGTTTCAGTGTGGTTTGGACTGAATAATTGTCATTGACCATAGTTTTGTTTTGTAAAAAAAAAAAAAAAAAAGAGTTGGATTCAGTTGGTGATGGCAATTTGGATTTCATACTGTATGTGTATGGCATGTGTATGTTTCTGGGTCAACAGCACAGTCAGCATCTATCTAATAAGATTTTCCCCACAAAATATGTGAGGACTGGGCTACATTATTATTACAACATTATTTTTAAAATAAAAGATTTGTCTTGTTCCATTAATAGTCTTTAACTTGAATATGCATGGGATTATGAAATCAGTGTTTACACTATCTAAGCTTAGGACTGGTTGATTAGACTATGCATCGACACAAAGTGTAAAATAGTTTATGTAGGGTTCACCAGAAAGATATGTTGTAGTATTCTATTAACGTAATGTTGTTTTCTCCAACAATAACATAACTATTGAGTTACTGCAGTATTAAGAAAATGATAACAACCATTATTAGTCAATGTTTAACAACCACAAAGATTTGTATGAATTGTTCCCTCATTTATTCGTGCAGTGTATAGCTGAGCGATTGCGTTGTTTTTTATTCCACGGTGGAGCATTTTTTTTAAATCAATTTAAAGAATAAAGTGAGTGGTTTTAGTTTTATTTTATTTTTTAAATTAATTGAACTTCTTGACTCTGGATTGAATAGGACTAAGTTCAAACCTGTAGTACCATGAAGTGTATATTTTGTACATTGGAGCTATACCACAGGTTACAGTGCACATCATCATCACAGGTCCAAAGCAAAATCTGACATGGAGCCCCCATTCAAGAGAGGACTAGGACCAAATTTCGATCCTTCATTCATCCTATAGCCTACATGCAGCAGTGACGACACGGTGTGCGATGGGCGTCGCTGCACTCGTTCCGAAGCACGTTTGATGCTGGATGCAGGTTTGTAATGTCGATCAAAAATCAGCTGGCATGAAGGTCCATTTGGAGACAATGAGGAATTCAGAACCGGTATTTAACCCCATTTCACAAAACATCAGTTGCTGTTTGGTGGACTGCAACTCACATGAATATTTACTGTAGGCCTATTGTGTGAATTTCCCTTTACAGTTTTATTATTAACAGATTTGAATCATTATCATTTAAAACGGGGAATTAAATGGGTAGTCTGATTATCAGACTACCCCTTTAATGGCCATTTAAAATACTAATAATTTAAAAATGTTAAAAATATAGTAGGCTATAATTAAAAATAGGCTATAATTAAAAAAAACGAATCACTTGGTGAATACTCCTAACATTCTTTACATTAGTAAATCAATGCTTTTAAAAAACATTTAATAAGAAATGTTGAGATGTGTTACTTTTTGCTTTCGTTTAAAATATTACCAGAAGATATATATATATTTTTTAAACAGTAGCTAGTCTACTTCATACAGTATAACGCTTTTGATACTAAATCTAATTTGTGCAAAGCGGAAGTAGCGTGTACGAGGAGCGAATATCCGATACTTGAGACAACATTTATGTGGTAAAAATACAATCATTTTAGTTTACGTCGGGTTCGGTAATAGCCTATTTACTTTATAAAGTCATAAAACAGCGAACATGTGCTCTTCTGATAGATAGGCTATATGGTGTTGAGGTGAAGTGAGTGGTGAAAGTGTAAAAAACAACTAAAATCTCCCCTCGATGGAAAAAAAAAAAAAAAAATGGACGTAAATGCTGCACGTGCCAAATATGGCTTTTTCTTTTTGCAAAGCTCCGTTTTTAGGGATTTATTTTGGGAAGCACCATTTGGTTAGGTGCTTTCTGTTTACGTGTCGCCCTCTGCTGCTACGAAAGTGACATTGCAGTTGGATTGTAGGTTGAACAACACTACTGGAACACACTGTACAGTCATATCAGTACTCTAAAAGCAAACACTGTTTCGGGGTGTAATTCAGTGTTGCACGTGACAACACGGGACATCAGAAATCAGAGACTGTATACAAAAATGCAATCTGATGCATTATGACAAAGTGTTACTTACCCAGAGCAACAAGGATGAAGACAACCCACAAAATATCAGTGACCAAAGCAGGAAGTAGTGTTGCAGTGAACATGTTGCCATAGCGATGCTAAAACGTCCAACATGGTCACCTACAGTCTATAGTTAAAACCCTACAAGATATTTGTGTTTACTAGGGTGCAGAAACACGGAGTTAGTAAGGTCACACTTCCAGCACAACACTAATAGTTTTTTTTTGTGATCAAATGTTTTTTTATTTAAACAGCCAAACCAAAAATGCAAAATATTGGTCCAGAAGACAACATACAGCAAAGTACATTACAGACACCGAAGAAGGCACAGTGCACCTTTTCCACAATCCTTCCTTGCGATCAAATGTTTTCTCCAAAGAGAGAGAACAAAGAGAGGAAATACGGCAACATCCAGAAAGGAAAGTGTCCAAGTGTGAATAGAAAAGTGATGAGGTGGTTTCCAACGGGAAGCTATCATTCTCTTGGCCGCTGTAAGTCCATAAAAAACTTCACGTTTTTGAGTTTTATTGAGGCGAAGGGCTGACAGATTATTCAGAACCAAGACGCTGACAGTAGCAGGTACAGGGCAGATATTTTGGATGCAATATTGTTCCAGAACTGATCAACAGGAGAACAATCCCAGATCCAGCACAGCAATCCCAGATCCAGCACAGCACCTGTTTGTAACCATGCAGGCTGTCTGGAGTAAATCTTTAACTCAAGATAATATGAAAAGGATATCATGTCAAGTGCAAGACAGAGATGGGACCACAAGCAGGAAACATCAAGCAGTGTATAGTGATGTACTATGAGCTCCCTTCCTGTTTTACTTTTGTAATTAAACCATAGATAGTATACATGTAACATGATGTAGCACAAGTAGAGAAACATCTATCCTTTCACCCTGTATAGTGTTTTTTTAACATACTAAACAGTTGAAAGGGGGATGCACTAAGTCATATGATTGTAAGGAGTGTTTGGATCCTATTTTCTTGAAAGTATTGCTCCTTTTATGAGAGCGCCCTACTTTATCCCTTTATCTCATCGATGTCTCTCCCAAGTGCATGAGAAATTGTCCCAATTCCTCCAACTACCCAGTATTTGCTACTGCCCAACTAAAATAATGGATATGTTATTTGGAGAAATATATCAAATGCATCTTTCTACAGAGCCTCCTGGTGGCTCCGCTGGCTGTATCCTATAACCTAACGTCCTTGTTGGAGTCCATCCTAAAATCTCTTTGCACAAGAAGAAAAACTCAGTGACCCAAACAAAAGAAGAAAAAAAAATCTTTATTTAAAAAAAAAAAAGGTTAGGTGTTGTAAATGATGTGGTATCTTTCTGCCCTAATTGTACATGTTATAGCATGATAGTGGATAGTGTTAGATTTAGATATCAGGGTTTGCCTGTGTGAGCTCCTTGTTGTTGAATGCTGACTGTGGTGGGTTGGGAAGTACGATCCCGTTGCCTGCAGGGTCACAGGTGCTCAGTATCCAGTGGTTGTTGTCCTGCTCGGCTTTGTGGGAGTCCAGGAAAGTGTGAGCCGTCATCTCATACTCTTTGCCATAAGTGGTCCTGCAGGGAAACAACTGTTACATACAGAACAGTGGGCATGTAGGCATTGTAACATGACTTTTAGCTGCCATATTGTAGTCCCTTATCTTTTGAGTGGCTGTAAGGAGCTGACTGCAACTTGACTGTGTCAACAGAAGTGAATCTACATGGTGTATTTCTGCCACATTTTGACAGGACACTGATTATTTTTTTAAGATACTGTACATCAGATCTTTTGGGTTAGGAACGCTGATTTGTCTCAAGCTAAAACCCACAATAAAGGGAGTAGAAATGTGTTTTTTAATGTCACTGTAAAAACAAAAGCCTTATTAGGCTGTTCACTTGCACTTATAGTTAGCTCACTTAAGTCCACATTGTAATTTTCTTCTTTTGATGTATATCTTTTTGTTAATCACATATTTGGCTATTATTTGTGCCAACTCAGCAGTGGACCTCCATCAGACATTAACATGAAAAGCCTTAATATTGCATTTAACACAGCAGATTAGGGTTTGTGGTTACATTAGAAAGGAAAATGGAAATTACCAAAGGATGTGATCACCCAGAACAGCAAGAGCCTGGTTTGTCTTGCAGTGTATTATCAACACACTCACATTAGCCTGTAAAAAAAAATATGAATAAAATAAAAATATTAATGATTGCATGGAAATTCTTAGTGCAACATAGGTGAAGGAAAGTTACAGTTACAGATTTAACAGAACACAGAAAATACTGATGTTGTGATGTAATAGTTAACCATGAAGATATGATAAAGACTTACAGGGACAGGCTGACCCTCATATTCAAGCCTCTCCTGGGGGTCAAAGTGAATTATCTTCCACCACGACAGGAAGGAACTGCCGTTGTCCAGGTTTACTTCTTGTAACCGGGACATCTTCGCACACTTCAAATGAAGTCACAATAATATGAGACCGACTACTGTAGAAATTCATTGGAAAGAACAAACATAACTGCTGCATTCTGTATTTTATTTAGTTGTGCATGTAAGATTTCTCCAACTCTGCTTTGTTTGAAGTCTGTTGGTGGTTGTTCTGTATAATGTATTGATGGTCTTAGTATCTAATAAATAATTCATGTTAAAACTGAATTTACCTTTTGAAAACTTCGCAGGTCACTTGTCAAGTAAAGCTGAGGAAAGAAAAGAAGAGAAAATATGTAAACACAAGTGACACGCTAAAGGTTCATGATGAGGTTCATGTTTTTTTCAGAAGAAAGGCACAATGTAAAGTAAACCCTACTTGCTGTTTAAAAACACTATCTCTCGCTCGTTGTGTTTGATCGAATGAGTAAAACGTGTTCAAAAAACTAAATTAGCAAAACATAGCCTCCAAGTCCAGAACAGAGATAACCTTGATCCATGATAAACAAGTTTCAGAATTAGAGCTATTGTCTTAAACTTTAAAAAGCTCCCCTCAGGATGTTACTCAAACATTTTCACTGGCTGCGTAGTACTCAACAAACATACAAACTCAACTCCATATGTATTTATAGTTTTTGTGTGTGTGTGTGTGTGTGTGTGTGTGTGTGTGTGTGTGTGTGTGTGTGTGTGTGTGTGTGTGTGTGTGTGTGTGTGTGTTAGTTTACTTACTCCCCCAGCAACGCCACTTGTTGTTTTCAGGGCAAAACTCTGCTCAAAATGCAGAGTTGATCCTTCAGGACTGCCATCTACACTGTAGTCACACAAGCAGCATTACACTTCTACATCTGGAAGTGTTACCATGTGTGTTGAGGTGTATGTTGATGTAGTTAAGCGTGTTTGTGTATGTACCTGGTAACGACGAAGGCAGTGCGCTTGCAGGCCTGAATGCCTTTCCCTGCACTGACTCCACATGGGGCTTGAATGCTAGGCGCAGGAATCCTCGTCAAACTGTTGATGTCTGCGTTAATGCTCAGTGCACTGCACGCCCTCTTTTTTCCTCCCATGTTCACCAACATCACAACATCCCCAAAGTGCAACATTCCATCATTTGTCAGAGTAAGATTCACCTGCACAATGGTAACAAAACACGGTTGTCATTATTATTGCCATCCCCATCATCATTGTGATATTATTGTTATTAATGGAGTCCTTAATTTGTTTAAACTCTTTTTTACCGGTGTCAAAATGTTCTGTTTGAGGAAGTCTACTTTCTGGGCAGTAAGCTCACCCCTCTCTTTTTTCTCCAGATACTCTTTCATTGCATCCTGAAAAAACATCAACAGATACAATCTTCATTCTTGAATATGTCCCCAAAACCAATCCACTGCTAGCTATAAGTCAAAAAATCTTCAATAAAGTGTTGGAACAAGCCAATACAGAATCTATAGCATAGGCTACTGGCAGACAATGTGAAATATGAATACATTTTCAACCTTCATATTGTCCTGGGGTCAAATTTGACCAATTTTCAAAAAGTTTCTAAATCTGAAATTTGGGTCTCCTTCAACCAAAGTGTAAACAATAATAATAATGTGGGTGGTTCCATACAACGCTCCTCACAAGTTTAATAACTGATCAGTTCACTATTTTTAATGAATTTGGGTGGTTTATTTAATTTCACAGCTTTTTAGGGGAAAAAAAGATTTAAGAACACTGAAAAAAGTGATAGAAATGTACGGAAAAAACAACAAAAACGTCCAAAAAACGCATAAATAATCGACACAAGACATTGTAAAAAGTGAGAAAGAACTTCGCCAAAAGTTAAAAGAAAACGTCAAAAAGTGACAACAAATGTCGGAGAAAGCTTCAAAAACCTGGTCAAAACAAAAACAAAAAATGTCCAAAAAATCAACAAAGAACTTTGGGTTAAGTGACAAAAGTGTCTTAAGGAAGTTTTAACTTAAAATCTTGACCCAGCAAAACTAAATGCTGGTCTACGGGAAGACGACACCAGGGTGAAAACAGAAAAGGGGACGCGGCTAGATCTTAAAGGAATGTTAACAATGCCACGGTATCATAGGTTCATTTTCAGTCATTGCTTGTGCTCTAAACTCCTTAAATATAGCAGTATGATGAACGTTGAATCTTCGTTTGTCTTGCTTATTGCATGTGTAAAAAGAAATTTACAATTTACAGATAAAGCCACCTGGAATGTCCCCTCCCAATCTCCAGCCATCTTCCAGGCAAGGAAAACGAGAAGCCCCTGACTGCAGACCCGCAGACACGTTGAGGGGCGGGGTTAAACGTTTAACCCCGCCCCTCAACGTTTAACCCCTTTAAACTCTCCAGCATTTGACCCTGTCATTTCATCGCAATATCAGAGTGAATTTAGCAGTATGCACCCACGCTTCGGACAGCCCTTTTTAGTCAATAAATAATGGAAGTAAGTGTGACTTTTATAGTTGTTTGGTTTTCAAAAACAAATAAAAAAAGCTTGTTATGTCTATTTTAATGTTTCTGCACAAGTTGAGCAGGCTGAGGTTCGGATTGGAAGGCTAACTCCCTTCTTTAACTGCTAGCTCCAAGTAATCTGAAAGTGTGGAAATTATTTCCATTGAAGGACAATGTTCCAGTCGTTGTGTGCATGGACGGTCTCTGAATCGTCTGCAACCAGGAGATGAAGGAGAGCTCAGATCCACAACACCCAGCACATCTTTGTCTCTGTCCCCCCTGGCATAGCGCGGTTAGCGCGACCAGTGCAGGGGCTAGCGCCCATGACTCGCGTGTGGATGACAGCCTGTAGATCTGTCTTTAGTGTAGATATGTCTTCAGTGTAGATATGTCTTCAGTGAATGAGCCCACAACTCAACCAGTGGTCTCCTTCTTAAGCGAGTTTTATTGTGTAAGACCGCCAGAGGATAACAGGTGTGTGAAGGCGATCTGTGTGAAGGCGATCTGCCGTTATATGAGATATATGGATTAAAATAATTTTCTTTTGTGTTTACTTATCTGTTTGTTTTGCTTTTTTGCTGCTGTAACAAGGAAATTCCCCCGCTGTGGGATGAATAAAGTATCTAATCTAATTATTGTTGTTGTTATTATGGTTGTATATATGTTATTAAACTTATTTTCATAATTATTGGTGTTATATTATATATATATATATATATATATATATATATATATATATTATATATATATATATATATATTTATAGTGTATATATATAAATATACACATACTATATACATTATATAATATCTGATATATATTATAGTCTCATGATCGTTTGATTTTGATAACATTAAGAAAGTATCAGGTTGCAATTGATTATGATAAACATACATTCAAATATTCTACTTTTTTATCATTTAATTTAATATTGAAGTATTTAATGTTTTGTGAAATGTGTCAATATTGTATTTCATAATTAGTAAAACCAAAGATTAAGTTCATTATGTTTAAATCGTTGCATTTCGCCACATCCAGTAAGGTTTCTAGTCCCACATGTATTAAATGAGTTGGGTAGTGGACGGTTGGAGACTGGGCGGAGTTAAACGTTTGACCCCGCCCCTCAACGTGTCTGCGGGTCTGCAGTCAGGGGTACATGAGGAAAACACACACGCACACATTCATTCACTTGCAGGGTTTCACCATGAGATGGCGCTTTCTTCACAAAAACAACGCAGTACAAACACATAAGTCAACCAATGTATGTAAGCAGTGTAAGGCAAGCTATTTGGAAAGTTTAGAGAGTGAACTAAGCTGCCATTTATTGTACATTAAATTATGCTTCACTTCACTGAAGCTACCCACAGAGACATGTAGCAAGCTAAGCTAGAGTAACACAGAAGCAGCAGTTTACTAGCCTACATCAAAGTTATTTTTATTTTTTAAGTGAACAACTTTATTCCAAGTCAACGCTATATCTATTATTGTTATTACTTGAACGATGTAAACTAGACTACGTTTGGCCTTTGGCGACTCTTCCTGTTAACTGTTCCAAAAAAGTCTGATACAATGTTGCCAAACAAAAACAGTTTAGTGAATAATTAACCAGCCTTATTATCACCCCTTCTATTGTTTATTTTTGTAGGCTGTTACTAAACAGCTAGCTAGCTAACTAGCTAACGTTAATGAAGACTTTACAGTAATAGCCAGTAACGTTAGCCAACTTGCTATTTTAGTGTTTTAATAACCGGGATATGGTTAACATTAATGTTAACGTTACCTTGATCAGAATAAATTGCTATTACAAATCCCTTTCATCATCAAGCTAGCTAGTTATCCAGCTAACTAACAGATGTAAGCATGTGCAAACACGTTCACTTGTAAACTTGTGTTTAGCTACATCTTAGCTAGCTGTCTGTCCGATTTCCATTATAAATTAGCTATCGCTAACCGTAAAAGTTGAGGGCTTTTTTTTTAAACAAACCTCCTCTAAGTGCAGGTCCTCATTCCAGTTTCCAATTCTCACATTTGTGCGATAAGTTCTTGTATGAGCCATTCTGGCAATACTAGCTACTGCCAAAGTGTGTACTAATGTTATAACTAGCTAGCAAATACGTTAGACTACTTTTGGCGGTGACCTGATAAACGCATATAACTACAATGTTAGAAACGTAGCTTAAGCATGGTTTGTGTGGTGGTTTCTATGGTAACTGTTGTTGAAGGCCCTACTGACGGCTCATCTTCTGTCAGCTGATTGTCGCGAGGGCGTGCTGGGCAGCCCCGATCCGTCTAGCTGGCAGTAGGACCTGATATGCAGAGTCAGTCAGATCTCTTGATATTTCTGCTTACTCTGCCTCCCACGCATACAGAACGAGCTAAAAAAAATACTGACACATACAGTTTTAAATACAACACACATGCAGTAACCTAAGTCAGTCTAAAAACATTTCCCGTAGTGCTTTAGCTGTGCATTATGTGCCCCACCAAGCACACACGCAGAAGCACATAGCCTACACCCCCATACATGTGGGATTATTATGTCATTATCATCATAATTATTCACAACATACACAAATACAAAAACAACATACTAAAGTGGTGTTCCTCTATTTTTAATTACGAGTAGTAGTATAAGACGAGTTGTTAAAAGTTCTGAATTTAGTGAATTCCGAAATCCCTGCAGCTTCAATCAGTTTTTGTAGCCTAAAATAGTCATTCACAATTCCGTTAAAATAATATTGGTGTGTTTACTTTTTTTTTTTTTTTTTTTTTAATGTAATGAGATTCAGAAATTGAGGCTGAATGTGTTACTGTGTCTCTGTTTCTGTCTATGTGTCAGTGGCCACTGGCCCTTCCTCTGGCTCCAGAGCTGTTTGTTTGACTCCATTTGTGGTAACCTTCCTCTGGTGAGTCACTGTCATTTTCCTCTTCATCGCTCCGGTCGTCGCCTTCCAGCTGCAGGATGAAAATGAGCCCAAGAGAAGAGGTAGAAAATGAGGGTGACCTCAAAACTTTTAGAATTTGCATAATTTGCATATATTTATTTCCTTAACCTAAATAAATGTACACATAGAAACACCTGCAAACAAACCTTGCTGAAGATAACCTTGCAAACCATTCGTGATATAAGAACAGCCCAGTAGAGGTGGAGCATCTGAAGAACCAATAACATCACATTGAAGAAGTAGTAGCCAAAGAAGGGAGCAAACTTCTCCACTGGGTACACCCATGTACAGTGAATCAACCTGTAGGAGATATGGACTCATAATATTTTTACCCCACATTACAGCAATATCCACATCATGCATCATGCTGCCTCCTTCTACTTTACACACTTACCAGAAAGGAAAAATGACAAGTCTTGTCACCATAAAGAGAACTGTAAACACCACAAACATGACTTTAGCAGTCTGGTGCCACTTTGCGTAGTTGAATACCTTTGCACCCTGTGACATAAAAACAGAGAAAACAATCTTCTTTTTTTTGAAGGAATAGGTCATAGTCCGTCATAAAGTTGCTGGCTGCAAGCATTTTTTTCTTTTGACAATTAGTTTGAGTCACAAAATATTTCCCATATACAAGGTATATGTTTTCCTATGCTTACATGGGAGGTCAACACCTCAACCTGCTCTGTAATAACAATAAAATACAGTGTATCTCACTTTTAACGTTTGGGACCTTTAAGTTAATCTGTTGCTGCAGAACTGTGACAATGCAATGCACAGTTATCTGCTAACACTGTACAGTATGACACAGTATATGACAACAGGTATTACGTAGATTAGCTTGTACATGCACTGATGTAAAAAACAGCGATGACCTCTAGCAGTATGTCAGCGGAGTCATGGACTGCCATCACAAGGGTTCCGATACGGATGTAGTTTGAAATCCAGGAGAAACTTAGAAGAGTCAGTGTGGCTATGTGATGAATCACCTGCTCTTTGAAGTCCTACACACATACACAAGACATGTGTGTGTATATGACACAAAGACATCTCCAATATATTCCGACTTTATAACACAAAGGGAAAATACAGGTTTGGTTTTAAAATTAATATTGGAAAACTTTGATTTTATACTGTACATCTGCACACATCAGCACACTCACCTTCCGTTTTACATCAAATGTGAGGCTGAGGAGCAGAGAAAGGTAGAAGCCCATTTCCAAGAGATAATACCAGTACTGAGATGGCAGCATGGACTGCATGGGCACATAGCACATACATACAAATGTATTTCATACTGCATACTATAATATTGTACAAGCCATCCTGATAGCAATGGCAAAAAGACTTACCTGTTTAGGGAAGCCTGCCCAAACCTCCTTCATATTATAAAGCCAAGGTTTCTACAGCCAACAAAATCAGAGAGGGAGAGGTGTGTGTGTGTGTGTGTGTGTGTGTGTGTGTGTGTGTGTGTGTGTGAGAATAGATACAATAAGCTACACATACAGTATATTACAATGAAATCAGAGTGGTACACCCAAATAGGGAGACAGAGAGAGAGAAAGAGATAATAAAGAAAGAGAAATGCCCCACAGCATGCAGAAGAGCATATTTGTACAGTTGAAAAATAAATCTAAAGATACAGACACTAAAGATAAATCCTGTATTAAAAACAGTGATAAAACATGCCAACAAGCCAAAACTACTTACATCATAGAGAGCTAGGACTCCACAGGCAAATGCAAAGAAATAAAACACACATCTCCAACTGTTGACAGACAAGAACAGTAATGTCACATATTTAAATGTACACTCATCAGTGAATATTCACACCCCACACACACACACACACACACACACACACACACACACACACACACACACCTGGCCTCGCAGAACCTCTTGCGAAGCCCTGGACGCTCCTGATTCCTCCTCCTCTTGAACCACACTTGAACTCTCTTTTCTGGCCAGCTGGTCTTCTTACACAAATACCTCACATCAGCCTGAGACACAAAGGAAACAATCATATTGTTACACTCTTTCCACCCCAGGATGCAAACAAACTCTCTAAATTACGTTTTACGTAATATCTGATGAGCAACGCTTGTTTCCTCACCAAGAGAACTTTATTCTTACCACACACACATACACACACACACACACACACACAATGCTATGTTATGCTATATGCCATATGTGTGACTGTTGATTGAGATTACTGTATGTGAACAACAATCACCTTTGCCTTTCAGTGAAATTCCCATTTTAACATCCAGTACCTGTGATGGAGCCCGTGCTTGGCTGCAGAAGTAGTTTTCTAGGATGGGGCTTGGTTCTGCTGTGAGACGTACACTGTTCCTGACTCCCCAAACATTAGCCAGTGGTGTGGCCAGGAACCTGCAACAGCACACAAGCAACATTACAGTAAATGTGTGTCAGTATATCATACTGTGTAACACATTATCTGGCACAGCACAGCTTTCTTCTTTCTAAACAAAAGTGGGCTCCATATGTAATGTTGCTCCACACAGCTTGTGCAACATGTCATTAGTCGACAGACGATTGGATATTCTTACCTTTCAAACAAGTATCTGACGAGGAGCAGGCCAAGGGCGCAGGGCAGAGCAGTGTAGAGATGAGAGGCTTTAGCATAGACACGGCCATCACTGTCCTCCAGATTGGACCAGGAGACATTTGCTGGCAGCCACAGACACTCCCACCACAGCCACTCACTGACTGTCTGCAACATGCTGCTGGGAAACACAGAATACATCCATGGGAAAAAAAAAACATGATACAAAAACATTTAGTTTCATATTCCGGTTTATTCTTGAATCTAAAATTATGAACGTTTTTTAAAATCCCCAGTGGGAAAATTACAATGTACACAGAGTGTAAAAAAAAAAAAAGTAGGCAGAGTCTACTTGTTTCCAAGGCAGAACATGAGTTCACTGATTTCAAAGAAATTGTATTTGACACTTTATACAAACAAATTGATGTCTGTAAAAAAATGTCATCTGCCTTTAACAAATGTTTGATTTAAAGACTAATTTTAGACTTTTTTTTTTATTAAGACTATGGGATTAATCATAGCACAAAACAATGTCAGCTGGCCAAAGTTTTGCGCATTCAATGTAGTTCAATAGCAGCCAAACCATATTTAATATACCGGAAAAACACGTTCTTTAAGCAGTAAAAAAAACTACCTTCATCATGTGAAATTATGGTCATAAATAATTATAAATATATTCTGTAGCAACCTGATTTACTCACCGGGACACAGTATAACTCATATTGGCGTCCCTGGCCTGAACTTCAATGTTAGTTAATAACTCAGCATGGCAAAACAAGCGCAAATACCTGCAGGCAGTTTGGTCTTACCAACAGAAGAGGGGGGAGCTGAGGCAGAAGGTGGATACAGAAAGACACAGACGTGCATGTGACAAAGTCCAATAAAGTAAAACATTGTGTAAAACCGAAACCATTTCCATGCCTACAAAGGGATTGCATTTTCAATCCTTTGTTGCATCTTTACAGAATACATCCATTTAATGCACATACCTACACACACACACACACATGCAAATGCACACACACTGTAATCTTCAGTATGCCCACTGTGAGAAGTACAGCCCCCTGTCTGTGTGAAGCCAGTCTGTAACTAACAAGGTTTGTGTACTGCACTTATCCTAGTCAGATAACAGGCTTAAATAGATCCTATATGTTCACTCTTTATGGACCCATTCTTTAAAGACAGTATAAAAAGTAAAAAAAACAAAACAAACAACAAACCAAAGACATTTACTTATGAGTAAATGTTGTACCTAATTTGTACAATGCACCTCATTGTGTGTGGACTGACAAGGCTCTGGTGAGCATGTTTTTTTTTTTGAGCATGCGTGTAATTGCTCACCTGGATAGAAACAATGGGATCCTTCCTTTCCACTGTGTCTGCTCTTGTTATCACACCCTGGAAGTTGCAGCAAGTCCTTGTTAGCTAGGTAATGTTAGCTCAGCACTGGACACCCCTAACACTAGCTGTAAATGTTAACCTGCAGCAGTCATTTCAGTGTGAAATAGTTTGCGTACCCTAACCTGCAAGAATTCCCGTGGAATGCTGCAAAGCCCCCACAAAGGCTCTATTCAGTGGTGGGGCAGACGAGGAGGAGTCAGTGCAGGTTAAAAAGGAACTTTCACACACAAAGAAAGAGAGTAAAACATCACTCTGCATAAATAACTGCCTTTGTTAATGACAAACATATCAATACAAATTAAGAGACCTTACAACTAACTTTTTCCCTTCTCATTTTTCATGAGAAAAAATAGAATTTCCAATTAGAACGTTTTTTTTAATACTTTTGCAGCAGAACATTAAAAATGTCAGATTTCAGAGTGATATGAAAGTAAAGCAACACTGTGCATCCCTATTAAAATGCAAGACACTGAATATTTTCTCCACAGTGTTTCATCATACACCAGCGGGGAGCAACAGAGACAACACAATAGGCCTATCAGTGTTGATGCTGCCATCAGCTTCCATTTAGGATTTACTAGTGACATGTTATGAATGTTGTGTTATGTGTTGTTAGTCTTGTGTTAACAACTTTGTTCAGCTTGCCATCTCTAAAAAAGAGATGATGTTATTTGACATCTCTTTTATAAGCTGAATATATGTGTAATTTATTCAAATAAACCTAAATTTACTTAATACAACTAATATAATATAATACAATTGTCAACTTTACTGTCATTAATCGTAGCCCTTGTGGCAAAGATAACAAGACTGAAATGCAAAAAAAAAAAACTTCAGAAGGAAAAACAGATATCAAAAACATGTCATTTTATTGTCATTTATTTTGAATATAAATAAATCATTATATTTATATATATATCTATTAATATATATCAAAACTTCTAAAAAAAACAGTAAATCTATAAGTGTTGATACTAGCTGTGCTGTATATACATATACATGTGTGGGACTGACAATAACAAAGGAGCAGTGGCTATTGAGCTGTAAAAACAAACCAACGAAAAAAACAACCCCAAAAAAAAGAAATCAGGAATAGAACGAGTTAAAGTTCCAGTGGTATTGTTTTCGGGCATGGCAGGGAGGGTTTCAGAGCAGTCTTTCTCTGAATTGTCCAGCACGCCCCTTGTCAGGGTCAGCCCTAAACCCCCCAGTGGTAAAAACACCTCAATGAAGATTAAGAGGATAAAAAGGACATTCAGTTTATCTGGTTGGTCTCCTTGAGACCACAGGTATTATATATCCAGACAGGGAGGACAGATGGAGGTGAGGTTCCAGGCACAGACGGGAGAGGCTAATCTGGATAGTCCTCCCCCTCCCTCTGCCAACCTCTGTCCCTTTCCTTTGCCACCCAGCTCCCCTCATATTGGCATGTTGCGCTTCAGTTCACTGGGGGAAGGGGGGATGCCATCCTCCAGCTTAGTAAAGCTGGTGGAATGGCTAGGCTTGGTGGAGTGCTCTTCAGGGCCAGGGGTTCTTTGTCGTGGAGGCAGCGTGGAGCACCGTGTTTTGACCCTGGAGCGGGGCTGTTGAGCCGGAGGACCTTTCAGCGCAAATAGTTCACTGGGGGCTATGGGCTCTTGGGCTGGTGGGGACTCTGTGGGATGCGGAGAGGATGGTGACACAGGTGTGTGAGGGGCGGAGAGTGGATTGGATGAGGTTGATAATGAAGAGCCCAGTGGAAGCAGGGGGATAAGTGTGGCTGCCTGCTGGAACCTGGTGAGGCTGGTGGAGTGGCTGGGCCGTGGCAGACTGTAACAAGCCTCAGCCCCTTTGTAGGAAGAAGGCAGGGTGGAGCAGCGGGCCTTCGCCCTTGAGCCTGGCTCTCTGGGTGGAGGAGCAATTAGTGAGAAGGGCCTAGTGTCAATTTCTGACGTCGTCATTTCTGCTCTGGAGCCTTTCAGATTCTGGGATGAGCCTCCATTAGATGATCTACGAGAATGAGGCTCGTGGTCCTTCTGGTACTCCTGTTCGGACTTTGAGCGGGGAAGCTCTGTATCTCTAGCTGTGCTCGATGAGGATTCCTCACCTACGTGACAAGAAACAGAACAATGTTTCACATAACACAAACAAGATAACATTACTTAACTTGGAGGAAAGATGACACATGATAAAACATGTAGTGCAAACTGAAGATCCAAAGCCAAAAACAGAAAGTAGACAACGTATACATTACAAATTCTCTTCTCACCTAACAGGCCCAGCTCGCTCATGAAGGCATCCAGATCAACAGTAAAGTTCTCCTTCTCAACTGCCTTCTCTTCAACTTTCTTTTCTTCTTCTTTTCTTTGTTCTGCTTCATCTTTTTCTTCTCCTACCTCTTGCTCATTATCCCCCATTCCAACCTCTTCATTCACTTCTACATCTTTTTCCTTTTCTTCCTCTTCTACCTCTCCACCCTCATCTTGTTCTTCACCTCCTCGCTCTAACTGTCTATTTTCTTCAACTTCTTCAAATGACTTCCTAAGGTCTGAATCACTGTCACTGCTCCTTCTTGGTCCATCCAGATCGATCTCAACTCTTTCTTCCTCTTCCTCTATCTGCTCCTCTTCTTGTTCTTCCTGTGGTGCCTCCATCACAATGATGGCGGGAAAGCAGGAATTGGAGCGTTTTGAGGGGTGAATTTTGGCACGTGCTTCTTGGTCTTGATTTAGCAGAAACTCCATCAGCATCATGTTCTCTTTCTTCAGCTGTTCCCGCAGAGATCGTGGTACATCTGGGATCATCCAAGCCACCAACATGCTGAGGAACATGGCAAGGTTCTGTTGGGGAAAAGAAAGGAAAACATTTTTACATTTATGCTTGGAGTTAATGTTGCTTAACTAGTCTTACTAAATAATATTTTTTATTATAAAATATTTCTAGATTTTATAGGTTTAATTGACTGCATGAAGAAAGTTCATGGTCTTTACAATCAGACAATCTACAGATGTAGGCCGCTCCGTTGGCTTGGTATGGGTGATACTGACTGAAATAAGCTGATTAGATTCAGTACCAGTGGGCTTCAGACTAGCGCCATGGCAATCTCTGGCCTTGTGTTACCTAATAAAAATGTTCTCAATGAGTTCTTACAGTAGTTGACGTATCATAATCAGTATGAGGAGAGAAAAAGGGGTATGGCACATCCCTAATTATCTATAATATTATGTATGTGCCAGCAATAAAGACAAGATGAATGGTGAAAAATTAGTAAAGCAAGAAAAAAGGCTTCGGCTATAAGGTGCAATGGATTTGAGAAAGAAAGACTTGAAGATCAGACACTACTTTGTTGACTGAAATTTAACATTTTCATACCTGGAAGAATATTACAAAAGCCAATTTTGCAGCCAGGACAGACCAATACTGTTTAGAAAAGGTGTAGGCATCTGGGTCCCACGGTGGGTCTCTGTAGTCCTTATACCTGAAAAACACAGACAGTGTGATTGCAAGGAGGAACCTAGAGCAACATGAGTAAACATAGTTAAAAATAAGAGAAAAATATTTGGTAATTCTGGAAGAAATTTTCCTCAGCAAAACCCACAGTTGACATTTTCTGAAAACTCAAGTTAAGATTTAGGTAAAGTAAGAGTTAAGCTGCTGGGCTCAAGGATTTAAAGAGAACAGATCCATACAGGTCAAGGTTAAAAGAGTCTAACCTGCACATAGAGACTCCGGTGATCAGGGTGGTGGTGGGCGCACTGCCCGGTGAGAAGTTACTGATATTAAAGTAGGACAGGGAGTGCTCTGTGTAGCCATTCATGGTGCCGTTTACACTGTACATGTACTGGTAAACCATTCGTGGAACAAACTCTGACGTGAAGGAGATGACAAATGCCTGAGAAGACAAAAGAGTGTGATGACAATACTGTATTATGATATGTCATCATGTACCAGTTACTGCTGACACATCGAGTGGTTATCAGCTACTCTCAACAATATTGATTAAAACTTCCTAAAAATGAAATATTTTATAATATTACATATCTTTATATCAATGATATTATACTACCCCCAACAACACCTACATTAATTGAATATTTATTGTGAATTCTCTTAAAGCTACCCTAGGAGATTTCTGACCATTAGTAGTGCTACAGAGAAGTGTTTTAACGAGTAGTTCCAGTTTTATGATGCAATACACATTCCTCCCACCTGTTTTCTGCTACTCCACTGATAGACAGTTGGCAGCGGCAATGTGTAAAGATGTGTAGCAATGAACCAACAAAGTCAAGGCAAGAAGAAGACTGCCAGCTAGCAAACATGAAAGAAATATGAAACATGAAATTTTCTTTACACATGTGCTGGCTCAGCTTGGCTTTGCTTGACTTAGCTCGGTGCATCAGCACAGCACGGCTGGGATTTGTATTTCCAAACAACAGTGCCACCCGCAGGTGTGTTTTCTGAGTCAGCGAGTTTTGGAACTCCGAGAAGGTCCATCTCAGGTGTGGCTCAACACGCTAACATGAGTAATAGAATCACAAATCACTAAGGCATGGTTTGGCTCAACCAAAAGGGCCAATAGGAAACCCCCATAAATGCACTCACACAAACTATTCAAAAAGCTGCTTAAATTCTTGTACAACACATCACTTTAGTGAGTAGTTCACTTTATTAAGACACTCTCTACCAGAGGTCAAATGTTATGGGCACAGTAGACACATTCACACACACAGACACACACAGACACACACACACACACACACACACACCACACACACACACACACACACACACACACACACTCACTTACATTGGTAATGACAGAAAACTTGCTGATTCCACAGAGAATGTTGTACCAAATCCCTGGAGATAGCATGTGCATGAAAAGAGACAAAGAGGTAAAGGGAAATGTGCGTGTGTGTATGGTGTATGTTATTGTATAAAAGTGACAGACAGACAGACAGACAGACAGACAGACAGACAGACAGACAGACAGACATGGAGGGGCAGAATGGAGTAAAGGAAAAGAAAGTGATTAAAAGTTCCAGGATAGCTTGTTTATCATTCACACAGAGCCTGACAGAGTGGACATGCTCTCATGCATCATCTGTACCTATGTCTTTACACCTCACAGCATCAGGACGTCGGATCTCAGTGACAAATTTTGCAGCATCGAGGCGAATCTCTATGACGTTGTTAAGGAGAGCGAATGCTGGCGCCAGCGGGAAGGAGGCCACGAACAGAGACACAAACCCATACTGGATTACTGTAAATATTAATACACACACACACACACACACACACACACCACACACACACACACACACACACACACAGTTAAATAATTAGTTTGCAGCAGTGAGTGATTCAATGATCAAAAGAGTAAGCAAGAAACTCACTCATTTCCATGTACTCTGGGGTCACGCCTTCAAAGGGTTCAAGGGTGTAATCTTTGTCATATTGTTGCTTTGGTCTCTTCTCTTCTGTGTTGTTCTCTTCATTTTCCGCTGCTCTCTTTTTTACTTTTTCCTCCTGTATTGTTCTGTACATCTTTTTTAGCTTACTGCAAAAGAAAACAGATTATAAAGTCAGAGCAAAGATAGCAAAGATTAGAAATTCAGTAAATGTAAGAACTGTATGTATGCAGAAGTAAAAAAAATCTCTGTATATACATACGGTATGAGAACCTCGAACACATTGTTTTGGATAAGCTGCTTTCCAAGCATGATCATGCTTAGCTGAATGCACAACTCGATGAGGCAGCCTGGTGGAGCACACTGTGGGAAGAAATCACACATTTACTCAAGACACAGATACACATTTACAGTACATATACATACAAATGAACCCTTACCACTAATGTGTGTAAATGAACATACCTCCTCCATGCGATAGTCTCCAAAGACGTAAACATAATCTCCAGGACGCCCACCAAACCTGTGTAAAGAGAGGACCAAGTCACATGATAAGTAATAAAGAAAGACAATGGTAAGTAAGAGAAGTAAGATTTTATGATTTACACACCTGCCCTTAAAGAAGGCCACATAGAAAATAGGTGCAAAGGCATTCATGGACTTGAGGAAGAAAGACTTAAAGATCAGCTTTTCTTCAAACTCTTCCTTTGTCTTAGGAAGTTCTATTGGATAGGAGACACAATGTAAAGACATCATGTTAGGCACATTTGCTCAAAATGCTATGTTTCAATCGCAGTAAGCGTCGTAGTAAGCGTGCATCCTAAGTAACACGGGGTTACAAGCTGAAATCTTTTTACTCTACAAACTGTTTTTCCAGCTATAACACTGCAGAGCTAAGCTAGCTGTGAGTTGTAAGGCTTCCATATTTAACCCTTTACTCTGTAACAGCAATATATTCAATACCCAGTTCAGTAAGCCAGACAGCGATGGCTCCATAGACTTCTTCCAACACCAGGACGACCAGCATATTTAGAATTATGCCTGTGGTGGTGACGGTCATCCTCACGCTGGCCTTGGCTTCAGCATCAGGGTTCATGGACCACACACTTAACATGCAGATGCGATAAACAGCCACCCCAAACACTGCCGAGAAGGTTACAAAGATCTGAACACACACAACACACACGCCCACAACATTAAAAAGTTAGATGACAAGACTCTGGTACTGAAGAATATTTGTTTTCTTTCATGACAATTCTTTATCGTGACAGTATCTTTTTTAACATTTGGCACGTGTAAATATTTATTTTCATTTATTTATTTATCTTTTTCTTCCTCTTATCGTTGTTTTATCTTTATGTTATTTTCAATTTTCAATTTTTATTTTGGTATTTAATGTGTGGAGTAAAGTGAATCGTTTCACACAATAAAAAACGTTGCTAGCACAAATTTAGGGTCACTACTATTGACACTAAATTAATGAGACAGGAATGGATATAATTTGGGAAACAGGGAAGAATTTATGTGGATAAATTCACAAATATGATGAAAGGTTAAAACTGCTGATTTCTGTTAAATGCCTGATGCCTCACAAAAATAGACAGTGATCATAGAATATTGTGGGATGTGAAAGCAGTACCAGTAGTAGTAAGGTAGACACATTGATGAGAAAACCTGACAGGTGATCCTCAATGTCAAGGGAGTCTGGTTCCTGCTGTCAAGAAAAACATGCATATTACATCACTCGCAATAACATAAGACTAAGCTGCCCCAAATCACACACACACACACACACACACACACACACACACACACGCACACACACACACACACACACACACACACACACTCAGGTGCGTCTCACTATCTTTGTGGGGTACCATCATTGACATAATGCCAATTAACAATTGACATTATTCCCTAGCCCCTCATCCTAACCTTAACCATCACAACTAAATGCCTAACCTTAACCCTTACCCTCACCTTAACCATAACCTAATTCTAACCTTAATCCTAAAACCAAGTCTTAACCCTCAAACAGCCCTTTAAAGTTGTCTGTGATATGCAGTAATACACGTTCTGCACACAGAACTATGTTTTCGGTCTGGCAGGTGCAGAAATCCCCTCCCCTTCTTCCTCTCCCTCCTCTGTTTTTTTCTCTCCATCAGTAATCTGGGCTAATCTCAGGCAGGTAAGCAGCTTTGGACTCAACCACCCACTGTAGGTGAAGTTGAGTTTCCTTTCTGTGCACTGACATAAACTCATACATACAGAGTTAGTTTGTAATAACATTACTGGAGATGAAAAATGTAAACGAGTAATAATATTTGCTTGTATTTATAACGTTGTTTACGTTCACTGAGTGTAATGGAATCGAATAAGGGAGATCTGTGTTAGCATTCAGATGAAGCAAGTGTAAATCACCTCAGTGTAACAGCCCCGCCCTCTCCTCCAATCAACTCTGTCCACATAATGTTCTTTCATTAGGTATGAGGATGTGTTGGTGCAGTAAAACCTACCTGCGAGGCCAGCATCTGGTCTTTTTCTCCATCTATGCCCTCCCCAGCATGAATTAACTGCAAAAGAGTAAAAAAAACAAAATAAGAAAACTTTGTAATTTAAAAACTTGTCAATTTAGTGTCAAAAGTCATAGAAATTGTATCTGAAACACACAACAACACAGAATCAGGTACAATACCTTCTTCTTAGACGCTGCTTTAACCTTATCTTTTTTTTCCTGTAAAGCTTCTTCATATTCAGGCCTCAGCTCCTCCTGCAGCACACACATGCACTTGTTAAAACACATGGGATATCAGAAAAAAAAACGGCTCACAACTGCAGAGACAAAAATCCTTATATCACAACTTTACAGTATGGTGGCTTCAGACAGCAGTTACAACTACAGAATGTATCTGATTTTCAACTGCTTATACTGTTTATATTCCAATAAATAGCCAAGACATTTTTGAATTTATGAAATGAAAGACATTAATGATACAGCTTTTTAAACCGGATTGTGGGTATGTTTAATACGCATAGAAACTTGCCCACCTGGACTCGCTCCTTCAGGCAGCAGAGACAGAAATACATGAAAGAAAGAGAGAGAGAGAGAGAGAGAGAGAGAGAGAGAGAGAGAGAGAGAGAGGGAGAGAAAGAGAGAGGGAGAGGGAGAGGGAGAAGGAGAGGGAGAGTTATGTGATTGTTTATGTTGTTTCCCTGCTGTGTCATCAGCAAGTGCACTGTTTTAAGAAGAGACCAATCCCATTACAGCCTTTTACAGGGTATAGAGTGGCGTTGATGCATTGGTAGCTATGTGTGTGGGTGCATGTGTGTATTAAGGGGAGGGCACTGTTCTGAAACAAATGATAATCTGCAAGGCAAACCACAACTGTCGTCATGATTGACCTGGGCCACGAGACACCTTCCTCCTTATTCCCTTAGCACTTTAACACACAGGAGTTATGAAAACAGAAAGTTAAAAAGATAGACTCAAAGATTCATACTTATAATGGCAAAGCAGTAAAAGGCTCTAACTGAGTTTATTCAAAAATATTGTATGTTTACTGCACCGTACAGAATTATTGATTGTATTTTTGTACCTCTTCATCCTCCAAGCTTGTCAGGTCCCACGTATGTTTCAGACACATCTGTCGCCTTTTCCAGTGCTCAAGGAAACAAGCAGCTACAAGAAGACACACAGAAGGAATATTCAAATATTCCTAAAATAACTGGCTTTAGAAAAATAAAAAATGATCACTGGAAAACACACAAGAAACAGCAGGAATACATGTACATAAATAGTAGTTTCACTCCAATCAAGCATACTCTCCCTGTCACTTCTCCTGTCAGTGTCTGGGAACTGGTCTATTGACATAAACCCGCCGTAACGTGATCAGAAAAGCACATTAGAATGTATACCTACCCCACAGAGACATGAAAATGGCAAAGAGAACAGTGGCTCCATTGTCGAACAGGTATGACGCTCGGGCCAGTGAGCACACTGTACTCAGACGCCAGTAGTCACACACTACATCACACAGTGGACACATGGTGATGTTCAGGTTGTCATCACATGTCTCCTTGCTGAACAACGTAAAGAAAAGCACATGTATGGTAATACTATAATGTGCTTTTAATGAGCATACATTAGTTTGAAGAGTTTTTTTTGTCTGCCTACCTTGGCACATTGTCATCCACAGTGAATATGCCGTACAGGAAGACAATGATTCCCAGTACAGAGGGAGGGATGAGGAGCTGAGTATAAACACCCAGCCAGGCAAAATACAAACCAATCTGCTCTCCAAAGTACTTCCTGTTAAGAAAAGGCCAATGTATCAACTAGCTGCCTGGGTTTGCAGGTTTACAGCTTACATTTTTGCCCCACTAGCTACAGGGTCTACAGTCAAATTCTGGTACACTATCTTCCCAGCTACAGGCCAAATTATCCCAATAAAGTCTAGTGTCACCATCATGTCAAACCCTTCACCTAACTAACTTTTTAGTCCATAATATGGCCTTGCCAAAATAGTGGCTTGTTGATTCTTTCCATTTTAGACCCTCTATAAGCGTTCATCTTTAACTACTCTCAGACCAAAGTGTTGTAATAACACCATAGCATTTTCTCAGGCATCACCTTCAGGAATTCTTTTACATATTTAGCCACACTGGTACTAAAAGCAAAACCATCGGTATATTTGTTCAGTCTGGTCAGTTTGGTGTTAGTGGCTGTAATGAACATTGCATTCTCAAACTATAGCTATAGCTAGACTTTTATTTGTGTTGGCACTAACTGCTTTACCTGATCAGGTCCACAGGCTGGTATTTATGCATGACTCCATAGTTAGCCCATTCTTCATGGAGGAGCTGAAAGACATCCGAGCACACGCCACAAGAGTAACACAAGTTAATGACAGGTACTTTAGATTATTAATGTACTGTAGGAGCTAGGTTGATTTAGTCACATAAATGTACACCAGTTCTACAATTACATTTTAATTTGACAATGCACAATCAGATTTTTTCCCCCCAAGTGAATCACTTGAGGCATTTCTTTCAGATTTTTCAGTAGCTCCCCTTAGGAGCCACAAAATACTTTATACAACTTTTGTCACACATTTAGTAGTACTTGCTTATGTCTGCAGATTAAACTTCCCAAGAAGCACAATGCACAGTGTGACAGGTCTAAGGCTCAACTGTCATGCCAGAGATTGGTATCCAAAACTGTCAAATATACTACAAGATGATGTGCTGAACCTACCGTTTTTCATCTGGCTTTGTCTCAAACTTTGTAGCACCTACTTTACTACCTGGCACAATTGATCTGTGTGAATCCACCCTTAAACCATCCCCCTTTCTTCATACGTCTCTCACATCTACTCTCACATCATCAAAATGCCTGGAGCAATATGTGACTGACAATATATACTCTTTAGGGGTGGGGGAAAAATCGATACAGCATAGTATTGCGATATTTTCAGTGGCAGTACTGTATCAATACACATGCAACAAGTATCGATCTGTTCTTATAAATGTGTTGGTCAGTTTGTCTGCTTGACAATCCCATTTTGCAGCAATAAAACTGAAGTGAGATGAACAAACAGAGAAATGTATCTTTTTTTATTTTTATAAAACAGATGTTGACAAAGTTTCCTTTTGGGGACATCATTTGAAAATTCATAAGTTTGAAAAAAGGTTGTAAACTCCAATATGTCGCAGAATATTGCAATATGTTTAAAATTGCAATAATATTGTATTGTGGTATGAGTATCGTGATGATATTGTATCAAGAGGCGTCTGGTGATTCCCACCCCTAATACTCTTTGTGTTTCATTAAACTTCAGAACATTGTTGAACTGAACCCTGCTTTGTGCCAGAGTGCTTTCAAAATCAACACACAAAGGTCATGCTAGTAGATGACAAATTAAAGATCATGAAATACAGAATAGTCGTGACCTGATTGCTAGGCAGTTTGCTATCACTTTGTCAAAGACCTATTAGAGGCCACTCAACTCACCTGTCTGTCATTTCGCTGATCCTTTCGTCCTCTCCTTGTGAACGACCCCTAAAGAAAAAAAGTTACCAGCTCTTTCTATAGAGATACACTGCTTAACAGTAAGCCACATTTTTCACATTGTTCAGAAGTCCCATTTCCATAAACGTTCATACTGTAAATATATTGACCTGACTGTCCTCTACGACACAATAAAGACCTTTGTGTACAGTAGATATAGCTCACGCAAATTTATTTTCACATTATCCAGTGTTATTTCTGTAATACTCACATCATGCAGAGGGAAGGCAGAGTCGTAGACACCCCGAGCCAATAATGAGCTGATGCCTTATGACACAAAGTGCAACACAGTGTCATGGACACATATAGTTTTGTGACTGATAGCATACGGAAACCGGCAGCATGACATTTGACTAATAGCATGCATATGAATCGTATGAAAAAGGACAATAAAACCAATGCAAAAGTTAAGACCTCACCAGTGGTTTGGCAAGTTTGTCTGCAGATAGTGCGTGAAATAATCTCAGCCACCTAGACACAAAGCATAGTCCAAATTGTGTGTGAGCTCAATACATATCCAAAATATTCCTCATAATATACATTTAGAAGATATTTTTTTCTGGACTCACTATTCTGCTGCGAGTTGCGTTGTCGAATACAGTGTCTGTTGACTTGATGTCATACCTGCATTAAATGGCAAGAAGAAGTCACAGAGCTAACGTGAGCATTTAATATTAACAATAGACTTGTTCACCAAAGTTATGGATGAATGAGTAGTGGAATCAGTGTTCACACACTATTTTTTTTTAAAGTCTTTTTTTGTTTGTTAAATGAAATAATTCGGTCAACCTAAAGAAGTTACTGTTACTGGTAAGCTTATCTTCTCACTTGTTGTGTCCCAGTAGCATTTCAGTAGTGTAAACAGTAAAATTGTAATTTATGTGAAAGCTCCACCATGTTATGATAAGGATGATGAAAGCAGACAGCCTCCAGGTGATTTAGATAGTAGGGTGTTATCTAAATCACTGACCATGTCTGAAAGGCATGTGTGTCCCCAGCCAAGGGCGACTTCTAAAGTGGGTTAGTTTTTTGATACCATTCCACAACAGTACATGTGTGCATGTGAGCGTGACAGTCTGGGTACTCACAGGTGGAGCTTGTCTCTGATAAAAGGATGTTTGAGGGTTTTGAAGTGGACGCGTGTCTTTGAGTCTCTGTGGATGTCAAAGTCAGGGACGCCTGGCTGAAACGGTATGTTGACTTTGCCAATAATGGAATCCCACATCCCAGCAATGCCCATACGTTTCCGCAATTCACACTTCTGTTTGATGAAAACATACATGGAAACAGTCAAATGAAATACAATACACTAGGTTGTATCCAACACCTTACACATATCTGTCATATCACTATAGATATATACCCACCTATCCCGTCACAATCTTTTGAACTCCATAGACTTAAAATGGGATTTTGATGTGCACCCAAATTAATCTTCTGCAAACATGTTACATAAAATTAGAATATTAAGAACCAGGGTGTGTGTATTGCTGCTGACCTTTTTCACAGCAACTTTGATCTTCTGAAGCTCTGCTTCTCGACTGAGTGTTGGCCATGGGATGTGCAGCCGAATAACCCCCATGCAATTTGCCCTCTGCACATAAACACACACATTAACACACAGATTAATGTGAAATTTGAACAGAAATAAACACTATATCCGTGACTACATAACACAACCTGTCAAATTAGATTTGGATTACAGGCCTATGGATAGATAAACTGTATCTGTCTTCTTCACTTCCATTTGTCTTTGCATGCAAGTGCTCCTGCTACTTGTCCTGAGGCAGCCAGATGAGCCTTTCCTAAACCTGTAAGTATGCTACTTTGTGTTATAATGAGGCTGTTTTGTAGGGAATCCCATTAGTTCAAGCCTAGAACCTACAAATCCTCCAAAGTACTGAAACTTAGCAAAGATTATGTTAGGAATGGTACCTGATGTCATCAATTTTGATCATGTAAAAAGTGACAAGCTACCAGTGAGCTTCTAAAACACTGAATTACAACCTGCCCATTACAATTAGTGTAATGATTTTTGTGGAAGGCAGATACAACTGCACGGGCTAAAACAACAACTGCCACACCTCTAATGCTGGGTGTTTTCCAGCTATTTTCTGGTGGTACCATTACAATCTATTGCCAGACTTTGTGGAGCAACTCTTATTCTGATCAGAAGTTATGAAAAGTATATGGAAAACATAAATAAAAACAAAATCAGATCAAGATCCCTGAGAAGATGAATTTTGATTAAAATATGCAAAGTTTTTACCACTATAAAGAAGATGATTTCCACAGTTTGGCTTCAACATGAGATTATACAAAATAAACATACATGTTTTAAAGTAACTGTACTCACTCAATTTACTCACATGAAGCCCAAACAAGCAACACAACAGGGCCTTTTTGTACCTTGATCCACAAAACTTAATACTGTACTTGAAAGAATGAAAGGAAAATAATCATTGTGAAAGCACTGTAAAAGCAGATACACACAATTTTATCATGCTCTAGCTGTAGTCCAGCTTCCAGTAGACCTGCTTCAAAAGCCTCATTATATGCCTTTGCTCCTCACACTTTGACTCCTCACTCCGGCAGGTCACCTGATCCACAGCACTTACTCACACGCTTCACCAACGACCCGGCATGCAAAGGGTATACTTCCATGGAGTATGGAAAGGCGTGCCTTGGATGCCGACCTTTTTTCACTTTACAAGGACGTAGTCCACTTTTCTCATTTCATCGCAAAAAAAAGCCCAGGGCTAGTCGATGCCAGGACTCCTCACAAACACCAAAAGTCCCTTGGTAACTATGAGGTTAATAAGGGTTAAAGTTGAGAATTTCGGGGTATATAAAATTGGCTACATAGGTAGCTGTCTGTGTGTTATAGCGGAGTGGAAACGAAGCGAATATTGCGCATTTTAAACTTAGATTTGAGCGTTAGCATTCTCAGTAACCATTACCGGGTAGGTCATCATGTCAAGAGGTGTAGTGCCTCCATTTGGCATCAACCCAAGCCCAGGACAGCGATCGGGCAATACAAGGCGCTGTAGTGAAAGGACGACGAAACTATTTTCTTTGTGACAGGCATACTTCATTTTCGTTTCTACTGTTGTACAGCTCAAGAAAAACAAGTTCATATTGTATGGGATACCTGGCGCTCTGGCGTAATTGACAAAAAAACAAACGAATGTTCATTAAGGCAGGATTGGTACTATTCCAAGTATACTTTCGTATATATGTTGGAATTACCTTCACACGCAGAAATATGAGAAAGACGCAAAACTTTTTCAATTGTAGAGGCTTATCCTTTTAAACTTATCCCACCAAACAAAGCATCCTAGGCCCTGAAAGAACCATGCAAATCCTTCCAGCCAAGCTGCGCATAACTACTGACACCTCGTGTTCACTGAGCCTAACGCGGTTGTTAGCTACAAAAGGCACTAGTCATGCTTGTGTTTAACATGGAGTGATATCTTAGCTGTATTGCTTGCCGGTTGATGAGAATTAAATTGCGTTTAGTTTGATTGACTCAATTACCGGTTGAGGGGAATCATGTCAAGAGGGGTGATAGGGCCTCCATTGGCGGCATCAAGCCCAAGCCCGGACAGCGATCGGGCCAATGACACAAGTGTCGCTGAGTGAAAGGACGACGACTCACTCATTTCTTTGGTGACAGGCATACGTTCTTTTCCGTTTCATCACTGTTGGTACATGAAAAGAAAAACAAGAGTTCAGTATTTAGTAGTTGGGATGACCTGGCAGCTCTGGCTGTAATTGACAAAAAAACAAAACGTAATGTTCCATTAGAGGCAGGATTGGTACTATTTCCAATATATACTTTCTTATATATTGTTTGAAATTACCTTTCCACCACGACAGCAATAAATGAAGAAAGAGCAAAAAAGATATTCAATCTGTAGCTGCTTTAATCCTGTAAAAACGCCAACCAATCACTGCCTCATGGCCCGCTTGAAAAGAACCAATGAAATGCCTTCCTGCTCTGCTGCGCATACTCTACCCCTCCTGTGTTCCATCCTGAGCCTAACGCGCGTTGTTGCCGCATTGCTAGTCATGTTTGTTTTAAACATTTGGTATGATCATCTTAGGTGTTTGCTTACCGGTGAATGAGAGAAGTAAAATTGCATTTTTAGTTTGATTTTACTTTCAAATATTGTGTTTGAAATCACACACAGTAGTAGCTGTTTGAGACTGACTGACTGAGAGCCAAAGTTAAGCTGTCTCATTTCTTTTTTACCCAATTGAAGCTGTAGGCTCAGATTAAGCTTACACTGCAATCCAAGCGGCACCGTTTACAATCTGTTGGGGTAATTTTGTCGCAGGGCTCATTCTTTCGAGATAAAAAGGGAAGTGTTAAGAGGAAACCGAGTAGTTAAGTCTCACACGAATAGAAGCACATCCGCAGGCTTGAATCCACAGACATAAAAGGTCCCATTTGATGTGGGAGAGCTTTGTGACATGTTTTGATTGAGCCTCAGTCATTCAAAAGTTGCATATTCCGTCACACATTCATCTTTTGTGAAATCTTCTAATGTTTGTCACAGGCTGTCATCAGTGACACTGACATCCACACCTCTCACCTTTGACTGTTAAATTCAAGCCATTGCCAAATCCAGCGTCCAGTGACTTTTCCCAGGCAGAAGCTCGAGTGAAGATTACTACCTCTTCTGAAGAGTCCATCATGTTTTTTTAATCCCCCGTGTCCTCCTTGGCTACTAGCAACTGTGGTTAGGAGGGGTGGGGGTGGTGCGCAGTCACAGAAGGCTGTATCATGTGGACGCAATGATGTTGTCATTACTTAGAATTCCTCATGGGGGAGACAGAAACTATGCACTCCAGTTTTAATGCGGGTAATTCATTGACTTGAAACAAGTAGTGCCCATGTATGCTGCTATGTTTGAATTACAGTATTAATGTATGCAGTGTTGTCAATCTTAGTAATCATACAGTTTGAAGTTTGAGTCAATTGGGATCAGGTGGTAAAAAGTGAAAGCGACACATAGTATTTGACAGCTTTACACCTTATTTAGGGCATATAGCTTACTGGTTATCTTGATACCTGGTGGTAAAGGCACCATTCAGATTCCAACATTCTGTGTTATTCCAGGTGAAAGAGAAAGTTGAATGCTTTCAGCAGTGGTTTCAGGACAGTTTGAACTACATGTTCTAACCGCCCAAGACACTGGGGGGAAAGGCGTGAGACATAAAAATGCCCAGGGTACACACACATACAGCAGGCTTCAATCGTCAATCCCCTTACATCTACGATAATCCTAGTTTGACCGAGAGTTAGCAAACACAGAGTTAAGATGGAAATGGAAAACATTTCTCTCAGAGTTCAGCAGGTCAAAAAGATGTTAGGTAATAAATCCATCAGGACACTTAGATTGGTGGCTCCAAACTTTTTGGCTTGTATCCCTTGTAAAACAAAGTGAGGTCTACTTGCAATCCATCTTCACATGTTATGGACTTAATATGGGCATCATTTTTCAACAGTTCAACCAAAGAATTCGTGTTTATCAGACTGCTTGAATGGAATATTTTTAAAGACATGAGGAGGTAAAAGTATCAATTATTTTACACAAAAAAATAAAAAGTTCTTCTGTGCACACAAAATGATGCATTTTTGTTTCTTATCAATTATATGATTGCTCTGATTTATTGTTCATCACAAAATGACAGCGTTATAGTTCTATACAGTTAGGGCATAAGTGCTACTGTGGTTGTTTTTAGAGAAGCTTTGATTGGACTGAGTTTGTTTATCTCATATGCTGTTAGCCACATGCTACATGTGTGGTCACTCAATGATTAGTCATGATACCTTTTCTCCCAATCTTGCAGCTTACAATAATGTTTCTATTTCCTGTTACTTTTAGTGAACATATTTTTCATAAGAAATGAGAGAACTATAGTTAAATTGGACATAACCTCTGCCCCAAACAAATTATTCAATGTAGTCATTATGTGAATGGAAAAACCACATTTATTATATTATTTGAGGCCAGGAGTTTGCATGGCAAGACAAATATGAGAGTTTTTCCATTCAATGCTACCAAACTGGCTCTCTTGTAATAGAAGTTTACTAGAGGTCCCATATTAGTCTGTGGTAATAAATAGACCATGTTGTGTATTATTATATTTTCTTGTTAATAATTTTTACTTAGATGTCCTACCTTACCTACCTTTGTTTTAAGGCCTAACTCATGGTATTTTGTACATCCTTCCTGCCTGTTCACCCTGTAGAAAATAGCCCAATAGAGGAATGCGCAAATGCATGCAAGTGTGCGTTCCTGCGCGGGGCTTAAAGGCCTGTAAGCTCTCCGACAGCTGAGGCAAGAGAGTCAGCTGCACCCTCATGTGGCAAAGAGCAACAGGGGAGCGGTCTATTACTGCCTCTCCTGTAATACAGCAGATTACAATTGGCTAAATTTAACAGCTGCTTGCTTCCTTTCTATTGCAACAGGAAACAAACAACTCAAAACAAAGATTTTAGTTTGAAATTATGTGATAAATCGAAGTGCAAATCAAATGTTGCATCAAACTTTTATTTTAACCAGTAGGCTACACCTGAAGAAGCTGTGATGCAGAGCAGCCTACAAAACACCACCGTAATTCATTTCCATTTTGACTAATTAATCCACGAGCAGTTGTCAGGAGCTGCTTATTCAACACATATTTAATTAAACGCTCGTGGACGCAGCAGTTGGCAAACAGATGGTCAGATGGAGAGAGAAAAAAACAGCACCTTGGCACGCGCCCCTGAAGCAGGTCAAGCTTTGTTTAAGGACTAGGTACTTTACACACAAGCAGCTAGCTAGAGTTCAAACAAATGAGTGAACAAGTTTAAAAAAAGACCCTGTCAAAGACGACAACATGGGATATAAATGACAGTAAAAATGATAAAGGTCAAGGGCGCACTATTTATCACACTTCACAAAAGAAAAGTGAAAAACTGGACTCACCAGTGCTCGTGGAGGATCAAAGCTTCGCAGTGGAGGTGGATGATAAGACGCGCGAGGTGCACAGCCTGGCGATGGGCTGAGATGGCGGACAATCCGCGCGCGTTCCCGGAACCCCTGGCTTAACACGCGCGCGCACACAGGGCAGCTAATTCTCTGACCATTTTGTACGGGAGGGAAAGTAGCTGTGAGGCATTACCGATGAAAGGTGTGTGTGTGTTGTGTGTGTGTGTGTGTGTGTGTGTGTGTGTGTGTGTGTGTTGTGTGTGTGTGTGTGTGTGTATGTGTGTGTGTGTGTGTGTGAGAGAAGAAAGAGTTTGCTGGTGACTAGACGTGATATTAAACCTCGCCTACACTCTGCAGGCACGCATCTCAGATGACAGCAAAAAAAAAAAATAACAAAGCTTTTAATTATAATTACTTGAAACATAGAACAGCAACTTGTATCAGCAACCCTTTGATTTTTTGCAACTGTGAAAATGTAGTGTAATAAGTATGTATTACGTCGAGAGGGGCAAGATTCAGACTTTTAGGGGGACTCGAGCCCCTCATGAGAATGTGACACAGATAGAGTGCCCCCCCCTGCTAAATCAGTAATTTCATTAGCCGATAATCTCTGAGCTAGCTACTGAACAACATCGTAAAATAACGTTTTTGACTTTTTATTTACACTACGATGGAACTAAACCTGACACTTTATGAAGTCACAGTAATAACAACCAATTTAACACAATGTTCTACACAATGTACGTTTCAATTTGGGTTCTAATCTGCGCCATGCAATTACTACTTTATTCTCTGGGGACTAGCAACATTAAACTTCACAACGGCACTCTTGCTCTTCCTCTGACAGATTAGATAGACCAAGACTCAGCCTGAGGCAGGAGTCTGGCACAGCCACTAATTGGCCAAAAATACAGGTTACAGGTGCTTGGCACCGCCGACAGCAACACAGGCTATTAAACCTGTATGGTTTCTAGCCCTTTGAAACTGTAATTGTTTGTCCTCTGTCACTAACAGACACATTTGCAAACACTAACTTAAAGCCCTAAAATTGATTTAAAAAAATAAGTTTTTATTATTCTCATGTTTAGGGGGGCTGAGAATACATTTTGTGGGGCTTGAGCCCCCCTAAAAAGCATCTAAAATCACTAATGTATTATGTAGTATGCAAAATGTAGCTACGTAAAGGTACAACATTTCCCTCTGAATTGTAGTGGATTGGAAGTAAAAAAGTACTATGAAATGAAAATACGTAAGTACATGTACTTTAAAGTTGTACTAAGGTTTGAGAAACTATACCAAGTTACATTCCACCACTGGTATTTCTGATGATTTACTTGATAAAAATGTGAAAAAATTGATTGATTGATCAAGCTTTTTTTTTTATAATTGTTAGCAATCTTTAAACCCAGAAGAAAATCTGTCATCACTTTTAAATTATTCAAACATCTAAACAACATACATCAATCTCAACAAACCCATACATTCCAATAAGAATATTCACATTATACCAAAACGCAGAATAAAAAAAAGTAGGGCTTACAGAAACTAGCAGGTTTGTTTTATTGTTATTTGTGTTGTTATTTTTTAAATGGGTACATTTTACTTGAATACACACATACCATCTACATTTATAAACTCTCTCTCTCTCGTTCTCTCTCACTCTCTCTTTTTCTCTAGGTACAATGTTTGGACAGACAGTCGCATGCAGTGACAGACAGGACAGTCTGGTGGCTACGAGTGCCGTTGGCACACAGGATTGGAACACTGAGAGGCTCCGTCTCCACAGCCGCACAGCACACACACTCCTGCTCCACAGCATCCCTCTCCAGTGAGTACATGGACTTACTGCGACATTTGCCCTGGTAGGCAGACAGACAGACAGACAGACGACAGACAGACAGACAGACAGACAGACAGACAGACGGAAAGCACCACGGGAGAGACAGAAAGGTTGGAATGGTGAGGGACGGTGTTACAGTATGATTTCATTGAACTTTGCAGGCTAATCCTAGGAAGCGAAAGTATTAATCATCCTGTGTGTGTGTGTGTGTGTGTGTATGTGTATGTGTGTGTGTGTGTGTGTGTGTGTGTGTGTGTGTGGTCTATTACCTCACAGTAGTGCAATTCTATCTGGTTTTCGGATTGGCAATCATCCACTTTGATGAAGTTAAGCGTTCCTACTGTCCTCCGACACTCTGGCTCCGTACCTTCACACATCGCACTCTTATTAAAATCAAAGCATCCATATTTTTCAGAATAGTGTAACAATCTTGCAGATGGCATAACTCTACTTACACATCTCACAGCAGGTTTTTCCAATCCGGCTGACTTTTCCCTTAAAGCAATCAGGAGAGAAACATTCAATACAAATTAATGGCAGACACAGGAGTGGGAATACTAGGAGACGGAAGAAGAGCAGATTGTGTAGTTGCCGTACCCCATGGTCCAGACAAGTTTGGCGGTTAAAAGGAGGGCAGGTGGTCACTTTGGTTTGCAGGACAAGATCCCCTTTATTGTTTACACCACAGGTATACAGGTTGCAACCATCCTCGCTAGTAGTGTTCACCTAGAGGGAGACAGGGACACACGTACAGTGTACATACAGGGTTTATGCTGCTGAAAAAAATGTACTTTAGTAAAGAAATGAAGACAACATATTACATTTCTAATATAGACAAACTTTATTAGTCTGTTTTTTTTTATTTTGGCACACCATAGTAAATTATAAGATAAACTAGTATAGTATAGTGTGATATAACATAACATAATATACTTAAGTTTAGTATAGAAGTATAGTAAGGTATATAGTAAAAATATAATAGGAACTAAAAAATAAGAATAGGAGTAATAATAGTCATATGTACACTATAAACACCTCATCTATATACAGAGGAGTAAGAACTGAATTTTTTTGTAGATTTGTTTGGTATAGCATATCATATCATTACATAGAACAATATTTTATAGCATAGTATTATGCTATTATATATATATATATTATTATATATTATACTATTTTTATAGTATAGTAAAAAATAGTTTAAAAAAAAGTCAAAATATATAAATAACATCATTACTAAGTTTCTCTGCAACAGCAAATGTGTGTGTGACAGGGTTTATGAGCAAAGCATTGTTTTTTCTGCTAAGCCCCTACCTGCAGACTGATCAGTTTTCCATCTGGCCTTTGCATAAAGCAGGCAGTGGGAACACATCGACCACAGCAAGCACCTTCCTCCTTCTGCAAAGTGTATCCCTGAAAACATTGTGGTTAATAGTACTGCATATTAGTTCTTTTAGGAAAACATCAGAAGGACAGTATGTCAAAGACATAAATTTGCCTGGACCCTTTTGTGCAAATAAATATTGCACTACCGTACTTACCTCTGTGAAGAGAATGAATAACGGAAAACAATGTGGCCACAATTTAATGAGTAGGGATGGAATGTGGTCAGTGGATTAGAACATCTTTGATGAAAATGATGGACGTTGGAAGTTATTGGTTGGTCATGATGATGATGATAATGATGGCAAATGATAGTGGTGATGATAAAAAAAATAATAATGGGATGACAATTACCATTGGGCAAGTGGGGCAGCTGATTCTCCTGCAGGACAGTCTGTATTTCTTCACAGCACCGTCCTCCACCATACACTCACAGCGTGTACACACGTCCACCATCAGCCTCTCCCCTGCCTGCACAAGCACACAGATGGAGTACTGAAGGAACTATTCAAAACATTCTATTATGATAGAAAATTGCTACTTTTCTGGCCGACTTACTCCTATCACAGTGTTGTTGATGACACAGGCATCCATCGGCGCTGTGGAGAGAAAAGCACAAAAATAGTAATTGGCATTCATTAAACAGAAGTCTTTGAGTGAGGTCTGGGTAGACACCAATGTGAGAGAGCCATCTGCTGGACTGACACTGCGACTGCAACTTAGTATGTACTGCTTTAGGGGTGAAAAGCTTGATAATTCAATCATTTAAAATCATGCTTGCTAGTTGAAGGGTGGTCTCCTAATTCATAATGTCACTCTCCTGTACCAAATGGTTTGTCTGTTTATGTTTTAAGTGTGTAATTGCGTATGAATGTGTGTTTACCGCAGTGGCAGCGGGGGCAGCAATCCTGGGTGTTGCAGCGTAACTCGGTTCCCAGCGGGCAGGATGGAGTGTCCATAACAGAGCAGCTTACATTTGTTGCAGAGACAAACACCTCGTCTTTCACTTTCACACACTGATGTAACACACATTTATCATGTGGAGACTGCCATACCTCTCCCACCTATAAACACACAGAGATTAGACTGAAAATCATATAAGAGGGGAGAGAAAGAGCTGCATCAACAATATACACCTTTTCTGTACATACAGCCAGAAATGTATTTCATAAGCAAGAGGTTATAAAAAATAAAAAAAAATAAAAATACATTACGCTGTATATGAAATTCCACACATTATACCCTAAAAAGAGTGCTATTGATAATTTATCTACACACATACACGTCTGAGATTTCCTCTAATCAGTGTGTCCCCTCGCATCTCTTCTGTTGATTCCACACAGCGGTTCGGTGTGCACTTTCCACAGCACTCTCCTTTTGATGGAGTGTATATGGAGCCCTGAAATATATAATAATACATGTATATAGATGAATTGTTATAGAAGCATAATGCAAATGTGTATGTTTGGTGAGTGTGTGTGTGTGTGTGTGTGTGTGTGTGTGTGTGTGTGTGTGTGTGTGTGTGTGTGTGTGTGTGTGTCCCACCTGAGGGCAGGTTCGATCACACACAGGCGGTGTACATTGAGCAATGTGCAGTGATGTGTCTTTGTCCTGTAGCTGGGTGCAACTGCACTTCTCGCATCTTTCCTCCCATTCACTCCCCACTGGGTGAACCATCCCACCAACCACACACACCTGGAGAGATCCACAATATTAAAACAGGATGATTTAAATACTCACAGAAATGGAAAATTATGCATTTATAATAATAATAATAATAAATTGAATTTGTACAGCGCTTTTCCCAAGCTCAAAGTCGCTTAACAACAAAGCAATTAAAAAAACAGACCTTGTCTGGCAGGCAGTTGATTTCTGTGCAACCACAGTCGTTGGTAGAGGAAGATGTGATGAACCCAGCAGGGCAGGTGCGGGTTGAGTTGTGGCAGTTGCACACACATTCAAACACGTCGCAGCACTTAGTGTCTTTAACTAACAGTTCCCGATGTGAGGGACAAGCGGGGGGAGCTTGAAGAGCACAGTCTTCCTTTTTGCAGACTGCAAGTGGGAAAAGAAATTAAGAAAAACATGTAAAAGAGATCCCATGTACGTATGTGTGCTCTTGTTTCATGTCTGTATGTGTGCCAGAGAAAAGCATGAGCGTTAACATAACAAAGAATGTACACGTGACATACCACACTGGTGAATAGGTTGACATTCCCCGGGATTTTTCAGAACCACAGTCTGACCGTCCTCACAGCGGGGCACTTCAGGCAGGTCGCAAGTCACCAGGTCACACACTGAAAAGTCACAGAGTGAGGGAGTCTGTTAAAGTCGGGCGAGATATACACTCTCAAATGCAATTGCCTGATAAATACAGACTAACTGTTTAGCCAAATTTGAATTAATGATTTATGATGTTTATTTTATTAGCTTTTTAACATAAAGGTGGTAGAGGTGTATTCGTTTGTCGCAATAAGTTACATTGAATTTCATGTTGCATTAGGGCTCTGCTGTGTGAATAATATATTCTGGTGTTCAGCACCAACCTTCCAATATCTCTTCTTAGTGCAAATCAGACCTAGTTTCATACATACATACTATATTATATTATATTAAATACGGACAAGTCTGTTCTGCCCAATCTCATTTGATGAGGCTACTATAATACTGGATGTCAAAATAGAAATGTTATGCTACTCGTTGTTTTTAACATACCACACTCGTACTCTGGGCAGCACTTAGTCTCTCTCTTCTCTCTCAGGATCTCACAGGGGCCACATACTGGAGCTGCACACACATATAGATGAATCATTATTAAAATGTTACATCTAAACCAGCCATACACTATTGGTAATACTGTGTATAGAATGTGTTTTTTTCTTTTAGCAAAACCAGATTCTACAGTATAAGCATAAACCGCAGTAACAGAAGGGGTGCTTGCCTTTGATGTCATTGCAGGGCCGGGCAGTGCAGTTGATGTGTTGTTGGTCCAAACACATGCAAATCAAACATGGGTTCTCATCTGGTACCCAACTCTGCATGTACTGTACAAACAAACCAAAACATGTTCATTTTTATTGGTTGTATATGAAATAAACACTAGAGGGCGCCCACCAAATATATGATTGGTGAATTCTCCAATGTTGCCCCTATCCAATTCTATCAGCATGTATTTCTGTAATTGAGAAGTTAAACTGGGGTTTGTATCATTCCCTCACACTTTTACTCATATTTTTCTTATCTTCCCATGTGTCTTACCGTATACGTGTGTCCATGATGGTCAACACACTGACTGCATGCTTCTGGTGATACACACCGTCCGTGATTCAAAACTGTCCCTCCAGTACAGAAACAGCCCTCAGTAGGTGTGTCCATACAGGAGGATTCGTTACCCCTGGCAACCGACCAGTCCCCTCGCAACATCTTTGTGCTACCACAATCCTCTACACACCCTGTCCGACATGCATTATACTCCATGGAGTTGGGACACTGTAATGCTGTAACACACAGATCAAGCTGAAGTTTAGGCTAAGGCTCAGACTGGGTATTAAACTTCATCCTCTATATTGAAACATGCACACTTCCACATATTAAAAACTAACTTACGGCAGAGATGGGGGCTCCTCCAGTCCACACACACACCTCTCTGTCTACAGAGGCGTGCATAGGCAGAAATGAGCTCACACACATCTGACTCCTCACATGTCTGCTCCTCACACTTGGCAAGGAAGACCTGGACAGGAATATGCTCATGGCACGGTTCAAACACCTCAGAACGTAGGGCCTGACATCCCATTGCTGCTCCAGACACACACACTGCCTTCCGCTTTGGCAGACACACGGCATCATCTACAGCCACAGTCCAGTCTGAGATAAATGCCGGCTGGTCAGCAGTTGAGCTGCCATTTCGCAAAGATAGGACGTTAAACTTTTCCTCCCCACAGGCACCTGTACAGAGAAAAAATAGTGGTCAGAGCAATGTGTTACTGTTGCTCTAGAAGCTAATAAAGATAGACAAACAGGGCTGACTTTTTTTACACTTTTGAATAAATTTACCGCAGAGTCCAGCGGTGTGACCTGTGGTGGTGGAGCTGAGCAGTCTAATGGTAAACTCGTTGCTCTGAGGAGTGAAAGTCAGGACGTAGCCATGGTCTGACTTAAGCTGAAGCATCACTCCTCCATAACGCACCAGCTCTAGGCCAGCGAACCGCCACGGCAGTGCAAGTTCTTCCCTATCGATCACTGCCTGCTCGAACAAACACATAGTTAATAAATAACCCTTCACAGACTCACATATAATCATCACTTTCAGAGTGGAGGCAACAATCACATAACTTACAGTCATATCATCCTTCAGCAGCACTTTACGCGCTCCGTGGTTAACCTCCATGGCTTTCATGCAGACCTGGTTGTAATTCACTGAGTCTTGACAAGGCCCAGTGTGGAGTTTGACCTCTGACCCTTCCTTGGTGCCTCTGCTGACAGTGAGAAGTGTATAGGAGCACAAACCCTCCCCGTCCAGCCTCAGTGCCAAGCCGTCAAACCTAACCACATGATTGGTGGAGCTGCCCATACACATGCCTGTCAACACACACACACACACACACACAACAACACACACACACACACACACACACACACACACACACACACACACACATATCACACTCATATCACACACATTTCACACACACACAGGCAGGAAGAAGAGTGATTGTATGGTAGCCAGACACGTGATCCTTTAACAGTCAGTATAAATAGACTGGAATGCAAGTCTCCAGCACTCATTGTTAACAGCCCATGTGGAAAATAAAGTACACTTTAAATAGATGTCACATGTGATGCACATACAAGGGCATTCCCAGTGGCAGCCACAGGTCTCCTGAACTCGGACAGGTGGCATGTTGTTTCTGCAGGCCGGCGGCTCCAGTCTGTCACAACTGACTTTGTGGTTTTGTACTGTCACTGCTCCACTGGGGTGGCACAGGAGAGAGTGGCAGCCGTCCTCCAGCAGCCATGACTCTCCAGGCTGAAACACATTACTAGTAGTGTTGTAATGGCTGTAAAAGGTCGCTGTACTGTTCTCATTTATTTTCAACCTCAGCAGACCATACTCACCTTTCTCTCATTTCCATTATCATCAACACACAGTCCTGGTGGACCAGCTGAGAACCAAAGAAAATAATATATCATCATTATGATCAGTTATCAATAAATTGTATTGTTAATAAAATTATACTGTTCTTTAGTATTTAGTAGTATTTTATTTTTTTTACCTGGAAAATGTAACAAATTTGTGTGTGTGTGTGTGTGTGTGTGTGTGTGCGTGTGTGTTTGTGTGACAGAGAGATCACCTCTGCAGATTCTCTCTGTGTAACCATGATCTAGAGTCAGCAACATCAGTAATTGATCCATGCTGTTCAAGTGCAGAGTGTTGTCTTGGTTGCCGTGGTGACCAAGCACGCTAAGCTCACTCCTGTCATAGCCTGGTCCCACCCCGATAGGGAACACTGACACACCTGCGGGAAGAGACTCTGATCAGTGAAACTAAACCAGAACTGTGACAGAGGAAGCTAAAGAATGGAAACATTGATTTAATTACTTGCTGCCAGTGCCTCGTTAGCTGCTTCTTTGACATCATCAGCTGATTTGTCAGTCACCAGCATCACCACAGCCTTGGCTACACCGACTCTTCCACCACTGACTGGCGAGATGGCCGTCTGCACAGCAAATCGCAGTGCAGACCCTGTAGACAGACAGAGCAGTGAGGGTGTGAGTGTGTCTGCTTTAATGTGTGTGCACATGTTAGTTTAAATATCCAATACCTAGTGCAGAGGCAGCAGTAGTCCTGCTTGGTATATCCTCCACCAGGTTTATCAGGTGGGATTTGCTCTGTTCATCCTTCCAGGTGAGATCTGCTGTGTTGGTGTCTCCATACTGTATCACACTGACCTGAGTGCCGTTCAGCCCTGCATAAATAAAAAAAGTTAAATCACGGTAGAAATGCACTGGAGGGAGATCTACAACCTGGTTACTTAAATACACATGTGATTGACATGCACCTTAATGATTAGTTATAGTTTTATAGAAATCCTCAAAATGTTCTGAAGTGCACACATTTAAAACATGTTAGCTCATATAAACATGTCTCCTCTTCTCTGTGTCCCTCATTGGTTTCCCACTATCTAAATAAATGACACTGGGTGACCATATAACATTATGCAGCGTTCTTTTTGCAAAGCTCATCTGTTCCCTAAATGTCATGAAAACTTGCAAGATTTAGATAAGACAGACAAAATTGAAGACAGGTAGACATAATAACAAAACCAAACATCAGTGAAATGCAGTGCACATTACATAAAAAATGTAGTATATAGGGTATTTGGGGGCTGGGTCACACTTACCTAAGTCAGCATTATTGATAAAAGCTTTGACAAATGTCTTCATGTCCTCAAACTGCACTCCAGCCTTCAACAGGAACAACAGATCCACAGGCTTCTTACATGGCACTGTGTAAAGATATGCTCACAAATTAACACAAGCTAAGGACTCCTTATGGAGTGAATGATTGAAACAAATGTGTCTTTTGTACCTGAGGTTGGAAGGCTAGAGAGTGTGGGGAGGACCAGGGGTGGCAGTGTAGGAGAATGGGGCCTGACTGTGGTTCGTGTGATATTGACTACACGATGTACCAGGGTCGTCAGACGGTCGTAGTCATCAACAATCAGCGGGGGTTGAGGGAAGCTTAACGGTAGCAGGTCAATCTCCCGTATTTTTGATCCAACACCAATTGGATACACTTGTGTGTGGGTGCTCGTAGATGGCGGGCGAGTTACCGTGTCAGTTGGCGGGTTTTCTGTCACAAGGAAGACCAGTTGAGGAGGGGTGGGGCCAGGTGAAGGCTGGACCGTAGCCATTTCTTGAAAAGTCGTAGTGACAGCTGCGCCTGTGTTCGTCTTACTTCCACCCCTCCAACGGATCTCCCTCAGTCTTTGCCGCAGCAGGGTCCTCTGCCCCCTCAACTCCCACCGATGAATCTCCACAATGACCGTTACTGAGTACTGGATCACAGTAATACGAATGACCTCCTCGTCCTCCGTCAGCTGTGAGATAACTTCCTCCAGGAAGAGGAGAGACTTGGTAAAGTTGACCTCGCCGACTGCATCAGAGCCTTCCAGGATGAAAGTCACATCTTTGGCTGGAGAGATGGAAGATGGTAATGTGGTGAGGGGAGACAGGCCAGAGGGGGAGGTAGATGTAGGAGTGTTGGGGAGATGTTGTGTGGGGTTGGGCTCCAGGCGAGGAGCCAGTGTTGTGATGGTGGTGCCCTGTCGAGCTTTACCCGAAGGGGACTTTGGCGTTGGAGGTTTCACCACCTCAGGTTCCATCCCCAAGGTGCAGAGGTAATCAGTCAACTCTAACAGACGATCAGGCAGCTCACCTGTGCTACTCAGCACATAGGCCCTGTTTTCTGGGTTGGTATTGGTGATGTCATTAATCTGCCCCATATTTACCCCTGGACCCAGCGCCACTGTCAGGGTGGTGATAGCTTTCCTGCGGAGCATCTTGACAAGGGCACGGACGGGGCGAGGGTTGGCACTAGCAGTCAAGATGATGGCAATGCGGCCGGCATTGTCACGCTTGTTTTTGTCATAGATGTTGATAACCAGATACTTGACAGCCTCATCCAAGAAGGCTACATCTCCCCCTGTGTAATGCAGATCATGCACAGTCTTCTTAAACAGCCACTTCTGAACCTACGGGTATAAATGGAAAAATAAAATAAATAGGAAGTTCAAGCAACCAGGCTTATTTTTTTATGATGACATTCTGTTTCCGTGAGTCAGCAAACCAGTTGATATTCTTAATCCAGAATTCTCAATCCAGCATTGCATATTTGTGCAGATATACCCTTTTTTGCTGTGTCACATATGTTCAATATATGTTTATCTACCTGCAGGTCATATGTTTTGACTCCAGAGTGGTATAGCAACACTGTGGCTCGGGTGTGAGCTGAGCCCATGCGGAATCGTTCAACCACTCCCAGTATAAACTCTTTAGTTGCCTGAAATTCATCTTCACTCAGGGCTTCTGAACCATCCAATAGGAATGCCAGATCCATGGCGCGATCACACGTGCCCTCGGGCATTAAGGTGGTGAAAGGCAGGGTTGTGTAGGTGGCATAGGCAGGTGTTGGAGTGGGAGTCGTGAACATGGCAGATGAGGCACAAACTTCACAGCTCAGTGTGTTGTTGTCACATTGACTTTAGAAAAGGAAAACAAAGCATCTTAAAATGTACAAAGAATCAAATTACAAAGCAATAATTACCAGAAAATTTGCAGACTTGTTGCAGAGTGTTCTATCGCAGGATTACCATATCTTGCAGTGGTCGGGGTCATTGTGGTTCAGGATGACCTTGTTGCCGTGGGAAATTCTCTGACCCTCATGAATACACACCTGACACTGAGAGGGATCTACACAACGCATAGCCACCTCATCCAGTAGTTGGCCTACAAGAAAAAAAGCTGAAACTCACCAACACTATTTGCATATTTGTACCAGAATATATCCAATTATTTGTATATTGCATTAACATTTTGCATGCTTAAAATGTATTTGCATTTGTAAGAGTTGTATGTCCAGTGAGTATTTTGGCACCTGGCGGGCAGTAGGCATGGCAACCTTCCACACATGAGAGTGAACAGTGCAGGGGATCTGGGTGCTGGCAGGTGATTGGACAGGCAGGGCCACAAGTGTTATACCTCCACTGGCATAACTCCTCCCCTACACCTGGGCTCTTGGGGTTCAGCTCCTCACAGCTTAAGGCTAAGATGACAAATAATTCAATTATAGAGTTTTATTAACCATGCGGCATAATGTGGCCTCTGCTTTTGACCATTTCTAACTACACAGGTCTCTATCTTCAAGATAAATATGATATCTGACCAGCATAATAAAGTATTCAGTAATGTAGAAAAACAAGATAGTTACATAACATCTAATGTTAGAATACAAATCCTTATCTGACAAAATTCCTAAATAAAGTCAGGTTAACTCCCCATTCAGATGAAATAACTATGACAGGGGGTGCATGTCTTCCCCTCTCTCTCTCCTTTCTCACCTAGCTGTCCTGTCTATTAAAGATGAAAAAAATTAAATAATAATCTTTAAAAAAAAAATAATACAAAAGGTGTTGTGGGGGAACAATAGCTGTACTGAAAAGTGGTGGTGTTGTGACTGTGGTATGTTGTTAAGTTGATCTAAAAAAGGAGAAGATCTGCATGGGAGTTAACTTGTGTCTTAGACAAAATTCTTAAATTATTATTTTGTTTTGTTTTTCTGCCACTTTATTTTGACAGCTTAGAAGACACTGCTAACTTGTTTAGCTTGCTCAAGCAGCCACGATGTATTTTTCTGACAACAAAGTATAACTTCAGACAGAAAATAAGGAGAAATATCTGGAGCAATGGAGAAATTCTTCACACTCACGGCAAAGATCATTGGATCTCCAGCTGATGGATACACCCATCTCTGAACAGGCCTGAGTGTAGGCCGCAATGACATCACAGAAACACGCACAGTCGCCCACTGAGGGACAAGAGCATGCTGCCTCCACACACATCTCCACATAGGGCTCTGCATCCACCTAGAAACACATGTAAACAATACAAATGTTAAGAAAGATGTGCATGAACCGAGCAATGTGTGTCTGTAAATACACTCACCTGGCTGTTACATTCTCTGAAGAGAGGACCAGTGATCACACGACATGACTGCTCCACCGTTACCAGCCTGACAATGTTGTCGCTGCAAGGCACGGGTATCTATAGACAGAAGAACACACAGTTTTAGTGTGACAGTATCTATATCTTATCCTATACTAGGAATGTGGTAGATATCCATTCAAGAATCAAACTAGTGTTTTAGTATTTTTCAGAACATTAACTACAAATCATGCATTTCAAACCTTCCAGGCAACCATTACATTTTAGTCAGTCAGTATGGTACAAAACTCATCTCGCACAGACTTGCCTAAAGTAAGCCATCCATCAAGGTAAACATGTAGTCTGCCCATTGACAGCCCATCTGGTATACGGTACTTATACTTGCCCATAAACAACAAAATTCCATGGACCTAAAGTGCCCCATTTCTGGCTGCGAAAACCGGACCATGTTTGGATCTTTGTTGTATACAGCCACTTCTAAGCCAGTCATATTAAAAGCGGTGTTCCTAAATTGTCCTGAAACCAAAGCTAGAGAGGAAGTATGTTATTTTGTAATTTGAGCAAACTGACACTTTAATCTAAGACCAGACTTTACCTCTCTTACATCGGCACAGCTGGGAATGACCTTCCATGAGTTCCCAAAGTGTGAGGAGTCCACCTCCAGCTGGTTGTTACTGCTCACCAAGTCGTTGTTGACGTTCCCATCAAAGTTACCACACAGGCCACACACCCGGCCCTACACGTAATAAAATGTATACATAACAAAAAGAACCTGTTTAATATAAATAAAATGAAACCAATAATAAATGTAAATAAAACCAACAAGGTCCAATCGGTCAAAAGTAGTGTTATAACACATAGGTACCCTGTATGTGGCTGAGATGTGAACCAGGAGGCGAGTTCCCTTGTCCCAGCTGAGGGAAATGTGTTTCCCCAGCAGCACGGTGTAAAACTGACCAGATTGCAAAATCTCCACCTGTGAGCTCTGTAGCACCGGCCTCTTCATCTTCACCTATAAGAGAGAAAGATTCCAGCCATGTAAACTCACAGGTTGCATCTAAAAAGTTTGTTTGACTGAGACTGAGTAAAGCTGAATATAAGTTATTAATGTGTTAACAATCTGATATTTGGTTGTGTCTGATAAAGTTGGCTGTTTTACAAATAGCAAATTTACAATTTTGTATGGTTTATATCAAAATGTAATACAAAAAGCACCATGCTTGTCCCTGCATTAGAGTTATTAACCTGATTTAATATACATGTAAAAATCAGCAACCTGTGCCGACAATGTCACGGCCCTAAATCTAACTTGTATTGGGAGCAGTGTTGGGCAGGACCGGCGCTACAGTGGTAACACAGGATCTCATGTGTGTGTAAAGAGCTGGATCATCTGCCCGGAAGATAGGAGGGAGAGAGGAGAGACGCCTCCAAGCAAGATATAAAAGTTTAGGAAAAATGGTTAGGGGGTTTATAATTTTGACATTTGGTATCAGTGAAACCATAATTGTACAACAGTAACTTTGTAACCTACTTGACTTTAATCTATTGTCTCAGTTTTGATCCCTGGGTTCTGCTACCACAAGCCGCATCAAAGAACGTGGGGGAATTAGAGTGTATAGATAATTAGATTCAGATTTGACATGACTTAGGGCCTTATTTATTTTAGACACAAATTCCTCTCATCTGTAAACACTATTATATATACATATATATATATATATATATATATATATATATATAAACCTAAATTACAAATATATTGTTTCATGTAAAACAACAATAGGGCGATAGAAACAGGCAGGTGCAATGCTCTCCGGAAAAAGAAAACATGTTGTTTACTGTGTGATTTAGCTGTGATTAGAGACAAAGTCCATTGTTTTTTATACGATGATTTAAGGACTACACTTTTTAGTAAAATGTTTTTCATTTCTTATGAGTCCTTCTGGTTGTATGATTCCCAAAAAAGAATTGTAACAGATGTTATTTGGGATAATTTTGGATTGTTTTTTTGAAGTTCCTATAGGCACTTTGTTTGCATGACACACTAAATCACATAACTGACTACGTGTGTGTGTGTGTGTGTGTGTGTGTGTGATAGTGAGTATGGGTATGTGTGTGTTTGTGAGTGAGTTACCTCTCCATGTTGCATTACGATCAAACCTCCCTGGTAGAAGATCGTGATAGCTTTTGCACAGCGATGTCCCACAATTCCACAGGCCTCATTCTCCACAAGCACTCTGAATGAACCCTCTTCTCCATTACACATATCCTATTGTTAGTGAAAGTATAAAAGACAAAAGTAGGGAAAGGATAGAGAGATTAAATGAAATAAATGCATGTTGTATTTTCCTGTTTTGACAGCAGTATATTGTTCAATCAACCCTGGAGATATTTTTGAATCTCTATCTCTTACTTGGACCAGGACATATTGGCAGAGGCCGGGGAAAGAATATTTGAAGCCATCAAAAGTGATGTAATGCCCTTCCCCCACAGTGCGGCACACACCATTGCACGCCTTCTCTGTGCAGCGCCACTTCCTGTTCTCACACACACTGTAAACGAGAAGGTCTGTTAATCTAGCACATTGCAGGTATTCTCCTTTATAACCATGTATGCAAACAAGTAGTATACCAGGTGTTGCAGTCCACAGAGATGGCCTGTCCTGATGCATATGGCCTGTTGTTATGGTAACAGGGACACTTTTCCGGTGCAATGCAGTCTCTGCGGTGACGTACCTGAAATCAATCCGCTTATCAATCAGCATGTTCTATTTTAGAGGTTTGGTGCTTTATCTAAAACACACACACAAAGATAAGACACCACCACCTACTGTGCCGGGAGGACAGAGGCAGCCAGGGATGCAGGCGAGGCTGACACAAGGCAGATCCAGATTCTGGCATGTTCTGGCACACTCAAGGCCTTTTTTTCCTGCATCACACTCTGTACGGACTAAGGGAGGAGTGCACTGGGCTGACCGGCGCTCTTTATACACAAAAATAAACATCAATGTTACAAGTCAGTTCAGTAAAATGTAAAATGAATTAGGAACTCAGGAAAGATAATAAAGCAGTTTAACTTTAATTGCCAAGTAAAACTAACAGGATTATTTACAGTGATCAGACCAGAGAGATACTATATTGGCCCAGTTGTTTGCTGCATGTAAGGGCGGCAAAGTATCATGGTAAAAACAAATGGTCGAATGAAAAAACACCATATTAATAGTGAATTATACAAGTGACAAAATACATGGACATCAAACAGAGCCCCTGTAAATTGTACCTCTGGATGGTGCCGTGTCATCGTCATAGAAGAGGTCAGACAGTGAAGTACTCAATTCAGGGGAGCTACAGCGCATGGTGCCATTCTCACAGTAGCTACACACACAGGCACACAAGAACAACACAAAAAGTAAACGTGCATCTGTTATAATCATTAGCACATCATGATTGGTATAGTCTGTGAATACACACATTGACAGTCACTGACCAGATGCTGCTGTGATCTGCGTAGACATCACTAGGCTGGTAAAGCTGTCCATCATGCAGACAGGTGCACAGGTCAGCTGTCACACATTCTCCGGAGTCGCTCAGGTACTTTCCAGCAGGACAAAAGCAGCCCTCCTCACACACCCTCTCCCCCTCACATCCAGCCTCAGCGCCAGACAGAGCACGGCACGTCCGGTCGCACACACTCCCACAGGCCTTATATACCTGGCCTCCAGTGCACTCCAGCTCTGACAAAATCAAATCCGGGTAGGGTTAGGGATATAGTCTCAGTTAAACTGTTTTCATTTCTAAGAAACAGTGTACCCAACTTCCCAGAATTATGATAGATCTTTGTTGTTTGTAATGATTGTTGCAGTGCTCTACAAATATTCAAATGTGGTGCTGACATCCTGATCTTTGGCTTTTGATCTACAATGCTGTTTTCTGTCTAAAAATAGAATTAAGCATTTATATAGTTACAAGTGTGTTACTAGTGTTTGTGCATATGAATGATGAGCTGTGAATGGGTTCAGTGTGAGAGTTACCACAGAGTGAAGGAGACCTCCAGTTCAGCAGCACTCCTCGGGCCGTGCAGGCAGCTGCGTAGGCAGACAGAGCAGAGCAAAGGCACTCCTCACCGTTTACACACGCACACACATCATACCGACAGAACCGCTGAAACGGACCTGGGTTCACCAGATAGTGGCATGGACTGAACACGTCTGACATCATCACCGAACATGCCTCTTCTGCAAAACGGACTAAAAAGTGTTGGAGGGAGTAGAAGTTAATGATTTTGTGGCTTTTTGTGCTGATGTGTGTATGTGTGCATATATAAAGAAGTGTGTACCTCTTTTGGGGTTAATAGCACATGGATCAGTCTCATGTTTGTGGGTAGATTCACAGTCTCCGTTGATCCTCCATGACTGGCCAAACGCCTGAGGACCTGCCTCGACTAGACCAGATCCAGACAAAAAGTCATCACCTTGGTTCCCATTAAAGTTACCACAGAGACCGCAAGTCTGCCCTGCCCATCGTGGTCCAAGCTGGGGGGGAGGTGGACAGAATTCAGTTAAGTTGTTTGCTAATCTTTTTGTTCCATATGTACCATTGCCAAAAAAAAAAAAAAAAAGTTTCCATTTAAATTGTTCTACCTTTAAAAGCACACGTCCTCGCCCATCCCAGTCCAGATGAAGGTCATCTCCAAACTGTACACGCACAGAAGACTGCACGGATCTCTGGATATGCAGACGGCCTGTAAAATTGCACAAACAGGGACCTGACTAGTTGAAATCAATATGATGATAAACAATTAACATTCCTTTCAATAACTAAAAATTATTTTGATGATAATAATGATCACAAAGTTAACCAATCTCCAGAAATCAGGTCGACAAAGATGAATTAATTGCTATTCGATGATTATATGCTGGTGTTGACCGGATGTCTTCTCTCTCTTCAGAATGGAAATTGTAGTGTTTGTTGCATATTTGAGCCAATGTTTTGTCCTCTTCAGAATATAACAGGTTAAAGTGCAATATTTTCAGTACTTTCTCTGATCTACTTCAGGCCTTTTTGTAAGTAGCAAAGCAGCATACCATGATGCATTGGGGTCTGGATGTCCATGCTGTTGACAGAAACAATTCCTCCATGCTTCAGCTTCACTGTCATGTCCTCCAGAGAGGACAGGCTAAGCGTCACTGAGCGCGTGCACACAGCATCTTGATCATCTGCACACTGAAACACAATACAAACAACCCAAATACTGTAGATTATAAGCAGCTAGAGGCATGAAAGTGACAGTAAATAAATCTGAAACATCCATTACCTGTACGTTCTCAATAATGACAGAAAACCCATTATCTGTGCAATCTCTTGCCAGCAGATACTGACAGTGACCAGTGAAAGTGAAGAACTTGTTGTCAAAGGTCTTGAAGTGAGATTGGCCCACCACCAAGCACTCACCTACACACAAACAATGAAGACATAACACCAGAAATAAGCAACCTGGGACTTCATTTACCAGTAGAATGTGTGAGTCGGTGCATTGACTACTACTGTACATCTCTCTCACCAGGGCAGCCTTCATTGGTGCATTCCCAGGAACCGTGACGGCACACACTGCAGGAAAGAGACAATTTAGTCAAGGAGCTTTGTATTTTTTTTTATATAGCAGTATTTCTGTATTAGTGTATTAACTGTTTACGTGTTCCAGCATGCATATTATTCCCTTACCAGGTGTTGCAGTCCTGAGAGATAGTGGATCCTGGTGGAAAATGTCGTCCCATGTGCACACAGGAACACTGAGATACCTCCACACAGCGAATACCATCCAAAACCTTACCCACTGAGAAACAAACACAAAGCAAGTTACAACTACTAGTAATAGAGCAAAAGAGAGTGAAACAAGGCGATCCAGTGAGTGGGACGTTACCAGGGCATGTACAGCCATCCACACACTCTTCCTTGCAGACCTCCTGGATGTTAAGACTATGGCATGTTGTAGAGCAGGACTTGGTACATTCACTGTACTGCATCCCAATTGGACATCTGGGGACTGAAAACACAAGCACACACATTGAAATCATTAATGTGACTTCGTAGCTTGCAATTACTTTCTTGTGGTAGAATTTCCAGCTTATGACCTCATGCTCTGTAAGTTGAGACCCCAGGTCTCATTCAGGTCAGTGTCCAATGTACAATCTCATAACCTTTGCAGGTAGAGATTCCTAAATGATAAATTAATGTTTTGTTTCAGATATCCTTATGGAGCTCGGCGGGACTGCCACACTTTTGGATACTTCCATAACAGAGAGAGGTAGACTAAACAAGGCTTTAGCATCTGTGTTTTAGGTGCCTGCAATATCTTTGTTTACATTGAAGGTTCAGCTAAACTTAATTTTAAAAAAAGAGTTTAAAAACAACTTCAGGGGGAGCCTGGATAGCTCAGTAGGTAGAGCTGGAGGTTTACTCCTCGACGCAGCAGGCCGGGGTTCGACTCCGACCCATGGCCCATTGCTGCATGTCGTTACCCTCTCTCTTTCATGTCTTCAGCTATCCTGTCAAATAAAGGCCTAAAAATGACCAAAACAAAACACCTTCAAGAAGACAGGAACTTCTAAAGTAGGGATGGCACCTTCACTGTACTTTGTAATCCTAAACTCTCCTCAATTGAGAATTCATTTTATGCTCCTGTAATTAATGTAATTCATCAAAGTCTCCCGAACCTTCTTCAAGTATGTAAAATGAGTTGTGCTGTCCTGACAAAAACTTACAGCACTGACTCTCCTCCAGCCAGCCACGAAGGAGTATCCCGTGGGCGTGGCACGTGCGAGCGTATTCCAACAGGAACGGACAGTAACAGTCCTCCTCCTCCCTCTGGTCACAGTGGCATGCCTCCTTCTGACACAGCAAAAGGAACGCCTCAGGAGAGACCAGGTGGGCGCAGTGCAGAAACACGCCAGATGTCCGCAACACGCTGCAACTGGACAAAATCTTCACACACACACACACACGCAAAATAAAGTTCAAAGGAGTGCTGTGGTTAAATAAAGGGGACTTCCAGGACCCCAGTTCTTTGTGACTGAAAACATTATTATTCTTGTCTTGTCATGCATGCGCTGTTGTGCCTTGTCAGCAGTAAAAAAGGGGCAATAGGTTCCAACAATGACACTGGGTACATTTACAGATGAGCTACTAGTGTTATCATGACTAAAAATATTTTAAATGTTACAAAAGGGGGGTCCTGCAGTAAAAGTAGCCACTGAGTTAGACAAACAAAGAGATTGAAGTCACTAAGTACCAGTTGAAATTATAAAACAAAATACTTACGCAACATATTGAGGAAGATATATTAAACTCTTAAACTAATATTCTAACTCAGTCAGACTTTGGGTGTTACTGCACAAAGCCCAGTTACGCACTGAAAGAGCACCCATTTCCTTCAGAGACAGAGGAAATATTTCATCATATACTATTTATGTATGTGTGAACCGGGGACGTTGTGGTCCATAGTTGGCACCTTAACCCCGGGGCCACCAGGGCAGCCCGTGAAATCCTTACAGATGTCCTTATACATGTATGTGAGCATGCATATGTGTGTGTAAATTGTCCTCTCACCGCTGTAGTCTCTTTTGTGCTGTTACAGGACTGGTTGGGACTTGAGACACGTCGACATGACTGATCAGCTCCCTTCACTGCCCACGAATTCGCAAAATCATAACTGTCCTCTGTCGGAAATCCTGAAAACACACACATAAACGAGTTGAAGGATTTCTCCTTAATCTCATCCTACCACTACTGTTCCTCTTGCTTTCTTTTACCTTGTTATCTTTTCCTGTACTGACCTGCTACGCTTCCTGTTGTGAGTGCTGGTGACTCCAATCATTTTCTAGATTCCACTAATAATGAACTCTCCCTTGTTTCACTCTCCAACATACACATATCCAACATACGCACACAGTAATAGACTTTGACACCATTTGCCTGCCTGAGCTTACCCTCTTGAGCAGTATATTCATCAGCTGTTACAGAGTTGAAGTTGCCACAGAGGCCACAGGTGCGGTTTGCATGGTGTTTGGTCAGTGTCAAGGCGATGTTGGCAGCATTATCAATGGTAACAGTAAAGCCAAACTCCTCACTCCAGAGCTTATAAAAGCCAAGCTCTGAGCCCACAAACACAGCATGAGATGCATAGGGAACAGATAGTCTGCAAAAATGGAGATAAGATCATAATCAAACTACGGGGTGAGTTTTTCTACAACAAGTCAAAATTAATACACACATACATTATGATTATTGCATGCCATCTTAATTGTGTTACTCAACCTATTTCCTCCTTGTGAAAGCCGTCCGTCCACAGACAGGTGCAGCTCAAAGGCGTCCCCCAGAAACAGAGTGACTCCAGTTCTTTTGCCATTGACAAAATCAGCTGGGGATAGAATCACACATTTATTTAATTATCAAATCTTAGACTGGCAATTATGTCCGAATTAACAATAATTGTCTTTGAATCTTAAGAAAATTAAAAGGGGGGACAAATGAGTACTGATGTTTGAGCTATTTCAAACATCAGTACAAGTACATAAAATGTTATTATTCATTAACCCAAGGCAGTGGCTATGTACAAGCCACTAAGCTGCACTGGATGAGCATTAGATGTAATTAGAATTCAAATCTGTATGTTTCTTTATAGAATTGTCTGAGTGTGACTCACCCATCAGTGTGAAGGAGTGATGGTTGCAGTCTCCAGCCAGCATGTAGCTGCAGTCTCCAGGAAACTCATACAGAACACCGTCAAACGTGTGTACGTGGTGTCGTCCGAATAGACTGCATCTCCCGGTCATACCTGCCACACAAGCTGGACACACGCATATTACACCTATAAGATTTGACTGTAGGAGAAGTGGGGATCTTATGCGAAACATTTTACATGTTAAATGTCTATGAGACGGTGTCACTTTTGAGTACTAAAAATAATTTGCACATCCTCTGATGTCACCCTTACATGTCAGATGCAGGAGAACCCAAATTTCTCGCAAGTACCTCCACATACACACCTGAAACAGAATAATATTCCCTCCATTATCATCACGATAACCTTCACCAGCATCATCCTCTCATATCTAAATATCACATTGCTGTGTGCTGTGCACTGCCTGTTTAAAAAACAAATCTTTATTTAGTTCTAAAATTGCAGTTAGTCCTACCTCCATGGTTCCAGTTAATCCAAAGAGTTGCAAGGAAAAGGCAAACCAAAATCAGAAAATCCAAATGTCGCACTTTTAGACCTCACACAGTCAAGGCATAATGATGCAGTGTGTTGGTCTGTGTAAAACATAGGCTCAACTGAGAAGTTGGTAAAATGCTCAACCACCCTGGAATCTATTTTATAGCAAAGAATGTAACCCCACCTAGCTGCCACTGGCTTCTCTTTGAGACCCCTCCCCTTGCCAGGTTATGTCAAAAACGGCAGAATATCAATCTGTCCAAAGCTCAGTGCCAGCAGACTAACACCGTCAAACACACTCAGCAGGACAATACCAGGATATGCCCACTGATCGCCTGGCTGAGTGATAGGTCTACACAAACGTATCTGTATCGGCGCCAACCCAAACAACTTTTGTGGAAAACACATTTACTGGAGCTATCACACGCAATAACATAAGACTAAGCTGCCCCAAATCAAACACACACAACACACACACCACACACACACACACACACACACACACACACACACCACACACTCTGGGAACGTGTATGGATCAACACTCCCAGGTGCAAACTTCCCCTATCATCTGGCAAAAATACAGTATTGTGCATCTAAATATACGCCTAGGCAATGCTGGTACCACTTTACAACACTGTACTCTGTTTTAAAATGTTTTTTAAAGCCCTGTATACCCTCACAGGTGTTTTCATTAGACCTTTCTTCAGGTTGATGTTGAATGCAGCAGCTGTGCTTGAAATGGACTTGGTATTCTGATAACTAAGCGGTCAGGTCAGCGCACTGTACACGTCCACATAGTCCTAAGGGTCTAGTCAGGCATGTTACATGAAAACACCTGTGGGGGTGGGCCACGGGTGTATAGCTGCTTGTGGGTAGGTGTTATTAATAACATTAACAGTCTTTATTCAAGTGTCCCAATAAGCCATGACAGTTTGACAGTGAGTCAGCATGCACAATACCAGGACCCTGGAACTGAAGCAACTGTGTACTGTATATGAATTCAGCAGTTTTCCTACTGTGACATGTCACCATATCTTCTATGAAAAGCCTTGTAGACCCATAGACCGTTAATATCAAATATATATATATATATATAGTCTATGTGTAGACCTTTTGCACAGCAGAAATTTAACTTGTAATAGCAAGAAAAGAAAAGGGGACGATGGCTCAGTTCCATTAAATGTCCCAGTAGCAGATGCCAGAGAGCCAGTACGCAAGATACCAAGACCCTGGAACTAGCTCACCTAAATAGAATAAAGTTGTTTTTTACAGCAACAGTGATGCTGGTATTGTTTTTACCTTGAGAGCCTGTGTGTGTCACTATGGAACAACGTGTTCCTGGAGACACCTACATTAGCAGGACTACCACAGAGGCAGTTTTAAGTAATCAAAGGTGTTTCTTTGTCTGTGACCAGATTTTCTCACTGTAATAACACCACAACTGTGAAAGATGCACTGTGATGCACTGTGAAGATAAAACTTCACAGGTGTGTCGTTTAGATTAAAACGAAGGTTGAATTAAAAGTTGGGTGGGGTCCAAGCAAGGACCCTGGAAGTAGGGAGATAGATTAGGAAAGGGGCCTTGGGCCCCCCAACTTTACGCCCCTGGTCCGATAACTGTGCAAGATACAGTTAAGAAAGTTTTACAGGTGTGTAGTTTAGACCAAAATGAAGGCTGAGTTCGAAGATGGGTGGGGTCCAAGCAAGGGCAAAGAAGTTGGGGGGTAGGAAGTAGGGAAGGGGCCAATGGCACAACCATTGTACACCCATGGTCTGATTTTGCATCATGGCTGGTAAGATCCCATCGCAACATGGTCTCTAGTACTAATAAGTCTCATTTTTTAAATTTACAATTCTATCAAGACGGCAGTTTTAAATTTTATTACATTTTGGATAATGGATATTTGGTCCAGATCATTTGCAACTCTTTTTCAAGAGATAAGGGGTTAAAGGACTGTTCTTTCTGGTGAAATTCTTAATAATGACCTGAACTATTAATAACTAATCTTGTTTTCATCATTAATAAAGCTATTAGGTACAACTTATAAAGCCTTTATTATAGGTATTATTAGCAGAAAGTAGTGCCAGTTTAATTTAACTGTCTGTGGATGTAAAATGTGATGTAGCCCACACTTCAGCAGTAATGGATAGAAAGCTTGATTCAGACAGCAAAACCAACATGCACACAATACACATACTAAAATAGATTCGAATAATCAAATAGTCAAAATGAATGTTTTGAATAATAAGAGGGTTGGCCACTTTGTGTATGTATGTCTGTGTGTGCTGCCTGTCTGGGAGAGAGTAGCTCGTGCACCGTGTTCATTCATGTACAGTATATTCAATCCGTGAACGCGCCTTTCTTATACTGGCAAAATTACGTCATTGCACATCCCAGGGTGCTGCAGGAATTCGCGGTAAAAAAAACACCTTAGGCTGCTTTTCAGGGCATTGTTGTACCGTTGTATGCAGGAAAAAGACACACGCTGAGCACAGATGATAGGTTCCCGATGAGAGCTACCATTCAATGAAAGTCATTTGAAACCTTATCTGCAGGAGGAACAGGCTTTAGATTTTGTTTTTTAAATTTAGAGATATTTTAGAAAGCAGAGGGGAAACTAAATAAAGTAAGAATTTGTAAGAAATAAAGAGAAAATCTACAGGAGGTTTTGCCTTTGCAGTTCTGTGTGGGGGCGGTCCACTATAGGCGCGCACAGCACGGCGCGCGTATCAGTGCCGGCGCGTCTGCAAATAACCTCATTCTGCATACTGGCTGTTATTTAGAAGGTCTTCTATTCCACCGTGGGTTTGAGGTGATACCAGAAATAGTGAGATCTAAAGCTCAAGTAACGCCATGGCTGCACTGTCGGGAGGAGAGATGTGCATCAAATACCTGATGTTTGCCTTCAACCTGGTATTCTGGGTGAGTTTGAAGCGAGGCAATGTGTTGTTATCATAGAAAAATATATACATCCTGTCTGTGTTTCATAGATAAATATATATATGTACGTGTGTGTGTGTGTGTGTGTGTGTGTGTGTGAGTGAGTGAGTGAGTGAGTGAGAGAGAGCTTTGCGTGCATGCGCATTCGTGTGTGAGCAGGATAGTGAATGAAATTATACGGCGTCCCAGATGCAGAATCATACCAAGCGTTCACAGCCTCGGTTACTTATCACTGTATATTCCCAGGAACCCCCAGAATTCTTTGTGGCACTGGCCACCACTAAACACAGAGTGCACGCGCAGAGACCAAGCGAGCAGGAAGAATAATCCCCAGTGGCCAAGTGACCCAGATCCAACGAGCAGACTACACTCTGGAGTTTGCGCGCACGGCATTCTAATAATTGTAATGGGGGGAGGGGACGCTTTTTGTGGTGTAGCATGTGACTGATATAATAATTAAGACTTCTGCTCCCTCACGTGATGTGAAAAGTTGCGGATGTCGGTGAGCCAGACTGTGTGTATGTGTGAGTGAATCCTGGATATCCCATAGGCTATTTGTGTCCTCCTAAGCCTGCAGGGTGTGTCTTGTTGTGTCCGTTTGTTTGCCGTGTATGTGGTATCAGATGAATGCTTTGACCTTCTATAAACGTTTATATTTATGTGCAGCTATAGATAGAGCCAAGGATAACCATTAACTACAGGGCTTTCCCAATGTGTGCGTGTGTGTGTCTGTGTGTGAGAGAGTGAGAGAGAGAGAGAGAGACAGAGAGACAGAGAGAGAGAGATACAAAATAATCCAAGCAACAGAACCAATTTTGGGTATTCAAAAGATTGAAAGATGCAGAATCTCACTAAGTTGATCAACAGTGTCAGTGCGGAACATCAATTTAAGCAAGCAGGAAGGTGACTATACAGTGTAACTCTGTAACATGTCTGTCATTAAGAGTCAACACATACAGTACTCTGGTCATAACCCTGTTCATGCAGCCATAAACTACATGACACAGATATCTGATCTCACCCCATGCGCAGCTTTGTGTCACTGCATCAAGAGCAGGGTTCATGGACCTTGCTTTCAGTAAAACAGCTACAGGGAACAGAAATGGGAAGTGGTCATATGTGAAAGCAGTCCATTGATTGTAATTACACAGTTCAGACACCAGAGCAGTATATATGCTGCTAGGCAGCATTTTATGTCAACATGCCTCGACAGAGACCTCTGTGCTGCTACCACCCAGTTCATAAAACCCTCTATGCCGACACAACCTGCACAAATGCAGTAGTTACAGACACAAACTGCACATCCATGAGAATGGGACAAAAAGAAGAAGGAACACTGGCAGGAATTCAAATAGCATACACAATGGAGGTCAGTTTTTCAGGTAACTCTTGCCACTCCCTAACTGAATAATCATGTGATTGGACGAAGGCGTGGTAATGAAAATGCATTCTCTTTGCACCACCTTTTTCAACTGACACCATTATGTGTCACTTCCTCTTGGGAAGAGGTTAGTTATTAAATACTCAAAGCGGTGCATTGTGTAGACTGAATCAACATGGCTGTCGCTGGGGGAATCAAGTGTGTGAAATATCTCATGTTTGTATTCAACTTTTTCTTCTGGGTAGGTGTTTCCTTTTTATCCTTTTTATTGTGTCATATTGTAGTAGTTGTGTGTGTGTGTGTGTGTGTGTGTGTGTGTGTCTGTGAGAGACATAGAAACGAGACTTTCATATACATTTACACTTTTGTGGTTGCTCTAATCTGCCCTTTTCTTCATTCGATGGAACATTTAAAAAGAAAATATACAAACAAAGTATACACAGTGAAAAACTAAAGCACAGTAGTATATACACAGATACACACACACCATCTGAATAAGACAGATTGCTATCTTTCAGTTAGGCTTTCAAAGTAAAAAATGCACAGAGCTTCCTATGCTGACAAGCTCTGTAAGCACTGTAGTGACACAATATGGCATCATGCCGGGGATTTCCACCTATGTGTTAATGGATTCCCATGCTTTGTGACATTAAATAAATATGTTGATGAAGAAGGGAATGCGTGAACATTAAAAAAGATAAATAACCTTGTTTTTTCTCTCACCTCTCTGATTGTAAAACTGGTCTTGTTTCCTAGTTAGGCACAATTTTTGTGGAAGTATTGATAAGAGTGCGCAGTGATTGGGCACCGTTAATATATCATCAGTTTATTAAGGCACCCTGCTAGCTCACCTGGTTGAGCGCGCGCCTCATGTACAAGGGCAGCGGCCTGGGGTTTGATTCCGACCTGTGGCTCTTTGCTGCATTTCATTCCCCCTCTCTCACCCCTTTGGTGTCTTCAGCTGTCCTCTTAATTAAAGGCCTAAAATGCCCGAAAAATTAACCTATCCACTGTCACTTGATGGGTAGCCCCCATGAACCCAGTGTAGACGACACACTGGTGTTGTTGAATAGTTAGATATGAAATAAGGACTGTGGAAATCTCTTTCTGGACTGAAAACTGAAACAGAAAAAAACTGTAAGGATGAAACCTGGAGAAGGCTTCCAGATGGTCAGTGCAAACTCAAAGATGACAACCAACGCAACTGAGAAAAGAAGAGAAAATGTCTATAAAATTCAGACAGCAACAAGATAGATATTAAGTGGTGTGGTGAAATCTTAATCAGCTAAATGAGTTGACAAGTGGAAAATATGCATAAACATGAAGATGACACATGTACAAAAAAGTATTAAGCTTTAATTTAATTTCTCACTTATACCCTATAGTAAGATTTATCTGATTTAGGATTTTACTGTACAGCCAGACAGGTAAGGTATTTAGTGCTATAACTAATTGCAGTACTGTATGTGACAATGTATGTATGTTTTCTGGTGTTTCAGCTTGCAGGCACTGCTGTCTTTGCTATAGGCCTGTGGCTAAGGTTAGACCCAAAGACCAAAGGTCTGTTTGAAGGACCAGACTCTCCATATGTGTTTTACACAGGTAAGATGCTTTCAGTCCTTCAGCTGGAAAATTAACCATTATCATTTAAGCAAAGGTTAAGTAAAATTTTGTATTATGTCAGCTCTGCAAATCCTTAAATATGCTTGTATGTGTTGGATATTCTGTGTGTAGGTGTGTATATCCTGATAGGAGCTGGAGCTCTGATGATGGTGGTGGGTTTCCTGGGATGTTGTGGGGCCATCCAGGAGTCACCCTGTATGCTGGGACTGGTTTGTAACACTTTTATATGCTTCGTTTGACTAATATAAAACGTTGAATCTTTAACAGTTCATTTCTCTCTGTCTGAGTTAATTTTGTAGTGATCTCACTCACCAGCACTTGGACTTATTATCCTATTCCACTTGAGCAAGTGTAGATTGGAGACTAGCCTTGGGCTCACTGGGAAATATCGACTACATTTGTCATTGTTTACTGAACAGTATCGAGGCTAGAAAAGAGTCTCTCAACTTCCCTGCGCTTGTTCCCCTTCCCTCCTCTAATCTTCTTGTACTAATCTCTCAAGAGGAGGAGCCTATGTAAATTGGGTTTAGCTACACTGACCTTACATGTTCACACATGCACACAAAAGACATGCGCACATGCATGCATGCATGGAGGCACACCTTCACACGATCAGTTGAGTTTATTTTTGTCTCTCCTTTTTGCAGTTTTTCTTTTTCCTGCTCATCATATTTGCTATTGAGGTTGCGGCTGGAATCTGGGTATTTTCCAACCAAAGCAAGGTAACGTGCAAGTTCAAAGAATGTTACAATGCACTGTTCATAGATAAAGAAATACAGCAGCCAAAACCTAAAATAAATCACAAAGGTACGGCAATGGAAAAAACTGTGAGTGATGCATGTATGTAAAATATTTTCTCCCGTCTTGCTGCTGTGTTGCAGGTGGTGAATGACATAACAACATTCTACATGCAGACCTACAATAACTTTAAGACGACAGGAGATGAGCGCTTTAAAGAGACTCTGCGGGTGATTCAAACCGGGGTGAGCCACATATGCTTCCTTTTCGCTGCTTTCTACCAATTCAGATTGAATTAGAGCTTATCTTAAAAGGAATTTGGCAAAAAAAGGTATTTTCAAGCAAATGCAATGTATTCCCATGAGAAGTTGTCTTTGTCACTTAGCAATGCTTAGCAAAACTGCCCACATCAAGTATTTTTAATAATGTTAGATGACTACAGTACAAGTAGCATGTAGCAAACTACCTCAAAGGAAAAGTTCCACATTTTAGGAAATAAGCTCATTCACTTTCTTTTTTTAGTGTGATTAGCCTATAAAGACTGGAAGGAGGGGGACACAGCTAGACTCCAAAGGTCAACTACCTGCACCTCTAAAGCTAAACTATTAAATTGACACATTGTATCTTGTTTAATTTGTGCACAAATAGTTATGTAAAAAAGGTTGTTTTAGACAGAGGTATGTGCCCTAACTATTTCTGGGATTTTATACATGCAGTTCTTATGTAAAAGTTACTTAATTGGGACAACAAGATTTTGGGAACTAAAAATTGAAACAAAATGTTTAAAACACTTTAAAACACTTAGAGATAGATACGTGTTTTTCCTTCTACCATTCCTTGATCTCTGACTTTGTGTATGTTTACAGCTAAAGTGTTGCGGGCCGACTGGTACTGTACTAGATACTGCCAAAGACACGTGTCCCCGGGGAGAGCTACTCGAGGAACTCATTACTAAGGTACAACTACCATAAATGTGTGCATAGATAGAAAGACAACACAGCAAGGTACTTCTGTCAAGAGCTAAAGAAAGATCTAATCTAACCTGTTGTCAGACATGTTTCAGCTCTGTGAGAGCTGGGGCAATTACTGTATGTCACATACATAATGATGGACTGACATGTGTCATGAGTTAATCAGTCTTCCCTTTGCAGACTAATTCTCTCAGCCTCCTTGCAATGTTACCATGGCAACGATGGCTTACTGGAGCCTACATGCTCTAAGGCTGTCCGTTATGTGTGCCATACCACAAGCTATGTTCAGCAAAGGTTTAAAGGAATCCTGCTTGTGTTTTGCAGAGCTGCCCTGATGCCATTGATGAGGTGTTTGACTCCAAGCTACATATCATCGGAGGAGCTGGCATCACCGTCGGTGTTGTTATGGTAAGAGTGTGATTAACTGTAACTCATCAAATTCCAGTTTCTGCTGCCCTTGATGAACTCAGTGCAGAGAAAAGCCTACACAAACAAAAGTACATCTACCTCTTTCTTACAGGTGTTTGGGATGATCTTTAGCATGCTCCTGTGCTGTGCCATCAGGAAGTCTCGGGAGGTGGTGTGACACCCACCACCACATCCTCAAATTCTTGTTAATGTTGCATGATGTCATTCCTAGAGTCAGTTGACTCTCCACTGCCAATAGAAACACTGCTTGTTCAAGAGGGATAATCTAAGCTAGCCTGGGTGCAGATATTTCTGATTATTGCATAATACATCGGTTTTAACTGTACTGCTCACTAGGCTCACCTTCCTGGACTAGATAGACGCGATGTGGTTATTAAGCCCAACTATAGAATATGTGTCATCTTTGCTTTAGTGGCGATGTAGTACAGAAATGTGTAATTTTGTGGTCATTTGATTGATATTAGTGTTTGTGAACTGCTAATTATCTAAACAAAAGATCATATTATTATTATATATTATAGTATACTGATCACATTTCTACTGCTATTACTTGGGGTCACCTACTGACAAGAAGAGTCATAAAATCAGGGCCATAAAAATGGCAACCACCACCACTTCAGCACAATACAGCAGTAGCCAATGAATTTCTACAGTCCTCTTCCCTACACCGAAGTCAAACCATGGCGACTAGTAGCCAATGCAATGCCGAGCTGTGAACTGCTGTGATTGAAGTTTCTTCCAGCTTGGTATTAGAGTAGCATCTCGGTTCCTTCGTTGTTACATTTCATTTGTTCCTTCCTTTCTCCATCTCCTAACTGTCCCTCTCTAAAATCGCCTTTAATTTTTGGCACGTTTTGTAAATGTCTTCTATTTTTATTTGTAACAGATTTATACATTTAGGTGGTTGTGTTGTACATGTGGTTTGATAATGTATTTTATAAAGTTTTCATTTTATAGATTGGGTTGATTTACACCATATGCACTATTTGTTTCACTGAGACAAAAATTAATGACAGCCTATTAAACCAAAATGTACTGACTGAGTTCCGTCTGAGGGTTTTACATTATGGCATGCGATCACTCACGTACACACAGTAAAAGTCAAAAGAGCTGTAATTCTTTTATTAAGCCTAATCTCAGACATAGAGTAAAGTTCATTAACTAGATAGCAAAACTATTAAATTGACACATTTTCAAATTGACTCGGCTCAGAATGTTAGATTTAGCTGTGCAGGATATAGGGGGCATGTAAGGGTTAGAAGGGTGTAGGCGCCTTGATAAGACTGAAAACATCCAGGCTCTTTTCCATGTGTGCAGTGGAAAAAAACATTCTGAATTCTCCCCCCAGCTCTTCCCTCTTTGATATTTGCGACCATGAGTCATGCCATCACGATACATTTACGGAAAATGTATGATCAAAACTAGGGGCGCACACTGATTAAAGTAAATGCTGCACAATTATGCACGTCAGTGAGTCAGTCAAGCTATTTCTAATGACTCACTATTTCACCAAAAAGAGGTGATCAGTGTTCCTCTGATTATAGCAAAAGGAAGTACACTTTGATTTGGTTGTTGACAGCCGGGTGTAGCCCTCTCAAACACCCCACCCCCACTATTGAGATAACGCTGATTATAAAAAGGAGTGTGTATATATGCAAGACGGTGTCTTCATGTTGTACTGTGTGTATGCCTTTTATATAACAGAATGCGCACTGGCCAAGGGAAGAAGGAAGAAAAGTTGAGATAAGGAAGAGAAATAGGAAAATAGAAACCGTGATGAGAACTCAAAGAGGAAAGAGGCCAATGTCAATATTTACTCACTCACACTACTTCACATTAAAACAGTTGATACAGACTAAATGATTTGTTAACTGTACATTCTGTCCAATACAGAGAATAACACTAAGTTGTTTGATGTTTTCTTTTTAATGTTATTGCCAAACTTAGCCTTAATTCAAGACAGTTTAGGACCACCGTAGCATTTGATTGGCCTATTAACTGCACAACACAAAAGCACTGACATAAAATGTAATTTAATATCTCAGTGGAACCATAAGCTTTCATTACAAATATATGCATCACAAATATATTGTGTTGAGGCAAATAGAAAAAATACTGTGGCCATACATGCAATCTGCATTAAAGTGAAAATGATTTCCTCCAACTATTGAATGATACCCGAGTAAGTACTGAGAAAGAATGTTTACGGCTTTCACCTTGGGGCACAATAAAAGCTCAGTCTTCAGCCTCGTCCTCTGTGCCCTCCCAGGAAATGTTTGCAAGTCTGCGTGACGAAGTGTGTATGGCTGTGTGCGTGTGCAGCACGGTGTCCACATGGAGAAGACTTGAGACACACTGCAGCACAGCCACAAGCAGCTGGTATTTACAGGAGATAGATTCAAGGCCCGAGTCCGACATAAAAACTTGTGATATGTCAGTTTCTCCACAACAATGATTTATTACTTTACTCTCCTCTAGAGGACTTTCACTTTTACCCCGACCCTGTATGAGGACTGTGTTGTGTCCTTGTTTGTTTATGTGGCCAAAAGGGTAGGAATGATTTCGAATAAAACTCAGGAGCCTGGTTTGAGTCAGCAGGAAACGTTGCAGACTGTAGGAGTAAATATGTCGGGGCACGCTTAGTAGAGCATTTGCCAAGAGCTGGGAAACCGCAGGGACACCCATAATTGTGTTATCAGAAATTGAGCAACTGCTGCCATGTTGTAGGAGGGCATGGTTTAAGAGAAATTCAAATGTCCCACCTGCAGGTATAACACAGCCTGGCTCCAACACACACGGCTGGAAGGGAGATGCCTTGATGATGCGATTGTCCACATGTAAACATGTTCTTTTGTTTGGCTGCAAGGTCTTCTTTGATGCTGTAGTGGCAGTTATACCAATAGGCTCCCAAGTTGAAAGTAGCATGTGGATTGCATCTTGAAATGCACATGCATACTGGTCAGTTTGCCCTTCCCCTGGGCCACAAATGACCAGACTACAGGGTTTGACTGTGACCCTTTCCTCTGAATCATGGAAAGCCACATGGACATACCTGCAGAAGAGAAAAAGATTTCATGAATCAAACCAGATTAAGAAAATCCTTATACACGTATCTGTAATCCAATAATCATAATTATTTGTATTTATGTGTGTTACTTTGCATATGTGCAGTATATGAGAAAGAAAGAAAGACCTTTTACCTATGGGCTCCCAGCAGTATTGGTCTGCAAAAGGTCAGTGTAGCAACGTGCTCTGGTTCAATCTTCCAGCAGTCTGAGACAGGTGTGGCCGCACTTAACTGGGCAAAGAGAGACAGCTCATCTACACTGACACATTCCACAATGCACATCTCTGCCTGTGCAGCTAAAGCCAGGACAGCAGCAGACTGTTTCACTGCAGACAGGAGCACAGAGACACCCAAACTCTGCAGCTTTGCAATGACACACCCTAGTGATCTTTCTGACCAGGCAGTAAACTGCACAACACTACTCTCCTTCCTTGAATTCTCCTCCCTCCCTTGCTCTCCACATTCCAGCACCAGCACCTCTCCTGCACTGAGCAATTTTGGCTGCAGGCACCCAGTGAAAACTACAGCTTTAACTGGCTGGTTTTTAGTCTGAGGGCAGGGCGTAGCAAAGTCCCTGTGAATGACCTGCCCTTCAATCAAACGTGAACAACTAACAGGGAAGCCTGATACAGGTGTATGCAAGGCAGCAAAGTTGTCATTTACAAACTGAAGTAGTGACGACGGTAGGTCACTTTTGAACTTCCAGTGAGTGAGCATTTCACAGGTGAGGTTGCTAATAAAGTCACAGTGAGTGTGACCCAGACGTGAATGAAAGAATGTTTCCAGCAGCTTTTGGACAGAGTGATTGATTGTGCCTGCTGGTAATTTTGTTTTTGAGGTGAAATCCTCCCATGAAAGACAGCATCCATACGGGACCACTCCCATGGCAATGATATCATCCAACTCCTCCAATGCCAATGCCAGCATTTTGTCAGCCAAGTGCCTGGCAGTAGAAGCCTCTGCTGTATCCCTGGAGTTATAGGCGTAAGACACATTAGGCTCCTTGCAGGCTGTTTTATGAATCATCCGTAGTAATGACGCCAGCAGTAGGATAAAAGTCTTGGATCCATCGCCTGTTACAGTGCTGTGTTTCAAGACACACTCCACCACCATCCTAAAATAAAATAAAAACACAAATACATCAAAAAAGAGAAAATGTCACCAGACAAACACTATCATAGTGAAAGAGTAGTGTGTGTTACCTGGCCAGTGGATGCTCCAGACGTAGCGCAGTGAGAATGTGAGTCCCACTACGGCTCAACATCGCCTGTCCTGTGTCTCGGGTGAACAACACCTGTCCTCCTTCAGGGCCAAAACAGCGGAGGACAACGGATTCCAACACACACACAGTCTGCAGAACATGTTCCAGGTGAAGATGCTCCATGGCAGCATCCCCACGCTCTGAAAGGCACACAGGCTGAGGTTTGAAAGAGAATATGCAAGGGGTTGCTTGCAATTGCAAGTATCACTTGCATTAAATAAATGTATGTTTCAGAAACAGGTAACGGACACAGGATTTATCGTTTTAAAAGATCTTTTCTTTGGATTTAGCATCACAGGCAGTGTTTAGCTACACGTTTTTGGCCAGCCATGAAAAGCAACAGAAGGAAATAAATATATGTATGCAGCAGAGCTGTACTTTATTTGACACATGGCAGATGTCAATTACGGGGCTTTGTGTATAAATTAAGATAGTCTCACTTTAAAATGCAGTTCACAAAAGTATGCCTTACCCATAATAAATAATTGCTTAATAATTTCTATTATCTGTGTTCACAATATGTATCCACTGTATACAACCTAAACAGTGATTTATCATACTGTAATATATTATGCAGTATAGTTTGAATAAACTTGCAAGCGTGCAATGTAAATCGTCCGAGTATCTTCTGAATGAAGATAAATGGATTAGACTTTTTGTTACCTTAAGATCTACAAATTGGGGCATACTTAGCTGTTGCACAGTAAAGTATACATTTAACCACCTGGAGGTTTTTATTAACCGGGAGATTGCCTGTAACCATACTGCGTTAACGCTACTACACAAGACCCAAAAACATTTGGACTCTGTGGCTTCTGCAATGTAACGTTACCACAATGTCCACCAACCATGAATACAACTCTACAACCAGAGAGCTGCTCCAATGTTAAAGGGCCCACTGTGTCTTAGCTACGTTTTCACAAACGTGAATACACAGCGTTTGTTATAGACGTACTGGTTTACTTGGTAGGCGTTGATACACTCGGCGAACTCTTTTCTGATTAACGTTAATGATAACGATAACTTGCGCTAAGGTAACTTCTCTATCGTTGACGTTAGCATATGCTAGCTTGCTAGCTAGCGAAGTCAATGTGATAAACTCGTCAGCGGCTGAGCTTATTTTATTATAAAGCCTATGAATGACTCAAAAGCACAACTTCCTAGCTGCTAGAAAAACAAAAACAACCAATTCCTTGCCAAGAAAATAACGTTAATGCTTTGATCCGAGATAACTCACCTAACGCCACAGTCCAACGGGTACGCTTTCTCTGTATCCTAGAGACGAGGCTTCTTCTGTGGTTTGTTGAGTAGATGCTATTTAGATCAGAAACGACTATTGCCACCTAGCGAGTTGAAGTATGAGTTGTTTTCTATCCCTTCAACCAATATCACTGTTATTCAACGATTTACACTGTATAATGTACCTGTGCAGGGATTTTCACTTTTTACGTGCATGTGCGAAAGTATTACAAAACCTATAAAGAACAAATGCTCACTACACATGGGAGTTAATTTAAATGCTAGTTTGGATGTTAACATTCATCTGTAGACATCCTTTCATGATCTGATAATATAACTTTACAGAGTTGATAATAGTGGTTCTAGGTGTAGACAATTACGAAAGCATATTTGCAGCACATATGCCTTTGACATGTGTTGGAATTTAAAATGTTATGTGTGCTTAAACATTGTGTGTGATTTGCATTATACATTCAAGTCAAAAGGTAAAAGCATTATTTCAGCATAAATGAAGACATGTTGGTCATGCATTAAGTTTGTTGTCATAAGTATATAGTTTGTTGTTTGTTGTTTGTTACATTAAGATGTTTTGCAATACTTCTGTTTTATAATAAGATGTTCTGCTACATTTTGTTATAATCCAGCTCTACAAATGTGTCAGAAGTTGAATTGATGAATTGATTGAATTGATTGTTAGAGAGACACATCCTGTCTCTGGTTCCAGTCTCTCTTTATGGCCCACTGATCTTTTGCTTTGCCAGTCCTGAACTGAGGGTCATAAACTTCGAGTCACATTCCAATTGAAAGATAATGAATAGGCACACACACACACCACTGTGGCTAAGAGACCCCACCCTTTGTGAATAAGACCAGGGGGTCCAGGAGCAGAGAGTCAGACAAATTTGGGGGAGAGCCTTGTTAGGTTGACTCTGTTTTTGTCTCTAGGATATCCTATGTAATAAAATGGATTCACACATCCACATCTGAGATTTTGATACTAATTGAATGAACCCTGAGATGGAGCAGGATTTAGCTCCAACACATGTCACAGTAAAAGGCTAAAACTGGCTGGACTGGCTGGAAAACTGTCACATTGTTATGGCTTGCTGGGAAACTCTAAGAACAAAGCCATCATTTATATTATTATTAACACCAGTGTATTTCCTACAATGACAAGTCCAAATGTCTTCAAAGCAGCTTTACATTCCACTATTTACATCCTCTGTCACTATCACATGTAGTATGCAGCAATGTGCTATGTTTTAATGCAAATTGAAATCAGTTTATTTTTAATAAATTACTTTATATTCAATACATTCTTTAATTTAATTTCATAGATATTTAGCATCCTTAGTTGAGCTAATAACCACAACACCAGATTTTTATTTATATATTTGTAACTGTTGAAAATAGTGTCTCTAGATGTGATGACTGCTTTGTCTGACTGATTGTTGTGATGATTTTTATATGTACAGGAATTTGTTCCCGGGTCTCCTCTGTAAAAGAGATCTTTATCTCAATGGGACTTTCTCAAAAAATAAACAAAGTTGAATTTTCTATACACAAAAGAGGGATTTCTTTCATGTCAGCTAAAGATTCCAACATGGGCTTGAGTCAGCTGGCCTCCAGACTGTGCCATACAAATAATAAAATAGCACCCTAAAATAAGTTAAGATCATAATTGATCTCAAATGTTTGTCATAAGCATAAAAATACATATGTATAATGTATATTTTTACATGTCATAGACACAGAATATGTCAAGCTTCCACTCCCTAGCCCATCCCCCAACCCCTCTCTTTCCCTCTGTCTATTCCCTCCTTCTAAACAGTATCTCTGTGCATCTCTGGTACCTCAAGGTGAACAGGGTGGGCCGGAACTTGATCGCTGTGTTGCTGCAGAAACCACATCCTAAGTTTCTAAATCAGGCAACATCATCTATACTTAGACAATATGAGACAGTTCTGCAGCTACTGCCAGATGTACAGATGCACACACACCAACAGAGCTGTCCACTCTGAATGTAAATGTCCTCCATTGCTGAACTCTCACTATGCTAACGAGCCTTTTAAAAAGCCATGTCACTACACTGATGAATATGCATCAGTGGCCCGGTGAGGGTGACCTGTAGGGATGGGACAGAGGTCACCGGGGGGGGGATAAGCACCCAACCCATGCTCCTATGAGACCTGAATGGACAGAAAAGAACACATTCACAAGGAGCACACACAAACACACACAGAAGGAAGCAACACAAGATAACCGAGCTGCTATTTCCACCAACCCCAACCTGTTCTCCCCTCCCTCTCTGTTGCTCCATCTTTCACACATATGCACGCTTCTTCTCGATGTCTAAGAACTAGTGGTACAAAAACTCTTCACTACCTCACCATATTCCTCCGCCTCTCGTGCCCTCTCTGGTCCTGTCATCGTTTCTCCTCCTCCTCCACCTCTGTAAGGAAAAGGAGTACCTGTGATTCTAGACATTGCTGGGGGGACGACTGAGTACAGGTATGTCTCTGGGTCCTTTTGCTTTCCTTCTTTGTTTCGTCAATCAAAAGTACTTTGATTTATTTCTCTCTCGACTGTGCTGTGTGAAAAGTAACGGTGTAAACCTATGAACGCAAGGAAATAATATTAACCCGGTCTGTGACGGTCATTCTGTGGTTTATCGGATACAGGCAGGGGTACAACGAAATTATCATGGATGATCAATTAGTTTGTAACTCTAATTTCAGTGATTTTTTTCCGCTTTTTACTGAAATATTTGCTGTTTCTGAGGGTTGAGAAAACGTTCGATGTCAAGCTAAAAACAAGGCTCTCTAAAGATTGTTTTTAAGGTATAGAGCTGAAATGTTGCAGTGACATTATATATTAAATACTGTCATTAATTTGCAACCTTTTAAGATCAGTTGTAGAAAGAGTTTTAGCTGCATTAACAGCTGAAGTTGGGGGACCATATGATGCGTATACGGAGTCATTTATTATCACTCTGCAGCAAACATGGGAGAAAGACGCGATTTAAACATTTTGTGTGCCTGTCTTTTCAAACAAAACAGACATAAACAGAGCTCAGTGTCTGCTTGGGTGTGAGATCACATCTGCTGACTCAAACCCAGATACTCAACACCTGTGCTTTCTGCAGAATAAAAAATAACATCAAAACATTTTTCTCAGTAGTCTCAGTAGTGGGACTTTTCTCTCATCTACTGAGCATGACCTTGGCCCATGATTCACACTCCGGGCAGCTCACTGTCGAACAGCAGTGGTCCACGTGTGACGCTTCAACTTTAATTGTCCCTTTCCTCTCCTATGCCCCTCTCCCCTCATGTCAGCAGGTTTTTGCAGACACAGCTGCTTGCATATCCTGTGTTCGAGTGTTAGTGCCAGGCCAGCAGAAACAGGAGAAGTTATTTGACACTAATGGTCATGCAGCGTCTATACGCAGATTATTGCTACAAATACATCTGATCAGTAGCATTTATGGAAACTCTGTGTGTGTTTATGTGATCTGTCTGGATGATTCCTCAAATTAGATTGGTTCCTATTTCTGTTTTGCTGGAGTGTTGTTATTTAAGGGCTGAGATGATATTTTTTTGAATCTCTGTTTCTCTGCCAGTTCAATTCTGGGTCTGTTGTCACTCCTCAAATAATGACTGGGAACCGCCGAGCTGCCCCGGCTGCACTGGGCACCCCCGCTGCCCCAACGCACTTGCCAAAGGCAACAACCACCCCAGGCCAAAACAAATCTGGAGGCCACAGTCCCAACAAGTTCATGAGTGAACTGCACAGCATCCACAGTGAGTTAGACACCTAACTCATTCTCCATCCCAGAGGACCTTTAGGCAGGTCTGGTTTTCCAAAAATGTATACAATCAGCTTTTATACTATTATGCTGCAGCCATTAGAAATTGCTTCTTGAAAGATATAACATCCAAGCATCAAAGTTAAGTTTATAATCATGGAGGTTTTTGGTAAAGCACATGAACACCAAAGTGTAATATATTATTGCAATTTGGGACAATAAGTGCAGTAGCTTGGTCTTGTTTGTAGAATATAATGATCTGTTTTCCTGTTATCATTGGAGGACTGGCCTCAGACAGCTAAAATAATTGGTTGGCAAATTATTCTCAGGAAGTATAAGGTGCAGGCAGTGTCTTTGTTTTCAGGAATGTGTGACTGAAAGAGGAAGGGTCACACTGCATATGAAATCACCAGAGAAGCATTACTCAAATTGGACATATATATATACATTAGGTAGGTTACTTATATACTAATACGCATACAGGACAGTTGTCTCCCTGCTTGAAGTGCATTACCTGTGTTTATGGGAGTTATGCATTAGTTTAGACATGCCAAAGTTGTTATTGTATACTGTTTTACTGTAAAGCTGTGTGAATATAAATTGAAAAATCTAAACTGCAAGTCAAAGGTATAATAGGTAATGGATTTTTGGATTTAAAACATAAATAATGTATAGACTAATACTAAAGCAGTCCCTCACAATCATCACTTATGATCCACTATACAGTAAGTGTGCTTTACTTTTTATTTTTTTGTGTTTTTAAGGTGCCAGCAGAGAGCCTTTTGGCCCAAAGTGGGTGTATAACCCCTAGCCAACAACCGTTGTTACGTTGTGTAACCTGGTCTCATTCCCAACAAGCCCATTGCCCCTCGCGTCTAATACCAACATACAAGTCTGACTGGTGCACACGCACACACACAGACAGAATGAGGTGTGTGCTTATTTGTACTTTGGAACACAACTGATGCAAGAAATAAGAAAAGAGCGTTTTATCCCTATGATTACTACTTTGCTCGGCCCCCCTTCTCTTCACTTTACTCTCTACCTCGCTCAACCCCTGCTGGGCTCTCTCTCTTTCTGGCTGTTGAGGAGGAGGTGACAACAAACAGTAATTCTCGCTACAAATTATGGCTTTAAATGCTCTAGTATATTGAATATGTCACTTGATATCATAGTCATATATTGCTTCAATGATGCTTCAGAACAAGAGATGGACAAATAATGACACCTTACCACATATTTTTATACTGTATATCGCCACCACAAAATATGGCCTAAAAATGTCCAGCACCCGATCACCCCCTATATCTTTGATTATAATGTGTTTTCACACTGTGTGTCCGTGTGTGTGTCCGTGTGTGCCTGTGGATTGGCAGTGCCATCATGGGCTGTTGCTGCCCTTTGCATCGTGGGTTTGTGCGTGGTGCTGTCGTGTGCTGTGTGTGTGTGGAAGAAGTGCATGAAAAAGAAGGACAAAGAAAAGGACAAGAAAAAAGAAAAAGAGAAGAGCAACGGAGGCTTTGACACTGAAATGGATGGAGGTTACAGCAGGGTAGGACACACACACACACACACACACACACACACAGAACACACACACACACACACACACACACACACACACACACACACACACACATTGTCCTTGCCATGTATCACAGTCCTGACGCTGGGTCAGGACCAGTAAAACTGTCAGTGTGAGTTTGGACTAATGGATGTTTTGCACGTTGCTCATATTGTAGTAAAGGCTGAGGTCTAAGATGAAATGTTTCGTCTTTAAGGATGCAGGTCACATTCAAACAGTAAAGCAACTTTAGATGGTAACATTATCTTTGTTGAATTGTTTCTGTCTGTGTAACGCTATCCAATACACTGTAACACAGCACAAATATCATTTGATCACTTGTAAAGCTATATTTTTACCTTCATGTGATCTGTGTGTGAGCAGCCACTGAAAGAGGAACGTAATAAAGAAACAGAGCTGTCAGATGATGATCCCAAAGAGGAGGAGAAGCTGGGCAGGCTACATTACACATTAGACTACAACTTCACGGATAATACGGTGAGATGCTGCTATTCCCTATGGCATATTTTTGCCCACCAACTGTAAAATGTCACATATTGAATACTTCTCCTTGTTCTGTGAATTAACCAGAACCCTTATTTATTGTTATTACTTTCCTTTGCTATCACATTCTAGCTGATAGTCGGCATCTTGCAGGCTGCTGAACTCCCTGCAATGGATGTGGGTGGTAGTTCTGACCCTTATGTTAAACTCTATCTGCTACCGGACAAAAAGAAAAAGTTTGAAACCAAAGTTCATAGGAAGACCCTTGAACCCAACTTTAATGAGACGTTCACATTTAAGGTAAATTGAACAGCCTAGATAAATCAATAATTTATCCTGAGTAAGTACACCATCAGCACATAGTGCATGATATGTTTCAAATGATAGTCTTTGACGTGTGTTGTGTAGGTACCGTACACTGAGCTGGGTGGGAAGACACTGGTGATGACTGTGTACGACTTTGACCGTTTCTCAAAACACGATGCCATCGGAGCTGTGAAGATACCGATGAGCCGTATGGACTTCAGCCAGTCTCTGCAGGAGTGGAGCGATCTGCAGAAGGCAGAGAAGGAGGAGGTGGGAGCACACCGTGAGAGGAGGAGAGGAGTTGAACTTGAAAAAAGGGATGCTCAAAGTCAAAAAGGATAATTTGTCAAATTAGTTTTCTTTTATTCAATGATGTGTTTCCGTGTGTTTAGGTAAAAAAGGTTACTGATGCTTGACGTTTCTTTGGCTTGACTAAAATCAGATACTTTCTCCTTTTGGTATTCACACCGTATTCACGCCATATTTCAAAGCCGGGAGTACTGCACAGAATAGTCACCTCTGTCTCTGAAGAAGACTGCAGTCTGTTGTGATGTGATATTTCAGCTTCAGTGTTTTTTTGTTATAATTGTGAAGCCATACTTAAGTTTTTAGACAATTCCTCAACAACATGCTCACTTCTTTTTCTCTGCATTAGAGTGAGCGGCTTGGAGACATATGTTTGTCTTTGAGGTATGTGCCAACTGCAGGGAAGCTGACGGTGGTGGTTTTGGAGGCCAAAAACCTGAAGAAAATGGATGTGGGTGGATTATCAGGCGAGTCAAGCAGCAAAACAAACTGGATTCACAGATTTAAGTTAGAGCTCCATGTTACTAATGAGCTTGGGGCTTTCAGTATAGACAACTTCAGTGCCCTAATAAAGTTTTTTTTTAATCATTTTAAACAATTTCTTTAAGTATTGAGAAATACAATTATGTCTCAGCACTTTTTATAATATGACAAGCGCACCCTAAATGGCCTCGATTTGTTAGCTCTGTTAGACACAAATATGTTATAACAACTATTTTTAGTGGTGTGTCCACTTTCAAGATTTTTTTTTTTTTAATTCAGGGAAACTGTCAGGAGCTACTGCAGTAGATGTTGTGTTTCACTGATGGAGTTACTGCATCAGCGCCTTTGTGCCAGAGTCGTTGGTCTGTTACTCGGACATTAAACTTCTGTTCTCTCTGTCAGACCCTTATGTAAAGATCCACTTAATGCAGAATGGGAAAAGACTCAAGAAAAAGAAAACAACGATAAAGAAGAACACTTTAAACCCTTACTACAACGAGTCTTTCAGCTTTGAAGTGGCATGTGAACAGCTAGAGGTACATATATTTGTCCATACACAACACACACACACACACACACACACACACACACACAATTAGAAATTAATTAACTTGCATGTGTGTGTATTTTAATTTATAGAAGGTGCAGATAGCAGTGACTGTGTTGGACTATGATAAGATTGGGAAGAATGATGCCATCGGGAAGGTGCTGCTGGGCGGTAACAGCACTGGGACTGAGCAACGCCATTGGGAAGACATGCTGGCAAACCCCCGGAGACCAATAGCCCAGTGGCATAGCCTCAAACCACAGGAAGAAATCAACGCGCTACTTTCAAACAAGAAATGAAACTGTGACCTCAGTGGGCTATGACCTTGCAGCATTTACCTCAACTACTGTTCTTCCAAAATATGTTCTTACCTCTCCCCTAAATACATCTTAACTATGTAGATCTACCCAATAACACCCTGTTTTACCCTTTACCCTATCCAAGTTACTCTTGGACTTTAAATCTTTTTGCTTCAGTAATTCCCTCCTGCTTCTACCTAAACTGCTACAAAGAGTTTTAAGCAATGTATCACTATGTACAGTGCTATTAAACCAGGGGATTTTTCAAACCTTTGAGTGTTCCCTCTCTTCTGCACTGTTCAAAAACTGTACACTACACCTGATATGAACATGATTAACCTGCAGAGGGAGACAATCAAAAGACTAATGAAATGACATCCTCATATGACTGCTATTATGACTGCTTTTTAAGTGTATTTAATCAAATAGGAAATAAGCAGTAAAGTGTCACCCATCCTATCACCCATCAGTTACCGTGCCTTGCAAAAGGGTTAACATCCCCTGCTAAATCAGTAATTTCATTATCTGATAATCTCTGAGCTAGCTACTGAACAACATCAGCTAACGTTTTTTACGTTTTGAACTTTGAACTAAACCTGACACTTTATAAAGTCAGTAATGATGACCAATTTGACATGATGTTATAACATTCATAACTTAGAGTAACATAACATAACATACTGTTAACGGTATTTCGGGATGGTGTCCCAAGAACCTTTGAAACCGTTGATAGGTTTCTGCCAAATTTTTCACAACATGCGACTAAAAGGTAATTCCCTTCCCTGACCTTTGTTCTGCCCAATGGCACCACCGTTTACCACCACTTGTGTCTACGTCAAAAGTGTCACACCTAGATCATGTGGTCAGCCAAACATGTAACCGTAACTTTAGAGGTGAAATCCTCCGTGATGGAGCGACAGAACTGCGGGCTCACAGACCACAGAGCCGAAGAACCAAGCCGTTCCGCTGAATGAGGAGAATGTTGGAGTGATAGAGCACTGCAGGTTTACCTGCCCACACAGGTGTAGGCTACTCGTCATCTTCTCAGAGGGGGCTGTCGCCACCAGGTAGGTTTTAACAGGTACATCCGAGCATCGTCCCGGTGCTACCATCCTAAACCCTTTCCTCCCGGGACCATTGAGATGCACCGTTAACGTTTCGGTGGGACTTCCTTTCGGACTCTGAGATGAACTTAAAGTGGACAGTAAAACGATTTCTTCTTATGTCGTTTTCAATCTCCCACTTGCTGTTACATGAGGGTAAGTCTGACAGTTTTACTTCTCCAAAATGTTATATTAGTCTTTCAAAAAAGTTTGCTACACATATGAATGTGCACTACATTGAACAACACAGATGGACATAGGTCTACTATAAAAAATTCTTTACATTATTAAGTCACACTACCCTTATATTACAAGTTCTTTTAGAATAGTAATCAAGTAACCTGTTATCTCTATTATCCGTCATAGGTTAGTTGCTTTTATAAAGATTACTCTCCGCACTGCCCCTTCATATTGTGTCTCAACATGGCATCTATCTGCATGCTAAATCATTACAAATGACACAGATGTGAATTGGTAAAATGTTTCTGATTGGACACTTCTGGATCTACATTTAGCTATTTTATTTATTTATACTAGACAAATAACTGATACCTATTTTAAAAATGTAATGTTAATTTTATAACTTTGTGTTTAGGAGCTCAGAGCCGACTTTCAGTGGCAGAAGGAAGACTACAGAGGTACGTCAAAAGAAATAAATGATTTTCTCTCATTAATTGTGTGCCCCAAATATAAATAATATTTGGTAAAGAAAAGAAAATTAGCACTATGATTTTTAAAGATTGTTCTAACACAGCTGTATAGGCTGACGAGGATGAATGCATTTGCACTTTCTGTTTCTGTCACTAGAGTTTGTGACAATGTGCACTTGTGCATGTGAGGTTTCAGAAAAGAGTAGTTTGGGGTCCGAATTCAAGTGGTGTAAAGTGCACTTAAGTCTCCCTCCGACTGTTCCTTCCCACTAATGTGCATGTTTGTGTGTGTGCAGAAGGGCTAATGCACTTCGGAGGAAACGGGATCTCCTTGGGGAGGAGGTTGGTACACTACACCTAAGAGAACCAGAGGAGGTCAGGGCACCCACATGCGCACAACACCCTAACCGGCACAAAGCTGTCTTTGTAAAAAATGAGACACACTCACTAACACATTCACTTTCTCCCACTCAACCTGACGCAACTTTTAACTTACAGCAGCAGGTCACCAACGGTACAGCATTGTGTCACTGATACTGTTAAACCATGAGAATTATTTAAGGTACTACTCTAAGTGTTTATTGCTCATTGTTTTCCAAGACATACAGACCGCTGCTGTCGGAGGGTACTCTGTCACGCAGCATTTTACACAACTACACAGCCAGAGATGCCTCTTCAGGTAAATACGTTACTTTTGAGGTGACCCTAAGTACATTCACAGAAGCTTAAAACTATCGTTATCCAGATAAACTGGGGTAAGTGAACTTGAGTTTGTTCTGGGTTTTTTTTCCCAGAATATTGCGGCTGCCTCAATGGTGGCTGGTGTCAGGAGGGCGGTGTGTGTGACTGTGCTCAGTTCCAGGCACTGGGAGACCGCTGCCAGATCAGTGAGTAGGACACGCAAACAGCAATGCACCTACATTTATTCCTTTGGTGTCAAATCAGTATTTTCAGAAAATCATCCACATTGCAACCCATTGTTGATTGACAAGCATCATTTCTGGTATGCAGCAGACTAGCTGGTTAGCAGGCTTACAACTTTTTTATTAACAGCATACAGTATACAGTTACATTCTCAGTTATACAGGAATGTGTATGAGGTTGTTCCTGTGTGCGCATAAGACTCACCAATCATTCATCAAATGTTAATTAAATGCACATACTCCAGTATTAATTATCATATTTCCCCAAATCCTCTCTCTCTCTCTCTCTCTCTCTCTCTCTCTCTCTTTGTTGATACAAGTCCATCAGCCTCTAATCAATCCACCTACACACACACACACACACACACACACACACACACACACACACACACACACCACACACACACACAGATTTTACTCCCTACAGCAGCAAATATAAAATCACTTGCGCTAAGGTAATAGGGTAAGAGTTGAGTGATAGAGTTTCCAGTTTCTATACTCTGAACAGACTCCTCATAAAATAATATCAGGAGATCTGAGGTCAAAATAATTTTTGAAGGGACCTGTAACTGAACTAAGGCTTGAAATTAAATCCTCAAATAAACTATTTACAAGAGGATAAATAATACACATATTTAGCACAATCAAGTAAAAAAAATCGTAGCATCAAAGTGGGCCACATAAAACAAGGTTTCTCAAAAAAATCCCTAAAGCCTCATCTAAGAAATATGATCAAGCCTCCCAGCAATGATGTCAATTTTGAAGATCATGATAACAGAGCTCATTCTAAAAAATATTAAATAAGATTAGGAAATGTTATTGATTGAAATATGGGTGTCTTGTAATTAACATATGTAAAGAATCATTTTCAAAATGTGAAATTTCCAATTCCCATCAGCATGACAAGCCACTCTTTGATAAGATTAGAGGATGTGACTCACTGCCACCAGCCCCCACCCCCTCAGATTTTGGGGAGGGTCTTAGGCAGCATCTTGGCATCACTAGCTGGGGATTTCCTCTAACAAAGGGCTTTTTTAAAAAATTCAGGTATTCATTTTCCACTGACTGAGTTTAATGAAATAAAGTGAAATATATAAATATGATAAAAGAGATGTATGACTTACCCTTTTAGTTTAACAAAGTATCAATTTCTGCTGAAATTAATTTGTGTAACCACATGAAACCGATCTACTTCATCATTATGGGAATGTTGTCTGAGTGAATTGGCCGTTTCTCCTGCAGTACCTAACCAGGGCAAGGATAGGGACGGCATCTGCAGGTCGTGGGGTCAGAACCACTACGAAACATTTGATGGAATCTACTTCTACTTCCCTGGAACCTGCTCTTATATTCTGGCCCAGGACTGCCACTCAGCTGCACCACAGTACACAGTGTGGGTAAGAGCATTGAAATTACCCACTTAAATATTTAAACAGAATTCAACCAGTATGTATACAGGGTAGTCTGGCTTTTTCATTTCTTGAAACTAAAATAAAAAAATACACAAGTCATGTTAAGAAGCTATAATACTGTGGTGTTTTACTACTTAAACTAACCAATTTGTCTTTAACTGGCATACAGTATGTTTCTCTTGATCTATTATATCATTTTTGCAATTTAAATTTGGGTACGGAAGACTTAGGCCTTTATGAGTTCTCTTAGTTATTTCATGTTGCATTTAAAACCCATATGTAACAGACCTCATTTACAGTGAAGGTTGTATTCAATATGTGTGTTGCCTACAAATTCCACGAAAAGGTCAAAACAATAAATCTGTCCTACTAACGAGCATTATTTAGTCAAACCATGATATAGCTAAGTCCACTCTGCAATACACCGCCATTGTTTTTCTAAAAGACATCAGGAAGCCAAACTGTTGTACTGGGTGACATTTTTTTCATTTTCACTACCATAAAATGGACCCTGTTGGTTATTTTTTTTGAGTCCCCTCCAAATGCACCATTTTCTCTACTTGTTTCTCTACTGGTTTTGGTCTTTTTCTGCCATTTGTTTTAACTTTAACAAACATAGGATTTCATCATCTTTATCCATTAAGCAGACAAATAATCCTAGCAGCATTCAACATTCGAACATTTGTAACGTTGTTTTTAATTGCTAATAACGTTACTTCAAAATTAAACTCTGTCCATCCCTCACATCCTTTGTCATACATTGTTAGATGATCAATCATAGTCTCTGTAAATTTAGTATGTGGCAGTTGGTGGCAGCATCATTACCCGACAGGTGACTGTGGTCTTTAGAATGCTAGCTGCTCATGTTACAGGTCGTGGCTAATCCTTGTTACAGTAATACATTTCCGTGCTTTCCATGCTACTGTGACCCTAAAGTTTCTTATGTTCTCTTCCATTGTTTTTCCTGCCTTCTCAGGTCCACAACAGCAGATTGTGTGATGGGAGTGTGTATTCATGCCCAAGAGCTCTCAGTTTGTTCTTCCCAAATGAGGAGGAGATCCACATCTCTGGATATCAGGTCCACCAGGGAGGCCGAAGGTGTGTGCCTGCATGTGTGCGTGCCTGCATGCATGCATGTGTGTTTGTTTCTGCAGTAGAAAGAAAAAGATGAATAGAATATAGAAAAATAGATTTTAAGAGGTTTCAATAAAGCATCTTGCTACAAAACTCTAAGAACAGAAAGGGAAAGGGAACTTTTCTCTGTTACAATCTGTGTCTGTCTCTAAAATATCAGGTTAAGTCTGCCTCAGACAGTAGGCGGTCTGTTTATTGAACGACTGGCTGATTACCTGCTGGTGAAGAGTGTGTTTGGCTTCTCTTTGGCCTGGGATGGAGGCTCGGGCGTCTACCTGAAGATGAGCGAGGAGCACCAGGGTGCCCCCTGTGGCCTTTGTGGAAATTTCAACCACCTTGCTGGCGATGACCTCACCACCTCCCGTGGTAAGACCGGTCTGAGCCCCCCCCCCCCCCTTTCTTCTACCCCTTCTCTCAGCACCCACTCACCTCAATTATTATTATTATACACTCAACACTGATTCTGGCCATTTATAGTAGCAGTGGGACCTGAAGAGACTACAGTGGAAGGATAGGGGAGAACTGATAGTTTGGGTTTGAATGGCTGCAAGGAGCAAGAATCCTTCCTCAGATTAACAGTAATATGAACTGCTGTTCCCTACTTGTTTGAGCAGAGGGCTGTCCAGTAGAGTAAGGATGAGCTCAGAGAAAGAGCATAAACAAGTGACAAGGCTCCGACTATAAAGCTAAAATGGACATAGTACATTTATAAACACACAGTTTTAATCCGATCTCCTCTAAATGCCCAGTTTAATTATATTTCATCATTTCATTTTATGTTGGCATTGACATTGGCAATAAAGAAGCAAATTTGTAATCTACCTGTTTGAATGGTACATCAACTGTACATTATCTTTTCCCTGTGTATATGCTTAACTATTCATTTTCTATATGTTTCTTGTGGCTTGTGTGCGGGGTGTACATACACAATGTATGCGTGTTGGTTGTGTGTTTTAGGTATTCGGACAGATGAGCCTGTATTGTTTGCTAACAGCTGGGCAGTGGACCTGCCTCATGAGAGAGCCTGTCCATCAGTAGACCTCGACTTCAATGGGCCCTGCCATTCTGAATCAGACATGGATGTAAGAACCACACTCTTAGTATAACTATTGGTGTAATCTCAATTGTATGTCACATAGAACACCACATAACTATCTTTTTCTGCTTGGCAGAAAATAAAACTAGTGAAGTTAGCTTTTTCAGAATTTAAATATTAAAGGTTCTATGACATGGTGCTCTTTGGATGCTTTTATATAGACCTTAGTGGTCCCCTAATACCATATGTGAAGTCTGAAGTATCTGAAGGGGGGAGGGAGGGTGGCTTTGACCAACTGCCTCTTTGCTTGTTTGAAATCCATGATGTCTGTCTCTCATGGGTGGGCCTAATTCTCCGGGCGGGCAAAGCAGAGAAAAGAGGGGTAACAGATCGGCCCATCTGAGCTTTCATTTTCTCAAAGGCAGAGCAGGATACCCAGGGCTTGGTTAACACCTATCGCAATTTCTAGCCACTGGGGTACCGTAGGCAGGCTGGGGGAACGCATATTAATGGAAAAAAAACTCATAAAGTTTTTAGTGAATGATCCTTGTGTGTTAAATGACTACAGCAGTGTTTTTTTTTTGCTGTTCCTCTCTTTATTCTATATTATGTGGATTGTATTTATACCATACGATATTCATTGTGACTGTGTGCAGGATGCCATAGAGAAATGCAGCGCACTTCTCTTCTTCCCGTTTCTGTCCTGTCATGAAAACATTGACCCAAATCCCTTTGTGGCCAGCTGTGTGTCTGACCTCTGTGTGTAAGTAAAAATAACTTGCTATTGATTATTGTTACATTCAACTTTTTCTACACTGTGTTGTTATTAGTGAAAGCCAAGATACAGAATAAACCTTCACATAAACCACCACTAGCTCCCATATTGGCTGCAGTTGTGGAGAATCTTCAAATAAATAAATAAATGCAGTTTCCCAAACACATTTAATACATTTATTCATTTAATTATTTTTCTCCAGATCCGATGACGAGGAAACGTTTTGTCGAGCCTTGGTTGAGTACACTCGAGCCTGTTCACATGTTGGATATCCAGTAAGAGAGTGGAGAGACAGCTTCCCTTCTTGTAGTAAGTTACCAATGCAGCTCAACCTACATTTATATTAGGTCAACATTTATTCAATGTTCTGTAATCTGCCTTTGCCTAAAACTCAAGTGTGTGTGTTTGTATGTAGACGATGGCTGTGAGGAGAGTTTTGTCTATAGAGACTGTATCAGTTGTTGTCCACCCACTTGTACATTTGAGAAAGAGTGTCTGGGAACCAACTTGCATTGTCTGGACGGCTGCTACTGCCCTGATGGTATTTCATTATCTTCATCATTTCATAAGTTATGTTTAGTTGATTGACCTCCAAACTAGCTCTAAACTTTGCAATCCTCTTTCCCACAGGTCTTATCCTACAAAATGGAACATGTATTGCTGTTTCTCAGTGTCCATGTGTTTACCATGGTGCATCATATTTACAAGGACATGTGCTTCAACAAGGATGTAGTGTTTGGTAAGTGTGAACATGTATTCATGAGTGAGCATATACTGTTGCTTTGCTGTTAACCTATCTGTATATTATTTGTTAGTGTGTGCATGGGAGGAGTGTGGAACTGCACTGAGAACAACTGCACAGGTAAGTTTGTGTTTTTGGAAAGTTACTAAAGGAGAAGCTGTGAATTCAGATTAATTACTGTTCCTCTTCCCCCTTCTAGTGGAGTGTTCGGTGATAGGTGACGTGTTTGTGACGACATTTGACGGTAGGATGTTTCTCCAGCCGGGGGCGTGTCAGTACGTGCTGGCAAAGAGCCGCAACAGCCGATTCACCGTCACACTGCAATATACTACCTGTGCAGAGGTAGCGTGCATGATTACTTGCATACACACATGAGCACACATTAACCAATCATGCAGTTTCCTTTCTACATAAATATAACCTGTCCTTCTGTATGGTCTGTGTTCCTACTGCAGCAGGTGTGTATTCAGTCGGTGACAGTGGTGTTGGATGAAGATGTGACTCATCAAATTACTTTGACCAGAGAAGGGGACGTGATAATTGGTGTAAACCCGGCGCCTGTCCTTCCCTATGTTGATGGTAGTAATTAAAAAAAGCTCTTTGATACACCACAGGTTTAATGTATGCTACCAACTGCATTATCAAAAGCAGTCAGATCACAATAACATAATTCCTCTATGTACTGTAATTAAAAAAAATAATTATTAAACCTACCAAGGTTTTTTTTTATAGAAATGTCATCTTTGATCATGGGTTTTGTTGTTTGTTTCTGGGTATATAGATGCAGTAGAAGTGCGGAAGCTGACCTCTGTGTTTACACAGCTGAAGGCAGGGATTGGTCTGAGGCTGCATTATGATGGCCAAGGGGGGCGGGTCTATCTGCAGCTAGATAGCCAGTGGCGCGGACAGACGCTGGGTCTTTGTGGAACCTTCAATGGAAATCTACGGGATGACTTTCTGTGAGCATGCACTTCCCACTTATAGATCAATGTTGAAAATGTCCCTTTACCTGACTATGTTTGTGTGTGTAGGTCCCCAGCAGGTATGATAGAGGGCACTCCTCAGCTTCATGCCAACGCTTGGAAGGTTTCATCTGCTTGTGTCGCTCCAGTCAACCTGCCCATCATAGACCCATGTGAGATGAACCAGCACAATGGTAATAATGGCTTCATCTATTTTTCTGTTGTTTTTTTAATTATTATTTTGGGTGTACTTACTATTTTCTATCTTGCTATAATATTAGGAAAATGGAAAGAGTGAAAGGTGGCCTGAAATCAAATTAAGCCAGAGAATGCCTCACAATAGGGGAATTTACTTGATGGGCTTAAATGCCAGCAGCTCTACAGACTGCACTGAACATCCTCCCATCCTAAATATGATTATGATACTAGGAGTTGTACAGCTTTTAGTTGCAGGGTATCTTAGTTTGTTCAGACTAAATTTTCCAATGTGTTAAACCGGGTTGTGTGTTTGTGTGTCTGTATATATTCTAGTGTTCTATGCCTCCCAGTGTGAGGTGCTTTTGGGGAGTGTGTTTGCCCCGTGTCATGGCTACATCAGTCCAAACATCTACCAGCAGCAGTGCCGCTACCAGGCCTGTCGTTGCGGGAGCAGCTGTTTGTGCACAGCACTGGCTCACTATGCTTATCTCTGCTCCAAACACGGAGTCAACGTTAATTTCAGATCACACGTCTCTGAATGTGGTGAGGACTTGGCTTCTTTGTTGATTTTAACCATGCTGTGTTGTGTTTAAAATACTTTTACATGTACGACCCAAAATGGTCTCAGATTATAACTGTGCTATATGTGTAGATTGAGTATATGTGTTTGTTTCAGAAGAGTAAAAACATATTCAAAGAGTTTGAGGGATTACATTGACTTAGGGAAACAGTATATCAAATGTATATTACTTTGTGTTTGTGTATTTACTCTACACAGGAGTGGTGTGTCTTGGAGGCATGCTGTACCACTCTTGTGTGTCGTCTTGCGGGCGTTCCTGTCGTGCTCTGTCTAGCACGGAGACGTGTAACCCCGACGACTGTGCCGAGGGGTGTGGCTGTCCAGACGGCAGTTACCATGACAATGTGCGCCAGCGCTGTGTGCAACTGTAAGACTTCGCCACCTACATATATCACCCTAACTAAGTCATCAATTGCTATTTGGCAGAAACACACATACAGGCTGACACCAGCAAAAAAAGCATGGTCACTAGTTAATGTAATTAGAATGTCATGTCATGAGTTTCTCCTCAGGTCTCAGTGTCACTGTTACTCCATGGGTGGTGTGTCACAGCCAGGAGAAGTGAGCTTCAGCGCCTCTGGCCCCTGGTGAGTCACAGCGGTCTTTGACCTTCACTGAAAAGTGAAAACTCACTTTGGCTGCTCTCCTGACTGCACACAGTGTAACATCCTCACACTTCTGATACGTTTGACAAAGCAATAAAAGCTTAAGTGAGACTTAGAGCACTAACCTTGTGTTTGATAACATTACTCTCTTTCCCAAACACTCACCTCGTTTTCTCTCCCTTCCTGTCTCTTCCATCAGCCTGTGCAGAAATGGGAAGATGGAGTGTGTGCCAGAGGAAAAAGGTAACCTCGCCGCATTCCCCCCTCCCTTTAGCTCTCCTTCTTTCCAACAACAAAGTGCCGTTTCAAGCTGTGTCCCCCTTGCTGAAATCAAGAGCCTTATGTCTGCGGTTGTAGCTTGTTTCCCATGACTTGCTGTTACGTTTGATGTTTAAGGCGACCAAGGCATTGATTTTCTTGTGTGTGTGTGTGTGTGTGCGTGCACATGTGTGTGTGTGTGTGTGTGTGTGTGTGCACGTGTGTGGTGTGTGTGTGTGTGTGTGTGTGTGTGTGCGCGCGCATGCATGCGCCTACATTGTAGAGCCAGATAGTGTAGAGGTCGGGGAGTGTCCAGAGGGGAAAGTGTACCACAGCTGCACCGAGCAGAGAGGAGGCTTAGCCTGTGCACCGACCTGCCGTAACCTGATGTTGAACCTTACCTGCCCTCCCAGCACACCATGCATCCCTGGCTGTGTCTGCCCTCCTGGGTAAAATAATAACCTACTGCTTTCTAATATTGTTATGTATTTGTTTTTCAAAGATCATAAAGTCATGATTCCAGTCCACTTGGACTGAGTGATTTCCTACCTCCCAGGAAGTCATGTCTTTCTGTTAATTTAATCCAAATGTGCTTGCAGTTACCATGCGATGATTATGTGACTTTGGCACAAAAACAAAGCATCAGCTTAAGGAAGAAACATGTTAATTGCAATGATTAGCAAAATCAATTTTCTGCAAGTGGATTTTCATACTGTAATGAAAGCAGCTAAAACCAGTGGCTGCCTAGAAGCCAGTAAGTAGTCATCCTTAATCAATGGGCAAAACCATGTTTAGTCTTGTGAAGGTGTATTTATTCAAGGAAGACTGGCAGAGCGTTTAAAGTTGTGTGTGCTTGACAATATACAGTGGAGGTTTATCTTATTTTCTTTCCCCACCTACAATGTCTTAACAGTATCCAACATCTACACTTCAGGTCACTTTGTGCATTGTAACACAATGCAATATGGGTTTTATATCAGGTGTTTGCAAGTTCTGTACCTCCTACTTGAGTCTGTTTTATCTATAAAGGCTGGTGCTGCACCATAGTGAGTGTTACTTTCCAGAGAACTGTCCATGTGCCTGGCTGGGCCTTGAATACCTGCCTGGAGAAACTGTGGAAACATCATGCTACAAATGGTATTCACCTTTACTGTACTCTTCATTTACTGAGCAGTAATACAACAATATCATTTCCAAATTAACATTTTACTGCATTTAGTATGTGCAAGTTTCCACGTAGGATTGGAACACATTTCTACCAAACTGTATCTCAGAACATATAATTGTTAGTTTCTCTTAACTTTTCTCATGTGCATCCACCTGTCCGTCTTCTCAGTGTCTGTCACCGGGGCTATTTCAACTGCAGCCACTCACCATGTCCAGCTGTGTGTACTGTCTACAGCGACAGACACTACCACACCTTCGATGGCCTTGAGTATGACTACCACTCTGACTGTCAGGTCTACCTGCTTAAAGTGAGTATATTCTGTGTGTGTGTGTATGTGGATCTCTGTAAGTACAGTGTTACATGTGCAAATGTATGGAGTGTGTAATCAAAAATCACATATTTCTACCACAAATGCTAATAAGGTAGTGTCAAAGTGCGTGTGAAGAGAAGTGTGTGAAAGATGGGGTGTGTTTAAGTGCAAAAGAGGAGCAATTGCCACGTTTCCTGGCCAAGGTGGATTCGGATCTGGTAAAGAAGAGCCAAGCTTGTTTCTAACCTTGGAAAAGAGAGTGTTTTTTTAATTAGAGCAGCACATTAAGGTGCGTGCTTGCTTGCTTGTGTGCGTGCTTGTGTGCGTGCTTGTGTGCGTGCTGGTGGGTTTGCACCATGGTAATGCTAGCAGACGTTGTGCAAAGCTGTAGCGACACAAAGAGACCAGTGTTCATTTTAAACCCCAGGACTCCTACGCTCCCAGGGATATAGAATTAGAATTAGCAGAACAGACATTCCAATTCAGACCTAACAGGCTGCCGGCCACCATGCAGACCTGAAAAGGATGGGGATGCTGGTCAGAGCTCAGTCTTAATAGCTTGGAATTGCTTCCTCTTCTTGTCACCTCTCACGAATCCAGAATGACACACTTTACGATCTATCATGTGGTATTCAGATATTGCATTTCCGGCTGCTGTGGCTATAGTAAAATGGAAATTGTGAACAAACAAACAAAAACATTGTGTTGTGTGGATGGACAGAGATGAGAGGCTGACAAGGCTTCCTTCCCTCGCAGGAGTAATATTTTGTCTTCCCCTCTCACCAGAGTGCAGGAGAAACCGAGGTGTCCATTGTTGCCCAAAACAAGGACTGCTATGAGAGCGGCATTGTGTGCATGAAAGTACTGGTCATTCACGTGGGACTTACCAAGATCTACTTCACAGACAACTCTGGCAACCCTGTATGGACTACACACACAATCCACTCTCTCTTTACCCATCTAGCTACATACCTGTGTCCCTTGTCCTCTCAAAAATATATAAGTGAAATATATTAATAAAAATCCACAGATTTCTGTAAATATCAGTCTACTTTTTTTGTCTTGCCTCAGAGCCCGTCCACTGTTGTAGGTCGAGGATCAGAGTTTGAGCTTTGGAAAGCCGGCTACTACACTGTGGTCTACTTCTCTAATCAGGACCTGACCATCCTCTGGGACCGCAAGACGACTGTACACATTAGAGCTGGACCTCAGTGGAAGGTCTAGACCAAGAGCTTTTAGTGTCCTTGGATGTGTGTGGGTGTGTGTAAGTGTGTGGGTGTGTGTGCGGTGGGTGAGGGTGCGTGCGTGCGTGCGTCATGAAATTAATCAGAAAACAGGCTCAGTGTCATTTTTTCTTATTTAGGGCCTTCTCAGTGGGTTATGTGGAAATTTTGACAGTGTGACAGTGAATGATATGACCACCTCCAGCCACATGGAAGTCAATAATGCACAGACCTTTGGTGACAGCTGGGCCCTGGGACAGGTATGAGTCAGCCCAGCTCGATTCTCCCCTGACCCTCGTTCCTTTTCTGTCTTTGTGTATCTCCCACTCACTCACTCTTTCACTCCTTTCTAGCTCTGTATTGTTTCTGTAATTTATGTGCGCTTGTCTCCCTTGAGTCCAGTGTGATATTTAAGAGTAATCAGACACTCGGATCACATTCAATGTGTGTGTTTTGTGTGTTTCAGTGTCAAAGTGACTACATAGTTGAGCGACCATGTGAAGGCGATTTAGGCAGACAGCCATACGCCAAGAGGGAGTGTGCTCTCCTCTACAGCGATGTCTTTGCACCCTGTCACAACGTGGTGAGTGGTGAACTGATGTACACACATACTCACAAACGTCCGTACAGAGTGAGCTGTAGAAAGGTTATCTTGCTTGCAGCAGGGGACTCGGGGTTTGTGAGGGGTTATGGGAACAACCACTAACTGATCCCAGTGAATACACTGTTCCTGAGAGAAAAATACCAAATCCCACACCAAATCCAAGGCTACTCACACAGACACACACCTTTGTGTTTAACTACAATATTGCATTTCTGTATGTGGCCAGCAGATGGGGCTATGTATATACACATGTAAAGGGGCCACCTCATGAAAACCTACTTACTTGACTTTTTTTAACAATGTGCATGTCACTAACACTCTCAGTAAAGATAAGCACAATGGCTATGTTAGTAACTAATCCTTGCATATTTCTTTAACAATGCCTTTGTTCCCACGTGTTATGCATTTAATTTGTCTTTTTATAATTTGAATATTGTTGTTAATTGTTCATACAGACACATTGCACATGAAAACATTGTTTTTTAGCACCTTGTTAAAAAAAGTAACATAGAGTAATTGAATCCTGTGGTATCCTGTGGCTTTGCAATCCATTTTTATCCGCTCAGAAACAACCATCCCAGTTTAGGTGACTTTGCTGGAGTTTTCTTCATATTCTAATTGGAGAGAAATGTACCCACCCAAGGAAAGCCACTTCTAAAGCTTGCCTTCTTGAGAAAAAAGTTTGTCTGGTTAGTCGGTTAATCTGCAGGATAAGACATCTTTGGACGCAAATGTGTTTACTAAAACATCAGATTCATGGTGTGAAAGAAAAAAAATTAAGAAATTAAACAAACTGTACTTTACTGCAGAACACAATTCAGACATCCTGCTATACAGGAACTTGGTTCTTATTGGCAGTTGATGACATGCTGTTGTAAAAGTAACTTACAGTAACTGTTATTATTGTATTAGTTTAAAATACATTTTTTATTGAGGATAAAATAGGATTAATTAGGATCAAAAGCAGTATGATGCGGCCCACATTTCACAGATTGTATTAACATGAGTCTTTGGATTGTTCATAACCATTTTTGAAAAGAAGAACATGTCTGAATTACTCCAGACTACCTCTTCCTTAACGTCTTTGTCTAATTGCAACTCAGGATGCAGCACCCAACCTAATCACAATCTGAGCTTCTTCTCACATCTAAAAAGATAATAATACAGATTAAAGTTTTGATGGGATGAATTGTGCTGTTTTTGTGCATTACACTAGCCAGTGTCAAAAACACAATGGCCCGGTTAATTTTGCCTTTGGACACACCAGCTCATTGCTGACACATTTTGTCTGTGTGTCATAGAGCTCATCTGATCCCCTCTGCTCCCAAGGTTGACCCACATTTCTTTGTCCTGATATCTCATCACTCCTTCCCTGTCTGAATTATTAACAAATACTCACCTCCTAAACAGTTTCCCCCAGTGAGATCGGGTGTGTGTGTGTGTGTGTGTGTGTGTGTGTGCGTGCGCCTGCCTGCCTGCCTGCCTGCCTGCCTGTTTGTGTATTTGTATGACCATGTTGTCCACACCCTTCAGGTGGATGTGGCCTGGTTTTATAGGAACTGCCTGACAGACACTTGCAATTGTAACCGTGGGGGAGACTGTGAGTGTCTCTGTACATCCATCGCTGCATATGCACACAAATGCTGTCAACAGGGGGTCACAATACACTGGAGATCACCCTCTGTCTGTCGTGAGTACACATACATGCTCATCATGCTTAGACCTACTCTATGTTGGTCAGAGAGGTGAGCCCTGCTTACCTCTTTGACCCACTTTTACCAGTACTTCTTTGCCAACACCAATCTTTTTGAACTCAGTCATACAGAGCTATTGAAATGCTTTCTAACTTCTGAACTGTTTTGGTCTCTTTCAGCCTATGATTGTGAATACTATAATCAAGGTATGTATGAGCGAGCGTAAGTCGTTTTCAAAAAGCTATTTTGTGAAGTGTCTCGTTTTCAAACCTTACACTCTGATTCCCTGCTAGCTTGCCACCACTCTAATTTCCTCTCTTTCTCTTGCTTCCCCACAGAGCTAGGCGATGGCCCATTTTCCTTGGTTAGCGCTGTTTATAATGACACCATGTTTGGAGTGAATCGCACCAGCAGCTCAGTGTTTCCTCTGGTGAGAGAGAGACCAGGGCAGTTGCCCGCCCCAGGCTTACTCTTCAACTTCATGGTTACAGCAGGCTTGCAGAAGGACAGAACATCACGTGAGCATCCACATTCACACAATGAAACATTACTACTCTTTGTTTTGTTGTGTAAATTAACCCCCTGTTTGCAAACTTTCACAGGTGTCCCTGTGGTGTCACTGGAGTCTGCAGAGAGACCAAATTATTTCCTTGTCGTGTCGGGACGCAGCCGCCTTCATTTGGAGCGCTGGAGTCGAGGGCCGGAGTTTAATCGCAGGGCAACCTTTATCCAGCACCAGGGACTGTTTCTGACAGGGCACGCCTCATTCGAGCTTGTCGGCCAACCTGGAATCTTTCTTACACTGACACGCACTGCTGCACGAGCTCAGAGATATGACACCTCAGAGGGCTTCAAAGCCAGCAGCAGCTTCAAACTGGAGGGTCAGAAACACATACATGTACCCAACACACATACACACATGTGTTTACACACACACCACACAAAAACTAACAAATCAGGTGTTTTTTTCCTCTCCTCTGGCAGAGAGCAGTTTTGTGATACCTTATCGTATGATGTGTGAGTGGCGCTACCAGGCCTGTGCAAGTCCTTGTGTCCATGCGTGCAGTGACCCAGATGCCACCCGGTGCCACTTCCTGCCTCCGTAAGAGGCGTGGTTCATTAAAAGCACTTATACAACTAACCTAATCAATGCTGAGCTCAGGTGCTGAAATAGTTTCTGTGTATTGCAGTGTGGAAGGCTGCTTCCCACGTTGTCCCAAGAACATGGTACTTGATGAAGTTACTCGAAGATGTGTCTACAAAGAGGACTGTGAGTACACTGGATGAGTGTTTTGTCTTAAAAATGCCATAGAAAAGTTTTTATATGCAGTACATATATTTATTGTAAATATTTATTTTAATGTATTTTTTTATAATCAATACAAAATATGTAGTATTAATCATCTCTACTAGGTGTGTCTCTTCCCCCAACTCCGACACCCTTTGCATATGTGACGCAGTCCAACAGAACTACGACAGCACCAACAATAACTCCAACTACAACCATTACAACTACTACTACAAGGCCAAGAACCACAACCATCACCACCACCACCACAAGGGCAACAACTACCTCCTCCACAACTGTAAGGCCCACAACCCCCACTACCACTCCCACTACTCCCAGTACAACATCAGCCACTGAGCGTGTCACCCCTACTTCATCTACATCTCCTGCTGCTCCTCCCACCACTATTGTTTCTGCTACACTCACTCCATCAACCCCGCCAGAGACAACTACTCTCAGCACAACTGAGATGACCCCCACTCAAACTACGGTAACCACAGGGGTCACTACAACCACCAGCACAACAACACCCTCCATTGAATCCACTGAGGCCACTACAGTCACCCCGACTTCTACTCCTCCATCCCCTACTACTCTTTCTTCCACCTCCTCACCCTCCACTCCTACCTCCCCCACCATTACCACACCGTCAGCACCATCGCCGACATTACCAGCAACTTCCACCCCACCTCCTCTAACCTCCGTCTCCACTCAGCCATCACCCACCACAGCCGTCACAACTGCCCCCACCTCTACCACCTCTGTACCTGAAACCCCTACCGAAACCACAACCACTCCTCAGCCTACACCTGCGGATACAACCATCGCCATAGAGACCACCACGCCAACATACACTTCACCAGTTGCTGCGACAACCACAGCACCATTTCATACAACCTTCGAGCCCACTACTGAGCCAAGTACTACGGAAATAATCCCAAGCCCTGACACCTCTCTGATAACAGAGGAAGCATCAACCACGCATCCATTCCTCTTGCCCACTTCTCCCTGCACAGTAAGTTAACAGTGAAACAGTTCAAGTTCAATACACACTCGCAAAGACATTTTTCACAAGCCTGTAAATGATAATTTTGTGTGTATTGAACTTGATAAATCTGTACAGTTATGCTAGGTGTGCTATGTAAGTGATTACTTACATGAATGAATTCACTATTAAAGTGATTATTTCTCTATTATAGGCCTTTTTCACAGCAGGCATTTTGACTTGCTTGAAATGTGCAGGTGTTACTAATAACATTAACAATGCCTTGGTTCTATACATCTGTCCCAGTAAGCCGTGACTGTGAGCCAGCATAGCCCTGAGCAGCTAAATGAAATTTGGTCAGCATTCATTAGATTTTCATTAAAATAGGGAAATAGGACCTATTCTATTCTGAGATATGTAGTACATAACATGCTTTATGTGCTACTTACAGAAATAGTAGTAGAAACACTAAACATTTTTACATTCTCAATATGCATAGTATGAATCCATAATCTATCTGTATCTGTACAAGTATCCTACGGATATGGAGACTGGGGACAGAACAGATGTATAGGAATGCAAATGTTTGAGTTTAGTGATGCAACAAAAGTCTGCTGATGGCTATGAAGGACTCTTGTGACATATAAACACACTTTGTAAAACAAAATGTGTCTTTGTCTCCTCAGCCTCCGTACTCCTACCGCATTGATGAGTGTGCTGAGCTGATCTGTTTTAATGGAGAGCTGCTGCTTCACAACTCCTCTCTACACTGTCGCTACAACACCACCAAGCCCCAGTGCAGTCTGTTGGGCCTGCCCATCCTCATCAACACAGACCCCTGCTGTCCACAGTGGCAGTGCCCCTGTAAGATTTGGTTGTTTGAAAAATCTGAATTTCCCAGTGATTCAGTTTAAGCAGGTTGTAGTGTGTTTGATTTTAATGATACAATTTGCTTTTGCCAGGTCGATGCACTGTGATGTCAGACCTGCGTGTTATTACATTCGATGGCAACAATGTTGCCCTGTATGATAACGGCTCCTACATCCTGGTTAATCTGCCCAGAGAGACTATTATTGGCGCCGTGGAGAAATGTCCAACCAGCCAGGTAACATCCAGAATAAAAAATAAACTCACAAGACATCTGAAAACTATATATTTTACTGTAAAATATTTTTGTTTTTTACTTTGCAGAGTGTAAACTCCATCAGACGAACTGTGAGTACAGTCTCTAAATTGTGTTTGCATCTAAATCAAATGATTTTAATCATTCAATACATATTATCTTGTATTTCTCTAATTTCATTCCCCTACAGAGTCCTACAGGTGGAACATCTGGTCTGTGTTTTAGAAAGCTGAACATTACTACCTCTTCCTACAGAATCATTATCAACCGACTGGATCGCAAGGTGAGTCTTTTGCCTATTTTACTGCCAGGAGTTGAACTTTTTCCACGCAAATAATGTGGTTCCTCTGTGGCTGTGTGTCCATCTGTCTCTAGGTGACAGTAAACTACAGACCTGCTAGACTTCCATTCTCCCGGCATTCTCTTTATGTGGAAGACACAGGCAGCATGTACCTGATCCAGACACCTGGTGGGGTCAGCATACAGTGGTATCACAGCACTGGCATTATGGTACTGCAGTACATCACTCCTTATAATGCATCTGTGCCCACTCGAGGCTTGTGTGGTGAGTCCACACATACACACACACACACAACACACACACACACAAACACACACCAGCGTTGTCTACATCAACAGTGGCCTAAGTACTGACGTATGTAAGGACCAGCTATCAACACCCAAAGGCTTAAAGTCTAAACAGCAGTATCACTTTGACTTGAGTGATTATGGGATATGACAATTTGAGATGTTGAGAGCCATTTGGTTTAATTAGGCAGTTTCACATACATAATCTTACTCCACATATATATTGCTCAATGAAAATGCAGCAGTATAACACACATTCTCACACACACTCACACACACACTCACACTTAACCTTAACCTTACACTCACATGTCACAAACAAACCAAACATCTGTCTGTCCATTATGTCAGGTTGTTGTGATGGCAACCCAGAAGACGACCTGAAGCTGCCCAATGGTACTGTGGTCAGAGAGGTGGGAGATATGGTGCTCTTCCTGCAGGCCTGGAGAGTCCACACCACTGATGAAACCGAACACACACGCAGAGTCGGAGACAACTGCACCATCGAGGATTGCTCCACCTGTCTCTCCATGCTCCGCCAGAGAGCCTTCATGCCATGCCACAGCAAGGTAGCTACTGGATTTACACAGCATTTTACAGGTGTAAATGTCTATAGCTACTTTGCCATGACTTCAGTACAGAAAAGATAAGTTGATTATTTCACAAGTCAATGTAATGAAAGTTAATCTACAACAATTCTGACATGTGATTTATCATTTAAGCAATTTAGCAAGCAAAAATGCCAAACATGGGGCGGCCATTAACTCACCCAGTGGGAGCGTTTTTGGCTGTCATGCAACGGCGTGGGATTGAGACCAACCTGTTCCCCTTCGCTGCGTGTCATCCCCCATCTCTTTCCCCCTTTCATGTCTATCCACTGTCTCTACACAATAAAGGGAAAAGCCCCCCAGAAATAATCTTGGCTGGTCTGATTTGTAGGTCCCTCCGGAGCAGTTCTGCGACATCATGTGGGCGGGGGACCTGCACTACAAGGATCACCAGTGTGACTTTCTGGCGGCATACGTGGCGGTCTGCTACACACATCAAGTCTGCATCAGCTGGAGAAGACACAATTTCTGCCGTAAGGAGACCCAGGCAAAAAAAAACGTGTTTGTACTCATTAATGTTTTTCATTTGCACATGCATTTCTAAGTGCCTGTCACCCGGTAGCATTGCGGTGTCCCCCTGGTAAGGAGTATCAGCCATGTGTGAGCACCTGCGCCAGCCGCACCTGTCTGAACACAGAGTACTACGAAGAAACCACCTGCTCCTTCATCAGAGAGGAGTGTGTGTGCCGCAGTGGAACCATCCTGCACCGCGCTGACTCCCCTTACTGTGTGACTGAGGATCGTTGTGGTGAGTGACAGAGTAATTACATGCCTTTGTGATGAATACTGCACTGTCAGAGAGTCTCAGTTTGACCATGTACAGTTCAAGGCCTGTGCCAGAGTTAGCTATTCAGCTAATTTACATCTGTGGTCCCTGGGCAAGGGAGATAAAAGGACAGTATAGACAATACAGACAATACTATCAAACAGAACAAACAAACAACTTATAACAAGCATTACATAACGTATAAACCAGTATGCAAAATATATATATATTCCATATTATAGAAAGATCAATGATCACATAGTTGTTTAGCCTTCAGCAAAGTCTTTAAAGACATTTTAAAACTGCTGAGACTAGCACAATCTCTGATGTGACGTTCCACTGTTCTACTGCTGTAAATTAAAAAGCTGATTGACCAAATGTAGTCTTCCTATATTGAGTGTAACAGTCCCCTATTGCAGTTTTGGACTGCTTTATACCACTCCTAGACTCACATACAGGGCATTTACTTGGTTCTGATGTATCCAGTGTGTACAGATAATGAGGGTAATCCTCGGTCCCCGGGCGAGGTGTGGAATGGCTCTGCTCGCGGCTGCTGTCTGTACAAGTGTATGGAGAATGGCTCTGTGGTGGCTGTGGAGCCAGACTGCAACTCTGTCCCTACACCGCTGTGTGAGAGGGAAGGAGAGTATGTACTGGATGTGTTGGAAGAAGGAGCCTGCTGCCCTAAGAAGATATGTGGTGAGTTTAAAGATCAGGTTCTTCTTTGCTAAGCAAATAATCTGATCCAAATACAAACTTCTTGAGACTGCATCCGAGAGATGGTGGTTTAATCTTTTCCCATCTTTCTGCTTTTAAGTCTCACCCTTGAGGATAATGGTTCACCAGTTCCGTAGCTAACCAGTATCCCCAAATAATTTAATTTCAGAGACCAAAAATTGTTTTAATGAACATATGACCATTTAAGTGATATTTCCTCCTTGTCTTCTTTGCTCCTTCACTACTTGTCAGAGTGCAACATGACCATCTGTGACAGTGAAGCTCCACCTTGTGATAATGGGAACCGGCTAGTGATTGGTTACAGCGCTCTGTCCTGCTGCCCAGAGTACAGATGTGGTGAAAACAAACTATTTAATTTCTCTACTCTTTCCAAATTTTTTAGACATGTTGTAAAATATTTGTTTAATGTAATATTTGGCCTGAACCTTTATGTTCACTAAACACTTTCCTGTGACTTGCCTTCCTCAGAGTGCGACCCCATGGCATGCCCTCCTGTGCCTGCCCCGAACTGCAGGGAAGATCAGTTCCTAGTGGAGGTCAGGGGGGGGAAATCCTGCTGCTACTCTTACCTGTGTTGTAAGTTTTCTTTGTGAGTTACAGTATAAACTAAAAACAGAAGTCTTTAGTATGAGGTTGGCCATCTGCTTTGTCTCCATCTTTGGCACCTCCATCAATTACAGCAACAAAACTGAATGTGTTGTTTATGCTTTCTGTCTGAGCAGTGTGTGAGTCATGTCTTGAACCCATTCCAACTTGTTCACATGGAGAAATTCTGGCCGTGGATCTAAACACCACTAACAGTTGCTGCCCCCAGTACCATTGTGGTAAGTGTGTGAGAGTGTGTGTACTGTAAATGTGTGTTTTAGTGTCTGTTTTTTCAAGGTAATGTTTCTACTTGCTCCAATGCGTTGCAGTGTGTGATGCCAACCTGTGCCCTGAATCATCTGTGACCTGTACACCTGGTCTCTCTTTGGTTCAAACTGCTGTCCCCGGACATTGCTGCCCGCAGCACCACTGTGGTACACACTCAAAAACACTCGCATAATGTATACATCCTATTTTTTGCTGGTGTGTGTTGAGTTTATGACTGGATTCGTTTTGGACATTGTTATGCCTGTCTCGTACTTGCGTAAACTTCTAACACCTCTCACTTTAACTCTCTCCCTGTCACTCCCAGAATGCCAATGTGAGGACAGCTCTCTTCCCATCTGCCAGGTGGTAAGTCAGCAAAAAGCTGCATCACAAGTCCTTGTCTAATAAGGTCTTTGTGGGAAGGAAGGAAAAGTAAGAAAATTCAGTTAAGTCAGCACTCTGTTTTTCTCTCAGGGGGAAGTGCTGGTCGAGGTTCCAGACGGCAGCACCAACTGTGGCTGTCTTCAGCATACATGCCGTATGTGTAACATGCATGAGAGCTCACAGACACACACCTGACACTAGGGTGGCAATTGACGTGCTGTAAACATTGTTTCATCCACTGCTTTGACTTCCAGGCTGCCTTGTCATATTTAGCATAAAAAAAGGTTTTGTATTTGTCACTTACAGTATGGTATGATTTATTCATTGTGTGTGTGTGTGTGTGTGTGTGTGTGTGTGTGTAGAGAAGGCAGAGGTTTGTCTTTTCCAAGGAGTAACAGTGCTCAGCCCTGGCCAGTCTCTGGTTCAGTACTTGGAAGGAGAGCTGTGTTACACTGTCCACTGCCTGCATCAAAGAGATCCAGACTCTGGCTTCTACGCAATGGAAATTACTTCTGTCAACTGCTCCCAAAAATGTGGGCCAGTATGTATCCAACACATTTACAACATTTCGCACATTTTGATAGATGACATAATCATTGTGAGAAGCATTTTTCTGATTTCAACTCTAACTCTTACATAGCTTTAACACCAGGCCTCATTCACTTCTCTTACCTTCTGCATCTTGTACTCATCCTTCACCTGTGTGTTTGTCTCATCTTTTTAGCACCAGGTGTATGTAACCTCCATAGACCCTCAGGTGTGCTGCGGCTCCTGTAAAAATGTCTCCTGTACATTTACCAATGAAAACGGGACAACAGAGCTCTTCGCTGTAAGGACAAACCCATCCGCATGTGTTCAGTGCGCTGCTTTTTGAGCAGTACTGATTCTAATTGTGTGTGTGCAGGCAGGGAGCTCCTGGGTGGAGAACTGTACACGTTACGACTGCATGGAAACAGCAGTGGGAGCGGTGATACTTGCCTCTGGAGTGGTTTGCCCGCCTTTCAATGACACAGAGTGTATTCAGGTCCGGACTTCTAAATGTACTATTTATCTGAATTCCTGCTCACACTTTATGTAACATACATTACAATCATACAGCCTTTTTTTACTTTGATGGTTGGAGCAATTGACAAGTACTCATATATCAGCTCTCAACTATCTGCCAGTTATGACCGGAAGCTACCTTATTGGTGCAACCTTTTATTAAAATGTTTATTTTGGACTCTTTGGTGTCCTTTGAAGTGTGTTTCCCATTAACTCTGGTTTTGTGTCTCGTACTCTCTTGCAGAATGGCGGGGTGGTTCAGAGCTATGTGGACGGTTGCTGCAGGACATGTGAGTCTCCAAATTTATTCAATGCTTCTGGTAATGCTTCAATGCTGTCAATCAGAGGGGTGAGCGCCTTGTTGCCTGGCAGTGGATGGGCTTATTGGCTGAGTGGTTGGGGGTGTGGCCTTTTGTAGAGGGTGGAGATAAATCCTGTTGTTTCCCACAATACCTGGCTTTACCAGTTTGTCCTCAAATCTTCTGTTGACATATTCAAGAGCCAGCACAGCTCAAACAGAAGAGAAATTTGGTGGGAAAACTTAAGAAAATAATAATAATAATAATAATAATGTAAATAGAATGATGAATTATGACATTTAATATAATTACTAAGTCAAAATACAACTTCCTGAACTTGTGCTTTTAAGACCTGTTGACTGTCCTTGATGTCTACTTTACAAAATGATATTATGTAATAAGACATTTCTAAGTTGTGTGGATTAAAGCTTAAATAAACATGCAGTGGTGACCTTTTCTCTCTCTGTGGATTCGGCATTGCAGCCTCGCCCGCTTGCCTGCTTTTGCAGTGGCCCTGCCGGTTGGCCAATCAGGGTGCTCCACAGTGAGCGTTTTACCAATGAGGACGTGAGATGGTTCTGGGGTTAGAGTTTGCCCTGCTGAGCTGCTTTTTGTAGTACATCAAATGAGTTCCTTGGCTGTGTGCCTGGAGCGCCCAAAAAACAAGTGAAATCCATGTGCATGCCAGCTGCACTGATTCCATCCTCTGTGTGTTTTTGTTGTGACGCTTAATTGTGTATTCTGAACCGAACGTAACCTTGTGTGTGTTCTCACAACGTTCTTTGAACCCGATGGCTGCGATCCTGACGATGCTCCCAGGTTCTGGAGTGGGTGTTTTACCATTTACCGTTAATCCCATAACCCCCACTGGTAGTACTAACTGTGACACAGGTACCACCATCTTGCACTATCCCACTTACAATGATTCTGGCATCCTGACACTCAGTGACTCATTCACTTGCACTTTTAAGCCTTGTGTGAATGTGTGCGGTGTGAGTCTATTTTTATGTTTGTTTGTGTGTCTTGTCTTTTCTTTTTTTTCTCTCACTGTATTAACATACAACTGCTGGGATAATTATTTATCAAAGAATGGAAAAAAATCACTGGGGTTGTCTTAAAGTTTGTTTTCACTTGCACAAGCAGAGTCAATTTCACAGCACCCAGTATGTACAGAAAAATGATCTATCTGTTCACAGCAGTGTCTTTTTATGATAATCAGAGAGTGTATTACAAAGGACCTACTGTCTAATTATCTGTGGTCAGGCCCGGCATCTCCTCCACATGTGTTCTGCCCTCGGGGGCATTCTTTGCTTTTCACAAGTTCTTTGCCTCTCATGATTATTTCATGAGAGGCAGAAATAGTTGCACACAGACTTCATGCAAATGGTGTAACACTAAAATGAAGAAAAGACTATAGCAAACATAACTTTTCTTACAACATTAACAAAATCTAACCTTGCATAAATCTCTAGTGCAAAACCATTCATCAGAAAATATGCAATGTTAAATATAATAGAAAAGGCTTTGTTATAACAAAGGGTTAACGCCAGTTGTGAAACAAGCTCCAGTGTTACAGTCATCCATTAAGAACAAGCTGGAGTTCATCTACTCTTTTTACACATTCCAGCCCTAGACAGAATCCTTTTGACCAGCTTTGATTGGCTTAAAAGTAAGGTTAAATTTAGGTCAGTAGCCAATAGGAGAGCCTGATCTCTGCTTTGAGGAACCCCCCCCTAACTGTCAATCAAAGCAATCTCCTACTGCTGGGCAACAAAGAGCCCAGCTCAATAGGCCTTTGAGGGTTGTATGAGTGACAGATCTCTGCGGTAAAATGATCAAAGAGTGTGTCTGTGTGTTTCCGTGAGCATATGTTTACCTGTGTGTGTGTGTGTGTGTGTGTGTGTCTGTGTTTGTGTGTGTGTGTGTGTGGGTGGGTGCGCACATTTTTTTGTATGTTTCAACTAACGTGTTTTCTACTGTTAAATGGTAAGCTGTGTTAGTTATTTCTCAGGTAGTACTGTGTCTCTGGAGTTACTTCTGGTGTTACTTTGAGTATGCATCTGATGTCTGTGTGAACGTGTGTGTGCAGGTAAAGAGGATGGTAAGACATGCAAACGTGTGGCCATTCGGACTACCATTAGAAAAGATGACTGCAGGAGCAACGCACCGGTGAGAGAAGAGATACATGCTGACTACATAACGAGGCTAAAACATAATTATTAGTAGGATTATGAAAATAACTTAAATTATGCCTTGCCTTCTGCCTTCTTCTGTCATCATCTTGTCTCCCTCTTACAGGTAACAGTCTATTCTTGTGATGGGAAATGCCCGTCTGCCACCATATTCAACTTTAACATCAACAGTCACGCCCGATTCTGTAAGTGCTGCCGCGAGAGTGGACTACAAACCCGCTCCGTCACACTCTACTGCTCTCGCAACGCCACAGTCGTGGAGTACAACTTTCAAGAGCCTCTGGACTGTTCCTGCCAATGGAACTAAATCTATCTATCGATCAGTTCATTTGATTTGTCACATGTAATCATATAAGGTACAATTCAGGGTCCAGGCAGAGCATGAAAACCAGCCATGTTTCATTTTATTTGTCCTAGTTGTAGTTGTAACCGAAAAAACTGATGAAATTGGAGATTGTTTTCAAGTCGTTTTGTCTTCACATTAGTTTTTATTTTCTTCAAGATCTGCTGTGCCAACCCAGTCAGCTTTCTAGTGCATTCAAGTGATGGTACAATGCCATTAGCCTCTTGTCCTACTGTATATTAACAATTGATTATGTTGATACAAATGTTGCATATTTTATATCCACTGTTGGGATATTTTGGTTTGTCTTAGGAGATAAATTTAGCCTTTGTACAAATAAAAATGTAATGCAAAGCTTTGTTTCCTTCGAAAAATGTTTTTGAGTTTCTAAAATGTGACCTTTTGGGCTCTTTGTAGTTTCCATATTTTGAAATAAAGTAGGGGAGTAAAAGATTTAACAGTGTCTTTGTCCGACTTATTGCGAGACCTTATAACCTGCAATGTGACTTTTTCACACTCCCTTCCAGTTTCTTCTCAAACCCTTATTAAACGCACACACTCAGCATCTGTAGTGCTGACATGTGTGTGTGTGTTTGACCTCTGAGAGCTTATTGTTGTGTGGGAGTCACCTCGTCAAAACAGAACCCCCTTAGCGGACTCAGCTTTCTGTCCGTCAATCATTTCTCCCTTTCACATTCCTGTCATTCCACATGAGCCAGCACTTTCACCACACCCTGAAACACCACAACCATTCTCACCACTGGGCTGTTATGAAAAATGTGGAGCACATGCTTATTTTAGGAGTTTTGGAAACATAATCTTAGACATGTCTGCTGTGACTGACGGTTGGTCACACAGGGGCGTTTGGCTGGTGGCTTTGCCAACTGAGCACATCTCAATTTCCCACAAAGCCCCACCACGTCTCCCCTCAGTATGTCCCACATCCCCATCCTCCCCCACCTCTCTCATCAGGAGCCTATAGCTCTGGAGTGGCCGTGTGCCCGTGGTTGCCATGGTGAACTGCTCTTATCCCAACAAAGAGCCAGAACAAATTGGGTTGTACTCATACATCCACAATCTCTCTCTCTCTCTCTCTCTCTCTCTCTCCTCTCTCTCTCTCTCTACATACATACACGCAGACTGTCTCCTTCACATAAGGGTTTGCTTCTCGAGGAAACAGCCACTGAACGTTGACTTTTAATGCGCGCTAAATTCAAAGTTCACGCTCAACTTTAAAACAAGGTCCAAACAAATGGAGCTTCCCCCATGATTTGAGATAGCCAGGATTATGTAATTTACTTTCAAAGCATTTTCGAGTCTTAAGAAGTTTCAAACAGTTAAGTTTTTGACGTTCAGCTGTACGTCAGCGAGCCAAATAGTTTGGGACTTTCCACAAGCGATGTTTACGCACAGGGGAAGTGTCTCGGGTTTATTTATGAGCCGACCAATGACTGAAAGCACACCCATGATCAGCTGTCTCTCGCGTTGGAAGTGACCGTATGTATCCACGTGGATCAGTGACTGCTTGAAGGACTGTTTGATGAGATGAGTGACATTTCCAATGGGTGGAACAGAGCGTCTGTGGTTACTTGCGAGTTTATGCCAGGTAAGAGAAAGGCCTGCACAACTTTCAGTCCTGTACATAAAGCAGTTTATATTCAATGTGCATCATGCTTATCTAACTTGCCAAATGTGTTGAATTTGTATTGAAGGTAGGCTACATAGGATGTTTGGCTTCCTGTGACACTACTTTCCTCCTCCTCAGGTGGTCCTGCTGACCTGTGAACAGCATTTAAATCCTGTTGAGGTTGAAGTTGTATTTCACTCCTTCCCTTCCACTAAAGATTCAGACACCTACACAGTCACCTGCAGGACTGCAAGTAACCAGCTGGTAAGAACATTAGTAGGCTACAGGCGATAATGCACATATACAACTCTGGTTTAGTTTCATTAGTTTGAGCTTATTTATTTCGAGAACTAAACTAATTGCCACGTCTCTGCAGATGTATATGGAGCCCTTTAATCATTCAGCATGCTCCCCTGACTGCAAAATGTCCCTGCGATTGGTTGAGGACCCGGGAGGATATAACATCACCCTGAGAGCCAGCAGAAAGGATACTACTCTCGAGGCAAAGGCTTTTCACTTCAGTGAGTGTCTGTGAACTGTGAATACCAGTGTAGATGGAGAAAAGTAACATACTTGATTAGTGTTTGGTACTGTATAATGTTCATTGATTTGTGTTTGGTACTATACAGTATAATGTGTATTGATGTTAACATCTCTCATCTTTTCTCTACTCCGCTTTTGTATGTGTGTTCAGTTCCAGTCTCCCCGTCGTCCCTTCAGGTATACAGCACGACGACTACTGCTCTCTTGACTTGGAGACTTCACAGACAACAAAGTGTATCCACCTTGAGTCTATACAACACTCAAACACAATCTGTCACACACATCTTCAACGTAAACTCGTCAGAGGCAAACTCTTGGTCAGTGAAAGGTCTCCAGCCTGGCACACGCTTCAAGGCCAAAGTTGTGGTGACTACATTCCTTAAACACCTTAATATGACCTTAAAGCAGAGTTTCAGCAGTGGCATGGAAACAGGTACACATTTGCTTTGCAACAATCAATCCATCATATGACCACAATTTGCCCTAAAAATGATTGTATTAGTTGATGATGAGTACTTCTGTCTCCAGCTCAGTGCCCCCCTGACTGGTTGGCGGATGGGAGAAGCTGCTACACTGTGAGAAGGAAGGGTTTGACCTGGAGCGATGCCCAGCACCACTGCAGTGGCCTGGCAGCTGGAAGTCACCTGGCCGACCTGCAGACCCTGGAAGATCTGCTTTTCATTTCTTCTCACCTGCGGAGACACAACAACCTGCTGCTGCTATGGACCGGACTCAATGACCAGAAGGTAGCTTTCTGGTGAAAGTGATTTTTGAGCCTTCATAAATAATTACTTTGTACTGTCACTTTCCAGTTCCATTGTCACAATAGCTAATGTTTTTTTTGAAAATGTGCATAATGTTTTATTTAATTACTTTTTCTCACAACGGATCACATTTGACAATGTTTATGAATATTCATAAATTACCTTGTAGCTACTAATCTAAATAGGGAATTGTCAAGAAAACCTTGTGATTAAGTATTTACAAAACAGTGCATGCTTTTTTTATACATCCTGTAGCAATTCAGCAGTTATTGGTTTTGGAGCAATATGTGGAAAGTTAACCGCAGGACATTAGATTTGAAAATATCCTTCAGTAAAATTAAACTTCCTTGCATAACATTTTGTCAACACTAAAGAACACTTCTATAGCGTGCACATTGTAAGAAAATAAAAAAAATGTAAATACATTTTGTGTAGAGGAACCTTTACAAAGGAAATGACAAAGAAAATGATGAAGTCTTTGTTTGAAGACGTTTTAAGAAAATGGCCCAAATTGTTTTAAATGTATTGTGAATTTACTTCAAAAATGAGGTGTAAAATGTGAATTCTCTTTGCGAGGTATGATTGTGTAGAATAGAAAGAAAATAAGAAAGAAATACAGAAATTGAAAATACAAAAAGAAGATACAAAAGAAGAAAATACAGGTCTTATAAATACAAATAACATTTAAAAAGCCAGCCTATCCAAGTCAAACTAACAATATGACAGTTTTCTCTTGGGCTGTCTAGACCAAAGCCTGCAGTAAGGTCATCACATGTTGGAGTATATCTGAAAATAAAATACCAGAAAAAGCTCCATGGCAGCATTTACTCCCTAAAGAGGAGTTTTGTTTTTGATACTTTAATGACAGTGAGCTGGTGATGTCTGTCACATGTATGCGCCACAGTGCATAATATCTCTCATTTGTCGCCCTACAGGAGGAGGGACAATTTCGCTGGTCTGATGGCTCGGTCTATAACCTGACAAACACCAGGATGTCATTACTGCCAGCCAATCAGACAGACTGTTTTGCCCTTCAGAGGAATACCACAGGGCCAGGATACTTTCTTACTCCATTCTTCTGTAACATCCCCTTACCCTTCATCTGCCATTGCCAGAGTAAATAACTTGTGTAATATACCTTTATTGACCACTGCATTTAATGCACACACATTGTTTGGCCATTTTGAAGAGTTGTTCTTAAAATATCACTAGTTAAAATGATCAACGCACTTTTATAACATTTCGCAACACCACAGCCCCTTTACCCATGATATTGCTCAATCTCAGGGTAAATAACTAATGCAAAATACTAGTTAACATAAACTATATAACATGTGAGCACTTCCCTCATTCCTTCTCAAGTTGCGATGATTTTTACTCTGCTTCTCCCTCTTTCACAGCCCCTCCAAACCCTGTCTCATTTTCCTTTGACCTGGTTCAGGTGACAGAGCAACATGTAGAGCTTCATTGGAGTGACCTCTCACCCTTGAACTCTCTTAATCTTTCATCTTTTGAGATATTCCTCCAGTACCAGGAGGAGACAAATGGAGAGTCAGGTCAGAGTGAAGAAGATAGAAGCAGGAAGTCAACGGACAAAAAGAGGACACAGAGTCAGAGCAGTATTACAAAAATTGTCAGGGTTCCCATTTCCCTCTCCTCCCGAGGGGTAACTGTGGCAGGTCTGTCCCCTGGGAGCATCTACACTTTCACCCTTCGAGCCTCTCATCCTGCTGGCTCCGCCTGGAGCTTGGGACAAACACGGACAGCATACACTAGTGAGTCTGCTAACATCCTGTGACACACATAAGTTGGACAAACAACATCTAGTGCTTAAGGATAAGAATTAAAATATTTATGTTCTCTTTCTTTCAGGGCCTCTTCCTCCTCAAAATATCACTGTTGGCTCTGTTGGCGTCAGTCAGATTAGTGTCCACTGGATGATGATGGATGCACAGTTCAGGGTTGGATGGACATTTGTTGTGCGCTATGTGGATATGTCTTCAAGACAAGAGAGAATAGTTGGAATGACCAATATCTCCAGGTTATCTGAGACTGGTGGGCTGCAGTCATACTCTGCTGTGATTGGAGGGCTGGAGTCTTACAGGGAATACAGGGTGGAAGTTTACACAGTCACCCAGCATGGGATAGAGAGCTGTGGACAGGCACCTGTGACTGTACCGACAGGTAAGCATGTACAGTAACAGGCCTTTTTCACAGCAGCCATGGCAACAGGACAGTGAGTCAAGTATGAATGATACCGAAACAGGAAATTAAATTACATTTAGCTGTTATTGCTATAATTCTTATTTACACCTGTGATATTCCTACCCGTTTATGTAAAAATGTTAATGATTCATTTCAATTTCTGGGAAATCTAGGAAGGTATTATTTAAAACAGAAATGGACTACATTTTAGCAGTCATGTGACTTCATGTCATGAGATCATGTGACTGCCTTGTGAATTAAGACCAGAGTTACTTCCTGTGCACACTAAACAACTGATGAAGGTGTTTGGATGAACACTGTAACGTCTTGTATTTTATATTTATAATCCAGTGTTTTTAGATGAAAGCTTTAATGACATTTGAAAATTAGGGCCATTTTGGCCATTTTAACTAGTATCTTCAATTCTGGGTGGCAACACCAACTTATTACAAGGTGTCAAAAGTGAGGTGACATCCTCTCAAGATAAATACGGCAGATTTACTGTAATTGGAAATTGTGATTTGAGTAAGAAGCTAAACATCTTAATATTCACCCCAAAGGACCAGCCAGTGGGTTTAGTAGAACTTTCTTTTACTTAGTAAATTGTCCGGATCAGATCAACTCATTTGTTATTATTTGCTTGATCCTTGCTGTAATGGACATTTTATGTGATGCGTCTGTGATCAAAAGTGTCAATTACACACTTATTTGTGTCACTGTTATTGAGAGGATAACATTTCCCTTTTTAGATTTTTTGCATTGTGTCTATTGTGAGTATATGGAACTTTGCTGATTTATTTTGTCAACCAAAGTAGATGAATTGGAGATGTTTTAATGTACAGTATGATCTCAGTAATTGTCCAAACAAAAAGCATGCATAATTGTGTTATGCAGATAACTTTACTTTGACCCACGTTATAGTAGCTGACAACTAAATAACGTTCTTCTGTTGTGCTTCTTAGCGGTGAGGGCCCCTCATGGACTGGAGGTGTTGAGCACGACAGGAAATCTGACAGTCTGCTGGACCAGTTCACCTGATGACCTACCAGATGGTTATTATATCACATCCCACCCACTCATCAACTCTGCTCAAACCTCACTGTGGATAAACCAGTCCAGTTCTGGTGCTCACTGGGTGAATGAGTCTGTGTGTGTTAATTTGGGTACATTTACGCCAGGTCAGACATATGAAGTTGGAGTAGTCTCTTTAAGGGGAAAAGACAGGAGCAAGAGGACCTGTATTATACACACCACAGGTAAGAGAAACAACAATTTTGCCTTTAAAAGGTAGGTTCACAATTTTCTAGTCAGTCTTAAAACAATTGTCAGGCCCATATGAACATTGATAGCAGTTTGGTTGCTGTAATCAGTCTTCCTGTTCATATTGAACAGTAAAATGTTCCCTCCAAATGTATTTTAAATGTATGTGTTGCGGGACAAAATCAAATGTGCACAAATGTGTTCAAAACTGTATCTAAAGCTAAAATGCGGCCTCAGTCGTCTGAGGTAGCCAGCGGGTATCAAGAAAAGTTGCAGCATTATCAAAATAAAATTCCTTCTTTGTGTTTCCCTGTTATGTTGCAGTGGGAAGATAGAAATAAAAAGAGGATTTTTTTTTTTTTTTTACTAAAAGGCTGTAACTTTATTTGACTAATTTGGAAAGCCGAAGCTTCATACTGTAAGCAAAACATGTTTCATTGTTCTTATGGGTGCCTGATATTGTTATGTGTGAGCATAACGTACAACGTACAACAATGTAGACAGTCATTTCTACCATACTAGTCATTTAGTAAACTATCTTTGTCTCTGTCTCTCCCTATTTCATTGTAGATCCAATGCCAGTTCAGGTAGCAGTCTCTCTTTCAGTGGGCACGGACTCTGCAGAACTGTACATCCAGCATCCACCGCTGGGTCTAATTGATGGGGTGAAAGTGTGTGTTTGTCCAGGAATGTGTGACAGTTTGTGTGAGGGATTGTGTGGGGACACATGTGACTGGTACTCCCTCCCTGCTGGTGTTCATATTGTTACCCTTAGCAACCTCATACCAGGATCAGAGCACCAGCTCCGAGTGTATAGCACAAGCCGAGAGAAGATAGGACCACCTTACTACACCCGCCCCGTTAGAACAAGTGAGTTACATCTGCAAATACTAGCCCATAACAATGCACACACTGGGCAAATCGCCAGTGGCAGAAGACACATTAGGAATGCTTCTAACTTAAATGTGTCAGCTTCAAAACATTGGGCCACTGTAATGATCTCGCAAATTAGTGGGTCATGTTATTGTATTGTAACCTGAAGAAGGACTTTCCTCACTTTTTCTGTTAAAAATTGCACTACTGTAGGGGTCCTCATTTGGCATCGATTCAAAGTACTTTTTCACATCTTTTTTGGATTAGTAGATAAATTAGATTAGATTCCACCATAATACTGGCATCACTTCACTGGTTAACTATTTGGTATTTGTTTAAAGATTTTTCTTGATAACTCAACAATTAGTGATCACACAAATCAACACCATGTAGGTCAGGCCTCATACTATAAGACAGATGTTATATTGTATGATAGATATTGTATCTTGTTTTGAGCCAGTAACATTTTCTTCTGTTTATGTTCCTAAATTAAAATAGGATATGTGGCCAAGAGAGAAGAATCAATATCATCTTAAAAAAAAAGTTACATTAGCCTATTGTGTTATTATAAGTTATTAGTATATTTAATGAGTGTTATGTTTGCATTTGTAAAACGTGAAGACAAATTCATTTCATTTATACTGCAATGATTCAGATCTTTAAAAAATATGAATAGGCATCATCACATAATTCCGAGGTTTTTAAAATATCCCCAAACAAAGTTAACAAGTATTTTCAGCATGTTACAGAAATATTTACAGTATGTGTTGTGGGATATGGTTTGTGATTTTAGGCCTGGCTCCTCCTATCAGAGTGAGGGAAGGTGTGGTGACAGATTCATCTATAGAGCTGCTTTGGGATCCAGCACAAGGTCAGGCTCTCAGCTACGAGGTCATCTGCCTGAACTGTGACCATTCACACATGGTAAAAAGAAAAACAAAAACATGTTTTCTCCCTGAGATTCATCGTGACCAGTAGTTAGCATGGTTTTATCTGTCAAACATGAACCTCCCCTCTTCCATTCTAACTAATGCTGTAAGAATAATAATAAGGCTCTTTGGTTATATCGTCATGCTACAGGTGCAGAAGGTGTTTAGTCAGAGTGCAACGTTTTCTAATCTGACTCCAGGCAGATTCTACCACTTTGCAGTACGAACAGAGAAGGAGTCCTTCACAGACAGTTCCCCTGTCACCATCAACATCACTGCAGGTAACCCTACACACATCCACCCACTACTCAGTCATTCCATTCTAACTTGTAACTCCATGTAATGTTTTTTATACACCAGCTCCCAGCCCAGTGGAGCTGTCTCTTGTCAATAAAACCATGTCATCCATACACATTTCTTGGAGTGTGGTCAGGGGAGTTACGAGTGGACTCATCCTGTCAATCAAAAACAAAACATACAGCCAAGAGCTGATCATTTCTCCTCAAGAGGCCAGGTCAGTCTCACTTTTGTCAACAAGTGCACACATTATTACAGTTTTATGAGACTGGAATTACAACAACCAGATCAAAACTTTGCAAGTGCAACATGGATTGATTTAAGCTTGTGCTTAAAAACACTGACTGCTAGACGTGTATGTGTTCACAGATCTTACAGCTTTGAAGGACTCGCTTACGGAAGTCAATATACAATTGAAGTGATTAGCACCTGCGGGGAAAGAAGGAGTAAACCGGTTGCTATGATTCTCCATACTCGTAAGTTCAAGAGTTTAAGACATATGCAGTACCCGTTTGTGTGTAGGAGGAAGAGATAATGTAGAAATTTCAAAAGGAATGTAGCCGGTCAGAAGAGAGCAGAAATATGCAAATACAACCTAAAATACATAATAGATTAAGACAGTAAGAGTATAAAGGAAATATATATTTCTGTAAGGAGTGCAGGTTCCAATATAAACCATGATAGGCAATAAGGGAAATTATTTCTGTACTTGTTTTCAGCCTTAGTTTGCTTCACTGACAACATTGTATTGCAATATTGTGCCAAAGTAGGATGGCCGTTTGAAATAAATCACTGTCAAAATACAAATTAGGGCACAAGCTGTGAAGCATAGAGGGACAAGCTAAAAGATAAAGCGTGTGCTTCAAGCTTTGCTTTTAATGCTGTTGAACAGTGATTTTACAAGGATAATGCATATTATACTTCCACATATTACATATACCAAATAAATAATTTATATTATTCTAAAAGTTTGCCCCCAGTATCTTTCCCTGGTTGTTCAAAGTGAACCTATAAAGTATGTAAAAAGTTAACCTCACAGCTGTATTCACATGTGTATTACCCAGAGTGACAGATGACGATGATAATGTGTGAGTACGTGGCCTCACGTGCTAATGGGAATGTTGTCTCCAGTCCCAGATGTGCCACAGGAAGTGGCTCTTTCAGAGCAAGTAGTGACGTCTGTGTTTGTCACCTGGAGACCACCACCAGGACAGGTGGACGGGTACAAGGTAAGACATGTATACCGCTGCACCTGTTCCAAGTAACAATCGCAGAAATAGAGACAGGTATTATTGGCTGGTACGCTGCAGTAACTTTCAGACAGATGTGCGTAATGATGCGCAGCCTTCCTTGTCATTTGTCATACACACACATTACCTAAAATGGTTTTTTTTTTCAAGGTAAAAGAAGGCCACCTGCATAAGGTTCTGCACTCACCTGTTACCGGTTACTTAGCAGCCATTGTCAGCACACCACAGATTTGGTTACCAACCCCTTTAAAGATGTATGACCTCTGTAGTGCCACAGCCAGGAAGAATGACCAAGCACATTACATGCATGCACAATACAAACCAACAGAAATAAATGAAAGACATAGTATACATTCAGAATTGGTCAAACCAAAAAGTGTCATGTTTTCATAGCCAGTCATGAAAACTTGAATTGTTTTTTTTCCAAGCCCAGAAAAGGACTCTAAAGATGTCTCTTTTTTTCTCAGCTTGTTTTTGGCCTGCGGTCTTTGGACAGGAAATCATGGATTGAGGTGCTTGTTCAAGGGGCAAGTTATGAGATCAGGGATTTGATCCCGGGATCAGACTACGGGGTCAGCATTCATAGTGTGCTGGGCTCAGACACCAGTCAGGCAGTCCACAGAGAGTTCAGCACACGTAAGAGACACACACAAACACACAGGTTTAAATTCTGTACAGTGTTTCTGAAAGCACTGGACTGTCAGGATAGAAAAAGCAGTTAGAGCCTTCTGTACTCGTAACACATACAAATAAATAATTGAATTGTGGCCTAAGCGATGCACACTAAAGGTGGAAAATTGCAAAAAATGTTTTCCAGGCCCGGCAGGAATATGCGCCCTTCATTTAGACAACATGAACTCTTCTTCTGTTTCTGTGAGCTGGGACAGTGCGTTTGGAGAGTTTGACTTTCACAAAGTCACTGTGGCCAACACCTCAATCACAAACACACTCACCGTAGCCAAGGAGGAGCGAGTTGCCGTGGTTACAGGGCTGGTGGATGGCTGCAGCTACAACATGAGCGCTGAGAGAGTGAGAGGAGTGACAGCAGGGAGCGCTGCCTTTCTGACTGTGACTACAGGTAGACCATAATTAAAGGGCTTCACCTGTCAACACCCACTTATTATCACCTGCCCTGGTCGCCTTTTCGTTAAATTACTGAACTTTCTCCACCTTTCTGACTCCATATCTCCCTTTCCTGTGCTTTTTGAGTGCCAGACCGTGTGCACGGAGTGAGTGTCGTGAGTGTGTCTGCACGTGCATTCTCGCTACGTTGGGAGCAGGCGGCGGGGTGTGTGGATCATTACAAAGTCAACCTGCTACCAAACCAGGGAAAAGTCACAGTGCACCCTGCACGTGACGGATACATTCAGGTACACACACATACACAATGAAACACACACTGCTTAAATGCAGTAACAAGGGCATTTCTGAATTTACACTTCTCCTACCCTTGGACAACAGGACAGTACAGTTCACCTTAGTACAATCAATGCAGTTTTATGAAGAGCAGTAAAAAGGGAAAAGGCCTGGCATTGTAGAGCTATAGACTTGCAGATGAGTTATGATACTGAATGTACAAACTACACACACACACACACACACACAAAAACATCTCTCCTCCCATTCAACATTCAAGTCCTGCCCCATACCGTCTCCGACTGCCAGGTGTCAGATACCCCCCAAAATGTAACCTTACACACCACAAACACAGAGCACACAGAGCACAGAGTTGAGTAATTTATCTCATTATTTATTAAGTTGGCCTCATGAGCTCAACCCTGAATCATTCATTTGCTTAAGCAGCTCTCCCTTGAGAAACAGACCAGAGGGAAAACGTTAGCCTCGTGCTAATGAGAGGACCCACTCCCTTTTCCCGGTTAACTAAAAGATTTTTGGAATACCTCAAGACCAAGAGCCGTTAATATCCAATACCTGGACAACTAACCAAGTGAACTTTACTCATGACACTAACAGACGTCTAGACCTGGAGTTATTCCTGTTCAGCTCAGTGGATTACCTGTAGACTACTGCTAAAGATTGTGAACTAACACTGGATGCAGCTCTACTGGAGAGGCCTTTAACCTGCTCTGTATAATATAAAGCTAACTCTGCTACACAGTATGGCCTTCTTCTCGCTCATACTCTGTTTGGGACAGGTACACTCACAGGTAGGAATTCAACACTCAATATCCGGGATTGCTGTGCACATAGATGTTTTTTCCACTCAGTTATACAGAACATTTCACACTTACAGACTGTTAGACTGTTAAAATGCTTGGTCATATTTCTGGGAGATAACATAAGGTATTAGTATTACTCATTGCCATAGAAACATACTAATGTCAGGGGTTCAAATATTGGTTGCAACACACAGTAAAGCAGAAGACTGCAACACAGGCAACACTGTTCTACTGTCACGCAGACATAAACTAAAAAAGATACAAACAAGTGCAACTGTGAGCAGAAACAAGCTGTTATCCATTCACAACCACCCACCTTCATATTGATAAAGATGGCTGAGGATTTAAGGTTTCTCTTCAAATAGATTTGTGGTGATTCTTTCATAGGCTACATAATAAAATGCATTTCCAGAAGGATGAGTGCCCTTAGCGTTAATGCATATTTTTACAAATTTTGTTAGATTTATTCTTGCTTCTATTTGGGGAGATTTAAAGATGAATGCTGTAAAACCTGCAATAACAAATGACAATTGCCAAAACAAGTAATGAGAAGATATCACCTTTAGGAAATTGTGATTTTTTTCATTTTTCCCATTCTCTTATATTTTATTGAGCAGTATACACTTTTTATTGTTTACCCAGCTCGCAACATTATAATAAACAGTGTTAAGTGGCATCCAGTTTAAAATCAATTATACAAAAACACATTTGAAACTTTACAGGGTGGTTTTGTTGAAGTGATACTTCAGCTGTAGCGGAACCACTAGTCTCGCTTTGCCAGACCCTCCTCCAAAGCGCTCTGAAGGAAGGTCTGGCTACTCCACATAGCATTCGGGGATATAGCATGGCATTTCTTTAAACCAATCAGAATCATCATGGGCGGTGCTAAACTCTGCACAGAGCTGTTGCAAAATAGTTGTGCGAGAGAAAACTCTGATTGGACAGATAGTCTAGTTATCAGTCTCAATTTACCATGCAGAGATCTGAAGAGTCAACAATAGTCCTCATAAATCCACTGATTTAAAATTCCAACACAAAGAAAGTGGAAGTAAACGGAATATACATGCACTCGGCAGAATTTCCTGCAGCACCGGGGCAATCCCGGAAGTGGAACGCTAAGGATAGAGACTAGGGAACCACTGATCAATAATATTATACTCATTATGTGTTTTTCTGTTTTCACAGGCCGATGTGGTAAATGTTAGTCCAAGGACACAATACAGTGTAACGGTCACAGCAGCCTCCTCCTCCAACATCAGCCCTGGAGTCAGCCGCATGATCACTACTAATGAGAGTGGTGAGACGTGCACATGCAAACACTGTTTGTTGTTGTTTTGATTAGTTTTGTTTTTGGGTGTTAAGTGCCATCAAGCTCTCGTCTGCCCTCTGGTGTTCAATTCAGTCTCTGTATAGCACACACACACACACACACACACACACACACACACACACACACACACACACACGCACACACGCACACTGAGGGAAAGGAATTAGTACAGTAACTGTGTGACTGTGTGTGTGGGGGGCTATACTCTCTTTCCTGTTTAATTCCTCGTAGGTAACTTAAGCCCAGGCTTTTGAACCCAGAGATGAATGGATCTGTAGTGAATGTCAGGAAAATGCCACTGCTGTGTGAGGCCTCATTCATCAGTTTGGCCTAACTCTCTCTCTCTCTCTCTCTCTCTCTCTCTCTCTCTCTATGTCACACACACACACACACACACACACTCAGAGGATCAGTCCCCCACAGACAACAACACTATTATTCTAGATCTTTACTGTGTCCCTGTTGAGTTCTCATATGCAGAAGTTGTGATTACAAACTATCTGATTTGGATGTTTGCTGCATTGCTGGTAATAAACACAGTAGATGGAGTGAATATAGGATGTGAAAAGGCTCTGTTCTCTTTCTCTCTTTCACATACGTCCATTCTTGTCTTCCAGTTCCTGGTCCACCTTTAAGCCTAGAAGGAGAGGCTGTGGGCTCTAATGGTATTCTTCTCTCCTGGACTATGCCACATTATGACAACAATATTGACGGATACGTCATAAGGTAATTGTTTGGCTTCTTGGAAAACTGTGATTCCAGATTTACTTTGGTCTATTGGCGTGGATCCACACAGGTTGTGAGTCTCAAATTCACAAACTAGGAGAGCTTTGTTGTGTTTATCTATGACAAGACAAAATGGCAGTTGCAACTGCCAATGAGATGCTGAGTTATCAAAAGATCATGAATAGATAGAATTACAAAATGTCCAAATCAAATTTAAGAAAAAGAGGAAGTACCACAAAGATACATATCAATTTTAAAATACTAAATATCATACTGTATCATTTGTGGAATATAAATTTAGTGTAAAATGCTCTTGGTTTCTATGTACATAAAGGAATTTACTTGAGTAACACTACGTTTAAAAATACTCCATTGCAAGGTAAAGTCCTACATTCAAAGTCTTACTTAATTAAATATACAGAAGTATTAAATGAATTTAAAGTAACAAAAATAATTGCAATGCCAAATGGTCCCTTTCATTATGTCTTATTAACGCCGATACATTAATACATGAGAAGCATTTTGTCTTAGTGGATCTAGGGGGAGGTTTTACTTACCTATTAAGTGATTAATTTTTTGTATAACATAAATCCTACAGTCTTATTGTGTACGCTAATAACAATAATAATAATAATTATTATTATTATTATTATGAAAATATCAGCAAATATGCAAAAAGTACAATATTTCCCTCTAAAGTATAATGGAGTAGAAGTAGCATAAAATGGTAATGGAACTGTACCTTAAAACTGTGCCTAAATACAGTACTTGAGTAATTGTTCTTAACGTCTCTTACATTTTACTGTTCTTTCAACAAGCAGCAGTTTTGCACCTGAATCTAATGTAAATCTCTTACTGTTGCTCAGAGCCCTCATCCAGCTTTGTATTGTTCATAAATGTATAATGTTAGCTGAAAGATTATGATCTTATAAACTGAGTTCTCCTTGTAGGTACAAGGAGGTGTGTCCCTACCCCGACCCCATCTTTACACAGGTGACCAAGTACCTGGACGTACCCGAGACCCTGCTTACTGAATTCACCTCAGGTTCTACATACCACATTCAGGTAGGAAACCAATAAATAGGTGTAGCTGATAGGAATCTACTTTGGTTAACTCATATCACATAAACAACACATAACACACAACAAGACATAAAAGAAGTGAAACCAAATCATCATCATAAAATAAATATTAAAGCATTCCTAAACATACAGGACCAAATCCCATGGATCTTATTGTTGGATATATATGCAATTAAATATTTATATTTAGTAGACCCACACCCAAGCACCAACAATCTTAGTATATCTCATAACAAGCATGATTCTATAAACCGTCCTCCCGTATAATCTCGTGGACAGATCCCATTGTAACAGACTATTCTCTTGATCTGGCTGAATACTGGTAATTGATCCTGACTGCATTATTAATCCGGTAAACAGATCTATGGGTCCACCATGGCTATTTCCACTGTCTGTTGTCACTGAGCTTGAATGTGATCATGCTTATTAGTTTTCAGCATTCATTAACCTACAGTGACCTTCATACAAAGGGACTCTGAGAGACTGACACACATTGTGATTGTACCTGCACATACTGCATTTGTGTGTGTGTGTGCATGGATCTTATTACTACATTTCAGTGTATTGGCCCAGTAAGCTCTGCACAAAGCTGAGCTGACAGGCTAGGAAAGTTATATTCATGTTAATATTACCTGAGCGGTAAAAATCATAAACATTGTAAGCCACTACAAATTGCTCTCTTAATACATCTTTTTGTTTTGTATTTAAGTATTTACACCTTTTACAGTGTAATTTACAAAAACCATAACAAATTTTAGGCAATAGAGACAATATCATGAACAGTCCCATTCTTTACAGTGGTTTTCCAATGGTGCACTTTAAAATGTCTGATCGCAGAGATATGAACTTTTTAGACTGTAGTTTTCAATGATGTTATTTTGCATTAGACTGTACTATGCAGGTCTTGGGCTTGATTTTTTGGTTTTCTACCAATTGTCAGTATTTGCATTAAGAAACATTTTTATATCAATTAAAAAAAAAGAAGACAATTCCCTGTCTAATCTAATGACAAATCTGAAACACTGACATTTTTCTTCTTCTTTGATCAGTTGACATTTTTGTTAAAGATGCAGTGTTTTTCATTGTGCTTCAGTAAGTCCAATAAGACTTTTGAACTTTTGAACTCTTGACCTCTGAGCTTTACCCTAAATCTGGGACGTTATCTTTATTTAATTGTATGTTCTGTGTTACAACTTTTTCATTTCTGTATTTATAAATATATGCATATATATTTATACAGTAATTACTTCTCATTATGCCTATACATTTACTACATTCATGTTTACATTCCGCTTATTCATTTGCAATTAATGTCTTCCACATATTTATATTACCTTATTCCATATTAAGTTATCTGTCCCTATATTTTAATATTAATTAATTAATTAATATTTTAAGTCTTAGATTCTAATTTAGTTTTTAGTTGGTATTTTTTAAATACAAATTTAATTTGCATTGTTGGAGGGAGCCTGAGACCCAATATTTTCAGTGACTGGAATTGTTGTGTCCCTGACAATAAATAACTTGACACTTGTATAAATGTATAGAAAATGAAAGCTAAAGATGGATGTTTCAAGATGAAGTTTTGGAGGTGGCATTCCTCATTGTCCAATTTAGATGAATTCTCTATTAGCCTGATAATCAAACTTAAATTGGCTTTTTATTGTCATGTCATTAGGGTGGACACTATTGTATTTGTCTGTATTGTTATTATTCTTCTTCCTAAGAAATCCATGTTCCCATGCACAACAACTTTGCACATAAGTCCAGTCCTACACTAAACTTATATAGTGCGAGTTGTGTCCTAACTGTCCTGATGGTAGCGATATAATAGCCAATACCAAATCAGCCGTATATATGCTACAACGTCGCAACTTATGCCAAACTGTAGCCCCAGTAGAGCAGAAATTATGCTCTGATGTTACCTTGTAGCAATTTTGAAGTCCGTGATTCTACTTTTTGCAAAAAATGCAAAACATCTTAAACCTATCTCATCCCACATGTTTGTTTCAATTGACACTAAATTCAGGCGACTTCATCTTCCGACTGTCCTCCACAAATTTACCATTCAAATTTGTTGATTTATCCAGCCCAGTTCCAGTTAAGGAAAGTCATGTTATTGAGTCAACCCAGGCTGACTCAATAAAATATAGCCCAAATAGCTAGAGGAGTCATCACCTGGACAATAGCTCACTGAGATCAGCGTTTGGCTTTGGACTGGAAGATTGAGAGTTGAAAGCTCAATAGTTACAATGCCATGTTTTATACAAAATTAATCATTGTGCTTTGAACACCTTCCCTGTGAGTTTAAAATGCTTGGCCCTGACCATTGCTGCGGAGCAGCTATAATTTTTTATTTATTTTTCATTAATTTTAATTTATTCGGTTTTAACATTTGAGAAGATCTAAAATGTATGCAGCAATCCAGAGGCTATGGTCTGTTTACATACTGAGAACATGTTAACCTGGTGTATAATGTTGTATCATTGATGTTCATGTGTTACTGGGATCACTGAATCACCTCTAACAGAGTGTTGTTCCTGTTGTGATCACTGAATAAGATTAGCACCTAATCGTGATCTGATGACTGCCCTATTGAAAGGAACATGAATGAATCATTAATAGTAACCAACCTCTCTCTCTCTCTCTCTCTGTCCCTTTAGGTAGCAGCCATATCTCCAGCTGGAATAGGAGCCTTCAGCAAATCTTTATACATAAAGACCTCTGAGTCCCGTGGGTGTTCACTCACACACACACACACACACACATCTCAAAATCTAAAATAGTAAATGTGTATATACAGTATTGTATGTCTATGAGTATGTGTACACTCATGTCTGTGTGCATTTTCCTGCAGCCCCTGGCCTGGTGACCAACTTGACTGCGTTTGCCCAGAACCACACCTTTGTCATGGTTACCTGGTTCTTGCCGCACCGCATCAATGGCCTCATTACAAAATTCGCTGTCAAGGCTAAACATGCCCGGACTGGGCAGACGGTCCGCATGCTGGAGGTCAATGCAGAGGACATTATGACCGGCGCGTTGCCTCACTGCAATGTACTGCATTACGCTGTCACCCTCTGTCTTTTTGACTGAACTGTTATTGTGAAATGTTTCTGTCAGGATTGTATATAGGACCATGTGAACAACACAGGGCTAAAAATAAAAATCTGTGTTTGTCCTATATGATTTTGTACGTATAGGATGCAGCCGATATCCTGTCCCGTGCAACTCTCAGTCCTTTGGGGATAACAGCATCGTCTTCACCCATCACCCTCTCTGCCGTGCCCCCTGCAGCCTCCTGGAGTGTGCCCATATCAGTAGGAGTTGATCAGCTACGACCTTACACTGCATATCTATTCGAGGTGTCTGCCTTCACTTCAGATGGAGAGGGGCAGATAGCCTCAACTATGGTCCGCATGCCAGAATCAGGTGTGGGGGTGAAGGCAAACCAGGCCGTAACTTTTGTTTATTTGTGAATTTGACTGTTATTAGCCTATACAATATTTACTGCAGCAAAATGAAAAATATTATTTGTGTTTGTTTGTGTATGGCAGCCCCAGAAGACCCGCCACAGAACGTCCTTATATTGAATATGACGTCTAGATCAGTCTCTTTGTCCTGGAGCTCTCCCGGAATAATCACAGGAAAATTTACCTATGTACTCTACCTCTATGGACCTACAGGTCAATAAATAATAACTCTTGAATACACTTGCATGAATGGATAGACAGATTTAATCTCTAAATTGATTGAAATTCATACAATTTTCTATTTCTTCTTAATTCCAGGATATTTGTATGAGAACAGCACAGGAGACACACGGTTTTCTCTGAGTGGTTTGACCCCCTACACAAGGTACACGGTGGCTGTCCGAGCCAAAGCTGCTGGAGAAGTGGGTCCAGCAGCTCAGGATGTCATAATAACACCTGCCGAAGGTGAGACCACTCATAAACTAATGGACTAACATATTGCATTTAGATGAATCTTCATGAATTCACTTAGATTATAAAAACAATCTTAACAATTTATATTTAGTTTTTAGTTGTTTTTTTTTGGTAGGAGAAGGTGGACATGAAAACACAACACATCTACAAAAAAGTCAAGATAACAGAATAAAGTCCAATAAATATTCTTATGGTAGAGGTGTGTTTTATGTACTTCTGTCTGTGTTTGATTCTCTCTGGCTCTAATTTTTGTTTGCGTGAATAGCACCCAGTGCAGTGCAAGACTTGATGGCAGAAGCTGAGGATTCAGTTTCAATCCGTGTGAGTTGGAGAATGCCTGCCCAGCCCAACGGTCCAATCACCCAGTACAAACTGCAGGTTCTGGTTGCCGAAATTCTGCTGCAAGACATCACCCTTACTGCAGAAATGGTAGGCCAGATGTGACAGCTATGTATTACCAAAATAGATTCAGTGTTAAAATCAGAGCCTGTTCAGTAAAAGAAGTTAGATGAAATGTAACTGCTTATTTTTTCATGTACATATTCTACATTTTAAAGCAAATGTTTTTATAGCCATGATTATATGATATATTAATTTCATATTCAAACTTAAAAAACACCACTAACATAATATATTAACATATTTTTCTATAGCATTTTTTCATCAACAGTTTATATAAAGTTTATAAGCTTTATATAAGATTGCAATTGATTTGCAATCTACATGTTTCTCTGTAAATTGACAAATTTCTATAATCAGTGTGACTATTATTAGAAAACATACTCACATGCAACCTGTAAGCCATGTCCACTGTAATCACCAGAAATCAAAAACTACAGTCAGACTATATAATGTACTTTTTCTTCCTTCAGAATACAACTGGTTTGCATAAAGTTAAGACACTTCCCCCAGATGTCAATAAAAATCCACAACGGCGTAAGAGAACTGCTGAGCTCAGTCTGATTACTTCACCACCAACTTTCACGGCCACTATTTCTGATCGCACACTGCCCACGGGTGCGACTGCTTCCAGCCTCACATACTCTGGACAAAGAAGCACTGACCCCATCACTAACACCAATGCTCAATTGACTGCTCACTCCATGGTCACTGAGAAGTCAAGCACCAGCTACGTTTCTGTTTCATACAGCACAAGTAGTCAATCTTCTGATTCTGCAGTCTCTGGGACCTCTGCATTGTCTCTTACCTCTGTACCACCAGCTACACTTCCACCCTGGCTGACAAGGCAATCACATGCTAGGGATATCACCTCAGATTCCTCCCCCTTGGCCCTGACCCCAGGCCAGCTCCGCCTGTCTACACATGATGCGTCAGTTACAGGACACTTTTTAACACGCAGTGCAGCAGTTACTGGCACTACAGGTGGGACAGCACTAACCATAAATACTGCTTCACTTAACTTCCTGCAGCCCTTAATACAAGGATTTTTATCTGTGCTCATCAATCCTGTGTGTGCGTGTTGTCTTGTGTATCCATCTATGTCTGCATGCATACCACAGGTGTAACAGTGAGAGAGGAGGTGATGGATGTTTTGTCTGAGGAGTTGTCTTACCTGGTGTCAGATCTGAACCCCTTCACCGAGTACACGTTCAGGGTCACTGCTTCCACAACAATGGGAGAGGGTCCTGCAACAAATATCACTGAGAAGACCAGGGAGCAGGGTGAGTGCTCACACGTTACATTACATTACCTTCATTTACCTCACGCTTTTATCCAAAGTGACCTACAATGAGTTTATTCAACCATGTGTGTACAACCCTAAAAAATGCAAGAATCATGGACGTACATCAACTTCATCTAATATGATGAACTGCTTCAAGTGCTATATTCAGAGACAATTGGAAATAGACAAAGCATTTTTTATAACTATGTTACTACAAATGATAACTATGTTACTACAAATGATAAGGTCTGCAAAACCTTAAAAAAAAAATCTTAATTCAAAATAATGTCTTCTACTGTATGTGTTGTTTAGTCCCCAGCTCAGTACTCGAAGTGTCCTATAAAAACATCAGCTCCACCTCCATACTAGTGAGCTGGATCCCACCACTCAACCCCAATGGGCGGATCACACATTACACTGTCTATGGCCTCAAACTGCACAGTAATCAAGCCCTGAAATGGGTTACTAACGCTACCAGCATATTGATAACAGGTAGATTCATTGCCTTTTCTAAACAACTCTATGCAGTCATCATAACCATAATAATACAGATCTGTTGCTAAATGTCTCTGTTCTGATGTATAGATTTGGACAAGTACACTGGTTATAAACTACGTGTAGCTGCATCTACAGCTGTGGGAGAGAGCTCTCTGTCTGAGGAAGATGACATCTTTGTTGTCACCTTAGAGGACGGTATGTACTGAACACAAACAAACACAAGTGGTCAAACATGGGTTTGAATAGAAGTGGTAAAAGTAACAACAAATTAGATGATAAAAGTTGAATCTGTTGTTGAAAATAATTTAAGTTGATTTATTTATCAAATTTACAATTTAATTATTGCATGACCAATATTTAATGTGATGCTTGATCAGCTATAGTATTTGATTGTTTGATATTATTGTGTTGACCTATCAATTCAATCCCATTTTATCCAATGAAAGAACACTCTGGGACTTTCTTCCACAGAGCCCGACTCCCCCCCTGTGAACCTCACTGTGGTTGACACCAGTCCCTCCACTACCACATTGGCCTGGTCTGCACCAGAACAGGCCAATGGGATGATTCAACACTATGAGGTCCTATATGAGAATGAGTCCTTTTCTGCGCTGATGAACACTTCCTCTAACACAATCACTCTGATGAACCTAAAACCATTCTCCTACTACACCGTGTCTGTGAGGGCATACACGCGTTATGGTCACGGCAACCAAATGTCAGATGCTTTAAACCTGCTTTCTGGAGAGGACGGTGTGTTGATGGATGCATCCACCTACGCGAATACACACATATAAAAACCTTTAGTAACAATATCAACTGTTCAGATTTTAGTAAAGGTGAATCTTCTTGTGTTGTCTCTTTAGTCCCAGGCAGTCCTCCGTATGGCGTTACTTATGAATCGGTCAGTCCCAGCGAGGTGAACGTGACCTGGCAGCCTCCTCTGCTGCCTAATGGGGTCATCACCCACTACAGCCTGGAGCTGTGGAATTCCAGTCATTACCTGAACCTCACCTCCCCAACGAACAAAATCCACATCACGCATTTGAGGAAGTATGCACGCTACCGCATAATGGTGCAAGCACACACGCGCGTTGGGCCCGGAAACTACAGCAGCGAGCCACTCAACATCACCACACTGGAGGATGGTGAGAGGGATGGGAGAGAGGAGGAGGGGTTGTTTTCAGTTCCAGGGCACTGCACGAATACATCAGGGCTGAGTTTGACGGGCATCTGATTAAATCTGACTTTCCTCTCGTTTTTTCCTCCTCAGTTACATCTCTCTGTTTCAGTTCATGCTAATGATGTTACATCACAGGTATCTGATGCCACGTGACACTCGTGTCTCCCATCAGAACTGAGGAGCACAAACAACAGTCATCACAACTAACTCAGTTTTTAATTTCAGGGCAATATTCTCTTTCTCTCTGGCTGGCACGTTCCTGATGGGCTGTCAGAGGTTCTTATTTGCCCAGTGCAAATATATTTTTACCACTCATCAGTTTCTGTATTGATGATAAGCCATACTCCTGTTTGTGTTATGTTATTGGAAAGTCTTTCCCCTGCATCTCAGCTCCAGACACACCTCCTCAGTTCCTTCATGCCAAGAAGTTGTCAGACTATGAGGTAGAGTTGTCATGGAAACCACCACTTGAAGCAAATTCAGACATTCTCTACTACATTGTCAGAGTTTGGTGAGTTTTTTGATCTACTTCTCTCTGTCTGTTTGACTCTCTGTTGAAAAAGGTTTAAAAAGAAAACAACAAATGGTTGCCTGGCTCTCTTTGTTAGGAATGAAACGACTGAGCTGTGGCAGAATGTGACAGGGACATCAGTGGTTATTAATGTAGACTCAGAGAGTCGCTACAACGCTTCTGTCTCCAGCTGGAACAGACTGGGAGATGGAGGAGTGCTGATCTACATCAGCTTTAACACCATCAATGCAGGTGCTGGATGATTGTTAATTAATTTTTTGACAAATAACTCTATCATCCTCTCCTACAAAATATATTTTTGCTATGCATTTAAGTAAGACGTTTCTGTCTTCTAAATGTTTGTCTGTGTGTCTTTTGTGTCTATGCTCCCTGGGTCTCAGAACCATTTGACCCCCCGCGGAATGTGACTTTTGGAAATGTGACCACCTCATCCGTGACCTTGCTGTGGCACCCACCTGCTGAACCTAATGGAATTATTGTACACTATACCATTTACTACTCGGATAACAACACTGTGGCTGAGCAGGTGAGATACTTACTGTTTATGCTGTAGGTTCCTTGGCAGTGATCTCATTAACCTTCCAGCAACAGGCAACTGTTTTTAGCTGGACTCAGTGTATGCTACCTCCACAACGCCTAACAGAAAAAAAGTGACTAGCTGGTGAACATAGTGAAGCTGTTAGTAGATGAAGATGCAAATATTTCTCTCAGGAGTTGGTGTAGACCAAAACTAAGACCAGTTGACCAAAAAAGAGAGACAATGTTGGATTTGTCAGGACACAAACATGACTCCAAATCTATTTATACATGTGCGGGATGCGTTAATACGTAGCTCAATGATACTTACTCATAGGTAATTGCCAAGACATGCACAAAAAAAACGTTATATTTCCATAATATATCAGTGTTGCATTTATAGCTTGTTCTGTTGCCCCCAAGTGGCCCAAAAAAAAACACTGCTCTAAAGGGAAAATCTAAATAAAAAAGTGGAGAAACATAGAACATAGAAATAAATTCAGATGTTTCCTGATGACTTGTTGTGGATCAACAACTGATCAAGCCACTTAATGTTGGACTTTCCTTTCATTTGTGACCCATCTGTATGTATCCACAACTTTTGATCTTATTTAAAAGCCTGTTTCAGTGTGTGAATAAAAATATAATGCTATTTTTTTCTCCACAGAGGGTTCCTATTTCAGACTTACGTGCCCCTGCTTCTCCTGATTCCGCCCTGTCCTACACTCTAACTCGGCTGATTGGGGGCACAATCTACACCCTGTGGATGACCTCCAGCACAGTGCAGGGGGACGGAGGGGTTAAGAGCGAGCCACTTACCCTGTTCTTACCGGAGGACGGTCAGTCAGACTAACACAATCCCACATACACTAATACAGTATATATGAATATGTATATAGGTTAAAAAACATAAAAAAAATAAATGAACATGAAATACTACACATAATGGCAGATAATTATTGCATATAATGATTCAAAGTCTTACTGGAGGGTGAGTCTGCACACTTTTTTCAAAACTCTTTAGCTCAAAAAATTACATAAAAACTCTGTGATTGAAGATGTGACTTTCAGCCTTTCAGTAAAAGGGGATAACAGTCTGTCTGGCAAACTGGCTCTATTTTTGTCCGCCTCTGACACTGTGCCTTGACAACAACCAGTTTGTGTTTCCTTTTGCTAAGTATGACGAAAGTAGTAAGAGAGTAAAAGGGAACGAGAGGGCAGAACCATTTCAATATGATGTGTTTTGTGCAAATGGTACAATTGCATTTGAGCCACGGAAACCAACATTTAGATATATTATTCAGTTGCACTTTCTTTTTGATAGCATCAATGTATTGGGGTGGCAGTAGCTCGGTTCTTGGAAAGTTGGGTGGGGAACCGGAGGGTCGTTGGTTCAAGTCCCTGTACGGAGTGTTGATTGGTAGCTGGACGAGATGCCACTTCACCTCCTGGGCACTGCCAGGTGCCCTTGAGCAAGGCACCATACCCCCCCAATTGCTCAGGGCGCTGGTCCAGCTGGCAGCCCACTCACTCTGACATCTCTCTATTTGTGCATGATTAGGTCCTGAGCATGTGAGTGTATTTCAGGCCTGTGTGTAGAGATTACTAATATAGTGTAAATTGTAATTTCCCCACTGGGGATCAATAAACAATATAAATATAATTTAAATGTAAAAAGTGAAGTGTAAATAAAGTTTTTATGTTATTTTGGGAAAAATGGTGCAGACAGCTGCCACAGACTTTGTCATATCCAGTTCATATTTCATATTTTTTCTTATTAACATAGAATTCTCTGTCTCTGAATGATTAGTGCTCATACTGACTCTGTATCTCTGCCTGTGCTCTAGCCGCTCCACTCTCAGCCAAGCACCGGATCTCCAGGGCACCTTGTCTCTCCCGCACAGCCAAGCCCCCTGCTGGGCTCAGACCCCCACACACACCTGGCCCCTCACATCCACTCATTCATCTTATGGATCTCTCAAGTGTTATCTCCCCTTTCCCCTTCATCTCCCTTTTTTTCTTTTCTGTGTACCATGCTTTTTTTTCGGAGGGACGGAGACGATGAACAGGATGAGTATTTACTCCTCAACCCCTTTCTTTCTCAAGGTTTCCAATGTGCTTGGTTCTCTCTTAAATGCCTCTGTATGTCTCTGGATTAGCTGTTTTTATTGTAGGATACTGTTGTTGTGTCTGTTAACTGTGCTGTTTTATTTTGCTGTGTTTCTGCATTGTTAAAGGAATGTCATGTGGTATTGTTCTATTTGATGTGCTGTTGTTGATTTTGTTAATTGCCACAGTGCTGCCAATGATTATGACTGTGCTTTTGACAGATGATGATAATGATTATGATGATGATGACTGGTGTGCTGTTCATTTTCCGTCAAGTGTCGGAGTGTGTTTCGTTGATTGATGTCCTAATTTACAGCCTCATAGTACTGTAAACGCACATCAAAATGCTCACAGTTTTCAACCACTGTTGTCACTGGTATTCAAAAATAGTAACACTATTCTTCTTGTTTCCTTCTTCAGTGCCAAGTGACTCGGTCCAAAACCTGACGGCTCAGATCTTCAGTTCCACAGCCATCATTGTGAGCTGGGACCCTCCAATGGAGCCAAACGGCCGTCCCACCTACCTGCTCACCTTACAGGAGGCCGGCGCCCCCCAAGACGGATCCAACCAAGCGGCTCCAGCTGTTAACAAGACCATCAGTCGTAACACAACTGACACTGTCTTCTTATTCACTAGACTCAAGAAGTATTTCCCTTATGTGTTGACTGTTACTCCGGCAACTCGTGCTGGCGCAGCCTACAACCATACCAGCACAATGTATCTGAGAACGGATGATGATAGTGAGTTTATCGTCACAAACATTCACTTCTGAAGTATGGTTAATGTATTTATTGTGTAACTGTTTCTCCTTAGTTCCTAGTTCTGCTCCATTGCTGTTGTCCACCCGGAATCTGTCGTCCTCCTCTATCGCAATAGTCTGGCAGCGCCCTCTGGAAGCCAACGGGGAGATAACAGAGTATACCCTGACTGTGTTTGGCCCAGGGGGCTCTAGCACATCTCATACCCCAAACACCTCATTCACCCTCACCAACCTACTTCCATACACCGCTTACAACCTCACTGTTACGGCTGCAACGCGTAAAGGCTCAGGGCCTTATCTGCTGCTGCAGCTGCACACTGATGAAGGAGGTTATTTTGAAAGCTATGATTATTTTAAAATTTCTCTAAAATCCTAATTAGATGATATTCATTCATGAAACTATGCACGTTTATCTACTGTCTGTTTCAGTCTATCTTCTTCTCTATCTATCTTACTTTATGTTTCAGGCCCCATGTCCCCTCCCCGTAACCTAACTATATATAACCACACCGCAGTCTCTGTGCTTCTGAGCTGGGAGCCTCCTCTGGAGCCCAATGGAGTTGTGATACAATACGGCTTCAGGATCCGAGACCTCATCACATACACTGTCACACACAAGGTACCGTTAATTTCACACACCGAAAGCTACCTCACCATAACAACAACACTCACACTTACACACTCCAGAGAGCCACTCGGTAAAAGTACACACTGTCACACTTCCGGTTGCTCTAATTTCACACTCCAGATATCACTAAGCAGTAACATTATACTTGCACACATATGTGTGCAGATACAATAAAATATTAACCACTCCAGCAAACAGGAATATATGATATAATCTGTAATGTGTCCTTTTTTTATGTGTGCGTGTGCGTGTGTGTGTGTGTGTGTGTGTATGTGTGTGTGTGTGTGTGTGTGTGTGTGTAGAATTCCTCTGGTTCGTCGACCACAGAGTATCTATCGGGCTTCAGACCTCATAGCTCCTATGAGATTAGTGTTTACAGTTACACCAGAGTGGGCCACGGGAATCAGTTCAGCAGCCCTGTGACCTTCACGACTAATGAGTCAGGTAAAGTGCAAACTCTCTACACACAAGGGATGTTACGCTGATTTAGTATACTGCTCACAGTTTCTTCTTTCACATTGATTTGTTCAATGTGTTCAATTAAATTGGAATATCGTATCTGTAGATTATAAGTACTGTATAAAACATTGTCAGTATTTATACTCCAACAAGAATTTGTTTGTCTAGGCAATGGACCAATAATAAATGGAAAAAAAGGTGTCTTGGTTGTTAGTAAAATAAATATTATTTTATGTATTATAAGTTTAAGATAAAGCAGATTTTTTTCTTTTACATAAATGATGCACCAGGATTTCTAATGACAAATCTGTAGAGTTTATCTGCAGAGTGCACATTTGTAGTTTCCATAAATGTAGTCCTGTGCAAAGACTTTTTTTCAGCATGTGCAATGAAATAACCAAAGGCTAATACTGAAATTGAATCGGGTTCTTTCCTCTTGCAGTGGCCAGTGAAGAATAAAGCTAGTGCTAGTATAACAATGCCATTGTCTCACTTCTTTGTCTGCAGTGGCTGATGCTGTTGATAACCTGTCTTGCTCAGGAGTGAGCTGGGATTCAATTCAGCTGGTTTGGGAACTGCCAGCCAATCCCAATGGACAGATCATTTTTTATGAGATTCTAGTGAAGGTAGACTCGCAGTCCTACACACACCAGGCTCAGACCACAGAGTACACAGTGACTGGGCTGTCTCCAGACCAGGAATACACACTCACTGTGGCCGCAGTCAACTCTGCAGGAGCCGGAGAGAGCCTGAATTGTACTGCTTCCACTCTTTCTGAATCAGGTAGTCAGTCTACTTGTATTGTGTCACATTTTGGCTTGCAATTGCTAATAATATGCAGTAATACAGAATTAATGCTTAATCATATCCTCGTTGTTTCCCTTAACAGCCCCAGCTGCCCCTCGCTTCCTTACCATCTCTCAGGTCACACCTAACAATGTGATACTACAGTGGGCTCCACCGCTTTCCATTCCAGGCCTGCTGAAAGAATACCACGTCGTTGCACAGCTGCTGTCAACTACTTGTGAACCAAACCCACTAACTACTGCACAGCCGCCCCCAGAGGATGAACTGACCTCAGACTGCGTGGACTCTAATGTCACAGTGTCAGTGAATGCTTCGGACGGCATTGAAGAGAACCACAGCGTCACACTCCAATCCCTGGCTAAGTATAGATACTACCGCTTCAAAGTGGCTGCTGTGACCAATGCTGGAGTTGGAGAATATACACACTGGAATTACGCCCGGACCCTGGCTGGAAGTAAGAAGGTCACAGTGATGAGATGACATTTTTGTGTTGCCACGGGAGACCTGGCAATTAGTCAGGACCTCAGGATTAATATTTGACTAATAAATCTGTGATTTTTTTCCCCCCCAGGTATTCTAGTAAAAGTCTTGTGTTTATTTATTAACTTTGGGGTGTGGCTCGTCCTTTACAAGACCTATAAAAACTTAAATTTTCTTGTTATCATAGAAGATCTTTAAGTCTTCACAGGCTATAGTATTATGGCCGGTTATAGCATCATAATAATGATTGTATAATAACCTGGTGTTTTGAGTTTTTCAGAGGTTCACATTGTCATAGCATTATGCAGCTTTTTCTCTTGTTGAGCCCTTTTATTATTTGTATGAATAGTAGTAGCTGTATTCTTACAATACAAAACTGTTAGCATAATGCATAGATAAAAATATAGAATGTGCAATGAATGACAGGGGGAAACCGATTACATGAATTGGTTTGATAGTAAATCAGTAGGGAATTACATGATTTATGATTTCAGTTAAAAACATACTAAAATAAAGCAGGCTGCAAATCACCCACCCTGTCTACAACAATACAGTACTTCAAAACTAATTAACAGTACAAGCACATCCGCAACTGTAGACAGATATTTGAAGAGAGGCAAAAGAGGCATAATATTTTAGAGGCCACAAGACTACGTATATGGAAAAGTGAAAATACGGCCCAGGCTTACATTCAAAGAGGTTCCAGCCAATGGCAGGGTAGCATCAATCAACAAGCAACATTCAACATTTAACAAGCTTTTTTTTTTTATACGCTTTTTGATTTTTAATTAAGTAGCACATCGTAAGCATTCTGTGTTTCTCTTATCTCCTCCCTCAGACCCTGATGACCCTCCCCGTGACCTGAAAGTGACCCCTACCTCCAAAGGCCTTCACATTGCATGGGACGCTCCAGCTGTTCTCTCTGGACCGACGTCATATCTTGTGCAGGTCAAGCCTTATTGAGTTTAAGTTTTACAGACACAAAAATATGAACATGTTACTAAGATGTTCTCAGAACAGCTCAACACTGTGTTATGTTTGTCATATTTTTTAACATAATGGTGTGGTAAAATATGAAATTATATGAAGTTACTCCAACTCTGCTCATCCACAAACAAGCATTTAATCTTTCCATGAACTGTCCTGTTGAACCAGGTGGATGGTCCTGGTTTGAACGTATCAACAGTCCGAGCTCCAGGAGAGTTGACGACTGTCGTCGTGACTAACTTGACTGCTTTCACTCGTTACTTGGTGACTATCACTGCCTTCATTGGTCCATTGACGCACGCTGCCAGCCAGGGGAAAGCCATCGGGCCTATTGAATTTCAAACTCTGGAGGAGGGTATGTGGAAATGCTGCTGTAAATATAACAACATATCTATTATCAGTTATCGCTTATATCATTTTTATTCTATCCCCAGAGCCCAAAGACCCTCCCAAGAATGTGGTTGTATCAGTTATTCCAGAGGAAGTGAACCGTGTGAAGGTGACTTTTACCCCTCCAGAGGAGCCCAATGGAAACATTACTGCATACTTTGTATATGTTTATGAAAAGGAACAACTGATCAAGAACATCAGCCTTAATATTACCCAAAGAAACCAAGACATGCTGAGTGCTGTCATAGAGGGCCTAAAAGGAGGACATAACTACAGCATACAGGTGAAGAACAAACACAACTCACACTCACAGCTTCCAGGTGTGAATGTGTTTAACTGTGCGAATGTGATCAGGGTATTCCTGCAAAAGAGAGGCTTCCTCTCAGTGAAACTTCCCCGAATATGTAAATCAGTCAATAGCCAGTTTAACCTTGTTCAAATTTTTGTTTTCTTTAACTCATTCTGTGCTTGTCCATCTTTCTGCTGTGTCACCTCCGTTCTTCTTTTTGTTGGTTTGTAGATTTCAGCAAAGAATGGGGCTGGAAGGAGCCCACCCAGCCCCCGTGTCCAGATAACTACAGGGATCAAAGGTACAAGTTCCTCTGTTTGTGAGTGCTCTGCACTGCTCTATAGTGTTTCTCCCTTCCTTGTTGCAGCAGTGCAGCATGGACGCAAGACAGAGAATTGCCACTGCACAGTATCATTGCCTGCTCTGACACAGCAAATGGACCTCAGCAATATTGTGGATTGATGATTGTAGAGGACTGAGTAGTGGCCTGTTTATCATGATTTCTATGTAAATGCAACAGTCTAAAACAAAACCTTTACACACTGTAAAGACACTGTATTCATTACAACAACCTGTGTGCGTGTGTGCGTGTGTGTGTGTGTATGTGTGTGTATTCCAGCCCCAGCCAAGCCAACCCAAAGACCCCAAGCAATACTGGGCCAAGGAGGGGTTGCCATGGTAACCCACAGGAGTATCACCATCCGCATGCCTGCTTGTTTCTATAGTGATGACAATGGACCAATCACAAAAATTCAGGTCATCGTGGCCGAGACAGGGGGTATGACTCTTCAAAAACATTGACAGCCGTCACTTTTAGTTGAATACACTTGGGTATCAGTCTTGTTTGTGCTTTAAGCTTAAAGTAGAATCTTGTTTGACACTATGTCAGTCTGTCCTAAGCTTACAAAAGACGAAATATATGCAAAAGCCAAAGGGCTTAACGTCAGCAGAAATTTGACTCAGTCCCCTTAAAATCCCTTTGCCCTCTAACTGACTTACTCATCCTGTCACAGTGAAGGACATACAGAACCTGACCAACTGGAAGAATGCATTTTTTGATCGTCCTGCCCCTTACCTGACGGACAAGGGGTTCCCCAACCCACCATGTGATTTGGGAGGCGGGGCATTGCCCCCAGACGCACATGTCAGAGGTGGTCGCAGTGTGTCTAGAGGTGGCCGGCCCTCGGTGAGGAAAACTACAACTACGTACGTGATCGGAGAGAACGATGACTGTTTAACGGAGAACAACACTGATAATTTCTGCAATGGACCTCTGAAGCCAAAAACAGTCTATGTGTGAGTGCACCACACACACGCACGCTTGCTCGCATGCACGCACGCACGCACGCACGCACTCACGCACGCACGCACACAAACACACACAAAGAACAACTTCAACATTTTTGTGTGTAACTATAAAATAATAATCTAATGCTGACACTGGACTGTTCCATATTTACCAGGTTTAGGTTCAGAGCCACTAACATCAATGGCCAGTACACAGACTCTGAGTACTCGGAGCATATCAGAACTGCAGGTATCTATATTCATCCCCGTATTTGTCTTAATAAAAAATAATAAACAGAAATCCTGTATAATTCTGTTTGTGTTGTTTTTGTGTAATGATGTCACCTCTGTCTCCTCTGCCTCTCTCTGTAGTGGACGGGCTGTTGACCAGAGATGAGCAGATCATTCTGGGTGTTGTGCTGTCCTTCTTCTTGGCTGTGTTGCTTATCGTCATCATCTGTGGCTCCGTCAAGTAAGATGGCAGCAGGCACTCAATCATTTGCCAACATTCATACATTTACCAAAACTCTGCATTGATTGGAATTTAATATTAATGCACAAATAATACTCTGTGCAAATGCCTGTTTAAATGTTGTAAATAATAACTAATAAATCAGTTTCCTTTTTTATTAATTTGAATTCTGTATTTACCTTGTTATTAACAAATGTCTTTGATTGACATGTCAGGATCCATCAGCGCAAAAAGGAGGGCGGGACTTATTCACCCAGAGAGGCAGAGATCATAGAGACTAAGTGTAAACTGGATCAGCTGATTGCTGTGGCAGATCTGGAGCTGAAGCAAGAAAAACTCAACCGGTTAGTCAGTGTGTTTAGTGTTAATCCAAAAGTGTCACTTCCCCAAATATAACACGCATTTTTGGCAACTGAAACAGAGTGCACACTAAAGGAGTTCAGGCTTGAGTTAGCTGCTCCAGACGAGATTTTAAATTTAAGTCAACAAAATGTCTTTACTGCAGCCAACTTGACATACGCTCCTGTCAGCACGAAATCTTCTAGTGTTGTAGAGTTTGTGCAGAAAATAGAAGCAGCAGCACTATGAAACAACACAGCATCCTTGTGACTTTATAGTTTACCTTCAGTTCTCTGCCGAGTCATCCTGTCTGCATCTCTCCAACCATCCTCTCATACAAATTCAGCGTCAAGCCCTTTTGTTTTTCTTCTTTGACACAAACAAGTGCACTGACGATAAGTGCTGCACGCTGGTGGGAAAGAAAGTCAAACTCACTGTTAGTTTTGGTATCAAGGTCACTGATGGCTAAAATTAGGCGAGAAACTACAGCATAGGAAAGCTTTTTGCATGAGTAGTACCCATACTTGTTTTGATATTTTTATTTGCCAGTAAATAAAGACATCAGCATTGAAACAACCATTAGGTATATGCTTTCTAAACACCTTACTTTCTTATGTTGCTGTCCTCTCATTTTAGATGTCAAAAAAGCAAAGATTGTAGATTTTTCACAGCTGCATGTTGTGGTCACTGCTAGTGGTCACTGCTAATCTGCTCCAGCTGGATTGTAAATTCAAACTGCCGTCATCAGGACAGCGTGCCGTTCTGCTTTGATGAAGCTGAGATCTGTACAAACACCTCCTTTTATGCTCAGTTTATGTTATATTAACACAATCTTTCATGTTAATTGTCACATCTATGGCACAAATAATGTTCCTTGCACGCACACTTGCATTGACTCACCTTGGCTTTGTTTTTCTCTCACTGAGCGCTTTTCTCTCACCAGGTATTCTTCCTTCTTCTTTAGGCGGAAAGAGATTTATGTAATCCAGTAAGTTGTGATCAGTGTGCCGTATTTTGGTGTTGTGCTTTGTTTGCATGGTGTACTCTATCTTTCATTTACATGGGGCAGCTGTGGCTCAGGTTACTGATCGGAAGGTTGGTGTTCGATCCCTGGCCCTGCAGTTCCATGCCGAAGTGTCCTTGGGCAAGAAACTGAACCCCAAATTGCTCCTGATGCTGTGCCATCGGAGTGTAAATGTGTATGAATGTTTATCTAAAGAGCAGGTGGCACCTTGTACGGCAGCCTCGGCCACAGTGTATTAATTTGTAGTTGTTAAGACTAGAAAAGCACAGCTACAAGTCTTCAGTAATGCAAAGAAACATCAGCCACAGGGGAATAACCACTCGCTTCATTCAAGTTTACTGATGTTCACATATTTCTTTAGAATGAAACATCAAAGTCAGTGTTTAACCAAAGTGAATTTGATTAAAAATGGCAAAACCTCATTTTCTTTAAAGTGCTCATATTAGGTTTTTTGGCCTTTTCCCTTTTCTTTATTGTGTGATACATCTTTTTTGTGCACGTTATAGGTTTACAAAGTGAAAAAGCCTTAAGTCCACCCCAAAGGGACTTACCATCTTCCAGAGAAAACACTGTTGTTGTAGTCCAGCCTTTACTTCCGTGACGAACGTGCATCACTTTGTAACACACGTTGTGATGCTCGCCTAGCTGCTAGCGTGGCACTCCCTCATGCTCTGCAACTGACAAGATAGCAATACTTACTGCGCATGTGCGACTCACAACATAGATGGTACAGAAGTGTGATGCCTCACTCTGTAGCTAAAACAGAGAGCTCAACACACAGGGTGAAAAGAGGAGCTGCAGCAATGTGCAGTACAACAAATGCATGGACTTTTCTGAAAATTAAACCACTTAAACCTATTCTGGTACAACCTCCAAATACAATTATGAACCTGAAAATGAGCATAATATGAGCAATTAAACATGCATACATACTCTCTGAACTGAGGATCAGTTCAGCTGTCATGGACAGAAATACCACAGTGTGGGTTGTGATTCTTTAGTTAATTTGTTTATTTTGGTTGATATTTGCTGTCTATTTTTATCCAGGCTGCTCAGCTACAGGAAATCACTCAAGTAAGTCATCCTGCATAAATATGTGAATATACACACCATAGTTGCCGCATAAATCAACATGTTTTATGTGGCTCAGTGTTAAGTATGTTTTTATCCTAAAATAAACTTACAAAAAGTAGCATATTGTTGAGTTTTTGAGAGAGGTTTTCTCCGTTCTTTACGTTCAGTGTATTTCTCTTCTTACCTTCCCTTACCTTACCTTACCTACCTTCTTACCTTTCTGTCAGGCCTGTCAACAAAAAGTCTTTTCTGCAGCACGTAGAGGATCTGTGTGCCAATGACAATTCCAAGTTCCAAGAGGAGTTCGCTGTAAGTGTTTGCCTACAACCTGGAGCTGTGTTTATCAAACTTCGAAGAGTGTAGAAATATATCATTTGGGATGAAAGAATAATAAATCACCTGGAAAAAGGATGAGCACGAATGACAGTCTGCTGTTTGAAAAAAAAGATAAGAAAAAATGTAGTGCAGACAGTGAAGATGCATGGAAAATGATTGCATTGCATTTTTAACCTTTTTCCTGTTTTTTTGCAAAAAAAGATGTATAACATTCCATTGAATAAGCATTTAGAGATAAATCTTACAAGGGCTGTAAATAGTTAGCTAAAACTACCCTATTCAAAATAATACATTCTGCTTTATTTTTCATAATTCATGACCAATGAGATATGGTCATGAAAAACACATGTCAGACGGTGCATGCCTCTGTCTCTGTACTGCAGCCATCTAGGACCACAACAGGTTAATACAACAGGTTAACCAACTTAGAGACTTCTTAATTTTAATAGTAAATTTAAGGTCAGAAGAAATGTGATAACTTTAAAGTAGGTGTAACAGAGACATTTTACATTTATATTTCACTTAAATCCAAAATGTATGTATTTTTAAAAATACGGGCCCTTACCCTTAAACTAATGTATGTGTGTTTGTGTGAATACTGATATATTAGATATTGTCTCTTCAGGAGCTTCCAAAACTGCTGCAGGACCTGGCCACCACAGATGCTGACCTGCCCTGGAACAAATCAAAAAACCGCTTCCCTAACATCAAACCTTGTAAGTGGTCAGGCGGACGATATTGTCAGTGTGCCAAAATGATGTATGTTATCTCTAACATTAACTGCATATGGATTTTACAACCACATACACAGCTGCATTTCATATGTTTCTACCATACTCTTCTCACTAAATCATGTCTAGACAACAACAACCGGGTGAAACTGCTGTCAGAACCGGGCACAGCGGGCTCTGACTACATCAACGCCAGCTTTGTCTCAGTGAGTACCAGCTACCAGCTGCTATAAGCCCAGTCATCAACATGGAAGGTCGAGCTCACTTGAGTCATAATCAGGTTATGAAAGTAGTTATGCAGGCATGAGGCACACTTGTTGCAATTAGAGGAGTTTGTTCTAGATATTTCCCTGTCCTTTTTTGATTCTGTCAGATAAATAGATAACAAGCAAGCGTATTCATTTGTGAGTGAGTGAATAATGTTGTTGTTATAATTCCAGGAGGTCTGTATGCTCCTGGAGTGATTTTTGTGCTTGCAGATTTAAACCTCTGCCTTTCTTTTTCTGTTTTTTAGGGCTACCTTTGTCCCAATGAGTTCATAGCCACCCAGGGTCCTCTGCCTGGCACAGTGGCTGACTTTTGGAGGATGATCTGGGAAACGGGAACACACACCATTGCCATGCTCACGCAGTGTTACGAGAAAGGCAGAGTGCGTCATTAGAGATTTGCCAATGTTGTAAAACAGCATTCAGAGGACAGTCCAGAGGGCTCATTTAGGGCTCCCTTACAACCCTGTCACAAGGAAGGTTACAGTATATCTGCCGCAAAGATCTGATGTGTGTGTGTGTGTGTGTGTGTGTGTGTGTGTGTGTGTGTGTGTGTCATTTCAGATTCGGTGTCACAAGTACTGGCCAGAGGACAATAAGCCAATGTCAGTGTTTAGCGACATTCTCATCTCAAAAGTGTCAGAGGAAGTCCTTCCCGACTGGACTGTCCGAACCCTAAAAGTAGAAAAGGTAACTTTCTCACAACAAACACACACACACACACACACACACACACACACACACACACACACACACACACACACACACACACACACACTGTATGTGTGCATATTGTAAACTGTGAAACACCAGAAAGACTAATTTGCCATATTTCCATCTAACTGAATGATGTAAACCAAATAAAATGTGAGTTACTGTAGGTGGCCTTTATTCTGAAGGAAATGGGCTACCAGATGTTTTACAGGCAAACCACTTAAAGGAGTAGTTCAGCATTTTGACAAATTCACTTTTATGCTCTCTTATCGAGAGTTAGAAGATTGCTACCACAGACAGGGGTACCACAGGGTATCAATCTTATCATCAAATTCGCCGTTAGTGTATTTTCTCATAGTGCTGAACTGTTCCTTTAGGAACTGTTGTGTAGAGAGTTATATGTTCCAACTCTGGAAAACGAAAAACCTTTTGCTGAGTACATTTTTATCTATATTTAAAGTAATTTAACTTTTTTCAAAATTCCTCCTTGTAGCACGGACACTATATTCTCGTTCGCCACTTCAACTACACATCGTGGCCTGAGCACGGAGTCCCAGAGTCCTGCAGCACTCTCATTAAGTTTGTCAAAGCTGTCCGAGCCCACAGACACGACAACACCACCATAGTGGTCCACTGCAGGTACTGTGGCACTGCGTACACTATAGCGAGGTCCTTACAATTAAAGTGCACTTAGTACTTTCTTCTGTTTTTGCTGACTAAATGGAGTTTCATCAACAAAATCCATCTGTCCTTGTTCCTCAGTGCTGGTGTGGGCAGAACAGGTGTGTTTATTGCTCTCGACCACCTCATTCAGCACGTCAGAGATCATGACTTTGTGGATATTTATGGTCTGGTGGCTGAACTGCGAAGCGAGAGGATGTGTATGGTACAGAATCTGGTGAGTTCACATCAAATACAACAGTGTATTTTATTCCTGTGGTTAGATTTCTCCATACAACCCAGAGAGAATAAACAAATGACAATAAAGTGGTATTATACGGCATGTTATCTTAAGTTGTTCCAGTAGACTTAAGTCTCATCAAAGACTCACTAATGGCAGTGTAGTCCTACTTTTTTACTTCATGTTCTGCTGTGATCTCATCCCCCTGAGGAAACATTTAGGAAATTCTTCTAGCAGTGGATTAAAGGCATATGCTGAGCAGGATCTCCCCTCTTGAAACAGCATGAACCTATCCTAAAATTACCCTATTCCATTATTACTTATGGAGCAATGGTGTGTGTCAGTGTCAGCAGGGACCCTCTGCCTAGTGCCTGTTCTCCTCCTCAGTATTATGGGTTCTATTATTTCTAGATACTCTTTTGGCAGTAAAGTTTGAGCCTGCGGTGCCTGCTGCTTGATTCTTTGAGACAGCAGTGTTCAGTTCAGAGCCTCAGCTTAAAGAGGCCATTATTCAGCTCAATTATTTTATAACCTCACAAATGTCATTGCTGAGATATTGGAGCACAGTGCCATTGCAGGCGCCTTTAAACAAGCTCATATTTTAATCCTATAACACTTCTGTTGAAGTGAAACAAAGGCAAATAAGTCACTCGACTGCGTGGTTGGGCTAGCAAGGTCATGTCTGCTCAGGTCCTCTTCTCGAGTCAACAGCCGTGCACTAAGCTCGGTTGGTTTCAGTTCATTTAGTTTAACATGGAACGTAGAAACCAAACCAAAGTCCTTCAGGGATAAAGGTTATTATTTATTGTCCACCAAGGTCTTAAGGGTTGCTCTTTGCATTCATCTGAAGCAAAGCTGTCACTCCCAAGCATCCATATGGCTCCACTCAGCCAGAGAAGCACACTAATGAGCATGCTTTAAGGGCCAGGAAAGCCTTTTTCAGCATATTCACCAGAGAGCAACCTTTATTTGAATGACTGGAAAGTTATCTTGAAACATGGTATTCAGTTGTTTTTTTTACTGTAATACTGCATATCCATTGTTGTGGCAGCTGTGGCTGCGTTGTTACTACTGGTATGTAGTTTAGGTTTCAGGTCTTCTGTTTAAGCAAGTTGGAAATAAATCTGCACATCAGCTCTGGTAGGTTTGTGTCCTGAAAGTGAGAAAAAAAAGCCTTGCATCAAGTGACATCATTTTGATTTGCATTTAAGAGATCCACATTCCAAACCACACGTGTTTTTTTATTATGTAAAAAGAACATAGGCATTTGTCATTTTTATTTAATTTTTTTGTCTTTATCAGACAGAATACGGTAGAGAGCTGACGGATTATTGTGTGTGGTGTGTGTGTGTGTGTGTGTGTGTGTGTGTGTGTGTGTGTGTGTTTGTGTGTGTGTGTGTGTGTGTGTCACTTCGCTTCAGGCCCAGTATATCTTCCTGCACCAAAGTACGCTGGAACTTCTAAACAACAAAGGCAACAGCCAGTCAATCTGGTTTGTTAGCTATTCTGCTCTGGAGAAGATGGACTCCCTGGAAGCCATGGAAGGTAGACAACAACATATAAACACACTCAAATAAACACACTCCCCACAGCACAGTGCTGACTACACACATTTGTACTGGTCTTCAGGTGATGTTGAGCTGGAATGGGAAGAAACCACTATGTAAAGACTGACTGAAGAACACCTTTGCCTGGTGGTAAGGGACACTTGTTAGGAGGCGACCTGTGCACAGACTCTGGACTGGACCGCCTCCACCACACAAGGTCAGAGGGAGAAGCAGGAGAAACAGGAAGCAAACAGCACAGTTAGACTAAGACTCTGTTGCTCCATTTCAACCCACTTCTCAGCACAGTCATCCCTTTAATGAACCTCTTGTCCACTTGTTTTCAAAGAGAGTGAGAGAAACAAAAGGGAGACAGGGAGAAAGAATTTCAGAAACAACAGGAAGAAAACAACGAGGCAATGAGCTGACTGTGAGAGCTCTATCCTATCTGTAAGCCTACAGGTACTTTGCACAAATAGATGTCACTGTGTATTGTATTAATTGTATTACGTTGATATCATTTATGTTTTTTTAAGATAATTTATTCTGCCAAAATGTTGTTTTTTTTCAATCTCTTTGCAATTTTGACTATGTCAAAGTGTTGACAGCATTTCCTTTTTGTTTATCCTTTCTCAAGAGTGATTTGCGAAATAAAAGAAGCTTGCATTTTTTATGGCCTTAAGCTAAAACACTTCCCTATGAGACTTTCTTGCATCAAATGTAGTCATTTTGTCATTGCAATATGAAATTATAAATGATCAACTTTGTCCTTTCATTGTTTAGAGGAAAGACTCAGCACTCGTGGTAAATTAGGCACTCTTAATCCTGTGCATGTGCGCGCTCACACACACACATACACACACACACAGACTCACTACAACACAAGTACAAGTCAAATTCAATATTGTTTTTTTGTCCGTTAATGAATAAGTTCAGACCGGCTGTGCTGGGAGGACACAGGAACACCTGTGTTGACTGATTTCCCATAAGCTCCTTCATTCCACCGTCCTCCTCACACACCTGGAGCACATTCGTTAGACAGGCTGGGAGTGCTACAGACGCAGACATTGTGGAGACGAATCTGGCGTCAAGACACACAGACACACAGTCCAGAACCGAGAGTAAAAACTACTTTATTCTTTCATTCTCTTTGAACAGAAAAAATTAGAAATATTCCATTAGTAAACATGTTGATCTTTAAGAAATCTCCCTTATACAAACACGGTGAGGGTGCAAAGATTAATGACAGTGCTCCACAGTGAGGATGCAGATTGGTGCATCTCCATGACAACCAAGGAGAATGGGGCGGGTAAGGGGTTGGGCAAAAAGGAGGAAGTAGAGAGAGGGGAGAAAATGACATCAATCAACCCAACATGCCCTGTCAGTAATGATACAAACATATAATCAAACTCCCCCCGTGTACTGTAAATGAAAAAAACAAAACTATATCATGCTGTAGAGTACAAGTCAGTCAGAGTTTACAGTAAACAAAGTGAGGTTGCTGACTTGAGAAATCAAGCAGTTTGTAAGGGGAATCGAAGCTGGACTTGTTGTTGCTTTGGCAACTATGTGCATGTCAGTGTGTGTGGTATGCAATGTGTGCGTGTGTGCATGACCTGTGATTTAATGCACGTATTCACCAATACAGCATAGCCCTTTACACACCTTAGCAGGTGACACAGCCATCTCTTAATAATCCTATGATAATATGACATGGTATAATTCCATGAAGAATGTAGATCTGTATTAATATCAGTGTGTTACCATGGTAACTGGAGTGTATTCTATAAAAGCTGCCTGTTTCCAGTCTCTCGTAGCAGTAGGATTTAGAACACCCCCTGATATAATAATAATAATAATAATAATAATAATAATAATAATAATAATAGCTATAATAACTATAATTTCCTTTTTTTTAACTAGATTATTCTCTGTACAAATACATAGGTAGATACACACACTGGGCAAACCAATCACTTTTTCAGAATAAATCTATATCATCTATTTACAATATATCCAATATATTCTGTGGTGCAAAAGGTATAAGACGTGTTCCGTGTGTCTCAGTCGGATGATCTGTTGTACAAACAGGCTCAATCTCGAACCATCAACTACACAATGATGAAATCAATAATTATCCATGGCAACTTCAGTTTTCCCCTGATTAACATTCAGTATAGGAATCCATCTCTGCTTATATAATTTCCAGTCTGCAAGGAAAAATATAATTGGTGAGAGGGGAGTGATGTTTGTGAGAGGTGACCTTGGTCTACCCTGTGCCAACCAATTTATATTCATTGTTAAACTAAAAGCAAAATGTTTTCTGCGCACAGATGTTTCCTAAATCCAAAGGTAACAGCAATAGTCACACTAGGTAACCCATTAGGAGTAAATGTACAGGAAGAGAAAGGCTCCATCTGGCTGTTTTCACCTTGTTTTGGATTACTGGCCCTACTCCCTGCTGCCCGTGAGTAAGCAGACTGAACACACATTACACAAGCCTGCTGCTCTCAGTACAACTCAGATATATGTTACAGTGCAGCAAATCCTTTCCTGAGCTTTGTGAGAGCAAAACGCCAGTCACATACTACTGTGAAGATATCTGCTCACACAAGTTTAGCAAAACACACAACAATGAAGCACAAAAAAATATGATTGTCGTCAGACGGTGGGAATAGGTTAGTTTAGTGAGTAGCAACATCTTTGCTTACAACACTATGCTGCACATGACAGGGTAAATATCCTAGAGCCTTTTACCTTTTTTCTTAGTCTTCTTCCTCACATACTGAGAATCTGTTCCCTAAAAAATGAAGAAATCAAATGAGCTGCTACTCTTGTTTCTTCACATTATGCAGAGATGATGACACAATAGATTGCAGTGAGGATAAGCTCTGCTAAAAGGATTCCTCACTGAATGTGGTAAATAATACTATAAACCCTGGACCAAACAAACAGGTGTGAACTTAACATCAACATCCCGAAAGACGCAAAATCACAAGATCTCTTAAAGAGTGTGAAATCTAGACAGACAACACCATCAACTACCGGGTGAAATGTTGGAGACAAAAGAAAGAGAAAAAAGTTGTCTTTTAGAAATGGCATCAAAACTACTCTATGTTCAAAATCAACACCACTCAGTCAAGACTATGAATAGAGTCCTGTTGGTTTCCTTTTCCTTTGTCCCTTTATTTGTCCTCATGTTTTTTTTTTAGCAATACTTTAATTTCACCATTCAAAGTGAGTTGTCTGCTACTCCAGCTTGTGTGTTTTGCTGTGTGTGAATGTGAGGCTTATGTCTGGCGCCCAGGGTTCCTAGAGTAGCCGACGACTCAGACAATGCTGCGGGAGCCGCTGGAGTTGCGCCTGCGGGTTAGAGGCATGGTGTGGTGGAGGGGCATGGGTGAGTCAGGGGGACAAAACTGGTGAGGGTGGTTGTAAGGTGGAGGGGGAGGCGGCAGAGGAGGCTGAGGACCGTCGCCCTCTCTGACGCGAACAGGTGTGGACATGGCCGACTGGATAAGTTGATGCGTAGCAGGGCCTTGGCTAAGGAAGGCCTCCATCCGCCCTCGCCCGCTCTGGTCCACAACAATCACCTTGACAATCTGTTGGCATTGGATGAGTGTTTCTGGGCGAAGTTCTCTGGGATGGATGGGGCTGAGCAGGGTGGGTGGCGCAGCCAGGGCCAGGGGCGATGACTCAATGCTGGGCTGGCTCAGTTGATAGGTCTGCAGCCTGTTGTGAATTGACACCTAGTTTAGGAACAGTCAGAGAACGCATGAGGAGTTACCAGCCTGAACGCAGCCTCTACGCAGCCCTCTGGTGTGTTACGCACATGGGCATGCAGGCATGCAGGTAGATAGTATGCAGAGCGAGCGCATGCAAAATACACACACTCTCTCTCTTTTTCTCTCAATCGTGTTATTACATGATTTACACTTTCAATCATGAAATCACACACCAGCCCAAAAAGAGAAAATGAGAGTGGAATAAGAAGAGATTTTGGTCAGAGATCATGGTGGGAACATTTTGGATTTTATGTGTGTGCACGTGCAAACATGGTCAATAATTGTCAGAATGAGAAGCTAAAAGTTAAAGGGAGTGTCAGGAGAGGAGAGAAGTGACACCGAGGGCGTGGTGTCTCCCTAACACATTTATTTACAACTCTGAAAGACTTACTGAGAGGCAGGAGAGAGGGAAAAGAATGGGTAACGGAATAATACAGAGACAAAACTGGAAAGGGAAAAACAGTCTCTATCATCTATGCTTAGTTAAAAGGAAGGGCTGGTTTTACAGATGCACACCCACCCACACAAACTCAACAGACTGTTAACAGTATCAAGCTTATCTGGCTTTGTGGATGGTATTCTAGGAGCCAGCCAGGCTTATGGTGGCTTGCAAAGGCTTATACAGTGCGGCTGGCAAGCAGCAGCTGATAAAAGGATGCTGAATGGCGAGCATAGTGGCTGCTGATTCACTCATGAGGCACAGAAAGAGACTGTTTGTAGCGCCACTACAGCAGACTCCTCTATGCAGCCTTTGTATCCTTGGCTGCAAAGTGGGGATGTGCCTAAGGCAGAGCTCTTTTTAAGCAAGGCATAAAGCAAAGTTAATTTTCCCGATGAGGCACAGTCCCTATCTAACCGCGCACACATACTCACATACAAAACCACACCCACAAAGCATGATGCAAGCACTTACCTGAGGGAGGCAAGAGTGGGTTTTGCACTTACCTCTAGTGTGTTGTTGTTGCCGGTTTTATCGTACACATCCTGTTGGCCTGTGGGGAGAAAACAGGTCTATTTGTAAGTCAACAGGAAGATTTAGGCTTTTTATACAGGATCTTAAAAACAGAATCAGTTCTTCACAAGGATCTGTTATTTGTTAAAATAATATTCAGTATTTTGGGAATGAAAGTAAGATGCTAATCGACAGCTAGCCTGTATCTGTCAAAGGTTACAAAATCTACCAGCAGCTTTAAAGTGCTCATATTATGCTAATATTTTAGTTTCATAACTGTATTTAGAGGTTGTATCAGAATAGGTTCATGTGGTTTAATTTTCAAAAATCACCATATTTTTGTTGTACTGCACATTACTGCAGCTGCTCTTTTCACCCTGTGTGTTGAGCTCTCTGTTTTAACTACAGAGTGAGGCATCTCACTTCTGTTCCATCTTTGTTGGGAGTTGCACATGCACAGTACCTGGGTAAGGACTACTAGCTAATCAGAAGCAGAGTATGAGGGAAGATGATAAGTCCCTTAGAGGCGGACTTCACTTTGTAAACCAATAACAAGCACAAAAAGATATATAACACAATAAAAGAAAGGGGAAAAGCCAAAAAGCATAATATGAGCACTTATAAGCTCACTATTTGACATGTGTCTTGTGTGTTTTACTCCATACAATAACCCTTACCCTAACCTGGGGACATGGAGAAACTCAAAAACTATAATTTGTGGTTTTAGGGGAAGATACTTGATAGAACTAACTAACCCATTAATAATAAAAACTACAGAAACCTTAAGCCCTCTGACTATCATCCACTCCTTTTTTTATTTTGTTATTCACTGTTGTGGGCTTTTTTATGCATCATTCTTCCATGAAGTTGTCCTATTTTCTACATTGCCTTGAGTAATGTATGCATTGTTATAAGTTAATGTATGCTGTATTATGCATTTTATGCTGCACGAACAAAACCAGCACCTGAGGGAGATCCGTGTCCTGTGTGTGTGTCCACTTGCCCGCCATTGGTGTGCATGCCGTGTGGCTGAATGCCTTGTTGCCTCTCCAATTCCCCTACAATAAAAAATAAATAAATTTGCAACCAGCCAGCTAAGGTACAGTGTGTGTTGAACTTGCATGATGTTGAAGTGTGTGTTCTTCACTTACACTGAATGTGTATCTGCTCCATCTCGTTGACCTCTGTGATAGCCTCTCGAAGCTCCTCTGCAAACTTCCTGAGCTCTTCTCCGCTCGGGGAGCAGAAACTCACCAGCTGCTTCTTCTCTGAGGTAAACGGGCTCAGCATGGTGATGCCATGGGCGTAGTCTGATGAGAAACCCAGACAACGTGTCAAAGAGAAAAAAAGAAAGCCCTTTCACAATAACTTGGGTACTCTGTTGAAGTTTAAAACTATTGGATCTACCCAGAGCCACCCTGGATTTGCCATAACCAATCGTTGACATTTGGTTGTGAAGTCAGCTTAGCATCACTAGAGTTAGCCTTAGCTAACTCCTTCACCACTGACAGAGCAAGCTGGAAAATCAAACTTTTCCCGAACCACGTGGGGCGGAGGGCCGCAACATCCTGGCCACTAACAAAACTCAGCAAAGATTGTTTCTTGGGCTTTAACTTCTGAATATTCGGCAGCTTTGCCACAACAGAACGAATGGCTTTGCTCACATCTTTCTCCGCCGCCATTACCATTGGTATTGCAAGCATCCTGACACGCAGGTGTTAGCATTTCGCTTGAACCACCAATATGCCTAAATACAGATGGAAGATACTGTATACAAGGTCATCCACATTTGTAAGCTCTATTGATTTCTGTACGTATACTTTATTCTTTTGACTCAAATTTGGTGCTCAGCATTTTTCCAGCACCAGGGTGGAACTGTATTGAGAATAAACTGCAGCAGAGCTGAATAGCATCTCACATTCATTGCTGAAGAGGTGAAACTGCATTCCCAGAAGACCCATAGCTTTACAGAAGGTGTATGAGGCCGAGCTTTTCTTCTTGGGACACAGCTTCAGGATCTACAGTGGAGACACACAACACAGAACATGGAATGAATTAAAATATATGATTATCTATAAAATGGCAATAAAATGTGGTTGCAGTTGCATTTTTCAAGTAGCTTAATGTATTAGACATGCCTTTACCTGCAAGGGGAAATTCTTTTCTTTTTTTTCAGTTGGTACAGTTTGTTTGTTTTTACACACATTACACACATGCTTAGGATCCATACATGCACTAATGGAGAGATGTAAGAGTAGCTGCCCATGGATGGTTGGGGGTTCAGTGCCGTACTTTATTCCGTACTGCTCCCCCATTGAGTACCCCTATTGAGTATTGAGTCACAATAAAGGTTTCTCACCAGCAGCAGGTCATTGAAGAGGAAGACCTCTCTCTGGAGCTGGGACAGTTTCTGTTTATGAGGCTTGTTGGCGTCAGGCACCTCAAACAGACGACAGCAGCACACAAGACGTCTGTGGGGCACAGCGAGGATCTACAGAAGCGAGATTAAAGAGATGGAGATGACAGATAGTACAGAGGACAGAAGAAATACATGAGAAAAGGGAGACAAGAGAAAGGGAGACAGTACAAACAAGTGCAGCTCACTGAAAGGAGATATAAGCGAATGACTTGCACATAAAGGCAAATGTCACTCACAGTTTTTAGGCCCAGGATGGACTGTTCCACACGGCTCACATAGGTGACGTGGTCTTCGTTGGAGCGGAGCTCTCTTTGCTGGATCCTTTCATAAATGCCTGCAACCATCTCTCTTGGGATGTCTGCTCCATCATCCACACCTGAGGGTCAAAAGATGTAGAAGTGGTCATTATCTAGGTAAGCCCCGCCCCTCTCATTTACCAGCCTGTCAAGCTTTCCATTCTCACACTGCACATGCAGTTCACAATAACGGTAGCACATATATCAGTGGAAATTCATAGTATATTTTAAAACAACGTGACCTTGACTTCAGACAGCGGCTGTTGATTAAGCTAATGTTAGCTCAATGAGTTGCTTGAAAACATCTCTGGCTGACTTTTTAATGTTTCTAGCTGATATGTTTTAAAACAACTGTTAAGTTGGATATTTGACAGACATTTACTCCAGATCCTGCAAAGTCTGCTTAAGCCCTAGTTATGCTTTCTGCACGGACATGAGTTGACACAGAACCGTGATGAGGCGTTTGAATCTGTGATGGTCGTGTCTAGATGGTAACTCTAGACTTGAGAAAACTCTTGCAAGACACACCGCCCATCCATCCCTGCATAGTAAGAAAATGTTGGACGTGCACTTAAAGGCAAAAACCTGCGGCACCGGTCAATGGATGTATTATAAGCACAGGAACCCAGTGAAGGAGCATGTCTTATCATGTGGACACTCACCGCCCATGCTGATGTGTCAAGCATAAATCAGTTTTGACCCAGTGTTAGCGGTAGGAAGACAGTTAGCACACATCCTGGAGATCAATGGCTGGAGTTTGATTCAGGTACTACCGATAATACTATTATCGATTCCTGTCTAAATGACACAACACCAGTGTTTTTTTTTCATTTGTTTTTGCATAGGCCTGCATATTTCAATTGAAAATAATTAAAAATAACTACAAAATAATTGAATGTTTCCATATAATGTGGCCTAGTGATTCCAAACCGTGCCAGAAACTATTAAAATTAACATTTATTTTATGAACGCTTATTATTCGAAATTGTTGATTGTCAAATATATAATTTTTTTTTTTAGATGTTATAGGCAAATTTGTTTTATTTCAATGTAGGTTATCATGTAAATGCAATAAAATGATGTAAATGAGAACTTGTGCTTTTATCTCAGTAGTGTGTGCTGTCGTTGTGTCACTGTGGAGCAACACACAGACACATACAGTGATAAAAATAAGTATTTGAACACCCTGCTATTTTGCAAGTTCTCCCACTTAGAAATCATGGAGGGAGAAACCTGTCACAATTTATAACTGACTTGTGTGACATCATATGAAAAAATAAATTGAAATTTGTTTTATGGTGGGGGTTTTGTCTCCATTAACTGAAGGTGCAAATAAAAGGCAAACTTATATTCTTTAAGCTTTGGTTGGAGTAAATGTATGTATCTGTTCTACCGCTGGACAGAGACTTTGTTGAGAGCCTTAGGTGATGAAATTCCTCCGGAAACCTGAGCTCAAATCGTTAAATCTAATGCTGAAGTGAGCCTCTATTAAATGGGTCAATGCCACGGTCTCTGGAGCAGAGCTCTGAGTCAAGGATATCAGAAATCTCACCCTGCTTAGCTGATGGTTTTCTTGATGGTAGCGAGAGGAAGCAAGCACCCACCGCCTCTTTGTGTAATTTACTTCACTTCAAGAAGCTGTCACTCAAAAGACAGTGAGGTTGAGAAAGATAGTGAGGTTAAAGTGAGATTGATGAGAGAGTGCTTGTTGTAAAACTTTGACTTTCCCTCCCGTCTGCTCTCTTTTTTATCCTCCTTATCATTCTAGCATATCAATCTGATGGCTCTCCTCATGATCTGCAGTAAAAGGTTGGAGAGGTGTGTGTTCAATGTGGTTGCTATATATAACCAATGTTCAAACCCTCTGCTCAGAAATCACTTGCCATGTCGAATGTTGAATGTCTACAAGACATTCTACCACCTCTGTCCACATAAAAACACACATTCACTACCTCTCTCATTCTGTACATGATAATACATGTTTTTGGACTCACTAACCTCGTAGGTTGCGTATGAAGTCATCAAGGCCCATTTTGCGCTGGGGTTTGATGTTGGGCGAGTACATGTCAGTGTTGAGAAGCACCACAGCGAAGGCCAGGATAAAGATGGTGTCTGGGTTGTGAAACTGCTGCACCACATCAGGATTACACATACAGTACCTCTGACTGTGAAGGAAAAAGAGGACATCAGAGCTATATATCGTAAGTGCAACATTTCTCTATTACTTCTCAATATTGGTCTGGATTCTTGGCCATTATACCACTATTGTAGACAAAGTATGCTGTAAAATCCCAATCATTCAAGTTTTCAAATTTCATTAATATCCTGAGGAGTTTTATTGCATTTACATGATAACCGCACACATACGAGCTAAAACGTTTACTTGAGTGACACAAAGAAATAAAATATGTCACAAACTAAATAAGATTGCAAAGTATTTGCCAGGTCACCACAGGCCAGGTTGTGGATTTAATGCATTCATGAAAAATCATATTGTTTGGCCTTATCTACACACTTTTACAAAATCATCACAACAAGCAATCCAGCCAGGTTATTGTTAGGACCCATAATCAGTAGACACAGACTTGTGTGGGGAAACTTTCCAGCAATACACAAATAAATGAACATAATTTGAGTGAATATGTTAATAAACTAAAGACCGTGATTTTTTTTTTTAAACATTTGGATTTCACTGCTGGACTGACATAAAACACATTCAGTTGCCAGTTTTTCAAGTAGGCTACACCAGCTAAAACTAATGCAGTCTAATACAATAGTCCTAAAATAAAGCATACCTTTGTGTAGCTTTAAATGTCAATAGTATCTAATATACTGTTAAATTGCATCGCTTTTTACCAAGAGGTGTTTCTAATATTATGTTCACCCCATTTATAATCAATGAGGGCATCTCGAATATTAGAAACACCTCTTAACAGCCTTGTGTCTTCAGGCTCACAGAACCAATACCAAAACCCAAAGCATGTCTTCTCAGCTTGAACTAACAAAATCAGGGAGAGCATCGTACAAACAGATCAGAACAAACTGTTCAAGTTCTAAAAAGCAATTAAGAGAATGACCTTTAAAAAGTTGATTATACACTTATATTAATGCTGATATCTCAGCATACAAGCCGCAGTATTTTCTGATCTGACTGGTTGACTCAAAGACTGACTGACTGTAATTTCTACTCAGATGTGAGGAGCAGTCAGTGAATCATAAATGAAACTGACAGGAGACAGTAGACATTTAAAAAGAATGGCTATGCCTTACGTGAGGTAACGCTACCCAGTCTGCTTTGGAACCAGAGATGCCACATTTAGACTTGACTTTGCTCCATCGCTGCCCACAGGCTTCACAAACTCTCCCTTCCACCCCTCCTTCCCCCACAGCATCCTCCCTATCTTTCTTACTGTCACTTTCACTTACAAAGTGGGCCGTTTCATTGGTGGGAGGCTTTTATCTCTGTAGCCAGGCAAGATGCAAACATGCAGAGGGCTACTCTGCTCCAGAAAACTATGTACTTGTCAGATCATATGCAAGCGAGAGGCCACATCTGAGACCTGCACAACCAGAGAGTCTTTTCCCAGACCCCACACAAGATCTAAGGCCAGCGTGCGCGTAGGGTATCAATTGACTGCAGCCTAGTTCAGTAGAAATGCCTTTGTTTGACGGGAGAAAATATCCTGCTCAGCACAAACACAGTGCTACAGATATAATATGCACATGCACTCACATAAACACACAGAAACACAGAGGCACAAATGAGCCTCCTGATTTTCCATCTTGATGTAATTCTGCGGCAAATTCATCAAAGACTGAAAGCAAGGCAAGATCTACTGTATGTGAGTGTGTATGTATGTGAACATGTGCATGGATTGTGCATATGTAAACAGTTGAGTGAATAAATAAAGCAGTGATACTGTGTGTGTGTGTTTGTTGCGCTTCATTCACACATTTTCAAGCGTGGATCTCCGTCTTATGTAATAAGTTTATTTAAACACTAGCTCCCGATCTCTTATCGTCATATCTGCATATGAAAATTGCATGCCAGCTGGCACAAATACCGCTTTGTATATAAAAAAAAACCTACTCATGACAGGAGTACAACACGCTTCAAACAGATGACATAACAACTGTTACATAACAGCCGTGGCATCGGATGTCTGGCTGTCCCAATAAAAGCCCACTGGTTTCTGATCTATACTCGCAGCTCCAGATACAGAGAGCGTTGTCTCTGATCGCTGATGAATTTGTAATCTGCACCCAGGGGCTCGGCACATATGATTAAGTGAGATGTGATTAACTGATGGCCGCAGTGGGTGTTCTGATTGGCCCTCAAATCAGAAGCAGAGAGGGGAAGTGTCATAATGACTGCTCCTTTTCCTCTCTTCTCTCAACACTTTTTGCTTGGAATAATAACACACATACACACACCCTTACGTAATAGATGAGTTGGTGACAGTCTATATATTTAGCTATAAAAACACATCAGTGAGCCACACTTTTGCATTAAGTGATTCCTTTATGAACATTATTATGGGCCTGGAGTTCATTTTGAGTCAATCCTACGTAATCTCTCCTGCTACTGTAAATACTCACTAGAGCACAAAATGTATATTGATCCGCGGCTGAAATTAGTCCCAAACTAGATCTAGATTGAGTGAATTAAAAAAATGTCGCTATTCACGGTAGCTTGGCTATTAAAAATGTAAAAATTGGTTGTTTTTTGCAGGATGTCCTGTGTCAATTAGTGGTGAAGTGTTTTAACTCCACCTTTTCTAACAGAGGTGGTACCAAAAAAAAGCGCCAGATACCACCCACAACTTTTGCTAATGGAAATGCGAAACTGAACAGCCTGCTTGGTGATAACGCAACTTAACGTTAATGTTAAAGGTCTTCAGTAGGAGCCATTGGTCTTGGGGCAGTGTACCACAGACAGTGGAAGACATTTGGAAAGTACAAAAGATACATATTTCAGGCTTTGTTTTTCAATAATAATAATGCCAGTTTGAAATCAATCAGAAGCTTAGACAAAGCTCAGAAAATTGACAATTAATATGCAGTACATTCTGTATGGGGACATCGAATTATACAAGCCAACTTAGTTTAATTCAGAAGAAGATCTTGGTTGTTAAGTTCAAAGAGACAGTGGCTTAACTCATGTGGTGACATTGTTGGTCATACTGGGGCAAAGAGCAGACCATCAGCAGAGGAAGATTAAATGTACACGGCAATGCAACCAATCATTCCAAAATTAAAAGCAATGATGGCATTTTTTATTGCATTTTTAGTCCTGGAAGCAAACTTTGGATATTATCTGGACATTTCAAGGACAGTGCCAGCCAGGGGAAAAGGCACCAATTGCAGCTTCTATTTTGTCTGTTTAGGAGTTTGTTAGAGGCAAAACTAAATAGTCCACTTAAAGACACAAAGGACTGCAAAGGGAATGTGCAAGCTACAGTAGGTGTCTCAAGGTCCTCTTAGTTTTTAAATGAGTATTTTTCAGCAGATATGCTCATGCATTTTAGTGACTGTAGGGCAAGAGGCAGCACTGATAAAATAAGCAGAAAAGCAGCTCAGGCTAAAACCAGCCATGTACCAGTATGTAACATGCACTTTTACATATTTAACTGTAATTTTGGATGGAAATGGACACCCAATTGTCGTGCACATACAAACAGCCCAGAGAAGCTGAAGATTTGGCCAGAAAGTGTCATCCAGGAGAAAAAGTCATGAAATAGAGCATCTACTTTTGTCCCAATGGAATGCACACTGATTGCCTGCAATTCAGATCACAGCTATGAATGCCTGAAAATCACATACTGCTGAGTTTAGTCAAAGGTTACAGGCAATCAGTGTAGTATATTAATGATAACAGCTTTAGTTTCATTAGAGCCTTCCACAGTGAGCTGGCAGAACCAGTTAAACACTATACAGTCTCCCTATATAGTGGGCCATTCTGGATATGTCTGTTACCCTGAGGCTGCGAGATGAGATCAGAAAGTAATTTGTACTCTATTGCAAAATATTTATTTTTTTATTTTTGCATAGGTGGCCTCAGGAAAAAAGTCTATTTATTTCAAAAAGTTCAGAGTGCCCTTACCAGCCCTGCTTAGTCATGTGATGGACTCTTGTGTTGAATTGTGTTAAAAAGTGAAGCCAGAACCTGTTAAGTCAGTGAGGCCTGGTTGTGAGTGAGTTGACAGTCTCACCTAAAGGCTTCGATGAGTCTCTCCACTTTCTGTGCTTCTCCCTGAACACGAACATGAGCCTGGAACTTTCTTAGGGCTTCGTCAAGCTCCATGCCTGAGAAATCCATCTCATCCACAACACAACTATTAAGGGACAGACAGAGAGAGAAAAATAAAGCAAAAGAGAAAGGAGAGAGAGAGAGAGACTGGGTTTATTTGTAGTGTGTCACTGTAATGAGAAGGTGAGTTGCGAGTGTGTGTGAGTGTGCGGCAAATGCGTGCGAGTGCATGTGCAGCAAACTATGAATACCCGAGTGCTGATGGCAAATCTTCCTCTTACAGTCATACCTCCATTATGGAACCACTGACCTGGAAGACGCACATAAAGACAACGTGTTTCCACACTCACATACACACACACACACACACACACTTCGTGCAAACATCAATGGGGAAGACAGGGTCTGATGACAGTGGAGGATAAGAGGATAAAAAAGAGGGATGAGAGGGCAAAATAATGAAATGCAAAGAGCGAGGGGGCAAGAGAGAGGTACATGAAAGGCTGAGGGCAGGCTGTAGCAATGGAAGAAGTGAGTGTGCATATTTGTGTTCATACATGTGTGTCTGTGTCAGAGTGAAAGAAAGCAAGGGTGTGTGCTTGTGCTTGTGTGTGTGTGCAGTGACCTATTTCTACAGTCTCTGCAACAACCTCAGCAAAAAGCCTTTCTATCCTGGATCTCTGTCTACACTGGTTGGATGCAAAAAGGGTGAAAGGGAGAGTGTGAAGGCATTAGGTAAATGCGTGTTGTCATGGATGTGTTGCATTTATGTACACAAGTACTACATGTTGTGTGTGTGTGTGTGTGTGTGTATTGTTATGTGTAAGTGAGGGGTTAGGTTCCAATAGCTAGTTCTATTCATAAAAGTCAGAGTCAAACAAATCTCTTATTTAATCTTGTACAGACTTTTACATATCCAGAACCACTATTAAATGAACATTGAGGTAGGATTGTTTTCTCCACTGCTGTTTCCAAGGTCATGAAGAAAATTTGACCATAAACTTTTATAGTCAATATTGATGAGATGTCTTGTAGGAACATCTTTGGCAATGAAGCAAACTCTGCTCTCAGCTCTCAGCTGATGAGGACCATTTCATGTCAACAGCTACTAAATGGACCTCGAAGTGAGGTTGTTAAGTAAAATCCAGGGAGTCATGAAGTGAAAAGGATACTTTGTTGATTTTAATCCAGCTCTGTGTCATCTTGGTGTGGGCAGACAGTCTGCCGAGATCTGCTCCTTCAAATACTGGCACCACGGAGTGAAGACAAACACTTCCTCATTTTAACACACTACCCACACAAAGATGACACAAAACTGGTTTTAAATCTGTTAATAAAGTTTCTCATTTTGTAATAAGTAATCAAAAAAAGGTAATTAATAAACTTACTACAATCAATCAAGTCTACAGTTATAAATGTTAATAAGATGTAAATAAATGGATTTTGGTTCAGATACTTTTTCATGGGCTAAGCGGTCAAAGAGATGAGGGAGTTTTCATTACCGGCAACTCAAAAGTTGTTCTTAATAAAGGGGCACTCCACCAACTTTACATATTAAGGACAGTTTACTTTTCATGAGGACTACCAGTCAGCTGGTAAAAGGTTTTGCATAATGACTTCTGTGGCTCTGGAGAAGATTTCTAAAGTCTGAGAAAATAACACTAATGATGTCATCAGGGTCATCTCGGCATGAGTTTGGAATCTATGAAGTTATAATAGAAAGCCTGAGTTTTGAAACAGCATTACATCTTGATTAACAATCATTTTGTAAAACCTGAAAAGATTCAATAGGGAATTCAAAGGGATTTAGAGTCAACTGGATTCATTACAGGAAACCCAAACGTGTATCTGTCTGTGTGTGATGCGTATATTTCAGCATATATAAATAATGAAGACTCACTCAAGGACATCTCTGTTGAATTGCAGCTTGCTGTTTCCTAAGAACTCTCCAATCATCTGTCTGCTCAGGCCCTTCCTCTGCAGCAGAAAGTGAGCCACACCAATGGCCGTGTCCGGGACGAAACCACGCGTGATCAGGAAGTGGATGCCTCTCTCTGGGTTCCTGCCCAAAAATATCCAACAGATAGTGTTAAGAGTTAAACATTGCTTGTGCAATGTGTTTGTGCATTCAAGCAGATAGGTGTGTGGGCCTGAGTGAGAAAGAAAATATGTAACACTGCATTCAAGCAAGGCAAGATCTACTTTATGTGAGGGTTTATGCATGTGAACATGTGCATGGATTGTGCATATGTGAGCAAACAGTTGAGTGAATAAATAAAGCAGTGCTAATGTGTGTGTGTGGTGCACAACGAGGAGGGAAAGGAAAAGTACATTCATGCCCAAAAGCTGTTAGCTCTGGACTTGTGGATCAGACCTTCTGCCACTGATGCATATGAATTAATTTGCTTTAATTTGTATTAACTAATAATAAGTGCAGGCCTACCGTGGGCTTTATTTATAGAAATTGAGAGGCTCTCACATTGTTCATGATCTCCTTGACTGCCTCTCCTCTTCAACTGCATTTCACCTCTTTCCCATCTTTCTGTCTCTTCCTTTCTTTGTCCCTCTCCCATCTCTCTATCTATTTTGTTTTTCATTGACATCACAAGATGGCACTGAACATGCAGCTCCACCCAACAATCACAAACACTAATGAGCAGCTGCTTAGAGCAGTTTTTCAGGGCTGTTGGAGATTTGTTAGACATAAACAGGAATAAGTGTTCTTTGGACCCTGAGCCAGAGGGTGCATAAATATTTTCCAATTTACTGTGTGTGTCAGTGTGCGTGCGTTTGCGTGTGTGTGTGTATGTGTTGTGCTGCTGGCCCACTCACACATTGAAGAGGTTGAGTCCTATACGGTAGAGGCGTTTGCGGTGTGTGTCTGTGGACAGAGTTGGCGAACGGCAAGAGGTTGGATCCTGGCAGCGGTCCCTGGGCAGAGAGACGACAAGAGCCTGCAGGGCCTCGGGGCTCGGCCCCCCAGGAATCTGCTGAGGATGAGCGTAATGGTACTGCTGGTACTGGGTGTAAATTTGAGCGGGTTGCTGGTTAGACTGAGCTGAGGTGGAGGTGGAAGTTGATGTGGACCCCAGTCTGTCTGAGCCGCTCTCCCCCTCCATTCCTCCTCCTAGAGCTGTCACTGCTGAGCCCCTCCTGGATCCTTGATCAGCCATCTCCAGCTCCTCACTGGGAGGAGGTGCAGGAAACTCTGGCTCCTCTGCTAATTGGCTATCTCCTCCCCCAGCCATCCCGCTCACAGAAGTCTTCCTGCTGCCCAGCTCTCCCCCGCCTGCATTGCCCAGAGAGGTGGTGGTTGTGGTGGTAGCGGTGGAGATGGTGTAGGAACTATTGCTGTCAATGTGAACAGTGACATCCCTGAAGGCCATGAGCAGTGAGCTGGCACTGCGGGGCAGACAAGCACTCTCAGCAGCTGCACGAAGGGCCCCGGGGTCCATAAGTAGTCCCTTCCCATCTCCACCTTCCGACAATCTCCAACCATGAAGGGCGTCATCAATTGACTGGGCCAAGGAATGAAGCTACAAATATGATGATAAAAATTACACTTTAACAGGGACGCCCCAGTTGCTCATCTGGTAGAGCTTGCACCCCATGTACAAGGCTGAGATTTTAGCAACTGTTTGAGTCTGACCCCTGGCCCCTGGATGAAACAGCATGGATCATCAATTTCATTAGGATATGTCCTCTGGGCACCCTGAACCCCTAAACAGAATTTCATGGCAATCCACTGATCACTTAAATCACTCTTCAGTGTGCAGACGAACAAGGTGCTTCTCAGTTCAAAAACAGCCAACTTCTATTTTCTCGTGGAAAATTTTGAGATTGTTCAGTCTGGATCACAATGGTGGGACGGCTGACTGACTTTGCCATTTCGAAAACCATGCTGCTGGCTTGGCTAAAAACTATAGGAAGTTAATGAAACCATATTTCTTGATTTGACCATTATGCTTCCTACTTATTATCAACTTATGGGAGCTGTAACATGAAATGAAAACACTCACCTGTTCAGAGAAGCAGTCCTCCAGCTGTGTGAGTGTTTGACCAGGGGTTTGAGGTGTGGCTGGATCTGGGGCAGGAGAGCGACCAGCTGCTGTGGCAGATGCGGGAGAAGGTGGCAGAGAGGTGGAGCGACAGGGAGGAGGAGGAGGAGTTTTAGAGCGTAAAGGTATTTGTCCTCCTCCAGGATGCAGACTGTAACTGTGTCTCTGGGCTGTGCTCCTGTTTCGGCCTGAAGGGCTGGGATGGCGAAGTGAGATCCGACGGGGCAATTTGCTCTCCGACAGAGAGTTACGGATCTTCTGGAAGTTTTTGCTGAGCTGGTACTGACGGAAGGCCGTCTGGATACGACGGGCTGCCCGCCTCGCTATGAGATGGCCTCCATATTTTTGCTCCAACTCTTCTATCTGGGGATAGGGAAAGAGTGAGGGGGAGTGAGTTTAAATATCAAACATGTTTACAAGGCTCTGAAACTCACTAAAGACACTGCAAGAGTCATATTGCAAAGCACACGGCAATCGCTGAAAAATATTTATTCATCCAGGAGGCAACTATCATGATGCCATTTTGTGCTGATGTCTACAAAAGTTCAAAAGAATTGTCTGAGTCAGGAAATGCACACTCACACTTTTTTTCTTAGTATCCTTCTTACTTGTCTGTCCACTCTTTTAAAACCGGTGAGGGTTTATGAACCGAAGTAAACATCATCTATCATCATTCAACTGCTAATACTGGCTGAAGGGCCATGGTAAGGAGGATGGATGGACTGTGACAAAGGTGATTTTGAGAACATGAATAGAAAGTAAACACCCGCACAAGCCTATTTCTGTTCTGTTTGTTGGCAAAGCAGCTCATCCCAAAATCTCAGTCTCTTTTTTTCTCTGAAATTTTGCCCTTCTATATTTTCAGCAAAAGGGAGACGGAGGAGGGGGAGTGGAAGATGAGGGAAGAAGAGACAGAGATGGAGAAAAAGGAGGACAGCCACACATGTGCCTGGGTATGTCTGTGTGTGTCTGCTCACACAAGCACGCCCACAAAAAGTACATGCACACACACACACACACACACACACACACCACACACACACACACACACACACACACACACACGCACGCACGCACGCACGCACACAAGCACATGTGCACAAATACACACACACACACACGCACTTCACACAGAGAAAACACACACACACTTGAACTTCCAATTTACTATCAGAAATAAAGACATCTCCAGCCGCCAAAAGCAGTTATTAGCTGTTACCATGACAACCTAGCATTTTTCACATTCCTGTTTCTGTGGCAGTGAAATTGCTGGTGTTTTTTTTCTTGTCAACACAGACAGAAATAGATCTGATTGGGAATCTTTATTGTCACGCAGGACACGTCAAATGATCATCCTTTACAAACGTCCTCATGCTTAAACAGGTAGAAGAGTCAGCATTTATTATGTCTCACAATGGGCTTACTCATTGGCCCACACACATTTGGGAAAATAAAAGACATACCTGTTTGTTCTTATTCTCCAGGCTGATCTCGTACTCACTGGGTCCCTCTCTCTTGGAGCCCTCCACTTTCTGTCCACCACCAGAGGACGTCCCATCCTCCAGGCTCAGCATCTGTCCACTACCACGGAAATAAGAACAGAAAGCTATCAGCCCTAATCCCATAACCTTCAAAACTCTGCCATCATCGCAGTGGCAGGTCATCAACTAAGCAGGATGTGAAGTGGTTAACGAGGTAAGCAGCAGGTGAGTGGTAAAGCATTTACTTGTCTGTTGTCCTGTCCGATTAGATTTGTGGTTGCAGGAGTGAGTATGACCAGTGTGAAAATAACTTATTTTTAGTTTATTTCTAAAAATCCCTCCCTCTGTCACTCCTTCACTATTTCTTACATACTAAAACGTACTAGTTTACTATAAAGTGGGACTGCAAGCATTAACATTTTCATCACCAGTGAAAGTTGCATGTTCAAAAAAACTTGTTTTGGCAAACCAACAGTCTGTACATTTTAAGGTGTTCAATGTCCAGAGATATGAAACAGAGATTAATATTATAGTAATCAAATGGTCCAGTGGTTCCCAACCTTCTTTTTCTCGTGTCCCCTTAATACAAAGCAATTTCTTCTTTTGATCCCTCGTTACAGGTTTCCTGTCTATAAGTTTAGAGCAGTTTAGTTAAAGATTGAATCTTTTTTTCTCAGGTTTCATTTGAATAATGAATGAATAAAAGGCCTGTGGATGAAAAGCTGTGTTGTATCTCACACAAAAAGAAGTAAAGATTGGAGAAAAGATTCAAATATAAGCACGGTTATGCGTGGCAGTATTGAATTTTTTTTCTTATTTTCTACTTCGGTGATCAGCTTGCAAACCTTGAGATTCATCCTGCGATTTTTGAGGGCACTTTATAGTGCAATGCACATTCCCAACAAGCTTAATTCATAGAGCAATGCTTTGATGTCAAAGAGATCTTCGTTAAGCATTGCCAACTTCACAGCACCAAAGCGGTACACTGCACTCTTGGCAGATCAAAAAATGTTGGAAATCCAGTGTTGATTTTGTGCAAGAGAATCCGAAAGCTGATGTGTTTCCATGGTGAACATTTCAGTGGAAATGTATAACTTTGAGTTTCCTACTTAGAAATGGAATACTATTTTATACAATTTTCTATGTTCTACTGCTGATCATTACAGTACGAAAGGAGAATAAGTCAGTAACACTGACAACACTCACAGCAGAGACAATAACAGACAGACTATCATATCCTCAAAGTCAAACATGGCTTTGAGAAATGATAGGGTAATAAAACAAACAAATCTTACTCAACATATATTTAATAAACGATCATTTCTACAGCAGCCGGAAACAAAATAAAAAAATATGTTTGAATACGGCCTGAATCTGACTCAAAACTCAACAAAGTCAACTGTGGAGGCTGTCTCCCAGTGCCCAATGCCCCTGGTAGAGCGTCCTATCCTTCACTTATAATCCTTGGTCCTACCACAGAGGGAACAATATTCTATTACATGACAGCATTATTTGTGAATGCCATGTAAGGCGTACCTAAGCAAATGACTACCAAACATCTGTTATGGACAACTTAACCTTTGTTTATTTTGAGGTATAAAAAGTGTAGTGGCCAACATCCTGGCTTTACACCGCTTCTAAAAGATACAAAACACTGCCATTCAGCACCTTTTACATAGCCAGACTAGCCTGATATAAGCATTGAGGTATAATTACACCCTAAAAGGGTCATAATGGTGTGTGTGTGTGTGTGTGTGTATGAGATGTTGTGTGCTTGTGCAATCTTTCTCCTCCCAGATAGTGCTTACTCAAATCATTTTTACATGAAGGGGACTAGTGCTAAACAGGACTGGGGGGACTAAAACGCCTGCTCATGGTTAAATAATGAGTGCATCACTAAAGTTCCTCTTTGTTTTCTTTGATTTGAGCAAACATTCTGCGTTCCCCAGCTAAAAGTCAGAGATAAAGCTAGAGAAGCTTGGTCATATCTTTAAATGAGATAAAGTTAGCAAAAATAGAAAGAGAAAAAAGGGGGAGGGGAACCAGAGGCTGAGAAGGAAACATAGAGGAAACAGGAAGATATACAGTACGGAGACTGTGTTGGTGTGTGAATGCTGGAGGCTGTCTCCATCAAAAACTCTATGAAAACACTGCCAAGCCCCTGCCCGGCATCAAAATACATTAGAGTACATTAGAATACATTAGAGGATTTAAAAGCAAGAGTTGAGCTATAAATGCATCTGGACAGCACAAAGCCTCCATAATGATATGGACGCTTTACCATCTCTATCTCTCTCTCTATATATCACAAAAACACCCCCCACACATGCTCACATACGGGGTGGCAACAAACATACCAAGCACACACTCCTGCTCTGCCAGCATGTGTGATGTGACGTCATAGTGGAAGAGAAATGAACATCTGTCAAATCGCATCTCTCAAGGTACCTCAGGGACTTATAATACTGTACAGCCAGAAATCACACACCCCACACACACACACAGCTGGTTAGGGTAGAGGCAGATTTTGTAACATATCTGGGAGTTTCACGTGCTTTACATTACATATAATTCAACTGACACTCTTATCCAAAGTGATTTACAATCGATATATATATATATATATATATATATATATATATATATATATATATATATATATATACAGTATATATCAGAGGTCGCAACTAGGGGTTAAGCGCGTTCCTCAGGGATACTCTGGTTGATGTAATTTAATAGGGAATTGAACCCGGGTCTCCCACACCAAAGGCATGTGTCACATCCACTGCATCACCACCCTCCCATGCTCTGACGGACTCTGACAGACACACACAATAATGATGAGCTACAGTGTTACACGGCTCCTCTAAATCCCATTATCTCAGGTGATCGTCCACTGCTGCTGTGCCATTAGTTCATCCAATCAGGACTATGGGTGTAGATGATTGTAGTTAAATCATCAGATCAGAGAAAAAAGAGGGATTCCAGATATTACTAAACACTGGATGAGAGACTTGATGAGGAGGGATGAGAAATAAACAGACAGATAGATAATGAGTGGTGATGCATACAAAAACAAACAACACAAGGGGGTAAAGATACAACAGTAGATGAAGAAACAGTAGACAAAACTGAGAAAAGACTGGATTTAGAAACAGAACAGAGGACTAATGGGAGAAATTCCAGAGGAGAGAGGGAAAAAAGCAATCATTGAGAAACAATTTTTACAACAGAGCTTTGCTCATACAAACATCCCCAAGTAAAAAGTTATGCTTTCTCACACACCCCACGCAAAAAAGAATTATGAACAAACACATACAACAAACAGACAAGCTGCCCACACAGAAACAGACGGCAAAAGTGGCAACAGTAGATTCTCAAAGTTCTATTCTCCAGTTACTATGGTAGTGGGAGCCCTTGCATCATTACTGTTGCCATGGGCTCTTTTACTCTCTCTTTCTCAATATATATATGAATCACCCCTGAGGCTGGAAGATCTATAGGTTGTGACGGAGTATTCAACTCTCTCACTGTAACTCCAGGCTTCAGATGTCCATAAATACCCCAACTCACACTGGCCTACAGTAATTGTGCACGCTTACGAGCATGATTAAAAGCACGGGAGTGGACATGACTCAGTTAGATGACGCACATGTACAGATTGGGTGTGTGTGCATACAGAGACAGGAAGTTTTCAATGGTTGAAAGAGCACACTTTAGGACCAGTAGGAGCAAACTTGGGCCTAAAAGTGTCTGTGATTGGTGTGTGACTCGTCTTACCCAGATGAGCCAGTGGTGTCAGCCTCTGGATGTTCAGGGGCGGGGCAGCAAAACTGATGCAGCACGGTCTCGCTCCTGAAGGGCAGACAAGAGAGGACTAGAGGTAAGCAAACGGGGGGAGGAAAGAGGAGAAGCAGACAGAATCGGAAGGACAGCATGTCATTCAGCTATTATTGGCCATTGCTGGATGTTTGCCTTGTTTCCATATTCCTCCATATGTTTATTTTTCGTCCAACATCCCAAAAGACGCTGAAAAGGCTCCCATTAAACTCTTCTGGATTATTTCCATGGATTCAGTTTACAATTTGGCACTGATCCCAGCGTTAATACCCTATATAGGTCAATTCAAGGCTGAAAAACATTTAGATTTAGTGTGAGTATTTAAAGTATATTTTGTGTGTCTGGATGTGCTTGTTTATACCTCCTCGCATCCAACTCATCAGATCTGTAGTGATTAAGCAGAATTCCTAAACCCAATCTGGACAGATGGTAACACCAGCTCTGTTTCCGGCTCTGTCTCTTATAAAGTTCGTCTCTCTCATACATTTTACATTTACATTCATATTTTAGGCATTAAGCTGGTGCTCTTATCTGAAGCAATTTAGAGTGAAAAGAACAAAAACATCACATCGTGTTTAAGTTGTTGCATTGATGGACCCTTTGATCTTCTGGATGCAGGACACCCTCCACCACCAGAAACTTAAAAATAACCATGATCATGACTTGAAAAAATATATTTTGCATTTCTTATTTTAGTGGGTGTGAGTGCAAGTCACTTTAGATCCTTTCACAATTGGCTGCAAGCATTCAGTTGACAGGGAATTTTCGTGCCTACACTACAGCAAGTCTTCTGACCTGGGCTCAGCATATTGCTCGTGACACAGACCCACAGTGACAGGCAGTCAGAGTCGGTGCAAGGCTCGGTGTGACAGTCTGAGCTATAAAAAGCCATGTTTTCACGGCAACTTTCACAGACTTAAAGGGACATTGATGTTTTTTTATAGATTGTTTTTAATTATATCTGATCAATACTCCTCACAGTTGGTTTCTATGAATAATACTTGTCCATCTGTAACACCTACCCCACCACTGACACCTCTTATGGTCTAACACGCATACATACTGTACATACATGACTCATTTGTTCTCCATTTAGCAGCACTTCTGCTGTGGTTCTTGACCCTGGTGTAAGAACTTTAAGAGCCTCCTGGGAGCCCCAAATGGGGTCTTGAGTGCAGTACCTGCCTTTATTGACTTAATTATTTATACTGTATATTTGGATTACTTTTTTTTTTAAAGAATTTTGCAATTCTTCTCTTACTAGATACACTATTGCCTTATTTTACCAGCTCCCAGGGGTTCAACAATCTCTAACATGTTGTGGTTTTTTAGCACACTATTTTTTTCTGTGCTTTCCTTCTCCAATTCTCAAACACCAGGACCAGAGCCAGATAACAAATCAAATTAAATACACCACCTGTGTAAGATCTAAATTATTTTGTCAGGCTGATACAAAACAGTTCAGCCCTGAGGAAAAGGCCAGGTTGCTTTGGTCCCTGAGCAAGCGCGCGCGCACACACACACACACACACACACACACACAAACACACACACACTCACAAACACAAACACTAGGTCTCCACTGTTTCAAGACACACAGGAGCTCCAACAACGCTTACAACAAACACAGGACATATTCAACAAACCATCACCACTGCTGCACCCAATCACTCTCCCTGTGCCGTCTCCCTCCACCCCACTCTTTCAACATTTTGTAAGAGACTTCAACAAGCTTTCAATCAGTTCCAGTAGAAAGGTAAGAAAGAGAGTTACATGAAATAAGATAGCTCCATGCTGTCGGCACATTTTTCCCTTCCCTGCCCCAGTCCCGCCGTCCCTCTACCACCTATCTATTTCTGCCTGATAGAAGAGCCACTTTAAATGCAACTTTTCACTCTGTCGTCTCCTGTAAATGTAAGGAGACTGTTGACAGAATAGATCACTCCATTTGGACTCAAAACGTTACGAGTACATTTTGTGCACCTTCCACTGCACCACAGGATGCCACAGCCTGTCCCTCTGATGTCCAACCTATCTATTTGTCTGCCAGCAAGATAGAAACTGAGGAGCCAGCTACCTCAAATGCACCCTTTATATCATCTCTGTTTTGGTCTCTCCCTGTATACCTGTCTCACTCTCTGGGTGACTGAAATCCCCCTTTTCTTTTTCGTCACTTTCACTGCCCTCTCTTCTCTTTCAGTGGTCCACTCCTATATCAGCCTCAAGCTCCTTCCTCTAGACACCTCCAAGGGATCCATCAAAGACAACGACTGAGCATGCATCTCTCCCGCTTTCCATCTCTCTGCCTTTCTCTCTCCTGAGAATGGCTGATTACTGTTCGCTCCATGGGCTAAGTGGGGCAGATAGAAGCCTCAGCTGGAGAGAGACAGAGAATGAGCAGAGGAGAGGAGCCTGTCTCTTCTCTAAAAGGGACACATACATGTGCAGTGACAACACTGACAAAAATGCAAAGATACACAAACATACTCACAGCCAACCGTATGCAGCCCAAAAATCATTAATCTGCAGGGAAAAGAAAACTGACTGAACTCCCCCTCACTTGTCTGGCTGGAAGCAAAAATGAGGTGTTAAGCTACTGGTCTTACCCTGAGCGACTTAAAATCAATGGCCAGGTGAGGATGTAAGATTGTATTAAAGGACAGACAATCCACAACTGTAAGGACAGGGAGACCATTTATTACAAAACTCTACTGTCTGATCAAATAGATGGCTTACAATAAAATAATGACAATTACTTTATTGTAAGTTCTTCCTCACCAATAAACTAATTTCAATTACGAAACAGTGGGACAACTGATTCCTTTTAATTAATAACAAATACTCCAGTTGCCACAGGGTAAACTCTCCAGAAGCTACAACTCCTGTTCCAGATAAGGCTATAGAAGAGAGCAACAGGCATGCCAACACACACAACTCAAGAGCAGAAAATGTAAGGTGTGGTAGGTGAATCATTCATTGTTGGATCAATATCAACAACTCTTTTTTAATATACAGTACATGTAGCCCCTTTTGCACTCCCCTGCTCCTCTCAACTCCTCCTCTGTTCTGAGTTGCTCCCATCAGTGGGCGTGGAGTCCCAGAGAGACTAATCAGGACTCCTGCTGGGATTCGACATAGGAACTGAACACACACACACACACACACACACACATACACATACACACACAGAAGGAGAAATAGAGAAAGATGGGTTTTCTCTCATTAGATGATGTGCTGAGGTACTATGAGGCTCTGGTGCCAAGCAGGGGGTGCTGGTGTGTGTCTGTGCGTGTGGTGTGGTGTGTGTGTGTGTGGTGTGTGTGTGTGTGTGTGTGTGTGTGTGTGTGTGTGCGTGTGTCTCAACTAACACAGCAACATCAGAGGCCCAGAGGTCCCGTGAGAGTTCACAGATCCCGTGCAGTAATTAATAGAGAAACCAGCAGCACCGCGGACAGCGACTCGCGGTGTGTCATCATCGCTGCTCCTGTCTCGAGCTGTGACGTAGAGTGTTTTCCACACACACACACACACACACCACCACCACACACACACACATACACAAACACCACACACACACACACACTACACACATACACACATACACACACATACACATACACACACACACACACACACACACACACACACAGGCCTACAGCTGTTTGTTATGTAATCATCCAGTGGTCGTGATCCAGTTTCTCATTTAAATAATCCACCTCTTCATCTTCTGGCACAGTCCTTAGCCGACACACACAGCTGAAAATTGGAAATTTACAAGCGCCTTCATTAATTAAACGCTTCTCAATCTGCAGGACCCGCACACGCACGCGTGCACGCTCCAAATTATACAGTTGCATTGAGGGATGCTACACACAATATGTGAAGGATTCAAGACAGGCTGCTTGTAACCAAGGTAGGGAATTGATTTACGCTATAGATCGATAGTTAGGCTACTGCAGAAAAATCAGGAGGTTTTAAAAATGTGTAAATACCAACCCTTTCGAATAACCTACCGTAGCCTATATATTCTCTATTTCTAGGGCTATTTTAGGACAGACACCACAAATATGCAAACAACCACATAATCTTTACTCACTCTGATTTCTTAGCCAGGGATCGACAAAGGGTTGTAGGGGTCATCGGAACCAAAGAGCGGCAGCTTTGGCAACTTCCGCCGTTTTCTGGTTCACTTTCAACCGGGGAAACAGTGGACGGGTCTGCCGGGACCAGCTGCATGTCCCCCGGGTCCATAGGTTGGGGCGGCAACGGCTGAACCTCCGGAGCCGCGTCGACCTGTGCTGGTGCAGCCGCATGGTCTGGTAGAGATCCTGCACTAGTCTTGAGCTGGGGGTCCTGAGGTGGGTGGTGTTGATGAAAGCAGCTGGGGTCGGGATGATGGTGGAGGTGGTGATGGTACGGATGCTGCTCTTGTACCCTGATGTCCCGCAGGTGCCTGGTTCTCGCCGATGAGCTCGTCCACCCGCCTGTCCAGCTCCTCTATCCGGGAGCGCTGAGTCTGAATGAGACTCTGCTGGTTCTGGACGATGGTGGTGAGCTCCCGCAGGTACAGAATCGCCTGCACCGGGTTTTCCAGCAGGCTGGAGCTCATCATCATACTCAGAAAAGGAGGGAAGACCAGCAGAAGAAAAACAAGAAGCTGGACTGACGGATGGAGGACAGAGGAGATGCTAAAATATCCGTGAGTGCGGATGGGAAGGTGAGATGTGCTCTCGCTCTCCTCTCCTTGATCCGGCTCGGCTGTGGATGAAGCTGCATCGACCGAGCTACCCTCCGCTTCTCCGGTCGTTTCCCTCCCTCCCTCTCTCTCTCTCTCTCTCTCTCTCGTTGTCTCACCCACTGCGCTGAGTGGTGCTGATGAGTAGAGCCAGATCCAGATGTGACAGGAGGGAGGGGGAGGGGAGGGGGGGCGCTGGAGGACGGATGCGTCACTACGCACATCAATGTGAAAACTACAGAGCAAGCATACACCCTATAGGCGGTACAAGGAGGTTCAACATCTGAGCCACTCCACTCTCTGTTGTGCCTGGTAAACTCTACATCAAATCTGCAGATGACTAATAAACAAATCAGACAATAGTATCATTTTTATTTTCTAGGTATAACCGACTTATTTTATAGTAGTGTAAGCTATTATAGGCAACCGGAATAGTCTAACTGCAGATGTCTGTGTTTAAATAGCAAGTGTGGTTATAAAGCCCAGATAGGCTAATAATAAAAATCGTAATAAAATAATAACAACAAACATTTCTATAGCCTAGCACCTTTCACCTAAAATACAGTTCAGTGTTTACATTAAAGCGATTAAAATAGTCATTTATTATCTGTAATGACATTATACATAATATATAATATTAATATATAGTATATATATATATATATATATATATATACATAACTGCTTCCTCAGCAGTTACCAAGTTGTTGACTCCTGCAATTCAATGACAATTGAGCAGCTGGCTGTATAAAATACTACACTGATTAAAGTTGCATTTAAATGACCCATGCGAAGTAAGATGTAATTATAATAGTAACAATAATATTTGTTAAATCATGCCATTTTGTTTTGTTTTGTTTTTGAAAATAAAATAATTGTATGCCTTTGAAAGTTAAAGTTAGCCAGTACCTCAGTTCATCCAGACCTTTCTGAGAGAACATGAAGGCAACACTACCTTCGGCATGGTCACGTGCTACGTGCGTGTCACAGGGATGCGGAAGTACAGAACCGTTGTTTTGCTAATCAGAAGATAGCCGAGCTAATTCTTCTCGGTAACCGTTACCAAGTAAACAACACCCATGGTCAGGTAAGACTAACATTTTAGTAAGACTACATTTTTCAGTATAACATATTTTTAAATGTGTGTTGTTCGGTTTAAAGGCTCACCGCGATTCTATCTTTAGCATGGGCACAGCCGCTTTCTTCTGACTCTCAAGTTAACATCACACTATACAGATTATTCATTTAGAATATCTTTGTTGTAGCTAAACAGCTTTAGTGAGGGTTTATTAGCTTTTAGATGTTGATATGACCATATAACGTTACAGCTACAGGGTCAACTTAGCCAATGTACACATTGAAACCAAAACCTACATACCTCTCCAGCCTTGTCATGTGAGAGTCAGATGAGGTTGAGGATTGTTACATGGGCGATTCCTCTTTGCTAAATCCTTTTCTGTAACAAGCAGGTGATTTAATTTAGTAATTAAAGTTATAACTTAGCTACCTAGGTTAACCATGTAATGTGAAGTCATCTGCAATTTCAAGAAGCACTAGGAATAGAATCTTTTTTGATGAGAAATGCTATTGACATTAAAATCTAACAATAAACATGTAATACGTTTTGTGAAAGGAGAAAAATTACTCCTAAAGGGAAAATATTTTTGGGAAAACATTTTTAATCATACTGACTGGCAGAGGACATGGCTATATCAATTCTGTATCGCCAATAAGTTAAGTGAAGTACACATCAACATTTTACACAGTATATATCCTACAAAACCATATTTCTCCAAATATTAGATATCAAAAACAAATTAAATTATACATAGTTTTTGCAACGAGGAGTTTTACCAAACTGTTTAATTGTAAGGTGTAGGCCTACTCTTTTCTAGAAGAATAATGTTTTTTTTTCTTCTTTTATATACTGTTTAACTTTGTATTATTGAAGTTTATTAATCCCCAGTTTAATTTTTTTATTAAAACAAATTTAATTAGATTTTTTTAATTCTTGTTTCTCTGTATTATTATAGTGGATATGTGTCTGAAATGTTTAATATTTAATTAAAAAAGAGGTCCAGGGAGCGTTGTTTGATAAAGAGCTAAGGCTAAGACAGTACTGGCTCTAAATACCATTATGCCATTATTATATGGTGTTGGATCCAACAACAAGCATCACTTTGAAAGAGTTGACTGAACCTTTGACTATCAAAATGAACAGACGTTCTCTTCCAGTTTCTCTTCATCAGCCTTGTTTTGGATTAAAAACTTTTTTTCTGTGTTGTTACCGTTTAGGATGACCCAGAAGCAGTGCCTGGAGGGCCAGGTGTACTCCGTGCCTCTCATCCAGCCAGACTTGAGGAGAGAGGAGGCTGTCCATCAGATAGCAGATGCATTACTCTATTTGGAGACTATTTCTACAGATATTTTCAGAAGGCAAGGCAAGCCCAGAAATTAATTTAGTAGTTTTGCTTGCATTTCTGTGATTTATTGCACTTCTTAAAGGTTAACTATTTGTTATTCATTTTGACATTTTACTAAATAACTGCCCAACAAAAATGAATCATTGAAAGTAGGGTTGGGCGGTATTATGTTATACTTGGGGGTCTTAAAATTTGCAACGGTATCACTTTCAATCCAGTCATTAAAAAAAAATGCAATGAACTTATATAGGAGACAAGGATTAAATATTAAATATGGCAAGGAACCGAGTGACCTGGTCTCGAAGAAGAACACACCTTCTGCAGTTTGGCAGCATTTCAGGTTCCAACCAGCCAACATCTTGGTGACGCCGTCTGTGCCTTACGTCATAATTTTGAATTAGTCATGGTAATACCGTATACTGCGGTAAAATAGAGAGGAAGTTTGACGGTGTCAAAATTTGGATAGGCCAAACTCTAATTGAAAGATGAATTAAATACTGTATTTAATGAATAGGGTACGTCCAGTTGTTGTAACAATAATTTTCCCATTCATCCATTTTCTATAGAGCATAAAGTCAAAAATGCCAGAAGGTAATGTGAGTGTTGACGCAACTTACAAGGTCAGTTATTTAACCCTCATGTTGTCCTCCCATTTTCAGGTTTTTCATCACAAAAAATGGCTCTTCAGAAATAGGCTGAAAATGTCAACATTAGAAAGATCAAATAACTTTGGAAAAAACATCAGAAAAAAAAACCCACAACATAGAAAAAGTGACAAAAATATCAAAAAAAGTGATAACTTTTTTTTCATGGTTGACGGGAAGACAACACAAGGGTTAACACAATTTTTAACCACAAAACAGCAATCAAAACAGTTGTTGATAACACAGCATTGATGGAAATAAAGATAATGTTGATATATTTAATGGTCTGCACAGTCAAATCCATTTTGTAAGTAAGTAAGTAAGTCAAATATATTTGTGTAGCACCTTTCACAGATAAAAATCACAAAGTGCTTCACAATAAAATCTGATACAATACAACAAATTAAAACACAAGAACATTTAAATACAAAATAGAAAACACAATAACCATAAAAACTCCTCGCCTAATTAAAAGCCTGCTTGAACAACAATTCAACAACGTAGAGAGGGAGGCAAGTGATTCCACTGCCTGGGAGCCACTGCTTGGAATGATCGATCCCCTCTAGTTTAAAAAAAAAGGAAAAAAGAAAAAAAGCCAAATTTGATCTTTCTGGAACTCTGAAAATAGAGGAACTGTCTCCTGTAACTACATAAAATGAGGGACATTTATTAACAGACTTGTTTTGCCAATACAACCTTTTGAAAGATGATGTGGTAGTAATTAGATTATTGGTATCAAATAATGAATAGAGTGCAGGAACCCAGCCCCCTGCAGAGTGCATCTGAAGGAAATGTGGAATAGGTGTCTCAGGTGTAATGGTTGCCTATGTCCACCCATTACACCCTCCTCTATATTGAAGTGTGTAATACAGTCTCAGACATGTTTTCGTCTGTGTGTGGATGTGTGTACGTCCATTTTCACGTTGGTGTGTATGTGTGCGTTGCTTCCAGGGTGTCTGACAGTGTCGAGAAGAACCGCCGCCAGCTGCAGAGCGTCACTGACCGGATTAGACTAGCCCAGGCCCGTGTCGACAAGATCAAAGGCAGTAAGAAGGCCACCAAGGTAACGCAGCACCTCCACTTTGGCAGGCAGCTTTATATTGTTGAACCCATGATACACAATAGAGTCACAATAAGGTGACAAAATCATTCTGTCAGTAATATCAGCTCTTTTCTGTGTCAATAGGTTTTCTCCAGTGCTAAGTACCCGGCCCCAGATCGACTTCGGGATTACTCATCTATCTTTATTGAGGCTACAGACCCCTCCTCACAAACTCGCCCCCGACACAGGATACAGAATAAACTTCGACCCTTTGATGAGAATGCCTTGCAGGTGAGATAAATACATTAAAATGCTGATTATACAAGAAATTAATGCAACAGTAAGACATTGGACTTTTTAAGAGAGCCATGGTTTCACAAATTGTTGTACAACCAATGTTTTGAAGCCCACAAGTAATAGTTCTATAACTAATATAAAAGAGAAGAAAGTGTGTGCTAGCCGGATAGAGGGCCGCTTTATACAGCTGACACTGCTAAAACTGCAGGTTCAAAACAGGGATAAATAGAGTCATTATCAATTTTCATTTACATAGCTTTTATCTTACTGCTGATTATTATGATACGGCTCTCACCCCGTCATACGAGGAAAGGAGGACTTGGAGCTTAAGGCTCAACCCCTCCATATACTGTAGGAGCAAACTCCCATGACCCCATCATTGTGTCTTCTGTCCCATGACCAGGACAGAGTACACCTCGCTCCTCTAGAATCACTGTCACTGTGGCATCCACAGTGATGTAGGTGTGAAGCATTGGCTGAGCCTGATGGAGGTAATCTACATGGCTCCTTGCAGGGTGCTTGGGCTCACTCTTAGGGGCAGGGTTAAACGCTCAGATATCCAGAAGGAGAATAGGAAGGGCTTCTCCTTCATTTTGGAAAGGGGTAATTGGAGAACCTGATGTCTCCTGGATGCCTCCCTGAGGTAATATATATTCTGTCTGATATGGAACCATATCAGGATCCTTCAGGGAGGCAGGGAAGGACATCTGGGCTGTTTAGATTAGAGGAGAAAGATTGATGGCTCTTTTAAAAAAAAAAAAAAAACGTTTTCAACCAAATGTTACCCTAAACTGCACAGAATTCACACACATGCTTTGAGAGCCAGGTTTTGGTCCCAGCATAATAATTATCAACGGGCCAGGTGCTTCTGATCTGATATCTGAATATTAAAAACAAACAAACAAATGAATGTAAATAAATACCTGCCGGCCTTTAATATCAAAACAGGTAAAGCCTCCCCATCGGACCTCCAGGTTGACAAAGACTAAAACTGGTATTTCAAATAATTATTTGGCCTGATTTGGATAAACATTTTTAAGTGGAAAAATATGACACAAGCCTGTAATAAAGTATGCTTCAAATGTTTATGTTCCTAAATGCCAAATGTTCTACTGTTTTGTTGTTATTCTAACTAATCATTTTCTTACATGAACAGCTGTTTTCTCATGATTAGCAGCATCCATATTAAAAGTCATTCATCACTCCACGAGCGCTGATAAGCTTTCACCCATGTCAGTCTCCCTTTTCACACCTACGATTTAAATAACCAACTGACATCTACTTAATGAAAGTGGTGTGTGTGGGGGGGGGGGGGGGGGGGGGGGGGGCTCAGCAGGCTCCTGCATTATTTATAGTGAACACCACAGTTTTTGTCATTACCATCTTAGAAAAATTTACGAAAACCGGCATGTGCAAATGTGTTGTTTTTTTGTGTGTATAGCTGTGTATTTGTCAGAAAGGGAAAACGGGGAGAAATGAAAACACTGCTGGCAGTTTTCTCTGGTGCAGAAATGCATAATTCAATATCTCACAGAAGAAATGTCTCCAGCCATGTAATTTGGTATTGTAGTGTGTTCGTGCTTGTGCATTTGCGTGCTTTGGTGGCATTTGTGAAATGCGTTATTCAAGATTTAGTTGACATTTTACCGATCTGCCTCTCACTCCATGTCTGTATGTCTTTCTTTCAGGAGAGGTTAATGTATTTCCCAGTGTGTGTGAGCAAGAAGAAGAAATCTGAGGATGAGACAGAGGAGGGGCTGGGCAGTCTGCCACGCAACATCTCATCTGTCAGCTCCCTGTTGCTCTTTAATACTACAGAGAACCTGTGAGTCCACACACAAATAGACACAGATGATAGCTGTGATTAGGATTAGGATTGCAATCTTTCTTAATATTTTTGTATTTGTGTGCTTTCAAAGTTATAAGAAGTACGTGTTCCTTGATCCTCTGGCGGGAGCAGTGACAAAAACACACACAACACTAGAGACCGAAAAAGAAGAGAAGCCATTTGACGCACCGTTGTCCATCACGAAGAGAGAGCACCTAGACAGACAGGTACCTCAAACACCGTTTTCCAACAAAAACACATTGTTATTTTGACACTGTGGCTCAGTGGTAGAGCGGTTGCCTGCCAATCGGAAGGTTGGTGGTTCGATCCCCGCCCCTGCAGTCATTGTTGAAGTGTCCTTGGGCAAGACACTGAACCCCGAGTTGCCCCCGGTGCTGCGCATCGAAGTGTGAATGTGTATAAATGTTTATCTGATGAGCAGGTGGGACCTTGTACGGCAGCCCCGGCCACAGTGTATGAATGTGTGTGAATGGTGAATGTATCCTGTAGATGTAAAAGCGCTTTGAGCAGTTGTTAAGACTGGAAAAGCGCTATATAAATACAGCACATTTACATTTACTATTTACATGATTGCTTGTTGCTAATCTTTTCTCTCTAACAGACGGCAGAGTCTTATTTCTATGTGCCAGACCTGGGCCAGGTGCCTGAGATAGATGTGCCATCTTTCCTGCCTGACCTGCCAGGCATCGCAGATGATCTGTCCTACAGTGCAGACCTCGGGCCCGGCTTCGCCCCGTCAGGACCCACACACAACATCCCCGACCTGCCGTCATTCACTGAGGAGAGCAATGCACATGGTACACACGCACACGCACACGCACACGCACACACACACACACACACACACACACACATTATGGTGTGTTGGAAGCTGTTTGTAGACTTTTCATCTTTCTCTTTCAGGATCTCCACTCCAGCCTAACATTCCACCTCCTCCACCACCTCCCCCTCCCCCTCCTCCTGAGCCGGCCCTCCCTCCTGCCATTCCTGCAGGAGCTCCCCCTCCTCCGCCTCCTCCACCCCCTCCTCCTGTTGACAGCCCCACAGAAGTCTCTCAAGTGCCAAGTTCAGGTTTGTGGCATATGTGCAATTCAAATCTTACTGTCGTACTGTCACACTACAGACTGGAGGAATATGATCAGGCTTGACAGTGTATTAAAGTGGTGAAAACCTGCTCCTACCTTGAAGATTGACATTAATGGGCTTAAACCTAAATTACCCTGCCACCCCTGCCTGTCTCCTCTGTCTGCAGGCCCTGCGTCTGGTACTCCCAACAAGGTGGTTGAGCCGTCAGACGGCCGTGCCAGTCTCCTGGAGTCCATCCGCAACGCCGGAGGCATTGGCAAAGCAAAGTTACGCAACGTTAAAAAACGCAAGATGGAGAAGAAGAAACAGAAGGAGCAAGAGCAAGGTGCCAGATTGTTTGAGTGGAGATGCGGTTCTGCTCATGATAAACTGTAACACAGTGCAGCCTTACCAATGATGAGAAAGTCATGCAGTCAGAGCTCGTCACCAGTCCCTAGTTAGCATTCACCCATAGGTTTATACAATGCATCACATGTCAGGGTTTGAGGATGTATCTCATATGGTTCTCATCACAGTCCTTGGCTTTGTTACCTTTGTTTTATAATCCCCATCCTCATTAAAAGGTTGACTTGGTTAATTATATTTTAAATTGTGTGACCTTATTATCAGTCGGCACAGCTTTGCCTTCATTTCCGGTTGACTGGCCAGGTCACAACCTAACATTTCATATTTGGAGAGCAGCTTACCCTGACTAACTAGATGACAAGTCTTGTTGTAATTGTGTGCTCCATTTTGTAGCACAGCACTGGGGAATGAGTAATACAGTTTCACTGCTCCCATTACTAAATTAAAAAAAATACTGATTGTGTGATTATTTAGTAACTGTCCGCCTTTGTCTCACAGCAGTGGGAGCGGCATCTAGTGGTGGAGACTTTATGGCCGATCTTTTCAATAAACTTGCCATGCGAAGGAAAGGTGAGGAAAACCTTTCATGTCAAATGAGATTGAAAATACTGAAATAGGTGGTTGCAACAGAAAATGATGTGTCCTGTTCCCTTGTTGTAGGCATATCTGGTAAGGGTCCAGCAGGGGGCGAGCCAGGTGATGCTCCCGCTGGTACCAGCGGTGCATTTGCCAGAATATCAGATGTCATCCCACCACTTCCTGTGCCACATGCAACAACAGACGATGATGACTGGGAAGCATAACATGATGGACAATGAAAACAAAGCATTGATAATGAAAGCATTCGATAGTTTTGTGTACAAAGGACTTACATTTTCCTCCAATCGCTTCACAATATTATAACAAGTGGTAAGTTCTCTTGCTGTGTAAAATGGCCAATAATTGGCTTCATAATAAGTGCATTGGTTTTGGCACTAGTTAAACTAAACATCATTAATACAAAACAATGCATAAAACAATTTATTGATAATCATATTCATTGTAAAACATTTTCATAATATTATTAGAACACTCAATTTCATTTCACTAACCACTTTCCATTAAATAAAAGTAATTTTTAAATTACACAACATTGACTCCTTTATATATTTAATATCTTCTTCAAGGGTAAATCAGTCACATCAATTCCTAAAATGGTGCTGTGTCTGATATCTGTGTAGTATCTGCTTCAGTAATTCATCTCAACATACTGAATTTAAACATCTATAACAGGTTCCAGACTGAATTTGAAGACATTGCAGGACTGATACATCTGAGTCAATCTGATAAATGCCCCTAGCGGGCTTTGTCTGCATTGTGCCATCATATACTTATTCATTATTCTCTTATTCATCTTCACGTCTCTAAACCAGAGATTTTCAAGCCAAAACAGAACACAAGAAATAGACAAGATATGAAAGTTGAAATGTAAAACGACATACAGAAAAAAAAAAAAAAACTATCTCCCTGGTTGAACTCCAGCCAGGAGCAGTCAAAGGTTTGATGGCTTCAAAATGTAAACACAAAGCAGCATATAAAGGGCTGTGGCATTCTTGTGATAAGGAACGTATTACAGAGGCATTCTAATAATTTTCAGTAATTAGAACCCATTACACTTTCACAGTGGCCGCTGTTGCACTGAGTTTCCCAGAAGTTCTTCCTAACTTCTGTTGTTGGAAATGTCCGTTGAGCCCATTGCAAGTGACACTACACCTGTTTCTGCTTCTTCTCCAGGAAGAACTAGGAAAGAAGAATATACAGACAACAGATAAATATGATTTAGTCATGATACCATGGTTTGAGTGTGGGTACGTGAATACTTGCTTCTCACCTTCCGTAAGGCAGCAAAAGCAGGGCCAAAAGTGGTGTGTGTGCTGGTGCGATCTTTGATCCACACGGGAAGTTTAGAGAGCGTAGCAGGTCGAGAGTAACGTCTGTCACACAGAACAATGGAGGAATAGTCACCACGGTGACGGATAGCTCTTCCTTTGGGCAAATTTAGTCAAATATATATATTAACAACGATCATATTATCTTACTGGCTATGTAATCAATAATTGTTAATGTTTTTTTGTTTTTTTAAATCATATCTGTAGTCAAGAATATTGCATCATTACCTATGGATTGATTGACAGCCTTCATGCAGAGGTTTTCTATTAGTGCTTGGCCAGGGCTCTTCCCTCCACTGTGAATCTAACAAACAAATGTGAAAAAAAAATTGAGACTCCTGTGACTTTATTTGTTTTGCCAGGTTTGTGGATTCAGTGAAACCTATGTTGACAGTTAGGAGTCTCACCAGGTGTTTGTCCAGATAGGACATCTTTTCCTGCAGCTCTGGCGATTTGATGTTGGGATATGGCATTCCCACCATCACCACACACCTGCCACCATATGCACACAGAAAAGAGAATTAAGTACCATATCTTTACTGTCAGGCAGAAACCTTGTATCTACACATTCTGTCTTTTTTCTTGTTTTTCATAAATCAATGCTAGTGGTCACCCTATATGTCTGTGGGTTTTACAAATATTTAAACCGCCTGACTTTGTCTGAGTTAAATAGCACCACGATGTGTTTTCAAATAAGCCTTTACAAACAAAGTGTTCGCCAGACATATGTAACTGTTGGCTGTCAATGTGCTCACAAATTACACACACCTGCCCAGGTCATCAGAGAAATTGATGCCCTCACTCATCTTTCCTCCGACCACAGAGAATAGCAACGCGCCTGAGAACCCGCCGGCATCCACAGCACACCTCTAACAAAAAGGAAGAGACGTGCACATAGTAACACGTGTGAGTTTCATTCGAAGAGGCAACGGATTATTAATGTTGGTGATGAGGGCTGATGTTTGAGCAATAAGTCTCACCTGGATACAGCGGGAGAACTCGCTCAGCACCTGCTCAACCTGGTTGGCTTTCTTTGGCTCGTGGAAGATCTGAGAAAGTAATTGCGATAGCTTATAGACAGTCGGGAAAATTAACTAAGACTGATTCCCTTGAAATGTGCCACCCTTGAGTTAAGGTGGGGTAAAGACAGCTTTTTAGTGTGGTGATGTACCTTCTTTTTGTTAGCCAGTCGAGTCAGCGCACCGCTGGCCTCCCAGTGAGAAACAATCCGCCTCAGGTACTCATACGAAGGAAAGAAGCACACAACCCCGCCTGGGACCACGTTACAAATGTTGGAGAGAATGCGCCCTGTCTCGTCCATCTGTCAACAGGCACACAGTAGCAGGAGTGCTTGTAGCTACGTTCAAAGATATTACAGCAAGTACTTAACAAAACAGCATGTGTGAGTCTCTTACCATGCGTGGAGAGTCTCTGTTTTGGAAAGTAAAATCTAGCTCCTGACCGGATGGACCGCTGCACAAGACGAGGGGAAGAATGTTCTCGGGAGGAATAACATGTCCTACGGACAACGTTACCGGGGAACAAGTTATATTGATTTAAATATAACAACCCAAACCATAAATCATTTTACATGACCAAATAAAAACTATTTCATATAAAAAATTGTTCTGACAGCACATTATGCAGTATGAAACACAACTAAGACTTTCTTGTCTATGCATATTAATAGTGAACATTGGATCATCAAGGACCAATCATTTGAGTTGTGTTCAAATTTCACAGATCTTGTAAATCTGAGAACATATTTATAGTACAAGTATTTCATTTTGTGTGCCTGTGTTGTTCAGGTGGCTTTTGATACAACAATCTTCATATTTCAATAAGTAAAAATGCAGCCTGTGCGATGACAGGCAGCAAATGTAATGTTTAACTGATCCTTAGTATCGGATTTAATGCTTGTATACAGTGGATGGACAATTAATACATTGTTTAGTTCACAAGATAGCATCATTTTTATCAGTTCTGAAATAATCTGTGACCTCAATCACTGGAAACAGTTGCAAGTTTACTAACATTATTCTTATATCTAGTCAATCTGCATGCATAACCCAACAGAAAATTAGCACACATACTAAAAATCTGTTGTTGGATTTTTTTGTCAAGACATACAGTATATTATTAATTAAAAAAAATTCCCACACACAGAAATATTGATAAACACATCAAGAGAGAGTGCATTATAAAAGCACAAAAAGAGAAACTCCATAAAGCACCACTCACCACAGGAAAACTCCGTGATGCGCTCCTCTCCCACTCCGGCAGAAAACAGTAGCTCTTGTTTGAAGTCTGAAACCTACATATCACATCTTTCAGAATGATACAACTCTTCCACAACAAAGCCTTAGTTTATTTTTAGTGGATTTAATATAACTTACAGGCTGCATGGTTCCTCCTGCGATGATGACTGCTCTGCACTGCTTCAGCACCTGAGCAAAGTGCACCGCTGGATTCAAAAGCAGGAACTTGACACTGCTCTCCGACAAAGTACCTGGACATTAAAAGTAAGTGGTATTTTATAATCACTTTTATTTCAGTGCTGTTCTTTTTTCTTTCTTTTTTAAACTGTACCTTGTCTGTGCACCACCACTCTGCCGTCAGTGTTGCTGTTGGTGAGAGCCATGAAGAAACCTTCCACCTGCATCATGGGAGATGCAGACAGCACTTTCTCTGTCTCTGACCCCTGCTGGTCTGCTGAAGAAACTGCACACATGGGAGCATTACGGAATAGATAAATCATGGTAGAAAACCAGAGGGATGCTACATTGTTCAGTGTGTGTTGACTGCAAAATGCCAAAGTGTAAGAAAAGACTGGATGTGAGGGGCATGGGTGTGGTTTTAAAAGAACATCATATCTGCACATGCAACTTAGATCAAGCTTAACCATAAACTCTCTGAACATGCTAATCTTCCAGTTTGATAACTATATTATAGTTATCAAATATATATAAAGATATCTATTCTCTTGCCTGTGCACTTTACAAACAAGGACATGTGGGAGATGTTTATAGTATATGTAGTTATATTGTGGGTACTGCCTGCAAAAGGGCTTAGTCTGTGTAAAGTAGTAAAATGTCTATTCAGGGGGAAGAGTATTTCCACACATCCCACCTTGTAGTTCCATGATAACCAAATTCTTCTGAAATTAAGTTAATTTGTCTTTTTTCTGAACAGGATCCCGTTTCTTTCAATAATATGTCATGTTGCTACCATAATGTCACATGTTTGCAATAGTTATTTTAATATGTAGCCATAAATAAATTGGCCCTCTGACCTGGCAAAGTGCTCTGGTTGCTCTGCAGTGTTTGAAGGTAGCGATTTAAGCCCTCAGTGCGTCGGTTTTCCTTGTTGGAGCAGCTCGGAGTGTGCAGACTCACACCTGATCCTGCGTACTTCTCCACGAAGCCACCAAGCTGCAGAGTGAATTCATGTGTACGATTTATTAGATTTTACAGTGGATCACTCAATATTCATACGAGGCATAAATCAATGCGTATATATATTAAACGCTTACTTTTCTGCTGATCAGGCTCTTCTCAAAGTATCTCTGTAACTAACGTGAAATGAAATTGAAAAAAAAATCAGAGTTTGCAGGATGGATATGGCGTTTAGAAGCAATTTTAAAACAGCATTTTTTGAACTACCTTAAACAAGTTGATATTGTCGATCTGAGCATTGAAGAGGAAGTTGTTGATGGAGAGCATTTCAGTTCCTAAAGATAGAGAAACAATTGTTTTTTTTAAGATGTGTATTAGTGTGTGTTTATGTGTGTGTATCACTGTATTTACTAACCTGTTTGTGTAGTCTGGCTCTGTGGATTCTGCCCCACCTTTCCTGCAAGGACAACATTTACATCATAATTGGAATTGTCCAGCCATTTCCCTTCCTACCCATCATGCAGACTGGCAATAATAATCAAAAACGAAACACACTCACCTCCCAGCACCCGGACAAGCCCCTCAATCACAAACAGAATCTGTTTGATGTACATCAGGTTTTTTGCCTTCAGTCTGCTCCTGATGTTGTGAAAACATAAACAACAAGAGTGAAGAGGGTGGAGGACAATACTGAATTTCTGATTGAGTGCATTGTGTGACCCTGCGTATATACTCACTTATAGCGGTCAGCATACTGGGTGAGCTGCGAGTGGACACGGCAAAGCTGTAGAAGATTCACAATTCAGTATACTGCAGAGAACATGCATAGTTTAAATCCACATTTTGAACAAGTTGTGTATGAATTTGTTTACCTGAGCTCCATTGAGCTCTGCACTGTGTATACAGGAAAGTGTGTCACTAAGATTGTGAGCTTCATCTATGATCACCACCTGTAAAAAAAAAAAATTAAAAATAGAATACATACTGTATATAATCAAAAAACATTTCAGTAATATGACAAATCAATTCCACTTCAAGTTGCTGAAACTGACCACACAATCATCATTTACATAGTTACACCAACAATGGCTAACCTGGCTGGATGATGAAAACAAAGAAAATCCGACTTGTAAATGCATTCAAATCAGGTGTGACATTCCCAGCTTCGGCTTCCGGGAAATATTATTGCTGCATGCCAAAGGTTAAAGAGGTTAAACTACTCATGAAACATAGTTTTTTTTAGTAATACGGCTGTAGAAGGCACATATTGTATGTTGTTTATGGTCTCATTTATATCATTTATTGATTACTATATTGTGAACTTATATGGTAGTTTTCATTGCGAAAGTGATAACATATTTGTTTGCTTCATCTAGTCACCTGGGTTTTTTTGGGCTTCAGTGCTAAAGTTTAACTGCAGTGCTAGTTGTATTTTACGCATTTCAAATATTAAATATTATTATTCTTTTTGATTTCCATGACAGTGATTACTGAACAGAAAAACCAAAGATAGCATGATAGCATCTAATCCTACCTGCCCCTTCAGCTGGATCCCTGCTGCCTTCCTTGTAGCTGCATGAAGCAACATCTGATAGGGCAACACCACCAACTATGCAGACACAATAAACATAGGTCATACAGATGACACTAAAAACTCAAAATTGGCTTATAAAAAAGTTAATGACTAAATAAAAATACTTTAAAAAGACATTTAGGAAAAATGTTCTTCCATGAGACACAGGAATGGATGAACTGAGTACAAAGAGGGTGTTACCTGTGCAGGGGGAACAGCGAGCCGTGTGGCGTAGTAAGGACATGAATGCGTCTCTCTACCCAGCTTCAGCATCTGTTCTATATCATGGACTGTCCCAAGAATGTCGTCCCTCATCTGCTGCAGTGCCGAAGCTTTATAATAGGGACACACAGTCTTTGCTTGGACTCGCTTACGTTTTACACCCTCTTCCTGATGCGGCTTTTCTACAAAATGGCAGAAAAGGCAGCGTTGTAAGCAAAACTGGTCCCATTTATTTTTATGCTTTTAGACAGCTATCTTTTACAGTTATCTTATAGAAATGTGATTCATAATTCTATAATGGCATTTCTGTTTAATTCTGATTTGTGGCATGTTTTGTGTGGTCTGTCCTAGGGCTCTGACACACCAACACAATTATCGGCCGTCGGACAGTATGGCGAGGTCGGTGACTCGAGTTTGTTTGGTGTGTTCTGTGCAATCGGCATCCATTGTGGTTGCTTTGACTTGTTGAATCGGCCAGTGGGCAGTCAGACTCATTGACCAATCTGATTGGTGGAGTGCTAGCACTTGACTAGCGAATCTGGAGCTGACGACGCCAGTATCTTCTTATTACTAGCCATTGTGTTTTCTTCCGTTCAGCAAGTAATGACAACAACGATCCTTCTTGACTACTATTAACACTCTCTGATGAAAACATGGACTTAAAACAGCGTGCTCTATGTTTACTAGATCTAGGCCCTAAAAATTAAAACCGCAAACCTAGGGGGATATTCCGTCACTTCCGGTTTTAATTTTTTGGGCGACAATACAGATTGAATTGGTCGGTTGTCAGGTTGGTGTATCAGAGCCTTAATGTTATTCTGCCTATCTTTGATCAAGACACTCCTGAAAATAGGTTTTTAATTGATGAAGCTTTCCTAATTCAAATAACAAGGTTAAATGGAATTTTGAAAATTGCAAATCTCTTACAAGCTTGAAGTTATCTGTGAAATCTTCTGTAAGATCAGTAGTTCTGGAGCTAGAGTGTGAGGGGCTCTCACCATGTTTGTTTTTCTGCATCTCAATGCAGCGGTCGTTAATGCGCTGGATGCTGCCCAACCGACGCACCTCCTCGTTGATACAAAGATTCTGAAAAGCACAGTTTTATGTTATACTGTCAGATGTCATGTTTAATAATCATGATTTTACTGACTGAATACAAGTAACACTTCCTGTTTAACGCCTAGTCTTGTGTAGGGTGGATCTAAATTTAGTTGTAATGTACTGTTTTTGAACACCCTTTATATTAGCATTTTAATTAAAATCTTGAGCCTTGTAATTACGTGTGTGTGTGTGTGTGTGTGTGTGTGTCACATACCTGCCGTGAGCCAAGGGTGACCAGACTGATGTCCTTGCTGAAGGGACTCTTTTGAACCTCATGGACAAATTGGGCTAGCTGGGAGTGAGTGCGACTGCAGTAGTAAATCTGAGAACATAGTATATGTATAAAACCTCACTTCAGGGTAATGTGTGACACTCATTATTATTATTATTATATTTATTTATTTACTTTTTGGACATTTTCAGCCTTTATTTTGACAGGACAGCAGAAGACACAAAAGGGGAGAGAAAGAGGGGAATGACATGCAGCATAGGGCCGCAGGTCCGAGTTGAACCCGGGTTCATATATAAATAAAGCCCGGGTTCAACTCGGACCTGCGGCCCTATATATATATATATATACATATATATACTGTATATATATATATAAAATAAAAGACCCTCTATTTATGGGAGCCCGATCTACCAACTTAGCCATCTGGGTGCCCATTATTATGTTTTATATCGGTGGGACACTCGTCCTTACAGTTACAATGTGAAATGTCTCTCTTAGTTAGGGCTGGGTATCATTCAAAAATATTTGATACCGGTTCCTAAAAAACACTTTGTTTGTTACAAAATGTATAAAACAAAAATAAATTACATTACACATTACAGCACAAATCTTTGTATTTATTCTCCAGAAACATACTATGCAAGCCTGTGTGTGTAATGTAGAGTTTCCCCTGTGTGTCTCTACGACATTTAATGTTAGACAGCCAATCACAAACATCATTAGATCTTGGTAGAAGCATGCTGTGTGCTTATTGGCTCACTGACGCTAATGAGACTTACTTCTTAAGTATTGAAATTGTGTACTGAATGACGATGCAATTCTCAAAACATCCGAGGCAATTCGGCCGTTGCCTTAAAAAGTATTGAATTCGGTACCCAGCCCTACTCTCAGTACACACCTTGGTAATATGTTCTTCAACCAGGTCGTCGTCTGAGTCATCTTCAGCACCACAAAATCTGAGCATGAGAGCAAATGCACCCTTCTGTCATTGTCTGCCACTGTGATGTAAGGATTGGCAATATATCGATATATGAGGTTAGATATCATCTGAAATTTTGGATATCGTAATATCGCAAAATGACACAGCGTTGTCTTTTTCTGGTTTTAAAGATAATATTTGAGTAAAGTGATGTGATTTTCTAAACTTACCAGACTGTTCTATGTGTTCTATTATTTGCCTTTACCTACATAGTCATTATAGCCACGCTATTGATGATTATTTATCAAATATCTCATTGTGTAAATATGTTGTGAAAGCACCAACAGTCAAACCGTGATATTGGTAGAAATGTATTTGGTCAAAGATATTGTGATATTTGATATTCTCCATATCTCCCAGCTCTACAGTGATGTATCATTTGATACGATTGGTAACCAATCAATGGCCGCCCTCACCTGCTCCTGGTCTTTGACTCGTCATCGCTCTCATATTCTGTGATGATAAGCTCCTCATCCTCTTGATCTCCTTGTGTCTCCGTTTGTTCCTCTTTACTGAGCTGGAGTAATTTGGATGCCTCTTCATCTTCACAGCTCTACAGGAGACATACACAATTACTTTCATATACTGAGTTGTAGACTTGACTTACAGGGTTTGTACATTTTTTCGTACATTTCTGATACATGGCTTCTTGAAAGTGCCACTGTGTAAGATTACTTACTTTTCTTTTCATTGCATACTTTAGTTGAACGTTGTTCCTGATCATTTCTAATCGTTCTTCCCTCTTCTTTCTTTTTGATTCCTCCTCCTGACACACAAAAAACATCCAATATTATTCAAAGGCAGAGCAAGTGTGAAGCCAAAATTCCCAGAGATCCACACCAAGGTCACATCTGAAATACATTGACCTCCTTACCTTTAACTTTGACACCAAATCACGTTCTGCCTTTTTTTGAACAAAATCAGTGATCCAGTCAGGCTCTGCTGAGGAGCTGCTGGTGGAGGACTGAGCAGTAGAAGTGGAAATAATTGCTTCTCCATCATGCAGCAGAGCAGCTGCCTCCTGTTTCCTCTTCTCTTCATAGTCTGTGAGCCAGCTCAGCGCTCCACAAATCAGACTCAGAGATTTACCCTGGATTAAAGCACATACACAAAATTAGCAATAAAATCTAATAGCTTCTGCTGTACTTTCTCTTATCCATACATACACACCGTTCCAGTAGGACTTTCAAAAATTCCAACTTTGCCCTGGTCAAGTGCCCTGTACAAGGCTTTCATAAACTGCTCCTGGATGTCATAGGGTTGGTAGGGAAATGGAAACTGGGCTCTGCCCTTCTCCATGGTCGTGAACCTCTCCTGGAAGCTGACACAAGGGTTAACTCAAAAATAACATTTCAGTTCAGACATGTTTATCGTGAGCATCTGCTGAGCAGCCCACACAGTGTTTAGACTGGACTGTATTAACTTTAGCTACAAGCCTTAACTCCTGATAGTGATGTTGTGTCTATCACTAAGAACGCAGACAGGCGCCAAATTCTGCTTTCTGATTGGATTCTGCTTTCGTGCAGAATGATCAATCCATCTTACCCAAAAGTCCTGACGAATTTCTGATTCAGTTGGCCTCAACGTTACCTCAATTTACCACGAGTAACTCATCATTTCACTTAAGAGCTTTCCAGTTCGTCAACTACATGTTCTGTCAAGAAGCTAGCTAACATTAAAGGTTGTCAATGTATGTCTTAAAACGAAAACTGTATCGCTAACGTTAGCTGTCTCGAATGTATAGCTATAGCTAGCTAACTATAACCTATCACCTTATTAGTTGCTGTCTTTAAATCTTTAAAGAGACGATAGCTATATGACAGCTTCTTACCTCTAGATCTCCTTATAAAGGGAGTTTTACGTTTAACTCTTGGCTATTCAACAACCGCGCCAACAGACAGCAGTGGGGACCAAATCTGACCAATAGCGAGCAAGATAAAACAAGGAGTGCATGTTTTGATATAATGGTGTGGTTGCGTTGACGGGGCTATGTGCAAATAATGCGTGGTTTTGTCTTGAACTGGATTATAATGTTATTACAGAATATTTGAACAAAGTACACTTTTAATTATTTATGCGACGGCACACTATGTTGGAAATAATGCATTTGATGCTCTGCTCTTTGTAAGTGCACCGCCTTTCCGGGAGATGCGTATTTAGTATAACCAACGCCATCAACGCGGGTTCATCCCCTAGTTCGTCCTCGATGTCTGGAAAATTCTCTGCCCTTCTTTAAGCGCTTGTCAGATGCCAGACTGCAAGACAACGTGGACTTGAAGTAACCCAACCGAAATCTTATATTTTGCTCGTATAAAAGCGTGTCCGGTGCACAACGGTAGCACAGTCTCAGCGCAGCTAGTTGTAAGCTGTGAAGTTAACGTGTATTTTATTGACGGTAGCATTTACGTTAAGTAAGGCTAACGAAAGCTTAAACCAACGTTAGTTATCCTGCTAGCCTTGACGTTAATCAGTTTATTGCTGCACTTTGCGTGACTTGAGAAGTATTTAGTTAGCTTAGCCACCACTACTATTAGCCAGTGTTAGTTGGAATTGTGGTGCAGTTCAGAAAAGTAGGAGCTGATATCTGCTACATTACAATGACTGCAGAGGAGCAGACAGGTGAAGGACAACACACCATCCCAATGGAGGGAGAGGACATTACACCAAAGAAAGACGGGGGTGTTTTAAAGGTAACGTTAAGTTATGTTTTGGCATTGTAGCTATATTAATCCAGCTAGCTGAGTGGTTAGCTAGCTGGCGGATTGTTGTTTATCTAGCTACGCATTCGGATAGGCTAACGTTAGCTGTTGTCAATAGCCTGTCGCGTTCACCGTTATTAAAAACAGTGAATGTAAGCTGTAGACAACTCCGTAACGCTATTTATCTTGTTCCTACCATTGGTTTCATAGCTAACGTTAACTTCTTGCCAGAGTGTCAAAAACATGGGTAATTAGCCATTTCAACCGTCCACATTTCTAGAAGGCTCTGGAGCAATGGACTCACTCACTCTCTCTCACACACACACACACACACACATACTCTTTTTCTCTCTCTCTCTCTCTCTCTCTCTCTCTCTCTCTCTCTCTCTCTCTCTCTCTGTCACACAAACACACACATTTCTAGAAGGCTCTGGAGCAATGGACAGACTTACACACACGCGCACACACACCACACTCTCTCTCTCTCTCTCTCTCTCTCTCTCTCTCAAACAATCACACACATTTATAGAAGGCTCTGGAGTCATGGATGGACACACACACACACACCACACACACACACACACACATTCACTCTCTGTCACTCAAACACTCACCTTAATTCAGAAATATTTGACAGCTTTAATTACCGCTTATGATGCAAAGCACCAGACTGCAGAAATGTATGGAGCTGGCTTTGCTTTTCTTTTGTCAAAATTACTTTTTTTTAAATCTCTGACTGTTTTCTGATAAATTTTCCTCATACTGTCTTTTCTTCCAGCTGGTGAAAAGGGAAGGCACAGGCACAGAGTTGCCTATGACCGGTGACAAAGTGTTTGTACATTATGTGGGCACACTTCTTGATGGTTCTCATTTTGACTCAAGTAGGGATAGAGGAGAGAAGTTTTCCTTCGAGTTGGGCAAAGGTTGGTTTCATATCTTGCAGACCATAAGCATTCATCTGTCATTGTTCCAGCGTTGGTAATCAGTCTTCTTTGTGTTTAGGTCAAGTAATAAAGGCATGGGACATTGGCGTAGCCACAATGAAAGTGGGGGAGTTGTGCCAGCTCATCTGTAAGCCGGAGTATGCTTATGGATCTGCAGGCAGTCCACCCAAGATACCCCCCAATGCCACTCTTGTTTTTGAGGTAAGCATCAGTGATAACTGGTAATTTAAACTAGAGCTGGGCCATATATTGATATTATATTAATATCGTGATATGAGACTAGATATCGTCTAAGATTTTGGATATCAGATATGGTGTAACTGGTGTCTTTTCCTGGTTTTAAAGGCTGCATTACAGTAAAGTGATGTCATTCATCTGAACTTACCAGACTGTTGTAACTGTTCTATTATTTGCCTTTACCCACTTAGTCATTAGATCCACATTACTTATGATTACTTATCAAATATCTCATTGTGTAAATATTTTGTGAAAGTACCAATAGTCAGCACTAAAATATCCTTGCGGTATTGATATTGAGGTATTTGGTCAAAAATATTGTGATATTTGAATTTCCCCATATCGCCTGGCCCTACTTTAAACTGTATTTCCTGGTGTATGTATGGTTAAAATACTGTAAACTATGACCCTTTATGGGTGTTAAGATTTTAATTTACACGTCTGCGCACTTGTAGGTGGAACTGTTTGAATTTCGAGGTGAGGACATAACTGATGAAGAAGATGGAGGAATCATCCGTCGCATTATCACTAAAGGGCAGGGATATTCCAAGCCTAATGAAGGAGCTACTGTTGACGGTAACACATCCAGACATGGCTTTTTCTTTGCTAAAATTGAAGAAATGTACCTGCTTATAAGATGTTGCTACATTTATAATAATGATTTCAATATAAACTAGATTTGAAATTGCATCACTTGTCCTCGGCTGTCACTTTCCCTCAACTGTCTATCTAATGCATTATAGCACCTTTGTGGCTAAATTAGTCTGATTTGGTCTGATTTGTAACACAAGCTAACCCCAGCATTTTTCAACCCCTTTCAGTAACTATGGAGGGTATCTGTGAGGGACGTGTATTTGACGAGAGAGAATTGAAGTTTGAGATTGGAGATGGAGAGGGTCTTGGCTTGCCAGTTGGAGTGGAGAAAGCTATAATGGCTATGGAGCAGGGAGAGGAGGCACTCTTCAATATTAAGCCTAAGTATGATCACATCTACTGAGACCTATACTTGAAGTTTTGTGTTGTGATAGTTTTTTCTGTTTTTTCTTTTATCAGATCATCATCAGATCATCTCTCAAACTGTTTTGTTCAGACAAATTACGTGTTTAGACTCATTGACTGAAATTTGGCCTACAAGCTACAAAAGTTCTACGCTGTGATATGACAAAAAATGAAAGAGCTTCTGCTACACAATCATCCAATTTCCTCAAAAATACAATATCACAATCCAATGCTGTTGTAACTGCAACCAATATTGCAGCATTTATTTTACACTTGAGATTATTAATGTTATGTGTCTTTGATTTGTAGATATGGCTTTGGGAATGCAGGCAATGCAAAGTATAACATTCCTGCCGGAGCCACACTGCAGTACAAAATCAAGCTGACAGCCTTTGAGAAGGTAAACAAATCTTGCTGCTGAGTTGCAAACACAACTTGGCTTTATTTGGCCAATAACATGTAAGTTGTGTACAGCAACGTTTTCCCCTTTTAAGAAGTGATTGTGTGTTTGGTTTTCTTTAGGCTAAGGAATCATGGGAGATGAACACGGTAGAGAAGCTGGAACAGAGCAGCCTTGTCAAAGAGAAGGGAACACAGTATTTCAAGGTGAGCAGTGGGGTATTGATAAAGCACATAGCTATAAAGAGACTTTTTAAGACATACTTTTTCATATTTTCTAATGTACTGATTTCATATGCTTCAGGAGGGAAAATACAAGCAGGCTTCAGTGCAGTACAAAAGGATTGTGTCATGGCTGGAACATGAATCTGGTTTGACAGAGGAGGACGAGAAGAACGCAAAAGCATTGCGGCTAGCGGCTCATCTGAACTTGGCCATGTGCTTCATTAAGCTACAGGAGCCAAGCCAAGCCCTAGAAAATTGTGACAAGGTATTTAGTATCTGTTTTTTACATATCTAACCAAAATGGAAGGAGTCTCTGTCTGTCTATCCTTCAATTCATACTTATTAGCCTTACCCATTAACTGTTACCCCACGGTAACAGACAGCGTGATGGGTACAGCTCGCTCTCTCTCTCTCTCACTGCAGTACGTTGAAGAAGAGATGAAGACAAAGATGTTGCATTGTAAACTTGAATATTTGAAGCATCAAAGTAGCTTTCAGAATGAACACTTTTGGTCTCCAATCTCCAAATCCACCACTGAACGGTGATTTATTCATCTTTTTGTATGAAAAAGTATCGTTTTACTTTTAGCCCCGGTCGTGTTGACTCCCAGAATGTTGTGGGGTGAGCGTGTCCACAAATCAGAAGGCTGTCTCTGACAATCTTCTTTTTCTTTGGTGTTTTACAGCAGCTAGCATGTGCAACGTTGCAGATGCTGCTGCTTTCCTGACTGTTACTTTGCTACTGCATTTGCTAAACAAAAAAGAATGATAACTAATGAAATAACAGCCTAAATGTAATAAATAATGTGTAGATTCTTATTTGCGCATTTGGATAGTGGATTGAAGGAGGTGTATTGGAGATGGCCCAACTAACTTTTTGGATAAAAGAATATCTGGGGTGGAGGGGGAAATCTAAATATTTTTTTATTTTAGTTAGTAACATTGTTCATTTTTTGTTTTCCGTGATTGCCAAGACTTGGGAGAACAATTTTCAAAAACCAAAACATTTCCCACCTCTGCTGAGTGTGCGTGCCATACTGTAAACCTATGACTATACTCTGTTCTTAATTATAGGCTCTGGAGTTGGATGCATCTAATGAGAAGGCTTTGTTCAGAAGAGGAGAGGCACTGTTTGGTATGAAGGAATATGACAGAGCAAGAGATGACTTCCAGCAGGTTGTTCAACTGTATCCTGCCAACAAGGCTGCCAAGACCCAGGTACGTGTCTTTAAGGATCATTTTAACTACTTTCATAACAAGTTCGTTACAAATCCTAAAAAGGTTAATAACAAAATTAATGTCCTTTTTATACGGTCAAGACTAATTTTGCTGTGAGATCTAGCTATATGTATTGTGCTATCATCAACAATGAAACAGGCACATGTTGCCGTCTTAAGCCCCTTTCACACATGCACTTCAAACCTGTTAAAAGATTATCTAGACATCACCTGTCGGAGCTGTATGTGAGAACGCAATCAGTTGGATCGGACATCAAATGGCTTGCCAGCTCCCTAGTACAAAGACTGATGTATGATCTTAGATTGAATAATCTCAGATCAAGCCCATATCGTTCTAGAAGACGCAGACCTCCCCAGTCACGTCTCCGGCAGCTATGCAAAATTTATGCTAAATTGTCTATTTTACAAAAATCCACTTGCCAGTCTTTTGCCAACTCTAATAGCCTGTGCTAGCTAGAAAGCTAGAAAAAGGCAGTCTACTTTTTAACTGCTAGTTACACTTGTTGATGCAAATGTTTGCTCATGCCAAAGCCTCCCAGATGGGTGAACTGGGACTCTGTTCCCTGCTTGACGGTTAACAGTTAATGAGGGTTGGCTTTCGGTAAGAAAAAACTCTAAATTTGCATCACTACTAGCTAGTCAGCTGGCCGGTCACGTTTTTGGATGTAAACATCAAGGAAAAGGTGGAAAAGATGAGGTCAATCTAACAAGACCATTTCATGACTACCGAGTAGCTCATCCGGACAGGGAAATCATTTTACCAGTCTCCTGCTGACCCTGCAGGACTGCATAGCCAGTTGAAGTTTGTAAACATCAGCTTGAACTAATTGAACACCGATTGAGGTCTTCTCTACTGGCCATTCTGCTAGCCAGTGCTCAGGTGTCGGACGGTGAGCTGGGTGGCCTCTGTGCCTGCGTGGCTTTTCCAGCGGGTTCTCCGGAGCTGTGGTACCGAGACTTACTCGATGTGTAAATGTAGCCAGTCATTGTGCGGAGTACTCACAACAAGCGAGTAGGCGCGTTGATGATGTTTTTATAATGCAGCTTGCTAAACTGGAGGAAAACAATATCAGAGAGAAGGGTAACTTACACAAAGACTGCAAACAACTGACGAAATGTTGAAGTTTCAGGGAACTTCTTTTGGTAATAGCTGACTCTGAAATCATCAGATTTTAGGAACGGCAAGAGACTCTTTATGACCAAATTACGAACAGGCTTTGACCTAGTTGTCTCCTGCGCGATCTACCCAGGCGCTGCCCATTGTCTGAACCAAACAGAGTATTTCCGGTAAGAGAGAATTTGACACAGAGAATCTCCTGGTGTGTGCTTCATGTGTGAAAGGGGAAACTCTGCAATGTCCACACCTGATTTTCCTGACATTGTCTGAATTTCATATGTGAAAACAGCTTTAGAGGCATTACTATATCGGGCATAGCTTATTTGGCAAATCAACTGTTGCTGCTGCATTCATTTGCTGGGTCGCAAATACTAAGTGGGTGGGAATATTTCAGACAGTAATAAAGGCTAATGTGAAACTATTCCTAGTTATCCTTTATTGATTTTTGAATATTTATATAATTGTGAACAGACAGGCTCCTGCTTGCTCAAGGATTGACATTCTTCTGCAGTGGGATAACCTACAGTTACAAGACAAAACATCTAGAAGGAAAGTGTTATTTTCCTCATGTGGGTTAAGATGTAAAAGGTTATGTCAGCTTTGGGTTTCTTCAAAGATGTATATTCTTCAAGTGTAATGGAATTCCCAGTTTGGCTGGTACATTTGTGTCAGATCACAAAAGACATGGCGCCTTTGTTCAAGATGGGGAAAAACAATTTTAAATAATAAAACTGTAAACTTAAAAAAATCCAAATATTCTTTATTGCTCAGATCCAGGTTACTCAGCAATACAGTTCACTCACAACTTAAAACAACTTCTGATAACTCTGAGAATAAAACACATTGCATTTACTAATTAACTTATATCATGGGACAAGCTACTTCTCCCAGTACACATGTAGGCCTACAACCTAATTTTCATTCATAATTTATTTTCAAATATTATTTTCTTTCTATAAGATATGTTCCTTTACATGGTAAGTGTTTACAAGTGAAAAGAGGTAGAATAATGTTTTGAGTGGAATTTCCCTTTTTACTTTGTAATACCGTGATTAAATGTTAGGTCATATCACCCAGCTCTATGATATATGTGTTAAGACATGGTGCGGCCTCTAGCTCACCCAGTAAGAGCGTTCGCTCCATGTTGGCTGAGTCCTGCAGCGGCCCGGGTTTGAATCCGATCTGCGTTCCTTTGCTGCGTGTCATCCCCCCATCCCTCTTCCCCTTTTCATGTCTATCCACTGTCACTAAAAAAATAAAGGGACTTTAAAGCCCCAAAAGATCATCTTTAAAAAAAAAATAATAATAATAATCTTAAGACATATCTTGTGACTGTATCTGTGTTATTGTTGTCTGACCACTCCTTCATTATGTTCTGTCAGGTGGGTCTTTGTCAGAAATGTATTAAGGAGCAGCATGAGAAGGACAAACGCATCTACGCCAACATGTTCCAGAAATTTGCAGAGAGGGATTCAAAGGTGAAGGATTGTGTTTTCTAAAACCACCACACGAGGGGAGGAGATGCATGCTTTTAGATTGTCAAAGGGACTAACTGAAAAGTAAATTTGTTCTTTTTCTCTCCTCATCAACAGAAAGAAGCCAAGAAGGTGAAGAGTGAGAGCAAGGAGAACATCAATGAGATGGATGTTGAGAATGAAGAAAAGGAAGTTGCGTGCGACGCAAAAGCATAGATCAAGATGTGACTATTACGGTTTATCTGAACTTCAGACTCTTGTAACTTCAGCCATGTGTGTGTGTGTGTGTTTGTGAGTGAGAGAGAGAGAGAGAGAGAGAATGAGAGCACTGACTTTGGGAGCGTCTTTGCTGGCTTTCTTTGTGTCTGGGCTTTTTGCTGTGGCAGCTTCCCGAGCGGGTGGGACTTCTCCAGCTGACAGCACCAACCCCACCCCTGAACCCTTTCAACCCCCAGCTTTGAACTGTGCATGTGTTTTTCACAGCGTTTTGGGTAGGGAAAAAGTGAATCCAAGTGTTTAGTGTAGAATTTCACCCGTCAAGGGCTAGACCATTCACCTTGCACTACCCTCTGTCCTTTAAACCTCCTCACGTTTCATGCTATCCATCTTACACTCCTCTCACGGGCCTACTGATCAATTTCTGGATTTGTGATAGCTGTGTGCATAGATATGTGTCTGAACGTTAGAGTGACTGTGTCCCAAAGTACGTATGTAGCAGCACTGGATAGGTGACGTAATAAGACCTTAGCCTGGAATAGCTGTCAAACTTGGAGTTTCTCTCTCAATCAGATGGAGCTCCCCACTTGCCCACAGGGTACAGGACTGTTCACCTTTTATTTTGAAAATATTGACTTTGTACGTTTTCTTCTTTTCTTTTCAGTGTTGTGCTTGTGACTTCTGTATTCTCAAAATGATGAATACAACCAATTACTTAACTGGAATATGTGCATTTAAGCAGCTATAAAGGACATTAATGAGGTTATCCTGGAGACAGTCAAGTTACAATTCAATTTTAGTCTTAATTTACTGTAAAAAGTACATGTATGAACATGTGCGTATATGGCGTATCAGACGGTACGCCAGAATGTGAGCCTTCTACATTGTCAGTCAACAGCACCTGTAGAGGGGCAGAAACTTAACTAGGGGGCTAATTTAAAACCAGGCCGTGTGTTGAGTTTGTCTTTGTCTTTTGGAAGGGCCACTGCTTAGTCTGCCCTTACAGAGGGATATAATAAACATAGCTACAACATGGTGGTGTGTGACTCTTCTGTTCCTCAAGGTTTCCAGTTACCATGCAGTTATTTTTTACCCCTGTCCTGTCGCCTGCTCATAAATCAAATGTGTTTAGGACAAAAATGTTTCTTTGCTTATATGATGAAATGTGGGAACTTGTCAAATATAAGTAACCACCTGATGGCAAATAATTCAGCTACACTTTTACTCCATGATCTGGTACTTATTCACATTGTTATGCACATTGTCGTGCACTTGTTTTGATTGCTGGTTAAAGTAAATAATAATATAATGAATTTGGTGTATAAGCTCAGCCTGATAACCTTACATACTTAGTTTTGAAATGAGAGCAAACTTGCAATAGTTATTTTAGACATTTTGGGTAGGTTGAATGATTGAACAATTGGTTAATGATTAATTGAATAGTCGATCAAAAGAAATGTATTTACTAACAATTTTGATAATAAAGTTATGTTTCAAGCAAGACTGCTAAGGTGAAATCTTTTTCATGAACAGTAAATTGGACAAAGTAAATGTCCTCATAATGTAAGGTATTATATTTTAGAGGCTTTTGTGCCTTTTAAAAATGACCCTTGTGTGAAATGTGTTTTCACATGTGAATTAATAAGTTTTGGACCCAGTGTGTACCTGCGGCAGTCAGGATGTCACAGTCTTCTTTTCCAAGGACAGACCGCATCTGATCTCTTATCCTCCAGCTCTCTCACAGGGACACCGGTGTCGGTTTACGGATGTAATCTCCGGTGTGATTACTGCCCAGCACCTCTTGTTCTCCACAGGTAAATGATAAAACAAAGTGAAGGAGCTATTCATTTTTTATTTACAATATGATTGTAGGCTAGATGTTTGCTTATTGGAAATGCTTACTTTTGCTGCTTCTATACTTTGCTTTGTGATATAGACGACTACAAAGGGAGGACTCCCCTGAGGGTATGTTTTGTTCCGCCCCAGAGCAGCAAGAGCCGTCTTTGTTCTTTGTTTGCTTTTGTGACCGTAGACAAATACACCACAAGAAAGTGGACACACAATCCTTAAAAGGTGAATCCAAAATGGGATTTTTATTAGAGATGTTTCAGTGTGATTATGGAAAAAAACAAGGGATTTCCACCGAGGTACCCAACAGGTTTAAACAACTGCCAACAAATTACCATTATATCCCTTTAGAGCTTATTTGTGAGCCATCTGTTCTGTAATTATTTATTTGCCTAATTATTTAATCACATGGATGATATGTTTTCAGGTTGTCCATCTGTCTGTCTGCTCACCACAGTCTTGTGAACGCAACATCTCAGGAACCTCTGGTGGGAAGTTTGCATAGACTCCAGATGAATTGATTAGATTTTGGTGATCAAAGGTGATTTTGACTTCACTAAACACATTTTTGTTTCTTTTCTTAGGCTAATTATGACAACATTTTACACGCAGTGACCAAGAAAGCTCGCCAGTGGCTCTATTTCCAGAGAAAACCGAGGAACTTTGGCATGAACACCAGCAGGTGCACCACATAGAGCTTGCTGATGGACTGCATCACAGTCTGGTACAGAAACTGTTCTGCCCACAACAACTCACAACAGAGAGTGATTAAAGCAGCCCAGCTCATTACTGGCAACCGTCTCCTGGCCATTAAGGACCTTTTCAACCTGCCGTGCCTGCAAAAGACACACAGCATCACCAAGGACCACCACAGCAACCAAGCATGCAGACTAGTCTCCCTGTTACCATCTGGCAGAAGATACAGTAGCAGGGCTGATCCAGAATGCTGTGGCACGTGTTCTGACAAGAACTAAGTAAAGAGATCATATTTCTCCTGGATTAGCTTCTCTGCTCTGGCTTTCTGTAAAATACAGGGTTGAATTTAAAATCCTTCTTCTGACTTACAAAGCTCTAAATGATCAAGCACCATCATAAGTTGAAGAGCTCATAATACCTTATTGTCCCACTGGAGCACTATTCCCCTAGAATTCAGAGTTACTTGTCGATCCTAGAGTTTCTAGAAGTAGAACGGGAGCCAGAGCTATCATGTAAATGTGCTGTATTTATATAGCGCTTTTCTAAAACGACTACTCAAAGCGCTTTTACATCATACAGGAAACATTCACCATTCACACACATTCATACACTGTGGCAGAGGCTGCCGTACAAGGTGCCACCTGCTCATCAGATAAACACACACTTTCACACTCCGATGCGCAGCAACTCGTTCAGTGTCTTGCCCAAGGACACTTTGACATGGGACTGCAGGGCCAGGGATCAAACCACCAACTTTCTAATTGGCAGGCAACCGCTCTACCACTGAGCCACAGTCGCCCCTTCAGGCTCCTCTCCTGTGGAACCAGCTCCCGGTCGGGGTTTGGGAGGCAGACACCGTTGCCACATTTAAGAGTAAACTTAAAAACTCTCCTCTTCGAGAACGCTTACATTTGGAGAATGTAACTTGTAAGGACTTTGGATTCAAGACTTTTATTCACTGCCGTTTTGTGTTGAGTACAAAGGGAGGCAGACCAGTACAGCCCAATCCAGAAGGGGAGAGTTCTAGCCTGACCAGGCTCCTCTCCTTAATTCAATTTCAATTCAATTTTATTTATAGTATCAATTCATAACAAGAGTTATCTCAAGACACTTTACAGATAGAGAAGGTCTAGACCATACTCCAGAATTTACAAGGACCCAACAGTTCTAGTAGTTTCCTCCAGAGCAAGCAACAGTGTGACAGTGGCAAGGAAAAACCCTTTTAGGAGGAGAACCTCGGACAGACCCAGGCTCTTGGTAGGCGGTGTCTGACGACCGGTTGGGGTTAAAATGAAGAGTGGCAATAACGGTCACAAAAAATAATAGTTTGTAGCAGTTCTTTGTAGTAGTTCATGGCATAGCAGGGCACTGTGCGGCATTACAAGGCACAGCAGGACGTAGCTGGGCACCGCAGATCGTGGCAGGATGTAACATGGCATCGCAGAACGTGGAGCGGGACCAGGGCGACAGCTGCTACCATGATTTTGGAGCCTCCCTGATCCAAGGAAACATGCTGGGTGAAAAAGAACATAAGGACTCCAGGGAATGACTCCCCAGAGCTAGGTTAGTAACTAGCATTTCTGGGATATCTTAACCTTTCTCTCTTAATTATTCTGTTACAGTTTTAGACTGCCGGGGGACTTCCTTCCTTTGACAAACTAAGCTTCTCTCTCCTTTCTCTTTCCATTTGTGTGCATCCTTGTCCTAGAAATGCTTGTTACTAACTTAGCTTATTCCCCGCAATCCTTATGTATTTTTTCGCCCAGCGTGTTTCCTTGGATTAGGGTGGCACCTAAATCATGGTTGCAGCTATCCCGATGCTCCGCACCCTGCTCCGCACCCGGTTACACCCCGCTACTCCCTGCTGTGTCCTGCTACGTGCTGCTATGCTCTGCTGTGCCCTGCTACGTCCTGCTACGTGCTGCTATGCTCTGCTGTGCCCTGCTACGTCCTGCTACGTGCTGCTATGCTCTGCTGTGCCCTGCTACGTCCTGCTACGTGCTGCTATGCTCTGCTGTGCCCTGCTACGTCCTGCTACGTGCTGCTATGCTCTGCTGTGCCCTGCTACGTCCTGCTACGTGCTGCTATGCTCTGCTGTGCCCTGCTACGTCCTGCTACGTGCTGCTATGCTCTGCTGTGCCCTGCTACGTACTGCTACGTGCTGCTATGCTCTGCTGTGCCCTGCTACGTCCTGCTACGTGCTGCTATGCTCTGCTGTGCCCTGCTACGTACTGCTACGTGGTGCTATGCTCTGCTGTGCCCTGCTACATACTGCTACGTGCTGCTATGCTCTGCTGTGCCCTGCTACGTACTGCTACGTGCTGCTACGTGCTGCTATGCTCTGCTGTGCAACGCTATGTCCTGTATCGCCCAGCAGTGCCCTTCTATCATGTCTTTCCTGTCCTGCCTGTTTGTGCCACTTCTGCTATGCCTATGTGGTCGCCAAGCACATTTTTTTGTTTAGAAAGGTTAAACTTGTTTGTTGTCCTAGCTATGGGGTGTTTCTTTTTTACAATTATAGTTATTTTTACTTGTCTTGGGTTAAACCTATATGTACTATTATAATCCTTTTATCATTTTAGGTGTGACATTGTACGACCTGTCCAGGGACAGCAGTTGTCAAATAGCCTTTTGGGTAATTCTGGCACATTTTACATTTTATATGTAATATTAGCGTGCATTGTCCCTGTTAATAAATCTTTATTGTTACTATTATAGCCATTGTTCATCACACCACAGGTCTGTCCGAGGTTTGTTCCTAAAAGGGAGTTTTCCTCACCACTGTCACACTAACTGCTTGCTCTTGGGGAAATTACTAGAATTATTGGGTCTTTGTAAATTATTGGGTTGTCTAGACCTGTGTCTTGAGATAACTCTTGTTATAGTTTGAGACTATAAATAAAATTGAATTGAATTGAAGTACCACCAGACTTCAGTTTTTATCATCAGGCTCATATACTATATTTTCCACATCACATAACTGCTTACCTGCTGTTTAGGCTACAACTTACCTTACCCACATGACTGCTGTTATTAAGCCACACACAATCTTCTTTTTCATGCATGTCGGCGCATGTCATTCAAAGCTCCCAATTCCTCCATCGCCCTATATGCATTAATATTTAGCTCACTCCATTATCTCACATCCCAATCTAACTCTTGTGACGTGTACAATACTGTGGAATAATCTTGCCTCTTCCTTTCACGCACAGCCCTCATTTCCATAAATATGACGTTATGGTGTTATATTTTATTTAAATATCACGTTTTATTTTAAATTGTATTGATTGTCATTGAATCTTATTGTCATTTTATCCACCTTTTGTCAACTACATACAACTTTAACGAATGTAATGCTTCTTACTGTTGGTAGGCTATAGAACGTGTTGGTAAAAATTTTAAAGGAAAAATCACTAAAGGAATTATTTGTAAATCTGACTACTACCTGGCACAGGTAAATCCTACGAGACACGATGGGTGATGGCAGTGCCCATGTTCACTCCCCTCTCAAAGCGAGTGGTGTCAATGTATTGACAAACGAAAAGTGTTTCCGGTATGATATTTCAAAATAAACCACCAGTGACACGCATGTTAAGGTGTTGAACAGGGAACTAAACAATTTATAAAATTAGACACATTATTGGTAATATACAGTGAACTAATGATTTTGCATCATGACTTTACGCGCGTGCACGCATCAATGATTTCTTTTTCGCCACTGTAACACAATCGTGCTTTTATTTTGAAGGTACAACGGTCTCGGTTCCGATCTTTTCAGGCGTCTTTTGTCTGCCCCAGCGACTGTATACATTCTGGTCTGCCCTCATGAAGTTGTGTGGTGGAAAGTTGGTGTGAGATTTCACAGTTCGCGTCGTTGTTTGTGCGGCTTTCGTGTTCACTAAAATGCTGAACTAGCCGGAGCAAAGGTTAGGACGCCAGCGCTACGCAAGAAGCAGCAGCACGAAGTCTTCCCTTGAACGTTTTAGATGACCGAGAGTGCTCAGTGTAGATGACCGGCTAACCCAAGTCACGGTGGGATTTTTCACGGCATGAGAGTCACCAGGGGCTGCGCGCACTGGGGATATCCAAGGCGCCGGTAGTGCGCACCCACTGGAGCACCGGTGGGTGGCAGGCGGACGGACGGACTCGCGGTAGGGTCGGTCCCCTCCTGATGACAAAGTGGGTGACCCGACCGATGAATTACTCGGGAGGAGCTTTCGCCCGAGAGCCAAGATGATTGTGGCGTTTTTCCCTTTGAAGAAGCTGAGGCGCAATAGCAAATATCTTCTGTTCGCGGCGATTGTGCTGGTCGGAGTTGTGGCCGTCTATCATGAGATGGCTGCTGCAAAAGCATGGAGCAGTGATACCAGTAAGTCTGTGGTTGCCAGTCCGAAAACTGATACTCACTGTTTTAAGTGATACACACATATGTTAAAGTAATGCATCATTTAGATAGACTGTGTGCTTAGATCTAATAAACAACCTGTAACTAGCCTACAAGTAAAAAGCATGATATAAGGATGCAGTAGGATTAGGCCTGTAGGTTAAATTTGTGACACATCCAAAGAAACGGTAACAATAACTTCCTTATGTTACTTAAGATGTTCACTTATTGTTGACACAACATTGCTGTCACTCATTTCCTTGACTTATTTTTTGAAGCGATTTTATAGCAGTGTTGTGGACTGCATTATTTACGAACCTGTTTTCTGATATTTTTCCAATTCATTTCTAAGGAGCACCAGTTAAAAAAAATACATACCAAAAAATGCTGGTAATTTCCACACAACAAAATGCAGTGTCATAAATGCTGTGTGGTGTTGCCAAGACAATTTTTTTTATTATGTGGACAATAAAGTTGTTAATATTTGAAATTACACAAAAGTACTAGCCTTATTTATTGCTGGAATGTTTTGGTGGATTACAATTTAATAATTCTTCACTAATTGTATGTTGAATTGCGTAAAGTAGAATGTTTTTAGATAACTGCAAATGTAATATGGGGGATGGGGAGGTCAAATTGTAGGTTTACACTCAGAAGGAAGCCCGCCTCACACTGGGTAATCAAACTTCCTGCCCTTTGCATTATTTACACCTCAGCTTACTACCTTCTGTTGTATTGCACTCACACCCAAGTATAACATCAGGGTGTCATCACCCTGGCATGGATAGAGATGAAAACAGTGAAAATAGTCAGGTTGGTGTCTGGCTACAAGAGAGAAGTAACAACACATGAACTAGACACTTTTAACAAAGCCTGACGTGTAAATGCATGCCTAAAGAGAGCTACATTACAGGGAGGGCTCGTCTATCTACACATTCCTGGGCTGTAGCCCCCTCAACACAGTGGGGACTTCTGTCAAGGGAAGAACCCCATATAGCCTTCACTCAGAGCTGAAAGAGCAATGTGAAGAGCTAAACGTGTAGTAGAAGTATGACACATTGGACACGTAAGAATATACTGTCAGCATGTTCCAAGTGTTTGTGGTGACAAATGTGTCAAAAAGTAAATTAGGCATGTCTCTATATCAAGTGTGAAAGCTAGTTGGATTACGCATAGTCAATAAGGTGACATAAGATTATTTTTAATGATATCCTACAATTGGCCTGTGTGAATCTTTTTATACAAACACGAGACACAAAACTCAAAAAGAGCATAAAAGGGAGTCAAAGTAAATACATAGGTCCGTCATAACACTACAGTTTAAAAAAGGACATAATTCCTAGTCTTTATTCCGTTCTCTTGGACTCAGTGAGTCCAGTTGTTCCGGTTTCCTCCTGTGCTGCAGAGCAGAAACACGTTCATCACCTACAAACTGCAAAGAAGAAAGAGAAGAAGAAGAGAAGAAACGGAAAGATTAACACTGTTGGCACAGGTTACCACAGGAGTGCTGTTAGGCTCGGCTCTGCAGATGGGCCTTTAAGGGACCGCTTGTTTTTCCCACATGTAGGTCACACAGGCACTTAAGAACATACAGTAGATAACGTCTGAAGAGCTTCAGTTAATAAATGTCCCAATAGAAAAATGGCTGCCTGGATGGGCAAGTGACATTTTTATGTGGTGATCCGTTCTACTGGGCACGTCTCCCATGTTTTTGAATAATCCTTTGTTGTAGAAGAAACCATAGTAGTTGAGTTAAGTTTAATAAGTACTTTACGCCAGCCTGTCTCTAATGCTTCCTGTGAAAAATCTTTGGCATTACAATTACATTGCAATCTACATACAAGTGCAACAGTGTTTGTCTAAAATCCTTCTAACTCAAACAAATTGTCCAGTAGAAATATCTGTGTGACTGCTTCAGAAGATTAGCTCTGCCAAAATAGACAGAATACACCAAAATGTCAAATTAATACAATAGCCACAGAAAAAATCTTTAGTCTCTTTGTTATTTAGAGTGACATTTTTGTTCCCCTTTTGAAGGCTGAAAGCCTGTAAAGCCCTGCAGCAATTTCTTTGTATTAACTGAAACATTTGAGCTTTGCATTTCACCTTACAATGCACCAACTGTCATTTTGAAATGATTGAATTTGATGACAGAATAAGAAAAAATTGAATCAAACAAATGCGGTGGTGAATATTCTGACAAAAAGGCAACAACATTAGAAGGAGAAGGGAAGGTAGGAAGACTGGATGAGTGCAGATGAAGAAAAAAAATATTCCTCTCTTGCTTTTCTTAACCGCCACTCTAGAGTTACGTGTGCTGCCACATGTTTCAAGGGTGTGTCTTTGGAGATCTCCACCCTGGTGATAATGACAGATGCAGAGTCCACAGGGACTGTAATCCTAATTTACTCGCTGACACCACAAGGTCATAAAAAAAACAACACTATTCCTTTTAAAAGACACACTGACACTACCCTATAATTTGAAAGAGGACAGAAGAGGTTAGAAGGAATAACATTTCTGCATCTGCTCTGCCAGAGTGCCAGAGACGTTTGCCAACACACGAGTGCCATAGCATTGAAAGCTGTGAGTAAAATGAGTTACATTCGTGGTTATCAGCATTGAATTGGAACAGGTGGTGGGTTGGACCCCGTTGGGACACTGGGCTCCATTGTTTGTGCAACACAAGCCAACAAGAAATGGATAAAAAAGCATGTATAAGAAAATCTGGAGATCTAGTAGCACCAGAAGTACATGAATTGTTATCAAGTGATTGAGCCACATGCTGTTACTCGATTAGAATACATTTGAATCAACAGAAGAGACCTTGTGAGAATGTAGTCTCATCTGTCACTATTGAGGCATATTTGCCTGTCAGCTGATTTGTTTTCAACTACTTCCTCAGGTATGAATCCTAACGCTGACGGTAGCAGCTGGAGGAGAGCCGTGCTTGACGACAGGGTAAGGATGCTACATGGAAAAAGAAGTGGTGATAGAAAATATGGCAATACAAGGGTGTGTGGTTATGCAGGTGGGGGCGGAGCAAACCATGATAAGACTTTGTGTTTTATAGGTCAGAAGGGACCATCAACCAAACCCTGTGGAGGATTCAGTTAATTGGAGGTCCAGCTTCACTCCACAAACCTGGAAAGCAGAGGTGTGTTTGTGTGTGTTCACAGTTCCCATATGCCTAAACACTCTGTCTCACCTCTTTTGAACTTTGAATAACCTGCCCAGGCCTGCCCAAATCCCTCCCACCTCTGTTTATTTTCCTGTGTGTACGGTATGTTTCCTGCAGCAGTCTGCTTCTGCAGCTCCTCTATTGCTCTGTCATCATGTTTTCCCTTTATTAAAGGTGCCTTGCCACACGTATTTCATTACTGTGTGGTAATGTCTGAAGTACCATGGACTTTGTAACATTTTTTGTGTAAATGGGTGTAGTGCCTTGGTTACTTTTGGCGGTTTTCCACTGCGTGGTATCTACTCGACTCGCCTCGACTCTACTCGCCTTTTTTGGTTTTCCATGACGAAAAAAATTCCCTGGGACCTGCTACCAGGTACTGTTTTTAGTACTACCTCAGTTGAGGTTCCAAGCGAGCTAAGGCGATGCCAAAAGGTGACGTGGAAACCTGCAGACTGCTGGTTGGTCGGAGAGAATCGTCACTTATGACTGCGTTTTTAGCAAACAAGAGTGCGGAGTGTGTGTCCGGAACAAACGGGACATTTAAAAAAAAATCTAGCCAGACACCGACAGATTATCTACTCTCTGCACTATTCTCACTTATCAACTGTTCAATATTAGGAGCTATTAGGGGCTTTATGTCGTTTCCAAGATTGCACACTGTTACTTTAAAAAAAACAAGACAATATATCAAAGAAAAGTTTTTATTAAGCTTTTTAAGTAGCGCATCAAACCCTCCCTTACATCCCGGCCTTCTTCCTCTGCACCCTGTGACAGTGTCCCCCCCGGCTCTGCTGTCCCACATGCATCCCAGTCATAAGCCTCTCCATGACTATCATAAAGATTATACGAAGCACAGCAGGTCTGAAGCAGAGATTTCACCGGTCGGACATCGAACGCCCACCAGACGGTCTGCGGCGGCGATTTTGCAAAGCGTGAATGCTCTGAAACACAAACAGTACACAGCAGACATGTTGGTGTGTAATCACGGTTGCTAAAGTTCATGTACTTTATATAGCGTATAGTAAATACTGACCGGGGCCCCTAACACATGCAAATTTTAGCTAACGTTACCAGGAAACTTAACTCACCCTTTTGTGTCGGCGAACAACCGCCATGTCGACGTCTGAACTCCGTCGGAATTCCCAAACTCCTTTTTTTTTTAGCTGTGATTTTTGTTGCTTCCTTCAGCTTTTGAAACAAAACATTTCTTTTGGCTGTGGCCAGTAGCCGACGTGCTGTTGTAAGTCGCGTTGAAAATGACATCATCACGCGTAGCTATGGTGACCAGCCACGCTGAGCCGTTACTCAATCTGCGACGGAAAACGGACGCAGAATGCGTCGAGTCGAGTAGAGGCGACTTGAGTCGAGTCGAGCTGTTACCAGCGGTGGAAAAACGCCATTTGCCTCAAGCCATTGTAGTGTGGCATAGAAAGCATGCAGGAAGACTCAGCTCAATTTGTGCCAGTTCTCATTAATATTCAAAGAGCTGCTTGACTCTGATTGGGTAACAGCTAGTCAATGAGAGTCTGGCTATCAGCATCCTCTACCCAGCACCACTGGGAGAACTGATGAATAATAACGAGCTCAGGCAACATGACGTCAGACTGACCGGCTTTTGTTATTGGCCTGAATTCTCCGCTTATTTCTTTTCAGTGGCTAGAGTTGACAGAGGAGGTAGCAGTTCATTTTCACATTCACAACATAACACAAACACATATGAACCTAACATATTTTAAAAAATGCAAGTAAAAATGGATTTGTGTGGCAGGGCACCTTTAAGCAGTGCTGTGCTTTGGCCAGTTGCTTGTACCCAACGTTTCATGTTTGGGGAAAGCTCTTGTGTGTCTGGCTCTACTATAAATGTTTTTTTTACTTTAATTTCCAGAAAAGTTGGAAATACCATCACAGTTTTTCAAAGTCTTCAAATTTCCAAATCCTAAACCTACAGATACTCAGTTTTAAAAGAAAAGCTCAACTTCACAATTGTTTTTCTTTGTAAAGATTATTTTTTGGGAAATTTTTAGGCCTTTATTGACAGGACAACTGAAGAAATGAAAGTGGAGAGAGAGACAGGGAATGACATGCAGCGAAGGGCTGCAGGTCGGAGTCAAACCCAGGCCTACTGCGTCGAGGAGTAATCCTCTATATATGGGCGCCCGCTCTACCAACAGCATCTGAGCACCCATTCTTCACAGTTGTGAAGCTGTAACCAGGGGGTACAGCAATAACAGTTTAAAGGACCATTACATGCTGTTTGGAAGGAAAGGGTGCAGCCAAGCCATGCTTGAATTATTATTATTATTATTTTTAGTTTGACAGCATATGGGCTCCTCGGACTCCTAGTCAAGTGGCCTCTGATCACAGACATGAAAACCGAGGGAAAGAGGCTTGGTGAATAATTGCAGCACTGAGCCTTCGAAGCCTGGGTCTCGCCAACCTTTAACTAAACTGCTGATGACAGCAGAGCGTTTAGCTTGACCACTAATGAAATTTGATGAACTATTGGACTGGTAATACCAAAGGCTTTGGCTCTTTACCTGCATCATTTTGCCTCTGTGCTGCATCGGTACACACATATCCGATAACATGGCTCTTTGACAGATGTCATAGAGGTGTATGTTTACAGGACATTTGGGCCTCTCCTGAAACTCGACTGCTTCTTTTTTTACGTGTGTGTTTCCTGCAGACTTTCATCGAAGTGATTGGAGGTGGGGGAAAAGCAATTTCACAGCTATTTCCATTTTCAAACAATTCCTGTGATCCACCCCTTTTACCTCTGTATAAATATATCTTACTTAAAAGATCAACTTACCCAAATAACAAATGAAACATAATTACTCAATTAAAGGGGACATATCATGAAAAACTACCTTTTTCAGTGCATTTGCACATACATTTTGCTATCTGGAGTGCCTTACAACCCACAAACTGTGAAATAAGACAACCCAGTCAGTTTTGATGCTAGATGCCTAGATCAGAAAAATCCGATTTGGGTCCCTTTCCTATGTCACAGGCAGGCTCATTGGAATATACCGCCCCCCCATCTGAGTATCTCACCCAGGGCTTGAGAACTATCTTTGCAAAGGTGCTCCATATTTGTCTTGCAAATCAATCGAGCAGACTGGGGGTTTTCAGGAGGGGGCTTTAAAGAGACAGGCGCTAAAACGGAGCGTTTCAGACAGAAGGTGAAGAGTGAACACAGGTATATATTCTGACAGACAATTAAGAAAAAATAGTGTTTTGTGAACATTAAAGCATGTAAACACAATCTACTAAAAGTATGAACCTTAGACTGAGCATGATATGTCTCTAGTGTTTTACAGCTTTGCAAATAGTTTTGGTTTTGTCATTTGCAGAGATTGTGAGATATTTGAGGTTTTTGTCACCACCCTAATTCAAACAAACTGAAAAATTGCATTAATAAACTTCCATCACAATCAAATCTGTGGATTATTCCAGAATACTGGATTTCTGTGATGTGATTTGTAACTTTTTTTAATGTAATTTGATAAAGCTTGAGCACCACAAATGAAATTCAATTCACCTCCATATAATTGGGGTAAGGCCAGAAATCTTGGAGCTGGGTATTTTAAAACCTGAGCAAATATATAAAACCAAAACTAGGTTCCTGGCTAGATACCGATTTGAACCGACTCTTTAAATAAGACGTGTCTGTACACAGGAAGTGGAGTGGATTGTTGGAATTGGGTGACAGTTGAAACCAGTAGTCCTGTCATTGTCTTGTCAAGTGGTATTTAAGGAGGTCTGTATTTGTTGGTTTTAGTTTGCATAGTACTAAGGCTAGATGCTGAATTGTCCCGCTGCTGACTGACTGCAGCAAAAATACCAGTGTGTTCCTAACATTGTCCTCACTCTCTTTTCTTCCTGCAGTACAAGGGACAGGCCAATCTGCACGTCTTTGAGGACTGGTGTGGCAGTTGTACAGCTGACCTCTACAAAAACCTGCACTACCCGCTGTATCCTCATGTGAGTCAAACCCGAATGTTCTCAGTTCACTCAGTTTCCGTTAATCATGGTTAACTGATGGCTCTAGGAATGGTAATGTTGGTCGGTCCACCATTTCTTTTCCCAGCAACTATTGGATGGATTGCCATGAAATTTTGTTCAGGCATTCGTGGTGCAAAGACATTCCACCACACACTCTGACACAACCGCAGTCAAACACACACACACACACACACACACACACACACACACACACACACACGGTTGTCACTCAGAGGTGCATTCTACATCCACGTGCTAGATCCTCATGTCCTTGGGCTCAAGATGTAGTCTTACTTTGAGTAAACATTATAACTGATTCTCGGTGTTTCCCTTCCTCGCTCTTTCAGTCCAGGACTACAGTGCAGAAGCTGGCTATCTCTCCTCAGTGGACAAACTACGGGCTCAGGATATTTGGATATCTACATCCATATGCTGACGGTACAGCAAATACGTTTTACCTGTCTGTTACTGAGTGCACGCATGCAATACATCTCACTCAATCGGTCTCTTTATCTCATGTCTCCTTTTTTCTGCTTGTCTCTCAGGAGAGTTTGTGTTTGCTTTGAGCTCTGATGACAACTCTGAATTGTGGCTCAGCACAGATGACTCTCCCCTTAACTTGCACATATTGGCATGGGTTGGAAAGGTTCGCACATCTGTCATCTTCTCAAGTTGCATGACCTTATACATAATACTCTCTGTAATATGTGTTTACATGTGGGCTTTCTTTTTCTAGACTGGCACAGAATGGACAGCCCCGGGAGAGTTTGAGAAGTATGCCAGTCAGATCTCTAAACCAGTTTGGTGAGTTCACATCTGCTGTCCACTATGTGGGTAGACTGTGTGTGTGTGTGTGTGTGTGTGTGTGTGTGTGTGTGTGTGTGTGTGTGTGTGTGTGTGTGTGTGTGTGTGTGTGTGTGTGTGTGTGTGTGTGTGTGTGTGTGTGTGTGTGGTGTGTGTGTGTGTGTGTGTGTGTGTGTGTGTGTGTGTTGTGTGTGTGTGTGTGTGTGTGTGTGTGTGTGTGTGTGTGTGTGTGTGTGTGTGAGAGAGAATATATATATATATATATATATATATCTGGCTGTTATTAGTAACAGAGTATTCGTACAGTTGACATTTAGCTGACTGGCTAACACTGGTAGATTTTCAGACATGTTGATAAATGTGTATTGGTCAAATAAATAAATATTAAATCTTACTGGGTAAAGCTCAGTAATTAACCCAGTCTCTTTTCCTGGTGGAAAAAAACTCAGTTGTTGGACCAACTTGAAAAGCTCATACAAGGAAATAAAAGTCAGGATATCGCAACCTCTGCTGCATCATTATTGTTGCAAGTCCCCTACGTTTTATACAAGTGCACAACGTAATTCCAGGAATACCTTTTTAATCACATGAAACCAATGCATAAACATAGGCACGTCTAAACTAAGAACCCAAGCATGAGCATTTCAATGTAAACATGTATGTGAGAGACAGAGTTTTTAATACGGTAAAATCTAAATTTCTGTTATGGCTCAGGTGCTGGAAAAAATGACTACCAGTTCTAGCTATAAAATTATGTGTGGGCTACGGTTTACTGTAACTTGGCAGGAAGTTTAGTTGGGTACATAATGTAGACCACAGTTGACACGAACACGAGAAAATGTAAATATCAGCAATTCTGTTCAACGGTTAGTTTAGTTTTAAATGACTGTCAGCCTAGTTTGTACTGATTTGTTTGGATTTTAAAAAGTGTGTTTGAATAGTTGTTGAAATATTGTATGTTGCCAATAGTTTCAGTTTCAATGAAATGAGTCAATATTTGCAGGAATATATTCAGATTAAAAAACAGCATATTACCAGCAATGAAACTAATAAAAAAAAAAAACATATCTGCTGGATCAACCGCAAGAGGGGAGCTTTTGAGGTTGATCACGCAATATCTTTTTTAAAATTTAGAACAAAGAGTCTGATGCACAGATTTTTAGCTAACAGTGGGAGCTGCTGCAGCCTATACTGTATGTGGTCAAGTCAATTTTATTTAAATAACCCAATATCACAAATTTGATTTGGATGAGGAAAAACTTCACCAAGAAAAACATTTAAAGGGGGGAAAATGGAAGATCAGTGAAGCAAGCCACAACCTACACAGATCCTGTGCTTAAAGCCACATATTTGTATTTCTATTTTTTTTACTGTCTGACAGGCTATCTGCTCAAAGGAGGTACTTTTTCGAAGTCATTCACAAGCAAAACGACAGAGGGACTGACCATGTGGAGGTGGCAGTAAGTAGTTGGACTCAGCCGTCAAAGACAAGTCCCCTTCTGTATTCTTTGTCTTGCTTCATTGGTTCCAACTCTCATGTCAGGTCTGTGCTCGTGTTCATGTGCAATGTGAGTGATAAAGTGAAAGAGACATGCAGTTCTTTGTGTTGGTTTTCACACAGTGGCAGCTCCTGGACCAAGGCTTTAGTTTCCAGGTTATTGAATCCAATCACATCTCCCTCTATGTTAGTAAGTACACAAAAACCCACACATCATTCCTGCTGCTTAAAAAAAACATCCCTCAGTGAATCTTTATTAGTCTAGAGTTCAGGGTGAATCAACATCACAGTGTTTCATAATCCAAAATGGTTTGCCGTTATTTTTCTGCAAAGATGCTCAAATATGCATATCAAGTCAGTGGAACAATAGTTATTGTTGTTGAACAATAAATACAAAGCGCTGCATTACTAATGTCCTGTGGCTTTTTCCCACAGACGAGTCAGCTTTGTTAATGAGTGACGTAGCCCACATACCACAGACGACTGCAAGCCACCAGCACACCCCCACAAAACAGCAGAATGTTGCAGCAGACATGCTGAGGGATGACCCGCGAGACACTCTGTACCAATGTGAGAGATATCTCTCTGTTGCCCTATTTCTTTGTGACACAGCAGATGAATCACCTCATCCTCTGTTTCTTACCATCGTCTGCAAGTATTGTGTAACTTATTTCCTTCCAATCAATGTACATCTAATCTTATCTCACATCTGTGTGTTTGTTTGCAGTGCCTTTGATAAACAGCAAGTTTCTACAAGATGTCCTGCCTGACTGCTCGTATAAACCCAGCTACACAATAAAAGACTTTCCTCTCCTCCGCTACCAAGGACTGCAGTTTGTATGTATTTATGTAATTTGTTAATTTCACTTACATTTTTGCTGGTTAAGCTCCAGCCCACATTATTCTTCAGAGCTCATCATTCACACACAACAGGCTCTGAATAGTGTTGGGATAACACTGTGGAAGCAATTGTTCTTGTTTATGTTGCTCCAGAGTGACACAAGAAGCTTTTCCATCTTTCATGGACCTCTATTATTTTGTTTTTAAATGTGGGCTTGTTGTGCTGAGCAGTGTTCTAATCAGCAAGAATCTAAATTATGCCTGCGTACATAATGTCCTCTGAGGACCAATTTAAAGAGGATCAAGACATTCTGCACCAGTCATTAAAACATTTAGTAGCACAGCTTCTGACTTCACTTAGTTAAATATACAATCTCAATCTCATTATTTGTAACTTTGTGCTGACTACCTGAAGTGTTGGTTTCCCAGCAACGTCCTAGTGACAACAAAACTCCAGGATGTCACACATGTCTGCATATAACTCCCCTCAAGACGACATGTTGTTTTTTGCACATTGCTTTTTGTGTGGATTAAATAACCACAAAGAGTTATAAAGTGTTTATTAGTGACCTTTAGAAGATAAAAGATTTTTCTACCTTTGGACACAGCTAGGCTAGTTGTTTCACCGTGTTTCAAATATTTATGTTAAGCTAAGGTAGTAGGCCGTTAGACTATTTTAGTATGAGTATCCATCTTACTTCACATCACTTCTGAAATCTGGTATACGTCCAAAAAAAACATGCATGATTTTCTTTTTTTTTTAAATCTCAGCTCTGCACACACCTGTTGGATCCCTGTGCATGGGGGGTCGGATATTATACAAGGTCTCATGATTCATCAGCTAGCTTGTAGCTTTACCAGCCTTTCATTTCATCTCCCCAGGTCCACATGTCCTACATCCACCCCAAAGACTACACCCGACTTACACACATGGAGACAGAGAGCAGCTGCTTCTACCCCGAAAGCCCCTACTACATGAAGATGTAAGACACCAGGGATAAATGTGACAAATACATTATAGGTCCATATGTCCTTACACTTATTGTGACATTCTCTACTAAATGAAATTGCATACTGTAGGCCAGACTAGAATTAGAAGTATGTTTACAATACTACCATCAGAGGGCGCTGTACCCTTCAATCTACTGAGAATATTTTCACAGCGGAAGATGAAAATGTTTTCTTTTTATTTTTGAGAGAGAGTCCCATCTGGAATCTGATTTTTGATATTATTGTAACATCCGGCTAATTCACTTCTTCTAAATCTTTGCATAATTGTGTGTTTTGTCCTCTTGTCTTTAGGTTTGGTTTCTCTAGATACATGAGATTAGATCGTCCTGATATGCAGGGAAAAGGAAATACAGGACGAGGTATTTTGTCCTTTGCTTTTAATTAAAAATAAATTAAGTTACTTCTATAGTCATTCCATAACACTCTCCTTTTCTGTTAGATTTTGGTTTCAAGAGGAGGAAATCAATGCTCGATGAAGAGGATGTGTTTGACAATGAAGCCTATCAAAGAGAAAAGGAAGCCAGGCCGGACCAGGTGGATAACGCCCTTTTCCCAGATTATGGTGATGATTATGATGATTATGCTCAGAGACGCAGGCGCAAACTCTTCTCCTTAGTCATGCAAGAAACTAACAACATGCTGAAGAACAGCTCGGACACAAGACTGCACATAAATGAGTTGCAGCCTCATACAGAGGAGTTGCAGAGGAGGCAAGGGAAAGACAGTGTCCCACAGCCTCAGCCAGAGCCACAGAAACAAGCTGAGCCTCTGCAGTCAACACAAGTCTCAAAACATCACCCGCCCCTGCAACAAAACCTGATAGAGATGAAGCCAGAGAGTCAGGTTAAAAAAGCAGAACAGATAAAACCAAAAGGAAGGTTAAGACCAGCAAAGAGACAAATGCCCAAATCAGTAAAGGCCGATTTGAGACCAGTGGACAGGGAGCAGCTTAAAGCAAAGGAACGACCAGCAGTCCTGTCAGAGCAGCTCAATTCTAAACAGCATAATATCCAGAGGTCCCGTGGAATTAACCATACCCAAATCCAGAGACACAAAGACTCAAAGCGTCATTCTCTAGAGAGGGATACTGCTCTGCTTGAAAAACCCGCAGTTGCCAAGCAATGGAGGTTTGTAATCGGAGAGCTCGAGCCAGCCACCACAAAGCGTTCTGCCACTCCCAAGAGAGACACGAGCCGCCCTGTAGGGAGGCTAAATCAGAGGGACAGAGATACCAGCAAAGACTTCAGGGATGAGGAGATTAGGATGAAAATGCCTCGACAGGGTCTAGGAAATAGCATCTACAGAGAAAAGTTGAGTGCTAAGGGCAAAATGGACAAAAAGCAGTCGGATATGAAAGAAGTGGAGGACCAAGCGAGGGAAGATGACAAGGTTCATTACAGGCGGGAGAGTGCAAGAGACTCTCTGTGGGGACCAGGCGTAGACTTTGAAGGTGCGGATGATGAGGACTTTACCCCTGCGCCGGTGTTTGACACTGAGGTCAACTGGAGCCAGACCTTCCAGATCAGCCACCTGGACCTTCAAGCACATCGATCAGATTGGATCGAGCTGCGCTGCAACATCTCAGGCAACCTGCTTCTCCACTCCAGTGATGCTCTGCCCTTGGTCAACGCTTTTATGGACCAGCTCAATGAAAAGCACCATGGGTAAGTACTGTATTTGTATGCATCCATGACTTATCACTTGAATCATGAAATGCATTTATAGCAGGAATCAGCCTGATTTTAACTTTTTTTTCTTTCTCCATAATATCTAAAATGGGTAAAAAGTCAAACATAATTCTCTGGTTATCCTCGGCAAGATTTATGTCTGCGAGTTGTGACCTGCCCTTCTCAAATTTATACATTTGAATAATTTTAGGTTGGAAACCCCTGACCTAAGTGAGAAACGAATGCCGACATGTCAGTCATGAAAGTTTTGCACTAGTTATTGATTAAGTATGTCACATCTTGGAACCAATACCCCTTCCAATATAATTTATTAGCAAGTACAATCATGTGCATAGATTGCATCATTGTTTTGAAGCAAATTTCACTGTGTTTTTTGATTTTCTCTCTCCTGCAGGCGGTTTACGTTGTCCCGTGTGGTTAACATAGTGAAGCGCATGGACGGGGTTCAGGGCAGCCGCTACCTTCTGGAGCTGGAGCTGAAAGATGTGAACGGCCAGCTGCTGCGCCTGTCATACTACATCTACACTCTGATTCGCCACAGCAGGCAACGCAGCAGTTTCCAACGGCCGAAACCTCAGCTGGTGCTGTGTAACCCGGTGGGCTTTCGCTGGAATCCTGTTGCCACCGTCCACTTCATAGTACCGGGTACATCAGAGTCAGAATCAGAAATACTTTATTGATCCTCGAAGGGAAACTCTGTGTTGCAGTTGCACAAATAGAAATATCAGAGTAGAACTATAAAAAAAGAAATATAAGGAGTGTGAATATGTATGGTATTTACATAGTTAAAGGAATGTTATTATACAGTATTCACATAATTAACATAATTAAGGAATTGCAATAGTGAAAAGTAGTAGTAATAATAATAATAATAATAATGATAATAATAGTAGCCACCACCTTTAACCATGCCCAACACAGCCATTACATTCACCAACAAAAATAAATAAAGATTGAGTAGAGCAATTACTTTCTAGATTATGTCTTCATCAGATGTAATATTGGACAATAGTTGATTAAACTGTAATGTGGGAATGTCATAGTTCTACTTAGTAAATCCTTTTCTTTTTTTTTGGAGCATCCATTCAGTTTGACAGTGCATTTTTCTTGATGTTTTTTCCCCTTTTGTCTATTTATGCATTACCTCAATAACTGATCATTCGTCTGCACAATTCTCAGTGAAAAACCAGGCCCGGTGGGTGCAGCAGCTGATTGTGGACATGGAACAACTGTTCAGAAAAACTAGAGACGCCAACTTTGAACTCATCATCGCTGACTTCAACAGCACTGACATGGATGTGAGGAAGGCTCTACAGAAATCCTCACTCCCCAGGTGTGTGTGTGTGTGTGTGTGTGTGTTGTGTGTGTGTGTGTGTGTGTGTGTGTGTGTGTGTGTGTGTGTGTGTGTGTGTGTGTGTGTGTGTGTGTGTGTGTGTGTGTGTGTGTGTGTGTGTGTGTGTGTGTGTGTGTGTGTGTGTGTGTGTATTACACTTTTACACTGAAGCTCATCACACAGGATATGTATGTACTATAAATATGCCTGTGAAATTCATCAGGTACCAGTATGTAAAGCTAAGCGGGAACTTTGAGCGCTCTGCCGGTCTGCAAGCAGGTGTTGACCTTATAAATGTGAGTATTGTTACATCATTTGGCAATAAAGCTACAAGATGAAGTGACAGATGTGTGAAAAGACAGTAATACTATCGTACATCTCACATATACATTTCCCCCCTCATTCTCCCTCAGGATGACCACAGCATTGTGTTTCTTTGTGATCTCCACATCCATTTCCCTCCCTCTATCATCGATTCAATCAGGAAGCACTGCGTGGAGGGATACATGGCCTTTGCTCCAATAGTCCTGAGGCTGGACTGCGGAGCTACGCCATTAGATGCCAGAGGTAGGCGCAGATACACACATCATTAGTTCTATTTTAATGTGACCATAGTTCATTTTAAGGTTGTTACTAACCTTAACCCTATAAACATTTTTTTAGTAGAGCTAAAACTTTAATACTTGAGTCATATTTATCAAAAATCCTTTAATGGAATGTTTTTATAGCAGTAGTTTGATGCTTAAAACAAAGTTGTAATTTACTCCAAAATTGACAATTTTAAGTTCTTTAACATGACAAAGAAGATGTTAAATCAGTGAGAAATTATTGTGTAGGAGTGTAGGATCCCTGTTAGATGTACAACAAAAAGGGTGACAGACAGTGAAGACACAACAGAAGACAGCTAATTTAGTCTTAAAGTGGAAAGGAAGGAACCATTCAATACTTGGTTTGGTTTAACCAGTTTAGTAACCAGTTTAGTTACCATTTCGAGCCAATTTATGTTGTTTTTGCCTGCACATGCCTTTTAATGCTGATTATACATGATGATTATTGCAAATTTTTGTCACTACCCTTCTTTTTTCTTTGTGTTACTACTAACCCGTCTTAGGAAGCTCACTCTTCCACTGCTTCTTTGTCAATTCGGAGATTCAGTCATTAGAAAAGCTAGATGTGACCCCAGCGGTAGGGGGGAATCGACGCAAAAACCTTCGAGTTAATGTCTTTGTTCTTGCCTTGACATGTCGGATTGGTTTATTGCCTACAGCCACACACACTCAGATTTGCCACGTTTTAACAAGTGGCAGGTGTAGATTTTTAAAAGAAATAATGTTTTTCTGACATTGAGATGATATGATATTAAAACAAAGGCATTGGTCATGGTAAACCACTAAAATTAATGCAGTTTTTGCATTTTCAGGAGAAGTGTGGATGTTACCGACATGACATTTTAATGAAAATGTGGCCATACCTTCTGTGTTGCAGGTTACTGGGAGGTCAATGGCTTTGGCCTGCTGGGGATCTACAAGTCCGATCTGGACGCAGTGGGAGGAATGAACACAAGGGAATTCACGGACCGCTGGGGGGGAGAAGACTGGGAGCTTCTCGACAGGTTTGTCCTCCCTTTTGAATTGTTACTTAATGGATAGACTTGTTTGTTACTTGTAATTTCTGTTTTCATTAAATTTTTGTAAAAAAAAGTTTCGAAAACATTTTAAAGTAGCTGTTGTTACTGACATGTGATAATGGTTTCTCCACTTGCACGGACTGAGTGTAACAAGTTAATGCATGTTCTTAATTGTTTTAAATAACTCTGGGAAGCGTGGGTAAACACTGACTGTAGTAGATGGAGACATTAAAAAATAAGCTCTGGAACGCATTAACATGACAGACATATGCTGCTTAACAATGTGAGAGTATACTTGGGTTGTTTTTTATTTCCCTAAAGCAGTGGATTCCGAAGTGGGTATCACAAAGGAATACGGCACCGTTTGTTGAAATAGAACTTATCACCAACTCCCCTAGCTGTAGATAGGTGGGCCGATGCATTTTTTTGTCTCAGTGCATGCTTTGTATTAGTGCGATGCAACACCAGCAGCGCCGTTGCTAGTTAGCTTAGCGTAGTGAATGGAATCCCTTGTTGCCGGTTAGCATGTTGTTAGTAAAAGTAAGCCAACAAAAAAAAAAACTAATTACTTTTTGTGGCCTGTGTATTCACATGGAGTACAAATAACAATGCAGATCAAGACTAGATGATTTCCCAGGCAGATTTTGATTTGGGACCATATTGGGTGGAAGCACTGCTATATGGGCGCCGAGATATCAGGTCTAATATGGGTCGATCTATCCCGTAAATAACCATGTGTCATGTTTACAGTAATCACTTACTCTGTGGGCAGCTGTTTATTGGGTCCATTCTGCATTTCTCCCAGTTGACTTTATCACACTGAAAAAAAAGTCGAGGACTGCAGGATGCCTCATGTCCTCGGGCTGTTAAGTGATCGCAACCTCTTCCTCCTCTCGTTCTGTTTCCAAAGCATGCAGGTCCTCTTCTGAAAACTTTGGTTCGTAGAGGTATGCTTCTGGATCTTGACTGTCTGAGAAGTCATCCTCTTCATCTCTCACAAAATCCGCCATGTTTATTGCCATTCACTGTCTACTGTAGGAAAAATAGCCAGTTATTCACGCGGGTGTGTTGACGTAAGTTGGGGGGGTTTAAGGTTCTGCGTGATCTCTGCGCCCATGTAGCAGTGCTTCGGCTGTGCTTCTACCCTATGTAGTCCCAAATCAATATCTGCCTAGAAAATCGTTTAGTCTTAATCTGCATTGCTATTTTTACTTGTTGTGAATACGCAGGCCACAAAAAGTAATTAGGTTGTTGTTAGGTTTATTTTGGCTCACTTTTACTCACAACATGCTAACCGACAAAAAAGGATTCCATTGACTACGCTAAGCTAACTAGTGGCGGCGCTGCCGGTGTTACACCGGAGTAAAACCCAGATTATACGTTCGAGAGTAATTGTAAATCATACGTTACAGAAAAACATATTCGTAACTGTAATGCTGTTTTTCTGCCACAAGGCAGCATTTTGGGATTAATTACATTGGGTAAATTTACTTGATGAAGGTCTAAGACCAAAACATTGTATTTTTCTTCCCGTTCAACACGCTCATAAAGTTATTAGTAGTATGATTGTTTTGACCACGGTTAACAGCACTGAGCTAACTAGCAGTGGTGTGCCAGCTAGCACACCCCAGTTTGTCTACCTCACTCCCCCGGCGCAAAGAGATTTCATTCGGGATGAGAGCTGACAACTAGTGATGGCCAAATGAAGCTTTGTGAACCAGTCTTTTATTTTTAAGCCCACTAGATGGCGCTCTTGGTTTTGAGAGAAAGGCCTAAGGCATTGTAATTCAGTATATTTTCAACCAATTGTTGAACAGAGAGTGCCGTCTAGTGGGCTCAGAAAATAATGACACTGGTTCACAAAGCATCATTCGGCCATCACTACTGACAACAGCCCCAGGACATGTACCAGTAGCTAGTTACCGTTAGCCCCCAACCAGCTAGCGGCCATCAAACGTCCTCGCCGTTCCAGAGATTCCCTCGGCAATCCCCACCAATACTCGTCTCTCAGCCTTGTCGAGTAACTAGCTAGCGTTACAACAAATCCTATCCGCTCAGTGTTAAAACCATCCAAAAAGTGACATTGACATGTGAAATATATTGTGATAGTGTGGTTTCAGTTGCTGTCTAATGTTAGCTTATTGGCTTACTAGCTAAGTGGTCAGCTACCAATACAGATTGAATCAAGAAAAACGTAATCATGTTGGGGTAAATGCAGCTATTGTATTAGAATGACATGAATAAACGTTACTAAACGTACCATGAATGAACTTGAATGCATTCTAACCAGTGATGATGTTTAACAATAAAAACTACAACTCCCAGAATTCCACGCAACTTCCCAACATCATATAAAGTCTATGTTTACAATGAGAAACCGCTAGCGGCAAAAAGTTACATATCGTCACCTTCCTAAAATAATCGCCTAAGTCATTTTTTGACAAAACGTATTTTCTTGCCTAAATCATCTCCTCATGGTGCTGGCCACCTCTGGTAACATTTCCTACATTCTCAGTTGAACAGGTCATGTGATTCTACGCCTTTGTATAACTGCCTAAGTCAAAATATGTTCAGTATTTGGTTCAGTTTTTTGTGTTTTCTGAAAAACGTGAAAAAATGACTTAGGCGATTATTTTAGGAAGGTGACGATATTGTACATTTAAAACATTTGTGACCACAACAAAAGGAAATGTAAGTAAACAAATTCTCCTCTGATCTCTGCTCCAGGATTCTTCAGGCCGGACTGGAAGTGGAGAGGATCTACTTGAGGAACTTCTTCCACCACTATCACTCCAAACGTGGCATGTGGAACCGGCAGGTGAGGTCCAGCCACAGTTGACCTTGTTACCTGCCCGCTGCAATATGACCACGGTCGCCACGGTCACAACCACGGCAACCAGAGCACTTTAAGGTCCGGGCCTGATTCCTACTACATAACTGTAATACCTGTTGACTGACAGAGGCGGTAACATAGGATTGGATACTGTCTTCATTCACGTCATCTCTGTGAAGAAAAAAAAGTGGTAGCAGTGAAGATCGTTGCTAAGGAGATACTACTGATATGCTCAGAGTTTATTTCACTGAATGTACTGTTGACTACTGTGAGGGTACTGGTCGATGAGTGTAATTTTCATTGACAAATAATATTGCAAATGAAGATACAGCTGTGCAGTGCATCATGGTGCTGATGATCTGCAATACTGGCTGCAAGGACCTGACCTGATCCAAAGACAAAACACACATTTATTGACACACTCCAAGGGTGTATACACACAAGTGTCCTAATAAAAGATCACAAGTCTTGCACATGAGACCTAACGGTTTGTGACAATATATGTGTTTCACTGCAGATTATGTATGTGGAAAACACAGCCTTATTTGTCACATTGTAACTTATGAAAAACTTTATATTTATTTTATCAATGTTTGTAGGATTATTTTTTCATTTGAGTTCAATGTTATTTCTAGAGATGATGACATTTCAGAAACTGTACCTTAGTTGAGTGCCCGTCCCTATTTGTTGTATTAAATATTAAATGTGCCTTCTGTTGTGACGGTTATTCAGGTGCTGGGGCTACATAGTGCTGTTTCTACACAGTCATGAAAAGCCTTAAACTGGAAAAATAATTATATATTAAAACGATTTTCTTGATCATATCCTTTAGTCAGAGAAGGACAGACAATCAAATTCAGGTTGGACAAGTATGTTTGTGTTTTGCATCACAGATAGTTTGGCATATGAAATAATGATCTAATATCAAAAAACTAAAACAATGAGAATTTCTGCCTATTCTAGCCCTGCCTCTTACCAAAGATAATAGTTGAAAGTTGAGTAGAATGACCTCTACATTATTCCTGTGTAGAAAAGTTGAAAAAATAGATGTTGTTTTTGACATGACAAGCTATTGAAAATGTATGTGTAAATGATGCTACAGTATAGCATTAAGGGCAAGAATGTCCGGGCAGACAGCTGTCATTGTTATTGTTCTACCTGCTGAATTGAATCATTTTCCAGAAGAATAATTGTTTGTTATTGCTATAGCTCAAAACCTGTTTTGGGCTCAGTCTATGAAGCTTCCCATTCTAACAGTGGGATACAGATAGGAAACAATGGTTTGAGAATTACCTTGTGTATTTATCATAGTTCTATTTTTTTTTTTTTTTTATATATATATATATATACCATTGTTTTATTGTTATTTAAGACAAGACTAATGGCAGCTTTTTTTTTTGATTGTTCACATTCCGGTTTGACAAAGTTGTGCATTTCTTAGCCTTTTGAAGTTAATACATGTTGACTTGTTTCACTTGTCATTCAGGGTGCTATAAACCCAACACAATTCTGGTCTGACGCCAGACTTTGCTGGTGGTTTTGATTTGTAACACTGCCAAGAAATGTGTGATGTCACCCTCCTTCATTTCTTGTTGTTTTTTTAGTAACAAAGCATTGAAGCTTTGTAAATGTGTTTTTTCGGTTTGGCCAGAATGTTTGGTGTTTCCTCTTATACTACTCCGTCATCTCTTACTTTGTTGTTTTTAGATACACCTGATCCCTCTCTTTGCTTCTGTACCTTCTCTCGAGTTTTTTTTCCCCCATCTGACACTGCCTTGAAAAATCTAAAGAATAAATCTCTTACCTTCATTTCCATCACAGTATGTGTTCATTATAATAAGAATAGAACGTGCAGATGTTGTCAAAGTTAAGAAAGGTGTGTTAAGTTGATGTATGGCAGATAATTTGCCTCCCTAAAGGTGTGTTTAGGGATAATTACGCTAACACACCTACCACATTTCACCACCTCTATCTCAACAAAACAGGTTAAGAGAGACTTGTGGAGAGACTACAGCTGTGGTGCACGAGGACCATTTCATCTTTTTCTCTAGGACCGTGGGAATAATAGTCTGAATGTACTGTACACTGGCGTCCACACTCCAGGCACATACTGCATTTTCACAGATGCTCACGAGTGCTCATAAATTCCTCAGAAGCTGTCAACTCCATCCAGTCACCCCTCCATCATCTTACTGACACTCTCGGTTCAAGGACTGCGTGCATAATGGTGTTTACGGTTTATTATTGTAAAGGAATTAATTCCAGTCAAGGGGAAAGGCTAAGTATATCCTGACTGTGACAAAATATCTCATACTGCAGCTTGGCATAGCTTAGCAGAGACACTGTGCATAAAAAACAGCTACAATACCCTTTTCATAACTGTGTCAAAGCACTCTGTCAAACCCATTACAATAACAAATGAATTTCAAAATTGTACCCGAAGATTGTTTATAATGAAAATTAAATAAAAACAACTGGCTGCATACATTTTTTGTGCTGTGAGTATTAGATCAGAGGCTTACTCACTGTGTGAGGGAAACAAAGGAGAGGCAATATGTACAGATTTATTGTATTATTTTACATAACAGCATTATCAGGCAGAAATATACTGTGTATTCACAATGTTATTTTACAAACGGTGTACTTAAGAAAAGAATCAGAACAGCAGTGTCTTGAAAGTTGTGTATGATTACACTTCTGCCAAAACAGTTGCAGCATTTCTTTGTAACATTATGTATTCATTTTATTTATAATACCCATTTTTGTTCTGTTCTTACTCCCTAACATCATGCATCAAACATCTTCTTCCTGCCTTCCATACCAGACATACCCTCTAGTTTCTCACGCCAGTCACCCACCTCCATGTTCAGCTCCTATACGGTATCAAAATAAACAAACACACACACACAAATCCTTAAGCTTTTTGCAGTTTCTTTTTTCATTCAATTTTTTGGGGATATTTCTGTGTCTGCTTGAGGAGCCTTACCTTCTCTTGCTTGATGTCCTCCTTCTTTACAGACTTGAGGTTTGCCCTTAGGTCCATGGAGCCCTTGTTTTTGGATCCAAAGAGAGCTTTCAGCATCTCATCTGCTGACACTCTCACTTTCCTCAGTGCTGGCTTCTTGAACTTCCCTCCGAGGTCCTGAATCTTCAGATTCAAATCGTAGATCTGGTGATTGTGAAAAGCTTTGCTGGTGACTTTTTGTTAATAAAGACAGAACTCTTTTTCTTGACGTACTTCTACTTCAATGTTTTTCATGTGAATCTGGTGTTTCATGGCGCATGACATACATCTTTGTTGTTCTTGATGACTTTGGCCTCACAGTCGTAACGCTCCTCATCCACAATATCCATCTTTTCATGCATCTCCTAACAGACATTCTACAAAACGACAGCAAACAAATATCTACATTAAATTTAAGTGAGACACATGCTTATTGTTTTTGCAAAATCAGTCTTGCATTGTCTGTCTTAGGGACATAAGCCCTCTCACCTGCAGTTCATCCATGTTTAAACCAACAAGCTTCAGCGGTGGAAGTTTTTCTCCCAGGTAGCGGACCTTTTCTTCCTCTCTTGCACCCTTCTCTGCCTCCAGCTCTTCTGTTGGACGAGCCAGCAAGAGGATCTGGATGAGTCAAAGTCAACATGGAAAGAAGAACAATCAATAAACAGATATAAAATAATCAGGGCTTATCCTTTTCTTTTTAGTTGTTACATGAAAGAAAAATGCTCTCTTATATTAATAGATTGATATAGAGTGTATAGTGTAAATGAATAAGTTAACACATTTACCTTCAGTGATAACTTGCGGGAGGCTGAAATCTTGCATTTGGGCTGAAAATAATTCAGAAATAATGATATATTACAACTGATCTTGTAGCTTTAATGGTGCAACTCATATATACATTTTGTCAGATAAATTGCAAATTCCTGAAATAGTTAGTATAGGTTCCTAGTTTTGTGCAAATATTGGTCCCTTTTTTTGGAGTAGCTGCTCACTTATTTATGTGACTTGACAATGTAACTTTGACTGACTACGTACCTTAGCATCTCCCTAACAACAGCAGCTTACAATGCCCAGTATTTAACTATGAAAAGAGTCATTTTCTTGTCGAAATGTGTGCTGGCTCTATGTTATGTCATCAAAAATGTCTCCTTAACCTGTAAATCCATAAATACATTTGCTCATGACACTGGACAAAACAGCACTACAAACCTTTGGTTTCCTTGTCATTTAGGCTACAATATTTAATCATATGTACTTTAAAACCGAGTAAGATCAGAGCAAAAGCAACACATCAATTAAAATTGAATGAGCAAGAAAGTTGTAAAGTCAATGCTTCATACACCATGAAATCATTTTTGAGGTCAAAGTTGAATCATTAGTATCATAATTTGTTTGTATTAGTGATCTTTGGAAAGAATGAAATTGTAATGTGTGAGTCAGTGCTTATATGATATAGTTAACATGATTGTATACAATTCAACTTGTGTTTTAAAACTTTGCAACCAATGTTATCATAACCCATTTCCTTTGTAATATTGTTATCTTCCAGGGAAGCTGTTAAGCTGAGTGACAAGATTCAGTCATTCAAACATGCATACTCATAACTACTCGACAGATTGGCACAAAGGAACTATTATTCATAAACACCTTGTTAGTTAAAATAGGTATTACTACCTTTGTCACTGCCGGGGGAGGCATGAGTTCTGGCGTGTACTGAGGAGAAAAGGAATAAAGACAAGGGGTTTAAATTACATTAAACAATACACACTGTTAGAAAACATAGTGCAACATGCAGTCTGTAACTTACATCACTGGGATGGCCATGTGGAATGTGTTGGACCAGAGAAATCAGAGAGACACAAGCAAAAAAGAGACAATGTTATTATTCTCAAACATAAAATGCTTCATATGCCAATAAACACTCTGTAAAATGTACTTTCAAAATGTGTGATGACAGAACTTACTCATCAGACATTGTTGCTCCTTTGAGAAAGAAACAAGTAAGATGTTGTTAGATTTGAAAAAGAAAAAAATAGTCCAGTAATAAAAAATGAAGATGCCACCTCCAGTAACGGAACATGCATCAATAGTTAGAAATCAGAATGGCCTTAACAGCAGTTGGCTGATATATGTCGGGCTGCACCAAAGATCTTCTATTAACAAGAAGAATCACCCCATTACATTTTCTGGTTAAAAAGAAAAAAGAAAACAATAGCACCCTCGTTGTGTAGCAGGTTTCTATGGGTTTCTATTGACAATGACATCAAGCTGCTTCTTGTCTCTTTGCAGCTTTTTAGATCTTCTTTGGCCTTTTCCCCTCAATTAAGCACTTCCTTTTCCACTTGTAACACAGTGGCATGCACAATCACATTCTGCTTACATAAAAATCTGGGTTGGATTTTAAAATAATAATCATAAAATCCTGTTCATCACAAAAATGCAACATGTCACCTTCACTCTAGAACAGTGATTCCCAAAGTGGGGGTCGGGACCCACAGGGGGGTCGCGAGCCAGAGAGGGGGGGTCGCAAGTTGATTTCCAGAAATAAAACAAAAATTTAAAAACGATTAGAAATAGCACATGTTAGCCATGATTTTAACACAAGATAAAACTAGTGGCTATGTTTAAAATAAAACCAAGCAAATAAATAAAAAGGGAACAGCTCTTTTGATTTTCACGCCTATAGTGCGTGCGCGGTTGCGCGCAATGTTTGTATACGTTTATAGTGGGGGGGTTGCAAGTCACTTGCACCCTTACTTTGGGGGTCGTGGGCTGAAAGTTTTGGGAACCCCTGCTCTAGAAGACTCAAGTCAGCAGTGGTTATCTTGTCAGGAAGACATATGTGGTGCCATGAAAAAAGGAGGAAGTGAGACGTCTTCTTTTTTTCAAACTACTCTGCTGTCTAGCCTTGTGACAATGCCTACCTTTCATTTAGAAAGTATTGGTCCATCGCCACGATAAACGGGGAATCTACACTTTGCTAACTCAACAACTGTACAGATTGACAAGATTATCACCTCTGACGGAAAAGATGATGTCCTTAGTCTCAAACTAAAATGAAACATTTGCCTAGTCATTCAAATCCTGGACTGTGAGAGAAATAACCGAAAACACTTGTTCTCTACAATATTTACAGTGTTTTTAGTATGCAACACATTTGCAATTGTGTGGTCATGTTTATATGCTTCAGGATCTAGGCTACATACATGAGTATCTATAGCTCTATACGCAAATAGCTTGATTGTTCTTTTTTGTTTGTGTTACTCCACAGCAGAGGTCACGTTGCTATATTCAATATCCTTTCAGGTGCTGTTATGTCTGTCATCCACAATGTGGTGCAACCACTCAGTCACTATGAAACTCTTCTTGTAAGAGGCCAAGGGTGCAAAGAAAAGTCCCCCAAGCATAGTGCACGCATCTGGGAACCATTAATGTATGTACCAAATTGTGTGTCAATCTATCCCGTAGATGTTACAATATTTTATAGGATAAGTGAAAACTTTTAGATGCTAGTGTCCCATCTGATGACCATGTTTTTGGAACACCTGTATCCTCTTTGATTGGTATTAATAGGAGTATCAATTTTAATAAGTATTGCAATATGTGTGCATCTGATAATCTGCTAAAATTCAGGCCAAGAAGAGCAAGAGTCAATAAGTGCTACTGTGAAGAGCACTGCTTCAGTTTGGTCTAAATGAATTACTACAAGTGCACTAGCTGTGTAATATGACCACTGCACAGACTTGAGTGACAACATCAAAGGTTCAACCTGCAACATTCACTCATTTTTTTTTTTTTTTATCTGTTTATTAATCTCCAATGGGGAAATTACAATTTACACTCTGTGTCCACACTTGTTAATAGTCACACACAGTCCTGAACTACACACATGCTCAGGATCTATACATGCACTAATGGAGAGATGTCAGAGTGAGTGGGCTGCCAGCCGAACCAGCACCCTGAGCGGGTGGGGGGGTACGGTGCCTTGCTCAACAGCACCTGGCAGTGCCCAGGAGGTGAAGTGGCATCTCTCCAGCCACCAATCCACACTCCCTTCTTTTTGGTCCATACGGGGACTTGAACCAGTGACCCTCCGGTTCACTGGTTCCATTCTTCATACCTGTACATTGTATTTCAGGGTCACAGACAGGTTGGAGTCCCAGCATGCACATAGGGAAGGCAGGACTGTAGGAACACATGTAAACAAACAACAGAGCTGAGATTCAAACCAAGGACATTTCTTTGACGTAACGTGACAATACTAACCATGTTACCAATATTTATCTTATTTCTCACAGGATGTTTACAGGTTTATGTGGGATTACCAGGACAGCATGTCGGCTCTGTCATCATTTGCAAGGTGGACAAGTTTTCTTTTCTATCTCTTGGGCTTGCACTGAAAATGGATTAAATTTACATAGGGCTAAATCACTTTGGGCCATAGCTTGTGTGTCTGTGTGTGTGTGTGTGTGCCTGCTTGTGTACGTGCATATAATAGAAAAATAAAGTATTGGTTCAATGTTTATTGTATCTTTTTTGTCTTTATTTCACATAGTTGTTACCATCCTTTAAGGGTAGGAAAGTGTTGACCTTGATGGTGTCAACCTCCTCTGGCATGCTTCTCTTCTATGGGAGTGATGATATGTTTTGTGGGCCTACATGAACAAAAGCATGTTGTGTTTTAAATAGAGGCAGGTTCAGTGTAGTCTCCTGGTGCATGAGACAGCAAGCATTTATTTTGGAACACAACTCCACTGTCATCCTCCTGACCCTCTGTAATTATTTCACGTATTGTAACTATTTAAGGAAAATTCTAACTTTTTAAATGGGTCCAGGTGAGAGGACATAATTATATTAACACATAGACGGTCATCCATTTGTAACCCAATCTTGAGCGATGGCTCCCTCTCTTAATAGTTAGGGGGATGACATGACACAGACATTTGTCTTTATAGATATAGACCAAAATACCAATCTATGGGCTGACTTCCCTCACTGGATAGAGGTGACAAGCTGTTTACTTTGTGATTTAATTTAGAATCCACCTCGCGCATAATTCAGCATTGGAGTATTTCATGACAAATAAGCCTCACCAGTAGAAAGCATTAAAACAATACAGCAAGTGTAATTGTGGGATTTTTTGAAAATAAGAAAAATGTAAAAAAAACAACAGCAACAACAACAACAACAACAACAACAACATACTTATCCATTTCTGTTACAGTGTAATTAAAAAGTCAAGTGAAACGGAAAGTAAACAATAGCATTATTGACCAATAGAACAAAACATTACATAACATAACATAACATAACATAACATTACATTAAAATAACAACATAAACTAAAATAACTAACATTACATAACATAAAGACATTTATTTAGAACATAAGGTGATACTTGCTTCCTCCAACCAGTGTCACCTGGAATATGGACCAGGCCTTTGCACGAATAGATAAAAATACCAGGTAATGATTAAGCGCAGCTTGACTTAGTGTGCCTGCTCATCGCGGCTTAACGGTTTTCACTTTCCGGCCGGGGGAAAAGGTTTACTATGTCAAGCCAGGTGTTAGCCAATAATCACGTTCACGGGTTTCTCAAAAACCACGTACGACACTTTACTGATGCAGGGAAGACCTGCGCCAAATTTTCACCCAAAAGGCAGCACTTCTAAAGGAAAAAGAGGGGGGGAAGAAAATGCAAAAGGGAAATCGGGCCTTTTTCAAAAGGATAAAAAAGCCCGACCCTAGCGGGGCCCAGAATGTGGGGGGTTTAAAATATTACTTTCCTCAAAAGACAGGGGACTAATGTTCCTGGGAAAAAGGACCAAAGGGCTTTAGGCTCTTTCAAAAACCTTTTTAAACGTAGAACATGGTTACAACCCCCAAAATCTCTATAAGCTATATCTAATTCTTTTTTACAATTTAAAGTTTTAAAAAACAACAGAAAGGGGCAACAACAAAAAAAAAGTAAATCTTCAAAACACGCTCATGTTTTTTTTTTCTTCTACAAGTGACCGCACCAAAATAAAAAGATTAAGAAGCTTTGTGGTGTTCCCATTGTGATGAATGATAACTCCACTACATACGTGCTGTATATAGACCACGTTATTGGTCCAGGGATGTGAGACCTATTGAGAAGGTTATGAAACCAATGTAAGCTATAACAAAAAACAATGGGCCCACTTATTAAGGAGTAACACAAACTACCCTTCATTAGAGAAGGACAAGCAACAAGAAAATGAAATCATGAATGTATTGGTCTCGGGACCAGTCTGCCATATCATCTGGGAATATCGCTACATTAATATCGTCACACTTAATCTCCGGAGCGCGTCCTGTAGAAACCTGAAGCTGAGACCACGGACGCTGCGCTGCTCATCTCTACTTTTACGAGAGAGTGACACTGACGCGACTCGCAGGTCTACTGGCAGGCATAGCCACCGGCCCCCGGGGACCGGCCCCGAGCACCGGGCAGCAGCCCCGGGCGGCGGCCACCGGGCAGCGGCCGCACGCCAGGGGGCCTCGACACACTACCGTCCCACCGGGAAAAGTCCCACTCCGCATCTGGGTGCCAGTGCAACCATTTCTAACATCTAAACAGCTGTAGTAGGGTTAAATCAACTCGCGACAACAATAGAGACAAGTAGCTAATGCATGTTAATAAAAATAAAGCAGAACACATGCAGAAGACGGAATAACTGTTAAACACGTTTATGTCGGATCAGAGCGGCAGCTGATTTGACACATGAGACTCCAGGATTAAACTTAGCCTGGCTGTTAGCCTGCTCTGGACCAGGCTAGCCCAAGAATAATCTCCATGGTTACTTGGCTGGGCTTAATCAATCTGGTTTCGTGCAACCGAGTCGAAGCTAAATTCATCCAGGATAACTTGAATATCCCGGCTTAATCCCTTATCCTAGTTTCGTGCAACAGGCCCAGTTGTTAACATTGCGCATGTCGAAGACAACCCTAATGTTGCCTTTATTTAATTTCGGAATACTTTATTTTTGTGTGTACGTAGCTACGTAAAATACAGAGAAACAGATCAAATACTTCTCTCGGTTCTTATTTTATTTATATGTATATATTGTTTTAATTTTTCCAGTGAGGGTAGTTGTAAAAAGGTTTATGTAGTTATTTTTTCTTATAGGAACGTTAGTGTAGACTTTCACATCAAAGCCCTAGTTTACTAGGTGTACTTTAAGGCAGCACATACTAACCCGTGAAAACTCATTCATCATGAACTGTAGCAGGCAGGCTAGTCGTTAGCTTTACGCACTAAACAGTGACATGTGTCTGTCCTAACGTGACTCAAACAGTCGTATCTGTTTAGCCGTAATATCTGCTGATTAATATTTCTAAACTGAGCGACACTTTCCTGTCTGGTGTACTGAAAACCAACGTTAACGTGTCGTGTTATGGGAGATACACGGAGGTCAGACGAGCTGTGGGCTGTCGACTCAACAGTAAAGTAGAAACGTTAGTGTCCCGCTGCCGCTTTGACAGCTGTTTGTTGATATTGTAGCAGTGGTAAGGATGATGCTTTTTGCACTGAAAGCATCACGATAATATTGTTGTTACACAGGCGTTGGTTTTGCGTTATCATTGTAAAAACATGGCCGATCAGGTGCAGCTAAAGAGATTGACTGCAATGCAGTTAACCTAAGTGGCTTTGCTTGCTAGCCTTGCTTTGCTAACATAATCTAGCTAACTGACAGTTGTTGTCGTGTACGTAAAGCATAACTTTGAACCAAAGCGATAGGCTATGTATAGTTAAGCTATAAGCGTTACATTCTAGTTTAGCTGAGGGAAGCTAGCGTAATAGCTAACAACAATGAACATGTAACGTAAGTTAAATTAGGGAGGGGGCTCTCCACACTGTCAGCAACATATGTCCATGTAGTTAGCTAACGTTAAGTGGCCCACTCATCAGTCTTCACTGTTAGTGTTGATTACATCAGGTGTCAGTTAAAAAGTTATTGATACATTATTATTGTTATTGACTTTTTCACAGATCCACCTAAAAGTGAATCATGCCTGGGAAACTTAAGGTAAAAATTGTGGCAGGGCGCCACTTGCCTGTGATGGACAGAGCCAGTGACCTTACTGATGCTTTTGTAGAGGTAAGTGAAGCTTGAAAAGCAAGTCTTTCTTCACATCTATAACGACATACATTTTACATGATGTTTCAGTATGGTTGGTACATCATTATCACTCAAATGAGGCCTTTAAAAGATGTGTCTTATGCCTTTTATTTTCCAGGTTAAGTTTGGAAACACAACTTTCAAAACCGATGTTTTTCCCAAATCCCTCAATCCACAGTGGAACTCTGAATGGTTCAAATTTGAGGTAAAATGGCTGTGAGCTTCTCTTTAAACATGTCAGGCTGTGGCAGTATTATTTTAATTGAATTAATTGAATTTCAGTTTTCCCAACCTTACTTACATTCTTGTCTCTGCCCTCTTTTGTCATCTTGCCTTCTACTCTTGCTGTGTAGGTTGATGATGAGGACTTGCAGGATGAGCCATTGCAGGTCACAGTGTTGGACCACGACACTTACAGTGCTAACGATGCCATAGGGAAAGTTTACATTGACATTGACCCGCTGCTGTGCAGTGAGGCTGCTTCTGTCATCTCTGGCTGGTTTCCCATCTATGATACCATCCATGGTACAAGAATACATTTTTCTGACCATAATAAACACTTTTCCCCCTTGTTATGTATCATTCCTTACTATTATGTATCTCTCTCTCTCTCTATTATTGATTAGGTATTCGAGGGGAGATCAATGTCCTAGTCAAAGTGGAACTTTTCAACGATTTGAACCGCTTCAGACAGTCCTCCTGTGGGGTCAAGTTCTTCTGCAGTATGTCTGACTTGACTTTTGATTCACAGTTTGTTTGCAGATTAAACATGCATCACAAGACACAATGTGTGTGCATAAAATGCATCAACAGTATATAGGGCACTTACCTATGAAGCAATGCATGAATGATGTTTAATTTGAGGACATAATGTTGATGTTTTAGGCACAAAGGTCTTGCTCCTATTCAGTCTCATGTGCACCAACAACAAGTGTGTCATTTCCAAGATCAATAGGATTACAAGCTGCCTCTGTGCCGATAGTGTCTGCGATCTGTAAACAGAGAATTGTCACTTAAGAATGTGCTAAAAATGGAATAACAACTGAAGCGAGGTTTAGAAGAATGGAATTACCGCTGAAGCGAGGTTTAGAAGAATGGAATAACGGCTGAATCAAGGTTTAGAAGAGTCTTTCCCCATTTAATCTAAAATAGTTTCACTCTGTGGTGTTTGTCTAATTGTGTATGTTAGCCACATCCATTCCACGGTGCTACAGGGCAGCAATGGTGCATGGGTTTGTGGAGGAACTTGTGGTGAATGAAGATCCAGAGTACCAGTGGATTGACAGAATAAGAAGTCCTCGGGCCTCCAATGAGGCCCGTCAGAGGCTCATCTCTCTCATGTCTGGTAAGAAAATTCACAGTGATCCTCTTTTCATGTCATTGTGGAGGAAGAGGAATTTAGTCCTCCCTGTTTTCCCCCTCTCTTGTTCATGTGGCTGTGTGTTACCCCCTATTTAGGAGAGCTGCAGAGGAAAATAGGGCTTAAGGTACTGGAGATGGGCGGGAATGCGGTGGTGGGCTACTTGCAGTGTTTTGACCTGGAGGGAGAATCGGGCCTGGTGGTCCGGGCCATAGGTACTGCCTGCACACTGGACAAACTCAGCACTGGAAGCGCTCCCAACACCAACACACATATGCACCCTAACACAGCGCCTGCTTCCAATGCCTGCAATTCCCCTTCTAAGGATGGAAAAGAGTAAGTATGAACCAACAACACAAGCATGGACCCTGCCTCTTTTTATGTGCAAGTTTCACTGTAAATCTAGTATGTGAGAATGGGGAAAGATGATCGGTGTGCCCATAATATGGAGAGCGTGTGGACCAAATGTACTGAATGTTAGTCTGTGTGCAGTCTAGCCGTTACTCCTGTGTGTGTGTCTCAGAATCTTTGATTCACCCTTTGTAGTTTGTGTCTATTATGTCACATGCATTGCATCATAAAACTAACCACACACAACATATCCTGAGACACACACATGTACAGTACACACACAGCCATCCTCAGTCCCCGTTCTCCCTTGTCTGCTCTTTTTGACCGCTCTTGCATGGCTTTCTGTTCTGCTTTTGCATGTTTTAGTACTGCGTCTTTTAGTGAATATTTAGCACGTGTTCTGCTCACCCTCTAAAACTGTGCTCCTTCACTTTGTTCTCTTGTCCCCACCCTGGCTATTGAGCTTGTGTTTTCATCCAAATACTGGAAGCATACCTACAGCTGAGTGCATGTGTGCCTCCTTTTTTGCATTCATGCAGTGTATCTGTGTGTCAGTGTGTGTGAGATTGTGTGTATCAGGGATATAAACACCTTTTTGTGATTTTTGTAATGCTTCCTCCTTCACATCTTATGTCGATGGTTATTGTTCATATACATTTTTAAAAATCTCTCTTGAGGTTAGCTTGTCCCTGTGCCTGTTTAGGCCTTTATCTTATTTTGCATCCCTGTTGTGCATGTTTTTGTGAGACTGAGCTCTTTAGCAGAGAGCTATGCATGAGTTTCCTGTTGCTTTCACATGCTTTTTTAAAAGGAAAACAGGGACATAGAGAGAGTGTAAAACAAACTTCTTTTTCCTTTTTTTTATCCTATTACACTCTATTGCAATGTTGTAGTGTTGGTTCTTGTGTGCGTGTCTTTCTCCCTCTCTGGCTCTCTGGCTACATTCGGATTGGGGCTTTTCTCACTTCTTGTGTCCAAACGGTCATCTGTCTTCTTCCCTCTGCGTGCTGACTGGCCCAGGTCCCCCCTTACCCACGGATGCCGCTCCACCCACAACAGCCCAGTGCATTTGGCCTGCAGCTCCCAGAGACTGTCCCAGAACTTCTCTGTCTCTGTTCCCACACTCATCTTCACTGGTACGCAGAGGCAGGGAAGGAAATAGATACAAGAGAAAGAAAAGAAGTAGAGAGTGATGTTTATATGGAATGAGAAAAGTGAATATACATTTGCTGAAGTCTGGTTGGTTGACAACCAAGTATTGGCAATAAAGCCATAGCGTAAAAAGAGGCATCAAAACAAAGAAGGATGGCAGACCCTTGTACTTTTTGTCAGAGAAAGCTCCAACTTTGATACTAGCCTCAAATCCCTCCACCTGTCATGTCTTTTTCCAACTAGAGGTTGGGCAGTTAGGTTCCCAGTTGCATCCTTCTGCAATGGCCTGTGATCTCTGTACAGTCCTCTGACCTTTGCTTCACTCTAGTGGGACACATGCTTCTGCTCGTCATCCTAAGTTAAATCTGACCTTCTTGTGTTTTGGCATGTTGCTTTTTTCAGTTTAGTGTGCGTTTGTGTGTGTGTGTGTGTGTGTGTGTGTGTGTGTGTGTGTGTGTGCATTTCATTTGTGTTTATCTGATTTTTGCTTTCCACTCTTGCTTTGTTGTTCTCCAGCCATCCGTAGCACCTCAAACACACCTCACCCAAAGCGCTTTAAAAAAGCACATTAAAACAAGCACCTTCCCACTTAATGGCAGGCATTGCTTAAACAGGTCCCACATATACGTGCGCGCGCACACACACACACACACACACACACACACACGCACACGCACACGCACAAACACTCACACTCACACTCAGAGGGTGAGTTGGGCGACTGACGTGTGTGTGTGTGTGTGTGTGTGTGTGTCATGTTCTCCTGGCAGGCCGGTATTTGGTGAGGACATGACCTCGTCCTCCGGCCCGCCAACCCCTTTCAGAGCCCTTCCCACCACCTCCTCCTCTCCTCCCCCCTTCTCTCCCTCCAAGCCATGCAGCCGCCAGTCCTCATCATCAGACACAGACCTCAGTTTGACGCCCAAGACGGGTAAGAACACTTGGCCCCATCCCCCTCTCCCATTCTCATCCCTCCCTTCTCCCTCACCTCATTGTGGTGCTAGTCTGGTGGTGTTTTATTTTTATTTTTTATTATTAATTATTTAATACATTTCTTTCATGGTTGAGTTTAACATTATTATAAATTATGTTGTAAATATATATATTTTTTGCTGTGTCTCATCCTCTTTGTCCTCAGTGGCCTGATGTGTCTTCATTTTTCACACTATTATAAAAAGATATTCAAGAGAGCCATGAGTTTGTATACAATGTGCTTAATTGTGTGAAGACACACCAGATCTCTGAATTAGTTTGGCCCCCCTGTTGTTGTGGTCTTTAATAGAAGCATTGTGTCTCATAAGGGTGCTGTTGTTGATCTAAGGTCACTTCTTCATTAGCATCCATTATGGTCAATCATTGAGGAAAAGGTAAGTTTAGTCAGTTGCCTGGACAAGTTGAGCACATTTTAACGAAGTTCAGCTATAAACACTGTACAGCATGAAGAACCTGCCACTCCCTTGACCCCTCAGGAGGGAACCAGCAGTCCCCTAAGCCTGCCTCACTCCTCTTTGCATCCACTCCTCCACATTTCTTTTTTGCATTTCCTCTTCTCTCTCATCTCTTCTCATTCTCTCCATTTCCTATGCCCCTCATTTTGCCTAGGATATCCTCATTTGTTTTAACTTGACTATCCTTATCCTTTGCATACTTCTTTTCTGTAGCTCGTTTCCAGATCTTTGTTTTCGATTTGTTTGGCGATTGAAATGGGTCTGGTGTTGTGCCCACTGTAGAAGCAGTCACCCAATCAGAACTTTGTAAGCTTGCTAGTTAAATCCATGGTAAATGCCAACAATTGTTTTAGAGGTTGCAGAATGAGCGGTTAACTTCAAAACAAAACATGAACAACATAACGGCCAACATGAACTCAGTGTCGTGAATTAAGGAATAAATGAAGTGAAACAAAATGGCAATTCAATCTCTCCCTCTACGTTACTGTCCACTTTCTCCCCATCGCGTCCTTCTTCCTCTGGTCTTTGTGCTTCTGACCAATCTCCTCATTGCATTGCCTGTCCATTCTCAATATATCTGTTTCTCTCTTTTCACCCTTCATTTTTTTCTGCTGGATAGTGGATACAGTGAGAAGCAGACCTGGGATCTTCCTCTGTCCCAGCTTTCCCACCCTCTCCACAGACACACTGTCCCTTTCTGGCTCTGGCTCAGTGGGCTGTGGTCATGGCTCTGCCCCTAGAGCCACCACCCCGCCCCCTCCCTCCTCCATCCCCTCAGACACTGTCTTGCTGAGAAAGAGTGTGTCCTTCACTGAGGACCTGCTGCTGGCAGCCTCTGGTATAGTAGGCCTGCTGTGTGTCATCAAGTAACAGAACCTTCCAATACTGTAGTGTTGGAGCCTTTCTTGTATATTGGGTCAACAGCAGGACTGTTCATATTGACTTGACTGGTGTTATTGAAAACAAATAACTCAACATGCATGGTGCATCTGCCTAGAGCTCGTTGTGAGGCAACATTACTTACTGAAAGTCTTGAGTCCTACTCTGGATTCTCCTACTCCAGCATGTGGTTTGTTTCTCACGCATAGTTAAAAACTTATTCTAGGTCCAGTATTTATGCCCGAATAAGAAAAAAATGTTAAGAGTAGGCTAGTGTTAGCATGAGGATAAAGCAGGTTTATTAACTGACTATTGACTGTTGTGTGCAATTCCAGCTGTTGCTTTTACTTGGTTTGTCATAATAACATTAACCCTGAAATGTAATAATCACTTGACTGCTTGACTGGCTCTTTAGTCCAGAGACCTGTGTGTTGAAAGTGACAAAACTCTTCTCTGTGGTCAGGAATGGGCAGTGGGGGCAGCGCCGGGAAGGAAGCAGGGCCTCTGAAGACCTTGCTCAGACAGCAGACGCAGACGGCTCTTGAGCAGAGGGTATGATGACTTAATGCTCACATATGCTTAGAAATATGTTTCCCTACTCACGCTATATGCAGACATTTGAGACTGAAATGCACTGCAAAAGTCAAAGTGTGCAGTTTCACTGAATTTCACATACACATACATGGTGTTTTGTTTCAGGCTGAGAATTCATTTACTTGCTGTATTACTACAATGAAACACAGAAGAAGAAAAATATAAAAAAGGTCATAACATATTTCTCTTTCTACCATTAAGCGGCAACACAAGTCCAAGCAGCAAGCTAGGCATGTCATTTTTGACAGTTAATGCTTTTACATCCAGTTTGCGTTGCGTATCAGCCTCAGATGTCTGGACATAGGCTCAGACAGTAACTCTGTGTCACACAATATTCACACAGCTGCATTCTTTGTGAAAGATCACCAATTTACACTTAAGGGTTTAATGGGGAGTGGGTCTGTGTAAGAGCAAGTAATGTTCCCTTTCTCTGTCCTCTTGACCATTTGTGCTACTCAGGGAGCGTCCTCCTCTGGGTTATTGTTAAACGCCAGGGTATGTTCCATCAGTGTGACACACTCACACTCTCTCTCTCTTTCTCTGTCTGAATCAACTCCTAACCAGTCCCTCCTCTACTGTTTGTAGATTTCAGTGGGGCAGGCTGGGCTTAGCAACATGGCAGTGGGTCCTTGTGTGACCCCTGTTGTGTGTTTGCTTGGCACCCACCACACTCTAAAAGGTTCAGACATGTTAGGCGGAGGGCAGGAAGTTAGGAGTTGTGTTCTCCTCAAGTTTGAAGGGGTGTGTGACTATGCGTGTGTGTGCCATCTGGATACTCATGTTAAACACCTCCTTCCTTTCTGACTTTAGTCTGAATTGATTTCCCTGCGTCAACAACGGGAATGAGCACGCTCACCTCATCACCTCATTCTTTCCTCCTTGCTCCGAGTGGGAGGAGCTGTCAGTCAAATTAGTAGCTATCTTTCTTGCTGGAGTACTTGACAAGAAAGAAACGTATCAGTAGTCCCACCGGATTTTTTTTCCCTATGAAAGCCATTCATCACATATACTGTACCTGCATGGTTGGAAATCACAACGTCGCTCAGATTTTCTGTAGGTCACTGGTCATCACTTCATCACAGGATGAATACCAAGATGCTAGCAGGCAGTGCATCTCTCTGCACTGTATTTTTATACCTTTTTTTTGTAAGCTGCTGAAAACTGCTGCTGGAAATTTCAATATCCTTGCGGGAGTCATCCCAAAAGGATCAATAAAGAGAAGTCTAAGTATTTCCAGCTCCTCTTGTGAGTGACTGCATGGATTTGCATTAACATGTTTTGACTGTAAGCAGAGGACCAGCTAATTGTTAGTTGACACAAAAGCATGTAAAACAGAGGCCTGGTCCTCAGCCGGGGCCTTGTGTGTGTGTTTGTGTGTGTGTGTTCTTCACTTTCAACTCCACACCTAATTAATGCATTTGTATAGATTTGTAAGGATTGAATTAATCACTAAATCAGTGACACAAAATATGTAGGCTTTATTGAAACACATTTTCCCAATCACTTCCAGATCTATTTGAAATGCTCTCACGTTTGTGTCTACAAGTGTAGGCTGGAATGCACCAAGTGGGGACTCCTCAGGGGTAAACTTTGCATGGGGGGGCACCATCACAGTCAATCCTTGCTGCATGCTGCCACTTTTCCGAGTAAAACCGTAGCAGTATTATAACCCAAGTCTACACATGTCAGTTAAAGATACAGTACATAGAAAAACAGGTGTCTTTAATCAACACATTTTTACAATATGCCCAGAGAGAGACAATTTAATCTAAAGTGTGTAGTTTTAATATGTATTGAAGATATTCATTATTGTGCCTGTAGCCGCTGTTAAAAAAATTAGACTTCTCTGTTTTTACATATTAGTTGTTGTTTTTGAAGCCATATTAAAAAGATTGTATTACAAAGTGTTGAGTTCTTAAAATAATATTGAGTGTTTAATAATATTAAATATTTTGCAACACGTTTTCCGCCTAGCAAAAACAGGACATGGGACAACACTGATGTTAGCCCTTAAGTCAAGAAAAATACCATAAAATCTAATAAAATACAGGAGTCATTGAGAAGCCACTTAATATGATTAGCAAAAATCCATTGGAAAATTCCAGAGTGTGTTTTCCCTTACTGTTAGTGACCCAGCTGTTTTCTACTGGCAGGAGTTCCCCTTCTTCACCTTGACGTCTTTCCACCTGGTTTTCTGCTTCATGTTGGTGGAGTGGTCAGCGCCCGCTCTGTCAAACTACTAGACCGTATACACAACCCTGGTGAGTGAACGATATAAGCGAGCTCCTCTATTGACTTACAATGTTGCGTGAGTGTCTGGTCTTGTTGAAACTGGCTGTTGGTTAATGCTGCCCATTATCCATTTGTGTTGAACAGTTTTCCCATGTATGTTCCAAAACTGTTTGATTGTTTAGAGAAATCCTGTTGAAAGTCTTCAGTAATGTACAAAGTCCTAAAGCAGGTGAAAGCTGTTCCTGGTCACACTTTGTTACAGATTGCAGCTTTGAAGCTTTTTGATGAAAATAAAGTTGGGATAGGCTGTGACCAGCTTTGTGAAAACATTTCATGAATAGGGGCAACTTTCATCTTGTGGTTTGACTGGCTTTGTGTAATGGATGGTCTGTGCCGGACATGGCTTTGTGTGTGTATGTGTGTGCGTGCGTGTGCGTGTGCCCTAGTCACTGTGTAACTGTGCTGTGGTGCTGCCTCATGGAGGTCAGGTGCTATAGTAGTGCATGGCTCCAGTCTGTTGCCTGCTGCTTTTGTTGTCTGGTGTTTATGGCTGCAGGTGGTGCTGCTGTGGTGAGGTTCTGGGGTGTTTCATATATACTCTTGAGTTTTCCAAAAGGCTTTTTCCATCTCTGGGTTGAAATCCTTATGTTTTATTTCATTTTGTAAACTTTATTTAATGAGATTTATATTGATGATAGTAAGACATTTGCTCTTTAAATGAGTACCTGTCTGTTAAAGGTGTATTAATTCTCTTTGACTGCTTTGACTCAAGGATGTCTGAGAATTTAGGAAGAGGGGAGTGCTGATGATGATGGCTGGGTTAGGACAAGCAGGGTTCTTTTCAGAGATGGACAGGACCCCAAAAATGATTATAGTAAAAATCTGCTAAAAAGGTCTAGACATGCAATGGTTAAAATTCATGTCTGAACTAATATAATTGGAATAGTTTTCACTTTGTTTTCAAACAGTTTTCCCTGATCCAAATTGCAGGTTTAACTCGTAAAATCATTCTGAAAAGAACCCTGTTCACTGTTGCTATGCCTTGACTGTATCAACTACAGAGCAACATTAAAGGTACCCTGTGGAACCTTTGACCGCAAGTAGCATTATGGAAGAATGTTTTTACAAGTTTGTCCATGTTCTGTTTATATTGTGGACAGTGGCGCACATGCGCTAGCATGCGTAAAATGCGATATGTTGACCATTAGGTAACAATTTAAAATGTTAAAACTTTTAAGGCTTTTATGAGGAAGGTGTGTTAGACCTACTGGACACACAATATACATACAACTCAATTGTTTACAAGAAAACCCCACAGGGCACCGTTTTAAATTTAGAAAGTATACTAGACTTCAAATGCATGCTCCCTTTTTGTATTATTATAGCTTCTCTTATTCTTAAATTTTGGCTCAATCTGTAGCTTCTACTCATCTCTATTCTTCTTTTTTCCTCGTCAGTCTTCTTCTTTCGAGATTGTGTTAGTAGGCCTGAATATAGTTTGTCTTTGCATAGCGACTGTGAAGTGCTGTCTGTTTTGCATAGCGATTGTGAAGTGCTGTCTGTTTTTGCATAGTGACTGCGGAGTGCTGCTCTTGTGCTGTGCTTGTTTGTTAGACTGTCTCTTCTTTTCTTTTTCTCTCTTTCCTGTACTAACGGTGTGTTCTGGCCCAGCCTTGGGTAACACACGCTCATACAAACTGCTAGACTGGAATAGTGTCACTGCAGGTATTTCCCCCCTTTTACTGCTCTCACCCACAGGAGTGATGGCAGCTCAATGAAGTTAATCCTGTGCTCTCTTAGCATGCACCCAACACTGAAATTAAACCAATATAGACCAGCTAGCCTAAATATCCGCAAACAAATTCAACATTAGCTGGATAGTGTATTGGTGAAAATTGATCAGTTCGGTGAGCTGCCATTCTCCTCCTCTCTAATCTGTGTGAGTGTGTGCTGAGTTGAGCATGCGCTGTGTCCCCACCCCACCCCATCCAGCCTGGCCTTCCCCCAACCCCCGCTCATCCCGCTGCAGAGAAGCGCTACAGCTCTTCCCTAACATTGTCCCAGCGCCAGGGTTTACGATAATTTTTTACAACATAGTAGTTCATATTCCAGAATTACTGCCATATACCGGTAGATCAACTAACGGACACGTTTTAAATAGCCATATACTTTTAAACATCAATGACACACAAAAAATACAAACCATATGATCCAAGTTCCAACTACAAGTGTATTATAAGAAGTCAGCAGAATGGTCTCTTCACAAACTTTGTGCACAGTATATAGGCTACTGTACAACAATAAAATAAAACAAAAAGCCTTGCTATTAGGTTTGGGTGATATGTTAATTTTTTCAACTGGCCACCATAAGCCCAGCAGCCGGGACCGCCAATATATTTGCTCAGGTGTGTTTGTGGTGATGGTGGCATCAACAACCCCCCTCCTCTGTCAGCTGCAACACGTGTCCAAGCGGCTTGTCTAGTCTATAAGAGTCTATAAACTCGCAAACTGCCAAAAAACAATGTATTCCTACACCTTTTTCCTTATGAAACAGAAAAATACAACCTTACAATAATAATACAGCTTTACACCTTCTAATTTCAAGTTTCTATAGCCCCGTTTTCACCTGATCTGAGTGATAGGATTACAAGTAGACTGCTCTAAGTACAGGTGTGAATGCACCCAGGACTGACCAAACTAGGCCTTGTTAACTCATGGTAAATCACACTTTAGTTAAACTCAAATAAAACTCGCCCGCTTTTCAAACAATCACCTAATCTTTTTGGCTAAAATATCTTCTTAATTCACAGAGTAAGATGTGTAAGTAAAAGTTGGCATATGCCGGCTATCGTAAACCCTGCCCAGCGCTGTTCTAACGCTTCTTGAATCAGCATTGTGGTCAAACCTGTCTAGACCAGAGGAGGTTTAGGAGGTTTACTCTGTGAAAAAGAGCCATTGACCGGGCATGTGCATCCCTGACTCACTGGGCCGTATTCATACTGAGAGAAAGAGAGAGAGAGACAGAGAGAAGGAGGGATGGATGAATGGATGAATGGAAGGCAGGTTGATTTGATGGGTGGCAGTTGAGGAAAATTAAAAAATGGATTTGGGATGGTTAATAGGGAAAGATATGAGCTTGGGGAATGGAAGACGTTTGATATCACTCAGTATTCTCTTACTTAAAAAACTAGACTAGATTTGATGGACTCTGGTGGATGAATATGGCCCTTCTCTGCCCATGAGCGTGCACATTGGTCATGAACGTGCACGTGGTGAGCCTGTGCCTGTGTGACATGCTGCTTCTGGTTTTAAGGAACCCACCTTGTGGCCCTGATGCCTGGTCATTATTCATCATCTCTTCAGTTGATCTCCCATTCTCATCCCCTCACTCAGAAGCTGAGTTTCTTTTCTTTTTTTTGTGTGTGTGTGGGGGGTTCCATCAGCATGTGGCCCTGTTTAAGGAGTCATGGGGTGCGACTCAATACTCTAATGTAGCTTCCATCACGTTCTTTGCTCGGCGATCCAGAAATGAGTGAGAAATAAACTCTCACAACTGGCAGCGATTAGGCTCTCATGAACAATGTTAATAAAACAGATGTGGTATTGCAGCAATGCCTCATGAGACTATTGAAACACACCCATGGTTTAGCCTACAGTAGGTATGATGAAGGCTCAATCCCTTTGAATTTAAAACCTTTGTCACCAGGGGGGACCACTTAAACCTCGGGTCAGGTCTTCTATAATTTCCTTTACCGCAAAATTTTTTCTCTATAAACCCCCCCAGCCAAAAAAACCTAACGCTGGTGACCGGGGTCTCTCACCTGTGTCCTTCTGTTGGTTGCTACGAATGAAACGTAAAAAAGAAATTAGCTTTTATATAAAGTGCTTTAAGGAAAGCCATGAGAACCCCAAAATTTTAAACCATCCATTGACTTTGCCTTCATCATCATCCTCAAACTCTCCTTTCATCATTCTAATTGTTACTTTGTTTCACAAACTGATAGTTGGTTTTGGCTTGCTTTGATACACCATTTAATTCATGTATCATCAGCAAATACAAAGTGGACTGTTTGATGTCTGTTTGTTTCCTGGTAAATCAAAGCAATCAGATTTCATGTTAGAGTGGTTGTACTTGTCAGGCAATCTTTTTTTAAATGACAGTTTGTTAGGGTTAGCATTAACTCATCATTAGCTAGACGTCAGTGTTCACTGAGGGCTTTGATAAATAATTTAGCCAATTAGAATATTTTGTGAATGCTGTCCGATTCAGAATTTTGTGTTTTCCAGATGAGCCAGAGACTCGTGACGCCTGGTGGGAGGAGATTCGCCAAGAGATCAAATCTCATGCCAAAGCTCTTGGTTGCCATGGTGTTGTGGGGTACAGCGAGAGCACTAGCATCTGGTATGTAGTAGGACATACACTAGGGCTGCACAATTATGGCCAAAATGATAATCACGATTATTTTGATCAAAACTGAGATCACAATTAATTGTCACGATTATTTGTTGATTTTTACCAAAACAAATTTATAATCACATAGGCTATTTATAACTGCTTTCACATCCATATTTTGCTCCATTCCTCTTATGCTGAAGTGTTATGTTGTACATACATACAGCTGCAACACATATATATATATATATATATTATATATATATATATATATATAACAAAAGCTGTATCTCTGTGAAAGTTCCTTACCTTGTTTTCAACAATAACTTATTAAAAGAGCTAGGGAGAGAGGGGGAATGCGATGGACGTACTCACAGAGAGACGGCTGTCTCATTATGAATGGGTCCAGCAGGCTATTACTCGACAAACTGAAGTTAGTTGCATTCAATAACTTCTTCTGTGTTTTTCATGGTGGCCGCCACAACAGCCGGGTTACCAGCGGAAACACTGGTACAAATACAGGTTTGCCTCTCCTGCTTAACAATATACAGCTGTGTTAATGATAATTAAAACTGTGTCAGCAGTGAAGCAGTTTGCTTCGTTTGTGGAGAGGCAGCGGATGCGTTGAAATTAGGTGCACCGGTGCGACCTAGAGGAAAAATGTTAGTCGCACCCTACAACCCTGTGAGCTAGCAGATCCTAACTAGCACTGACTAGCACAAGTCACTGCTATTGCTTGAAAAACAACACAGACGTGACAAAATGTCGCGTTTACTGGTAAACTGGTAAAACTTGTGACCGACGTATAATCGACTGCTATCTGTTATGGAATTTCCTCACGTTACACTGTCCTCTGTAACTGTCTACATCTAGAAACTAAGCTGCGTGGTGCAGGGAACAACTCTGACTGGCCCATGATCAGACAGTGGTTTACAGAGCGGTAGATGGGCTTTGCAAAAAAACTCTAAAAAAAAACTTGTTCTATGAACGGAATGACGCGTTTAATATATTGCTTGATTACGCAAATAAGATCGTGGGAAGCCAAAATCGTGATTGTGATTCAAATTTGATTTATTGTGGAGCCCTTACATACACACATAAAATATGAAACTTTTCATCTTTTGCTGCCTGCCAACCGCCATAAATGCCATGTTTATAATCCTGATCTCGTCCTTTCCCCTTCCTTTCTCTCTTGATCTGTCCATCTCCAACCCAAAACACAGTGAGGAGGTGTGTATCCTGTCAGCATCAGGTACAGCAGCCATCCTGAATCCTCGGTATATGCGTGAAGGCTGCCTAGACATCGGAATCACAGACCACAGGTTTTTATGATTCAGTGACTGTTAGGGTTAGATTGATAGATCCTTGTATGTGTCCAGTTTATGTAAGCACAGATTAGATTGAGCTATGGAAGCTGATATCAGATGGTGTGTGTTGTTCGCCAGGTTTGAGGAGCCGTCTCCCCCGAGCTGTGGCTTCTGCCACATCCCGTATGATGAGCTCAACATGCCCTTTCCGGCCCAGCTCACCTACTGTTTCCACTGCAGGCGACAAAAGGTCTTAAATATATGATCTTGTTTGACTAATCAAAGATTCCTACATGTTAAACATATATTTGGTTGTCCAAAAGTATGAATGCAGTTTAGTGTGAATTTATCATACTAATTATGTTGTTTTCAAGGTTCCTGATGTGCTGTTTACAACAATCAACCTGCCACAAGAAGCAGCTGTCACAGGGAAGGGCTGCCTTATCCAGGCCAGGTAAAACCCCTCACAGTTAAATGGCTTCAAGCACTTTTGAAATGATTGCCAACACTGAGAAGAAACACAACAAATCAAGTCAAATCGGATCATAAAGTAATGTAGCTCTAGTTCAATAGCAACAGAGACATTTCAACAGTAACAGGATTTATACAATAATATAGATTCGATTTTGTTGTCTGAAAATATTTCCCCTGTGGAAGCGTCTTGGCTAAACCAACACTCGTACCAAAATGGAGCCTCACGTCAAAGACATTGATCAAAGTGAGTTAATGCAAGTGTTTAATGTCTTCTAGGCTGTGTCGTCTAAAAAAGAAGGCCCAGGGTGAAGTGAATGCGACGGCCATCTCCAACCTGCTGCCTTTCATGGAGTACGAGCTGCACACTCAACTGATGAACAAGCTGAAGCTGCGGAGCATGAACGCTCTGTTTGGCTTACACATACAGATCAGTGTCGGAGAGAACATGCTCCTGGGTCTGGCAGTAGGTTGACATTTTTTACATTTTAGGTTAACAGCTTAATCAACCATACATGTGCTTGCTGCCACATCTTAAAACGTGTGTGTGTGTGTGTGTGTGTTCAGTCTGCTACAGGAGTGTACCTCACAGCCTTGCCGGCACCAGGGGGCATCCAGATTGCAGGGAAGACTCCTGGTGACCTGAGCAATGAGCACCACATCCTCACCATCCAGAAAAGGATTAATGACACCATAGCCAAGAACAAAGAGCTCTATCAAATAAAACCTCCGGTGAGATACATACATGCATGGACAGTAAATGAATCCATGGAAGACCGTCTTTGTGATTACTTCTGCAAATTATCCCCTAGCATGCCAGGTTTCCACTGCTAAGCAGGTTTTTGCAGTGTTTAATTTCAATACTACAGTAGCCAGCGTGTTATGTGGGTTGTAGCCTACAGCCCAAGGCATAGTCAATGTGAAAACCTTTAACACAAAAGTAAATATACTTAACAAAATTATAAACGCAACACTTTTGTTTTTGCCCCCATTTTTCATGAGCTGAATGCAAAGATCTGAGACTTTTTCTTTGTACACAAAAGGTTTACCCTAACACCAGATACTGCCCCCCCCCCCAGTAAAACTGCACATTTTAGAGTGGCCTTTTATTGTGGCCAGCCTAAGGTACACCTCTGCAATAATCTGTGTATGTGTAATAAGCATCTTTATATGCCACACCTGTGAGGTGGATGGATTATCTTGGCAAAGGAGAAGTGCTCACTAACACAGATTTAGACAAATTTGTGAACAATATTTGAGAGAAATAAGCCTTTTGTGTACATAGAAAAAGTCTTAGATCTTTAAATTCTGCTCATGAAAAATGGGGGCAAAAACCAAAGTGTTGCGTTTATAATTTTGTTCAGTGTAGTAAGCTTTGGGAACGTGTTTCAACTAAAAGTTTAAAATAGTGTTCAGATGTGTTGGAAACTTAGCATTAATTTACCTATATTTTAGGTCAATTGTATGTGTTTTTAAGGCTTTGATGTCAGAATCATTTCTACAGTTTATGGTCATTAAATACTTTAATACATTTAATAATACATTAAATAACAATTGTGCCTGGCACATACAGAGTTACGTCAAGTTAATAAAGCTTTATTTTAAACAATAAGTGGAGTGATGGTTTTACACAGATTGTTGCTATGATTATCTCTTTATAGTGTTAATATCATGTATGTAATCACATATTATATATAGTCTGTTCTTGTGAATCATGATAAACTTACCCCTCTTGTCTCTCTCTGGTCATAAAGAAATTATTTGCCCTGGACCCTGAGGTGTTCTGCGGCATAAACATGGTACTGAGCACGGCAACTTTTAGCTGTGAGACACAGCAAAGCATGACAAATATTTCACTATATTAATCACAATGTTATACCACTTTTACTATATCTGTATAACCGCTCTTAACTGGGGACGTTTTGGAGCAGGTGGATATGTAACCCACTTCAGAGTCACCTCTTGAGGGCAACTCACTGTAGACTCATTTTATCTGTGTTAATGTACTCTTATGTTTTTATGGTGTGGGTGTGTGTGTTTTTGCCACTCCTTACTCTTCCAGATCCATATTGAAATTAACATCAACCATATGTGTGTGTGATGCTGCAATTCATTGGGTACTTGAGTGAGTGTGAGCATGTGATGTGTTATTAACATAGACTTTCTACTGGCTGTTGTCTGGGCACATGGGAGATGCAGATGTGGGCTGCTGTGGTGTTCTGGTATGCACTTTGACATCCCATCTGCTCAGGACTTGTGTCGTTTTGCTTGCAGGAGCTGACAGAGGAAGTGGTGGGTTCTCCGATTCCTGAGCCAAGGCAACGATCCAGACTTTTCCGCTCCCACTCAGAAAGCTCAGATGAGCTGTCAGAACTGGACCTCTCCCATGGGAAGAAGGATGCTTTTGTCCTGGAGGTGTGTAAAAAAGAAACCATTGATATGCATCTGTTTCCATGGACAAGTGTAACCATTTACAGTCATTTCCATAGATTGATGACACTGATGCTGTGGAAGACATTCACTCCCTCCTCACTGATGCCCCTACCCCCACAGGTATACTGTATCTACTCACTCCACAGCAATGATTATGCACAGCACATGCTCAGTCTCCTGATTGGGTTGAGGCTGTTACAAATTTCATTGTTTCTCTGCTTCATTATCCGTGTTGCCATTTCCACTTTCATATCTTCAGGTTTCTACAGCTGCAACACTGAGATCATGCCTGGGATTTACAGCTGGACGTCAGGAGTTCAGGTTACTCTTCATAATTCAGTGTTACGTCCTTCACAGTTTACAGCAAACTTTCTGTTTTCTTCACCAAACGCAATTTTGGGGTGCTTTTTTCATGCACGTACATAGTGCCACTGTGCATACATGGTATTTTTTAACAAGTAGAGGCATCTACATTTCCAACTACAATTTTAACATAAATATCTAAAAATCTGCCAGTAAGGCAGAGTACTGTACTTTAAATGACCCATGACATGGTGCTCTTTGGATGCTTTTATATAGACCTTAGTGGTCTCCTAATACCATATCTGAAGTCTCTTTCCCAAAATTCAGTTTTGGTGCAGAATTACAGCCACTAGAGCTAGTCCCACAATGAGCTTTCACTAGTAGCCTATGTGCCATTTCTGTGTCTGTAGCTTTTGAGGAGGAGAGAGGGGGCTAGGTGGAGGCTGGGGGTGTGGCCTTGACCAACTGCCACTTTGCTCGTTTGAAAGCCATTATGTCTTTCTCTCATGGGTGAGCCAAATTCTCAGGGCAGACAAAGAGAAAGGGAAGGTAACCTTGCTCCTTATGACCTCATGAGGGGCAAGATTCCAGATTGGCCCATCTAAGCTTTTATTTTCTCAAAAGCAGAGCAGGATGCCCAGGGCTCGGTTTACATGTATCGCCATTTCTAGCCACTGGGAGACCATAGGCAGGCTGGGGGAACTCATATTAATGTTAAAAAACAATTAAGTGAAATGTTCATGCCATGGGACCTTTTAAGATATGAAACCCCTTTTTTGTTTGTTTATGCTGTGTTTCTGTTACGGTCTTGCAGATGTTTACATCGGTGAGGGTCTTTAGGTTGAGTAATGCCAATCTTACTAACCAAGGCTTGAACAAGATCTTCACTGACCTATGTGAGAATCTGCTAAAGGTAAGAAGCCATTATGGAGTACTTACACTACTGTTGGTAATTACCCTATATGTATTGCAATGCTTATCCTTTGCAATGGGAATGTTACACACTGTTTATAATGGTTCTTGCAGTGGTTGTGTTTTAAAGGAGTTACAAGTTAATTCCTTGTGTTTGTTACAGAGTTTCTACTTCAAGTTGCGCTCTATGATCCCCTGCTGTCTGTGTCAGCTGAACTTCACTGTAGCAGTGCCGGAAGAAGAACTTATACAGGTGAGAGGTTTGGGGCCAGCTATGATTTGTGACACTGCAAACAAAACAGAATTGATGAGTCAATTGAAAAAGTTTGTCATATCTACTATTGTACCTCTGCCTGTTGGCTTCCCAGGTCGCTGTGACAGCAGTTGCCATGACGTTTGACAAAGACCAGGCTCAGGAAAAGCCAGCAGACAAGCCCACCACCAAAGGTCTGTGTGGTTAAAGGAGATTATTTTGGCTTTTGGGCAAATTTTTCTACTGACCCAAAGTCAGAAGCTCAGTATTAAATTCACTATACCTTCGCTCATCTTCTGGATCTGTGGCTCCAGTTGCAGCTCTGCTCAAATGTAGGGAATCACATATTTGACAGCACTGAGGTTTTATTTTATTAAACTTATTGGTCTAATGTTACCAACTTTTTTAAGCAATGTGTTGTGTTAGTTGCTAGTCAGATTTGAGTGATGTATCATTTACAAAATATAGTTTAACTAGATAAGCCATCGACTGTCTCTTTGGAGAAATTTAAAGCTGTATCTTTGAGCAGAGCTGCTACTTGATCCCTCAGTCACATAACTTCTGAGCTAAGATAGGCGAATGAACTGTGTTGGCGCACATTTGTGCCTTTGTTTGGTCGGTAATTAACGCGTGGCATTGGTGTAAATGCGTGTCTTTGTACTAACAATTGCCAATGAATAACTTGTTGTCCAAGACTTTAAACTTCTCTTTGGATATGACAATCGGTTTATTTAAAATATATAAAACTATTCAAACAAAAAAAATCTCTTCTTTTAATTTTACCATGTTATCATACACTTAACCACACGCTAATTACCGACCAAATAAAGGAACAAATGTGCGCCAACATTAAGTCAAAAAATCGGTGACCTTGCTGTGCGCAACACAGCTGAACCAATTAGGCCACATTTAAATAAACTTGTCCACCTCCAGCGTTCCAACAAACTGCTTGCAAAAACATAAAAAGGATTTTAAGAGTTTGTCTTAGTAGCAGTGAAGTAGGAAAACAGAACTATCCATTTAAAGACCACAGTACTCTAAACAGTGTACACATTTAAGAAATAACACTTATGATCAGGCAAAAGTCCATGAGTGATTCTATGTGCTTCTTTGCAGGAGGCAGTGAGACTGAAGAGCAGCTGCAGTTTTCCATGGAGTTATGTGGAGATGCGTCATCCGCCATCACTCAGCCATTATCCAAAATCTCAGGTAGCTTTTAACCTTTTTTAAATTGTTCCCTAACCTCCTCCTCTTCCCTGCTTCACTAACGGGCATTGCCCATCTCCTCCACTAACAACTTTAGGTACAGTCTCTTTACTTACACCAGCTGCAAAACTCCACCAAAATCAGCTGGTTATGGTTTCACAAACTGTTGTCAGCCTTTCATCAGGTAAAGAAACAGTGATGTGTCATAGCCCAGTGTGTTCTGTTTTGATGTGAACTTGAGACTAGATGACCGTGTGGTGTTTAGATGAAATGTCAAGCTCCTAAAGTAGCGTGGCTTACTTTTTGTTCACATGAAATGAACACCGTAACAAGAGCAAGCAGCTGGCTCCATCTATAGCAAGTTCTGACTATAGATGGATAGCATTTTGATGTACAAACATTTAGATTGGGAGGTGAAACCTAAGTAACACATGCTATGTAAGCCTTGTGGCAAGGGAAAAGGATTGATCGTGAACAAGTACAAAGGTAGATTTGTGTCTGTATGTGTGTGACAGGTGTCCCAGAGAGTACCAACGTCTCATCCAGAGGTGAGCCTCCTTCCCCTTAACCATCTCTCCCTGCTCCCAAAACTACTACACTTCCCTGTTTTGACTTTCCATCCTTTTGTTGCGGACAGAGTTATCCTGCACCACTTCCAAACCTCACCCACTTCTGTTCTTTTCTGTTCGTTTGTTCATTTTTTTTTTTTTGGTGTACTGTTTGTTTTTCTTTTTTTTTTTTTTTTCTTCCTCTCTCTCGTGTGTGTGTGTGTGTGTGTGTGTGTGTGTGTGTGTGTGTGTGTGTGTGTGTGTGTGTGTGTGTGTGTGTGTGTGTGTGTGTGTGTGTGTGTGTGTGTGTGTGTGTGTGTGTGTGTGTGTGTGTGTGTGTGTGTGTGTGTGTGGTGTGTGTGTGTGTGTGTGTGTGTGTGTGTGTTCTCTCCAGCTGCCTCCGTTGATTACGGTTCCTTTGCAGACAGATGCAGCACCTGGCTAGAGCTGCTTAGGCTGAAAGCTCACACCATAAGACGAGGATCAGTTAAGACAAGTAGGAGGACACAGTCTCTAGCACACTCTGGTGATCATACCCACAAATACAGAACACAGTTTCACAAGCGATCCCACATACACACACACCCATGCTCGCATATGCTCACACACCCCTCCATGCATGCCGCTGGGGGGCGGAGCATCGTAAATCAAGCACCAGCTTTTTAGCTAGAGTGTGAACGTTGAAGCCCCGCCCCTCAGAGGGATCCACAATCAGCAGCTTGGCTTTGAAATGCCTGTAGCCATGGCAACCATGATGACAAATTAATAGGATGAAAAAAAGATCTAAAAGGGTTAGATGGGTTGCAGTAATCTGATGAATCTTGAATGTACTTAAGCTGACAAGACATCCTATGATTTGAGGATATACTGTACACATACAAATTTAAACATAATGTGGTAGAAATCAAGGTGGGGAGGGCGGGGGACAATGCTTTTCTGCTAGATCTGGTGTGATTTTCAGTCCTGTGCACAATAATAGTAAGCTACAATCTAATGTATGGCTCTGAAGGTTCCTGGTTTGATGGATGTAAGCCACATCAGGTAAATTTGCAGACGATAATGGAGCTTCTTTCACACTCTGGCTCATGTACATGTGCCCAGCTTAGCTCATAGCTGTCTCTGTCCGTCTCCATTTCTCAAGCCTCTTTCACAAATGCAAACAGATTCAACCGATCAGTATTATCTCATGTACTTCACTGTACTGCAAATAATGTATTCACACTTGTAAACATACACAGCTATGCCCAGGTCTGTTTGTCTGTCTGCAGACACTGTTTAACTGTCTTGTCTGTTTGCTTCAACTGCATGATGTGCATGGCAGCGCACGCTTTCTAAGTGATTGTCTCGGCACCACACATCCACACCATGGCATGTCAAGTCACATGTTTCTAACACACACAGACAACTGACATACTCGCAGAAAAGAGCACACGTATTACTCCTGCTGCAAAAACACTATCAGGGTTGCATTTTTGCATGTTCATTTCACATTCACATTTCTTTCTGCTTTAAAGTTCATATCTGCTTTTATTTTTCCACTATTTTTGAGTGTTTTCTGGTATTTCCATTCCCTTTTGTCTTTTTTTCCACCTCCGCACCACTTGTTTTCTTTTCATGTCCCGCTCTTTTGGACCTCCACTTGCTCTCTCTGAACCTCCAGTCTCATCTTCGGGGAACTGCAGTCCGCTGCCTGAGGGACGTTCCCGCTCGTTGCGCTCCAACCGATCGTTCAGGGGTAGTCCGGTCACGGTGGTGAAGATGACGCCGCTGTCCTTTCTCCCTGGGACACGCATCATTAAATACCTTGGGATCATCAACATGTTTTTTATCAGAGAGACAACATCATTACGGGAGGTACAACAGCAAGAACATATGCACAGGCTCCAGGTTCTTAGGCAAAGTGAAGACATGCTTGTACACATGAAATGTGTTTGTCCTCTGCAGGAAGGTGGTGTCAGTGGCTTCCTTCATACATTCATAGCAGAGGTGTTTGCAATGGTTCGAGCCCATGTAGCAGCTCTGGGTGGCAATGCAGTGGTGTCCTACAGCATGAAAGAGTGTATGTTAATGGAAAATCCAAACAAGAACCAGGTACACACATACTTGAAGTATTTACCTGTAACAGTCCATGTTTACATAAAAGCACAATGAACTACCCTCTGCATCCTTAGATCTTTACAGTTATGATCCTTATGGTTTAATCTTCTTGTCTTTGTTCCTTCTCAAGGCTCAGTGTCTCATTAATGTGAGTGGTGATGCCGTCATCTGTGTCAGGGAAACGGACCAGGAGCCCAATCCCTCAATGGCTAATATCGGACAGACCTGCGCTAGCGGAACAGATGTAGCTACGTGACAGTGAAACACAGAGCTTCACTTTGTCTGCCGGACACACTATCTAAGTAAATATGCTCGCTAAGTCTAGCCGTCCAAATTTGAGTCATTTATGTCTGCCTTAAAACTCTGTAAAAGATCCAAAGGTTTGGACACAGGTAATAAAGAACAAGTACTCACGCACTCAAAAGTATGCAGTCTGGATTAATATGGAAGTACAGGATGTGTCTCTGTGTTTTTCTATGTTTAAAGAGAGCATTTGTGCAGGGGATACTAATGTAGCTCAACGTCAAAGGACCCATCTGCATCTAACTTTTGCCTATGTGTTACATCCGTCCATATTTGGGGTCAACCAGAGCTACAGTAAGTTGGCCATTCCTTTTGTGTGGGCACAAGTGATGCTCGAGGCAGCTTTGACTAATTTGTCCATCCATAGCTCACAGCTCAGCTCATTAAATGGCCATGCGAAAAGGGACACAGTTGTATACCATCAGATAATTTCTAAACAGTCAGATTCTCATTCAGTGTTAGGCTCTGTTGTGAGTAACTTGCAGTTTAAAGGCCCACCTGCTCATTTTGGAGTGGCCACATAATGACCGTGGAGTTAAGCAAGTATTTAAATTTCCAGAGCTGGTAAATAGAAAATTCTCACTCGAATGGACATTTTGAAACTAGAATTGAAACAATCCTGTGATGCCATTTTGTTAAAATTAGCTGTTAGTTGGTGTCTAGTTTTATGTCTAAATTAGATTTTTTTGGGGGGGGATAACCTTCCTAATTACTGTCACAGTATTGCTCACAATCAGTTTCCTACATATAATTAAATTTCTTCATAGTGTCAAATAATGGTGTCATCTATAATAAAAAATAAATAACTGGCCAGGATTACTGGCTTGTGCAAGTATTTTTGTAGGGCAAGAATTTTCCTTTCAGAACAGTGATTACCCTCTATTCCTGTGACCAATTTATCAATTAAAACTATTAGAATTGTAATGGCTTCATCTTAAAATTATCAAATCAAAAATCATTTGAATGTCTTGTTATTTACTGTGATTGGTCTAATGTGGCCCCGTCTAACATAAGGGATATTTTATAGGATAAGGTACTTGGGCTCCTTCTGGCTGAATTTGCAGTTTGTACTAAAGCAACTTTTGCTTCACTTGCAGCTCTAGGATCAGTTCCTCTTGTTGATGCTTCTTGCTGTCAGTGTCAGATTTCACATACCGTTGTCAAGCTTCATCACTGTTGCTTTGGCACTCTATTCTGATCTACTAATCTGTCCATCTTGACATTCATGTCCAATGCTTAAAGAAACACTGTATTAATGTTCTTTAAAATCAGATTTTAGTATTTTTGTAACATAAAATGTATGGAACCTGCTCATCTTGCCTGCGCAATGGATTCCTGATATTTTGACTCACTGTGTCTGAGAATTAGTGGTACTCTAATCTGTTTGTGATCAGTTTACTATATTTGTGTCTAAAACTTGAATGTACATAGATGCTTTTGCTAGTAGCATGCAGACCCAGTTTTTATTGCTATGACTCTGTATGCATGTCTGGCATGTCTTGCAAAATAAACTCAAGTCAAACCAAGATGGATGTGTTTGATCATCATCTTTGATAAGTGAGCATACTCTTCTTTCGGGAATAAAGTAGAATTTGATGTAATACTGTAGGCCAACTGATATTCAAAGCCCAGTTTAGGTTTTGTCAGCTGTATTTGAACCACGGGAATATACAATGGGAACGTACACCAATGCACTCTAAATGAACCCAATATGTGTTACAGTAAGCGGACTTCAACAAGGCAACCAGCATTTAAAAATTGTACACATACTGTAGGCTACATGTTTTATCCGATGCTACCTGAACGCAGCATAACGTTCAAAACAAACTACAGCGGCATCTCGAGGCCGTTTGGGTGAATGTCTCATCAACCACCATCGCTACGTGACGTGGCCCGGCCCCAGGCTAAGTTAAATCCATCCTGTCCCTGCTTCTCCCAGCTGCTACTGGAGCAGACAGCGGCGACTCGGCAGTGAAAGCACCGGCTATCCCATCCAGCAGCTTGGCCTAGACATGAGCGAAATCCTGCCACGGCGCATGTTCCTCTGGAGCATGGCGGTCATCTATCTGGCTGCTTTTGTGTCCCTCTATATGCAGATACCAGGTGAGAACACGACTCTGCTAACTCTGTAGAAGCTAGCTAACTTATCTTACCACTAGCTGGGAACTTTCCGCGGCGAAGCAGAAGTTTATGTGGGCTGCAGTCAGAAAGGTTTACCTGCTCCTGTCTGACTTTACGAGCTATCAGCAGCGGAGAGAGACCCAGCCTGTTGTAGAGATGCACAGAGGACAGTTAACGTTAAGGACGCTTTCTTTAAGTAGCCCAACAGAAGTCTAAAAGACCTCGCCCACGCGACGTCAGAGTGCCAACAGAAATTTCCAGAGCATGGTTTCCACAATTTAATGTATTAAAAAAAAAAAAAAGATGTTTATAGACATTTTTAAACTTTGAATATGCACTTGCCAATGAATGGCATATTCAGAATATATTTAGTTGAATGCAAACACAGAAACTGGGTCACATCAAGATATAAATCGCAAACAGACTTTTTAAAATATACGGTACATGTTGAAACATGCTGGAGCTGCTGCCCCCGCGACCCGATACCGGATAATCGGATGAAGATGGATGGATGGATGTTTAAACACATCACATTGTGTGTCTGGTATTTTTCTTTCTAGGAGGCTGCTTTACTATTTTAATACTCTACAGCAATGGTTCCAACCTTTTTTTTCTTCAAGGACCCCGGCCTTTTCTATCATTGAGTAAACTGACAGCCCCTGACCAATTTATGGATGTTTCATTATATTCAATGCATATAACAACAGGCTACAGAACAACTGATACACTCTTTAATTAACCCACAAAATTAATAAAACAAGTAATTTGGATACATTTTGAGCAAGCTATCTTTCTGTAAATAATGCATCAGAGATTAACTTTTAATGCCATGTATTGTGTTTTTTCAACATAGCCTTTTTAATATGCTTATTTTTGACAAATTCAGCTTGGGAATTGTTCATTGGCAATAGCAATTTGGATATTTTACTGCATACTTTTTTACTGCACCACGAGACTGTTTAGCAGAGATGGGAAGGCTCTGTAAATATAGCTTCAGTGTTCAGGTTTTCACTGTGCCCTATCCTGTTGTAAAATTATAATATGGTAACATGATACACCAAAACTTTAAAACTTGTTTTCTTCACAGAAAAGATTGAAATGCTGAGGTAAAGTCCTGCTGTGTTTTAAAGGACCCATGACATGGTGCTTTTTGGATGCTTTTATATAGACCTTAGCGGTCCCCTAATACCATATCTGAAGTCTCTTTCCCAAAATTCGGCCTTGGTGCAGAATTCCAGCCACTAGAGCCAATCCCACAATGAGCTTTCCTTAGTATGTGCCATTTCTGAGTCTGTAGCTATTGAGGAGGAGAGAGGGAGGGCAAGGTGGAGAGTGGGGGTGTGGCCTTGACAAAGTGCCACTTTGCTCTGAAAGCCATGATGTCTCTTTCTCACGTGCAGGCCAAATTCTCTGGGTGGACAACGCAGAGAAAGGGGAGGTAATCTTTTTCCAGATCGGCCCCTCTAAGCTTTCATTTTCTCAAAGGCAGAGCAGGATAAGCAGGGCTCGGTTTACACCTATTGCCATGTCTAGCCTCTAGGGCACCAGATGCAGGCTGGGGGAACTCATTTTAATGTTAAAGGTGCTCTAAGCGATGTTGGGTGACATTACTTGTTGTTGACGTTCAAAGTATTACAAAACAAGACTAGCTTGCCCCTCCCTCCTCCTCATCCCGTCCCCTCCCTTCTGTTCTTCCTCGCACTAACCCCCCGAGCCCCCACCCCCAAATCTTTCTTGTTGGTTATTGGCTGGAACGCTAGATCACTGTTTGTGTATGCTTCGTGATGCAGGTGGGCACAGTTTGTGTTTGTTACCATTTGTAGACCCTGGGCTGACTACAGACCGTGTTTTTTTACAGTGTGTTCTGGGGACAGGCAGCTCGCGGATAGTGAGGAAACGTTTGATGTGTGTGACAACAAATGTAGCCTATAGCACATGTGACACTTCTCAGAGCACTTTTTTTTTTTTTAAACTCATAAAGGGAAATTTTCATGCCATGGGACCTTTTTTTAAAAAAAAAAAAAATTTAAATTTAAGCTTTGGCGACTCTGAGTGGGGGTCGGTTGCTTACCAATGAAGATGCTCCCATACAGTCCACAAAAAATCACTAATTGTTTGATGCGTATTAAAATGGATGTTAAACATTATGCTGTTCATGTTGGTTTTTAGTTCTATCTATTGTGTCTATTTCTAGGTCTCTATGGTAATGATGGGCTGTTGCCTGCTCGTTGGCAGCTGCGTTACAGCGGTAAGTCACTAGGGGAACAGCTGCTGTCCTCTCCCACCCTGCTGTGGCTGGGACCTCGGCTCGGCTTGGACACTCACACCACTATGGAGCTGCTGTGTCTCATTGGTGCTGCCCTGAGTCTCGCTGCCACGCTGGTAGAGGCTCTGCGAGACAGCTTGGTGTTTTTCTGCCTGTGGGCCTTGTACCTGTCCATGTACCAGGTGAGTCTACAGTGTCGACTGCCCTTAGTTTTCCTTCACAGGTTGCTGTCATGGTGTCTCTTCTCTCACTGGCCATTTTTGTTTCACATTTCAGGTGGGCCAGGTTTTTCTCTACTTCCAATGGTGAGTAATGATCTGTGGATTTTTATATTTAATGTTTTGTAATTAACACAATAGTGTCATGAATAGCAGCTGGTTAAAAAATCCCAAGATAGTTTTGGCGGTTGGCCCATAGGTTTATGTCATCCTCAGTCCACTGTTTGTAACATTGTAGTACTGTTTGTCTCAGCTAATGTGCAACAACACTGTAGACATCAACAAACTAGTTCTCTTGTCCTCTCTGTCTGTCCCTTACTTGTAAATATTTCTATTTCATTGTTTCCTGTTACCACTGTTCAGGGACAACTTGCTTCTGGAGACAGGGTTCCTCTGTATTCTTGTTGCTCCACTGACATTAATCCGAGGTTCGCGAGGGGTAAGAGCGCATGATAGCGTGACCTTCTGGCTGATCCGCTGGTTGCTCTTTAGGCTCATGTTTGCCTCGGGTGTGGTGAAACTCACATCTCGTTGTCCCACATGGTGGGGCCTTACAGGTATGCTTCAGTGTCTTTAGGTCATGCCTTTTTAAAGTGTATTGTAGTGTGTATGTGTTGAGGGTAGAAAAAAATCGAATATATCACAATATTTTGAACCAAATACCTCAATGTTGCAACAACACTTTAGAGTTGACTATTGATGCCTTCACAAAATATTTACCCAATGAGATTTTTGCCAAATAATCATCAGTACCATGAATATCATGACTAATTGGGTAAAGGCAAATAATAAAACGGCTAGAACAGTCTGGTAAGTTTAGAAAATGACATTACTTTACTGTAACGCAGCCTGTAAAACCATGAAAAGGAAACACTTTTGCCATATTACAGTATCCAAAGTCTAAGACGATATCTGATATTGCATCACAATATCAATGTTTTAAGGATATATTGCCCAGCCCTAGTTGAGGGTGTACATCCCTTAAGAAAGGACATTACTACAATTTGAAAACTGCAATTTGACTTTTTTTTGACATCATGGCTGCTCTAACTGACATCAGCACATTTAAAATAACGATTTTGAATTTCTTTTTGTCGGTATCATATCCTATTTTTGAGTTGAGTACATTCATTTTTTTTTTTTTTTTTTTTTTACTGTGTGTTACAGCTCTGACGTATCACTACGAGACTCAGTGTATCCCCACCCCGCTGGCCTGGTTTGCCCTACAGTTGCCGGTGTGGTGGCATAAGTTGAGTGTGGTAGGGACCTTCGTCATAGAGATCGCTGCACCCTTGCTTTTCTTTAGCCCACTGCGCAGACTCCGGCTTGGGGCTTTTTACATGCAGGTGGGTAAAAATTCAAGTGATCTCTACAGACTGGCTCTGAGGTATACAGTTATCAATTATAATAGTTAGAGTGAAGCATTTTGCTTTGGTAAAAAATAATATAATAATTTTTCACCCCACTCAAGTAGCTGCTTGGTTTATGCAGTAGAATAAATGATTGGTTAATTTGTTTTTCTTTGTCTTGTGTAGGTGCTGCTTCAAGTGTTCATCATTTTGACTGGCAACTACAATTTCTTTAACCTGCTGACTTTGGCCCTGTGTCTGTCACTTCTGGATGATCAGCATGTACACTTCTGGCTACGCAAGGCAGACAAGCTCAGCAAAAATGGTATGATAAAAACATAACTACAGCATACATATGTAGGCTATACTTTGTAAAGTCTAAAAAAAAAATAGCTTGAATAATAAAATTATGCAGGTAATCATCCAGATACACATTTTATTTTAAAGTAATTTTGCACAGCTATAGGCTCAGTGTTGCGTACGCCAGCATATTAAACACCCACCATCACCTTCAAAATCAGCTGACGCATGATTGGAACATGTTTTTCATTTTTTAAATAAAAGAAACCCAAATCCTGCCTACGGAGTAACACACAGTGAAAGCTTATAGTTGGACCCAAGTGGTTTGTCCATTATGCCAAAGTATACTTACCAGATTATCATCATGCTCTCTCTTGGATGTGGTCAGACTCCAAGTTGCAGTTGTGGCTGTGTTACCTGCTGGAGCTGGCAGTCTGGGCTCTCATGATCTTTGGATCAATTGTATGCTTTGACCTGAATCTGGATACAACGAAGAAAAGCATCTCCTCCAGGACAGGTGTGTGTACATGTATTTTTCCATATTCCATGGGAACAATTGCATATTGCAGTTCAATTTTTAAAATACATTTTTGTCCTTGCAGCATTCACATTCCACCAGTTTAACCAGTTTCTGAAGACAGTCACTATCCCCTCTATATGGATTGGTGTCCTCTCTCTCACCTGGGAGATGGTCACAGCCATGTTCAGGTAGGTGTGTGTGTGAGTGAGTGATTATGTTGCATTTTCTGTATTGCATGTTGTACAAGCAACATACGTAATGTGTTTTTCTAGGTGTGCGTGTGTCTCCGGTTTCCTGAAGAGGTTTTGGGGAACTCTCCAGTGGACTGTGTTTGCTGCTGCCACCGTTGCTATGTTCACTATAAGTCTGGTGGGTGCTGTTGGAAATACAAGAATGATTGAACTTCATATCATAAAGCTAATGAGTCTTGTAAATCAACCTTAATTGATCAGAAATATATCTTCAAACCTGGTTGCTATCACTCTTTATGATGACTATGTTTATTTATGTTGCAGGTGCCATTCACTTATATAGAGTTTGACTCTCATGCCAGGTTGTGGCCGGGAGTGCGTCAGGCCTATGATATGGTGGATCGCTACCAACTGGTCAACTCATACGGCCTGTTCAGAAGGATGACCGGGGTCAGTGGACGGCCAGAGGTTGTCATCGAGGGAAGCATCGATGGAGTCTCGTGGACGGTAAGAGAAAAGAGTTATAATGGACGATGGTTTGAACAGGATCTGATGTAATATGGCTGTTAATGATGATGGGCATGCTAAGCTAATGTTCTCTGAGCATGCTGTAAAACCCCTAAATTCCAGGCGCTTCTGTAACTGTACCCTAATACCGTGGAGGCACTACTAAACAATTTTATTATTAATTGTTAAGACTGACTGTCCTGCTACACTGTAGTAAGTTATTCCTATCAATATGTTTTTTCTTCTTCTTTTAGGAGATTGAGTTTATGTATAAGCCAGGCAACCTAAGTGCAGCACCTGCTGTGGTGATACCTCACCAGCCCAGGTTGGACTGGCAAATGTGGTTTGCTGCCCTCGGTGATCAAACACAGGCTCCATGGTTCACCAGCCTCATATACAGCCTGCTGCAGGGCAGAAGAGATGGTATGCATCCTCAAGAGTGTCAACAATTTATTTTCTAGCTGTGGTTCCTGTCACCCTTTTATCTCCCTAAAGGACATTTCAACACAGATTCAAACTACCACTGTACTGCTTTGTATTGGTTTAAAACTTTTAAGGATGCTGCACTTCTAGCCACACACAAAATAGTGATATCAAAGAAGGTGTTTTACCGCTTAGTCAGCTCATTGAAAAGGCCTTCATTTGATAAGAAATGAATCCAGCCCCAGATCATTGCAGTGGTGCTCTCACTGATGTCTGGTCAGTCGTTTTAAATACATGTTTCTCATTGTTTCTAAAAGCAACTATGCGTAGAATTTAAAAACATCTCTTTAGTGCCCTCCAGTGGTCCTATCAAAACACTGCTGCGCCTTCTTTACTTTGACAAAAGCAACTTACAGTATCTCTGATGGGGTGTTAGTTTGGGACACAGAACAAACTTGTTACAATCTTGGACCAGGGCTACAGGGACCTAAATGTTTCAACTCATAGAGCACAGAGCAGAACATGTTTCAATGTTGAATTATGAAAAGAAAGCAGTGTTTATTTTTTTTTTTTTTTATAAGAACGAGCAGATCTCTGAAAGCTTTGTTTTATGTCCTGCAGTGATAGAGTTGATCCAGACCGATGTATCACAGTATCCGTTCTACCAGCAGCCTCCCACCTACCTCCGTGCCCACCGCTACAGATACTGGTTTACTGAACCGACGGCTGACGGGTCAGTTCTCTCTCTCTCTCTCTCTCTCTCTCTCTCTCTCTCAAATTCAAACTCAATAAACAGCTAATAACATCACTGCAGCAACAACATGATTTATTACATTTTTCTGCAATTTTGTCACTATTTTCAAAAACAATTTTTAGTTAAGTGAGTTTAAGGTAGGCATTTAGAAGTTCACTTAATTTTTCCTGTGCAACCATGTCCTCAAAACATCAGGATATTTACTGTTTGGCTGTTTTTTGTTGGCAGTTCCTACCCAAAGCATTGGTGGAGGAGGGTCTATGATGAGGAATTTTATCCCACCGTGCACCTGGGCAGCACTTTCCTGGAGAGCATGCTCAGTCGGCATGGACTCAAGGTAAATTAATGTAAAAACATAATATTAGAAATTATGGAAAACAAGAGAAGGATGTGGGTAGGAAATGCCTTTTCATTCTTCTGTTGAATACTGATTAACATTCATCTATACTTGTAGGACAAATCGCCTCAACGTCGTATGTCTAACACCACTGTTGCCCAAGTGGTGAGGTGGGTGCGCTCTCAGGTCAGAGGTGTTCCTACCCACATACTTATCTGGACTCTCATTGCCTCCAGCGCCACCCTCTGTCTGCTCCAGGGATTGCAAAACAAGAATAAACGCACAGAAAGGACCCCACTCACTAATATGGCCGCTGGGAATGATCAAACAGATAACGTACATGACAACTCTTCAGACCACTGTGGGAAGTCAGATGAACAACAGGCAGCAAAGGGGGAGGAGGAGAAGGAGGAGGGGGACAAGACAGAAGATGGACAGGACAGTGAAGATGAGGTGGAGGAGGGTGGAGGAGAGGAGAAAGAAGATTCTGGTGATGACGAAGAGGACTAAGTAAAAGAGGAGGAGGAGGAAGACAGAAATGATGAGAAGTTTTGAAAAAAATGAAGGCAATCCCGTCATAGACTGTTATCACCACCTGCCTTCATATAATGTAACAAAATGACCAAAGAAGCTGTTCTGTGCAAAGTTGTAATTTTGGATCAGCCAATTATGGAAATATAACCCATCTACACCTCACTGCAGTATACATGTTTCATAAATCAGTGGTCAGAAACCAATTGCTTCATTGAGCAAATCTTATCAGATGTTCAAATAAATGGCGGCTTCCAACTTACGTTGAACATTCAATCAAATCAAATATGTGGAGAGAATAGAGAAATATACATTTAAAATATAAGACAATGTGCGTGCCTGTATGTGTTTGTGTTAGATTACTGTGGTCTGCCTGTTGCTGTATCTACTGAACTAAAACAAGTGCACTTTTTTCTTTTTTTCCCCCCACAAATGTCTTTTGTTTCTGTCAGTGTTAAAAATGAAACATCACAAAATGTATTTTAAAAATGTTTTCTTTTTTCATATAATAAAGTATAATAAAATAAACACCTTTCTGTACATTTTAATCTGAAATTGTGTAAAAATTGTTACTGTTTTACAGTTTATACCTTATGTAATTTGAATTCAGTCAGTATAGATCAATACGTGTAAGAAATATGTGTACAGGAGAGACTAAATCCAGCTTTAGTGTCATTATAAAGCAACAACATGAGAAATCATTCTATATTTCTCCACATATGTAGTCACCCTGTACTATATAGTGTTGCAGTTGAATTCAACGTTGTTTGTTTCACCACTTCAGTACTCCAGGACAGTACTTGTCGATCAGAGACTGGTAGTACGGCTTCAGCTTGTCCACGTCGGGGAGCTCGGTGCTCTTTGTGTACAGGTCAAATTTGCTGTGGAAAGGGTGGAAGATGGAGCTTCAGGTCAAAGCAGCGAGTGGGATAATGTGCACATGAAGAGAGGAAAATGCTCACTTGAACTCTTGGACCCAGGGCAACATGCGCAGGTCTTTGTCATTGCACAGGTGCATGTAGTCTCCGTGGGAGTGCCAGGGGTAGAACGAATGAAAGCGAATCATGTACAACCCCTGAAGACAGACAGAAAAAGAGTAGATCCATAACTGAGCAGGTGAGGAGAGACAATCCTTGCACATTTAGTGCTCTCATTTTGTAATTGCCATACCTTAAACAATCATTTAATGTACAAATTTACTGACCTGCTCTGGGATGGAACAGTTGTTAAACTTCATAACTCTGTAGAGATACTCTGAAGACAACAATGCAAGCGTTCAGGTACAGTATTGTAGATAAACAGGCACTTTGTGTGTGGATGAATGTGATGATGTCTCTTACCGTCATGGCCCCAGGACATGAGGACTTTGTCAAGTCCACAGTTTGATTCATAGATCCCGTTTTCCGTACTAGAGAAAAAAAAAGTCATTATATAACGGGACAAATTGCCAGTACATCAAACAACTAGCCTAAAGTGTCGACCTAAAGTAAAGTAAAAGTAAAAGTAAAGTAAGTAAACCTAAAGTATTTTTGTTCCGTTTATTAAAATTGATGGACTGTAGCCTAGATGTACTGAGAGGACAATTTAAATGTTTTAAATGCAAACAAATCAGAGGTATTTTTACATTGTAATGGCGAAAAACTGACAAAAAAAGTACATCAAGTACAAGTACATCTCCTCAGAGTTAGGGGTAGACCTTCAATCAACTATTTTGCTAATGTAACATGAAAATACCAACTTGTAGCTGAAAGTTTTCTCATCTGGGTTATCCATAAAGGTATTGTCTCTGAAGACAATGGAGTTTTGAAACTTGCAGCCCACTGGGAAGGTGTCACCAACTACAGCCCACTGCGAGCACACATACACAAAACCTGCTATAAGAATGAATTGTATTGCATTGTGTATTATATAAAATGATAAATAATAAACAAATTATAATAAAAAATAAATAATAAATAATAATATTATGAAATATGTAATGGATCAATTATTCCTGTAATAATGATAATCTCTTATCAAAACAGAGTTCAAGCATGCCTTGAGTGAAAAGACAAAAAGGATCATAGTAATAGCAATGACAGTACTGAAAAGACAAAAACTAAAACTGGGAAGAACACAAAATTAATTTAAAATCAGTTTGAGGGAAATGAAATCTGAAAAAGTATGACATTACAGTGGCTATATGTAATTTTGAGTTTGTGTTGATTCTAGAGGCTGCTTTGGACAGAAGCGGCAGCTAGTGTTGTTACCACACATGGTGTCGTTAAGGTCTAGGTCTAATCTGTGACCCATCAGAGTGTGTGTCTGTAGCAGCGTCTACCTGCTGCAAATCATTCTGTTCTGTGCTGGGAAACAATCGAACCCGGGCAGAGGCCTTACTAAACACTATATAAAAATGGTGTTCTTTTCACTGTTAGTTTTGTTTGCTGTTACAAGTCATTCAAGACCATTGTATGAAAAATGACAGAGCTTCAGACACATTATAAATTACATATAGTCACTTTAAGGTAGGAAATTGAACCCAGTTCAAAGTTCAGCAACCTTGATGGAACTGTAATACCAGACAATGTGTCGTACCTGGGGTTCATCCCAAAAAGCCATTGTCTTTCCAACATCATGGATCAGACCCACCAACTGGAACCAGTCTTAGAGAGATAGTGAATGCAGATATTTATGTATGTATGCACTTGTACAAAGTGTGTGTATTTGTGTCTCTCTCCCTGTATGGTACCTTTGTCCGGGTGTGCTTGCCGGATGCCCTCAGCAGTCTGGAAGGCGTGGAAGGAGTTGGGGAAGTCCACATCAGGATCAGACTCGTCCACCAGCTGGTCTAGAGACATGATGGCGTCCATCATCCTCTTATGATCATGGTTGCAGCCGGCCCATACAGAGTGCTGCATAAAGGTACGAGTCACAGCATTACTGAGGAGGCTTTCTTTCTCAAACTTGCTAAGAAAGGCCCTGAACACCTCTGGGCATAACAACTTTTTCCAAATATTGCTTTCTTGTTGCATTTTGTAGACACAAAGGGAAAGCTTTCCATGACCTGTCATGTAAAGCTTTTGTAGCGGGGTCACATACATTAAACAGGACAGTGTCTGTGTGTTACCTTTGGGAGAAGTGAAAACGAGGTTAATCAAACAACCTTTGGTCCAGGCAACATGTTGTGGCTCTTTGCCTTTGGTGTGTTTGCTCAGTTGGACATGATGACTTGGTCATCCAGAGCAAAACAGACACTCACAAAAATTCAAAGAAAAAACAAAATCAGAATGATTTAGCGTAGGGGTGTCAAACTCATTTTACTTCATGGGCCACATATCCCTAATTTGATCTCTATTGGGCCAGATTAATAGACATCACTCCAGAAAGAGTTTTTTGTCAGCTTGATGTTGGCAAACACAAGTCGCTTCTGCTACTTCTGAGTTCTAAGGCACTAGTAGGGGAAAAAAATAATGTTACGGACCCGGGTCAAAGAGGTAAAACTACAGAATTTTTCAAAATGTAAGTTGTAAATTTACGGAAAAAGAACTCTGACATATTTTCTGAGATTAAATTGGTAAATTTGGAATTGGAAAGAATTAATTCTCTGAAATTTGCACACAAGTCATCCAGTGGGCCTGATTGAAACCTTTGGCGTGCTGGTTCTGGCCCACGGGCCGCACTGTTTTACACCGCTGCATTAGTGCAAGACAAGTTCCACCAAGTCCACCACATGTCCCCCCTGTATTTACTCACTTTTTGTTTCACAAAGTCCAGCGTCTGATTGGTGTGCATCAGCTTGTATGTGTTGAACACACGGTCAATTAGATTTCCACTCTGAAACACACGTACGCAACACAACAATAGATTTACACCATCTCAGGTTTATAAAATGCTATTGAGGAACTGCATGAAATTGTTTATGGCAGAAATGTATTTTGGCAATGAACTAGGGTTTAAAGTGTAAAATTCATGAAACATCCGACTACACTCACCCTTTATGCTGACCCACCAATAATTTAGCCCATTTGCAAGTAATTTGCAGAAAAGCAGTCCGGAAGTTTTGTAAATACAAACTGGATTTTCATGCATTTTGTTATTACAAACTATGATAGGAATGAAGGAAAACTGGATGTTAAAAAATCCACCACTGTTGAATATATAATCAGTGAAAATGAGAGATTTATTGACCTATAGCACTGGTAAAGGGCAAATAGGGGATAGCGCTCTGCTGATTGAAACAGACACAGCTTTGCACTCCTGCTCCAACCCTCATTATGACTGAGAGAACTGGGAGAAATAATCATAGATAACCTCTGAGATACACTGTTTTTGACAAACTTATTCATATACTGCATTTAATTGTAAATCAGATTCCTTCCTTCTTTCCTCCTCTACTTAGCAGAAGATATAGCCTATCAGTCAGTCTCTAGTCCAGATATCAGGAACATTTTATGAATTTTCTCAAACCCTAATGCACAGTTTTATCCTTTTTAAAACACTTCTAAATGAGATTTTTTTTTTTTTTAATAACATATGTGGCCAATAGTGTTTTTGCATAATTATAACCCTCCCATAGGTGTAACAACAGTGTCTTTCTCACATCTGAATTCACCCCTCTGGCCATAAAAGAATGCAGCAATAAATAAGTGTCATCATCAGAAGGAGAGCTTTGAATGCCTACCTTGAAGTTTCTGTAGTCTTCCTTTTCTTTGGTTTTATCCACCTCCAAATTTGGCCGATATGCCAGAGATGGGTCTGGACCCTGTGTTTGAAATAACAGACATTGCAGACAATACTTTTAGGTTTGACAAAAAAAATAAATAAAAAATTACGTATTAAAAGTAGTTAACATAGATTAAAAAAGTAAAAAGGATAATATTGAAAGCATAGCCACGGTATTTATTAAGGCCACACGTACAAGGTTGATGACACGCATGGCTGACAGATGAATGTCTGAGTGTTGTGGTGTTTCCTTCCTCCTGCCTGTATATATACTGCCGGTTTATAATGTAATGCTTTTGACCTACACTGTGAGCCTGCATATAGTGCACACCAATGTCCAGTCACATTTTAACCAAACCTCACCTAATGGGCTACCCTGTATTGAACCTTGGCCTTGTGTGAGTGTGTGTTTGTTTGTACGTGCATGTGTGTGTGTGTGTGTGTGTGTGTGTGTGTGTCCATCACAGGAAGAGTTTTTTGATAGTCAGCGGGTTACCTGTTTGGGCTGATGTGGCATGACTCAGTAGTTCTTTGTTCCACAGATAAGTTGTTTATCTCTAATCGTATTATATATTTATTATTTAAAAGAAAGCACATTTACCGAAATGTACAGATCTATTTAAACCTGCATTCTTGTGGCAGTTTATACAACACATCTGTCATTTACCTGTATCCACACATAGAAAGAAGAAACCAGATAAGCTTTCATTGATACCTTTTTATTTCTGGTTATTGATCACATTACATCACACAGACAACAGGGGCTGACCGTGATGGGGATTATTTCTCAGTATCAAATGTCCTGGTTCTGCGTAAGTTAGACCAAACACATAGACCTCTGCAGTGGTTGTGACCGATTAGGAAGAAATCTGTTCTGTTTGTTGTACCCGAGGTAAAGTTGACCTGAGTGTTCAAATAAGCCTCAGTCGACAGTCAGTACGCACAAATGTGTTGATTCCTGCCAGCCGTAGCCCTCAGACGCGCTGTCTGGCGTCAGTCCTGTCCCTCTGACACACTTATAGTGTCATAGAAAAAGTGTTCTGTAACATGTAAGATCGAGCTCTACCTAGTTAAACATTACTAATGTGTGTACTAGGGGTGGACAATTCACAAAATGTCACAAATCGATTCAATATTGATTTTTGGGCTCAAGATTCAATTCAAAATTAATTTTTGATTCAAAAACGAATCTCAATTAAAAAAATGATTCACAGTGTGTAAATGTAGTTAATTTTCCCATGTGACAGTATACACGCCATTACAAAATGAAACAAATAAATAAAATTAAAATAAAATAGGAAGCGATTTTGAATCGGTAGAGCTTGAGTCGATTCATGAATGTGAATGGATTTTTTGCACACCCCTAGTGTTTACCCAAATTTTCTACTTATTTTATTCTTAAACAGGGGTGTCTCTAGCAGTGGTGCCATTTATATGGTATTAGTTTTTGGGTGAAGGGTTAACAAGGTCTAATTTGAGGTTATTCTTGGTTTATGTTCTTCTTACATTTTTTAGTATAATATCAAGCTGTCAATTAGGTTTTCTGAAGAAACTTTCTGCCAACAAATCAAGATTTATTCATTCAATTTATGTATCTTCTTCTTTGGTGATCATCAACCAGAGTTTTACTGGTTTACTGGTTTACTGTACATTACTGCCACAACCATGGATGTATTGTCTTACAACAAATGCTAAATTGCAACATTAATTGCAATAATATTGTGGGTGATACTTCTGGAATGACCATCTTTCACTCACTCCCTCAGCCCTCCGAGGGTTGATCTCACAAATTTTACTTCACTTTTCAGACAAATGACACTTCTGATGGCAGCAGGGGACGTGAACGAGGGCATGTTGAACTACTGAAACGCAGCCATTTATAACAGAAAAGCCTGTGAAACAAACTGCAGGTGTGGAGTTTGAAATACTGTATTTAATAAAATATGCTATCAAGTGGCATTGTGGGAAATATAGGATCTAGTGTTTTTGGAGCTTGTCCCATACTAGGGACTGAGAGATCGCATTTCTTGGCCTCTACTGCTTTTCTTCTTCTTTCTTTTATTTTTTTTTTCTCATTTATGATGCCATGAACCTGAGTTTGATAATTTGTGTTCCTGATGAGTTCCACCTGTTCATGAAGAGGGTGTTATATAACGGTACTTGATCCACTCTTTTCAGTGGCAGTGGTTTGGACTTTTTATTTTACCTATCCATGCACTCTCTTTCTAATGTGTTGTGTGTGTGTGTGTGTGTGTGTGAGAGAGAGAGAGAGTGTGAGTGAGTGTGTTATTGGTGTGTGTGTGTGTGTGTGTGTGTGTGTGTGTGTGTGTGTGCGTGTGCGTGAGAGAGAGAGAGTGTGAGTGAGTGTGTGATTGGTGTGTGTGTGTGTGTGTGTGTGTTCATCATCACTAACATTTTTCAATCGTAAACCAAAAAATGGTATTAATTAAAAGCCACACTCACACAGAAATGCATGTGCAGGTTGGACTGGAGTTTTATTACACATTGATGCTATTGTAAAGACAGTGAGAAAGAAATATTAGCTGGAACCAACACAGATGGTTTACAAAAGGACACTTGTAACTTGAAGGGGCGCTCACATGAACATTTCGATTCGGTAAAGTGGGATATTTACAGCAAAATGGTCTCATTGAGTTTAAGTTAAATAACACATTTTAAAAATTCAAGTCATACTGAATGTAAAGATGAATAAAGTGCTCTCATGCTTTCCTAAAATTGAACTACTGACACTGTTACGCTGAACTAACACAAATAGAAAAGCAAAAGACTATAAAGCTTTTAATAACACTTTGATAGTCAACATTCACAGTGACGCTTAATTTGGATAAGTGAAAGGCAAAACATTATAAGGCCTTTACAAAAAATGAAAGCAGTTAAGGCTCACAAAAACAGACTTTACAGTGACAATTAAAATGATGCATCGTTGATTTACAGTTTACAGTTAAAAAAACACTACAGTATAGTTGTCTTTGTTAAGAAACAGCTATTTGTCAAGAAGCGTCACAACAGATCATGGATTAGGGTTTGTGGTTATTTTGGCTACTAGGTTTTTGGGTGAAGGGTTAACAAGGTCTGATTTGGGGTTATTCTTGGTTTATGTTCTCACTGAAGTAAAGCTGCTTGTTCGCAGAGGACATGAAAGTGCTTTTGAGAGACAAGGTGGATTAGCTCTGAGCTCAAGTGAATTAAGACCAGCAGGATCACCAGTGATGACGATAGTAGACATTAGTCAGTAAGGGCAGTTTGGAAGAGGCTTCTCTCATTCAGTTTTGCACAGTGTCTACATCAGGGGTGTTAAACATCAAACAGCCCGTGAGCCAAAACCAGCCCGCCAAAGGGTCAAATCAGGCCCACATGGTTGTTTTTGCATAGCCTACATGCCAAAACACCTAAAACTCTAGTTTCATTGCAGTAAACTGGTGATGATGGCTGATAAGCCGGAAATCTTATAACAACATGCTCACCAGAATAAATGCTTAGATCTGGGACCATGGTAACATCCCTACATCTGAGTCTAATGGGGCAAGAAACTCAATGTCCTTTCTCAGTCAAATAATCAAACGAGTGAAAAGTATAGTCAGATTCTCTAAACCACTTTATTTGCTCATAAACCCAAAAGTGAGCACACTTGAAATGTTGTTGGTAATAAAAAAAAAGACTGAACCAGGACGTTGCCCTATAAACTGTGGCGAGACTGTTGAGGCAACCAGACTTCTTTTTGGTAATGTTGCCGCATTCCCAGATCTCAGCGATGTATTTTATTGGTGCAAATTATTGTTACAAATGAAAGTGACGGTCAAAACTACAAAAATATGACAATAACTGATATAAATAAACCATAGTGGCGCTTTTATATCTACTAAGCAGCTGAGTTTAGATGACACATCAAGGACTAACCCTGTCTCCTTGAAATGACCTGTATATATTACTACTTTGCAAATATGTTTTGGGAGAACAACATTGCAGCGCGGATTACTTTTCTATTGACATAATGAGAACATGTTGTTAGTTAACATGCCAATAAAATGCTTTATGACAGTGTACTTAATTTTTTTCTGCCATAATGTACCATCTGGCAAGCAGATATTGTATACCTGCTTCATATATTTAAAAACGCGTTCCTTTTAACATAATCCAGACAGCGATTACGTTTTTCATCACTGAGCTGAATTGTTTCTACGAGACAGGGTTGCAAAGACTTATATCGAAGGCTTATTTTGGGTCCTAATTGCATCGCTAATGAAACAAAGGACCTGCCTAACTTTGACGATAAACTCGTCAAGGTTAGCTGTGACCTCAAGGTGAGTTGTTAGCCGTAGCTGTGAGGACTGCGAGGGTTAATGGGGGAGGAGTCTTCCCTCCCGCTTTGTCCAATCAGCTGGTACAGACGGTGGCTGAGATTCTGAACTTGACAGGTGCCAAGGACACACCCCACCCTCATCAAATGGCTGTGACCCCTTCCACCGCCACTGTTAGCATGTCGACGACCCCGTGACCCACGCTGCCACATTGGCGCTTCCCATGGCACACTGTCTCTCTGGTCAGGCAACGGGTCAGACAACCTTTGCGGGGGCTCTTTGTGCAGCAGGGCCCTCCATATGAAATGTCTGTCTCCCTCTGTGATGTGGTTGTCAACAGCAACAGAGACATCAGATGCAGTGGGCATGATGGCGGTGTTAGAAGACTTTGGGTATTTAGCGGTTCTGGGTAAACTCAACCTGAGATACAGAGACAAGGAGAGAACATGTTTAGATGCAATGCACAAGCAGTACAAAACACACACACACACACACACACAACACACACACACACACACACACACACACACACACACACACACACACACACACACACACACACACACAGTGTGTGTACATATGGTGTTGCAGGGCAGGCATGCGCATATCGCCGGCTTGTGTTTCTGTCTGAAACTGAATCGCTTCAACAAGATGAAATGCCTCACAGGAAGTCAGGCTTGTACTGTAGGAATGTCCACTGTACTCAACCTGTGGTCTCTTTTTTCAAGGAATGGAACAGAGAAAGAGTGGATTGAAAGAGAAATTGAGAGGGAAAGATAGAAGGAGAGATTGACAGAGGGTGGTGAACAGGTGGAAGTCAACTTCTATAGCTCGCTTATCCAGTCGCACGACCTCTGTATCTGGGGCGGCAGAAGCTCAGTTCGTGGGGAGATGGCTTGGGTCGCAAGTTCAAATACCTGCATGGTGTAAGTGCAGAGCGTGGACTGGTAGCTGGAGAGGGTTTGCCTCCTGGGCATTGCCGAGGGGCCCTTGAACAAGGCACAACCCCAAACTGCTTTGCATCTCTCCATAATACATAATGCATGTGAACAGTTCCTGTTTGTGCATATCAAGTCAAGTCAAGTTTATTTCACCCATAAAAATGGAAATTACAGTGCTCACACCTGCCATCATCCCCATAAAAGCTGGAGAATAAATACAACAAATACACTACAACATACATAGTATATATATATATATATATAATATATATATATATATATATATATATATATATATATATATATATATATGTATACATAGTATATATATATATATATATATATATATATATATACATATATATTAATATATATACATACAAAAAAAAACTTATACAAATTTACTTTTAAAGTGCTTGTTGTGCTGTCTAATAGCCTGAGTTATAAAAGAGAGAGCATACCGTTTAGTTTGTGTTTCAGGAGGTTTTAGCCTACCACTACGCTCCATAACCCTGCCAGTCACATTACCATGAAGAGGGTGACCCGGGTCCCTTGATATTTTCTGTCATTTTTACTAGATGATCATCATATACCTGATCCACTGTATTTAACTCTCCCACCATTTTCCAAGCCCTTTTAGTCACTCCATCAATCCTGGCCTTCTCAGTTTCCCCAGCATTCCCCCTCAACCCACCACACAGTAACTCCAAACACTTCACATGACTGACATAAAAAAACATTCTCACCATATCCGTATTCACCTTAAAGGATTGCAACTTCCTCATACAGTATACACGTGGGCTTAATTTTTTCATCTATGAGTCAACATGATCAGACCATGTAGGCCTGTCATTAAAAACATTGCCCAAATACTTGTATGTGTTCACTCTTTCTATTTCTACACCTTTGATTTCCACTGCCTCAGCTGTGATCTTATTTCTCCTGTAATCTATGACTAATTCTTTGGTTTTCTTAACGTTGAGTTCCATGAAATGCGTATCACAATAATCAACAAAGGCTTTTATCTCATTTTGATAGTAGCCAGTGTGATAAAACAGTTCCCTGAGGTGACCCTGTGTTTGACATGACACTGTCTGACTTAACTTTTGAGTTCAACTTAACAAATTGAAACCTGTTTTCTAATGAAATTAAAATGAACAAGATAAAAACACCTGAAACCTTCATCATCAAAAGCTTATTTACAAGGATGTGTGGTTGATTAGAAAAATAAATTAAAAAACATTAAACTTATGTACTATATTCGTGGAGAAACGGAGCATTAGCTCTCCGTTCATCCATTTTGTTCCCAATCGACTGCACATTTCCCATGATCCTAGATGGAATGTAGGGCTGACATCTCTGTGATATAAGACTCTTTAAAACTCCGCCAGCTTTTCTTCTCTTGAGTCTTGTTATCTCTTTTGGGAAGTCTTGGAAATCCACCAAGGTAGCCACTTACCCCCTCCGCCATTGATCCAAATCAGCCCTTTCAATTCGGCAAACAAATAACAAACTCTTGCGGCACAACACCCTCGGTCTTCCACCGACTGCAAGAGGTACGTAAAAAATAGCAACAACCAGCACTTTTTGACGTTCATCACAGATACCAAAAGTCTAAAGATATAAAAGTGAATATAAGAACTAGACGGGGAGGGTAGCATGGTCTGCCACAGGAGCAGCGGCCGGAAGTATAAGAATATGTGTTTTTGGTTTGTGTGTGTTTGCCATGTTGTGTATCCGTGAAATAACTGTTAAAGTGTACCTGGAAAAACACTGGCTAACGTTAATCTGCTTCAATAAAAAAACAAATAAAACGTAAAGGTCCTGTGGCATGAAATATGTCACTTTATGATTTTTTTTTAACAATAATATGAGTTCCCCCAGCCTGCCTATGGTCCCCCAGTGGCTAGAAATGGCAACAGGCGTAAACCGAGCCCTGGGTATCTAGCTCTGCCTTTGAGAAAATGAAAGCTCAGATGGGCCGATCTGGAATCTTGCCCCTTATGAGGTCATAATGAGCAAGGTTATCTCCCCTTTCTCTGCTCTACCCACCCAAAGCATGAGCGAGAGACTTTCAAACGAGCAAAGTGGCAGTTGGTTAAGGCCACACCCCCAGCGTTCACCTTCAGAATATCACACTGACACAAAAATAAAAATTGACATTGATCCTCTCATCTGACAACAAGCATATGTGCTAAATCATCACTTGTAAGTGGTCCTTTAGACAACTAAGTACTGCTTACTCATCTTCACCCGCAAATACAGTTGTAGGGCAACAAGTTAATTCTTTTACATGTCTCTCAGTCAATCATTAAAAAGTTCAACCAACAGTTTAAAATGCCCCCTAAAAGATAATATGTAACAGTATCTGAGGAAGGGTGAGTCCAGGAAAGTGAAAAGCGACAGAGCACTATGTAGATGGTGCTAAGAGGCTCCTACACCACCACTTCTCCTGAGTGTTTTTGTCTGACGTCATTAAATACCTTTTTTTTCTTTTTCTTTTTCATTCCTTCCTTGCTCTTTCTCAGACGTTCAAAAGTTCAGCTGCTTGAGAGTTAGAAATTACGCAATACTTAGTATAAATCATGTAAAGTAGTAGGCTACGAGACAAAGAGCACTTGGTGCGCCGCTTTCACCTAGTGTAGGATTGTTAAAAAAAACAGAATTATAACACAGTAATCTGTACACTCTGTTGCCCTTTTTCAATGCTGACAGAAATAAGTGATTGAATCAACACAGGAATTTGGGACATACTGTACCTAAGGACATAAAACTCTGTAGACAACAGCTTACCATAACTGTGTTAGTCATGTAGTTACATATGTAGTAGTTGAAGGTCATGTTAATCAAGTCTTGAAAAACACTGAATTTAGTTTCTGCTTCTTCATCTTCTTCTTATATGGAAGCATGTCCATCGTGTGTACACACACACACACACACACACACACACACACACACACACACACACACACACACACACACACACACACACACAGTGTTGGCTATTCATGAGATGAGAAGAATAAAGTGAGAGGGACGGCTGGAGCGGATAATGTTTGTGTTTGTTTGGTGTTAAAAGTGGGCCAGAATAACATATGATCTTTATCCTGTAAGTAATCCTGACTGGTATTCTGCTCCCTCTTCTGGCCGGACACCTTGGACTTTCAACACATGCATGCACGCACGCACGCATGTACGCACACACACACACAGACTGATTTGTGTCGCCCAACTCTATTAACTTTGAATTGTCTCTAATGAATGCTGAATTCTGGCAGTATTGGACAAAAGTGCACACACACACACACACACACACACACACACACACACACACACACACACACACACACACACACACACACACACACACACACACACACACACAAACACACACTATCTACCAGTACGGGAAATGTATGCTACAGAACTGCTTGCCAAAGGTGACACATACAATACAGGTATAAACATCTACACCAACATAAAACAATGAACTAACAAAGATATATGTCTTTATTAAAGGTATGGCAATATACCTTGAGATATACAAAGTCAGGAGAACACCGTATACTGTATGCAAACCTTTGTGCCCATACATCCAATAGTTGTTGATGAACCCAAAGGGATGGATGTACCGACAGGTCAACGTTGCCATCAGCTAGCATGGCTAGAAAATGTCTGTTTTAAGGTTTAAGGTTATACATTTTTCACAACACTGCATGATAACAGCACAGTGTGAGTTCAGGTGAACGTGCGTTTGTTTCTGTACTTTTCTATCTGTACTTTTTCTCTCTTGTGTGTTATACAGTGGTCCATGTTGTGAACCTGTAGAGAGTCTGAGGGCAAAAGGAGCTTCTCCAACATTCCTTCCAAGTTAGAGCGCAGCAGGGGGTTATTCACAGAGGACCTGAACGCACGCACGCACGCACGCATGCACGCATGCCCACACGCACGCCCACACACACGCGCGCGCACACAAACACAAACACACACACACAAACACACACACACACTCTTACACTTTCCTGTCGTAACTCCTCTAAAATACTTTGTGCAAAGAAAGCTTTTTGTCCCTCCCAGATCCCCACTGTTTCACTAACAGTTATTGTTACTGGTTCTACTCATTATTTATTCCTCCTCGTTTTCTCTCTCTTTTCTAAACTAAAATAGGATCCTTTCATTTGTCTTTCTTTGCCCTTTTATCTTTTTTCTCACAAGGCATTTTGTTAAGTGCCAGCAGCAGTATTATGTTACATCCATCAGTGTTGAATCACTGAGATCCCCTCTCCTCTTTAGCCCGGGATAACTTAAAGCACTATAGGTCACAAGAAGACAACCACAACTGTCACAACCTACACACTGCTGTTGAGTGTGTTGTTGTAGTTTACCTTACTCAGAGTGTGGCTTGTTTGCTGCTTGGCACCTTAGCTTAGCCTACATATGTTCTTGTCCCACTAAATCACCCTCACCTCTGTCCCACCTCCTGCTGCTGAATTGCCTCATTCGGTTGTTGGGACTTTTTCTCACATTAATGACTGCCAGAAGGCAAGACACAGACATTAAATGCTTTTTTGTTCTTTTTTTAAATATAATTGATCAACCTGTTAATTATTGTCTTTACTAAAGGAGAATTTCGGTCAATTCCAACACGTAGCTCTGTTATTTGTAAATTTGGAGTGCTGTCAGCAGAGAGAAAAACGAAAACAATCAGTGCTGCCTACACCATGTTATCCTCCTGTTAGCATGAGCACCTACAGGCTTAAACAGGGCACGTTTTAAACATGTTTTTAGCCTATAAACATGTTCAAAATGTGATTTTCATCAAAAATGCCTACCCATTCCTTCTGAGTGAACACTGTGAATCTGACTGCAGCAGATCAGACAGAAAGGCATGAAAGGTCTGCTGATTCAGCTGTGTTTAGTTCCTGCGTTGAGAAGGCAGTTAGAGTGTTTAGGGACCGTCTACAAACTACAACACAAAAAAATAATATGTAGGCTATCAATTTAAGGATTAAATAAGGTAGTGTCTCCAAACTTACCTTGTATACCTTGTATCTTGCTAGTTTTACTACAGCACTTACTTTAAAAAAATAAGCAAATACTTATTTTTGAAAATATGTTTGTATCTCTTTTCGGTGTTGTACTTTTTAGACGGTCGCGAAGCACTTCTTGCACTATCAACACCGGAACTAAACACAGCTAAATTAGCATTAGCTTTCATGCAGTTCTATCACATTTACAGCAGTCAGATTCACTGTGTTCCCTCAGAAGGAATCACTTTACATGGGTAGGCACTTTTAATGACATTTTGAACATGTTTATAGGCTAAAACACGTTTAAAACGTTTAAGCCTGTTGGGTCCTAACTCTTGCAGGAGGATAACACCGATTGTTTCCGTTTTTTCTCTATACTGACAGCACTCCAAACAACAGAGCTACGTGTTGGAATCGACTGGAATCGTCCTTTAAGTAATCAATTGTTAATTTAGTCTAGAAATAGTGACAAATGCCTATTGCAGGTTCCCACATAGCCCATGATGTTTTTTTCGACCAAAAGTCCAAAACCCAAAGACATTCAATTTAAGATAACATAAAAGTGAATTGTTACATTGGAGAGGTTCTGTGTTTTTGGATAAATTACTTATCCAAATTCTTTGTGTTGATTGAATAATTATTTTTTTAACTAATTGTTTCAGCACTAAACAGATCTAAAAAAAAAAAAAACTACGTTGTGAAATAAAGGCTTTATGATTTGGTGGAGGTTTTGTGACTCATTTTTGACAAAATGTTTAAAGAGGACATAATTCAGATTGTAAAAGCAGACAAATATGTGATTTGGGGCTATATGATATCTAAAAAATTAAATTGACTTACTTGGCTTGACAACTTTTAACAATGCTCCACAGTTTATTTTTCTATCTTTACAAAAAAGATAGAAAAAGAAAAAAAGAACTTAGCCAAACTGTTGTGTGGATATGACTGGACAATTGAGGGCCAATAAAGTAATAGAACTAATAAGATGAAGTTATTATTACTTACCATTAGGTGATATAGGCTACAAGTCTCTAATGGGTTTACAATATCAATATCTTGATATTTTGTTAGGAATATTTTCCTTCCTATAATTTCATCCATTCATTGCTTAATAATAACCAAAGATAAAAACATTTCAGTTTAATTTTTGTTTCACTGTAGAAAATAACCTCCAAAAGTCACACTTTGCCAAAGCAAGCGACATTACATCTTTGACAGACGTTTCGTTACGTGTGTAAATGTTGAGTTATGCGTCGGTGGGCTACCTATGTCTGTGAGTGAGGCTCTGCAGAGTCAAAGCCCGGGACTGGATCTCCAGAGGCAAGAGGCCGAGCACCAGGCACATCCACGCCGGCAACAGCGCACACATGGCGGCGCAGTGGAGACGAACTGTCCGGGGCCAGGCGGATCTCAGAAGACCAAAATATGATAATTTAGACAAAAATAAAAAATCCAGTGAAAACTCTTTCGGAGTTGTCGAACTTTAGGTTATTTTTTAAGAAGTAAATTGTCCCGTAGCCTATGAATGAGTGACAGCATCATGAGTCCTGTCTGCTGCACCCTCTCTGCACATTGGCCTTCTCGCTTTGAATAAGAAAATCCGTTGAAAAAAGACGTGACAACTCAGGAGCTCATTGGAGCTCACTCACATCGAGAGCAACTGAAGTCCTGAGTTCTCTAATGTGAAGCCTGATTGAGGGAGGAGGAAGATGAAGAGGAGGATAGGAGGAGGGAGGAGGGAGGCTCATTGCCTGTCCTCTGTGAACCGCATGAACATAAAGGTAAAGTAGCATTTCGCCATAATTGTTCTAGTTGTTTTTTGTTTTTTTTTTACAAAATGGACTTTTATTTATGGCCACAATAGAGCGCGTTTACAGGTTTACAGGTTTTTTCTTCTTGTTAAAGACCCCCGAAATGAACTGCTGAACCCATCATTAGCACACTGAGGTCATATTGAGCTTGTTTGCTTTAATTTACAGTAACATAACTTCATATAGGCTACAACGCCTATCATGTAAAGAGAAGCTGAGAACCAGTTGTAGATCACAGGGTTTCTACCAGAAAAGTTGATTAGCCTGGTGTCTTTTTTTTGACGAGGGGCCGACTGGGGCCAGTCACAGATAATGGCAGCATTGGCCTAATGAAGAGCCCAATAGTTGCTGTGATGACAGAATTATGGAAGTAAAAAATAATCTGGCTAATACCGATTCAAGGACCAAAATTTAGTGGGCCACCAGGCTTGCAATATAAGAGAAACCCTTGATCATGCATGTTGGGTAAGGACAGTTTAAAAAGTGCTAAACAAGACAAAACTCCAACCTGGACAAGCAAAGCCATTATAGAAGAGCAACAACAGTGCCATGGCTAGAAGTTTAAAAATTAAAGCCTGGGCATGGGAAGCTCGCCTGGTCGAGCGGGCACCCGTATGCAGAGGCTCAGGGTTTGAGTCCAACCTGTGGCCGCTTGCCGCATGCCCCCCCCCCCCTATCCTGTCTACAGCCTGTCTTGTCTATTACTGTAATAGCTAAAATGCCCCAAAAATATCTTTAAATAAAAAAAATGAAAGCCTGCAGGTATTAGTGAGACCTTGAAGTGTATGGATGATTGAATGGAAACTGAAAAACTGTTTTTGGCATTAAAGACTCTTGTCCAGCTTTGTCAGCCTGTGTATTTATGCCCATGTGCCCTTTTCAAATGATATGCCTCCTGAGCAGAATATATTCTTGTGACATTTGTAAAGTTAACTGCAAAAGTGACATTTATCTTTACAACCCAACACAAGATTCAATCTCGTTAACCTCCGGGCACTCCGCAGTATATGTTATTATTAATATATTTGTATAGTGGTCCAGTTGTGTGTATCTGCCATCCACTACTACTACTGGATCCTGTGGCATACGTTACAATACGGAGAAAGATCTTATATCAGACGTAAAGTATGCAACATAATTCTAATTGTGTAACTGGGTTCAGCACAGCCAGCCAGGCTGTACTTGTCATGATGTCCCTTGATCTGCAAACGTCCAAAGAAGTAAAGAAAATGATGTGAAGTAATCTGGCTCCGCTTTGGTCGCAGAGCTCCTGTTCTCCTAGCTTTCCATTTATAATGACTATTCTTTTTTGTGAAGGACACAGATGAGAAGCTCACCATCTGAACCTGATTAAAAGAATGCCCTCTATGTGGAGGTGGCTTTAGGTCTTAATTAAAGGGCTGAGTGTGTGTGTACTTTTCTGTGACTCAGCAGTTTGCAGTAATACCGTGTAAGCTCAGTTTCCTACACCGTGAACCTCAACTCAGTCCAACATGTGCATTAACACTGCATCTCCTATCTGTCCTAAGAACAAACCGGTTTCTGTGTGTGTCTGTGTGTGTGTGTGTCTGTGTGTGTGTCCACACTATCCAGTCTCAAACATTCTCTGTCTGATCTCTTAGCGTCTCTTCACAGTCAGGTACAGTGAGTGCAGCAGAGAAGTGTAGAGACGAAAGAGATACACACTTTTTTTGGCATTTAAATGACATTAAATACATTTTTTTGCCATACAAACTGTTTCATGTGTTTTCAGTAGGCATCAGTCATTTCAGTACTCAGTCAGAAAAGCAGTAAGAATTTCTGTGAAGCGTTACTTCCTAATAGTTGCTTAATGCTAAAATTGTTGACATAGACATCATATTACTGTCTTGTTAGCAATATCATTTTACTACTTAAGGCAATTTTAAATTAGTCTCCTATTCCATTATAAGTATAATAGGTCGTCCATATATAAGTATGGACAGTCTATTCCTTGTGCAAATATTGCTATTTTAATGGAATAGTTAAATCTCTTTTAGGTTGGACACATTCTAATATTACAAAACTGGTCAATGCTAAAAAAAGAAAGAAAGAAAATCTACATCTTAAAGACATCTTTTATAACAATGTGATGGTGTTTTGATGCCTCTCTGTGGTGAAATGTGGAACTACAGGCTCACACAGTCCTGATCATTGATTCTTTGACTATATTTTTCCCATTTTATCCTATTTAGGGGTGAGTGGGCAGGGAGACTAAAAACTGTTCTGGTATACTGTAAAACATATCTCAATATATGATTCACTTTCCTTTGCTGCAGTGTCAAATCTGCAAGTTCTCATTTGTACAAATGCACTCACTCTCTCCCAGAGAGACGCAACTCCTGCATCTCAACATGAGCCACTAATGTGAGTACAGCATGATGCTCCACTGACAATGAAATTGAGACTCAACTGAGAATGACTTCATAGTCTCACTATTCGGATATTCTTCCTGTTTTGTGACTTACAGCAAAAAACAAATGCAGCTTTAATCTTGTGTCAGTCAGATTGCCCACAGGGCTGCTTGGTCATACAAAGATGTTCTCTGGTAGCAATGTACATCCAGAATTTGTCTCTTGATTCCATTAGTAAATCAACTTTGCTCTCATATTTCCTGCTTTGGAAATGCATTGATATACATGCTTTGTTTATCCACAAAGTCTGGGGTGTCTGTTATTACTGAAATTATAGTAGTATATATTAATAGTGGAACATGAAAAATATAATAGTCACTCTTATTAGTATTTTTTTTATCTTGTTTGGGGAATAATTGTTCTACGTTTTGAAACTTCGGTTCCCATAATGCTTGAGGGATGTAAACCGGAAGTACGTTGCCATGGACTCTGCCTCTTTTTTAAAAGTTTTTTAAAATGTCTTTTAAGCATTTTGGCAAATTCTCAATTTGGCAAAAAGTATGCTTAATAAGCTATTCATAGCTATTGTTTGCAGTTGACACATGAATGTGCAGACAAGTATCACCGGATTATTTTCAGACTGAAGAAAACATAAAAACGTGATGATTCGCATGCAAGTTCTTGGGCTACAAAGGGGCGTCTTTTCCCTATTATTTCTAAGCGGATGTATGACCATTTATCCCCGATGGACATTGGATATAATGGTATCCTCGGAAAGTGTAAGTCGCAGTGAATCCAAAAATATAAGTTTTGTGACTGTGTGTTCCGATATGACGAGTTGTGACACAACTGCTGACTGTTTTGATAAACGGACTAAAGGAATGGGCCAAACTAAAATAAGTAATGCTAAGTAGCCTACAGAAAGTCGTGCTTTTAGAGCACCGACGTGCATCTCTCTTTATCTTTTCCTCGTGCCTCTTTCTTAGTTTGAAAACCTCAGTGCTTACAGTAGATAGTACCAATCCAGAGGAAGGTTAGAGTGACTTGGGGGATTCAGTACTTTTAGGTCTACTTACTCAAGGACACATTTATGGGGCGTAATTTGTCAAAATGGGAACAGGAATTTGTGGATCTGGCAGGTAATCCCTATACACCTACCTAATGGATGCTGAAGTGAAAGGAAGCATTGAGCTATAATTAATAATAATTCTGTGAAGATGTACATTGCAGTCTGTAAGTATGATACATTTCTTTTGGCTTCACTCTAAGATTTGAAATGAAACCATAACAAAGGAATACAGTGAGTGCTGACTTTCCAGCTTTAAGGGTGTTCATATCAGTGATTGGTGTAGGATTCTTAGCACTTTGAAACGGACGGACTGATTTTTCTAAATGCAGTTACCACGCCGTTTCACTATCTGGATGGGAACACCTGCACATTAAAGCTGAAATTCAGCACTTTGCCCTCATTGTCATTGTTTCATTTCAAATCCAACATGCTGCAGCCAACAAAACAAGTCTTTAGAGACTGCAGTGTTCTGCAGCTGACAGCGAAGGTTAAAAAATGATACATGCTGAGGTCCTGTGCTGGCAGCGGGCGGTGCTGCTCTCAAACTAAAGATCTGGAGACATGCTGATATTACAGCACCAGCAGCAAGCCCAGCAGTTTTTTACAGGATCCAGATAAATACACATGAGATAGTTGCAGGATACTGAACTAAATGTAGTGAGTCTGACAAAAATAAATGAAATAAAAATTCCACTAGTCCTTGAACAATCCCTTAAATTTAGCTATTTGCTTCTCGATGATTCAGAAAGTATGGTATGGTAATTTCTTCTTAAGATCCCCCATAAAATGTTCTGTCATAAATGTTTATTACATTCATTCACAATGCAGATGCAAAGATAGTTGTGTCATTCCATACAGATGCAGTAATTATAGTGTAATCACATGTTTATTAACACATCTTTTTCATGGGTTTTTGCAAATGCTCCAAATATAAGGATAGCAAATTTTGTCTATTGACTGTGAACTAGGTGAATCAATGTTTTTTTTTATAACAGGGTTAAAGCCTATGGGGAAGACATAAATGGCCTTGAAGAGCTTAACAAAAAATAAAAAAAATGCATCATTATGTTAAAATACACTAACATGCAATACTACAGTTTCACACAGTATCACAATAACTGATGGCAACTATTTACAACAAGAGGAAAATACTCCTTTTCTCGACTGATATAGGCTACTGTTCATTAACAGTATGTTATTTTCTACTTTACAACTTCCAGACCTTGAAAACAAGCAATCAGTTTGAGGTTGGCCCAGAGTGGTGGGAGACACTAAATAGCTTTATAACAAGATATAATAAGTGTATAAATGTGTGATGAAAATATAAGTGTAGAATATGTGTGTTTGCTCTTTAGGTTCTGCCTAGTCTATATCCACAACATTCCACTTCCGGGCTTCGCTTTCTTTCTGCTGGAATTTTACACTCTGTGGACTAGCCAGACCCTACTCCGCAGCGCTGTGGAGGAGGTGTCTGGCAATGCGAGACTAGGTTCAGCCTTATCGTCCTAGAGCAGTGATAAGGTCCTGTAATGGCTCAGTGTCCTCCGGCTCCAACAGGGCGTGCTGCCGGCAGAAAAGTGTGAGGTGTGTGAAGAGTGTGTTAAGGTGTGGGTGGAGGCCCAGGGCCAATGTTTCTCTGTAGTGAGACCCGTAAATGTGAGCCAGAGTCCTGAAAAACAGCAAAAACACCTTCTGGACCAGAAAGACAAAGCCTGTCGGAAATCTCGAACCTGGAAAAGAGGAAAGAGATAATGGCTTTGGGAATGTGGAATAAAATTCACAACCATGCAACATAAATAACATGCCATTTACCTGCTTTCGTGGGGAACACGTCTTCATCAGTCAGTAGCTCCTGAATGTATGACATGGCATAGTCAAAGTAAAGTGGGGCAGAGCACTTCAGCTTCCTGCCATGGTCATCGGTCCAAACATAAACCCTGAAAACATCAACACACATGGTCATTAAGACACAACACGCTGGATGTTTGGCCTTACAAAGGAACTTTATGCGTTTCTATTTCAACCCTAGTGAAACTTCTCCAACCATCCCATTTATCATTGCACCCCTAACATTGTAGGACCCACGATGGAGAGTTTTAAAAAGTAGCATAATCGATGCGGCAGAACCAACTTTTTTATTCCACATATTCTTCTTCCTTGTCAAAACCTGGCACCTACATTACCCACAATGCGAGTCAACTGCCAGCACTTCTGTTGGAGATTCGATTGAGCAAGCTACATGGGTCTGGTAATCGCACTTTATTCTAACTCCACACACCCAGATTTTTTTTTTTTCAGTTTCAAACTTGTCTTCAGCCGCAACCGACGCTGACTCAAGTGACATCACTTGAGGATTGTATCAGACATCCTATCACAAAGCTCCCTCTGCTGTCACCAAAGGCTTTATATAACTGTTTTAACCCACATATGCAGTAGTAGGCCTACTTCCTAAGACCTAACAGACTTTTATATGAAAAGTAGTGGTGCTCCTCTAACAATGGAGTTGAATGCTGTGGAATTTTATTTGTGCTCCCCAAAACAAAATTCAACAGCAAGTTGTCTTTCCAGAAACAGCCTCCCGGGTATTACCCAGGATAATACCCAAACTGCAATGTCAACAGTTTTCATGGTTTTGGGATGATATCTTTGGTAGAAAGTAGTTCCCATAAAAAGAATTCACAGTAGATATCGCAGAACCTCTGGAAATAAAATTTAGTTAATTAAGTAAATGCATGACAAGATACCATCAAGACAATGTGAGAAAATGAAAGAATATGAGCACTAACTTACTCAGTAACTCAGTAACTTACGTGTTGCCTGGTCCACAGGCAGTTGGGCAGGAACTGGGAGTGCAGATATCGGAAAGGGCACTAGAGAACAGATTTATATGCTTGAAAAACGCCACCGCTGAAAGAAATTGATAATAAGAAAATTACACTTTGCACATATTTCCATGTCTGTTTTTTGCAGTGTGGGGGAGGATAAGGAACAGGAGAAAAGGGGAACAAAGAAAAGTTTGCTGTTTTTGATGGGGTCTACTCACTGTTGCTGGCAAGCCACTCTGCCTTGTCGACACCAGGTGGCAGCGCCGTGAGGGCGACCATGTCTATGTGTGTGATCCGCTGGCACACATACTGCTGCTGCAGATATGGACGCTTCTCCAGATTATTGTTATTAATTCCCCTTGGGGGAAGACAGTGCAGAGTTAATAAAGCAGAGACAGAAAGAGAAAGACAGGGAGACAGAAAATATTGTTCATAAAACAATCAATAGTTCAGTGGATTAATTACTCCTGCTGCTGTCAGTGGATAACACGTTTTACGCTCGCTCATCTGTCCGCCCTCTGTGGCTGGCAAACACACACACACACACGCACACACACACGCACAGACACACACACACACACACACACACACACACACACACACACACACACACACACACACACACACACACACACACACAAACAGTGCTGTAACTGCAGAGCTGAAAGTCCAATAAACCAGCAGTTAATTTAATGCTGGCAGTCAATTCAGAGCCAGAGTAATTACTGTTGGTTGAAGCTCACTGCTGCAGTGGTAAGTGCCACATAGCAAATGACTGAAAAGACTAGCATTGTGCATGATAATGTACTGAGCTAAGTGCTTGAAGCCTGCTGGCTTTAGTACATCAGTTTATACCTACTGATAAGCCACAGGTAGTGATTTCTAATCAGTCACACAGGACTGGCAGCTTGGGAACTTGTGATAACTATAGAGTGCGAGTGTTGGAGAAGAAGGTTGTTCGCAAATGCTAATGTATACTGGAAAGTCAAAGCATGATTTGAATAAATTCAAACAGGGACTGGGAAGTGACACAGGTAGTGTGTTGTGATACTGATGAGCACTTTACTCTGATAGCCAGTGTTTTTAAGATGGCACTTTGGATTTAGGTGAATAATAAAGTGTGGTGGAATCAGGCAGCTGCCATGTCCACACACAGCAGCTGAGGGTTTACTCAGTATGACCTTGTCTACTGTGATAAGGGAAACAGTGCTTCACTCTCCCTGGTGTGTGTGTGTTAGTTAGTTTAATGGTCTACACAGCAGGTCTTTGTCCAAACTAAAGGTCACAGGAGGTAGAGAGGGAGGAATAGTGACAGAGAAGAATGTAAACAGCTGTACAAAAGGTAAAGTAGTGCCAACCCTAGCCTAACATCTCTAATGTCCACAGGAACTCCTTTTGTTAACATCCTGTTCTGTTACAGCTTCATGGCATTAACACATGTAATGCCTCTTTGCTACCCGTTGTCAGCACACAAACACAATGAACCTGGAGCTACTTGAGTAATGTTGTGTTTGTGTGTAAACACACTCCTCTGTGCGCTCTGCTCCAGCCATCTGTTTACCTTCACCACTGCTGTAGGGGTGAAAAAAACACACCTCTTTAGCGCAGCCACCTGGCTCTAAAAGATTCATGCTAAAGAGAACAGAAACTATGCTAAAAACACATACAGCATCTTGGTTTAAACTACTTCTCAACATGTGTTCCCGCTGTTAGAGAAATCCACCTTTACTGATGCTATCAGACAAATATGTAACACCACACACACACACACACACACACACACACACACACACACACACACACACACACACACACACACACACACACACACACACACACACAAAATTTATCTGGGGAACATTCCTGAGTAAACCATGTGCAGCCAGCTTTCTAGGCATATTTCCTCCACACTTTCCATTACTATAACAACATGTTCCTTTTCTGTATGTTAATTTGTTTTTTCAGAGTACAATAGTGTACAAAGGTGACTATGGAAAAATCGAACAGCAAATGCAAAACTTCTTTCCTGTTAGGAACCTGAAACATGAGTATACGTGTAACGCTGATGAAGAAAGTTAAGAGAAAAGAAATACAACTTACAGTTTTTCACTGCTGATGTCAGAAGGATGAAGAGTCTTGCGGTCTTCCTTCGTAGCCGAGGGGTAACTATGGCAACCCCCCATGGCGTAAAACTAAGAGCAGAGCTGTTGGTCGTGCCAGCCCCACTTTTCCATCCCAAACATACTAACCCACACACTCCTACACACTACAGGCAGCATATGGGAACAACTGCTCCAGCACAAACATCTCTCAGCTCAAAAATGAATCCATACAGATGACAAACACATAACACAAAGTTTTCCAAAACACAAAATAACGTAGTCCAGGAGTTGAGAATTGTCTTCTGTGCCTCTCCTTTTGCTCCAGTGTCACTGAGTATGTGTCTCCTTTGTCTGAAGTCCCACACCCCAGACTCCTCCTCTCTCAGCTCCAAGCGGACAGTCAGGTTTCTCCACAACCCATTAAAGTGCAAAACAACTCCGCCTTCTTCCCCTTTCCACCCTCTGCCCACATTTTCTTTTCCACATGTATGCACACTACAGAGAGAGCAGGCAGGTACGGATGACAAACTAAAGGTGTTTTTTTTTCTCTTTTGATTGGAAGAGATAGAAAAGGAGAGGTCAGGGAGAGAGGAGTAGAAAGAGGAGTAGAAAGAGAAGCTGGCGCAACAGCAGGTGTGTTCGGTATCTGCACTCCACTTGTAAACTATTCAAACTATAGAGGAATGTGATGACATATAAGACACTGTATATTGGAGCCAAGGAATGCCAACACACCCTCAGTGAAAAGGCAATGATATAAAGTTAGTGATCCAAGCTGAATAGTAAATGTGAAGTGTATGAACACAAACTATTTTCACATAATTAATTTGAGCTCTCAGCACAGTCAGATTGATGTGACAGGCAGGTTTATGTTTGCACTGTGGGGAGATGGTGTAGCATCACTTGTAGGAGTCAGTAAGGAGCAGGAGGCAACATAATCCACTAGCTCACCCTAAGGTAAAAGGTTTTTTTTGCATTTAAGTCCTACTTTCTCTTTTTGTACTGTATGTGTGTGTCTTACAGCAGGCTGTTACAGTGAGACAAACACAGGCTCATGCTTCTTCTTGGTCTGACATATTTATTAGGTTCATATTTGAATGTACAAGCTAAATTGACAACAGGAAACAGATACATTACTGTAAATGAAAAAAAAGAAAGGAAAAACAAAACCCCCACCAGCATCAGTCCACTTTACAAAAAGGCATTTCACAACATGACTTTCTTTTGCGCACACACACACACACACACACACACACACACACACACACAACACACACACACACACACACACTCACTCAGCTATGATGCTAGAAAGATTTATACTTTAAAATGGCCTCAATGTAAAGTAACATATAATAGGATTAATTAACAATTTAACACCCACTGTCTCCCAATTAAAGTTTTGGGCATACACTGTACAATACAGCACATGCCAAACGAGGTGTATGAGGATAATGTGCAAACTTCTTGGCACTTAAAGATGACTGTATTGTACCTCATGCCATTGTTATCAGACGCAGTGCTTAGGTTTGGTGAAAGACAGGATGACTAAATTGACTAGACTAGACAAGATTCTAGTCAGAATAGGAGTGTGACACTGCTCCATTGGGCTGTGATTATGGGGCATTTTTCAACCAAACCAGGAAAGAAAACCTACAACCAATCAGAGCAACGGAGTACGTGACGTATGTTGAACTTTTGCCAAATCCCTCAATCCCGTGGGAAGGACGGAAAAAACAACTTTCCGATCGACAAGTGCCTGTTCTGTTTATCTTTTAAAATGAATGCACTTTCAATATCTTCTATAACAGACGGGATGGCAGAATCTACACATCTCAATTGTCCAGCGGCAGCCGTCTCTGTTGTAAACGTGACTTTGGTGACGTGATTGATTAAGTTAGTGTTGATCATCTGTCCTTCATAGTATACAGCCCGCCCTGACAATTTGACTGGTCCGAACAGTTCTGGGCCGAGCATAGTTGCTCCACAGCGGATCAAGTTGGATGTTGTGGGCGGGGCTAAATTCAGCTGGCATCCTGCATAAACCCTGACAGAAAAACAGCTCTGTTTTTCTCCTCTAACCCTGACTTAAACCAACGTTTACTCTCTGTGCAGCTGTACTTCAAACAGCTCAAAGTGCTGAACGGAAAAAAGAAAAATATCTGATGAATCTTCAAAGTCTTTCTTTGACATGCGGTATCCTCTCCTACTGCTAATAACTATATCACATCACAAAAAAAAAAACATGAAAGGAATCAAACAAAGACTGCTTTAGATAAATCTAGACCTATGACACCATTGCAAGAAAGGAGGCTACTTCACAGATATGAAACCCAGTTGCAACACTGGTGGGAAGACACACTTTGGCAGAAAGCATTGAAGAAAAAGTATCTACATAATTCACTCGTTCAAGTCAAACGTTCCCACCTCTTTGAGTGGGGAATAAGGTGGTGGCCCTTGGCACCACCAAATACAAACCAAAAGTGCTTTTTGAAAAAGTGCTTTTAAAACAAATACAACAATCTATATGTTAATCGTTCCACAGGCATATATGCAATTAAAGTCAACTACTGCCCTGAGAAAGAGAGCCGAGGAGAAGGATATAGTAAAGCATGACTGTCTGGCACATGCTAACTTAAAAGGATCATTCTGGTTTATTACAACTTGGGTCTTGTTTTTATAGTTTTGGCCAGAGAGGCCATCAAACTGGTTTTAAACAAGCCCACTGTTTAATCAGATTACCTAAACAAATTTACTGTGAGGCAAACATGAATGTGTGCTCATCCAAGTGTTGATAGCATGGCTCCCATGTATGATTATTTTATTGGTTAATCTGACAAGCATTTTACTGATTAAACAATTGTTTGGTCTAAAAACTGTCTTGAAATAGTAAAAAAGGTCCAGTCAAAAGTTATGCTATTACATTCTTTATGTTTGATTAACAGTCCAAAGACATTGTTAATTGAGAAAATGAAACAGGTTCATGTTTTGTTTTTTCCCTAATTCATTATCAAAAATAGTTACCTAATATGTTTGTGTCGATCAACTACTGGATTAATCAACTCTAGATGACGATAATCCCTCACTACATGAGAAAGGTATGTGCACATACGTTATATGATAAAGCGTATAAATTGAAGCAGTAGTTTTGGTTTTATTTTAATATTCAACTTTTTTTTTTTTTTATTATTACTATTTCTAATAAGACTGGTTAGACTGGTAAGATTGGTATTTTGTTTAAAACTGATGAATGGAAAAAAAGACCCAAGTTTTAATAAACAGGTATGATCCTTTAAGTAAGTAATACAGAAGACACACCGCAGACTACTGACTCACTCCCAAACCTCCATGTAGGAAGCATGTAGCAAAGGAACAGGAACTGATGCTGGGGTATTAACCGAAACACAGACATCATTATTGCCTCATTTCAACAGTACAACACACACATACAATATACACGTTGCAACCTGCAAAACAACCACCTTTCCATACATTGGATTTATTCCAAAAATAGATATAATGTTTATATATACTGTATACATTTATATTACGTTTACATATTACCAAGAATAGCCACAACCTAATACAGGTTTAAATTTCACAAATATTACATTAAACAGCTCTGAGGGTGATATGAATTAGTATGTGCACATCAATGTGTTGTTGTTTTTTTGCATGTGTGTATAACACTGTGTGTGTGTGTGTGTGTGTGTGTGTGTGTGTGCGTGTGTGTCTGTTTATTACACGTGTGCTTTCTTTGTAGCTGTATACCTCTCCTTTGACCTGAAGTGCATCTTCAGGTCATCGCTGTATCTTAGACAGAGCTTAAAACACACATACACACACACACACACACATCTCTACACACATGTATACACCAGCACACACACACACCTCTAAACTGCCGGAATCTGTCAGAAGTTTGAGGAGGAAGTGACACATAATGCTCTAAAATCTGATACTCCAAACTAACAAAAAGAGAGCATTTATGTTCCACATGATCATAGCAAAGAAATCTTACTTGGACTGAGATTTTTTTCCAATAGCATGTATGAAAAAAAGCAACATTTTTATCACTCACACATTTGCACTAATGAAATGTCTGCCTGGCAAAGTACATTGAAATGCTGAAAAACTGGCGGCTAGTTTTACAAGCATCTTGGCTTCTGTAATCTTGGCTGATTATTTGAATACAGTCTTCTTTACTAAAGTGTAAACAGTCAAAAGCTCTAATAGAAGAAGAAAAAAAAAAAATCACTGGACAGTGATTTAGTGCCCAGACATGCTTAAACAATCTGAAATGTGATGCTGAATTTAATAAAGGTAAAATTTCAGACCTCTGTATTTGTTTTCTTAAAGTGCAACAGCTGGCACTGCAACTCTTAGTGTAACCTCTGCTCATCACGACAGGTAAGAGTGTCCTCACTCTCCTAAGTCCAATGGGAAAATCATACAGAATGTGGCTTTGGGGTCTGGTACTATGAAATGTTCTTCAAAACACACATTTCTTTTAGAAGTGGTTCTCTTGTAATTATGTCATGAAGGGGCAGGAGAGATCAATGTACTTATGTGTAGTTATGTGTTATCCAGCATTCATAGTGTTAAGGGCTGTTTCACCTTCCATTCTTTTGACACAAAAAAGAGCATTGGAGGGCTGCTAACAGGAAGCAAGGGTGGGATTGCTGTGTGTCGAATGGACAGGTATGTAGCGCACACGCGTGTGTGTGTGTGTGTGTGTGTGTGTGTGTGTGTGTGTGTGTGTGTGTGTGTGTGTGTGTGTGTGTGTGTATGTGCCTGTGCTGCATCGTTAAGCTGGTCCATTAGCAGAGGGCTGCGTCTCTCTGTAAGGTTAAAGAAAAAAAAAGAAAACATTACAAAATTTTGTTTTTAAGATACACAGGATAAAGAAAATTCAAACAAGTTTAATTTTATGTGTCAAGGTTTTTGATATATTTTCCACTAAGACTTCTGGCACCACCCAAATTCATTCTTGGGAGGTGTTTGACCAAGGATTTGAAATATTTGTTTTTATATGGTGATCTCACGCCTGCTTTATTCAGCTGTATACAAACACACACTTACTGTGTGACAGCAGCCGACTGCTTAGTTGGACTGGTGGTAGATGGATTGGGACAGTCTTCATGTTTCTTTCCCTTTTCGCTTTCTTTTTCATTGCCTTTCTTCTTGTCCTTGATGGAGAGTCCCTCTACCGGTACCTTATCTGCTTCGCTGCAAAAACAACAACAAATAAAGCTGTAACTAACTAGTGGGATTAGCCAGGGATTGTCAACTTAACTCCCAACGTAAAGAACAAACTGCAGATGATATTTTCTGCTATTGGCAAAATGTTACCACAGTTGTCTGCTTTCAGCTGTCCACACTGGCCATTACCAAGCCCAGTGGGTACAGCAGCATGTGAATCCACTCTTCTATTACTGCCAAAATATAGCTGGCTGGGACTGACCAAAATCAAAGTGAGTAAGGCACACAGCTACTAAGGTTTGTGCTCAGGTAGTTACTCTCAAGATTCCAAGTAGGATCTATTTAATTGTATAATACTTGTAGATGCACGGTTTGTTAGTAACTTGCTAATGTGTTGATTTGTTAGAATGTTGATATGCTGGATTGGTAGCAACTTCTGTTCAAAGCATGCCATCTGACATTCTGTTAGTAGAGTGGGTGCTCTGAAAGAAAAAAAATCATATAAACTTTGACTTTATTAATGTAATGACTGAGACAAGCATGATCTGTATCATAAAACCACAGTGAATAGTTATACACTGCTGTCATCTTTAAGTTTAATTTCATAAGATAACAGGCCATTGTTAAAATGCTGAGTGGACTGTTTAATGCCAGAGGTCGTCGTCTGGAATAAAGGAGAATTCTTGCATCCAAACAGAGGTAGGTTCTCTACAAGCTACTAGTTGTGCTTTAGTGTATTTTTTGTGATAAATTAGGCTTGTCACAAATTATGGCAAGGAATTGTTATATCACATCCTGTTAAATGCAACGAGCAAACAAAAACATGTGGCACATCTGTGCTTATGATGGCTCTTTAAATCCTTTTACAATTTCAGGAACGCATTCCGCACTCCATAGAAAAGGACCTCAAGCACAACATACCGTCTGACTGCTGGTCTGAATACTCTGGAGTCAAGGGGACATGAGAAAGGAGGGAACAGACAGGAGGAGGGCAATATCAGAAGAAAAACAGAGAGGTGGAAGTAAAATTGTGGGGGAAAGGTTTTGTGGGTAGGAAAGGGGAAGAAGGGCTCTGTAAAAGCACTTACAACACTACAATAGGAGAAGGGGGACACGCTGAACCAATCAAGACAGAGCAGCTGCACATCATTTGTATGGGAGGCTGTCTACCTGCTGAAGACTGCCCTTTCATTTTTTGCGTCCACTGTGAGCCGAATTGTCTCCTTGCCAGCCCCTGTGGTGATGGTCTCTTTGGTGACCATTTCGCCTGCTGCAGACTTTTTCTTTCCTTCTTCCTCATCGCTCTCTGAGCTGCTGGAGGAAGAGCTGTCTGATGCCACCAGTGGAGCTTTTCTTGCCACGCACACACTCCACACACATGCTGCGGAGAGCGAGGGAGAAGAAATCATCTGACTTGAACGTGGATGTACACTCATTTCCCTTAAGGTCAACTCATCTCAGAAATAAGAGATTAAGAGGCAGCAGTAATGAGCTGCCAAATGCATATACTGTGTGACTCTATGACCTTATCTCACTTCATCCCTTTATCTCAGCAGTTGGCCAACTAAAAGATTTTTGTTTTCTAATTCAGAGGAAATAAATTTGTTCCAAAATTGTGACTTTTCATGAATGATGTGTTTGAAGTAAGTTTACTCTTTAATCAAAAAGTACACTTACTACTCTTTGACTGTTTATCATTTTCTTTTATTAAATATGAATAAAAGAATGAAAATTGTATTGTGGTATAAAGTCTGTATTTGCGATTGTCAATTTTGAAATAATTAAAAAGTTAAAAAAATAAACATGTGACTGAATATTCTTTTTTTAAAGCCCATTGACTATGTAGTTGATTGTGCCATGCTGCAGCAACTTACGGTTCTGGTTTGATTTGGTGTTGCCAGATCCGCTGAGCTCCGAGTCCACAGGTGAGCTGCATCTTGGGCCTGTTTCAGAGCTGGGGACATAAGTTACACAAATAATTAAACTTGCAGAAAATCCAGCACAGCTAATACTACAGACACACAGCCATTTTAATTTAAGGGTAAATTTATCCCTGTTATAGTGTGTCTATGGTTGCCTGTGCAGAAAAGTTTAATTCTTTAACAAAAACAGCTATAGGAATGCTTTTGGGGACAATGGGTCCAACAAGGTTCAAAACTTCTATTTGTTTTAATTTTCTGTAAAGAAATGCCAGATATTGATGCAAACCTGCATTATGCCCCCCACAAGATTTGTGACTATTATTACAAAATTGCCAATGCTTTCTGAGGGAAAAAATATTTCATTGAGAAGGGAGAGAAACAACAGGCCCACACAATTCTTTTTTTGTATGCTTTAATTTAGTAACTCAAAGTTGTATGTACTGTACATCATATCGGCAGTTTATTAAAACAAAGCTTTGAGATGCAATTTTCAAAATAAGCTCCTCATGTTAGACCACAATCAGACTCACCAACAGAAAGGCTGGAAGTCGGTGAACTTGGCCCATCCTTTCTCCTCTGCCTCTGTGGCAGCTGGTTGGGAGGCTGGTGTGTCCCAGGCAGAAAAGCCCACTCCTGGTGCAGGAGCCTTTGAGTTCACATCCCCAAAGTCTGCTATCCAGCCAGTGCCTGAGTGTGAAAAGCACCACACACATGCTTAAAACTTGCTTTAGCCCTAACATATAGGGCAAAACAATTATGCATTACTGTAGAATATAATATGTCTCACTCTTTGTTGCCTCGGTCTGGCCCTGGTTTGAGAAAGGATCCAGGTAATCTTTAGGATCCTCTCCTTCCTCAGAGTCTGAGTCTGCTGCTCTGTCAGACACCTCAGTGCCAGAAGCTGCTGTCCTATCACTATCTTTATTGGCTGCTGAACTGGATGATCGTGACCCACCAAACCTTGAATAAAACAAAACGTTTTAGTACGTTTGGGTGAGCAAGGGCAATTAAGTAACCTACATTATTCCCAACTTCAAGCATAGTGCTGAAATAAAATCAAGAGCATTGATAGCATCTGTATTTACTGTTGTGCACCTACCTGTTACGGGACTTGGTTTGTGTTGCAAAGTTTATCTCTTTCTCCTCCCAAATGTCCTCTTCATCATCATCAAAGGGATGAATCCTCTCCTTGGAACAGGCCTCAAACACAGCTGTATTAGCCTGCAAAGGACAGGTGGACATAGAAAATGTGTTTAATGAAGTTTAGTCAGTATACATTGACATTCCTAATGACAAAGACATTTACAGCCCCAAGGCATTACAGACACACTTCATGGCACAAATGCGCAAATAAATTTGTGTAAATAATCTAAATGAACTCACAGTGTCCTGGCCTGCATCGATATTGATATTGATCTCTGCAATTCGGTCAAACGTTGCCCTGCCATGGTAGTAGAAATCACTCAAATAACTCAAATAACAATAGTTCACTTCACTGTCATACAGAGAGGAATGTCAGTTCATTTACCCAATGCTGTCGTCATGATCAGTAAACTCCTCATCGTTAAAGCCAAACTGATCCACAAAGTTAGCAGTCATCTGTTGGATCTGGTAGTCTGAAAACGCCTAAAACACACTGGAATTAGAGAACCATTTCTGATAACAGAAGCCTTCAATATTTTGTGTGTCTGTGTGTGCTTATGTATGTGTACCTGCTGTAGTGTCAGTTCTTTAGGGAAGGGGCTCTCCATATCATCCTCTGAGGAAGGGCGTGGGCTTCCAGTGCCAATCTGGACGTGGAAAAACCATTGCAAAGGACGTTTAAGTGCTTTTGTATAACAAACAACTATTAAATAATGTATATGAGCATATGTGTATGTGTTTACCAGGTCTATGGTGTTCTTTCTATTAGTCTCCGACAGGGTCTGGTCTACAAAGGTTTCCCAGCGCCCTCTGTAGTCCTCTGGCAGCCCTACATAAAAAAAAGAAACAGCAGCATTAAGAAAGCAATATGTCAGTTGATTGGCTATTTTGTAAATTCCTTCTTTCTTTCACATAGGAATGGGAATTCACACACACCTGTGATGAGGCTACTAATCTGTGTGTGAACCGGGCCCTTCTCCAGGTTGTGGACTACTGTGTTGGCAATCCTGGTCAGATGTCCCATGTACCCTCTTCTCATCCCACCTTCTGACCTGAAACAGAAGTACCACACTTACCCCATAGGCTACAGTCTGTTAGCAAAAACAACAGCAAGCCATTAAGTTCCTTACTGTATTTTTTCATTCTCTTCCCAAGCCTCCAGAATCCTCTGGACAAGATGGCAGTGCTGGAACAACTTTAGGGAGACAAATAATAATCATAATGAACCACCACAGTGGCTTTTTCAGTAGATGCAATGCCATTTAAGCCTCTTGCTTCAGACACAAGCAGAGACACCTACATGAGTCACCATTAGATTGTGTGCAGAGTTTTCAGGGGTGGCTGAAGGTTCAGAAGGGGTTTCAGTCAAAGCCGGCTCTTGTGAAGCATATTGATGAGGCTCAACATTTTCCTGGGATCCCAAGCCAGGCTGAAGTCTCATTTCATGTGCACAGGGCCGGAGGATGGCAGCAACACAAAGCTCCACTTGAAGGTGCAGAAAGTTGTTCCATGTATACTTGAAGAACAAGTCCTGAAAAAATATTTTTTGGTGACATTTAACATGAATCACTTTCTCAACATTGCACTCTGACAATCCATTGCTTATCTCACCAGCAGCAGGTCCATTGTATTGAGTCGGCAGAGTTCCTGTGCTACAACCGCGTGGCTAGCAGAGCTGGTATACAGCAGAGAGGCCACCAGTCTGGCTACATGCAGACGCGTGTTCCCTAATGGTTCCTCCAGCACACCGAGAGTAGTCAGCATGGGATTTCGCTACAAGTAAGACAAATGGAGGACATAGAGGAATTGGGAAAACAGTCTGAAGTTTCAGCAGTTTTGTTATAAATGTGATACAGCTGCACAGCAAATGTTATTTTTGCCTGGGACTAGACGCCGGATAGTATATTGCTGTGCAGGGGACCTGATCATTTTATTGATAACTAAGAGCTAATAGATGATTTTATTATATATATATTAATATATATATATTATAATATATATATATATATATGTGTGTGTGTGTGTTGTGGGTGTGTGAATATATATAAATATATAATATATATATTATAGATATATATAATATTATGTATGTGTATGATTTACATACCTGGGTGGCTTCAGAAGTAGCTGGTGGAAGTGTATTAGGTGTGGTTGGATGGCCAACAAAATGCTGCTGTTAACAGTGTAACTTTTCTCAAATCCCTGAGCATCATAACACCATCCACCCTGTCATAAAAACAGTCCCAACACATATCAAAAAAGGAAACGAATGGATAGAACACAAAATAAATGGTCACACAAGAGAGATGGTAAAAATGACATTAGCGACCCTCACAAAGTAAGACTAGATAGTATTATCTATAGACAGTATAAAAGTGCTTTGAAGTCTCACACTCACACAGGCCTCCTGATTTCCAGTAATGTGAGAAGAACTTGAATTCCATTGATGATACAGCTCTCAGTACTATCTGCTGAGAACATGTTCTGCAACAACTGCTCCACACACTCTTGCCTGTGGAACACAATGGAGTACGTGATTGCCTCTACATCCTGTAAAGAGAAGTGCGAACACGTATGTGTGTGTTTGTTTGTGTGTGTGTGTGTGTGTGTGTGTCTGACTTACGACTCCAGCACAGTCAGCAAAGGGTCAGGCTGTGAAATCTCTTGGAGCTGATTGGCCTGGTCTCGGCTTAGACGAATGATATCGCACAACGTCTGCGATGCATTGGACTGCCTCTGTAAGAGAAGAAACAAATACACATATGAACATTCAGTCCTGTAAATTGTCTATTCAAAAGTCTGAGTGAAGGTGATAGTATGTTTTAGTAGAGAAATGAGCTAGTCATTAATATAAGAACACTGAAATGCCTGTCTACCTCTTCATCTCTCTCAGGGTGAATGAGCTCTACGAGTCTCTGGGCCAGCTTCTCTTCATTCAGCCACTGTTGAGAAAATGCACATTATAACTGCAAACAATATCAGTTTGTATTGTGTAAAAGTATGAATGTGGGTCCATTTGTTTCATACAATAAGTGTCTCAAGCCGAAGAGGGGGTGGCTCCACACAGCTGATAAGTCTTAGGAGAACATCCATCATGGCTGATGTATCAATATGCTTCAGGACCAAGGAAAGGAAGCCATCCTTCTGTCGCAGAAAACTAATCACCTGAACACAACAGAGAGCAGAAGAAACACCATGACACAAACATGATACAAAACTGAAAATATGTGTCCAGACTTAAATTAAGAAAAGGACATGGACAAGAACCTAGCTGTCAACAGTTGTCATTGGATTATTTCTTGGATAGAAAAACATTATTGTGAGTAAGTGGGATGTTGTTTCTGCAAAGAGTATCATGGACCAAAGTGATGGTCAAGGTTATGAAGGACACTGGAATCTGGAACATAAATATCCATTCAGAATGGCACAGCTTTCAGAACAGTTTTCAAGATATGTTGTTCTGGACCAACTAGCTGAAGATAAATGAAACTTTACAGCTATCTTGGCTGAGAGTTATTCTCAGTGTGAGCAGTTTCCATTTTCTTGCTGAAAGCACAACTCGGACTTCATGAATTAAATCACGACAACAGAATAACATAGCTGTCATCGTCTCAGAGTATGCCCTTTGATTTAGCTGTGTGCAAATGTGCGTGAGTCTGTGCGTGTTACCTGCTCAGTCTTCCGTGTGATGAGGTTCCCAATTGTCTTGCTGAAGAAAGATGCCAGGAGGGGGTTAAGTGGGGATGGTTGCTCCAGGAAGGCATAAAGAGTTTCCAGCAGAGGCTCCTCATTACCCAGCTTATCATTGATCACTCCCACATCACATGTCAACAACTCACATGCTATATTTGGATACCTGTATTTAATAAAGAGAACACACCTGGCAGTAAAACCAAGCACAAATAAAACTAATTCTCATTTTCTACCTTAGAAGTGCAAAAGTAAATAAATACATTTAAAAAAAAAATGTATATATATCTATGAGAACAGGAGTGTCCTGCATTTCACAGGTTGATAAGTCAAAAGCTGCAATTAAGTCGTTTTACATTTGAAATTCATTATCAATGGTTTGGTTAAATAGTTGGCCCAAAAAATTTGATTTCACAAATCTGAGCCCACTGAAGCTCTCAGGGCTACTAAATTAAGGTAAGAGACATGATCTAGTGCAGAACCAGCAACAACACATCTTTCCCTGGATACAATATACCACCATCAGCACATTCTACACAACCACCTACTTGAAGCGCTTTGTCTCCTCTACACCAGCAGGGGGCTCTGTAGTAATCATGCGGACCAGGTCCTGCATGCACTGGTTCTGGCACAGGAACAGAAGAAGTCTAAAAATCCATAATGATGGGAAAAAAAACAATGCACCAGTTAGCACCAGCAGGAATAATTGAAAACTATTATTATGTAATAATATCATGTGCTGTACATATGCTTAAGCTAACAATAAACAGACCTCCTGTTCTGGGCCTTGCACTCCTGCAACACATCTTCCTCGTTCATGAGCTCAATGAGCGTGACATCCTCCTTGTCCAGTAAAGCCTCCAGGTGGGAAGATGTGTGCAAGTCAAACTTCCAAAACATGGCTGACGTCACAGACACCTACACTTAGCTGTTGACAAAAAGAGGATGTGGCATGGTGATCACTATTATGACCGTGTGGCAAGCATATCCAAATTAATGACAATTTTCAATTGTGTGCTCAACATCAATTCATGTTGTGATACATTATGTATGTATGCTCTTACATTTGGACAAGGAGTAGGATCCTCAGTCAGACCTTGCTAAACAGCCATTTGTCTTATTGACATTGCATACCCTGGACATCAATCAGCATTGGCAAATTCACACAATGAAAACACAAACACACCCACTTCATTCATACTAACAACAGACGCACAAACCCAGGAGAGATTGGCTGCAGTCTGGTAATGAGAAAATAAGAAACAAGAAATGTTACAGAATCATTTACAGGAAGACTTTCTCTGCTTTCCTTAGATCCACAAGAGGAGTTAAAGTCAGTAAGCAAGTGCAGAGACTAGGCTTGCACTCCTCTCTGGAGAGAGCAGGAAGCAATGCATCTGTAATTGAGTTAGTGCAGCACATCTGTGTATTGACATTACCCAGCTTGCTTTGAGAATGGCCTCACACGTACAGTTACATCAGCAAGTAATGACTGGAGTGAAAATAATGCTGAACAAAACAAACCCTCTGCAGAAAGACACTTAACAGTGTGCAATTTGAATACTTTGTAAACTGTTGTTTACATAAAATAAATTTATCCGAGTGAATTGGGTGAGGACTATTGAGTTTTCCTCTGTTCCTACAAAGTGCCAACTTGAGACCAGGTGTTTTTGGTGATAATGACAGTTGACCACTGTTTAATGCAGATAGGAGTTGTCACTGGTCAATGGCTTTTAATGGAGGGTTCTTCACTTTACCCCCCTGAACTAAAGCAGACCACAGATACAGCAAAGCATCCAATTAACTAAAATGACTTATGATTCAGACCATCATCCATTGGATTAAACAGTGGATTATCATGCTAAACATGCTGCTTATCCAGCATGTGTTTGCCTAAATTGTGAGAAAGGCCCTGCATTAAAATGGATAGGATCTCGCATACAGCAAGTCAGCATTCAAACACTTGATAAATAAATGTGGGTTGAACATAGGTTCATTTCCAAGTTCCATTTGAATGAATTGCATGCCCTAGTGTACCCAATTCCTCAATAAAGATTGTACGGCTAAATAAAACAAACTGTTTTTCAAAGCTCATTCCCCATAGCTAGATAAGGGTTTTCAATTCCATACAACAGCCCAGTCAGCTTTGAGACAGGCCTTTCTAGCGTCCTAAGATCAGCTGGTAGCGGTTACTGTTAGCTAGCAACGTTTAGTTATAACAGAGGAACAGCCATATCAGCGTGAATTAAGGTTCCTTATCCGGACAGGTATCTTAACTTCACGCTAAATTAGTTTGACGTTACCTCCTGTCAGCTCGCTAGCAATGTCTTCATCATGTTTCTAACGTTCCCAAATTCTTTTCAATACTGGACCGGTGGCAAACGATGTTGATATTAGCTAGCGTTAGATCAAAAGCTATCCTTGGTCCGTTGTTTATCACGGCTGCGTGGCTAGCTAGGTGGGACGATGATTCAGACCTAACGTTAGCAGTAAGTTGCCGTCTTTCCGACCACTTGACAGAGATGCTGCTCGAACAGAGTTTACGTTAGTTCACATATGTTTTCCCCCCGAAAGACAAGCGACTGTTACCTTTTATCCATCATTTCTATCGGTCGTCATCTACACGCTGAAAGGCAACTCGTCGACTTTGGCTGTCAGGTCATCCGGAGGCCCATATAGCTGGCTCACATGAAGTGCGTTGTTAGCTGGAAGATGCTACCCTTCCCCGTTTGCAATCTCATTGACACACTGCCGTCGCACGGTGGATGCCTGCCGAGCGGCTGTGGTTGAACTATAGTGTGTTAACACTGTCCAAATTGTACTTCAGCAGGCAGTCAACAACAAATCTGTCAGATTTGGAAATCAAAATGGCGGATACTTAAAACGTAGCGTAATCAAAAGTTCAGCTGTCCATCAACTGTGTTTAATTTTTCATAGTGTGCTTAATCAAATGCCACCTGTAATTTTGGTTATGTTAATGTAAGTTTAGTTACTGTTATGGGTTTATATTATTTGTTATATGTGATGATTACATTGTCCCATTCTTGTTTTGTAATATTAATGTTCATGATAAAGTGTATAACCAGGCCTGATTTATTTGCGGTCATCCTGAAGAAATGCTGCTCGGTGGTACAGCATCAAGTAGGCTGATGCAGTATATTCAGATTTAGAAAAAAGATGCAATAAGATATGCGTGAACGCACATAAATTGCTTAATTTGGTCTTTCCATAGACTGCAGTGCAACAGTGTTGAGGGACTGTCCCTCACTTTCTTACCTCAACATTTTCCAAAAGGCCCAGAAACCAATCTTAATGTTGAATACAAAAATATTTGCAACATGAAAAAAGAAGGCAGATAAAAGAAATTTATGTTGTGACTCAAACAAGTTTGTGTAATGAGGCCCCCTTCTGCAATGACTCTGGTCCCCCCAAGCTGTCGTGCTGCCCCTGAATAGGACTGTGTCAGGTTAATCCAATTCAATTCAATTGTATTTATAGTATCAAATCATAAGATTATCTTAAGAAACTTTACAAGTAGCGTGGGTCAAGACCACACGCTATAATTTACAAGGACCCATCAATTCTAGTAATTCCCCAGAGCAAGCATTTGGTGAGAGGCAAGGAAAAACTCCCTTTTAGGAAGAACTCTCGGACAGACACAGACTCTTGATAGGCAGTGTTTGACAGCGCCGCTTGGGGGTGTAATGAATAGAGGCAATAACAGTCACAATAAAAGATAATGGAGCAGTGAATAGAAATACTAGTTGTGGTACTTCATGGCATAACAAGGCACTGACAGGGCCCAGTAGAGCATAGAAAGACATAGCAGAGCACCGTACAGCGTAGCTCCCATTTCTCCCATTTCTCAGTTCATCTTCGACAATCAGGTCATCATTTCCTCCTCCTCAGTCATAAACCTAGGGGTTTGGTTTGACCCCCAGCTGACCTTCAATGATCACATTAAACACATTGTTGTAAAACCTCCTTCCACCATCTTCGAAACATCTCCAAACTCCGCCCCCTTCTAACTCTTCCAGATGCAGAGAAACTTGTTCATGCCTTTATTTCCACAAGGTTGGACTACTGTAACGGACTCTTCGCTGGGATGTCTGGCAGAAATATCCAGAAGCTTCAATACATTCAGAATAGTGCTGCCAGAGTCCTAATGAGAGTCCGAAAATATGATCACATAACTCCCATTCTATACTCGTTGCACTGGCTCCCTGTTTCATTCCGGATTGACTACAAAATCCTCATGCTTACACAAAAATGTATCACTGGACATGCACCATCATATCTACAAGAACTCATCACCTTGAAACCCTCCCCCCGCACCCTCAGATCAACAGGACAATTGCTTCTTCAGGTCCCCACCACAAGGCTTTGTACTATGGGTGACCGAGCTTTTTGTTCAGCTGCACCACGGCTCTGGAACCAGCTCCCGAGTGACCTGAGAGCAGTACAGAACCTGGACACTTTCAAAGCTGAACTGAAGACTTTTTTATTCAGAAAGGCATTTTTGTGCTGATTGTTTTTATTGTTATTATTCTCCTGTGTAGCACTTTGAGATTCTTTGGAATGAAAAGTGCATTATAAATAAAATATATTATTATTATTATTATTAGCAGGGTGTAACAGGGCATAGCAGGATGCGTAGCAGTACCACGGCGACAGCTGCAACCATGATTTTGTGCCACCCTAATCCAAGGAAACATGCTGGGCAAAAAAAAAACATTTAATGACTCTGTATTTTAATATTGTTAGTTGAAGTGTATCTAATTTCATTTCAACTGCTTTGGCCAATACTTTGGGGTAGGGTAATTAAAACAATGAACAATATTTTATAAATTTATATAAATGTTTGGTATGTAAATGCTTAATATGAAAAGTAACTACATACTATAGCTGTAAAGTATGTTGTGGAGTAAAAAGTGCAATATTTCCCTCTGAAATAAAGTGGAGTAGTATGAAGTCACATAAAATGGAAATAGTGTAATGTACAAGTAGCCTACTTCTATTTTAGCCTACTTAAGAACAGTAGCCTTCTTGAGTTAAGGTATGTTGTTACTTCCCACCACTACTGTAGGCTTATGTGGTTACTTAGCCCTTAAGTATCCGTAGAAAATTGTTAATCCTTATACCAATGTGCTATTTGAAAAATATGATGTATAACCAGCAGGAGACATTGGCTTTGACAGCTGCACGTTTTAGTGACTCAAATCGTTAGGTTGCTATATTCTGTTATAGACACAAGCAGAAAAAAGGGGCTTTATGGTGTGATGCACTGTACGAGTCTGACTGAACCCATATATAACCAAAATTGGGCCACCATTTTTCTGAAGAAAAATCTCCAGTGAATTCAGACCATTTATTTCAGTGCTCTCTATGGAGTAGGCTTTCCAATTTACCTACCTCACTTGCTGTTCTCCATGTGGAAACTCCAAAACTCAAGGATATAAAAAAAAAAAAAATCACTCATAGTGAACTTTAACTCTGCCACTGACTTTCTTTTCACTCTGACATCTCTCCATTAATGCATGCATATAGGTCCTGTTTAAGCACATGTTTGTATTTCGGTTCTGTGTGTAATATGTAAGCCTATAACAAGTGTAAAAATGTAATTTCACCCCAGGGGATATAAAGTCTTCTTCTTTTTCTTAAATTTAAACTTCTTAAGCTCCTGATTGCCTTTCTCTCACATACTTTCCCATTTTGATACATACACAAATTTATGGCGGTCAGAGGACAAATTTGAAAATAGGTTTGTAGCAGGTGTTTTTCTGCATGCATTCTATTCATCCAGTCTAAATGAATAACGTCACAGCCATTTCAACCTAATGTTGGAACTCTCATTTTAACAGCGTTCATGTCAGTATGAATTAAACGTACCGTATTAAAAACATACAATTTTAATGATACATTCAACGTACATACATAAGCCCTGTTACTGTTTTTGGAATAAGAGGGTTGCTGTTGTGTGGCATCTGTTTGTGAGTGGGTGTTTATGTCGCAAGATCTGGCAACCCTGGACAGTCACAGCCGGTGATTGTTGCCTCGTCGGATTCCTCGTTCAGCTGAACCTCCGCAGAAGGTCTTTCTGTGTAGCCGCCGCCGGTTAGCATCATGGCGAACGTTGTGGACACTAAGCTATACGACATTCTCGGGGTTTCACCGTCTGCCTCTGAAAATGAACTAAAAAAGGTAGGTGAATTACCCTTTCAAACGAAAAGGAAAAGTGGTTAGTAAGGACACATAAAAAAAATAAGAGAAGCCACCGGTGAAATTTGGCCTAGAAACAAGCTAACGTGAACGCTAGCTGAGGATTCTCAGCAGCAGCTTGCTAGCCGAACGTTAGCCAGTATGCTAAGTGAGATAGATAACTAATCAGTAGCTTGCTACTTTATGGCACGACGTTTTTGAAGACAATTAAAGCTATTAATTTGTGTTTGTGAACATTGTGTGGCAATGATTGGGTTTTTCATCGTTTCTACTGTTAGCTAGCTAGCTACATAAATTTGAAGGATGGAGATAGCTTGCCCAAGAAATACACTGGGAACCACGAGTGTAACGTTAATAGCATGCCGGCGAATGACGTTAGATGATAGCTATATTCCAGCAAATAGTCTACACCAATTCGAGCAGTAATGAAGTAAGTATCGACTTAACAGCTTAACGTTAGCTACATGGAAACAAATGAATAACTTTACAAAAAAAAGAAACCCGCTTGTGTGTTCCCTGCTTGTGTGTAACTTCTGCTAACGCTAAACTTGGCTAGAAATTAATCTTTGCCTTTTGAGTTAGTCAGCTAGCTTACATTAACAGATAAACTTGTGTGTTGGTAACTAGCTAGCTAGTTCGTAAACGTTAAATATCACCCGTCATGTACTTACTTAGCCAATATGTAGCTAGCTAACGTTATGTCTCTGTAACGTTACCCCAAACTCAAACATTCAAACACCAGTCAGTTTATGGGATTGTTTATAATCCACAAACCCACGGCCATTGTCAAACACTTTTTACCATATACCGGTATGTTTGTGACCGCCTGTATAGTCGTCTGCCACATTCTGTAACACCAAATTAACGGGAGTTAATGTAGCAAACGGACAAACAATATCCCAGCTCTTTTTCCTACCAAAACGACGACATTGTGATTCACCTTTTTTATGTCTAATGAAGTGTTTTTAGATTTGTTAGTGGATTTGGCAGAAGACCATGACAGTTATTTAACGTACAGCAGGTAAAACAAAAGATTTTCGGATGTAGCTAGTTTTGTTGACGCCTTCTTCACACTTGAGTATTGTCTGAATACGTCAAAGGCAACGATGCTCTTGCTAGTGTCCTGATACGTTTGACCGCAGACACTTCGGGATTTGCTACCAGAACTATTTGACACAGTGTGCAAACACAGCTTGGTTCACTTTGAATTTTGGTTTATTACAGGCCTACCGCAAGTTGGCCAAAGAGTACCATCCTGACAAGAACCCAGATGCTGGAGATAAGGTATGATGCACCAAAGCATGTTATGGTTGACAGCAGCGACACCATAATGAGCCACAGCGCTAACAGCAGCTCATAATTCAACAATTGGGACCAGGAAATTCTGTCAACTTGTTTTTTCATGATCGCACAGCCCAACTCATTGAGAATTAAGACACAGGAAAGATCAGAGTACAGAATATAAAACAGAAAAATTCACATCTGTGTTTGTACTGCTGTATGACTTAATTTCTCAGATTCTGCAAGAATGTGACACAAGAGACTAGACTGTCATTTTTATTTATTTTTTACTTTTTAACAGGCTCATCAAAGACAAAACTTGTTGGCCATTTTTTTGCTGTACTGTACTGATTTGTTTGTCTCCCACTTGGTGTCAAGCTGTCTGAATGTTCCTTTTTTATTTTCCAGTTTAAAGAGATCAGTTTTGCATATGAGGTACTGACAAACCCAGAAAAGAAGGAGCTTTATGATCGCTATGGAGAACAGGGGCTACGGGAGGGAGGAGGCGGCGGGCCTGGCATGGACGATATCTTCTCTCATATTTTTGGTGGAGGACTTTTTGGGTTCATGGGGGGACAGGGCAGAGGACGCAATGGAGGCAGGAGGAGAGGAGATGATATGGTACACCCCTTGAAGTAAGTGTTACATAAATACAGTTTGGGCGGTTTAAATATAATGTGTTGTGGCACACATCTCATAACTCTTTTGTCACAGAGTTTCTCTTGAAGACCTCTACAATGGCAAAACCACCAAACTGCAGCTCAGTAAGAATGTGCTCTGTGCTGCATGTAATGGGTGAGTTTACTTTGAATATCTCACATTAATTGTTTAAAAAAACCTGACGCAAGATAATTAATTTTGTTTCAATAGAAATCTTTGTTAACAAGGCTGATGCTTCTTTGTTTGCCTTTTAGTCAGGGCGGTAAGGCAGGAGCAGTGCAGAAGTGTGTGGCTTGCAGAGGACGAGGTATGAGAATCATGATTAGACAGCTGGCCCCTGGAATGGTTCAACAGATGCAGTCAGTCTGCACAGACTGCAATGGAGAAGGTAATATGTCTGAAAACACCCATTCTCTGACTATACTTTTATAAAGACACGGATATTGTACAATAACGAGCACAAGGCCACTCTGAATATGTCCAATCACTGTATGTGTGCTTGTACAGGTGAGGTGATAAATGAGAAGGACCGCTGCAGAAAGTGTGAAGGTCATAAGGTGAGTAAGGAAACTAAGCTTCTGGAAGTACATGTGGACAAAGGCATGAGACATGGACAGAAGATTACATTCTCTGGGGAAGCTGACCAAGCACCAGGCATCGAACCAGGAGATATAGTCCTTGTGCTGCAGGAGAAAGAACATGAGGTAAAAAATAATTGGCTTCTGATATTGGTTGTTTAGCTGAATTTATTTTGTTATCATGGCTAAGATTATACTTTTTTATTAAGGGGCTGTTTCTACATTTATTTGACAACATTTTTTAAATTTCAATCTAAATCAGGAATTCCGCCGTGATGGCAGTGACCTTCACATGGTCCAACGTATTGGCCTGGTTGAGGCTCTGTGTGGCTTCCAGATGACGGTTGCACACCTTGATGGACGTCAGTTGCTTGTCAAATATCCACCTGGCAAGGTCATCGAGCCAGGTAAACATGTTTTCATACCACATACTGTATGTTTATTTTATTTCGTTCATGAGATTCCTGCTTTTTTGTTCTGATGGACATTCTATGGTGCAAAATAAGATTGCTCTTATATTTACTGGTTACTGCATCTATTAAGGTTTTTTGCAGCCAGTTTAATTTTCTCCACTAGCCACTTGCAGCAGATTACAAGCCATTTTATGATTTTATAAAAATCTATAATCCTAAAGGTGTCTGTCATACACCATTAACTATGTTTTATGCAAACATGTTATGTCTTTACCCCAGGTCTTAGGCATACACATACGTTTTTATGACAGTGAAAACTTATAAATGAAAGTAGAATGTAATAGTTTTTTTTAAGTGTGTAAATAAAAAAACAAAACAAATTGGAGGATTTTAAATTGTCATTGTAGCACACATAACATGGCAAAAGCAAAGTGATGTTCAAATTTAAAGTATAGTTGCCTGACACTTCTGTTAGCTTATTTAACAACATGTAGTACATATCTTGTAAATTGCAATATCAAAGATTCTTATTGCCTCTTTACAGTACACCCTTTTGTTGGTGTGTTTGTGTGACAGGTTCTATTCGAATGGTGAAGGGAGAGGGAATGCCTCAGTACAGAAACCCGTTTGAGAAGGGAGACCTTTATGTCAAGTTTGACGTCCAGTTTCCTGAAAACAACTGGATTAGCCCCGAAAAACTAAATGTGAGTCAAAATCTTCAAACATCCTGTCTTGGCCAATTTTAACTCCAGTAAGCCGAATGATTGTGCTGTCATGATGTCTTTTCTTTAATTCAATTCTAATTTTTTTAGGAACTTGAGTGCTTGCTGCCTGCTCGTACTGAGAATCCTGTTATTGCAGCCGATGCAGAGGAAGTTGACCTGACAGAATTTGACAAGAGTCAAGGGTCAGGTAGTGGAGCCAGGAGAGAGGCCTACAATGATAGTTCGGATGAGGAAGGGGGCCATCATGGCCCAGGGGTGCAGTGCGCACACCAATAGAAAGACTCCTACATTAAGACATGCACACACATAAATGCATAAATACATGAATATCCCTTGAGTCCCTTTGCTAACACCATTCAAGACTTGACGCACATACATGCAGATTTCTCTCCTTTCATGATTCGCATGAAAAAGAGATATACACCAATACAGATACACGTTAGTCCACCCTCCTCAGTTTCATGGTGCCCATAAGTCATAGAAATGCTGGACGTTTTGACCATTTTGTGTTTATGGACAGTAGTGCTCATCTAAGACTCCAGCAAGAAGATTCGCTGAATGAACTTGACTGGGACCGCCCTGTTTTCATCCTAGGCTTTTACCGTTCACTGTGGGAAACAGCCGTCTAGTGTATAAAATGCAAATATTGTTGACTATCTTGTATAAGGTGTAGTTTAGTCTATCACACACATGCGCATGCTGCTTTTTTGCTGAAGATCTTGCACATGTAGGTCCAGGTTCTGGTCAGGACACTACAGAGAAATCTGACACCACATCCTTTTAAATTTTAGTGTGTCACTGCTATCAAAGTGCCCTGCTTTCATAAAAGCTGACCAGATTACAGCCCTAAAAGTGTGTCCTCTGCACAGCCTGCTCAGAACCGCACGTTTAATCCACCTCATCCTTTAAAGGCAAACTGTCATATTTTGAAAATGGGACTTTTTCTGTTTAGTCCCCAGTTGGCCCAATGCTGAAATTATAAAGCCTTGAGTAAAGTAGCTGCCAGCCAGACGCCATATTTTCTTAGTTTGGAATTCAAACTTGTTTGTCTTTGTTGATTTGAATGTTAGTGTGTCCGAGACCACAGAACTTCAACCTAAATTGTGTTCATTTGATTTGAGGACACACTTGTGTACTTTGTGTGTAATGCAGTGGCTCAGTGTGTGTGTGTGAGCTGCTGTAGAATGTTCTGGCTTATTAGTGAAAGGTATTCCTGCTTTGTGGTGGACTGCGGTGTAAGTGGATGATTTAAGAGGAAAAAACAGAATGTTTATTTGCTGAGAATCTCTCCCATGTAGACATTTCCCTCTACTCACCAGGACTGAGAGATCCTCTCTCACAGTAAAACCACTGGGCCCACACCAGACTTCGTATTACATATCTCCCCATCGTAGAGTTGTTAGACAAACTTATATACTTTGACATGTTCCAATATTCCCATCACCATAGACCTGTAAATAAATGTAACCTCAGTCCATAGGTGCATTCAAAGTCTACAGCAGTGTCCTTTGTCTCCTCACATTATTTCTTACACAAGTATTGGCCAATAGTGTCAATATAAATGTTATGTTCACATAAAGGAAAGTTGATGGTACCTCTGTAGACTTGTAACATGCACCTCTGTGACTCATTGTGTATGTAATTTAGGCCACGGGGATAATGTGGGCACAATTAAAGGGGGGGTCATTGATAAATGACATTACTGTCAATGCTTATGTTGGTCAATATAATTAACTGTATAATAAACATTGACTTCAAATTTGAGATCTGTCTTATTTCAAATGAACAGCCTGCATTCATATCTTTTGTTAAGTGTGCATATAACAAAGCGGAGAGCCGCTGCAGATACAAAATGTGCATTACACTTGCACGCATTTGTTGTCTGATTAACAATGTAGCTCAATACATTTTAAATGATTAGAAAAACATTGTTGGAAAGTGTTGACAACAATTATGAACTGAAAATGACTAGACAAGAATTTAAGCAGCTGTAGTTTCTCAGTCTGCTCCATCATCAGTTTCTCTCATGTGGAGAGCTACTGGACCCAGGAGTTCTTTAAATCCTGCAGTATTCCTAGAGGATAAGAAAGGAAATAAAGGGGTCGTTGGTTGACCTTTATTTGGTGTTCCCTGTTTAGTTTAAAGTGGTGTCCCTTACCTGTCTCGTCTGGACTGCATGACATAGGAGCGCTCTCTTCTCAGTTGCTCCAGTCGCTCTCTGACAACTGTCTTCTGCTGGTTCTTATCCTCCTAAAACACAATGTAATAATGATGATAAAAAACAAAACAATTATGCACACTGAGTTCCTCAAAATTCTGTATTTTACCTGTGGCAGATCTTGTGTGAGGTGTCTAAGCCTGTCTGTGTGTTTCAGGCCGAGCAGGTCTTCCTCTGCCTTTCTGTTCTGGATAATCGACAGACGCTCCTGAACCTGAAAGATAGTGTCAAAGTGACATGTCACCTCTGCCTCTCACAAACAATCTGAATACTCTTTCAGTGCCACTCTACACCTGTCTGTAGTGGGTGAAATCCTTACTGTGCTTCTACACCATTTTCTCACCCTCAGTAGTTGTCTCTCTCTATCTCTCTGCTGCCTCTGTTCGACCTTTCTTTGCATGTCCACCAGGTTGCGCATTGTCCTTTCTCTCTCCGTTGCAGAGACTGGCTCTCTTGCTCGCTCCTTCTCCATCAGTGTGGGTTCCCTTATTGCCTCACTCTCTGCAAGGCTACAGTAAACCTTTACACGGGAAACAGCGCATGGTTGTGAACAGTGTGAACATGTTTAGCACAAATCATGAGCACTGGCTGCACAAAGATGTAACTAGCTGACTTACTGTGGCTTGTGAATTACAATTCTGGTCCTCAGCAAGCACGGGTTCCGGCCCTCCCAGGTCCCACAGCTCTGACTCTGTTGCAGTGGGACACATTTCCACCTGAAGCACTCCTCTGTCCACATTAGCTGTCTCATTGGTCGGTTCAAAGCAGAAGTCACCAGCATGCCGCTCAATCTCAGAAGGGTTAACCAAGAGATGTGGTTGTGTAGCCTGCAGGCTCTCTGTTTCCAAAGCTTGTGTTTGCAGGTCACATTCTCCCTTCTCTGCTACTGCTCTCTCCTCCAATGTCAACTAATGAGAATATAAAATGATAAAAATCAGATGCATGACAGTAATACAACGTTTTATGGTCTGCTTGACACAGTACTTGTCTTACTGTGTTGCACTGCTGGTCTGCAGACTGCCCATCATGAAGACCTGTGGAATCAGAGTGGAACCGAGTGGGTTTCAGCTCTTCTCTGTCACTCTCTCCAGAAGTCTCGTCACATTGTGTGTGTTCAGCTGTGCTGCTTGTGTCACTTGACGGTACAAGTCCTGTGTCTCCAACTGCAGCCGCCGCCTCGTAGTCAGTGTCATCCTCTGGTGGTTTGCTCCATGCAAGGGCGATCAGTGAGCCCTGTTTCTCATAACTGTTGGGGCTGTTTGTCGCACTGCCCACTTCTTCCTGGGCTGGTCCGTCTGCCTCGAGACTCTGATGAGCATTACTTGTTGTATCTGATACACACAAGATCTCCAAGTAGGGCAGGTCCTCCATGACCGCTTGACAACCTGGGGGGACAACAACATATTGTAACTGTAGCTGTAATTGTACAGTGATCTATGTTTGCCTGTTTGCTGTACCTGTACAGATGTCATGTTTGTCATTCCCTTCTGCAAGTTGCACCACATTTAGTTCTCTGCTGCCTCTTCTGATTGAATCCACCGTGGGAGCTTCAGCTGGGCCACCACTGCTGTTCTGAGCTTCGACCGGTCCAATGCAGCCTGACTGAGCTTTGTGTTGCTTGTTGCTGCTATTTTCGTTTGAGTTTGGATAAGAAGTAAGTACAGAGCCTGAAGTAAGAGGGGCGTCTGAGATTAGTTGGAGTAGGTTGGTGTAGCGCTGTGCTTGAAGTTCAGATTCATAGTCATCTCGCAGAGCTTGGACACGCTGCACACTCTAACAGACACACATCATTATTTTAACAGTCTGTGCTTTATTATAAAGAGCCTGTATTGTGGAATCTTTGGAATGGAGGCTGTGGTTGTCTTGACTCACCTTGTCCGTCAGTGCTGTCAGTAATGCAGAAGCTTGGACTTCCTGGAGCTCCATCAAATGGGTCAAGAGGAGAAGGAAGCAATCCTCCAGCTGGCCTTTGTGCCATATTGCCGAGTTACTGCTTTTGTGGGGCTGGGGCTGAAGGTCTGTTTGCTTTAAGGACATCTGAGTCTCATTGGGCATCTGTAGGCCAGCATGGATTTGTCTCAGCCTTTTTATACAGTAATTTCCTAAAGCAGTGTGCTGATGACTATCTACATAGGAAACAGGAAACAAGAAAGATAGATTATAGAAATGAAGGGCATACAAAAGACCAGTAATTCTGACAAGCATGCAGCAGAAAAAGAAGAAAATAATGATTTACTCTCTTTTGGAGACACTGTGCAACCTGGCTCTTGCAAATCCTCCATGGAGACATCTCGTGCCAACTTGATCAGGTACTTCCTCTCCTGCTCCTGAGTCAGCACCAGCAACTGCAACACTGCCTGCTGTAACAGGGCCAACGTTGTTCTGCGGCTGATAAAACTACTGCAGTGGTTTTCCTTGCAGCCATTATTTGACAAACATCTTTTGCACGAAATAACATAATTCAAAAATTCTGTTATGACATGATGTGCTGCCTACAGTGTGTCTCAGAATCAGTGGCCTACAAGCAGATTTACAATACCTGCTGGGGTGATTCTGAGATAAAGTCTTTCTTTTGCTCTTCCTCTTCCCCATGTAGCCACAGGGCCGCCAGCTCTGCTCTGCAGGGACTTTTTACATGTGGCCTGAACAGATACATGGGTGACAGACCGCATACAGCTAAAACCAGGTGTGCAAAAGGCATAATGTAAGTATTGATGATAGTTAGTACATTTCCATTTTCACTTGGGTTGTCTCACCATGTCTCCCAGGACTGCTGAGCTGCCAGAAGAGCAGTGTAGGACATGTTTTCTCTCTGAGCTCTGAGAGTTGCTAAATTAATGTATAGACACAACAGTCTCAGGCTCTCCCTGTCCAGCCTGGAAGGCAAAAGATGAATGAATGAACTTATCAGGACCTTCTTAGTGCCATATATAAATCAATGTGTGTCAAATCTGTAATTTGCAAACAATTCATGGTTAACATACGTTGGGTACAAGGTGAGCAAGGTGTTACATTATTAAGATTAATAAGATTATTATAAGAGCAATCTAAAGTCAAGCATGTGGATTCATGTGGGTCATCCCACATTATTCAGATTTCATTGATGTATAGACTTACTTAGGTAGGAATTTGTTTGATCTGCACTTGATCAAAAGTATTTACCTCTCGCCCAGGACTGCTAGTGTGTCCCTTTCTTGTTGACGAAATGTGTGTAACTCATACAGGAGTGAGACGGCAGACCACGACTGTTCCCTGGACTCAGGATGGCTTCGCAGGCAGGCCCTGCAGATGAATTATCATTTTTATTATTTGGCTTTTATTTGATGCCCATTAAAGGAGCATAACTGACGGTGATTTTCATTGTTGGGATCATAATGATTGCTCTCTCAACAGTACACATTGTATATTTACTTCGGTTTTGTTTGTTGTGGAACCACAGAATATTGTATTGTAGTTTGGTTGTTGTTGTCTTTTCAACTTAAGAAGTTTCAATTAATTTAGTTTCAATTCATCCTACATTCATAATAATAACCTTGTTGTTGTGTGTTACCTGTACATCCTGAATGCCCCAGGCAGCTCAGCCAACTGAAGCATGTCACCTGACTCTAAAGCCTCATCTGCAAGATCCCCCAGCCCCTCCTCTTCCTCACGTTGTTGCCATGGCAGCAGGTTCTCCCAGATACTCAGAGCTGTGGTATCACACAAAAAAGAAGAGAGAGAGGGAAGACAAGCATGAATGTGAAGCACCTGATCCAGGCTATATGACGCTGAGTAAGGAGATTGGTTTCTGTTTTGTATTGCGACTAAAGTTCAGAGAAACGTTTCCTTACTGTAGTGCTCCTGGAGCATTTCTGTATAAAGCAAGTGGGTCACCACGTCATATTTCACTTCCACCAAGAGGAGGACGTCTGACAGGGACACACAGCCCCAGGCCTGACCCCTAACCCCTAGGCTTTGGCCCTGCCAGGGAGAGGGCAACATGCCTGGCACACTCTCTGACGCCAGCCTATGAAGATAAACACGTATCAACATCATAATTATAGTAAACAGGCACGTCAATGTATAATGGGTGGCTTGTAACCTTCCTGTTGTCTTTGGGTCAAATTTGATCCATTTTCAAAAAGTTTTTACATCAGAAATTTTGATTTCTTTCAAACAAATTGCCCCATAAAATAACGTGAATGGTTCTACACAACGTCCTTCAGGAGTAATATAATTGATCACTTCACTACATTTATTCAATTTGGGTGTTTATTCAATTTTATAGCATTTGAAGAATTCTTTTTTTTAGAAAAGAACGTTAAGAAAAGTGAGAAAAATGTCTGAAAAAACAACAAAAATGTCCCAAAAAGCACAGAAAATAATTGACCAAAATATTGGAAAAAGTGACAAAAACACCGGGGAAGACAGTAAAAGTGTCTTTAGGTTTTAATTTTAAATTTTGACCCGGAAAAACTAAAAGTTGCGGGAAGACAACACAAGGGTTAAATAAAGGCGTTACTTGCTTCTAGTGGTTAAGAAACAGCCTCCCTCAAACAAATTCAAAATTGAATTAATTTGTAATAAAATGCATTGTTGCTAAGTTACTTGCTCTGGTATCACCAGTATCGTATGATGGCTTACATTAGCTGATGGTTTAAGCAAGCAGACTTTGGATGCATAATGTGAATCATGCATAACACATATAACTGAGTCAGGTCCCCGACTTTAGAACAAAACTTGTGCTACTGTTTACTTTGTTGTTTGGTTTATTTCAATCAATCAATCAATCAATCAAATAAACACACAACATCACATGCATGACATAACTGATAAAAAAAAAAGAAAAGTGTCACCTTAGTTCATCAATACTGATCAAAAAGGTGTAGGTTGAAGCATTTGCTTATTACACCTAGCATTTTTACATTCTATTTGATTCTTATTTTGTGCTTAGGTCCCTTAGGATGTTATCAATCTTATAAAATGTATTATCACCAATTTCTGTATTTTATATACATATTAACACACATATGTGCAGAAGAAAAAAATAAACAAAACAAAGTACATTCCCATTCATATACGTATACATTTCCATTGATATCTCACTTTTATATTTGTTAATCATCCTACTTTTTTGTATTTAAAAAAAAAAAAATCTTTGTAGCGTGTAACACATTTTTACTTCCTCATCTAAAAGATTCCACATGTTTACTCCTTTTACTGATATACATCTTTGTTTTACATTTGTTCTAATCTTTTTTTTGCTAACATGCACATTCCCCTTAGATCATACCTGCCCTCTCTAATCAGAAACTGCTTCTGGATAGACTGTGGAACCATCCTATTTTTGACTTTATACATTATTGGCATTGTTTTGGCTTCCACCAAGTCTCTAAATTTAAGTGTGTGTGTTTATAAATAATCTGTTTGTACAATAGTGAATTTGAATTAAACACATCTTTGGTTTTATGTAATATCCCAATGGACTTTGATACTTCTGTTTTCACTTGTTTCATATGTGGTTTCCAGCATAATTTGTGGTCTATAATCACTCCAAGAATTTGCTATTAAGAATTATTATATATAAGAATTTTTATTTCCAAATATAAACTTTTATTTAAATTCAAAGACGAGCAAAATAAATTTGTATCATTGGCAAACCACACATGTTTCAACAATTACAGATATAATTTATGTACAATGTGAACAGCTTTGGACCAAGTACTGTACCTTGTGGCACCCCACGTTACTTTCTTTAAATCAGATTTATCATTACTTATTTGTGCATACTGCTGTCTGTTGTCCAGATAGTTACTAAGCCATGTGTATGCTCCACTTCTTATGCCATATTGTTCTAGTTTTGTCATTAATATTGCATGATCTATAGTGTCAAATGCTTTTTTAAGTACTCTAGTACTCTACTGTAAATTCTTATTTTCTATTGCTGTTGATATCACCTCTACTCATTCCATAACTGCTATTTTGTTGTATCTAAAACCATATTGGTGATCACTCAATAATGTGTGGGTTTCAATGAAGTTGTCCATTCATAGAACAAAAAGTTTTTCTAATATCTTAGAGAACTGAGGAAGAAGAAAGCTAGGCCTATAATTTGAAAAGGAGTGCATGTCTTCATTGTAGATGGACACGATCTTTGCTATTTTCATTTTGTTGGGAAATATACCCGTTTGGAGTGATTGGTTACAGATATAGGTTAATGTTTTTGCTATATTCTCTACAATATTTACTAGTTAGTATTATTGTCATATCAATATCATCAGAATCAGGCGATTTTTTTTTAAATTAATTTACTACCTCAGTTATCTCCTCTTCCTCAAATCTCTTCAGAAAGATGGTTTTGGCATGTGTGTTGATGTTATCTTCACCTACATCATCCTTCACTTTTGGCTTCACAATATCCTTTGCGAGATTATAGCTGCCATTCACAAAATAATCAATATATTACAACGTGTAACAGCATTTAACATTACTTCATATGTCACTTGTGGCCACAGCAGCCGCTGTTCAGCAGAAGTTACATAGGCTTGCTTTAAATTAAATCATCATGTTTAATCATCATGTTTTGAGCAGATCGTACTGTATGTTTTGCAGGTATAGCCTCAATCAACAAGGTTCCATCCTTCATATAAGCATTAAGTAGTAGAGTAAAATGATATGAATTTCCCGCTGTGGTAGAGTCGAAGTATCAAGTAATGTATTATAAAAAGGAAAAAGTTGAGTAAAGTGCCTTTACGTTGTATTTGAGTAACATTTCAACTTCTTAAACCAATGGGGACTTTACTTTAGGGATTGCTCACCTGGCCCAGCACTGCCTGGCTGCTTTCTTGAGCCTCGTCACACCTCTCACACTCCCATGCAGCTCTTTTTTTCCCTCCACATTTTTGAAAGTATTTTGGTCTGTGCTTTGATTAATGCCAATGAGCTCATGAGGATTGACGTTAACTGGTTTGTCCGTCATGTAGAGAGTGTTAAGATTTCCAACATTTAGCAGCTGGATGTCCCAGTAGAGCTGCAGAGAACAATATTGACTCTTAGTAGGGATGACAAAATAATATTTTAGACACTGTTGTTTGAAATTCAGAAGAAAGAAAACAAAATCACTGACTACCTTTTCCTTGTTTTCCCTCTCCCTTTCCATTTCAAGGAGAACATCCAACACATTGTCACCAACACAGGACCAACTACTGTCACCTCCTGCAATCTGAAACAGACACTTTTATGATACAATCTGATCACGATTGTTTTGTGGTTTGTTGCCTTTCACATACTGGCTTAACCCTGGTTGACAGAGTTGACTTACAAACACTTAGAGAACAAAGTGACCCTAGGTAAGGTTCAGTCATCAAAGTTCTAAAGGTTTAGTGAGACACATGAATATATGCATTTTCTAAAAATCACTCCATTCACTTTGATGATGTGAGAGTAGAGCAACAGAAGAAAGGAGGATTGGTCCAAGATAGGTGGTGCACACAGATAAATCTTCAGGGAGGAAAACAGTGTCACAGTTTATGATACCAATTCGAACAGATGAAAGATGCTTTGTTCAGGGTTTTCACAGAAAGGAATAACAAATTCACAACACACAGGTACAGAGAAGTATTTCATAATGAAGAATGGATATTTGATCAAACTAAATAGCTGCTTTGTTGTTTAAGACATGTCTCAGTTTTTACCTTCTTCATTGCCACATGTGCTTCGTGTGCGTTTGAGGAAACATGAAACAGAACTTTGCGGTAGAGAAGACTCACATCTTCAGAGGAAAACTCTGCTCCGACAGACATACCCAGGGACCGGTACAGACCGGCGACACAATCCTTAAGGAAGATGCAAGGATATGAGATGTAGTTTACACATACAAACAGAAAACAAATACGCTTCTCACCCAACATCAATTCATCTTACCTGCTCCATGTTTTCACCACTGTGGACTGCTAAATTATACAGGCTGCTACTATGGTTACAGCAGTACACTGGACAACAGCTGGATCAGGTTACCAAGCAACAAAAGTGACAGTGTATCTGTCAGAGGGAGAAATGTGATACATGACCATGTGACATATTACACTTGTATGAAAAGTGGGCTGTGACATTGAACTACTAGCGAAAGTTAATGGATCCCAGTGTGTAAATTGTATATTACGTTGCACGATGTGAAACGAAGTTAGAATACAGTAGTTTGTTGAGTTTATAATGATTCGTTGACTAAGAGGAATTTAGCTGACAAAGCACTACATTAAAACCCAAGTAAATATGCATCCCTTATTCATTTAATTGAAACTTTATTCTTCATGTATGTTAAAAAAAAATGATTTCACATTTTTGCATATTATCGTAACTCCCTGGAAAATTATTCAGAAACTACAGACATGTAAAATAGTAAAAGAAAGTGTTGCCACGATCATACTCAAGTTTTGATCACAGAAAATGAAATACCACAAATGTTAGTGAAGCTTTTGTTTATTTGTACAATGGAGAGCAAAAAAAAAAAGAGTACCTGAGATAATGTGGCTTACTGCATTTACAGTTAGACATCGCACAGTGCTGAAATAAACCTGTAATAAACAAATGCTCTTTTGGTAGTAAATAATACTGGCACAATACTCCAAAAGCTGTGGACATTATCATAAATGTGTAAAACAAAACAGGTAGAGACAATACCACTATTGAAAAAAACCTTTGTGTAGTATAAATATTCAGTGCTACATATAACAATATTGATAAAAACACTAAAATGCAGTATTTCACTTCTTTCAGTGTTAAATCCACAGCTCATGGAGGTTCATCTGTTTGTTTCCATTTCTAACTTTAAACATACAGTAACAGAAGGTTTATGCAGTCTTTGAGTGAATTGAAGATTATTAGAGGGGGCAGTGCATGTGTGTGCATACAACTAAGTGCCCACTTGAAAGTGAGCAATCCAAGAATTATAGGGGGTTTTCATGAATGATCTTGGGGCACTTTTCTGGCTGTATGCAGTAGTTGTTGTGTAGAACCAGACCAGCAGGACACTGGCAGCCTGGGACACAGGGCTTGAAGCAGTGACTCTCTACAACCCCCAGCGGTACGTCAACGTTAAAGCAGGTTACGGGGCACGGGGGTCCGCACTCGTCAAACACAAAGCCCCTCTCCACTGGACATCCCACAGCTGTGGATGACAGTGGCAGAGAAAAAAAAAAAAAGACTAAGAACACTGTGACCACTATGGCGTCAAGGGTGATCAGTGGGAATTAGCAGGTCTCAACATTATAATAACTTTTTCAAGAGAAAACTCTTTTCATTTTCATTTGAGGCTAAATTGTTGTGAATGACTTTCTTGTAGCACTGTAAAAAAACAAAACACTGGTCAGTTAACAATAGGAGCAGGTGGACTTTGGTGAGTCTGACAAGGTGCGTTTTGAGTTCCAGAAATAAAAACTCAAGTATTATGACAATTATTTTACTGCAAGTGCTTATAGTGCTTATATATGATCATTTTTAAATGTAGTTCAGTAGAATTCTCACTTATAACCCCATATGTTTCTTTTTGCGTCACAATCAGTGTTTAAAAGTGCCCTGCTACCGTATTTAATTACTTAACGTTAATGGCTTTGTGGTAATGGCTGAAATTTTTTGTGGAAAACAAGGCCTTGGTTACCTTGTTTCAAGCCATTCTAGTGTGGTATAGAAAGCCTGCAGGAAGACTCAGCTCAATTTGTGCCAGTTCTCATCAATATTTAATGAGCTTAGCTGCTTGACTCTGACTGGCTAACAGCTAGCCAATGAGAGTCTGGCTATCGGCATCCTTTACCCGGCGCCACTGGGAGAGCTCATGAATAGTAATGAGCTCAGGCAACTTGACGTCAGACTGACCAGCTTTTGTAATTTCTTTTTCAATGGCTAAAACTGACAGAGGAGGTACCAGTTCATTTTCACATTCACAACATAACACAAACACACATGAACCTAACATATTTCAAAAAATGCAAGTAAAAGCGGGTTTGTGTGGCAGGGCCCCTTTAAAGCGCCTGAAAACTTGTTTTCATATCTAATGCTTTTCCTTATATATTCCTGACAAAATAGGCAACAATCAAAAGTTAGTTTTGAAAAAAAAAAACATAATTAAAATTTCAAGAGCGTTTGTAGAGTTTGACACTGGAAAACTCAGTCTGTATGTGAAATCCCTCCCTATTTACTATATAATACACTATATTTCTATGCCATATATGTATTATGAAGTGCCCTAGAAATAAAACAAAAAAAGTTGTCCATGGCACATACACTACTTTCTGCTAACAATCCCCCAATGCAATGCGTGATATTTTACATATGCAAAACTGATCTCTGTTTGTCAGTGATTATCCAAAATTATGATGATTCATAAGTCTCAATTTGCTGCTCACTACAAAGTTAACTATTGAGTGATGCTGATTATTTCCCACATGCAATACTCATAATGCTCATAATAAAAAGCTGATAAGTAAGAACATATGCTATTGTAGAATGTGCTCCCCATAGTCCTTAAGAGTGGCAATGGGTTTGAATAATAATAATAATATAATAATAAATGTTTGTACCTTAACTCAATGTTGAATACAATTTTGGACATTTAATGGTTTATCAAAGTACTCACATAAAATGCCTTTGATAAGCTAAATCAATTAAATACACAACTTGGAAAAATTAAAAAGGCCCAATAAGGACAAATATGCAGTAAGCGAGAACTTTTCAGGTCACGGAGACACCAGGGTAGTGTGGGTTTTACTCACCACAGAGGGATGAGCTCCTCCATTGCAGGATAACTCCAGCCTCTCTGCACTGACTGGCGTAGGCCTCCAGTGTGTCACACAGACACTCATCACTGTTGGCCCCGCAGGCACAGAGGTCGTAAACACAGGCTCCGTACCACGGTTCAGGAGGCACCACATAATGGCAGGGCTTAAAGACAGCAGACTTCAGGAGCTTACAGCGAGCGTTAGCCCCCTTCTTGGCCTGGTAGCCTGCGTCTTTACAAGGGTCGACATCCTCACCGGGGCGACAGGATGAGAGGGAGTGGCTACCATTTGTGACCTAGAATGACAAACAGTTCTTTGATTTTGTGCAGTTGACAGACTTGTTTCCCACTGTGTGTATTTTATTCTGTCTCTCCATTTCTTCTTTGTCTATACAGTATTTTACCCTCCAGCTGTTGCCAAAGTCAGACTCGGATAGGCTGAGTTGTCCACTGGGCATTCGCAGGTCATCCTGGTAGTAGTTGTTGAAGTTTCCACAGAGGCCACATGTATGGCCCTTATAGGAGCCTGGCACACTCACTTCCAAATGTGAACGCCCACTCCACAGTACCTAAAGGTGTACCAGTGGGTGTAAGAGAATTGGGTGTCCAAACTCTTTCCAATCATACGTAATTCACAAAGACAATGACTGATAAAAAAGACTGTACCTTTAGCCCGATGTTAGTGTTGAGTAAGATGGTGTTAGTTTGTCGTTCTACATAGATGTACGGTTCTCTGAGGAACGGCAAAGTCACAACCTCCTCATTCACCTAAAGAGTGCAAAAATGGCTGAGTGGATTCATAACACAAATATGAGTGTTCGAAAATCATTTGCAGTATTTGTACACACACAAACCTTCACAACCCAGTCCTGGAGTAGCTGCACTGTGATGTCTCCTATAAACACAGTCACCTCTTTGGTCCAGGACACTCCTTTACGCCCACGATCATCGTTAGTGGCATGAATACTGTACAAACAAAAAGGAATCATTGGGGCATAGAGCAGTAACATTTTATACAAAATTAAACTTAATGAAAGGGCATGTGAAACGGCATGTTGATTGTTGTTTTCTTTTCTTGGCATTTTTTTTAACATTGTGAAGGACTTGAATTCCAAAGTTGTTGCGAGTCTTTTCTACAGCAGGTTTTAAAAGCAAAGTATCTTGAAAAGTGGATGTTTTTGCAAATTGACACATAGACATTCAATCCATTCGGCCACCGCTAATTCTAGTTAATTTTGTCAGCAAAGGGTGTGTTAGGACACTAGCTCCCAAATCTTTTGGCTTGTGGCCAAGTGTTTGTCCCCAATATTAAATATACATTACTATATACATAGCTAAATACATAACAATCAATGTTAAAGTTATTATTATTCAGTTATTATTCATAAAATAGAACACTTAGAAACTGTGCTAATTTGCTTCATCAGGACTGTGTGGGTTTGGTTTCGTCCGTTTTGATCAACAGTGGCCTTGCAACATAAGCAAACAACTCCTCAGCTGCATTTAAAGTTTGATTAAAATATTGCTAAATCCTGATGGGTGCATGTAAGTAAGTGGCATCAACTTTTTCTAACTCATGCCCATGTCAAACCAGTAAGAAGAGCTCAGATGTGTTTCATGTGAAATAACCAAATCCGTTCAAACCTTTGGCAGAATATTTAGTTTTCAGGCAAATCCCCCATCGCTCATTATTGATATGATTTTTTACAGGTCTAACAAATGGAGAAGTAGTCTACAACATGTCTACAGTATTTGTTTGGGTACCTAAAGTCTCCACCCTCACAGTCCTGTGCCAGGACGTATGTGCACGCTCCTTGGAAATGCAGCATGCGGCCATCGAAGGTGCGATAATGAGGGTCGCCAAAAGCAATGCAGGTTGCTGGTCGAGGCAGGCAATGAGGGCAACACAAACCTGGGACAATGGCCGGCATTTCATCCTAAGAGAACGCACACACGCACACGCACACACACACACACACACACACAGGAGCCAGCCAGAGCGTATACACGGATGAGAAATTTCAGATATTTAATCTTTCTCTACAGACTGAAGGTTCAAACAGTGAGGCATCCTGGCAACATTTTAGACTATGATGAAACCCAGAGAAAGAGTGTGTGTTTTGTTTGCTATACTGACTGTTGCACAGGTGAGTGGAGGGCAGCGTTCACTGTGACAGTGTACATCTCCAGACACACACGTACAGCTCGTGCACTCATCCACCTCCCACTGTTCGTTAGAGTTATACACTGTTCCCTGGTGCAAACATGACGCCCCTGAGTCTACACACACACACACACACACACACACACACACACACACACACACACACACACACACACACACACACACAAAACTTGTAAGTGTTAGGCAGAATACTTCAGTAATGGATGCTCACTGTATTGGCTGACTGTGATACCTTGGCATTCACTGCAGCATCTCCCTGGAATCTTCACTTGTTTCTGCCCACTCTGACAAACTGCAGGTAAACACTCTTCAATGCTGCACTCAATATGGCCCATCTAAGCATTACACACAGAAACAACAGATTACTTTAGAGGAAGAGGGTCTGAGTACATTTTCTCACGTACTACACTTAAGTACAATTTTGAAATTCTTGAGTATTTCCATTTTATGCTGATTTATTCTCCGACTTTACTCCATTTCAGAGAGAACTTTGCACTTTTAATCCACAACATTACTTTACTGATTTACATATAAAACGTGATCATTTCATAAAAATATGATACTTCACTAGTTTTGATTCTTTCAGTACATTTCGTTGCTTATAATTCTTCTCTTTTACTTATGTAAAATTTAGAGGTTTTTGAGGTCTCTAATAAGGTCTAATTTAGGTGTCATTTGCATTCCACCCATCCACTTAAGTGATATACATTGTGCAATCATTATATGTTAGTGTAAGCATTACATGAGCAGTCTAAGTATTTCTGTAAGACTTACGTTACAGGTACATGTGACACAGTCGTCATCGCTGTCTGTCCAGCTACTGCCGTTGGCCACACGTCTGTTCTGGCCCTCAATCACACAATCTGTATGAAACATAGGAGAACCGTCACAATAATGAATGTTCAATGCCAATAAGACTTACTGAAAATTTACAAAGGCACAGGGATCAGACAAACAGGAAGAAAGATAGTGCTATCTCACCTTTACACACAGGGCAGCATGAGTGTGGAGAAACAAACTGTTCATTAAGAGGACACGTAAGTGGGAGGCAGTTTTGGTGTAAACAGGTCCATGTCAGGTCCTAAATCACAAAAACAGTATCACTGTACTGCACAGAATTGCATGGAAGGTTGACTGTAGATTGATCAGTACAGTAACAATATAGATCTCAAGGTGCCTCATGTCAAATAAAACTCACTTCCCTCTCAGACTTCCCATCATCTTTAAGCCAATGAAATGGCAAATATCTTTTTTTTTATAGGATTTCTGACAGACGATATTCTAGTTATTCTAATTGTAATTGATCTACTGTGAAAATGTCACTGTTAAATATGTGTCCAATACAGGTTAAAACAAGACATGTCAGTGTCATTCTCTTCCCTAGCTGCAGTTTGAATCACCGATCACTTAATACAAATTTTTGCTGACATACTGTATGCAGAACAGAGCATAAGAAAAGTGTCGTTGCTGCGGTACCTGGCACTGGCAGGTAAAACAAGGGTCATCTGACGCCAATACCTCGTTGCCAATCAGCGCAGCGGTGCAGTTACTTAGAGGCTCTAAACATACACACACATGTTACAGATCTCAGTGATGGTGCATAGATAATACACAGTGTATCACAAAAGGTGGTTTAGTACTGACGTGCACAGACAGGACAGCAGGAGTCTGGCCCAGAAAACAGGATGTTGCTCTTAGGACAGTCAACCAGACTGGGACACTGCTTTCTGTAACACCTCAGGTGTTGCTCTCCGTCCGGCATCACCTGGGAGACACACAGGTTGGATTACAACAACCACTATTACTAATACTACTTCTATTTCACTACTACTACCCTACCACTATCACCTTTGGATCTTCCACGTCTATTTATATTACTACTGCTTGTACCTCAACAATTACTTGATTCTTCTATACATTGATTGACAATTTATTAATCGTTTTAGTCATCCATTTAACACCAATGGATAACAATTCACTGCTTCAATCAATACATCAAAAAACAAACAAACAATATGATCAATAAGTTAACAGGTTAAACATAGAAATGTCACAAACAGGTTTCCAGTTGTCAGGTGTGTATGCATCGTACCTCGCAAGTGCAAATTTGACAGGGGTCATCGGCTGGATGGAAACTGTCACCTGGACCATACACTCTGCCATCCAATACACAGTCTACTCAACAAACAATCATACAAGATTATCAAGCATCAAAACAAAAGAAAATCCGGATATGAAACACGAAACGTTTGTGCCTTATCCTTCTTTTGCTCACCAGCACACACAGGGCAGCACTCCCCAGGCACGCTGATGAAGTTGATGCAGGGAGATAGACAGCGTACTTCAGAGCAGGTGGTCACCCCATCCACACACATACACGCATGCAGGGAGTGGAGTCTGCAAACCAGCTGCTGCCCTCGGTATGCACCTCTCCTCCATACACACAACCTGAGAAGGAAAATTAAAAATCACTGGTAGAAACTATTTCTTTCTGTGATAATATTTTTTCAGCAATCTATTTACCTCTACAGCGAGGACAACAGGCTCCTGGATCAGTCACCTGATGCATACAAGGCAGCTTGGGACACTCGGGAGAAGCACACTGCACCTCACCTGCCTGCAAGACTCAGATGGATTAGCATTTAAACACAAGGAACGTGCAAATTTGGAGGGAAAAGACAAGAGATGGAGGAATCAGACCTGGCAAGTACAGGTGGAGCAGTGGTTTGAACTCAGGGTCCATGTCTGCCCGTCATTGAACTCCTGTCCATCAAGCCTACACACTGAGAACAGAGATAGATAGGAGACATATTAATTTCTCAATTTGGTCGTTTTAGAGAGATATGATTTGTTTGAATGTTTCATGTTTTTTATGTGTGTAAGTTTCTGCACATGGGATTTTGTTGATCATGTGCTCTAATTTGCATTGGCTTTAATCAATTTCACATAAATATTTTTAAGTGCTTTCTAAGATTAAATTCAAAATGAAATAAACAATAGAAAAATGATTTCTGAATACAAAAGTTAAAGGTTCATTCTCCTAAGATTAGCACAATAAGCGCACCCTAAACTCTGTCAAGTTGTGGATTATAAAACTATGTATTTATTTCAAAAGTACAAGTTTTTGTTTGAATAAGACTTTTAAATACAGGTTTTTCTGTCAAACAGTATACAGACCAAGGCTTGAAATACCATACACGGAAGATTTGTTAATGGAACTTAGCTGTAAAACAAAGAGCAAAAAAACACAATAATGTGTCCATCTCATGCTGGAAAATTATAATTCTTGTTTTATTGTAGAGACTGGGTTCATTTAAAATAAATATAAAGGCCGCTAATTTGCCACAGTTCAACATATTACAGGAATCGGTAGAAACATGTAGGCCTTCACATATCCTTTTCACAAACAGTTCAGGACGTACCTGTGCACTCAGGACAGCACTGTCCTGGCTTGGTAATTGGTCGGACACATGGTGTTGGTGGGCAAACCAGGGGCACACAGGTGACGGTGCCTTTGACACAAGTACAGCGCTTGCATGGGTTGGAGGAGGGTGAGAAGGCGTGACTGTGAGACTGGACAACACCCTCATAAAGACAGGAGTCACAGACGGGGCAGCAGGTGTCTGAAGGGACCGGGTGGGTGCATCGGACTGGACAAGGTCTCTTCTGACAGTTCACCACCTCATTCTGATCAGAGGAGGGGATGAAGGGACACGTTGGACACACAGAAAAAGAGAAGAGATGGAATTAATCGGAAAGTTTGAATTATGATCAATGCATGGTCAGATACATTTTTTTTTTATTTGGTAGGAATTGTCAGACTGACCACACAGGAGCATGACGAGCAGGGATCAGAGGGAGAAGTGAAGGAGGAGCCGGACTGATACTCGTTCCCCTGATAAAGACAAATCCCTCTGCAGACAGGGCAGCACTCCCCAGGAGGAGTCACTGGACGCACACAGGCAACACTTGGACAAGATAGATGTGTACACACCACACCACCGTTCTACACACACACACACACACACACACACACACACACACACACACACACACACACAAATGAAGTTGACACTATTTCCTTTACATAGTCAGTTACATTCCTTACGTACAACAGATGATGGAGTGGTAGCGAGGTTTATTCACGCTCCATGTACAATAAATAAAAGGAAGTGCTCATCACAAGGCCAGGGTGATGGGATTGAAAAAAACTCCACCAAAAGAATTGTAACTAGCTTGTTTTAAACACTCATAGTTTCTTCACAAAAACATTACTTATGTTACCTCCTTGTATCTTCAAAGTGCCACCATAAGTACAATTTCTACAGCACTGATTTTTGTAACATACTGAAAAGTGATCTTTATATGATCACATGTATTTTTTTGCTGTGACCAGTTGCCACCAGAATCTTTTGTAACTGCTGTATTACAAATTACAGCTGCCATTCTCCGTGAAGAAGCAAACTACAAACTTTTCAGAGACTCGCGTTGAACTATTCCTTTAATACAATGTTAATGTGTAACATGTTGATCATCTTTTGACAAGGGTAGACCACCTTGCTTCCAGTTAACTGATGGTTTTTAGGTTTAAATTTATAAATCTGATAAAGATTTATAAATTTAATATATATATTAAATTATATATATATATATATATATATATATATATATATATATATATGCGCGTGGTAGTACCAGACAAGAGCAGAGCTGGCAGTGGTCTGTAGGGTGTGGAAATCGTTCTCCATTGAAACAGCCTCGTCCATTAAAGTTGCATCCGTCACACACTCCACATGCACAGCCATCCAGAGCTGGGTGTGGACATGACACAGCAGGGCATTTCCTGTGTGCACACACAACTTCACCTCTCTGTAGAAAAAAAGATAATTAATACAGTAGCTGTGAGGGTTCAGGAGGTCCCCAAACTAAATGCAGCCCTTCACCCTCTCACTGAGCATGTGCAGTCCTGGCACCCTCCCTCTCCTCCTGGAAGGATCTGGCTGTCAACATAGGTCACACCTTGGAACTGACAACCTACACACAGAGTGAAACACCACTTATTTACTTACTCTACATAACATGAACTGTGACATGTTATTAGCTGGTTACCATCACAGACAGGGCAGCCACATGGATTGGTGACCGGGTGAGGACAGCGAGCTGCTGGACACAACTTTTTCATACATCGCACTGAACCACTCTGTAAGAGAATAAACATGAGAATAAGCAGATTAAAATAGATTATCCATCAGAAATGTGTATGTGGATGTGTGTGTTGATGCTACCTGGCAGGTACATTCAGAGCAGAGGTTTCCTGGATCAGGGATTGACTGTCCATTTGCGAGGACTGCGCTATTGTAGAAACAGCCTATCAAATAAGGACAGGTTTATTTTGTCAGTTTGTAATCATGTGAATGATGAACAAACACAATTAAAAGTCAATGAACCTCAACTAGGATTTGAGTTTGATTTTGAGTTTACATACGTTCACATTCTCCACAGCATTGTCCGGGTGGTTTGTATGGGTGGCTGCACTCTCCATAACAGGGTATTTTGGTGCAGATTACTTCGCCTCCGTAACAGTAACATACGCCACACGGGTCTTTGTCATCACCAAACTCAGTGCCATCAGAGTATTCTTTACCATGAAACAGGCAGCCTGCAAGTTGAAAACTGGAGCTTAAGATAATTTTGTAACATTCTTGGAAAAATAGTTTCCAATGAAAACTGTTGACAGAAATGTCTGTGGATCATCTTCTGGGACATGCGGTTAGCTTTTTCGATCACTCACCATCACAGGACATGCAGCACTGTCTCTGGACAGGGTTGTTACAGTTGGACAGTGGACAGCGCTTCCTCTCACACCGGACAGAGCCCTCACGGCAAACACATACTGCACATGGGTCTGATGCGTCATCCCACGTCTCCCCATTAGCTCGCTCCCGACCCTCATATAGACAGCCTGCAAGAGAAATGCGACAAATAGTAAACATGATTAAACTAGAAAAATTGAAGTTTCACTTACAATGCAAAGATCTTTTGTTGCAATGTATGACACAATGTGCTTGATCCACATATACAAATTGCTTTGTCCTTATGTTACAACATCTTGGCAGGACTAAAAAATTGTACCTTCGCAGGTGCGGCAGCACTGCTGTGTGATGGGGTGAGAACATGGAGCAAAGGAGCAGGGCTTGCGCTGACAGTGAACTGTCCCATTGGTGCAGGTACATGATCGACAGTTGTCAGTTGGGTGGTAGAAACGCTCAGTGTGTCTGTAAGGTTGTTGTTCGTACACACAATCCGATGGAGGAGCTGAGGGAATATAAGTGGAAAGAATCAATGGTATGCTTCCACTATAAAACTTCCTAATTGATGTTGTGTTTGATCATCAAGAGCCAAGAAACAAACTCAACAGTAGATTTTCTCACAAATCAACATTCCATCAACTACAGAAGGAGTACCAGACAGTGAAATTAAGATTTGTCTGAAAGGAAAACCTTCAAACTGAAAATCCTTAATGGCAAATAATTTGAAACAGATTTTCATAATGGTCCATGTTTAGCTTTCTCTTTTCCAAATAAGGATCAGACGAAGACCATAAGAAGCCATCATTTTGCATATAAAGATGAAATACCAATCAAAAATAGGTGTGTAAAAGGGGAATAATAGCTGGTTTTTAAATAGCTGACTAAGCATATGAAACAGTCAATCTAAAAATATATGTATCATGTCTGTGTGTTCAGATTTGACTCAACAAATGTACGCTTTTTGACGCAAACCTAATGCCTCTATGATGAGCTCTAACTGCTGACCATGTTAATAAATGGGCCAAATTAGGGTGCCAAACTAAAAATACTTGTCCCTTTTACCTCAAGCAATATCTTTACCTCATGTCTTTCCCACCACACTCCACCTTTAACTTTTATTTCTCACCCTTCTGAACTTTTCTCTCGTGCACATCCTTACCAGGACACTGGGGGCAGCAGTCTCCAGGCAGCACGTTTGGGTTGGAGCACGGCAGCGGTGGACACCTCTTCATCAGACACTGGACATTCCCATTCTGCAACAAACACAACACAGAGTGAAGTAAAAGCTTGCTTCAAGAAGACCACTGGTGATCAACACAGTAGGGTGAGTAATGCTGTGATGCTCCTTATTCTTACTATGCAGCTGCATGTCCTGCATGTGTCAGTAGGATGGGGAAACTCCTCTCCATTGGGATACTCTTTCCCAGCATAGCTGCAGCCTAATGCAAAAGGATGTTGTGTACATTTTAACTTGTTCAATTTATTTGTATTGTTGACATAAAATTCCTATTTCCTCACCATTGCAGTTGTTCTGACAACACATTCCAGGTCGAGGTGCATTACAGTGAGGATGAGGGCATTGTGCTTGGTGGCAGTCAATCTGGCCGCTCACACACTTACACTCCTCACACACACTCACAGGGTTATGAAAAGCCTCTCCATCAACAAATATGCGGTTTTCAAAGGAGCAGTCTGGAAAAGATGCAAACACAGTTGTTATAGTGAGCTGACTGACAATAAACTAAAAGAAAATTCAATGGTCATGCATACATTGAGTCATGACCATTTCTGTTTCTGAATTTAAGTACCTGGACATTTAGGGCAGCACTCTCCAGGTGGTGTATATGAGTTGGAACAGTTGAGTGGAGGACAAGGTCTCCTCTCACACTCTACGCTGCCACGCTGAGAAAAAGGTCAGGCTGTATCAGCAGGTTTGAAAGTAAACAGTCATGTGTAGTGTGTGTGTGTGTGAATGGATACACGCTCACCTCACATGTGCAGATGTGACAGGGGTGGTCAGGGGTTATAAATCTCTGGCCGTTGCTATAGATACGATGGTTATAGGTGCAGCTTTCACACACTGCGCAACAGGAGCCTAGGGAAAGAAAAGAGTGCAATGAATTTACACAGTCACCTGCACATAAACAAAACTCAGGCAGTCACACACTCCTACCAGGGATCTTGCTGGGATGCAGGCACTCGGTGGGGGGGCAGTGTGTGTGTGCACACAGCGTTTCTCCATTCACACAAGTGCAGATGGAGCAGAGACCCTCTGGCTGCCAGTTGGAACCTTCCTCATATTCTACACCCTCCAACACACACGCTACAATGAGAAAAGCAGAGTTGTCATATTAATTAAAGAGCTGTGTGTGTGTGTCTGTGTGTGTGTGTGTGTGTGTGTGTGAGCGCATTATTACTTTTGCAGATTGGACAGCATAGATGTGGGTCAATAATGGGGTTGGAGCACTGAACAGGAGGACATTTCTCTTCACGGCAAATTACATTCCCACCCTATAACAGATACATGGAATGAAGTCATTGTGACTACAGCGTGTTTTAGTTTATAAGAGCATACAGAAACATAACAGCTATTATGTGCCATCAGGTGCTCTAAAAAGTTTTTAAACATGAGACAAAGGTAGAAAAAAACCACTGAATGAAGATAATACACACTTGCTCATTAAATTTAACATGTTTTGTACAAAATTCCTTAAAGTTTCACCACTTTTTTATTGCAAATACCGCACAGACTTGCCTTACACTTGCACTGCAAGCAGGGTCCATTTCCAGCAGGGGTGAACACCTTTCCATCAGCATACACCCTCCTGTCATACTCACATTCTGTGGAAACAAATATAAACTCTGACTATGTTTGTTTGCGTTTAGACAGTAAAAGTCAAATTAGGAAAATTGCATGCAATAGGCAAAAGAAATTGACAAGTATATGAGGAAATTCTGACCATCGCATGTGGGACAACACTCTCCTTTGCGCTTAGCTGGATGACTGCAGCTCAGTGTGGGACATGATGAATCCATACGCTCACAAGAAATTTCACCTGCCTTGATAGATAGACACAAGAAGGTATTTAATATGTCACTCTGATAGAGAATTTTAACATTCAGTGGTTGTCGGATACAAACCTAGACAAACTACATATTGGCTGTTGCAGATATATCAGCCTCTGTCATTTTCAAAAAACTGCTTAAACAATAGTGTGTAGCGTCTGTGAGGAATTCTAAGTAATGGCAACAACACTGTCGGTGCATCCACATGACGCAAGCCTCCCGTGATCGTGCACACCCCCACAAACCAATCACATTAATTTATGAAAATGCAAAAGGGTTTGACAGGATTTCTTTAAACCCCTGGCTCATGAAACGTGCCAACAAATTCTGAGTCCAGTGACATGAAAATAATAAAAAGAACTTTGCCGGAATGAACTCACAGAGCAGTGGCAGTGAAGACAGGGGTCTCGCCTGGAGGGGAACTTCTGTCCATCCACATACACCTTAGACTCATATTCACACTGCTCACACCTACAGGTCACACACGCACGCACGCACACAAATAAACCTTAAACATTTAAAACTTTTGGAAATGCTTCAGTTGTCTTGAAAGCAGAGAGAGATTAATATGGTGGATAGATGCAGGTTTGAAAGTGATATGGATGAAGTTAGGCAGGTTGGTTACCGTGGGCAACAGTCTCCGGTCCGATGTACAGGGTTTCGACAAGACAAGGCTGGACAGGGAAGGGGCGAACAAGCCAGATTTCCATTCTAGAGGTGAAAGATATAATAAAGATAAACTTGATTCATACACACACACATATTACACTTAATGATGAACATGATGATGATTGACATACCACACATGTGCACTCTTGACAACGGTCTCCAGTAGGGATCACAGCTCCATTAGGAAAATCATGTCCGTTCACACCACAACCTACAATACACACAAACACACACTATACTCTGTCTCTGCAGTTTAACAAGCCCACTATCTGTGGACACCATTTCAGTGAATTGAAGAAACCCACCATGACAAGCTGGACAGCATGTATTGGGTGGAGGAGCAGATGGGAATTTACATAGGGTGTTACACCGCTCCCTCTCACAGCGAACGTGACCCTCCTGGTGAAAGGAGGGAACCATATTAACAAAGATGAAGATGATTGAAAAGATGGAGTGTTAAACTGTCAATCAGTATCAGACCCACCAAACAATAGCAGACATCACAGGGATTCTCTAGCGGCCTCCACTTGGCTTTGTGGTCATACTGGACACCAGAATGGATACAGCCTGCAAACACATCTTCATCAGATTGCTTTACTGTTATGGCATTACAGGCAGTGAAATGGTTAAAAGTTAATTCAACACCAGAACACACAAGAAAGAAAAATGTCTCTAACTGCAGGACCATACTTTCAACCCTTTACCTGCAAATCAATCTTATCTTAGCTAAGACAAATGGACCAATGTCATCCCTCAGCTCTGGAAGGACTTTTGCACCCCCTTCTGTCTGAGAGAGATTTTTCACATTGTATTACATGTAAAATAAAGAAGTCTGAGTAATAATAACTTTGCCACAACTCTTGTCTTGGTTCTCACTGACGGAAACCAACAAGAGCATTTAATGGCTGCATAAAGATGTGTTAGGCCTTGTGTCTTCTACTAATTTAAGTTACATTATACCTTTTTTTTTGAGTTTAACAAAGCAGAAATGGTGAAATATTTTAAGTAATAGTTAAGATCAGAGGACGTTGAGTGAATCCCAGTGTCAAAGTTTAGTTAGGATAACCTTTTAAAATATATTCAAATGCTATAGAATAAAACCCCTAAAATGTAACGGAAGTAAACATTACTTTAATCTGTGAGAAATGTTGTATGGATTCCATACACGTACATGCATGCATCCAATTTTTTTGGGCAATTTGATTAAAGGAAACCCCTATTGAAGGCAACATGAGGGTTAAGATCTTGCTGTGTAAATAATTCTTCCAGTTCACCACAGTTCAATGTTTTGGCGTATTCCTGGAACATTATTGGAATAAAAGAATATTTTTTTTAATTTTTATTTAAAGAACAATTTATGCTTTTGGGAACGTAGTTTTAATTTAGGGGGGCATCAAATGAAAATTATTCCATTTGTTTGAACCAAAATGTAAATCTTAAAAATGTAAAAAAGACCTAATAAGGAGAGACTACCAAAGATGAGCGCATATAAGTGAAATGATAATATTGATAAATTGATGGATCTCAAAACAGTTTTTAATGTAGTATACTGAGGCACTTGTAATGTTTTATTTTATTTTCCTTACCTCTGCACCGCTGGCAGCAGTCCCCAGGTGCAGTCTCCTTTTGTGTGCAATCCAGTGAAGGGCAGGGTTGGGGAAAGCATTCCCTGTTACCCCCCTGCTGGCATGAAGGGAAACAGAGGTGAGAGAAAATAATGAACAATGGAAGACAGAGCAATTGTTCAGGCTCAATAAATATGTTTGTGTTAGTGTAGGTGTATGTCACAATGAAGCTACTCACCTTACACATGCATGTCTGACAGCCATCTATACTGTAGGACACATTATGAACTGTACCATCCAGCTCACACCCTGAAGACGAGACAAAAGTTTAACTGCACACACATTTTTGCGTTTGTGGGTGTGTGTCTGCGTTTCCCGAGTGATGAAATAGAGTGTATACTGATAATTTAAGTAAGAAAAGAGGAATGTGGAAATAACTTTACAGATGGTCCATCTTCGTCTATCAATGCAGATTTGCTTCACATTTTCTCTACTCTATGTCACTGAGGAACATCTGGCTCTGCTCTCTCTCCAGTGATGACTGGAGCTGGCTCTCACACACACTATACTTTATGGGCTGTAACTATAACCAGAAATGCCTGTGGGCTTCCAGCCGTTAAACACTACCACCGGCAAGTCAATTAACACTGGAAGAGATTTACTGTAAGAGAAACAGATCAGATCATGGCCCTAACAATTTGCCCTGTTTTGTGGCTGTTTAAGTTATTTAGATGAAAAAGAAAATCGCTTACAGTACAGCACATACCAAACACTGAAGAGCAACATCACTCAATTTGTTTCATCAAAGGCTTTTAGGAAACTCATCAAATATTTTTTTGCTTAGCTTGGACATTTCAACAGACAATTATTTTAATGACAACTCTCCAAAGGACAGAGACAATGTGTTTGTGTGTGAGAGAGGGCAATAATCACAGAGTGTGAGAGAGACTATGAGGCTGCCTACTGTGTAAGCAGCCAAAAGGCATTTCCTCAAGCAAGTCAAGCATGCATGAGATCAAAGTGTTAGTTTGTGGGTGCCATTGGAGTCTTCCGGCCTACATGCAGAAAAAAATTAAGGGGAAGATGGATGAAAAGGCAGATAAATTGACAGTAGAGAGTAGTCAAGGGGGGAGAGAAAGAGGACAGAGGGCTGATTGGGCATGTGTGTGTTACATGGATTGCAAATATGTGCACAATAAGCAAAACAAAACAATGTTTACATTACTCTATAGAGTGAACTACTGGAGAATAGATCCTAATGAAGTCATTTACTCCAGAAGCCATTTAAAAAACATAATGAAGCCTCAAGTAAAGTCCCATATGTTTGTTTCACTCCATTATGACAGGATGTTGTTCACAGTCACCTCAAATGCACCAACCAGGAAGTTTATCACAAATGTATTACTGAAGTACTCTAAAACTTAGCTTTGGCAAATCGTAGTAGTATAAAATACATTGGCGAAAACATGTAAAACTACCAGGATGATACTTTGAACCTGTTGACGCAACAGTGACAAACTATCCCCTTATAAAGTTGATATGGTGAACGTTTTAGCAAACCTTGCCTATTTACAGATCCAGCAGCAAGTTCTGTTTCTGATCACTTGATCAATGTTAGTCCAATGCTCACTCTTTTTTAGCTTTCTACCAATGTCTGAGGGAAATTTCTGGCTCTTCCGCAACTGATTGCTTCACTACGATGACCAGCTAGTTGAACTTTGTCCGTCCGCTACCTGCAAAATAGTTTTTTTATGTTTTTTCTTTTTTTCTTTGCCAAAAACAATTGCCTCCTGCATTTGGAAACAAAGTTGATGAGAGTGGTGAAAGTGAACCAACAGGAAAGTTGAGCCAAAACAGTGAGCTGAAAGATGCTAAAATGCTCCATAGAGCTAACATGATTGCAATGTTTGGTTCATCACTACTCATTACACCCTTTTACATTACAAGTTTTCGTTTGATCCATCGTTAATATATAATATTGACTAGAGCAGCTTAAAGCTCTGTGTTTTACTGACTTCTGGTTGTATCTAGCTCTGCAGAAATTTTGGGTTTGGAAGTATAAATATTTCAGAGCCTATTTTGATATGGTAATTAAGTATTTGTCCTATTTTATTCCAGTATCAGTCCTTTTAAACGGTCATCCTTGTCTTTCTGAGCTCACAGAGACGATGTAGGTAGCGAACGATGATCCAATCTCTTTTCACTGACAGTACTTTGTTCCTCTATTCTTCTTGTCCAGTAAAGGAAAAGGTCCAGTGTTTACCAGCCATGGCATATTACATGGTTTCCAGTAGCAAAATCCCGCCACTCTGTGAAGCAGGAACCACAACTGTGCATATGGCAGACAGCCTTGAGGTACACTTGGCAACAGGCCTGATGGCAGAGGTCAAGACAGCTGATGGGCGCAGAGCCAAGGGGACAGCCGCTGAACCAATGGAGCTTGAAACAAAACCTACAGACAGTGTTGCGAGAAAAAGCGGAAAACAACCTTGGTTTGAATCCTACTCAGAAAAGATTTAACTTTCTCAACTTATTTATAATATGACTATTGTCTCGTAAAGCCAGCCAAAAAGTCCCTGGTACCTTCTAACAGGTACTTTTTTCAATATCACCTCAGTTGAGGTTCCAAGCGAGCTGACGCATTACCAAAAGGTGACGTGAAAACCTGCAGACTACTGATTAGTTGGAGAGATTCGTCACTATTAACGCGTCATCATTTCTAGTGACAGACGGTGACCTGCCAGTGACCAGCCGTGTTTAAATAGTTTAGCCAGCGTTTTTTTTTTTGCTGCCTCAAGCTTCTTTAAAACTAAATTTGTCTTCTGGCTGTGGACACACCCACATGTTGAGAATCAAAAGCAACACACCTTTAACGTTCTGTGTGTGTATCGTGCTAGGTCACGGCAGTTTCCTGCTAAGACAACCAGCCATGCTCGCCCAACGCATGTGGCGGTACTAATCTGCAAAGGAAAAAGGAGGACAAGGCACCACAGCCACGTCGAGTTGAGCCGAGTCGAGCAGGTGCCATAAATGTAAAAACACCATTAGATGATCATGTGATTCACTGGCTCTGGAAACCATATGACTATATAACTTATTAACTCACTGTTGTAGGTGTAGCTTTGTTTTCACATCAAAGTTTTTGAGAAACCGATACTAATAGATAGAAATTGAAAACTGACCACCCGCAATTAGTGTGTCTGTCCAGTAAGCTGTAGGGATCATGTTAATGTCTAGGGTAAGGAAACACTAGTCATTAATCAACCTGCATCAAATGATGGCTCGAAAGCAAAAACCCACTGAGCTGTGTCATACCACAATAAGCAACTAAACAACAAATTGTGAGCTGGCTTTGCAAGACTATAACTACTTTCTTTTTTGTAATGTTGATACTTATGATCTGGTGTGATTGGAAGCCATATGTTGCTCCTATTTTGAATAGCTCTTGTAACAGTATCATCACTTATCAATACAATTTGTCCCGTCCATTCCTGCTAACCATTCAGAGAACTGCTTGTGTCCAAATTAAAAGTCATCCAGTCCTGCTTGACCCAGTGCTGGGGCAGGGAGGTGATTGGAGGGCAGGTACGGGTGATGCGTTTTAAAGCTCGGTCACTGATTGAAAGCTGAAAGTGCGTGTGAAAGTTGAACCGCAGGTAGTGCGGCCTATTGGAGTACTAGTTGCAACTTTCCGTGTCGTAACCATCTGTTCGAAAGCCGAATGCATCAAACCCGCTGCGATCCAAACCAAATGGATAAAACCCCAAGATACTGTGGCCTTTGTCCCTGAAAAGCTCAGACATTATCATGTGACTTATTAGCACTCTCCTCTTCATCTCTTCATGCTCTTTCTTCTTCTCATTTACAAACACCTCATCCTTCTGCATGCCAAACCTGGTGAAATTAGAACGGTTGAAACCATTGCAATTGATGCCAGATACATCATATCCATCCATATCAATGCAACTATGCAACTATGAGTTTGTACTGACCTCATGAAAAAAGTGTATTTCCCAAAATGTCTACCTGTGTCAAATTTAGCAAAGTACAGAGGCCAATAAGTGTTAGGCTATAAGAAACCATAAGAAAACTACAGTAACATAACATTATAAGAAGTTTGTGATTGACCCACCTCAAGCATTTCAAAAGTTCTGAAGAACTGTCGGGTAACCAAATATACAATAAGCAAACCTTTAAATCTAAAACAATCAAACACATTAGACAAAACTGGAAAAGCACACAAGGCTACATGCTCAGCAATACAAGTAGCATAGCATATACAGTGCCATGTCATTTCTCCGATGCTCCATTGTTCGGACCTTTTCAACAACCCAAAAAATTCCCTTTGGTCCTACAGCCCACTAGTCCGATGTCCCTTTGTTTAAAAAAAATAAACCCTGTGCTCGGACATCCCAATGTTCCGACCATATAGCTAGGCTTTTGTAGATCACCTCCCATAATCTAAAATATGAATCAACAATAGCAAGCAAAATTACTTTTCTCTAGCTTATTATCCCATTTAAATGTTTATCTAGCCTAATTCACACAATCTCTACACCGGTTTGCGTGCAGTTTAGTGTCCCAAATTCCCTGTACCGTAACCCCATTTGTGTAGGTCACATCCCCTGACCAATTGGCTATCTTAAGCTAAACTAATTAAGGTCAAATGCCTAACCCCAACCAATCGGCTATCCTAACATATATAATAAAGCCTTTATGGTCCGAACAATGGGATGTCTGAGCAGAGGGTTTATTTTTTGAAACAAAGGGACGTTATACTTGGACTGAAGTGGATTGGCATCGCCACTCCTGGACATTGCTGCCAGCACGGCTAAAAAAGGCTTGAACTGATATTTTCACAACATGGACAGACAAGTTCGGTACCAACAAGGACGTGTTTTTTTTTTTTTTTATACTCTACTCCACTAATCCTGGCACAAAAATACCTGTCTAAGCTGTTTCTGAATTGAAAGTTTCTGTCAGAATCTGAATCAGTTTTACCTTTGATGTTAGCTTGGCATGTGACCTTTCCAGATGTGCACGTACACACAGTGTTGAGGTCAATCTGCCAGTGCTGGCCATCCTCCACTTCACGGCCCTCCCACAAACATCGCTGCCTCACGCACTCACATCCTTCTAGGTACTGTACGCGAGACTGTAGGTCTGCATTCTGTAGAAAAACAAAAGCACAACTTGACATTCTTGTTTTATTGTGGAAAGTCATGTACTGTAATCAGAGTGAAATACGTACCTGAGTTTTGACTATGTCCAGTATACGAGCCAGCTCCTCCAGCCTCTTATCCAGCTTCTTTAGCCTGTCATCTTTCTGTGCTTGAGAAACAGACTTCACCCCTTGAGGAGATCCCGGGGGCCCCAACACCATACCTCTCTGCAGCTGGTCACTCTGGACGTCCTGTGGATAATGGTTGGTTTGGTCCGTTGGCCTGCGGCTTGTTTCAGGTTTACTGGGGGATGCATCCTGCTGCAACATTCGATTGCTGTCAGTCCGAGAATCTGAGCTATGGCTATCTGCATACTTAGACGGAGGCAGAACATCTGGAGGAGGACAGTAGCAGTTGGTGGGAGAAAAGATTCCTGAATAATTCTTGAATAAATAAAAGAGCAAATGTCCAGCCTAAACAAACATCCTGGGGAAATTATGTCAAAATGAAGACCCACACTGAGGAATAATAATCAGACTGTTTGGGGAAAGTTCTGCCTGAGGGCAAAAAGATATGATCTATTGCACAGTGGTCCCACTACTTTTAGGCGTATCTATGTTTGGAATTATAGACAGCATTGCAAAATACATTTTTATCAGTTATTTCATAGTTTATATAACCAGTTATGACAGGAAAACTCTTCACTGACAAAAAATGTCTTCCAGAGTACTCAAAATATAAGAAATTATTAGGGTCAGTAATGAAATGAAAGAACAAAGCAAAAGAAAACAAGGAGGGAATAACCCGGTAGCCTATTCTGCAGTTTCTGCTTTTCAGCATGATGATACAAACTGATATATGGATGCACGTGTACAGACACACAAACATGCATACACATATTTAGAAAAAAGGAAATTGATCATAGCCTTCCAGTGACCTTTTGAAATGTTTATTTTTAAAATGTGTGCTTGTGGGGTCTTTGGGTATTTTTTGGCAATGTCCTTATATATTTATTCTTTTTATGTGCTCAGATGGATTCAGATTTCAGATTATTTTCTTTCATTCGTCCCTCCAAGCAAAGAAAATAATTATATACTAGATATCGAAACACTCAGTTTCGATATAGATATTCTTTCTTTACCTGTAACATTGTCACAGAGCCACGGCCTCCTTAGATATGCTTTCATTGAAATCTCAGCTGTCTTCAAATACCCCTGCATTCATAAAGAAACACAGAAATGCTCACATTCTAAATGTTGTTGTATACAGAATGCATATCAACTGGAGTTTAAAGTAACTGCAATTGTTTCTTTAAAAGGATACTGCAAATAGTAAGTCAATTAGTAAAGGACATGGTTAATGTGTTAATATGTTGTACGTATGTACAAGTATGCAGTATGTGCAAGAAACTTACACTAAATTTGCTGTCTTTCTTCCCTGGTGTGCTGGCAAGAGTGAAAAAAGCATCTTGAGGTAGTTTCAGGTTGATTCTCTCTTCACTTTTTAACGGTATAACCACAGCTTCTTGACAGTCCACAAAAAATGCCAGCCTGTTAGTCTCTAGGCCCACAGCCAACTGTACCCACTCCTCCCTGGAGAAAGGGTTTCTCCTGGGGAAGTAAAAGCTGGCAAGGCTCTGAGCTCCTCCTCCAGCCTGATAGTCCAAACGCAGAGTGTTATCGAGGGTGGAAGAGATGATTTGGAGAACGGGTGAGGATGCAGAGGAGATAGAAAAAAGAGTGGCACTGGAGCCAGACGCCTGATGCCCCACCAGATGCACCCCCATGCTGCCCTTAAGGTTGGAGTGCAAGAAGTGGGAATATTCACGAGGAAGAGTCAGGAAGGTTGCTCTGGGACGTATCTTGTATACGACACTGCTGGGACTCTGCAGTCTGGCCACACCGCTTATGTGGTGGGACATGTTTAGAGCTGCCAGAAGGTCGATCACTAGGATAGAGACAAAACAGACTTGTGAAAAACTTGTATTCATCAACATCATTCTGCATGAGGTCCTTCTCTATCTAATGGAGGATGACACTGCGGTCTCTGGGTTGTGAGGAGTTTGAGTCTGTAAACGGATATATATAGCGCTTTTCTAGTTTAACAACTATTCAAAGCACTTCTGCATAGTACAGGAACCATTCACCAACTGTAGCCGAGGCTGCTGGACAAGGTAAACACTCACACACATTTACACTCCGATTGACATTGGACTGGAGGGCCAGAAATCGAAACACCAACCTTCCACTTGGCAGGCAACCGCTCTACCACTGAGGCACAACAACCCAATGAAGCCGTTCATCACCACACATGGCTGCCTAACTGACCTCAAACACAACACCAACAGGACAGGATGGTACAGTCAGTCAGATCTCTCTGCCTCTTCATACATCTGGAAATAGCTCTTCACTGCTAAAAGCTTACACTGTTAGAAAGTTTTGTTTATGGGATAAATGTATAGAGTCCATCATGGTGGAAAGCAGCTAATTACATGTACACAAGTACTGCGGTGCGGCCTCTAGCTCACTCAGTAAGAGCATTCGCCCCATGAAGGCTGAGTCCTGCAGCGGCGCGGATTCAAATCCGACCTGGGGCCTTTTGGTGTGTGTCATCCCTCCATCTCTCTCTCCCTTTCATGTCTATCCACTGTCACTTTAATAAAAGGGAACAGCCCCAAACCAAAATATAAAAAAAAAGTCAGTTAATATTGAGTAGCCCACTTGTCTTCTTCTATGCCACTAAATTACAGAGGGAAATCTTGCCCTTTTTACTAAATTTATCTGAATTAGGCTATAGTTACTTTTCAAAGAAATATTTTAAATACAAACATATGACCATCTTTAAAATAAATTGCATTGTTAAAAATGTTAAAACATGTTAAAATGTTGCTTGCACACATCTAATTTGTAATAATAATTAAATTGCCTACTGTAATACTTTGTTCTGCAACATTTTTTACTTACAGCCTACTTTTGCTGGAGACCAATTTTTATTTCTAGACAATGCTTTCACTTTGTATTATTGCTACTTTTAAGTAAAGTCTCAGTTGTTTTCAAGTAGCCCATACTAATATCAAATCAAAAAATCTAAATAAACACCACTATTAAAGTGTAAACTAAACAACGAGTTTAGTCTTCTAACTCACCATTCTCGTGCTGTGGACTGGAGTCCCCGTGCACAGAAAGCGCAAAGACCCAGAGCAAATGTAGCTCCAGCAGCATGAGCGTCCTCAGTTTGCTGCTCTCCATTCTCCAGACGGAAAACAATGGGAAGCCTGGATTAAAATCCAACCACTTTACGCAAAAGACATAGTGTTCGTCGTCTTTTTAACCTCAATCTGGTAACATGGACCTTGAACTGTACGTTTAAGATGTCTTTCCTCTGCGAGCAGACCTTTTCCAAAGAGCGCGCGGGGGAAACATGAAACATCTGGATGCAGGCAGGGCGTCACTTCTCTGCAGTCACACAGTTAGAATCCCCCCTGGGGCCATATCTACAAAACACTTTTACTCAATGATCACAAAGGCGAAGAGTTTGATGATTGTGACTAGGATTGCTTGAGATGCTTGTTATTTCTAATGAGAGAGAGAGAGAGAGAGAGAGAGAGAGAGAGAGCGAGAGAGAAAAGACACGCATGCAGAAAAGTGTGCAGTGCGCGCGTAAGGTCACCGGCTCTTGTCTCTGTCTTCAGTCCCTGAAGGATAGCTGTGAGTGAAGTATTTTCTTCCCCTGTTTTTCATCATTTGTCAGGCAAAAAAAAGGAACATCTCTCCACCCATCACTGTTCAGTGTTGTTGTTGATTCCCAAAGATCCCCGTTTAGGGAATTAGCTAAAACCTGGTCTGGAGACACTGGAGAGGAGCCATCCTGAAGCAACCAAATATATGTGTGTGTGTGTGTGTGTGTGTGTGGTCCTGTTTAACTATGGGGTCTGGTAAAACAGTACTTATGGGTTCTGGACAGCTTTGTGGGGCCAAAATGCTGGACTCTACAAATTCAAAGGGCTGTTTGCAGGTCAAGTCTTGGTTTTAGGATTAGGGTTAGAATTAGGTTAAGCATTGTGTCAATGATGGGTCCCCACAAAGATAGTGAGACGCACTGTGTGTGCGTGTGTGTGCGTGTGTGTGTGTGTGTGTGTGTGTGTGTGTGTGTGTGTACAGAGAGAGACAAAGAGAGACAGAGGGTGACAGGAAGACAGAAGAGACAGAGGGAGGGTGTAAACACAAGTAGTCATGTTTCACTGCTTTGGAATCAGTCCCAGTGTGCATCCCACAGTGATAAGCAATAGCTCTAAGACTAGGCTACACAGACAGTTCTAGAAAGAAAGACATGCCTCTCTGTCTTGTTGAAGTATTTTTAAAGTGATGATAGGACACCTAGGTGTTTCCTAATGCATGAAGCGGTGGGGATAGGCACTTTGGATTGTTTTCTATACAGATTGAGATGCAGGCTTAAAGGAAACACATTTTTAAACACATGATTTTAACTGAGGTCTTCCCACACTCTGTCCACTTACCAAACCTTATCCGTGAATCATGCCAGTTAGTCTGTAATAATCACTATTAAAAGTTTTCCCACAGGACTTGCTCTGTTCAGTTCAGTGGTTTTTCAGCATATACTCAATCCCTCTGGATGGTATTGCACTTCCAAGCCGAGAGGGCTGATTGAAGACAGTGATAAAGCAGTATAGACTTAAAGAATGCAGCAAATGTTTGTTCAGGGATTTAGTTTTTGATGTAGAATCAAGCTTTATGAAGGAGGCCATTTACTGTTAAATTGTCTTTCAGAGAAACACTAACAGGAACACAATGTTGCTCCCACACCCACTTCATAGCCAGTGGGCCGTGCTCTTGAGTGGAAGAAGGTTGGTTCGATGTGCAGGACAAATTGAGCAACTCAGAACAAGATAAAGACATCTGCAGCCATGGAAGAGGCTCCGTGAGGCTGTAGGCACATTAGAGCTTTGAGCTGAATCCTAAGCATGCTAACATGCTCATAACAACATATGTAAAATTGTATGAACCATGTTCAGTCAAAAAAAAGTCAGGGGATCACCCAAGTTATTATAGGATTCATCCTCTGGGCACAATGAATGTCTGTTTAAAATCAATCATCCGTCAAATAGTTTTTTTTTTACTTTACCAAAGTTGTGGACTTAAAATGGAAAACATTACCATCTTTAGAGCCTTAGCATACGACATATTGAATCTATGAAATTTCACAACAGTAATGCGACATTTGTTCACAAATCAGTGTTTCATTATTCAATTTATTTACTTGGTATTGCTACTGTATATTTGAGAGGTAATGCAAACTTTGCTTTCTGGCCATGAAAATATTTACATATTCACGCGCATAATCACAGTCAAATTACACAAAATACACTGAAAAATGTTTGTGTGACGGTGTGAGAGTTTGATATGAGCACATATGTGTCTACATATTTTACATCATCTGAGTATAAACAGCAAAGCCTGAGTTAGTGTAGTTGTCGCTGAGCTGTCGTGAGCAGGTGTAAACACTTATTATAACACGAGATGAGGTGATGAAGATGGGATATTTATTGTTCACTCCAAGCAAGGCCGATGAGGCAAAATAGTGATACAAATCTTAATTAACTTAAGGAAAGCAAAAAAAACACTTTCATGAAAATAAAGAAAACTAACGTGAGGGTCAAGACGATCACATTATAAAAAGTGTTTCCTATTGACCTTTAAACAAGTCATTACTGAGGGCATCCAACAGACTTATGTCTTGCTCCCTCAGGTATTCCTCAAGCTCTCCATCTCAAGCAATGCAACTGTCAGTCTATATAGGCCTGAAGCCCCCTCAAATTTGGGACATACCAACACTACAATGCAGGGGTGGCTCAGGTGACTAGACAGTAAAAAAGGCTCCATACAGCCAGAATGACTGTATCTATTAAACTAGAAATTTACAGAATATCATATATATGATTCACATTACCATTTTGAGGATTGGCTAGGTTAACAGATGATTTAAACATTGTGATCATTAACAGAGCATATGAACACGCTAAAAAAAACTAAAATAGGTGGTGCTTTGCTACCATGACGACAGCCATGCGCTTCATCACAGTTAGACTTCAAACTACTCCTGCTGCAATCAATTTGTCTATAGTGAGATGTCTTTCTTCAGTAGAATTAATTAATTAACAACAGTTAACAGTTCTTGACAAAAGTTCAGCTAAGTTTCTAATGATTGCCATTTCAGGTAACATTATTACAAGAAAAAGCAAAACACACACAACAATCCAACTATTATATGTCAACCATTCCCTATCTTCTTTTCAACCACATCTCTGCTGACATCCAGTGGTCATGTCCAATCGCAGCAATATAATACAGCCTCAACAAGTCTGTTAATCTATGTTAATCCATTTAGCTATTGTTCATCTTATTACATCAACATAAAAACCTTTAAAAAATTGTGTCATCCTCTGAATTCAGAACTCTAAATGCTGCTTGAAACACCGTCTTTAAACCTAAAAATATGACCTGAGAAGTGCTTGTTTTCTCTATTCTCTCTCTCTCTCTATCTCTCTCTCTTTCTCTCTCTCTCAGAGATACAGACTGTTCAGTAGTTAACTTTCCCCTGAGGCTAACATTACACTTCTGCTCCTCCTGTGTATTTCTCTGACAATATAAACCACTGACAAGTCTGCTCTAACCAAAACATTTCTGCAAACGATAGCTTTCATCACAGAAGCCCTAAAGATATGTTCAGACTAGACACACTCCTTTAACTGTGTGTGTGTGTGTGTGTGTGTGTGTGTGTGTGTGCGCGCGCCTATGCATGCTGGGACAAGTGTGAGAAGGGATGTAAGTTAATCTTCAGAAGGTGAACAGATGATGTTTGATGGGTAATCCCTTGTCAGGCCCATTAGTTGTCACATGTCGCTAATTCATCAAATCCAATAGGCACAAGCTTTGTGGCTGAAGTAAATACTCATACTCTTTTAGTAAGTTCCAGCCTAAACAATACACTGACATATATCTATATACTTAAAGTATATTTCAAGCTTTGAAGACCTAATTTACTGAGGAAAAGACATTTCATGTTGCTTTGTAATAAAGCAACTAAAGCTTGAAGTACTTTGATTCCATGACAAAATGGCTTTGTCTTTTTACCAGACAAATCTCTTAATTTCACTTGTGACCCTGGTTTCTTATCTTACCGGCGGCTTCTTTCCATCTCCAATCTGGTTGGCTCAGTCTTCGTCCCTGTCGAGGTAAACTCCGCCCTCAGGCATTAGCCTCTGAGCTGACGTTGATCCCAGGATACACACCATAAGGTGCAAATCTGCTTTTTAATGTATGTGGGGGGGTTAGTGTGTGTGTGGCCGACGGTATCTATTGTTGCAACTATTGTTTTGTCCTAAAAGCCTCAGTTTGCCTTTTAAGTGGCGTTTTGTGGCTTTTCAGGGCTTTGGGAATCAGATATGCTGCTTTCATCACAAGTCAGGAGGATATGGAGACTGACAGACAAGCTGCAGAGGATTTGACAAACAAAGGTCAGTCAACAGCATAGGCAATATGTGTTCATATATCCACAATATGAGTTATGTGTGTTTATTTTCCTCACATTTGTAGCAGAGTTACTGTTAGGATGTGACCCCAGATCCCATTAAGGCCCCTCACCCCATTCAAACACTTACACAAACAAACACGCCAGTGCTGGGTGCACTGTGACTTACAAGAGCATGATAGACATTAAGTCACACACCTTAATTTACTTGAAATATAACTGAAGTTGAATTTGGTGGTGAACACATTTGGCTAAGTTTCTGATATACTGACTGACATACTTCCAAAGAGAGTCATTGTAACCCTATAACTCTTATTGCTGCTTGTAGGAAATGCAACCTTTAAAAAGCCGCAGATGCAGGAAGAATATAAGTCAGAGGGTTTACACTAAGTGTTTCCAGGCCAGAGAGAAACATGAAGAGAAGAAGAATAGCAGGCTGCTATTCAGCTGGTTTGCTCTCTCAGACGAGGGAAAGCCAAGCAGAAACACACTTTAAGGGGATTTGAAGGAATTATAGGACAGAGCAGTGTGTGTGTGTGTGTGTGTTGTCTGTGTGTGTGTGTGTGTGTGTGTGGGCACACGCAATGCTTTATTAATACATTAGGAGAGGGTCTTAACCTAATGATGCTTCTTAAGACGTGTTGTCATCAAGGCACAGAAGAAAACTAAGCCTAGCCCACTCATTCATACTGCAGAAGTGAAAAGATGACCATGTTTAGCTAATCCTGTTTGTTATTCCTCTCTCTTTACTTTGAAAGAACTGATCCCTGAGGTCTGACTGAGCCCAGGAATGGCCCTCACTGAACTTAAATGGAGTGTGTTTCAGGCCAGGGCTCTAGTCTGCTCACTTTTGGTCGTCCTGTGTCTGCACACAGCCACAGGTACAGCCATGTCACATTTGGACCCATCAGAGTTTGACTTGTTGAATTGAACTTAAATTTCTTACAGTTTCTTACACCTTGCATTATGTTTGCCTTGACACAGGAATGTCAGGGTGGGGTGGATGTTTGGACGGTCAGGATGTATATGCGACAATCAGAGAAAACAGCCACTCGGGAGAAGTTGTTGCTGAACTCATGGCTGAGACCACAATGGAGGGGGTTAACTGGAGCCTTGCTGGAAAGGATGCTGATTGGTTCTTCTTGGAGGGTAGAAGCATCCGGCTGAAGTCATCAGCCGAAAAGGTCCTTGACTTTGAGGTAACTGATTCGGGACTCGGGATATGCCCTCTTAAACACTGATCTGAGTGTTAGAGCTTTCTCATAATCAGAAAGATGTGAATATAATGCAAGGATTAGAGATTTCATATGTGCAATTCCATTTCGCTGAATCTGTAGGAATGCTTGTTAAACTTTGGGGCTGCAATGAGGAAGTTGTATCTAAGTTTAGAGCAAACTATCAGGGATGAACCGCCTTGTTCTTGGACCGAACACAATCTCTCTTACCGTCATCCTCTTCCCAGCCAGCTGACTTAAATCATGGCAGCTATTAAAGGGTCAACCTGATTAGCATTCTCTCTCTCTCTCTCTCTCTCTTTCTCTCGCTCCCTCTCTCTCTTTCTTTCTCTCAACTGATCTACTTCTGTCATTCTATCCTTAAAAAGAAAACATTAGTACAGCTATATAGTTTCAACATTACATCTTTATCAAGTATACTAAGCTTTGCGTGACCAAGAGGATCCACATGTACAATTTCACTTATTAGACACACCAAGTGTATATAAAGTGTGTTATGTGGCCTTTTATATGTTTTGGTGTACATGAATGATAGATTAATGATTAACATAAAATGAGAGAAGATGCATGTTACAATATTATTTTTTGGGCACTTAGTTAAACATTTCTAGAGTAGGCAAATGTGGGAGTGCACAACGATTACAAAAGCCTTTGAAGACTATGTTCTTTTTTGGAAACAGATCAAACATATTTACACCTTATGTCCTTAAAAATGGAATTAAGCATTATAAATTGGATGTTTTCCTGAGTCAATGTCTTGGTAATAGCCTGTTCACAAAGTTATCCTGTTGGTCATCATGGTTTAGGATTTGTGTTAAAATAGGTGATCATGTTGAATGAAGGTCTTCTTTGTATCTTCATATGTTTTGTTCCTACATCTCTCAGACTCAGGGTCCTGTTCTAATGGCTGACTTGTCATGTTATGAGGATGACACACTTCAGGTACCCATTTCTCCATTCATCTTACCCATAACTCTTCAGTGTGTCATCCCACATTCAAACCTCAGTGTCTTTCTTACGTTGTTGTAGAGTGTCTACAGGATCATGGTGGAGATTCTCAATGAGAATGATAATTCTCCTGTGTTTGCAGAAGACACCGTGCAGTCTCTCATTATCAGCGAGGTATGGCACGCTCACAAACACAAGCACACATACGCATAAATCAAACATACAAGAATAAAGTGCTAAAGTGTTCCTCCGCCTGAATTTCGGTGTGTTTTCTAGCTAACTCCAGTGAACACTGTGGTGTTAACTATCCAGGCCACAGATGCAGATAACGACAAGATCATTTACTCTATTGACCAGGCATCCGTGAGTTCTACTCTTTGACTCTTTACACTAGAAAAAAACACGTCCACAAAAAGCACCATTGTTAATGTATTTGTGTGTGTTCTGCAGCCTGATGCAGAATACTTCAAGATTGATCTCCCCAACAGCGGAGAGGTGATCCTGTCCAAGCCTCTGGACTATGAGACCAAAACCCTGCTTAATATCATCATCCATGCCTCTGTGAGCAATAAATATTACATTTCTAACTGTTTTAGTGTAAATGTATCCACAAAGTTATCTTATTAAATCCGTTTCTGTCATCCTTCCCAAGAAAAAAAAGCAAATATTTGATTCCCTGGTGCTCTTTACGATTACTAAAGCCATATTAGAACCAAACCTCATATTATAGAATGCCTTCATTGCCATTGCACATTGTACAAAGACACTTGCTCTGCATCTCCTGAAACGGTACATTAAATATTCAATAGATTCTCGCACACTCGCATACACCACATACACACATACATGCACATGCCTTACAGAAAATAGTAATAACAATAAAAGGAAGATGAAAATAAGTAATAAAAAGAAGTGGCAGTTCATGCATTTATTTGTTTTTACATCAAACTTCCAGACCAGGGTTTTATCCTCTAAAGAAATCTTGACTTGTCATTATTTCAGGAAATGAGCACTGCTGAGCGCTTTAATACCAGCAGCAACATCACCATCACCGTTCTGGATGGAGATGACCAGTACCCACAGTTCCTGCCCTGCATGCTACTTTTTCAGGATGAGAATACTCACATCTGCACCAGCCCTGTGTACACAGTCAAAGTCACAGAGGGGGAAGAGGTCAGTTGCTAAACCGTCCCTATATCAGATCACAAACATATCCCTTGTGACAGTGTAGGAAATTATTTTTGTGGTAACTTTCACTGCCCAAAAAGTCGGGGTGTTTATGAAATTTTGGGGGCACTTAAAAAAAAATGAATTAGTGCATAAAGCTGCTGTTTAAATGTGAAATGAGCCCAGATTAATGCATACCATGATCACCACCTTGTGCCAAGATGAGTAAATAAAAAAGCATAGTGTTGCCATTATCAGTGCATTTACTGTGTGTTACAGCGCTGTTTGTGTGAGTTTATGTTATAGACAGAATTTTTATTATTAGCCTATATTGGCGAATATATATATATATATATATATATATATTATATATATATATATATATATATATATATATATATATATATATATATACATATATATACTTGGGGCAGTTTTTCTCACTCAATCACATATTTTAGGGACATTCTGAGAGGGGGCAATGACCTTTGCCCCACCCAACACTGACTAGTGTTTTATTGTAATGGTCATTAATAATGTCCTTATATTATCCCCTGACTTGCTCTTGCTAAACTTAACAACACAACCAAGAAGTAGGGCCGACGTTTGTGTGACATGTTGCAGGACATTGTGTTGGACTTCTCTCCTGGTCCCATTCATGCAGTGGATGGAGACAGAGGCCTCAACTCTTCACTCAGCTACGCCATTCTCTCAGGTACCATACATCAACGCAAGTTAGCATTTATTCAAATGTGCTGTGCTTACATCTGTAACTATAGTAACTATGTTTGTGTTCATTCTAGGAGACGATGATGGGCGTTTCCTAATGGACGCAGAAACAGGGGTGATGAAACTGATTCGGGGGGTTGGAGACAGACTCACAACTCCAGAGCTGCATCTGCAGATCATGGTAAGACTCAATTTTCGTGGTAGGTTTGAAAAACACCCACTCCACACTTTGATTACTCCCAATACCAATCTCACTGATCTGTTTTGTGTCTCTCTGTGTCTTGCACCCAGGCATATCAGGACGACGACCCCAGAAAATATTCTGTTGCTACAGTGTTGGTCAGAGTTCTGGCTGTGAACAAGTTTTATCCACGGTTTGACAGGGTTGAATATCAAGGCTTTGTATCTGCCGGAAATAGCCCCGCCTCTGTGGTCTATACCTATGGCAGCAAAGCGCTGATGTTACACGTACAAGATCAAGACTTTACCCATGTACGCACTACGCTTTACTCAACACACAAGCCATAAACAATCACAGATCAAAAATTCTCAAAGCAGTTCTGTATGTGATTTACATTGTCACCTACCCACCTCCTTTTACTCCACAAATTGACAGGGTTTCAATCCCATGATCCACTTCACCTTCAGTCCTACATCCAATCACACAGACATCTACCAAATCACACAGGAGGGTATTCTGATCGCTAGGACCAATAAACTTAAAGCAAAACAGAAACACATTCTAAAGGTGAGACTCAGTGAAAACCTTTTGTTATTATTCGATTTTTTTTTCATTTAGTTTGATTGAAAAGACGATACCAGGGATTTTTCATATCGTAGGTCACAACAAAACAACATTATGTAAGCTTAAGTTTGGTATCCCTTTTTTCTCTTTAAGGGTTTAGAAATATTTCCTATGTAGCATGAAAGCAATAAGATGGTGATGATGTGATAAAAAGTGAAAATACTTTGCAGGTAAGGGCTATAGACCAGGACTCAGGTGATGCCACCTTTGCTACTGTAATGGTGGAGGTGTTATTTGAAGGACAATCAAGTAAGGACACACTTTTACACACACTGGCATTCACAACTGATGAGCCTGCAGAATGAAACAATGTATCTGTGTGTCTGTCTGTGTGCACTGCAGTCCCTAATAGTCCACTGGGAGATAATCCAATAAGCTGCACTGTGGGCAAAGCGATGTTTTTGAGCATGGTGTTCATGACTGCACTTGGATGTATCCTGTCCATGGTGATGTGGCTGAAGAAGAAACAAAAAGGAAAGAGGGACCCACTGCAGAGAGGCTGTGTGGCCCAGGGCAAACACCCCAATGTGGTGAGATTTTTAAGCTCTGTAATCCAGAATTACACTCACCAAAATTTGTTGGTCTGTAAATTTAAGTTTCTAAAATATTTTCTACTGCATATTCTCCCTTCAGAGTTTACGGTGGTTCCAACTGGTGAGTATATTGTTTACTATGTAAGCTAATATTCGTCCTTTTATAATAGTCATCATTCATTGTCTTATATGTCCTGTCCTTAATAAACTCTGTACAGTCCACTAGTCATGATCTCAATTTCACAAGTACTTATGGTTTCCTAATTAGCCCATGTCTGAACTGTCCAAATTCTAAAGAAAGTAAATGATCAGTTCATACACAGTTCGAAAAAACATTCTCCCCACAAGGTCCCGTTTATTAGCTATTTCTGATGCTTTCGACCACATTTCCTCACCTTCATCACCGGATGGAGTTTCTCAGTTGTCATGGAGATGATTCCGTTCTTGTAACCTGACCTAAGTATGGAATATCACATGACAACAACTAAACCATCTTCATGACAACTGAGCAACGCTATCCGCTGATAAAGGCCACAAGATGCGCGTGGTAAAAAGCGACAAGTAAGTTGGACTTTGTTTTGAGGATTTTCTTACCAAACTGTTTTTAAGGTCCAAAACTACCTTCAAGCTCATCATACACTCATAGTGTAAGTGTGGAAAGTAAATTACTCACATTGTAAGTAATCAACTTACTCCAACTCATTACAAGGTTAGACTGCAAGGTTGATAGAAGGCCTGGCAATTTCGACACATGTCACACTAAACCGGGATCATTCACTCCCCTTTACTCTGCTATACAATAGTAGTTGACTTTTTGTTTGACTGTTGTTGCTCTCCAGGGCAGTCACAATAGCAGCATGACAAACATGGAGGAAGCACCATACAACAATGAAGAATATGGAAACTGCAATCCTTCCTTCAGCTTCTCAGACAATCCTGGGATCTACACCCACCAAAACCTCCCCCCCTGCCGAGGACCCCTTCCACCCAGAACAACCGCTGCACCCGACACCAGCTTCATCCCCAATGAAACTGTGCCCAGCCCTGTGATCTTCAACAATAATGTTTCTGCACCAATCAAAATCTCCTCCAGTTCTCAGCCAGCCACTGTGAAGATGAGCCCCACACGAAAGGTTCAAAATAGTGCTCCACCCGAAGAAAACCCTGACTCACCAAATGATACATCCCTTGACCATACTGAGGCACAACCTAACACCAGTCCTAGCCCTGGTTCTCCTGGTGAGACTGACACTCCACCATTCACCTTTCCTGATTTTCAAACTTCAGAAACAACCACCAACGATGACCCTGCTGACCCTGTGACCAGCCCCTCCTCTCAATCCAGTATTCCATGCAGTCATACGCGAATTTCTTCAGCAGAAATTGACAAACCCTTCCGCAAACCTCGTGTGAAGACACCCCCATATTCACCCCTACTGCCCTCGCCCCCACCCACCCCAGAGCATGTGTCTTTGAAGGCCACACTTGTACTTATAGATACTTCTCCTTTAGATACACCTCCAGTAACACCAGAGCGAACATCTATGACCCAAAGCACAGACGTAGACCAACCCTCTACATCACTGGACCAAACAGAGCAATCGGAGCTGCCGGGTGGGGCTGCAGACACCGAAAGTCCATTTGGGGACAGGAGGCCCTCGACGAACTCAGGAAATGAGCAGGACGGTTGCAGGGCCGGGGGTGTGGATGATGATGGTTTTCTGGGTGATGAAGATGCAGACAAGAACAATGAGGAGGAGGATGATTTAGCATCAGACGAAGAAGAGCTGCTGAGGGTGATGGCTCGTTGTAATCCTATGTTTATCACATTTACTACTAAGTGATGTCACTATAATATTGTGTGAACTGAGAGGGATGGGGCAGACGATGAGAAGGTAAACTGAAGATGGATGACAGACACCAGATACGTCATTGAAAGAAAAACTACAGTGTGGTTCTGCTGTGCTGTAGGAACTAATGAAGCAAAGGCAGAATACATATCTATATGTAAACATAGACATTTACACAATTAGAACACATGTTGTTAGACTGCGTATATGAAAGGAATGAGGGACCTCAAATGCACAATGCAATTTGAAAAACACTCTTTTAAATCAAACTTGTCCGTTTTTTTATAAATTATGAAAGGATTCATCAAGAATACATCATTAACTGCAAAGTTAGTATAAGTAGAACAGCCTGAATGAATCAAACACATTGTCTGTGAATGTCTACAAATTCTGAGATTTTGTGCATTTTTAAAAAAAAGTAAATGTACTTGAAATGAAAACTGTTGTACTTCTATCTATGAGATTAAACTTCCATGCAGGCAGAATATCTGACCACTGTCATCGCATTAATTACTTTAATAGCTGCGGAGTACAACTGTATGTTTAAAACTCTCACATGGTGTACTTCTTTTATATAATTGTTTTGTTATGCCTACTCTACAAGATGCCTCAGTTTTTTTTTTCTTTCAACATGAGCAGTTATTGTCTAAAGTTTTGGTGGAGAGTAAGGATAAGTTAAACTGCTCCATTGAAGCTCCCAAATGGAAAATTAAAAAGGAAGAGCTGCCGAAAATATAAAGGTTCATCAAACCTTATTTGGTATGTATGGTAAATATGTCTGACGTACATGCTGAGATGTAAATGACTAAGAAAAAGCTCCTTCAAGCATCATTTGTTTGATATGAAAACTATAGACAAGCACTACAGATGTATTCAGTTGTGATACTGTAGATGGAAATAGCCGATGTTTGATTGATTATGGGAGGAAAGCAGGAAACAAACATTCCCTGAAAAGAAAAAAGCCTGGGAAAAACAGGGAATCTAATGCAACACAGGCAAATTTTAACTTCCACAGTTACTACATGAGATAATTTTAGTTATTGGTTATTGTTTTTAGGGTGACAGAGAAACATATGTATTGGTACGTTTTGCTTTCCACAGAAACAACTTTATGAGAAAAGCTTGGCTACAGAATGGGATTTAACACCCTAGCACGTGTAATAGCAACTGATACTATTAAAAATACCTGATACCATTACTTTAAGTCAAAAAAATACAACAGGCTAAAAGCTCCAATTTTATTTGTTTTTATTGAGACGTTCTTCTCAATCACAAAAACTGGACCTGATTGTTAGAGTGCTCAGTTTGCTGACCAACAACTTATTTACAGTAAAGTCACTAGTGAAAGGGTGGTCGCTGCAGTGAGCCTGTAAAAAAACATTATCATATACATTATAGTATACCATAAAAATTCTCAGTGGTTATAAATGGTTGAAGTGATAATACAAGCATAACAAACATATTTAGAAGGGGGACGTGTTTGAAACGAAAGAGCTTTTTTTTTATACCGCTTAAAAAAACAGGACAAAGGTTTTTTGCTTGGCACACAAATTAGTTTGTTCAGCTGAAAACAAAAACAAAAAAGGGAAAATCAGTCATTTAGAATACAAGTAATATATGTACACACAGATTCACACGCACACACACTATTGAGGTGATGAGAAAAAAAAGAAAAGGAGGCAGCTTGGAGGACAAAGCATCCATCAGTCATTACATCAGAAATTCTTGATTCCTTCAACTAACACTCAACCTGCCGTTATGTGGGACCCACGGCTTGTGTTAACATGGATGGTTTGGGGACCGGTATAGCAAACACAGCGTGGACCCACTGGTCTGACTGTATTGCACTAGTCCAAATAGTATTTATTGTCACTGGAATTTAATATTTACTGCTTGTTCCAAACACCCTATACTCCAGCATTATGATCAATAAAGCCATGAAAACAAAGCACAAGAGAATGAGAAACTACTTTTCCGGAATGGGTCCGATTACATGATTAGACAAGAGTAGAACAAATTCTGTAATACAACAAAACTAGCTAGACATCAGCTTTACTCTTCACAGTCCAGTGCATTGTAAAAAGAAACGTAACGACAAAGTACTCTGTATACCGCAAACTTAAACTTGTTCTTTTTAGGGTTTCATAACAAAACATGGCTATTTCTTAAAATTATTCTTTCAAAGAAAAACAAATGATTATCTAACACTGTTTGTTCTTTGCCTGACCTAGAAAATGGGAAGAGTGGTGTGTGGAAGCAGAGCAAAGGCTGACGATATATCCCAATCTTACACACAACTGAGCATGACGACACACTGTTAGTGTGCAATGTTAGTGTGTGTACACTGGGACACTTCACCAAATCAAATAAATTACTGTCCGAGGCGTTGGATTAAGCGAGCTCATCTCGTTTTTAAATACTCCATCGACAGTTGGAGGACTAAGGCGGTACACTAAATGAACACAGAGTCTTTGGAGGCAGGTGGATGTTAGAACTCGTCGTGTCGAGTCAGAGCCTCTCCGAAGTCAGTCGCCTGGCTGCCCACGAACAGGTCGTACTTATCCACGATTTCTGCTTTAGTCAGGCGGCCATCCTGATGGAGGGAGAATAACACATGATAAACCTTGTATTTGGGTCAGTACAAAGAGACTATTCAGAAAAAGAACATGGAGGTACCTGTTGTCATTATGTGTTACCATATGAATTTGGTATGTCTTGTGTGATTTGCACTTATGTTACTGGGTGCAAACAATAAGATATGTTCTCATCTTAGTTACTAAATAAAAACAAATCCCAAAGTGCTACAGACATGACTGAGATGAAAGCCTGTATCTTGCATTTATCATGCTTTGTTAAGATCCCCTTTGCAATGTTTTTAACTGACTGTGATAAAATGTAAAAAAAAAAAAATTAACAAAAAAAAAAAAAAAAATGCACAAAACTAAAATTTGACTGTTTACATTACGCAATATTTGTATGAATCTTTCATTGAGTGTCATATTGTCATTGCAAAAGCAAACTTAAAAATAATAAACTGTGGTTTCACATACGCAGTTCAACTTGTGCATTTCTGATGAAATTTGAAATAATTTACGGTTCTACAGTACGTACTTTGTCTGTATCCGACTCATAGACCAGATGCTTGGCCTCGGCGTCAGCATGGTCGTAGTCACTGGGCAGGATCCAGTCTCTGGTCTCCTCCTTGTCCATCTTTCCATCTTTGTTTTTGTCTCTGAATTCAGTAAACTGTTCCTTCTCTGTCTTCACCCACTCAGGTTCTGTGGAGTCTCCCTCCTGGCTGTACATGTCACCTTCAACAAAGAAAGATGGCATTGATGATGTTGAAAATGCTCATTAAATAGGGGCTCCTCAAACATTGACCAATACCTTAACTTTGTATTGTCTATTTGCATTGGTTTTCCACCAATAGCAACCCAAAATGGTGTGGTACAAATTGATGATGCTTATATGACAATGAACTAGAACTTACCTATGTACTCGTCTAAGTCTATTAAACCATCTCCATTTTTGTCAATGTCTTCCATAGTTTCCTATAGATAGAAAAGAGACCACAGGGCCGTGAGAAGGGATTTTAAACAGTGTTAGTGTCATTGTTTCCCACCTGTGTATCACCGTCACTCACCAGCACTACAATGTCTTTCATGTGGTCGTACTCCTCAGGGTGAAGGAAGGCTGTAAACTCCTCCTTGTTGGCTTTCATATCATTGTCTTGGTCGGCCATTTTGAATCTCCTCTCATCGCGATTCATCATCTGCCTGTAACTGAAGCCATCATCGGGGTCGGGATCATCTGCAAGTCGGAGGTCACAACTTTGTATAGAGTGTGCATGTGTGACAAAGTAAATTCGTGCCCATGCAGAACAAAGGTGATACATCAAGTATAAAAAAAAAAAGAAGATTGCCTGCAGCCATACCAAGAATGTATCCGTATGTGGCGTTCTTGTACTCCTCCCAGGACACCACCTCATCCCCATTGAGGTCATGACTCTTCCACTGTCGATCCACGTCATCATAGATCCACCTCTTCTGAGCGTGCTTGATCCACTTCTTCATCTCCTCAGCTGTCACATAGCCATCCTTATCCTCATCTATTCGTTCAACCAACATGCTGTGGATAAACAAAAGAAATTTGGCAGGCAATTAGTTTGTTCCCTTATATCATCCAGGTGGTTTGCCACCTCAGATGAACTTGACTGCTCCTTCAGGAGAAACTAGGTCATTACTACAGTGACTTCGTTTATTCTCGGTATTATAAGAACAGATTTGAACAGTCTTTCTGACATGCATTCTTACCCGAGCCTCTCCTTGCTCTCCTCTGGTGTGAGCTGATCAAAGGTCTTTGCCTCCTCTTGTCCCAGAAAGGCTTCATGGTCATAGTCAAAGTTCTCCACATCATCATGCTCTCGGTTGCTAAGGGGTTCATCATGGTGAACACGGTCCTTCTTCTCTGTGGGTTTGCTGGTGGCGTAAACCACACAGAGAGCAAAGCACATTACAAGTGGCCGCAGCTCCATCCTGAGTATGTGCAAACGCTGTCTGAACTAGGAGTAAAAAGAAGACACCAGGATGCTGTGGTTATTGCTCAAACAGTGCATTCTGGTTAAAACATTGTATTGCAGGTCTATCTTAGTTTATCATGCACTTTTCTGTACTACTTAACCCTGTGCATACAAGTTGAAAGTGCATGACTCAGTGCAAGCAAATGTGAGAGGGTAATTGTTGGCTAATATGTTCTAGCTGATGCAATCCCTTATTTGTCCCACCCTCTGGTATGCTGTAGAAGTTCACATCCCATTAGTGTATTAACACCAACTCAACAATTCTCAAAAATATTATCATTCATGTGCAACAATGTATGCATTATTAAACTAACATTTCAAAATTTTAAATCTATCATTAGGTACAACTAGCATAGCTAAAACCAATGCAGTATAATACAACTGCCTTGCAATGTAAACCAACATTCACAACATAATGTTATTCTTAACGATATGTCTAAGTTTGTTCGTTTGTTGTTTGTTTAGAGTGATTCACAAGAAAATATTCAAAAAAAAACACCTGCTAGCAATCCAAGTTGTTATAAATAGACTGTAACGATATTGTTACTATGAGAGCAGGAAATTGAATGCAGTATTTAGAAGGGAAATATTATTTTTTGACTATTTAAAAATCTCTCCCTTGCCCCTCTCAATGTAACTTGAAGACGTCCATCGCTAACGTGGCTGCTTTCGTGTGACACAGGACACAGCACAGTATCTGCAGTCTCACTTTTGAACGTCGCGACAGCTTAGCTAAATCTTGCCATCGTTTTTGTATAACGAGTCAGTAGCAACAGTTTGTGACCGTTATTTGCAATTAGTTAGCTACCGTTACCATCCGAAATCAAAGGTTGGGATCTAACATTCGACTGGCTAACCTAGCGTCCCGTTAGTTTTACCTGCTGAGCTGCAATTTCACTCGTCCAGTGAAAGCAAATAAGCAACTATGTAATTTTCGTATTGCGTATTTTTAAACACCAGCTATATGAGACACATTTTAGTTACTTTTTGTATTCTAAACCACAATTTATAAAGAGAACTCACCGGCGTCTTGAGGGAACTTCTTCGATGCAGTACAAGATCCGCCCCCTCGGAAACACACCCATGCACTTCCTGTGCTAAAACGCCAGCTGACCAATCAGGCATTGAGAAGGCGAGTGCGATGTCGCTCGCTCACTGGTCCACTTTAAGGGAGCATCGGTGATTGGATTGGCCGAGAACCGCCACGTCCTCAAAGTCAACAAAACTTCGCTCATTCATAATACAAACGCCACAGTATATGTGACAGGTAAGCTCCAAGGAAGCAGCCCTAAACTAGAACTTTGTCACGTATTATTCAAATAAACAAAAGGCAAACCCCATAAACTACAGTAGAATTTTATTTACAGTCTTGAAAGCTAAAACAAAAATAGATTGCCTGATTGACAGCCTTTTGCTCTGTAACCAAATGCCAAATCTACATCTCTGGCAGAAATTCCACAAAAGCAAAACATCAACAACAAAAACAACACAATAAGACTGAGGCCACTCACAAAATAAAAAAAAACTTTATTTTTGTTGGCTTTAACATAGCAAATCAAAGTACATTTATCATAAATCAGATAAATAGGGACTTTGTATTTTTAAGTCAGGTACTCCTCATTCACTTCTTTGAATGTATAACTGACTGACTATAACCCTGCAGCTCAAGCAGATTTCTCTCCCTCTGCTGGTTAAACAGCATAATGATTTTCACAGGAAACAAAAACTGATGATATCATAAAAACACAATGAAAGGACGTCCAGCTTCTAAGCTGAGGTCTGCGGCCACATTTCTGTGACTGTCCTTCCCAAGACCCTTCCTATGTGGAAAGAAAAGATTTAAATTATAATTTGTACAAGACTGTTTTCCCTTTAGGTGTCATTTAGCCATATTTTGTTGCACATCAAATATGAAATTCACTTATTTTGAGGTCTGGTAAAGAAGACGCAATACATGTTTTTGGAAAAGGATGGCGACACGATGTTTTCATTAACACAGACACTTCCCTGTTTCAGACATGGGAGTCCCCTACAGCCTTGCAAATGCTTGTGTGTCTCTGCACTTGTATAGGGAGGTCATAATATGCCAAGGCCTCCATTTCTCAGCCCACTGCTGAGTTTTCCAAATCTGTGTTGCCCATATCATCTTCTGTCTCTCCCTGTTGTTTGGCATTTTCTTCTTCATCGGACTGATAAGTTGTGTTCATCTGTTCACCACTATCACCACTTCCTGCTGGGACAACACAAAAAGGCCATTTTCAGATTTTTAACAATGTTGTGAAAAGTGGATTATTTGTAAAGCTGCATAATATAAAGAGAGTTGGATCAGGCTACTCCTAAACAGCAACATTGTATAAGAATGGGTTTCACAAGACACAAGTTAAATAACTGTAGTAGACGAGCTAGATCACAACAGATTTTGCACCATGGGGAGTGTCGCTGTTCTTGCTGACCTGTGCTGGTTTCTCCGTCTTTCTTCTCAACGAGGAAGATTCGTTGCATCATAAGTTTCTTCACAGTGTGGCACATGTACTTGAGCTCTGGAACACTGTCTTCTTTTCCTGCAGACATGTGTCAAAATCATAATGGACAATACGTGAAAGAAAGAAAAAAATTTATATAAACATTGAAAATATATGTAGAACCTTACCTTTCTGTGGTCCCTCCTCGAACAGCACACACGTTCCCAAGGCATCTTACAAGAGGCAAGGACAGCAAGTCAAATGTGTGTTTAACATCCTTTATATGATAACATTTATTATAGCAGTTCACGGAGGCCTTTTGAGGTGGTAAAAATAGTCAGCAGCCTTATGACTAACCATGTTTATTAAAACAAATATGCCTCTCTTTCCATACATTCTATTGCAAAATTAGGTATTAGTAATGTTCTTGACTCTATAATAAGCAGATTTGAGGGTGCAGTTGGGCAATTCGTTATTACTGAAACCACAAAAGTCAGCATTTCAGGTTAGAAAATAACTCTTTGGAGGTGGTGTAAAGGGACATGTTTCCAACATGACCACTTATTTTTAGAAGAGAGAAAGGAGCAGGAGAGTGAAATTGGTTTTAACAGCAGGCACAAGTAAGTTAAGCTACACCATAGTCTGTATGCTTTTCCTTAGATTTTTAGCTGCGGTCTTACCTTCATATTCTCCTGCAAACACATATTGTCCAACCTGCATCATGGGCTTCTCGCTGTCAATGTCCTAGAACACATGGACAAAAGCTATTTAGTCACTGCTGCGGATGGGGACCAGCTATTGATGTAATGCGTGATGGCCAGGCTTCTTCTCTTTCTTTACCACAAAGCACTACTTTCCGATACTCACAAGAATCTTGCATGTGCCCCGACACTTGGACAGGAAGTCATTGTTGATTATACCAGAGAGCTCCACCACAACAAGCTGCTCCTAAACAAGCGAAAAGACAAAAAGAGGGATTGTAGGCCAACACAACGACACTCCCGACAAATAATACGTAATTTACATTTTTCAACAGTCAAAACAGCATAGAGAAGAAAACATAAAATAAAGTAATTACAATGTAGTTAACATTTTACATCGCCAGGGGTCTTACACCATATTTGGACCAGATAATGAATATCTCAGGGAGTCCCACACACGTAGTTTAACTCTACAACCCAAACCAATGTTTAGCGGGGAAGTTTGTCCCCGAAGCTCTTACTTGGAAGGTTAAAGTTACCATAATGGCGAAATTTAACCAGTGGTAGTCCTCATCCCATCAGGACCCCCAGGCTAACGGTAACTAACGATAACATGCTAGCCACATGAAGCTAATGTTGCTACGCTGGAAAAGCCAGTAACGTAACGCTGGTGGTATTTCGTACCTCCTCTTCCCATTCATCTTCCATGTTGAAAGTCCTGGAATAAAGATAAATGATAGCAATTAACGTAAATACAATATCCTACGGGTTTACATCACATACAGAAATCGCCCATCATTTTTTATTTTTTTTCCAACTTCCGCGAATGTACGGTGCCCGTGAAGCCGTCTGTGTTTGTTTTTTCTCTTCTGCTTGGCACACATTCAGTTACAGGCCCTGAACAACGAGGGGCGCTGGTGCTCAGTTCTTTTGTGGCATCATGTTTTTTTGCAAAGCCATTTAAAGTGAACTGTAAATAGAATAAATAACAATTAAATCTACCTCCCTCCGACCCACCCTATATATCTGTCTATCTATCTATCTGTCCATCTATCTATCTACTATCTATCTATCTGTCTATCTGTCTGTCTGTCTGTTCTACTCATGGTTGAGTATGACTGGATCTAAATATTGGCTACCTGTAGGTACACTCATCCACATCTAACATTAATGTTATTAATGTTCTCCTGCAGGAGGCCAAAGCGGAGGTGATGAGATGAAATGAGATGAAATGAGACGGTACACTTTATTGATCCCCAAGGAGAAATTCATCTTTCAAAAGGCACAGCCAACAAAAACAAGCTCACACATCAAACGTATCCAAAACAAAAAATCCAGATATGAAGTATGACTAATTCATAATCAAAGTGCACACTAGGTAAAAAAAAACAAAAAACAGTTTTGTTTGTCAGGATTGCATTTATTGAACATAAGTGAATTTGGAGGTCTTTGTAACAGGCATGAGGTAGGCCAGAGCCGGAGCAAATTCCTGATACACACACTTGAGGAGTCTGTAATTACAAATGTATTTCTATCATTATGTTAGGAGGTAAAGTGTAAAATAATGAAATCTTATGGACATGTAATCTAATTTATGGGCTAAAGACGTTTTGTGATTCATTAACACAGTCTTCAGCAGTTGTTAAGGGGTAGGAAATTCTCTGGTAATTAAATTGTTAAATGCCATTGAATTTTGGCAAACAACACATGTTTATTTTTAATCAAACACTTGTTGTATTGCAGTTTTTGGTGAACAAAGTTTAAAACAGGATTCTTCACAAATATAATAATAAAGTCCATAGGATGAAAAGTGAAATGTTTTAAACTTATTTATCGTTCAGTTGTCTTGATTTAATGTTTATATTTTTTTACCTTAAAATACTTGACTAGACTCAATGCATATTGTTATGTACATGTATATTTGATATGTATAATAAACATTTAATATGTATATAGACCTATATTTTACATATATATTTTAATATTTATATAATTTGCTTATATATATATATATATATATATATAAATATATATATATATACATATATAAGCAAATTACATGACCGTATCACTTGTACAGAATGAAAACAGAAAACAATGGCACCTCCAAACAGTTGATATATTTGAAACATAATATTTATTTAATAGTCCTGATTAATAATTGTACATAACGATTGTAATAGGACGTATCTCTTTTAATTTGGTACCCTCTACACTGGGGTCAGAGATCAGGGTCAGCTGAGGGGCAGCACCCCCGGAGCTCGTTGGGATTCATCATCTCGCTCAGGAATTCTGAGATAAGGACGGTTTTTCTCACTGAGCGCTGACCATCCGGGCCTATTATAAAAACAGCACAGTTGGGATAAATAAAAATGTATTTGTGCATATAATAGGTCAACTATTAACTTTGCTTGTGCTTTTAACACATGTACAGTTTGGTACTCAGTAAATATTCTAGGAATTTTGCATTGTGTTGGAGATTAAAGCTTTCAATTTTCTTCCACCGACAGCCCGTTTCGTAATAGACTGATGGAGGGAACTGCAGTAACACTGAACCTGTTTAACTCGAGGGATAACAAAGACACTAAATTGGTGCTGGGACGGCTACAGTTCTTTTCCTCAGATTTAGGAAATGGAGTCTAAATGAGGGCTTAATAGGTAGATATTTTTATGCTGCATGGTTTTTCAGATATCTGCATTTGCTCTTCATGAATTTGATGGTAACCGTAAATAGCAGACTGGATTTAATGCCAAAAAAAAAGCACAATGTAAAAACATACAGGTTTCGTGCATTTACAATGTATATTAATTTTCTTTAAAAAATTGAATTGTGAACATAGGGCATTCATATTTTTAATATTACAATTTTTAAAAAAGGTCCATCCAGGTGCCGTAGAGAAAGCCAGGTAACAGTCGTGGAGTCGCTTGGATGCCGGCAGTGTCTGTAAATACCTGTATAAATGCAACACGGATTGACGCTGAATAAGCCTCTCCCTTGGAAAGAGATTTTTTTTTTTTGAATTAGATTCAGGCAAACCAAATTAAAGGGGGTGCAAATCCCCCATGTGCCTTTTGCCTCCCCATTTCTGGCCTATCATCTATCTCTGGACCATGGTGGGGTTGTCATGTCGACCAGTCCACAAGTTACTATGACAACGGCTCAAGGGGAAACACTTGCTAGGGAGGTTATTGCCTCCTTGGGGATGTAAGAAGGACAGGGGGAATGTAAGCAGAGACAAAGATAGAGGGACTTATAGACACCAAAAAGGGTTTAAATGAAGGGAGAGGTCAAGTTAGAATATGTCAGCTGGACGTGTGTTTGTGTGGCCTACTAAAGGCCAGTTTACATTCTAAGTCACGCTGAAGTGGACATAGTGTGTAAATCAGAGTTGCCCCATTGAAGCTTTGGATGCAGAGTACTAAGTTTCCTGCTTCTGGACGAGCCTCTCCTGTACATGATGTATTACACTTCACGCTCAGTGCCGTACCCTGGGGCAGAAAGGGGTGGGGGCAAAGGAAGGAGTGACATTAAGGACCCTCCAAGGTGTCAGATGGGTCCCAAGCTTCCCCCATATTTTGTCATATAAATGTCATAAAGACAAGTTTGGAGTTGGGGAGCTTTTGGCTCTCGTTCTGCCTGGGGGGTATCATGGTGGCTAATTGTCCCATTAACACTGACAGGGTAAATTGGTGGAAGGGCTAACTATATATTATAGTGAAAACAACAACCCCTGGCATACACCTGAGGGCATGGCGTGTTTTACAGTACGGCCTGTGATTGTTGGAGTGTGTATGCAAGAAGTGTGTAATCTGTAAATGTAAATGTACACTCACTTGAGAACTTTAATATTGGTTAAATAATCTATATTCATCACTACGGAAATGAACGTGCAGTGTCCATAATGGAGAACGTCTCTCATATCTGTGCTGGATTTTTTTAAAGCGTACATTTAGATTATTCAGGAGAGTTATTGCATTCTATTCTTTTCAGTAAAAATGTGACTTTATGTGAGGACTGCTTTAGAAAGGATTGTGTATTTCGGTGTATATGAGTCTATGACGCATTCCTCCCACGTGAAGGCAGATATCAGATAAGTGTTCACATTCCTTTTCATTGTTTTAAATGGGGCCAAAAAATGCAATTGCAAATACAGATAAAAATGTATAAGAACCAGCGATGCAAATAATCATGGATCATTTTAAATAATTTTATTGTTGCGTCACAGCACTATAGTGTAAAATTTGAGATGATTTGTTTATGATGAATATATGAATACTGAATGAATGGCGGTTTCCAATTATTGATACCACATCTTCATCATCATGTTTTTTCCTCTGGCTTCACATCTGTTTACAGGTATCTTTTTTACACAAAAAGGCACAAATGTAATATGTTAAAATACACTGCAGTGTTAAATCATATGCACATGTAAGGATAAACATAAACAGCAGATATTGCCTTAGCTTCAATTAACATTTAACATTTTTCTTATTATTCAAACCCATAAAGGCACAGCAGGTAAATTGTCTCTGTCTCTCTCTTACACACACACACACACCACACCACACACACACACACACACACACACACACACACACACACACACACCTAGGACCAACGTTACATTTATATCACCAATCACTGTCATTGTCTTTTGCTCATAAAATGACTGTCACCGTTCTGACTGCAGCCATCAAAACAACAAAAGAAAAATATCCATGAATGCATAAATAGAACAATACAGTGCTTGATATATGTTTGTGATAACCTGCAATCTTTGCTTGGCATGGGCCAGACAGACAATTATTTTAAACGTTTTCAAATCGTAACATAATTATTGGATGTTCTACAAACATTATACTGTAACTAATCGCCAATGCATCGATTCTATATTTACAGTTGCACAAATGCAAGGAATATAATCAGACCAAACCAAGAAAAACAAAACAAAATCAAAATGCCAGTAGCTTTCACAAAACGAACACAACGAAATGTCATCAATATTCATGTACTATTCCGATGTGGCCTTGTAATGCGGTTGTTTCACGCAACAGTGAGCTGATAGTAACCCTACTGCAGCCTATTTTATATTCTGTGTTATAATATTCCTTTATTGCTTTTCCATAGGATTCTTTTTTAACATTGTAGGCCACACCTTTCTAAATTTATATTTATAAAAGTCAGCTTTGGCAATCAACATAAAGTTAAAAGATACCATTTGATATTGCAAATAAATGCCGTTTTCACCTTCTAAAATATGGACGATCGACAGATTGCACATCCAGCGTGAAATTCACAATAGTATTATCATAACAATAGACTCGAGTGGCGAGGATGACGGCCAGAGCAGAAAAACCCCAAAGGTCTTCTGTGATGACCTAAACACATCAGTTTATGCTTAAATATTGTTTTTGTTTTCCAAACTGAGAAAATGAACCTGCAAACCAATGCCCAAAACCCAGACCTGCAACCATCAGTCCAAAGACAGCCAATGGTGCAATGTTTATGTATGCATATGTGTATATTCAAAAATATTTAGTAGACCCCCCCCCCCCCTTTTGTTTTAAACATTATTTTTTTTGTATCTCTTTGTTAGACGTGAGTGTCTGCCAAAAACCTGCGGTTATGGTTATAACTTTTTCAAAGCAAGTGGGCTATCACACGGAAATTTGAACATTTTATGAAAAAAATATTATTTAAGTATGGGACATAATGCTTACATGTGAGCGTCTAACGGCTGCTTTATCCCAAACAAAATGTCAATATAACATTCCGAAAATAATCCTCCAGGGCCTTGCAATGTGCTTGTGGTGACAGTGTCGCATTTTGTAGCAGATTTTCTGGCATCACAATATTCTACTAAAAAGCCTTTTGTGTCTTTTTGGTGAATATTGCTTTTTTTGACATTAGTGCACTTCGTGGTATATTATCCCGTATTTTGGTGCAACTAGAGATTTTTCTGCGATATCTCATCTCTACATTTTTTAGATAATGCTGCATGGGATTTGTCTTAACATCCGACTAAAATGTATAACTGGGCTTTTACAGCGAAACTATTGTATTTATAATAACAATTCCACGTTTTAGCTTAGATTTCTCATACTTTTTAAATATTTTCTTCTCCTCCTTGTCCTCTCTATAGGTGCCCTGTAGCCTCTCCCCCTCCCTCCTCCCTCCCACCCTCTCTCGCGGAATCCTATTGATCCAAACGGGCTAATTAGCGGTGTCTGCGCAATTACGCACATGCGCACTGGGCGTAATCTCAGCCATTTTTTGAAGGAAACTAATTAGCAGGAATAAAGAGCCAAGTGTTTTCCCCCCACAGTGATCAGAACTCATTCTACCTCTGGAGCTCGCACAAACCCCTCCGTCCCCCATCTTCTGTTTACTACAGCCTACATGTAGCTTTAATTACAGCGTTGTTTGGTAACAACTTGGACTCCGCTGCTCTCTCCCTCTCCCCATTTTTCCTCCTGGCTCCGTAAAAACGCAGAGGATCATTCATAAGGAATGAGTGGGCTCTCTATACGATTGCTTTCTGGACTACTACTTATTCAGCGTACGGAGCTTTGTACCAGAGCCGCTGCAGAAATGTAAGTCTTCCATTTGTTTACGATATTAAAGGCACGGGAGGAAGCAACCCAGCGGTGGAGAGGAATGGGTGTTTGGTTAGCGCAGCCTGTAAATCGCACAAATCGAGCTTTTGTTAATCTGCTTGTGCATCGAGTCACCTGTTACTGGATACTGAACGCGATCTATCTTGGTTTCGCTAAATCGGAGTGTGGTACGGTGCGGTCCACTGTAAACAAAGGCTGAAGTAGTGTGGAGGCTGAGTGTTGGTCAGTGGCTTGACAACACAGACAGAGACAGGGAGTGAACTTCAACTCGCTGCCCGTCTGGTATTCTCCAGTAGTCCCGTTATTATGGTTCCCAGAATATTGCAAAATACAACTTAGTGATATTACCTTGAGACTGGTGTCGTAGGCTGTATGCGTGGTCCTCACGCAAAGCAGTTGCGTTCATAACAGTATTTGTCCATGTCCAACTGTAGGCTATTTGTCCAGGTCCCTAGAAAGACAAACAAAATGCATTTTCCTAAAGTATAGCCACACAACTCTTCTCTATGTGTCTTTCTCTCTCCCCCTCACACCCCTGTCACTCCTTTCTCTCTATTCTAAACACACACAACACACACACACACACACACACACACACACACACACACACACACACCCTAACATAGAGATTCAGGGGACACACTTTGTTGTTGGATGTTTTGTTGTATTGATTATAAAAAATATGTTTTGTGGATTCATATTTCTATAAATCAAATGTACGATTTCAGGTGAAGATTATGAGAATTAGTTTGCAGTGCACAAGAGGATTTACTCACATTAACACACATACAGTAGATGTCCACACACGCTGTAAAATGATGGTTTCCTGCACTTGTGATCGATAGAGAGCCAGGAATGTTTGTATAAATAGTTACATTGCCGATAGACACAGGGTATTGATTGCAGTGTAAATGAAAATCTTTATCAGATTAGAGACTGTTCTCAGCTGCTGGCAGGCAGGCTAGCCCCTCAGCACTATCCAGCGGGACAGTGGACAGCTGCAGTGGGCAAGGGTCTGTGGCCTGTGACATAAACACAGTACATTAAAGTACAATCAGAGTGCCGATATGAGCCATATATCTTTAAGGTGCAGAGAGGGGGTGGCTGCAGGAGAGAGAGGGTGTTTCAGCAGGAGGGGGTTGGTTTGGTGGTTGAAGGAGAAGGTGAAAGGGTACATTAAGGTCTCTCCTTGATTAAAAAAAAAAAAAAAAAAAAAAAAAGGTCAGTAATGAGATTGTGGGACACACAGAGTAAGAGAGATGTATCTGTCTCATCTGGCATCCATCTGTCAGTTAGAAACAGAAGAGGAGGAGGAGGAGAGGCCCGATTTATCTTTTAGAAAGTCTCCGTAGTGGAACATTTTTAATGATTAACTTAAATGTTTATGGTCATTCATGCATGATAAAATGTTGTATCCAAAAGCCAAGGAAATGCAAGCTTGAAATAGAGATTAATTTGCTTTACATTGTTTTTTTAACCACTCCACCATTATTGATTGTACATGCATAATACATAAAGTTTCCATTTATTGCAAAAAGAGATTAATTATTTTAATGTACATGATTGCTTCAGTGTTTGTGTATTTAGTATGCAAACAATGGGACTTACAGGAGGTGTACCCAATGCTACACATACAATAGGGAGACGAGAAATGTAATACACTGCACTGTAACACACATGTCTGAAATCTTGACAAAAATTAGTTTAATTCATTCAAAAAAGCTTCGTACATGTATTTTGTATTTTGGACTAAATTAGATTATACAGATGTTAATGTATTGTGACCACCCCTGTGTTTGCACTGCATGTCGTAAAATGGCTTGTGCTAAACAGAGATCCAGTCTCCTCTCATAATATCTCTGTACCAATGCACAACGAAAGATGTAGAGACCGATACACTGGCTTTGAAAACTGTTCTTTTATCCGCTTTTATCTAAGTGTGGCAATTTAGTGGAAGCCCTTTAGCTCAGAAGCATTCAGTTCTTTTTTTAATCCTATCCCCTGAGGAATATTATAGACCTCCTACGTAGCCTTTACCCGCATTCCTCTACCTAGTTTAGCACTCATGCTATTGATTTTCCCATTAAGGGCTAAGGCTAACCCCTGAATAACCAGCCTCTGTATTGCGCACTGTGAGGGCAGTATTGAACAGACGCTATCCAGGGACTGTAATCAATGGCCTTCACTGTTATGCAATATTATTAACATGACTCATGTATTTCATTTTGTCCTTTTTCTTCTTTTTCACTTTTCTTCTGTCTCTGTCTGTCCTGCTCTATTCTTCTCTTTTCTGAAACACAGGTCGGGCAGTAATGTGTGGCAGCTGTAGCCTCTGGTATGGACAGCGGTGAGGGAGGAGGAGGGGATGGAGGGGGAGGAGAGGAGAGAGATACTGACCTCAGTCCCCAGGCTTTATCTCTTCCTCTCCAGACCCTAGCGGTCATTCCGGAGCAGGGGTCATCCTCTCATACCTCAGCCATGGCCCCTGCCAAAGAGTCCCTTACTCTGCCTCAGCAGGAGGAGGAGGGCGCACAGGGGTCCCAGGCTAGAGAAGAGACCCAGGGAGGTGAGCAGAAAGAAGGAGGCCTACATTTGCAGGAGAATGGAGCGTGTCAAAAGCAGGGGATGAAGGAAAACTTCGGGGAGGGACATTTGTCAGGGCAAAGGAAGGAAGAAGGGGAGGTACATGTAGGTGTGGGAGAGGCGTCAGTTACAGGGGGCCTCCCAGCAACCCTTAGCAGCAGAGGCGGAGAGGAGGAGAAGGAAGAGGAGGAGGCCATCTCAAACCAAAGCCAAACCAAATCCAAATGTTCTTTATTACCTCAACAGAGCCAGCACAGCTCTTCTTCCAGCACTGCGAAGGCCAGTGGCACACTCGACAGCAAAATAGCCGCCTCTCCAAAGCCCTCCCCCACTCCTTCCACCTCTCCAAAGTCCTCCCCTTTTCTTTCCACATCTCCAAAGCACTTCACTTGTCCGTCCTCTTCTTCTGCCCTGCTGAGCGAGACAGAGGTAAAAGACATTAAGGGAGATCAGGGCTGGATTTCTGGGTTTCCGCAGAGCTTTAAATCCCAGCAGTCTACTCCGGCTTTTCCACTGGCAGGTACGGAGCCTGCCAGTACACCTGCTGAGGATGATGGGCCGACAGGGGTTCCTCACTCTTCCATTTTCAATGGAGATTGTGCCAAAGCTCCAGAACCAAATGACAGCCAGTTAGACACTGATGTGGATGACGAGGGAGACAAAGAAGAAGAACAGAAAGAAGCTATCCTTAAAAACCTCAACCAAGAGCTCTCTCCTAATTCACTGACCAGTCACATGACCATAATGCACTCACGCAACTCCTGCAAGACACTGAAATGCCCCAAGTGTAACTGGCACTATAAGTCTCAGCATACACTGCAAGCCCACATGAAAGAGAAACATCCGGAGACAGGAGGCCAGTGTGTGTGTGGCGCCTCTGGGGGAAAGTGTGTGTGTGGCGGTTCAACACGAGGTGTGTGTGGATATTGCAGTTCGGGGAAACCCCATCCTCGCTTGGCCCGTGGTGAAACTTACGCCTGTGGCTACAAGCCCTACCGCTGTGAGGTGTGTGACTATGCTACGTCATCGAAAGGCAACCTCAGCATACACATGCAGTCGGATAAACACCTTAATAATGTTCAAAATGGGGGACACTCTAATGGTCACGTGCACACTTCCAACATTACCAACAATAGCAGCTCCTCAGACGGCCACACAGCGGATGAGCCCACATACAAGCCCCCACTCTCTATTCCCACGCCTACTACCCAGCCCGCCAAGCTCACACCAGCTGCACACACCCACTCTCATGGTAAGCGGTGGCGGTGTGATGTGTGCGACTATGAGACCAGCATTGCCCGCAACCTGCGCATACACACCACCAGCGAGAAACACACACATAATATGCTACGGCTCCAGAGAGGTTACTATCTGTCTCACTGCAGGAGTCTTGGCCCGCAGCTCAAACACCTACAAAACACAGGTGAGTAATGTGTCTCTCGGTGTATTCCAACTTTTACAAAAAAAAAATTAGGATATTCTTACAGGAGATCCCTCTGTGTTTTAGGTGCCGAGCTCTCCCTGAACATGCGACTGACCAGTCAACAAGTCACAGATCAGCCGGTCACTCTTGGGTCTACACTGACTCCTTCGCCCTCCCCCTCCCCCTCTCCCCCTCCAGCCCTGTCTCTGTCCCCCACTGAACCCCTCTCCCAGGGCATGTTTCAATGCCTTGTCTGCTCCTGCTTTTCGTCCGACAGCTTAGAGTCTGTGGAACAGCACCTGAACGCCCCGCGCTCTCTGCCTCAGTCTGAGTGGTGCTCCCTGGTCACTGGTGGCTGCCACTGCATGCTGTGCGGCTACACCACCCCGCTGAGGGCTAACTTCTCCTTGCACTGCCAGACTGACAGACACCGCACCCGGTACCAGCTGGCTTCTCACCTCCAGGAGGGTGGGGACAGGGGTCAGGAGGGGGCATCCCTTATTGCTAAGGGCAACCCCGTCCAGCTGAGATGCAACTTGTGTGACTACGTGACCAGCAGTTTGGACAAGCTACGAGGACATTCCCTCAGCTCACACCACGAGGCCAGCGTCCGGGTTTACCGAGTCAGTACACTCTCAATAATAACTTTGTCTTAGGACATGCAAGCAGCATTTTAAACAAATACGTATTCAACAATCCATGATAATCAGACTAGATTTATAAGCTGTTTTCCAACCTATTATTTACTTTTACTTTATTTACTTTTTCTACCTCATTATTTTTAGTTCTTGCAGCAGTATGATGGTGAGGTTGATGGAGGTTCGTGGCTGTTCCATTGTCTCCTATGCAACCACTCCTCCTCTTCTAAACTCCAAGTACTGAAACACAGTCAAACCCCAACCCATCAGCAGAGGGAAGGGCTACTACAGCTGCAGCCACTAGGCGGAGAGGAGCTGGCAGCCATTTTCACCATCAGGAAAAGCCCTGATGGTGTCACAGGTGAGAATATGAACTGTGCGGCCTTATTTGATTTGATTTGATGTGTTTGCTGACATCAGTGAGCAGACAGGGGATTAAGATGAAAAGAGTGAGAAAATGAGTAATGGCTGTTGCTGAGATATTGACCAAGTAAATTGATTTGTCAATACACATCCTTGTTATATCCCCAATAACCCCTGACAACAGCTAACTAACACCTGCTAATCAACGGACCAATACAAATCTCCTGGATAAGAATGGAGGAGGCGGAGGCTAGTCACCAGTCTGCATTCTGTTTAAGATAAAACACATCACTTGGAGCGTGTGAATTACTGGCACAACATCTAAAATTAGTAGTTCAACACTTCAGTTGTAAACTAAGTCTATCCTGTGATTTGTCTATGTGCGGATTAAGATTTATTGAGGTGAACTGATTGTTTGTAAGTCCATATTATGTCTACTCCACCCCTGAGGAGAATCTAATGGAGAATCAATACTTGATCAATAGTGTATGGAGGCAAGCAAGAAGAATGAAGTTTGGACCAAAGACATTGTTGTTGTTTTTTTTAAAGGTTTTAAAGGAACATATTGTTTGAAGCACAATGTTTGTGTAACGTAATTATTTGTTGTGTCCACTCCCAGGAGAGCTCAGCGAGGATATAGAAACTTCCAGTGAGACCACCACTAGTCCTTTGGACACAACCAAAGACACTTGTAACTTGGGGGTGAAGCAGATCTCTGAGGAGAAAGGTATGGCTGCTTCAATGTGCAAAACAATTCAACGCATTGTACAACATATTATAGTTAACTCAAATGACAGCATGATAATATATTACATAAATATAATCTCATTTCCATATTCATGTGTATTTTTACTTGAAGAAGAAACTCGTGACAAGGAAAGAGAAAAGAGGGACTCATTGCCCTCAGTCAAGCGTCGATCCTCTGGATGTGAGGAAGTGGAAAACGCTATCTCAACCAAACGCCCCAGAATACACCAGCAACATGAGAACCAGCAGGTGAGCAGTTAACACGCTCACTCTGACATCTCTCCATTAGTGCATGTTTAGGTACTGAGCATGTTTGTGTGTAATTCAGGCCTGTGTGTAATAATAACAACAGAGTTTAAATTGTAATTTCCCCTTGCGGTATTAATAAAGTATACATTATCATTATTTAATAATTTAGGTATGTTGAGGTGAATATAAAATGTAACAACAGACACATTAAATGCTGTCCTAGTGTAATTCCACAAACTCAGCACATCAGTGCTTTCTTTAAGCCTTCTAATCTGACACCTTTTTAACCATTTTTTTCTCACTTCTCTCTCTTTTCTTCTTTTAACTTTTTTAGACTGTCCAATGCCCTTTGTGCCAGGTTTTACTCCCACACACACACCTTCGACAGCATCTCTCACATGTGCACAGTGTGGCGCAGGATTGTGTAGACAAGCTCATCAGCACAGTAAGTGTATGCAAGTGTGTATTTGTTTGTATTTGCGTTTGTCAGGAAGCAAAAGAAAATGAGAAGGCAAAGCGATGGGGGATGGGGGAGAGTGAAATGTAGGGAGACAATTCCATTAAGAAGGCACCAGAGAGAAAGGCAGCGCTTTTTTAATGCATGTTTAAGTAGCTCCCCGCTATCATCTTTGATGCAGCCGTGCATTCTGTGTGTATGTGTATGCGCGTCTTTTAGAGTGGAAGAGAGAGGATTTGACTGAGTGAGGGAAAAGCCAGTCTTTCTATAATGCATGTTTAAGTAGCCCTCTATTACCAGAAGTGCAGTCAAGCTAAAAAGGGGCCCCCATGCTTTTTACTGTGTCTCTCCAACTAACAAAGACTGGTCATCTATCCACATCACCATCCTCCATATCCCTGGCCCGTATGCTAAGTGGCCTTTGTCTCTTGCGCTCTTCGCCTCCACTTGACTGACTGCTTTTCACCCTTTCTCCCCTCTGCTGTCCCTCCCTCCCCCCTCCAGCGACTCCTATCATTCCTATTCAGCAATCTCTGTCCTTGCCCCTCCCTTTCTGTCTCTCCCAAGCTCTCTCTCAATTTCTTATGTTACCCCTCCCTTACTCACTCTCTCTTTCCGAAGCAGTTTTTTTGTTCATTGCCCAATACTTTTTCCCTCCCTGCTCGCTCTCTTTTTCATATTCTACCCCCCTTACACCCCACCATAGTCCTGCATCCCTCCCTCCCCTTCCTCACTCTCTCTCTGATAGTAATTGAGGTTCATTAATTCAGACTGAGGTGATGATGGCCATTATGTACCTTGCTTTCCAATTACGTTCTCTAGATTAAGCCTGACCTTCAGTTTTCTCTGCAGTGTGTGTGTGTGTGTGTGTGTTGTGTGTGTGTGTATGTGTATGTGTGTGTGTGTGTGTGTGTGTGTGTGTGCGTGTGGTTGTTCTTCTCTTTCTCTCTTATGAAGCTGTTACGCAGAGAAAACTCTTGTCATGTAAATCTCATCTTTAGCTGTCTGTCCTTTCCTAAGGGTAGCTAGCTGTTCGCATAGATATAGTATTTGCTCTCAGTGCTCGAAGCAGTGGAGATGGAGCTTTTCTATATGAAGAATGATTTTAAATAAATTCATTATTCAGCTCAGTAAAGTTTTATTAAACCCTTGGGGCATGTTGGAGGGTGTCACAGGAGCTGAAGGGCAGACACACACATATCTCAAACATATACACTAAATTGATGTGCCTTGCTGTCTATACTGCTGTGCAGGCAGGTGCAAGATGTAACGATATACTTACAGATTCACACTTTAATGTTTTATGATATTAGGACTGGGTGTGCAGGCCCTCATGTTTATACATGTTGATATTTGCTTGCTATTATGCTGTACAATTAAATGTTTTATTCATAATGTGGGATTAAGAAAATATGGTAATATCCCATATTTCTTTTCAGTTCGAATAGGTGTGTAACTGGCAATAAAAAAAAAAAACTAACAAAATTGACAGACTATCACATTTTCTTTCTTCCAGGTCACACTATCCATGGAAGAACCGCGGCCTCAGCTGCAGACAGAACCACATACAGATGATAGTCAGAAAAATAAAAAAAGCAAGAATAACAATACAAATTGTACAGCTACTGCTGATTCCAGTGCCTCGGTTGATTCACAGAAAAACAAAGGTTGGTATAAAATATATTAAAACTGACCAATTATAATCAATTTAGATGTTAATTGAAGAATCATAAATGCCAAACCAAACAAACATGTCATGGTAATTTGTTCAAAACACATGGTCTTCTTGGTATAATTTTATTTAAAATGCACTATTAGTATTTACTTTTTTATGCATTTTGCAGGAATTTCAGTAGAGAACACTGAGGGAGATGTAGCCGCACCCAAAGACGTCACAGCTCTACTCACCCCACCCTTGGAAGACACCACTCACCCTCCCAATGGCAGACTGGCTCCTCAGTCCCCAACTCAGACCCCCCCCTCCTCCCCGCCCTCCTCCCCTCTCGGTGACCCCCCTCCCCTTCCTGATCGCCATGGTTACCGTTTCCGTTGCAGCAGGTGCAGCCTAGCGTTCCCCACTCAGGAGAAGCTCCAACTGCACTGGCAGTACCATGCCATGAGGGCGGCGACAGAGTGCCCCCTCTGCTCGAGACAATGCCGTAGTCAGGAGGCCCTGCAGAGACACATGCAGAACACACACTCACAGCTTGACAACACACAGGGGCAGAATACACTCTTACCGCCTCACACTACTCAATACATGGAGCATACTAAGAGCTCAGTTCAACAAGATTTTAGCTTATCACCTCAAGTGGGTCAAGAAGCAGGAGAGCATGAGGATGAACAGGTAGAGGAAGAGGCACTTGGTATGGAGGGAAAGGAGGAACAAAAAGAAGAAGAAGTAAAATTAAAAGAGATGGACACGGTTGGGGAAGTGGATGGAGGTGAAGAGAATTTAACAGAGAAAGACATCCTATCTGAACCTACTTCCAGCTCTTCTGTCAAAAAGAGCTCTAACCCTACAATTGATCGCTATCTGGATCCAACCAGGCCCTATAAATGCACAATATGCTCTGAATCCTTTACGCAGAAAACCATTCTTCTAGTCCACTATAACTCTGTGTCCCATCTACACCGGGCCAGACGAGCCCTACAGGACTCTGGCACAGGTGTTGCTGCCCCTGAGTCTCCCCGTGGCCCCGATCCTAGGCCCTACCGCTGCCGATTGTGTGGAGTGGGCTATAGCCAGAGCTCCACACTGGACATACATCTTCGCTCTGTCCTTCATCAGACTAGAGCTCGTGCTGCCCAGAACATAGCTCCACAGAGCCCAGCATCTAGTGTAGCAGCTCCAGTCTCAGTCTCCACTACTGCCACTCAGGTTGCTGCATCCAGAGGAGAAACATCCAAGAGTTCGCCCTTCACCAAGAGGCCAGATGTAGTAAGCTCTTCAACCTCTTTACTTTTAGGCCCTGGCTTAGCAGCAGAGGCCCAGCCAACCCTGTCCAACCATACTGACAGTAAGCATACTAAAAAGAGAGTGGCAGAACTTATAGCATCAAGAAACCAGCTAATGCTAATACAGCAGCAGCAACAGTTAGTCCAGGCTCAGGCCCAGGCCCAGGCCCAGTTACAACACACAGCTCTACTCCAGTCCCAATTGATGCAGCACCTATCCTTTGGGGCAGATAATCTCCTTAACCAACACTTCTCCCTGGCACCAGACAACTTGCTCTCTCTGCATCAGCAACTTCTTCTTCCCTTTTACATGTCAGGAGACATGAATCTTAACCCAGAATTGGCTGTTAAGAGCCTAGAACTTAGTCAGTTATTATCTGCTAACTCTATCCTAAAAGAACAGGTTAAGGCAGAAGTTAAAAGGGAGTCCCAACCTCAAATAGAGGTGAAACAACCTCAAAAACAAAGTTCAAACTCAATTGTTAACCAACCAAAGGATAATGTGCAGTGTGAAGCCAAGGTCAAAGCTGGCTGCAGTGGATCCTCCATCAACCAGTCAGAAGGAGAACACAGCAATTCTAGTCCTGGGGAAGAAAAAGAAGAAATGCCTGTTCCTACTGTTAAAAATGAGAATCAGAAGGTGGAAACTGATTCCTCTTCATTTAAACTTCTTGGATTGCAGTGTCCTCCCCCCAGAGTGCCCTATGCGGCTGTGAATGGGGAGCCTCTCCGAGCCCTGCTGCAGAGTTATGGCTATGAGTTGGCACTGCAATATATACAAAGTAGACACAGACACCAGCAGCAGATATCAACTCGTATGGTTCCAGATAAACAGTGCTTTGATACCAACAAAATGGAGGTATGCTCAGAAAAAGTTGAGTTCAGTGGACTACAGGATGGAATGATGGAAGGCTGTAAAAAGGACGACAAAGGAATAAGGGACAATGGAGAGATAGAACAGGTGCCTCAAAAGAAAAAGAATGATCAGGAATCTGCAAACAAAGAGAAAGGATGTTGTGGAAGAGGAGAAAAGTGTAGCGATTGTGGCAAGCTTTTTTCAGATGCCTTGATTTTAAAAAGCCACCGGGAGTACATTCATAGGATACTGTTTCCCACTCCGGCACTGGAGAGGTTTTCTAGAGAATACAGGATGCAGTATGACCAGATGTATCCGCTCACACAGCCTAAATCTGGGGATTCAACTGCTTCAGCTGCAGCCCCAGTCCCATCCTCAGAATCAGAACCAGCACCGGAACCAGTTATGCCTCAAATTAAAAGTCTTGCATCCTCACCTATTTCCTCTTGTTCAGATCCCATAACCAAAACATGTGCTTCAGGTACAGACCTAACACCAAATGCCCCTGCACCGCCTTCTCCAGCATTTTCTCAACCGCACAAATTTGAACAAGAGGCACCCATCCCAAGCACATCTGCTACAGCTACTTCTCCAACCACATCCACAGCTAACTCCATACCCCGTACCTTGCCTAAAATACCAATGCTTCCTCTTTCCTTGCCCCAACTTCCTTTACCTAAGCTTCCCCTACCCCACATTCCTTTTCCCATGGACCTACCTCTCCTCTCTCCAGTCCTGCAGTCTGTGGGTCTCCAGCCCCAACCTTGGTTAGACTCAAGTGTGAACCCTGAGTTGGCAAAACTCCAATCTCAACTCAACCCTGCCCTACTAGGGCAACAACCACAGCTCAGTCCAGCTTTGCAAGGTCAGCCTCCACAGCTCAATCCTGCGCTGTTGGGTCAACCATGCCAACTCAGCCCTATCCAAACAGGACAGCAACCCCAAGTTAGCCCAACAATACTTGAACAACAAGGTAAGAGAACCCGAACCCGAATCTCAGAGGAGCAACTGACTGTTCTGAGGAAACACTTTGATATTAACAGCCTACCCAGTGATGAAGAGATCAACAAGATGTCTGCTCTGTCTGGTTTGCCTCATAAAGTCATCAAACACTGGTTTCGCAACACCCTATTTAAAGAGCGCCAGCGGGACAAGGATTCCCCTTACAATTTTAATAACCCCCCAACCATAGCCCTGGAGGAATCCAGAGAGGAAGTAGCACAAAACCTGCCTCTGACACTTTCCCCTTGTTCGGTGTCTCCGGGCCTTCCAGCCATCCCCTCCCCACAGGCCCAGACAGCAGACCTCCAGAGAGGAGAGCCCCATAGAGGCAGACGCTCTTCCCGAACCCGCTTCACAGAGCAACAGCTGGAAACCATGCAGGGGGTGTTTGAGGGGACCCCCTACCCCAGAGAGGAAGAATATGACAGGTTGTCTTCTCTGTTGTCGCTTCCGAACAGAGTAATTGTTGTATGGTTCCAAAATGCTAGGCAAAGAGCCCGCAAAAATCAAGACCGGGGGGCTGACAATGGGTTAGAGGGGAAGAACAAGCTTGACAACAGTCAGAGATCGAGAAACGGCTGCTACAAGAATGATGATGATGATGATGATAATAACAGCTGTGGGGATGAAGGACAAAGTGAATCTCAGAATGAAAACTCCATGGATCTGACTTATGAGTATTACACAAACCCTGACTCACCTGTCCTTGATTCTTCCTCTCACTGCACAGAAAGTGAGCATCTAACAGCCAAAGGTGAACCAACACCTCTCACTAGGAAACCTGAAGATAACACAATCTCTCCACCGCTTAACAAGAGTTCAGCTCTTGTTCAAACTAAAGATGGAAATGCAGATGCAGACATCCAACGTAAGGAAATTGTTCAGGCCATAAAAATAGGGTCCCCTCCACAACAAGAGCCCAATCTGCAGCCAAAAGGGACCCCAGAAAGTACCCAGCCTCGCTCTTCCTCCACTTCACAAAAAACAGTACCCATTGCGCCCACAGCTCATTCCGGCCAGGGCCATGCGCACAGCCCTCCTTCTGATCAAGCTGTTGAAAAGCCAGCTGATACATCACTCGCTCCAGAGTCTGAAACAAGCCACATTCGGCTGCCTGGTGCCACCTCTGGCCTATCCACTGAAACCCAGCCAAAAAACCATCTCCAACCCCAAACCCAGACTCAGTTCCAGTGCAGTCTCTGCCCAGTGTCCTTGCCCTCAGTCCAGCTGTGGCAGGAGCATCAGACCAGGCACCTCCTGGCAGCTCAATCCCAGGTCCAATTTCTCCACACTGGGTTCACAGACCGACCTATGCCTTACATGATGCTCCATGCCAACCATTCCCTGATGGCCAGCCAAATGCTTTCAGGCGCTATTTCCCAGATGCACCCTAATACCACACATCCTATGATTTCACACTTAAATAGCATGCAAATTAAGAACACACTCTCTGATCACTCGACTAACACCCTCGGCAGCCTCTCTCAAAGTTCCCTGACACCTGTTAAGCAGAGTTCAAAGCTTATGTCAGAGACCAGTTTTGAAGGCCAAAGAAGCAGTAGAGAGATTGAGGAGGAGCACCGAAGGGATAAGCGTCAGAGAACCACCATCACCCCAGAACAGCTTGAAGTCTTGTATCAGCGCTACAGCATGGACTCTAACCCCACCAGAGGAGTCCTGGAAGGGATTGCACGTGATGTAGGCCTTACAAGACGTGTGGTTCAGGTATTTTATGATTGTTTGTTATGTCTGAATATGTGTAAATTATTTGAGAGAGAGGGACAGAAATCTAAGCATAGCAAAGGAATTTGTGCCTTTGTGTATCTCAAATTTTAAAACATGCTGGTCTTTCCTTTTTATAGGTCTGGTTTCAGAATACACGAGCCAGAGAGAGAAAAGGGCAGTTTCGGTCAATGGGGCCAGGATCCAGTTTCAGCTTGGGTTTGAACCACCTACGCTGTCCATTCTGCAGGGCTCTCTTCAAGGTGAAAAGTGCTTTGGATGCCCATATGAGGTCTCGCCATTGGGCAGAAGCTGAAAGAGCAGGCTACAACTTATCAATGAGTAATGGATCCAATGGACAGATTGGGATGGCTATGTCATCTGTCATGGACAGACCAGGCCCATCTATCTCCTCCAACCTCATCCCAAACCATGGCTATGTCATCACTAACAAAGAATTAACTATAAAGACACCTGTGACCTCTTTTTCTTCAACCACTGATCTAAATAACCCAGAGGAGGATGATGACTACGATGAAGACGATGAGGACTACCAGTGTGAGGAAGGTTCCAGTATGGCTTACCAAGGGTCTCCTAGTCCTGAGGGATCTGGGGGACCAAGTTCATATTGGGGTGAGACGCAAAGTCTGCAACAGCACCAACATCAGCAGCAGCGCCAAAGGACACAGATGAGCCACTACCAAGTACTCCAACTCAGAGACTTCTACAGGAGCCACCGTACCCCCAACAGACATGAGTGTGAGAGACTGGGCCAAGAGTTGGGACTGCCTCACCGAGTGGTGCAGGTACATTTCAGATATTCATAAATGATAAAATGCAGTTTGATCTGAATGTATTAAAGATTAAAAACAGTAGTTTCAGAACAATTAAGTCTTTTAAGGCCAATAGCACATTTTTACAAACAAATCTTTTTTGCAGGTGTGGTTCCAGAATGCCAGAGCCAAGGAGAAGAGGGCCAGGAGCCTGAGCTCTGATTCTGCTGAGAGGGAGCAGTCGGAGCTGTCCGCAGGGGCAGGGGAAAGAGACAGAGCGTAGAGGGGCAGATTGCGGTCCCTTTGCTTCCTTCTACTACATTCTCCCCAAAACCTCTCCTGTACCTGCTATTGTCCTCCAACCATATACCTTTTCCACTTCGCTGCCAAACCTGTAACCTAAACACCCCAAAGATGCTGAGCCACAGTGGCCCAAAGAGAAACTCTCAACTGAAAGTAGGAGAGAGCATAACCAAGTTGTCTCCACCACAGCTTTCCTCTTTTCATATTGTTCTTAAACTCTTTCCTGGTCTGTTCTTTCTTGTTGAAAAGAGTCCCTCTCCCTATCCGTCAGACACCTTACTACAACCAAACACCACCTTGATAAGAAACCAACCAGATGCCACAGAGGCCAAAGAGCATTCTCCAAGTATGTGACCTCACTGCCCAGCTTGACCTGCAGTCTACCTCTCAGTCTGCATGACAGACTTACAGTGAGCCCTCCACCAGACAGTGCTTAATGACTAGCTGTGTAGCATGTTGTGCCAGTCTGTAAGAGGCTGGAAAAGAAATTGTCAAAGAGATTTTAGTGTAAATAGAGAGCTCCAAAAGATAAACTTGAAGAAAAACAAAGCAGTTAACAGTGGATGAAAAAAAAAAAGACAGAAAAATAGATGGAGGTATTCACATAGAGCTTTTGTAAAGACTGACTCAGATTCCAAAGCTCGTAACCAAAATTTTACATGTCTGTGGATTTAGTTTCAACATGTTTGTTTTCAATAACAAACTGCAGAGCTGACGTCTGTACAGCGAATGGGTGAGATCTGCAGCTGGCAAAAGTAAGCCGAGTACCAATAAACTGATACGGTGCCAGACTGCAGCTTCACCTTCCACAAGCCAATGATGAGTCTTCTGTTGTACATGTACACCATCTATGTTCCTTTAGTGGATAACAGCCCAAATAGCACAGAACGTGAAGGCCAGTTTGTCCTGAACGGGGCAAACTATTTTTTATAGCACTCAACCATTATACTGTAAATGAAAACTTTAACCAAACTCAAATTTACATTGTGTGTGTTTAGTAATAGTTTCTTAATATAAATCTTATGGATTGAGATAAACTGTCTTGCTTCGATATAATAGTGTCATGATTATGAAAAGATTATGACAGCTTTGATATGTTCTGGCAAGGTGACTTACTGCCTTTCCGTTCTATTTGAATATACCAATGGCTGACCAATGTTATGTGATTAATGTAAAGCTTTCTATGCTCAGGTCAACAGCTCAACATGGCTCTGCTTCAAATGTGATCTTAATACTGTATTTTTCTGTTTTTAAAACAGAACAGGCATGGTTTAACCTTGGACTAAGTATTTAAAGATATCAACAAAACATCTGTATTTTAAAGATCTGAGCTTTTCACCACTGAGTAATAGATTGTGACAAAAACCTTATTGAAACTAAAGTGTTTAATAGTGTGAGGGGTAAATGTACAGTATTTAGCTTTTGTATGGTTGACTCAAGACTTCATTGGATGATTGAGACATGGCTCCCTTTTTCACTTATAGATAGGGAGCTACTGCGGAAAGCTGAGAAAAACTTTGGCTGTTATCAATGTTATTTTTGTACACTTAATTTATTTTCCCTCTTTCTCCCTCCTTTCCTCTTTTGCTCTCTACCTTTCTTCCTGTGTTCATTTGCAACCAGTCCTTATTCTAACTGTAATAATGATAATATAACAATAATAGCTAAACAATAATTAATGCTTTAAGACAAAAATCCAAAGACGTAATGATACTTTAACCAATGACCTACAAAAATAAGCGCTACTGTTTACTTGACGATGTATTGCTGTTTTTAAAGAAGGAAGGAGTCCCTATATCTAAGCTACTGTTTTCTGCCTCTCATAAGCACACTGGAGACTGTAACCAAAACCCCAAACTAGAGCCATGGCAGTCTGTAATATAGCGGTTAAAGAGTTTTACTTCTCTTGAGAAATGTTGCAGTTTATTTTCTTTCTTTTTTACCATAGTGTTGAACTTCAGCCCTTAAGGATGTCCAGTTTGCTGCTAATGTACTGTAGTTTCTAACGATACTGTAGAAAGATGCATGCTCTGATCGCTTTACCACTAGGCTTTAATGACTACAAACTGTAATGATAACTGTGATGCTGTTGATAAACTGCTCCTATGTTGAAAACAAATGGACATGTGGGGCTCTATTCCATCAGGTTTGTTTTTCAGTATCCTATGAATTACCCCTACTCAGAAGATGAAAAAAATGGCTTTCGTAATACCAGAAATATTTTTTAAGCTTCCAGTTTTAGAGAAACCTGCTTGGGGCATTAACTTCTCAATACTTATGGAGCTACTGCATAGCTATTTGAAGGAGTTTAGCCCTGAACCTTTCACTGGTATGGTGTCAGTCTTTCTATGTTGCAATGTCTCTAGTCCATTTGTCCAGCTAAAACAGCTTTGCTAAACTCAGACTGACATCACAGCCAACTTTCCAAAGGATGTGGACTGACTAACTCTTGTCATGTTTTGTTCTTAAACTAACCAATGTTTACGACAATACCAATGAGCTTTCTTCTGTACAGAAATGTGCATTCCAAATACCACAAAGGCAGTTTTTTGTATACTGATTATTTTAAATTTAATTTGTCGTACTCTCTTGATCTTAGTGACTGTAAGATGTACATATTGGGGTCCTCTATGCTGAAGGGACTCTGTTATCCTTACTGTAGGTAAAACTATTCTTTTATTTTTTCTGGATATGTTGTTGCCATAGTGATGACCAAAAAGATACCTGTGATGTGCACCTGTCCTTATGTCCTGCTCCAGTGGTTTAGTGTGTCTCTATATTCTTCCTTCCCAAGTTTTCCCCTACTGGTGTGTGTTTCTCTTCCTTTCCCTTCCCATACTCCACTGAGCTAAATAAAGTCTGCTTTGGTGCATGCTCTGGTCTCATCCCTTTGGTCTAACCAAGAGAAGCCATTTTATGAATGATGTGGTATGTGTCTGCCTGTTATATCTGTGTTTCATATTCCAGGTTTTGTGTGTGTGTGTGTGTGTGTGTTTGTGTTTTTGTGTGTGAGAGAGAGAGAGAAACAGCAATGTGTGGAAGGCGTTTGGTGAAAAGAGCCATGACCTCTGGGGTCACTTCATTAATTACATTTGTGACATTCAGCCAGATGAGTTTCCTTTGTGACTAAATAATATGATGAATATTAACGACCTCGGATGAATTACACTGCTGCTTCTGATGATAATGTGTTTTACGACTCTGGGAGAAAGGGGAGTAAAATTGTGCACCACAGCACATTTAGGACACTCAGATATTCATATGCAACATTTTAGACCACAGCATAGGTTTGCAGAACAGATTTTATTTTGTTGAATTTACTTTTTGTGTGTAAAACCTTCCAGTGGTTGATGTGACAACTCGCCAGAGAAAAAACTACAATGCAAGAATGTGTCGTCCAATGTGACCAAGAGTTTCCAGCACAGAGTGGTGTCTGCTCCTTGTTCCGTAGCGGCAAGCCATTCATTTAACCCTTACACATGAATGCGACAACTGAGGCAATATACTGTATCTGTGAAACTGTTCTGATTGGGGTTGAAGGTAGGGAACAGACACACAGATACATGGGGAGAACAATAGAAAGTAAACACAGAAGAGGGCTTAAGATAGCTTCGTAGCTGATGATAGTCATCTTAGAAAGTCATCCCGATAAAGTGATCCCCCACCATTTCTCCTTCTCTCTGTCCTCCCCCTCTTAATCAAATGAGTACTGTGCAGCTGGTGGGGTTGCGGCAAAAAGGGGGTACGAGTGTGTGCGCTGAGGAGGTGGGGGGTGGGGGGGACTTTGAGAGATGGCGTGAAATTATTGCCTGCTGGTGTATATGTGTCGCTGGGGTAGTAGGGTAGAGTAGGGGGTTGGGCTGGGGGGGGGGGGGGGTGTAATGTCATTGCCTGCTGGTGTATCTGTAGTGGGGGCTCATTTAGATTTAGATTGGTTATGTGAGGAGAGAGCTGAAAGGCCAGCTCATGTTTATGCATGAATCCCAAAGCATGCTGCTATGGTGGAGTCCCGAGTTAAAGAGACAGAGCTGAAATACATTCGCACATTTAGACACAGCTCTGCCTCTTTGGATAAGGCTTTAGTCAAAGCAACGCTGTGCTATCAGATAATTTCAATCAGTGTGTGTGTAGGCCTGTTTGTGACATTGTGCATATGCAGATAGATTACATCTGTTCCCAAATGAGCATCATGCTGCTTCTTTTAATCTTTGAGATCTAATTTTAGTTTTAAAAATGCGGACACTACCACCCACTCCTCAACTGTGTCCTGAAGATTGCTTTGGTATCTTCCCCAGCTGATGCAGACCTACACACAGAAAATGGGTGCTTCCCACATTACACTCACTCACACACCGAGAGTAATCAGTAAATGTCTTTGAAGGAGTTTGTTCAGCACTTCATCAGGTATAAAGTGGTTTTTATTTGGAAATGTGGTCCCTATCCATCTTTTAAATGACTTTTTAATGGTCGTCACACCATCCTAATCAATCATGTGGCAGAGCTAGCCTGCAAGCGCAAATACACTATTTATAATTCCTACATTCTGCTGCAAAACCTCTGTGCCTTCTTTGTACTGTAAACAAGTAAAAAAATGAGTGAAATTGTCTTTCTGATTTTGTGGAAACAACAGAAAGACTTCCTATACCGATCGCCTGCATCCTAGTTATGAGGTACCCTGTGTAATCTGTCTTTATATCACTAGACCTCTGTAGAAAGGGTGGCTGATATAGCTTACAAAATTACTTCTGTTTTTTGTCATTCTTTGGTGTCTCTACATGAAGGCCTACACTTTTTTTTGTGACCCCTCACCATCCCCCATCCACACTGTTACCCTCCCAGTCGGACCCCCTTCAGTGCTTTACATCTATAATGAGATACAAATACGCATCAGCAGGACAGTGTCTACGCCACGCGTCACTGTGTGAATATTACTCACACTTATTAGCTGGATTATGTTAATCTTTACACTCTCTGCTCACAGACAACAGACTCCCCATGATATGGGGGTGGTCACGGCAGTAAGCGTGTGCCGTCGCGTTTGTTTGTGTGTGTATGGCTGTAAATGTGTGTTGGAGTGATTGCCATGTTGTCAAACTGATCTGCATGTGAAAGTGCGGTTTAATTTCATCACTTATGCAAATGAGAAAAGCACATATGCATGCACATACATACACACCATTGACAGCTTACTGCTAAGGTCAAAAAGACAGTAGTCATGTATCCATCAACGTATTTTTATGCGCGTTTTGAAGTATCGCTTCAGAAAATGTTAATGGAAAAATTTGAAAAAGGTTTTTCCTGCTCGCTTGTCTTTTTTTTCTTGAAAAAGAGTTAACGTGCAAAATGGAAGATGGAAGCTGCTTTGCCGAATAAGTTGTGATGTAGTGAACATGTAACTCACATGTAACCACATGTAACTTACATGTAACTCACATGACTATAGTCGTGGTATCCATCAGATGGCGGAAGGATCGGGATATGGGTCCCATCCAGTGCGCCGTACACTTGTGGCACACGGTGCGTAGTGGAGTTGCGGTGCGCTATAGCCTGTGCCTCAGCCATGTCGGGTAAATTGACAAATTGGTTCAACAGCTTGAATCGTATGGCCCTGCACACCACGTATACACAGCGGTGAAGGGTTGTCTCGCTGAGACCAAATGTCTCTGCCTCAACCTTGTATTCTGCACAGGTTGCCAACTTGTACAATGCTACCGCTCTCCTTTTAGCAAAATAATTTAGCTTCTAAACTCTTTGATTTAGCAAGCCAGTTTGCAATCTACAACCATGCTTAACGTCAACAAAATTACCCTTTGCGTAGTGTAGTTTATTCGCTCTAAACCAGTTGAGGGAAACACTTCTAATTTTCTTAAAATTCACTTGAAAATGAGATGGAAACATGACTAGTGTGAGCTATCCTGTTATTGACTAACACAGGGTGGCACTACCACGTGTAAGCGATAGACATGTCTTGGCACAATACAGAGAAGCCACAATGGATATTTTGAACTCCTTCAGATAAATTGGAAAAAAAGAGTGGATGGGTCAAGCTCACAGTAGACTAAAGCACTTAAACTGTTATTGGAAAATGTCCGACCGCACATCTACTGATTAGTCGCTTTTTTCAGACTGAAACATTGATAGTATCCCAGTTGGAATGATTGATTGAGTCCGACACATTTTAATTACGCCCAAATTAAATGAATCGGCTGGCAGACTATAAAACATTGCTGTTTAATAACGACTCCCTCCATTTGCCTTTTTTTTTCTTGCTTCATCCAATCACATTTTGGCTGCTTGCACCAAATAACCTCTCTCCATTTAATGATATGCAAATTAATTTTCATGAACCCCATGATCCCATGCAATGATTAAACTGAGATGACATTAGCTGCCATACTGTAGCCACTGTCACTGTTTCTGTATACCTCCTTCCTCTTTTCCTATCTCTACCATCTTTCTTCATATCCACGACAACGACCAACCGGTGATATTGAGGGGTTCATTGTCACCATTCCCTTATGAATTTGCTTTGAGAAATTACATTCTGCGTATCCAGTGTTATTTCAGAGTTTTTTCCAAAGGCAACACAGGTGGAGCATCAGAGCAAGAAATGTTGGTTCACACACCACATGTGGTAGTGGTACACCGAAGACATACATGTTACAACAATATATAATTATTGGAACGTAGCAACATCATATAGACGATTTTGGTAACCTTCCACATCTCTTCATTTTCCACTTCCAGTGCTCCCCTCCCACTGTTCCGTTTCAATCTGGATTCAGCTCCACCTCTGCTGTCGTTTATTGTACTCCATTTGCATAATGAAGCCCAGGCTTAATTAAGATCCCACTGGAGTCTGGAGCCAAGGATGAAGGAAAGAAGGACGAGGAGGAGGGGAGGGGGGACCCGGCGTTCCTTAGCTTATCCGCACGTGTCCAAATAGGAGGCACAATTTAAGGGGGGAGTAAAGCGTTGACGAGCGATTAAATCGCTAATTATGATCGGCTGTAAGAATTAGTGTGTGGCTGTTAATTAGCTGCATATGAGATGCCCAGACAGTTGCCCGCCCTTGACGACTGCAGCCCCCTCCCTGACTGGCAATAGAGAAACACAGCTTGACACCCTGGAATTGATGCCAACACATCCCTCCCTTTAACACACACAGCAGGCTGAGGGGATATCCCTTTAAGAATGTCCCAGGTGTGCATGTGCAGGAAAGAGGCTCTTCATCATCCTTGTCCACCCACTCCTCGTGTTCTTCGTGAAGCACAAAATTCCCCATTTTTTTCTTCTATATACTTTATTCATTTAGCTCATTATTCCTCTTCTTACACATGCTCTTCCTCTTCATAATGGAATGGTATGATCCCTTGTAGCTCCTTGTGATGGGCAGCAGCTTCCTTTCAGTGCAGCAGTTGGCACTGAGCAGGGTTGGCATCGAGGAAATGGTATTTGTCCCATACTCCTACCATACTTGCATTTGGCTCTTGTTCAGACCTTCTGCTACTATTTTGTGTCCGCATTTAATACGCTTTTCTTCAGCTTCTGGTGGCGCCCATGAATGCTTCCCTGTTTGCGCTTGGCATGGTGCCATCTCTGTTCCTTGTCTCTCCCTTGAGGCGATGTCATCGCCAAAACATTTAAGGCATCCAAAATGTTCTGCTCACCGTATGGAGGTTTCTGTTTGCAAATGTGTATTATGTTGGCTTGGCAGCATGCCATCTTTCTCCCCGTGCCCTTGCCGCCCCTGAAAAGATGCCATCACAGAATCGCTGGCAACCGTTGCCTGGGCACCTCTTCTTGGCTTTGTCCAAGCAAACAAATGGCGATTAGCAGCGAATCCTCAGGAGGTGATTTGACTAAGACAGTTCTCCGCCGACTACTTTGATTGCTTCGGGTGTGCCACGACTGCAGGCTGGCATGGCGCCTGCTGGCTGGCACGCAAAGGCTGGCATCGAGAGAAAGAAAATTTAAAAAATGAATAGAATGCAGGATTTATCGATACTTTTCTTTGTATGATCAACGGTCGTCAACGAGTTACACCTTACAATTTCATAGCGTAATCCATTTCTGTCCTCAACATACTTCTATGCTTCCCTTCATCCATCTACATCCGAGTCATCCTGTGTCTGCTGGCATCTTCCTCACTTCTATGCTCTGCTGTCAGCAGATATCTCCCTTTTCTCTGCCCACTCTGCTGTTCGTTTCGCCGCATTGTGCCTGTGCCAAGGTGGCACCATGGTAGCAGTATGGAGGTCTGTTTCTCTTTCTCTTCCATTCTTATTCTCCTCACCCCTTCGCCCATGCCCATGCCCGCCCCCGCTCAAGTCCTGACTGGATGGCACTGTGCCAACCTGCCACCGCCATCCCTCTCATTTCTAGCTCATCCCTCCGTTGCCCTTCCCCCTGTCTCTACATTTCCATCCCTCTCTCTTCCCCTCATTTCATTCATTGACTTTCTGAATCATTTACCCTCTCTGTGTGTATAAAATGCTGTTTGTATATTCCAACAATTGTAAATTGACGCATGTACAACTTTTCATTTCTTAAATGCGTGCCGCAAATCGGCTGTCTTTGTTGTCAATTGGGAGACTTTTTTGGCACCTGAAGGAATGCTCTGAGCGACTGCCCTGTAGGTAATTACAGCAGCAGTTACTTATTCCACCGAGACAAGAGGGGAAAGACAAAGAGAGCCCTGAGTTTGGATAAAGCTTGTGTTGTTTTAATTAACTTTTACAACCCCCATCATGTGTGCTTCATTTCACATCTCTAAGAGCCTTGTACAGGTTGTGCTTGTTGAAACACTATACAGCAGTACGATTGATCCGATTATCACTAAAATCGATTGTGTACCATTGACCTCACCCACTTTACGAAGATGACCCTTGCCTCCTTGCTTTTCTCTACTCTGTAAAATCTCTTGTGTCAAACAAAAGCTGCCAGTGGTGGTGGAGCTATTAAGCAAATACTCTCATTAGTACACAAAACATAATGAATATGTAAATGATGTGTGTAATTTATGCATGGGCTAAGAGACTTGTTCTCCTTTCAGTCCTCCATTGTATTCACTCTATTTATATCCCCTTTTCTTAAAACTACACATTCTTACTCCAATTTTCCTCTTTTCTTAGACCACATCCTGTGAATGAATCCACTGGGGACTTCTTGAGGTCTTACTATTGTCTTTTTTTATTTTGTGGTTGTTGGTTTTTTTTACACCTCCTACATCTCCTTGCCTTTAACCATGGTTTGTAGTTTCTTATAATCTTTCAGCGTCTCTCTGTTTGCTTCTTTCTGTTCACAGACTGTCCTCTACAAACCCTGCAGTGACGCATTAAACCAACAACTGAGTGTTTGAACAAGGTCTTTCTTCCAGGAATACGAATAATCTACCCACTAAATCACATCCACTCTAGACTGTGTTTTATGCTGCATCTTCTCTTTGTCCCTTTGTGATTTTGTTGATCTCAATGTGTGGTCCAAACTGTGTGGTAAATTGAAGCATTGAATGTCCTGATAGACGGTGAGTAGCCTTGCTCCTGTCTAGGATAAACACCTATAATACTCTGGCTCCCTTGGCAATCACCATAGCAACAAACCATGGTACCCACGTGAGTTGCATAATAAGATGTTCTCCAAGACCACGGACCATAAAGCAGCGACAAACTACACACCCGCAGCTATTAGTGTGAATCAGAAAATAACCATTCAAATGTCAAACTTCACCGTTGACTTATTCCTGATCAATCTTCTCTATTTATCAAAAGGCATGCATCAAACAACACACACTCTGAGACGCTCATGCACCTTCTCTCTTTTTCTCCAGACCTTAACAGGTGCTGATGAGCCACAGTCAATGATTGTAATGAGCTATCGATCACCGTGGGAAAACCAAGGGGCATAGAGGGAGGTGGGGGAACCAGAGGACACACACACAAACAGAGGGAAGTGGACCGCCAGAAGAAAAAAAACTTAACTTCAAATGAACTAAATGGAGACAAGCTACAGGGTATCGATACTTGCTTTAATCAAGTCCTTATCTCCTATTGTCCTGCTTAAAATAGAATATATGGGGAAGTGCCTTCTGCCAGCACAGGTTGAAGGGAAGTGTTCAACTCAGATCAGCTTCTGAACGGGCTGATCTGCTCAGGATGACCATGCAGACATGCTTGTCATGACCGAGTCCAGATGCCAATGAACAACTGCACTGACGCAGTATCTCTATTTTCCTCTCTTTTTGTGCTGTGTGCATGGAGTATAGGCAGACAGCTTTAGGGAAGGGGGAGGTGCGTTGTGTGTGTGTGTCGTGTGTCTTGGCTGGCGTTTCAGATAATGAAATGCAGCAGGGAACAAAGAGCTGGGGGCCCCTATTCTCTGTGCTGCAGCTTCATTTTCACTCCCGTCAGTCTATGATTCTTCCAAACCCTTTTTCTTGTATACGTGTGTTTGTGTGTGTGTGTGTGCGCGCTTATGTTTGTATGAGCAGTTTGTTGTGTAGACCAGTGCCCCCCCCCCCCCCCCCCCTCCTGTTAGTATTCTGCATGGCAGATCCCCCTAATGTAATAACTGTGTCTGCATGTCTAATTTACAGCAGGAGAGAGTAAATAGCCTGTGGTTAATTACAGTACGTGTGTGTGTGTGTGTACACCGTATGTCTGTGTGCCTATGCATGTGTCTACATGCGCGTGGGTGTGTCAGAATGATTTATGAGTTGCACATAGCTACACCAGTGGCCCGTTTCTCCTCACTTAGTTTTTAATCTGTCTTTCCATTAATTTTCGCGGAGACGTTATTTTTGGTTTTATATTAGTGTCCACGAGGATGCACATGTGAGTGCACGTATGTGTTAATGAGACAAAAGGTGTGGACATTTTGGGAGGATCGAGGCCACTTGAGCACCTGAGCTGTACTTTGCTTTTTACTTCTCCCATTTCCCTTCCTTTTCTTCCTCTTTTTTGATGCTTCATTCACTCTCTTCATTGAGAGCCACAGTGACTACAGATCTTTATTGACAGTACACGTTGGAACATGGAAACAGCAGGTCAATCCGTTTAGCCCAAGGGCCGATACACCAATTCACCAATTTGTCAGTGTTAGTTTGAGAGAGAAAAGCAGCTAATCTCTCCTCTCTGCTCTCTATTGATCACACACTTAGACTCCACTTCTCTGTCTAAACACTATTGATTCTCTCTCTCTCTCTCTTTCTGTCTTGTTCTCGCCACATACCACAGCTTTCAACACATCTTCCTTTCATACTCTCTTCTTCTCAGATAAAAGCCTAATTAATTGAGACTATGTGTCCTTGTACATTATGCCCTGAGTCACACTTTAGACAAATACCTGATTTTTAGCAATAACTAAATAAGACTTTGAGTAATTTTTAGTAAAATGGAACTTATCAACTAAAAAGCATTTTAGAGTTTGGTCCACAAGTGTCACACATTATTGTTGCCTGCCAAGTATATTCAATTATATATTCTCATTTAAAAAAATCAATTACTTAGCAACCCCTCTACAGTTTGAATACAGACCATTATTTAAAATTCACTGGGTACAATGTTTTCTGGCTTTGTTTTTCAGTCTCACATCACAGGGTGGACTTGAAAAGGACCACATTCCTGTGAAGATGAAGGCTATCCAAAGATTATAGAATGGTTTTCTTAAGGGAGATGCCCCCCACCATCATTTTTACATAAATTCAATTGAACCAAAGATCTCTATTTGATTGGATTTAGCTTGTCTGGGCCCTTGTCATGTCACGTTTTAGTAGGCTATAGACTACATTTTGGTAAAGGAGTGATTACACTGTAGATGAGAAGATGAATCAGAGGAAGAGAAAGGGAGGAAAACAAATAGACATTCCTGTAGCATGTATCATATGTAGGCTATATCCCTCTACCATATTATTAAATTAATGAAATGTTAACAGGGAATCCCAACTGTTACATATATTCTGTGAAGAAACAGCCAAGGAGCCATGGGTGTCACTAGCCTCCCTACATAGATTTATAGGACTGGTACACCCTCTACTGGCGATATTAACCCTTTACAATTATTTAGCTTTGCTGGTTACAAAACACAAACACATGGCCTGTGTAAATCAAAATCAGCGGTTTGGTAACCGGTAGGCCTACATGGGTAACGTTATGGTTAGGACACGGAGCGCTTATCTGCGAAATAGTTCAAATATAGGCTAGGCCTACTACTTAACCCCAGATATACATTTTGTATCTATAATTTATCGTCACCTTACTGTTGAAGATGACTCATTCAGTGGCTGTTGCCGAAAATAGTAAAACCTTGGTGAGAAAGACGTTACAGGAAGTGCTGGTGGGTCGAGAGGGTCCAGAGGTTTCTTTTGGGATGTGTGTTTCCGCTTTGGGGCACCAGGAGACCCGCTCACAGCCACACAGTTCCTATCCCTCATCCAGCCCCTACCCACGGCCAACAGCTCCCAGCACTCCATCCTCACATCCATCTACAGGGCATATTTCTCTAAGGTCAGTGCGTGTTGGTTAAATAACTAAGTATAATTATAAGCGCGGTTCGAAGTTACTGATGAAATAACTATAGTTAGCTATCTAGAAAAAAAGACGTTTGTCTAACGTTAATTTAAAGTTGGTCTGTTGTGTCTTACTTAGCTAGCTAGCTGGCTAGCCTATTTACTCTGTTGTTAGCCATCATTGACCAGTACGAGAAGCGAAAAGACTCTAAATAACCAAGCCAAAGTTGTCATGGTTAACGTGTTAACTACAAAGAACTGAAGTTAACTAATTAGCTAGGTAGCTCGCTGTCCCTCCCCAATGTTTTTTTTTCAATTTTCTTTATAATTCTTTTTAAACTTTACAAACATTTTATATTTATTGAACAATTTGGCATCAGATTTTTTTTCATTTATATCCAGTGAATATTATAGAGTAGCTTGAAAGATAAAGGAAATATATATATATACACACACACACACACAAATAAATACAATTTCTTCCCAATGTAAGTCGATTGCAGATTTGAGTCGCGCATGCGTCGCTTTGAGACGAGTGAAGCTGTGAGTTGCGCATGCGTGACTTTGCTACAAGTCGCATAAAAGATGTTAACAAGAGACTTCTGTAATGTCAATACAGTAAAAATGTACTGTACGTACTTAACGAAGTTCTTACACTGCTGGCTACAAGTTAGCAATCAAACACAACAAAGGCTGTCAGTTGAATGGCGTTTTTTGAGCTACCGTTAGCAATCAATCCATCATAGATAGCTAAAACGTTTTTGAAATGATTCCCAGCTTCTGTTATTGTTTGTAATGAGAAAAGTTTATTATTTCATGGATTTCACAAATTTCAGTATGACAGTTATGTCGTAAACCATTTAAATCTGAGCATGCGCAACTAACATCTGCACTCGACCAGAGCCGGTCTGACCATATTCTTTATATAGCTCCTTCCCGGTGGTCCCATGGAAACAAGTAACTCTATGGGTCTGACTCGACTCTCAACGGGTGTTCTTTAACTGTCTATGGGTATGACGCGGTATGCCGTAAACCGTTAATATCAGAGCATGCGCGACTCAAATCTGCACTCTCCTCACATTGGACAGTGACAACAGTTAAAGGGTCTGACTTGACTCTCATCCATAGACAGTTAAAGAAGGCGGCGTCACCAAACTGTTGTCTTGTGCCTATACCGTTCAGAAACTGAATACCAAACACTGATACTGAAACACCTCTCCTTTCTCACAAGGTCGGAACAAACTGCAAAAGTCGTGTTCTTCTTCAAGACCAGGTCACTCGGTGCGCGACTTGCCATCTCCCCCCCCTTCTCCTCCACACTGTTATGTGTTGACAACCACACATAAGTACTGTTTTTAAATAAATTATATTTAATATGTAATCCTTGTTTCCAATATCATTTTTTTAATGACAGTATTGAAACTGATACCGTTGCCATTTTTAAGACCACGCGGTATACCGCCCAACCCTAGTCTGTACACACCCACACAGTCCTGAGAAGAGGTCTAATCCGTTTGAATAAGTATAAACATATCTTAAATGAAAGTTGTCATCTCTACCCCATTGTTATTGTATTGGTAGTAATAATAATAGATTGTCATTAAATTGTTGACTGAAGATGATGAACTGGATCTTGCATTGGCTCTCTTTCTACTGGAAATTAAAGATCACTAGCTGTCAACCCCCAGCCAACAGTCCTGACTACAGCAACCCTGTGACAGACGGAATGAGAGATGCTTTGTTCAACTGAACTCTGTATCTCAGCCTCAGGGAAGCAGCCACACCCAGCTAGCAGATGTAGAAAACTTACCACAAACTAGAGCCTGGGTCAAGGCAGGCCCACTACAGACAACCCGAGAAACAGAGCTTCAGAAAAGCACACATGTTGACGAATATAAAAGTGAGACACTAGGGACAAGTCAGACTGTTTGTGTCTCCAGACTGTCTGGCTTATTTTCCAAGCAAGACACGGTTGAAGAAGGTGATCAAATGATGGACGAGGTTGATTTAAATCAAACAGAAACTAAAGCGCTCTAGGAAGAGGTGACAGCGGTGTAAAGTAGCTGGCCAGCAGGTTGTAGGTTTGCCCTGTTCTCCATCAGCACCACCACCGGTACTGCTGTGGTTCAGGAGGGACTTGCGCCTTGGGGAAAACCCCGCTCTCATTGGAAGTTGGTGCAGCTGTAGGGACCGGGGATCACCGTGGCTATGAAGGGAGCTTGTAAGTTTACAGAGAAATGAGTAATTATTGGCAATCTTTGTCAAAGCACACAGCATCACTGCCTTTTTGAGGTGGCTTTACTTACAAATACCTTTTCATACAGACCTAAAGCCTATGACTACTAATTTGCAAGTCTCCTGACTGTTATCAAAACATGTCTTTTCTTTTGTAACAGGTAAGTACTGGCTTCATCGAGCATTGTCTTGTTTCTCCTCATTGGCCTTTTCTCCTTTACATCATGAAGTCCTCAACACTTTCTTGTGTTCATTGTGGCTTTCAGATTTACTAACATCTAGAAATCATGGGATTTCAGTGAGGAAGGCGCATGTGCCCGGCTAGAGGCTTTTCTCAATGATGGTGAGACACATCGTGTGCACATTTAATTCCACACTGTTTAGTGGAATGTTAGGAAGTATGAGATTGATCTAACAGGATCTTATGATTTCTTCCATGTGTTCTAGGTGTGTATAGATATGAAAAAGAGTCAGACAGGGCGGATGCCCCAAATACCAGCTGTCTGCCTCCCTACCTTCACTTTGGCCAGCTCAGCCCACGCTGGCTATTGTGGGATGCCAAAGAGGCAGACTGTCGACCCCCAAAGTTCCAACGCAAACTGGCATGGAGAGATTTGGCTTACTGGCAGCTGACCTCCCCTGGGAATCCATCAGACCTTCATACAAGGTAGAAAACGACAGACATCTTGCAACACATTCAAATATACATTATTATTGTTATTATTATTATTAACAAAAGAAAGAAGTATGTAAAAGTTGAATGAGCCTTCTCTTTCTTCCTCAATAATGAAAAGCTTACATCACACTATGAAAAACTGTTTATTACAAAGCGTGATTCATCCAATGGTATTTGCAGGCTCTGCGGTTGAACAGTGATTTTGGCCACCTGAAGGCCTGGCAGCAAGGGTGAACAGGCTACTCGCTGGTGAACGCAGCCATGAGGCAGCTGTGGCTGACAGGCTGAATGAACTACTACATGAGACATGTGGTGGCGTCTTTTCCTCATAGCATAGCTCTACCTGCCCTGGCAAGAAGGCTATTGCTGGTTACAGGTGAGACGTGCATGCACACAAGCAAAAAATGCACTCAAATAGATATCATATAGCAGCAACACCGCATATTCAGTACTACTGACTGACTGCATCACTGGAACTTTGTCATGCACCCCGTTGATGCATCAATGACCTTTGACCCCTACAGCAGCTATATTAGGAAATGGTGTCCTGAACTTGCAGATCTACCATTTCCTAATATATCATGTTTAATCCAAAAACAATTAAAAATAATAAAACTTTTGTTTTGAAACCTGCATTGTACAGGTCCATACTATCTCCTTTCCCTGTTGTCCTCAATGCTTAGATGTGGTGTTTTGTCAGACATATCCTGAGCGAATAGTTACAGACCTGGAGGAGCGGAGGAGTCGTTCCCTGCAAGATTTAGCTCTGGTGCGGAAAGAGTATGGACGGTATGTGGACACGTGCACAGGGTGTGACTTGTTGCCTCTGTGGTGGCGGTGTGGAGACAGAAGGGAAGTGGTTCCTATTGCCAGTTATCACCTGCATGGAGTTCAAACAGCAGCTAAAAGGTCCAGATGCCCCCTTAAATCCTTGCAATGCTGTTCTAAAAGGATACGTGAGCCACAAGAGGGTTGACACCATTTCTTTCCTTAATGAGAGAGACTTTACTGCAAATGTAATGTACGAGGGAGTTCAGAGAGAGAAGAGGCTGGAGAGGGATCACCGCAGAATCAATGGACTCCCCCAGCCTCCTGCACCTCAGGGCAGGGCCAGACGAACTCTAACATCCAACGACAGGCTATCTATAGTGCCTGGTGCCTCAGGTGAACCAGAGATCAAGACTGAAGGTTTACAGGTTGTAAGTGACTTGACGGTTTCTAACTGTAAAATGCACCATTACAAAACGTTACATAACAATAGTCTTTAAGTGCAAAGATAGGGAAATGACAACGCTGTGGACAGAGTGAGAAACATGCATTTGTCTTGAGACAAGTTTACCAGAGAGTGGCAAAATGCTGTATATCAAGTATTCTGTATAATCTCAGGTAGTACTGTATACCTTTGCCTTTGAATCCACCCACTCCAGAGTCAAATCATGATATGTAAATAGAGTGTAACTACTAGACAATTCTGTCTTTATATCAGGCAAATTATACCAGCCTAGGTGAAAAACATTGGTCTGGGTCAGCAAAATATTTGATGCCAATGCAGCCTTCTTTCTTAAGTCTGCATTTTTAAACACACAAAACTGAGGTCATTTGGTGTATCTTAGCAGGTCAATTAAAAAAAAAAAAAAGATTTCTATTTTACATTGTTTACAAACTGTTACATATGTAAACAGCAGTAATTTATTGAACTACTTACATCAAGATGGAGTTTGTATCAGGCTTCAATCTACTGTTTTTAATTTAGGTTCAGAGGCTACATTTTTGTATATATTTGTATAGTGGGTTCTAACTTTAGGCTGTAAGTGTGTGTGAGTTGACTGAAACTGTTCAGTGGTGCAATTGACTAGGTGTATTACCTGTTCAATACCTGTGTGGGTGGCTGTTTTTCTGTGTACTGACCTGGCAGTTACGTTCTGCATTGTGGTGAGCCTAGCAAAAGTTGAAGGAGCTGATGGGATTACATTTCACTTTTTAAATTTTTTTTTTATAAATACTACCTACTTTTATAATATAAAGTCTAAACTTTGGGAAATAAAAAATGAGAATACGCAATGTCTTAGGAAATGTTTATTATCTATTTTACCGGTCTCATGTCTACAGTTTAGCGGTCATACATGCAGTGTAGACCAACATGATTAATACCATAAAGTCCAAAGTGCTTTTTAAGTCTAACAATGTTCTACAACAGAAATTCAAGTTTTTCTTTGACTGAAATGTGTGTAAACCGTTCTAGTGACCGTGTCTCAGTCTCTTCTGTTTGGGGATTTGAGGCTGGAACAACTCAACATTGAAGGTTTAGTCAGTCCAGATTGACAGGTCCCCTAGAGTCAGTCTTTAACAGTAGATAAAGGATTCCTAATGTTCACAGTTCTACAACACTGGCAAGTCCGCAATCTGAAGCTCCTGAGCTCCCCTGGTGGATGCTAAGCATAGTTGTCGCTGACGCAGGCACGACTTGTCGATGTCCCTGCCAGTTGTGTTTTAAAAAGGAGAGAGGGCGCATTGCACTTTTTAGGAGGTGTTGGGTTAGTCCTCAATGGAGCGGATGTATCTCTCATAGGCTGCTTCGTCCATTAGAGCATCAAGCTCCTTAGGGTTGCCTATGGTCATCTTCATCAGCCAGCCTATATTGAAGAGGTAACATCAGGTTATGGTATAAATTAACACATCAGTGTTTTTGCATACTTTAGCCAATTTAGCACAAGCCACATATTATTTAGGTATAGAATAAAGATGGTTCAACTTGAAATCTAAAAAAATATACAAGGTTGTACAGGGTACACCAGTCTACAGTCCAATGAATCTGTAGATTGGTATCAATGTACAAACTGCACAAATGCCTCTACAGAGTTTGTAACATAGTCAAACATAATCCTACCTACAAATAAAAAAATAATTCTTAGATGCATTGGGATTCTTTCTAGAACAATTTGAGCGATTCTGATTTTTTTTTTTTTAAAGTGTTACATAATAATAATAATACTACAAATACTGTATATGTCAAAAATCTAACAAATTCAGATTCAAAAAATAAACAAATCTGAATTTGTTAGATTTTGATATATACAGTATTTGTATTTTAGTCTATTGGGTTTTTATTTTGTGGTCATTCCATGCTTAAGCCGTAAACATGCTCATGAAAGTCATGTTCTCTCACAGTAATCTTCCATGTCAGAGGCTCAGGCATCCCATCCTCTTTCAGTCACTGCTTTCTGATTTGTAAACTTCGGGGGGAAGTTTCAATGTACCCATTGAAATGTACATAAAAAAAATTGTTGCATCGATAATCGGTTTAGAACCGAATTGTTGGCCTCTAAATCGGACTTGTGAGGTGTCCAGAGATTCCCACCCGTACCTACAACTCTGTTCCTGTTTAAGTTTTCCAATAGCCTAATGTATATTTGACTTCTTCCCCTTTCCAATTTCTTCTTCAAATAACAGAAAGAGCTACATGGACTGGATTATGTATTTTTATGTGTGCTTACCATCTTTGTAGCAAGACTTGTTCACCAGACCAGGGTTGTCTGCCAGTAGTGTATTGACCTCTACAACTTCTCCAGTCAAAGGGGAATAAAGCTCACTGGCAGCCTTCACACTTTCAAGAGCTCCAAACTCATCTATGGCAGTAGATGTTAGAGAAAAGTGAATACAAATTATATAACTTCTAAAGTATGACAACTACACAGAAGGCACAGATATTGCTAACTTATGTTGTTCTTGATTAATGAAGGTTTTTTTGTGGCATGATGACAATACATGTCCTGCCCAAAAACAGGTGCTACAAGCTAAATGCATGCTACAACAAAATGCAAAAGATTATAATGATTGTATAGCAAAAGAAAGAATCAAAAGTAGTTAAACAGTTGCTTGTTTCTAGGGGGAGGCAGAAAATGCAGATTGATTGGTTATTATTAATACTACATCATGCTTTGCAAGGCCTGTTGAATTAGAAAAACTTTAATATGTTGAGATTTTTTTCAGACTTACTCTCCTAAACCCACAGGCAAAATGACCCAAACCCATCCTGAGTGGCATTTTTAATACCCAGAACTGAGACAAGATTAGATTTTAAAAGCTAGCAGTAAATTGAGTTTAAGCCTGTGCAATATAAACAAGCGACTATAAAGTAATAACTGGGATGATACTGACAAAATCTGACAACCAATAGCATGTTGATCAAAAGAGTAGAGGTATAATTGTTTGTTTTGCTCAGATAATTTCAGAAAATCATATTAAATCCTTGTATTGTAGCCATCAAGAAAGCTTGAGTCAAATCAAAACATGTTTGTTGTAGGCTATTAGTACCAACTAAATATAGAGCTAACAGTTTGAATTTTCTGTACATCGCCATTGAATGAGATGCACAAGATCAAGATTCACCTTACAAGTGTGTACTGTAATGTTGAAGCCTGAGCCACACTGCCCTGAACTTCATACCTTGCTGAGCCAGCTGTGTTCCCACCTCTGGCAGACCACAGTAAACTACATCTCCCAGAGCCTCCTGCAAAAGGCAAAAAGCAAGGTCAAAAGGTAGTAGCAAATGGTTTACTTTATTGTGTGCTTGCGCATGTACGTGATCGTGTCTGTGTGAGTGCGCGCACGGCAAAGGAACTTACTTGCGCAAACTTGCTGATACCGACAGTCCCAATTCCGTCGTCTTCTACTCGAATCCATTCGTGCTTGTCTGTGAATTTAAGTTCTGCAAGATAACACAACAGACTCAGAAATACAAAAAGCCTTCCACTGGAAGAGTTTGAAGTATTTTGTAAAGGGTGACAACCAGAAGAACAGACAGACATGCAGCAGCGTTGTGAGCTTTGGTGTCCTTTTCTTTAGCTAGCTAAAGTTAACGTTACCCTCTAGCTACCGAAAAGGTGAGCTAACATGCTACACTAAAACACATCCACAAGACAATACCTGCTGTGAATCGACTTGAAGTGGCTAGTGTTCTTCCAAAGTAAGCATTAGATGCCAGCCGCAACGGTGAAAGAGGTACCGAGCGGTTGAGTAAAGGCAAAACTGTGAAAAAGTTGGAAGAAAGGGAGCGGAATAGCCCACATGCGGCCATTTTTGTCGCTTATTGATGATGAGGGAAGGGTGGAATTCTTCTTCGTGGATATTGGCAGCATCAGTTAGCTCTTTACTGCCCTCCAATGAGCTTCTTCGCAGCTGGCATCCTAAGTGTTGCATTACTGCCATCTCCCGGAGTTAGTTAACTCCTACATTGTCCGCTATTCTCTTCAATGCTGTTCTTGTGAAGAACATTACCTTTGTTTGTTTTTTAATCCTGAAAAAACAAAATCCCCTTTTCTCCCCCCACACTTCTCCTTGTCAATTTCTTGATGACCCAAATGTTTCCCTCTTTTCCACAAAGCCCCACCATCTGCAAATAAAAAATACCCTATCATTTATCATAATTGAGATAGTGTAGTTTTCTACCACATACATTATTGGAGTTCCCTTAAAAAAACCTATTCCTCCAATTCCCATTCAATATATCTGAAGTATCTCGTTACATTGCATATCATACTCTTTCATATCTAATTTTATTTCCATGTTATCCAGTACTAATAATTTATATATATATATATATATATATATATATATATATATATATATATATATATATATATATATATATATATATATATATCTTTGCTGTGATTACTGCTTTGCACACTCTTGGCATTCTCTTGATGAGCTTCAAGAGGTAGTCACCTGAAATGGTTTCCCAACAGTCTTGAAGGAGTTCCCAGAGATGCTCAGCACTTGTTGGCCCTTTTGCCTTCACTCTGCGGTCCAGCTCTCCCCAAACCATCTCGATTGGGTTCAGGTCCACAGTCACCGGACCTGAACCCAATCGAGATGGTTTGGGGAGAGCTGACTACCTCTTGAAGCTCATCAAGAGAATGCCAAGAGTGTGCAAAGCAGTAATCACAGCAAAGGGTGGCTACTTTGAAGAAACTAGAATATAATACATGTTTTCAATTTTTTCAGTTTTTTGTTAAGTACATAATTCCATATGTGTTCATTTATAGTTTTGATGCCTTCAGTGAGAATCTACAATGTAAATAGTCATGAAAATAAAAGAAACGCATTGAATGAGAAGGTGTGTCCAAACCTTTGGCCTTTACTACATACACTACTGTGCAAAAATCTTAGGCAAATAGGGAAAAATGCTGTAAACTAAGAATCCTGACAGCATCAATTCTTCTCGGTATGCTTGCACACAGTTTTTGAAGGAACTCGGCTGGTAGGTTGTTCCAAACATCTTGGAAAACTAACCACAGATCCTCTGAGGGTGTAGACTTCCTCAAATCCTTCTGTCTCTTCATGTAATCCCAGACACACTCGATGATGTTGAGGTCAGGGCTCTGTGGGGGCCATGCCATCACTTCCAGGACTTCTTGTTCTTCTTTACACTGAAGATAATTCTTAATGACCTTGGCTGTATGTTTGGGGTCATTGTCCCGCTGCAGAATAAATTTGGGGCCAATCATATGCCTCCCTGATGGTATTGCATGATGGATGCTGACTTCCTTACTGTACATCAGACTTAAGGCTGCGTTCACAATGCCCGAGTCGGCGGTACCACAACACAAAGTATTTGCCTGTATTTCTCAGCATTAAGGACACCATTACTCCTGATGAAATCTCCAATTCCATTTGCAGAAACGCAGCCCCAAACTTGCGAGGAACCTCCACCTGCAGATATTGATTATTGTACCGCTCTCCAGCCCTTCGGCGAACAAACTGCCTTCTGCTACAGCCAAATATTTCAAATTTTGACTCAGATCAGTCCAGAGCACCTGCTGCCATTTTCCTGCACCATAGCTCCATTGTGTTTTCATGCATAGTTGAGTTGCTTGGCCTCGTTTCCATGTCGGAGGCATGGCTTTTTGGCTGTAACTTGCCAGACTTCTCCGGACAGTAGATGGGTGTACCTGGGTCCCACTGGTTTCTGGCAGTTCTCAGCTGATGTCACTACTGGACATCTGCTGATTTTGAAGGGGAATAAGCTTGATGTGTTTTTCATCCGCTGCACTAGGTTTTCTCGGCCGACCACTGCGTCTACGATCCTCAACGTTGCCGACTTTTTGCAAATTTACCTGTAAGAATGGATGCTGGTTTCAAGGCAAATTGTAGTTCCACCAAATATTGATGTGCTTTAGATTTTTCTTTTGTTTGCTCACTTTGCATTTTGTAAACTGACAAAAATAAACATAAACAAATTTATATTTTTGAAAACATTCTTAGTTTACAGCATTTTTTCACACCTGCCTAAGACTTTTGCACAGTACTGTATATACTGTATGTACACATGTACCTTTACTTTGAGGGATGGATTTTAGGATGGACACACTTAGGGAGTGCAGCAGTTTTAATACCCTTTCTTAGTTTTTTTTTGAAGAGATTCTGTAGTCATATAACCATTACTCTGATTCAGATATTTATCTCTAGCTCCCTTAAACTTTTCCACCTCTGTCCACTTCAGTTACTGATGCATCAATGTTTATTTTACACAAGACTGAATAATGCTCACTACCTACAGTTCCTTCTATATACTTTCCAGTCACATATATTATTAGAAACTAATGTAAGAACAAGCATGGGCTCATTTCCTGTATCTATCCGTTTTACTACAATTATTTGAGCACACTATATTCCTCTCATCTAACAAATATTTTATTGGCGGTGTCAGTTTGATCATTTCCCCACAGTGTGTTATGTGCACACAATGCAAACCAAACTGTCTCACCCTGTTTCTGTTCCAAATACTTGCTTACTTACTACTTGGCTGTTGCAGTTTTTGAGTGAAATCAACATCTGCTTCGGACTAAATGAGATGATCTTATCACAGCAATAAAATCTGATTGATAGGCGCACTGCTTTGTGGTTATTTTACGTTCCGTTTAGAAAATGAATCCACAAATTCAGAGTCTAGCAGCACACAAAATGAAGAAAAATAAATGGAACAAGTTAACATTATGTTTATTTAAAAGAAGATTCTGGTGAAGAACACAGGGTTATGTTATAAATCGGATTCTTCCCTTTAGAATAATAGCTATCGTCTCTTGGAGACCCACACACCAGATTGTTAGACCCATAATACTATTGTGTGTGGTATTTAAATAAACACTGCATGTGCACATTAACATCCAAAGTTATCACAGTTTCTTACATTGTGTAACCATTTTGGAATGTGTGTATGGTAATGGCTACATAGTTCAATTTTTGTGCAGATAATGGCCACTTAATTTCAGATTAACTGATTAACGTTATCTGTCTGCACATTCATGGCTCCATTGTCAGTAAAGACAAAATACTGATGTGCTTAAGTTCCATAACACTTATCAGAGTTGTGTCAGGAGCCACACAAATATCTCAAGAACTACTAATCAATTATATATTTTGTTGACAGGTTGCCTACATGTGTAAGCTTTCTACCTGTAGCTGTAAGTCTTTTGTTCATAAAAGTACACAAAGTCTGATCAGACAGGGCTCAGGGCTTCTTATTGACCAACCTAACAAAAATTTAAATTAGTAGTAACACTTTTATTTATAAAAAACAACAATATATAGAGAAAAGGTCACTCTCATGCCTGGGAGTTCTACTATTGCTCCAAATTGCATTAGCTGAGGAAATGGCATGTTTAGAATTTAAAAAAAATTATAATAAAGCACACGTGAGTGTTTCATACAACCACACACTCCCTTTGTCCTGTTCTGGCTTCATAAACTATGCTGTAAAACAAACTAAAATACAGAACGACTAAAAAGTGTTTACCCTATACTTGGGCTAAAAGCTACAAACATAAATAACAAAAGCACGTTTGTTTGGCTTTTACATTACACAGCTTCAAGAGTCCAGTGTTCACTTTTCCTTATTTGATTCTGAAAATGAGAACAAAAAACAACAACAACGACAACATTGATAACAGTAAAGAGAAACGACAGCTTGCTGAGGAGAGAAGAGGGAAAATAAATGGGATGAAAACGTGTGTGTATGTGTGTGTGTGTGTGTGTGTGTGTGTGTGTGTGTGTGTGTGTGTTTGAGTGTTTCTTCATCAGAGCTCACTGGAAGCTTGCTTGCCCACATTCAAAGGCATTTAACATGTAACATGTCTGTGTTGGGTCCCTCCTGCAGGGGGTGCTGTGTGCTGCAGGATGGGTGTGGGTAGCAGAGGCGAGTGCTGGCAGTCCGTGGCAGGCACACAGAGGGGGGGTCTTTAGTCTGTAAAGTCTCTCTCCTCACTGCGGGATGGAACAGCTAGGTTGGGGAAGCCAGGAAGTTCATCTCGGACCACGGTCCGGTCAGCACTGTGCACCACAGACAACACACTCTCTCTTTTGTACACACTCCCGACGTCTCCGTTCCAACAAACACGCGCACAATCAGCCAGACCCAGACACCCCTGCTGGTTTTTAGGTGGTCCGTTCCTCCCCATCGCTCTCCTGCTTGGTCCTGCGCAGGTTGCTCTTCATTTTCACAAACTCAGGGGTGTTCTCTTGTTCCTCTTCATTTTTCTGTTGATCTAGCTCCAGCTGTAAGAACACAGACATTGGCAAATTGAAATTAAACAAAATATAGAAGTAATAATCTGTTGATAGCATCTATAAACCGCATCTTGTTGCAAATCTTAAGGTCCAAAACCAAGGTAAAATAACCTTTTTCCCCTCTTGTGATCAGATACAGTAACAATGTGCATCCATCGAATTGCTAAAATGACAGTTTCTACGTATGCTTTCAATCATTTACCTGCTCTAGTTTCTGTTGTCTTTTCATGAGCTCTATCTCTAGGTCGCTCCTCTTCTTGTGGGCCTCCTGCTCCTCCTTCTGAGCCTTGAGAATTTGCTCCCTCTTTCTCTTCTCCATAACCTTCTGGAGCTCAGGTTTGTTCTGAGGAGCCAGACCCCTGTGCAGAATCAGTGAGACAGCATGTTACTAAAATAAAGCTTCATAAACGACCTCTGATGACACTACGGGGCTTCAGTCAGAGGGAGATTTACATTCACATTCATGCATAACAGTAGACTGAGTTAACCCTGCAAGCTCTGCCTCTGATTTGATTTCGCCCTGCAGCTTGGTCTGTACGTTTAATTCTCCTATCAGTTTTCAATATTGCAAGAACCAATCACAAACTGGCTTATCTACTTGACGTGGTGTTTAACACAATGACGAGAGAGACGCAACCAAGCAGCTTCTTGTTTATATTCAACATAGCGGCCACCGAACGCCACCGAAGCACAGCAACCCGTTGATGCCGCTGTCGCTTCTACGTCACCTGGATTGTTGGTCTTATTGGTTGAAGGACTATCCAATTGCGTACAAAGTCTTCGAACTAGGCCCGTTGGTCACGCCTCTTGTGCAGAGAAAATACAGAGCAGACTCCCCAGACCAATGCGCTATCTCAAACCTATTGATCTTGGCTTTGTCTGGTGACAGCCAGACTAGCGTAACAGATGATGACCATGACCAACGTATATATCTGTAGTAGATGCTTAGATGTGTTGGCCGTATTTCAGGAAAGTTTTGATTTTTTCTCCATTTCTTTCCCTTCCTAAGTACCAAAACACTCCCAATACACTAACCCATAGAGATTGTTACACACTTGCCTGGGTTTGGGCAGCAGCATTCAAAAAGAGACAGTAAAGTGTGATCGTGTCTTGCAAAAAAGAGCGAAAAGACCTAATATTACGTAATGCTTCAACCTCCTCCAAATTATGAGAGAGAAGGGTGGGGGCTGAGGATGAGGTTTGGGAGAAGGGCTACTTATGACAAAAGGGAACAGAAAGGTTGAGTCAGCTAGAAAAGGCAGAAGAAGGCAGCTAGAAAAGGCAGAAGCCAATAAAGTGCCACACAAGAACAATAAATAATCAGGAGCAGTAAAAGGACAGAGGCTCTTTTGGTCAAATACATTCTCCTTGCCCTTTATTAATTCAATAAAAAAAAAAACACATTATCCAGATTACGCTCCTTGTGATTACTCATTTTCCTGTGCACAGGCTGCGTCTGTTCAAAGAAAACACAGCGTGCCTACCTGCCTGCAGTTCCGCAACAACGTCTTAATTAAATACATTATTAAATCCTGAAGATTGCATAACCAAGTTCATGGTGTTCCAAGATGGAGTGGGAGTTATTTCATAACAAGGCACTACTTTATTTCAAGTCACTGCTGTAATTAAATGCCCTGATTTTCTTGACAGTGCAGGTCTTATGACAGCACTTAATGTGCTGAAGCAGAGCAGAGGGTAACAGGCAGGACTGCGTCGGGCTGTTTTGCGAGCACCACCACGCGCAGAGGGAAGAGGGTCAAGGCCACTGAAAGCAATAAGACAGGCTATAAAGATGCTTCCTCCACTCTCCTTTCATTGTTGGCAACGTTTACATAAACACTGACCCCCCCCATCCATAACCCCCTCCCGTGTGCGTGTGTGTACCCTCCAGCAGACTAGGAAGAACGTGTGTTAAAAATCCCACACATCCATACCACCATCTGCTTAATTGCTTCACTAGTCTTGGCATCTGAAATACCTCTCTGTGTGTGTGTGTGTGTGTGTGTGTTGTGTGTGTGTGTATAGGACGGGTCACCACAGCTTAGTTAGGAAAGGCAGAGAAAGGCCCTCAGCTACAAACGGTTTTGTAATCTTGATTACATAACACATTTTTTTTTTCTCTTCATGCAGCCCATCCATCCATCCTCCCACCCACCTTCGTCGGGGTGACTAATCCACTATGCAGACAAGCTTTCTATACTTCAGTGCATGATAAAAAGCCCAATCATAACAAGTATACCCCCCCCACCCACCCTCACCCCCAAATTCCGACTAGATTTATCTCACATTATTCTGGGACATTTTCCGTCTAGACAACTAGAAACAATATTCTGCAGCATTTGGAATGGAATTTTTTTCTTATTTTTTTTTATTTATTACATTTTTTCTATGGCCTCCTTATCCTGCCCACGTTGTCCTCTCTCCCATCATTTATTAATGTACTGTCACCAACGCGACAAAACAACCTCACTCTTTGACCTGTTTAGGACAGAGCATCGCCGCTGTGATGTAACAGCTGTCAACAGCATGTGTGTTTACATAGCTATTTATAGCTCGGGCACAAAATTGCTGCCACCGTTTGATGAGAGAAAATACAAACATTTAATGTCAAAAGGGTGATCACAGGCCCCAGAATGCATGCACATTCACACTGATGCATGGATGCTCACACAGATCCAGAGTTCCGGTATCAGCAGCCAGACCAGGTTTATCCTGTACAGTATTTCTCTGTAACCTTTACATATTGTATAAAACCGCAGCACTCAGCGAAGTCGACTACAGTGACCCACTGGTTACTATCCGACCAATCACAACAAAGTAGCAGGGCTACTTTATTAAGTCATCCTGCCATTAGTAAACTACATTAGCCTGCATCTGTGTTGTTTTCCTCTGTCTAACTGTTTTGGATTGGGGCAAACTTCTCCACTCGTAGGCGGAAAATTGAACACCAATCTGATTTTCTTTATGTGCTCTAAACCATGATAAAACTTTTAGTTGCTAAATGTAAAATAAGAATCCCTCTCATAATAGTAACCTAGGAATTGTTTTTCCAGAAAATGGAAAGAAAAGAAAGAAGTAGAGGCAAAGGGAGAAAGGTAGTGAAGGTGTTATTGTCTGTCTCCTGACCTCTTCTGGTTCATGAGCAGCTCTCGGTGCAGGTCCTGGTGGTTACGGGAGCTCTTGACTGGGTTGCTTAACTTCTTGGGTTTGATGAGCTCATCACAGTCTCCCTCCAGGTACTCGGGCTCCGCCATGACACGCCTTCCCGGTGAGAGTGATAGACCAGGGTCACACGGATCTGAATCAACAGAAACACTTTCATTTAACTACTATGTCACTAAGATATACAAGAAATATTTAAATCTGTGTTGCAAAGAAAACATGTTCAGGGATCTTTTATTATTTCTCCTTTCCAATGGTGTAAATGTAACTAAGTACATTTACCTAAATACTGTACTTAAGTACAAATTGGAGGTACTTGTACTTTACTTGAGTCACTTCTTTTCATGCCACTTTCTACTTCTACTCAGAGAGAAATATTGTACTTTTTTCTCCACTGCATTCATCTGACAGCTTTAGTTACTTTACAAATTGTGATTTTTACACATAAAACACAGTTGATAAAATTAGGATATGCTATTATAAATTAAACTACCCAACACTTACTTAACTGACAGGACTGTTTTAATTGTTTCCAGTTTTGTTTTTGTTTTCTGCGTTGAGTACTACTTTTAATACTTTAAGTACATTTTCCTGATGATACATACTTTTACTTAAGTAACATTTTCAATCCATGACCTTTACTTGTAACAGAGTATTTTTTACAGTGTGGTTTTAGTATTTTTACTAAAGGAAAGGATATGAATACTTCTTTCACCGCTGCTCATTTCAAAAAGTCATATGAGCGTCTGCCTAATCCTCTATAGTGATAGAAGGACTCAGCGCTGGAATTACATAATTGTTCACACTGAGTAAAGAGGAACATTTCATTCCCCTTTCAGAAACCGTATGCAATATAATGAATAATTGAATCAGTACCGTCAATATCTTTCAGGCACATAGTTATGTAAATATTTTGCATGTTGCTAATACATAACCAAAAAGGTCCAATCCGTTGTTTTCCATGACCTCTGTCACAGCGACTCCTATCCATGACCCCCAAATGTAGGCACACTGCTTCAATATGAACTCATTGGATGTATTCTGTACTTTACAAGTATTTTACAGTATTTCTTCCATTTATAGAATACAAACCGGCTCGTGTGTGGAAATCTCCAGACCAAAGGGTCATTTCAAAGCGGAGAAATAACTGGGACACAGAAGTCTGACCAATGCCTCATGTTATCACAGGTTACATTCAATAACACCACAGTTAGTAACTTTGGCAGTTGAGCGCCACTGTGTCCCAGTCTGCTTTGCGCTATGAAAATTTTGCAACTTGCATCTGACTGACGGTTAATATGCTCCATTTAAATTATATTTATGAATAATTATGATGCTAATTATAATGAAATATCAGAAATCTTGAGATAAAAGTTTCTATCTAACCAACTGAATTGAGAACAGAATAATCTTTGATTAAAAAGATATTTTAACACATATTTGGTAAAGTCTAAAACAGCTGAGTAGCCTATTTTTTTTTATCTAGTCTACTCTTAAAACAAAAAAGGGACTACATTCAATCTCTGCTTAACTCACCCTGCAGATGAGGAAAGACGGGGCATCTGAACATTGTTGTCATCTCTGCTATTTTGATCCAGAATGTATTTTCCAGAAAAAACTATTAGAACTTGCTGTCCTGTTTATCAGTATGTTGCAAAGCCTTACACGGGAGAGGTTCTTTGTCCAGCACAACTGTCTGCGACTGAGCTGGTTGGAGTTCAATGTCTGTTTTATAGCTACGCTCACACTGTCTCGCTCCCTTCCTCCCTCTCTTTCTCTCTCTGCTCCCTCCCACTCCCCTTTGATGTACATCTCTAGGCGAAGAAGAGTTTATAACCAATATTTCCCTAAAGATTCTTCACTGATGAATGAATATTCTCACACGTCCCGGTATGGAGCTTAATGGCATTTTATCTTGTCAGTAAAATAGACCCACATAGAATTGGTGACAAGAGGTCTTTTTAAATAGCATTAAATTGGTATAATAGCACAATAACACATATTAGCTGACATCAGATAGCAAAGTCACATGCACTTCTTCTCCCACAGTCTGAGTAATACTCAGATTTATTAACAATCATGTTCTCAAGTGCGTGTGATCAAGTCTCTCCTGCCTGCAACTAAAAACATGGAGTGATGTTTTGGAACATCACTCCATGTTCATCAAGGGTACAAAAAAAAGCATTTTCCTGCACGTGCTAGACACAAAGGAGGGGTGGGAGTGTGTCCTCAGAATCAAAACATACACATGGAAGATTGCTGTAATGAGTTAAAGAGACCACTAGAGGTCCATATTCTTGCATTCCAAGAACAAAACCATGTCAGTTACATAACAAAGACGCCCAAGATAAACATGGTTTGTGGCTGCATACTGCAGAACAAAGAGGAAGAAATACCACATAATAAATACGCTTGATGGATATAGTGGAATATGTTGACAAATGAAGACACTGCTTTGGCTATGATCTACACTCACAGTGATATGTAATCACTTCTAATCTCAGATTAGTAACCTTTAAAACAATGCATTTATGGACTCACCCATGTGGCCAACACAAATCTTAACATGTATACAGTAAATTCATAAAATCATTATCTTAGATTTGAAAAGTTGAGGGTCACTTTGGAAAAGAAAATATTCATGAATCAGTTGCTAAAAATGAAGAGATTTTGCCAGTTTAGTTAACATTTTCATCTACATGCTACTACATCACTGGCTATAATGTTGTTCACAACATGCCAGACAGTGCATTTTGTGACACAGCCAGAACATGGTGACAGTGTTTGTGCATGCGAGGTGGCAGAGGTGGGCAGAACAGCGTCTGGCTGAAATCAGGGGCTGCGTGCGAGCACACACGTGCTTTGTGTACATCAAAGGGGTTTCTGTTAATGCCGGTAGCAGGGGGTAGAGGAATTTACAGACTGGCAGTGTTGTCAAAGTGTCCGTTAGCTTAACACATCTGCTCCTACTTCCTCTGTGCCCCGAGGGAGAGAGGAAGTGACATAGGGAGTTCAAAAGGAACCTGCAACCTCAAATTGAAGCCTTGGAGCCCCTTAAAGTCTGCTTTATCACTGGTATTTATGCATGTTTTAGCCAATGTCCCTTGGTGTCTTGGTTTTACTTGAAAGTCTATTTCAAGATAACATGTTTCACTATCAGTTAAAAGTCCTCTACCTAAAGAGGAAGTTAACATGTTCCAATCTTCAAGTTCCATGTTCCAGAGTTTGGGACACAACTATGCATTAAATGCATAGTTGTGTCCCAAAATCTGTCCTTCTACAGGTGTCTTGCCATATGTTGATTCAGAACGATAGAGTTGTGTAATGAACAGCCACTTCCAACACTTCCAATGGATGTGCATGTGTTGATATTTGCAACATTGTACAACAAAATGTGTACTATGGAAGCAACCCTCCAAGCGTGTCAGTGTTTTCGGTACAACAGCGCATGCTGTTCCAGGAATCCCATTAAAAACAGTTTGTTTATTGGTTTTGGAAACACACCGTTAGACCACAGACAACAGCCGACCACACGCGCACACATTAATGAGCCTCCAAAAGACCTGAATCTCCAAGATGTCCAAGAGAAAGGGTTCCGCATTTAGAGGATTCAAAATGCTCAAGCACTCAGGGATGAAATAAGACGAAGGTTGGTGGAACAATGTAAAAGAAAGGACAAAAACTGGGTCAGAGTTTAGTCTAGGAGAGAAGAGGGAGTTAAAGACCGCTGTCCTCTGTTCCCTTCACTCTCTCCCTGTCTTCCTCATGACCGTATGACTGTGATCTCATATACTGTAAAATGTCACATTTTTTAATCAGCCAGCTACAGGAAATATCTGATCAATCATCTATGAAAAATACAAAAAGAAAAGCTAAAAAAAAAAGTAGCACAGAAAGTTAAATCCACATAGAGTCTGAAACTACCCACAAACCTTTTCAATAATACAGCACTCATATATCATGCACACACACAGACTTTGCTTTTCACGAGAAGTGTGTTTAGGAAAGGGTTTTAAAAAAGGAAGTCATTGAATGAATGTGTCTGATAAGCATGTTTGCAGTGTGTGTGCTAAAGTTACCTCCACAGTGGCAGGTTGCAGTAGAGCTGATAGAATGATAAGAAGTATAAGGGTGCCAACTTATTGCATCACCGAAGCCAGCTCTGCTATATGAGCTTGGACAAAGACTTGCATTCATAATCTGACTCATTTCTCAATTTCCCCCTGAACTGTCATCTTCTCTAAGGTGCCATGGAGTCCTGCCATCAACCCCACTGCATTTAGTGACAAAGCATTCAGGAACAGGAAGGAGCTGCTAATACTAACATCTTAAGCCTTCCCATGGTCTTCACTGAAGAGACTTTCAACAACCGAAATACACTCCTTTTACACTCATTTTGGAGCAATGGATCAAATGACGGCTTGACAAAGCATTATAACTTCTTTCTGCTCAAGCTTTTTGTTTTTCTGCCCACAACTTTAATGTTTTAGTTCCCTCTCACAATGCTAATTGCTGTGTTTTCGCGGCAGGCAGCTATTTTCAGCAAAAAAGCTCAGATAAACCAACTATTTTCTACCTGCTCTGCAACAAACAACAGACAAGCTGCTAAACACAGTGGAGCATTTAGCAGCTAAAGAGCCGGATATCTATGCATGAAAAGCATTCTTCCTCCTCTAACCCAACAGTGAAGAGCACAGATGGGCAGAAAGGCTAATGATGGGGGACTGGGATGGATAACCTAAATTGGCCATTATCAGTGCTTCTCTTTTGTTTAACTGCTAGGAAGCAAATTGGCAATACTGGAAATACTACAGGAAAGACGAACAATTACAAAAACTGGATTGTTAATGACATGGAGGATGAGAACTTTGTGTTGGGATTAGTGCCAAGATGGTAATAAAAAAACACAATTGAGAAATGACATGGTTTAGCTCTCTTAAGTCAGCTGTGGCCTTCCTCCTGCTACAGCCTCGGATGACAGAGAAAATGAAGGCAAGGAGAGCAGCTGGTGGCCTGTTTCACCATCTGACCCCTCTGTCCTCCTCCAGGATGCAGGCACAAACCAGAGCTCTGCACAGAGTGGGGTTGGGCCGTTAACAGTCATTGGTTGTGTGAACACATGGCTGACCACACCCACTCCATCATGAGCGAGCCAGGATTTGTTTTCCACACTATATGGCACAAAGGTAAGCCGGGTTCAGGTTTTGCAAAAGGACTGATCAGCATTTTAGCATCCGGTTTGATGTATGCTGATCATGGACACTCACAAGATCAGCTGGCTTTGATTCCAACTCCACAGTATAGTTTCATGAAACACTTACGTAACATTTTTAGAAACTAAACTTACCATTCACTCTATTGTTCCTATCTCTCCCTCTTGTCCCATATAGTTCCTCTTGTTAACTCTCTATTTTTTTTGGGGGGGGGGCAGATCTTGTCCATTCCATTCACAGATGGGGGATCCACCCCTCAGGGGAAATTGCATCATTACCCCTAAAGCCACCTCCACACCCCGTTCTCACTCACTAAACACGCGCGCACGCACGCACGCACACTGTTACAAGCCAGACAGATTTGAATGTGCATCTCCTAGCCTTGGTTGTAATGAACTGGCCATTCAGCCATAAACAGGGGAGGCCCTAATTAAAACACCACAGCACAGATAGATGAGCTTTTAACTAACAGCTGTGGGGTGGGGGATAGGGGAGGGCAAGCGTGTGTGTGTGTGTGTGTGTGTGTAAGAGAAAGTGACAGATAAAGTGAAGAATAAGCAGTGTGTCAAGAGCCAGTAGTGACAATGAGCTCATTTCCTGGACATCCCCCGTGTACGTGGTCCTTTACACGCCTCCCCTGCGACGACACATAAATCACTGTGGGCAGCGCAGTGACGTACATGTGCACATTTTTCCAGAGCACAGATTCAAACAATACAAACAGACATTTTCCTGTCACTTGCAACTACAAAAGACATTCAAAGTAATTATCAACTCAAACAAAAAAGCCCACATACTCACAGCATTTGTTTTCAGTGCGCGTGTGTGTGTAAGCCAAATAATGTGTGAGTTCCACTAGGAAAAACTGACCTGCCAGTGCAAGCCAAAGAAAGAAAGAACACCATAAACCAGTCAGGGTCACACACATTTCTGTCTGTAAACAATGCTAGCAACAGTTTCAGTTTCAAATGAGGAAATAGCTCAAATGTATAGTTACAACCGGTCTACAGAAGATAGCGTGAGCAGCAAATGTAAATGTGCTCTTTAATGAAGTATATTTACAGAAGTACACAAATACAACATTGACAGCATTTGGAAAAAGAGGACTGAACTATGACAGGATCTGAGGGAGAAAAAGAGAGAGAGTAAGAGGGGGCAAATCGTTCCTCAAAAGTATGCCTGGGAATTTGGGGCTTGTGATCTGTTTTGTATTTCCTGCCTTGAAGTGGGGGTCTGGAGCAAAGGAGAAGAGGAGCTAGGGAATTCTGGGGCCTCATTGTGTACTGACCTCCAAAAGCACCCACCCCGCTCCCACAATATGATGATGTCACTAGGGAGACGCGGGGGTACGGGAATTTACAATCAGGGTTTTAGGGTTCCTAAAGCACAGATGCGCACCCATTCACGAACACCCACACAATGAAAGGATGATTTAACACAGTACATCATGTGAGAGAGGTTTTAGCTACGCTGTACTGTATGCCTGTGTGTCTGTTTAAAACCCTGATGTCATTTAGGGAGTACTAGGCGGCTCTAGAGTGTCAGGATTAAAAAAGTAAACACCCAAACTCATTAATACATCTGGCAGCCAGAAGTAATAGTCATACCCAAACATCTTTATCACTGCAACTCTCCTCTTTTTACTTAGTTCCCATCTCTCTGGCTCCTCAATGTTCACTGTAAAAAGTTTTCAATATCATAACTGGACTGATAAATCCTCCAAGCCGATATTAGATTATTGCAGATAAATCTGTGTTGGTGTATACACAGTAGAGCCCGACCGATAAATATTATCGGACAATATTAGGCATTATCCAAACTATCGGTATCGGCATTTATAATAGCCAATAAATTCATTTTATTATCATAATTCTTTATAATGACAAATTCTGCTAAATGAATATTTAAATAATACAATACAAACGGACAAAACACCCTTCAAACATATGAGAGTTGGCGTTGCATAGTTTGTCCACCAGAGGGTGCTCTACAATGTCCCTGTTGGCAACACAGATTTTTCTCTCTTCAAAATGACTTTAAATTTTATATCTTTAATTTGTATTTTTATAAATTATATTTCTCAAAACATTAATATATTTTGATGTTCCTCTGTTCTGTTGTGAAAATCGGCCTTAAAAAAAGAAATCTATAATGGTCGGTGTTGCAAATTCAGGGTTTTCTTTAAAAACAAATTTAAGCCATCCTTTTTTTTATTTTTTATTAGATAGGACAGCTTTAGACATGAAAGGGGAGAGAGAGGTGGAAGACATGCAGCAGACGGCAGCAGGTCAGAATTGAACACGGACTGCTGCATCAAGGACTAAGTCTCTGTATATGGGCGCACGCTCTACCAGGTTAACTACCCAGGCGCCCAAGTGATCATCAAAAAACGTTGACTGTTACTTGTTAATGTAAAAGAAATTGTTGTTATTGTATCACTCTGGCTATATTTTCGATCACAATCAGCTTGTTAAACTCATTTCCTCATGATCTTAAGGCCGTGAATTGGAAGTTTAAAGTGTGAACTACCCCATCACACAAAAGCCTTCTTTGTGCACCTAACATTGGAATTCTGGAGAACAGGCCAAAATAGAAGAACCTTTATAACTCTACTTCTCATGTCTATGTTCTGCACAAGCAAGTTCTTGTCATTTTCATTTCAAAAAAGTGAGAAGAAAAAAAAAGCACGTGTATCACTTTGGCAACGCTTATGTGTAAAATCTTATTGTGATCCTGGCATCTGATATGAATCATAGTGTTCTGATCTTGGCTTGAAAACATCTCTTATGGCTCAGATCTTTGTCTGTGTTGCTTTCCATCTCTCTTTGTGTCTTACACTTGTGGGATAACAACAGAGGCTGCATTTGGTCTTGTCTGATTGTAAAGACAGTTTGACTGCTTCTATATCTGGCTTTTAAGAGTTGATTGCAAAACAACTATCTAGATCTGTTAGTTTATTTGCCCTAATGTGTTTGGATGAAGGGTAAGTGACATCTTGTATTGTTAAAATGATGTTACTCAGACACAAATATCAATCTGGGATCTCCCCCTTTGAATTTTAACATGCCTGTGTTGACAGTTTGTGTTCAACAATGACTGTAGTTATGTCATGCGGTGGCTCATGCACGGTCCTGTTGCGAGCCCCGGGCCTGAGGCAGATTACAGAATGAATGGGGGGGGGGGGGGGGGGGGGGGGCACAGACACCACTTTTGAGTCATGCCGTGGGAATGTGATGAACATGCAAAGTGATTATTAGTTGGGGCACACAACAGCATATACATGTAGGGACACATAGCCAGAGAACTACTTTTGTACACTCAACATCTTCGAGTGACAGAAACATTTGGGTGCACGCTACGTGCACTTTTCTATAAAAAGGTTAAAATCAAAATGCTTACTCACACCAAATTCTGAACAGATGTCCTGAATAATTGGTGAGGGGGTACAGTTTGGGGTCACACCTGTCAGTCAAATACAAAAGGCTGGTCTATACTCTCTCACAGCTGACACTGACAAGTGGTCCTGTATGTATATGTATAGGCCTGATGAGAACAGGTGGACTGAGACATATGCACTGGGCACCAGAAGTGAAAGAAGTATTCAGTTCCTTTACTTAAGTAAAAGTACTACTACCACACTGTATAAAAATATCCTGTTAGTAAAGTAAATTAAAGTCCTGCATTGAAAATGTTACTTAAGTAAACGTATATAAGTATCATCAGAATTCTTTAAAGTATTAAGTATATCTTTTCCTCTGTCTTTTTAATGTGTATTTGTGTTATTCTGATGTGTGTGATTTCTTTTCTTTTAAGCTGCTGTTACAAAGGAATTTCCCCAGCGTGGGATTACTAAAGTATCTTATCTTTTCTTATTAAAACTAAAAGTCCTCGATGCTGAACAATCCTCACATTTTAGAAACTGCAAACAATCCAAACAGTTCTTTGTTTAATCGGCTAATCATTTCAGCTGGACTTGTAGGCCTATATTTTGTTGGGTAGTTTCATTTATACTAAAACATTGTATTTAATAAAACATGTGTTTCGTGTACACAAATATCAATTTGTAAAGAAACTAGTACATACCTCAAGCTCTCAGATTCATGTAGTAGAGTAAAAAGTACAATGTTTCGCTCTGAAATGTAGTGGAGTGGAAATAGAAAGGAGCATGAAAAGAAAAGACTCAAGAACAAGTTGGACTACCTTAAATTTTTAAAACTTGTACTGTAAGTACAGTACTTGAGTAAATGTACTTAGTAACTTATCCACCACAGATAGACACACCCTAAGAAGACAATTTATAGGCAGAGCACAAGCATGTTTCATGTGGCTCCCCCTTGCTAAGATGTAAACATGTGCTCATTTACTGCACACACATATCAGCCTTTTAAAGTTTCAGTCGGTCCCCTTAGTGCTGGAAGAGCCATATAGTTGAAAACCTACAGCGGTTTTGTCTGGCGCAGCAGTGTAAAGTGCTGTTCAGTCATAAAGGAGGAGTCTTTGTTATGGCTGCAGATTCAAAGCTTTGTGCTTTACTGCTGCTCTTTCCTTATGGAGTAGAGTCACGCCCCTCCTCAAAGTCTACTGGTTGAGCCCGGCTGGGAGCTCAATTCTCATTGGCCAGGGGAGGGGGGTTACACCCAGGGAGGATTTGAGAGGTTCTCCTTGGCTTTGTTTACATGCTAGTAGAGAAAACCCCAATAACAACTGTTACCTTGGGCAACCAGACAATCTACAGTTAGCCAGACAGACAGACACAGAGGTATGCACACGCACGCGCACACGCACACACACGGTAATCAGGTGTAGAGAAAATGAAAAGTCTTTGTTCCCTCTGATTCTTTACTTTATGCTCAACATGACTCAAAATACATGCATATTTTTAGTTGGGGTAGTAGGCAATCATGTGGTTTCGTTGTCTCGTGAAACTTTCCAAAGCCGGTATGGGTATACATTCAGAAAGTCCTGCCGGCTTCAGGCTGTAACAGAAAGAAGTGGCTCTGTTCTTCCGTGGGCGTGTGTTCCTGTTTGCGTTTGTAATAAGACAGGATCATATGTCTTGATACTGATTTACAAAGAGCTTAATCCAATTCATGCCGCTGAGACTCCAAATCTCTCTATACTTCAACCTAACAAGCTGCCAGGAGGAAGGCAGAGTATGAGTGTGTGCATTTGTGGGTATCATCCATTCTCCAAGACTACACAAAGTGGTCAGCCCAGTAATGGTGCTTTATTGTGATTGAAGCACCAGCATAACAGCAGGAAAATCAATGGGAGAAGCTGAGTCTCTGTAGGTGTGTATGCATGTCTCTGTTTTAGCCTTTGGAACACATAGCTTATCTTAAATCAACATCAAGCCCTCAGGCTGCTTAAATACAACCAAGCCTGTGCATGTCTGACTTTCATAACTAACACACAAACACACACACACACACACATACACATACACACACACCCCTCAAATCATGCTTGTCAGTAATCTGCTAGTGTTTGAGGCTCTGATAGTCCAAGGCTATTGATTTCACAGTGCAGCAGTACTCAGCGGTCATTTGCATTTATTAGGAGACTAAGCGGAGTGAACCAACTAGTGAGTCTATTAAAACTTAATCAACAGTTGGTGCAGGCTAATGGGGAGAACAACAGGCGAGTTTGTCTGGTCGCTGGAAGCTGTTACCAACAACTAGAAATCAACTCTCCAACTCTCTCTCTCTTTCTACCAGTATTAGTAGTTTTATGCATAGTTTCTTCTCACAACAGTTACTTAATACGAGCTGTACAACTCCACTTACACACACACTTTCTAGGAAAAATATAACATGGAAAGCTTGGCATGCTGGTTTATTATCTCTATATGATCCAAATTATACAAATGCACAGATTACATGAGTCACACAGCACACAGAGAGAAGACCATACATGAGGGACAGTAGAGCAGCACATTCACACTCAATCCTTTCAATAACTTCAGAGATGGTACTCTTCTATGTTGTTATAAAAAGGTTTCCTATACTGATGAAACCAAGAGCAGAGACACACAGTCCTCAGAAGAGTACATTTCACACACACACACACACACACACACACACACACACACACACACAACACACACACACAATCTCGTGAAACTCAACACCAGAATTGTGACATCATAATCTAAAACCATGGTAACAAAACCACAGCACAGTGTATGCAGATCCTTTGTCCTGTTGTAGGATGTTGTTGCATCACTTGTGTCTTAATAGCATCATAATATTTCATTCAGCCTGCATGAAGAGGGGTAGTAAAGCATCTAGTGCCTGTCAAAACACGTCCATGTTAGCAAGATTAATAAATGCCCACCAGTAATGCCCATGCTGACATACGGCATATACCAACTGAATATTAAAGTGTTTATGACTTCAGGGTCTCCTCTCAGGAAATGTTTAGACGATGTAACCACATGGTTCCTATTTTATTCATGATATTTTTTAACAAAAGCCACACTCAACTGTAGGACACTTGCTGTGTAAAATAAAATGTTCTGAAAGTTAATATTTCATTTAAAAAAAAGGAAATTAATTATCATGTTAGCAATTATGATGTTAGCAATGGTTCCAACTGTACACTGTTTAATTTGGCAATGGACTGGCTTGCTTTGTATGGCAGTTTGTGTAAAAAAACAAACATGGAATACTTCTTCTGTTTTGGCATCAGTGTCAAAACACAACCATAGCATTGACTTTTTTTATTTTATTTATTTTTTTAATCAAAACAATACCTAACCTTATAGGTTCACAATTTTAAGCTCATGTATCCCTGCAGGCTAGAACTGAACAGAAAGGGGATGTGTTTGCTAAAACCATGAGGACTCCACTCTCAGTACAGAGACCCTCTGAAACCTTCAATGTTTACATGGCTCATTACAGGGGAAAAGACTTAAAAACATTCGCTACAACTACAAGGTAGTCTTTCACCTCTCTTGAACTAAATGTCTAGCATCAGAGCCTGATCATGAAACACACAAGCGTGCGCACACACACAGCAACACTGTGTCTTGTGCAGTGTGGATCTAAAGGATCAGTACGTTCTGCTGAGTAGTGAAGTTTTGTGCCCACAGACAGACCAGCGGGTCTGTGGGAGATAATACTGTCAACACACATGTGGTTGGTTACTCCTCCTGGACACACACCCATTCATGACCCAAATACCTTGCTTTTCTTGAGGTCAGCTCGAGTCCTTGACATGGACACAGACGCTATAATGACACATCTGAGAAACACACCAGAACCACTAATGGACACGTGCTATTATAGAATGGAAACTCAGACATTTCATTCACATATTTAAATTCCTGTGAGTGCAATAATAATGGAGCAGAGAGCCTTCCAGTTGTAACACACACACACTCACACTCACACTCAGCCTTTACGGGAAACGAAGACAGCAAGAGCCACAGCGTAAGAGAAACAGGAGAGAGAGGAGAGAAGGAGGGGGTTCAAAGATCAGAAGACAGATGTAAGCAAACTCCCCTCTAAATGACTAACACATGTGCACGAAACTTTCCCCTCCCTGCATACACTCACACACACTCTTGAAAACTCTGCACCTAGACAGTATAACATACTCATTCATACCACCTGCCTTTGCCACTTCTCCTATCACTAGAACCCATCTGATAAACCAGAGTTAAACTACTACTATGTTGAAGCTGCTCAGTCGTGTTTGCCAGGCTGCTTCTCCGCCTCCACCCAGCAAACATCCCCAAGGGCTAAAGTTGAGCCCTGTTTGTTTAATGTCTTGTTAAAGTTTGACAGTGACTCTGAGGCTTTTGCACAGGGCTCTGTTAAAAAAAAGAAATACCATGAGTTTAAGACTTATTGCCACGTCAAAATAAATAATAAGACATGCAAACGCACTCACACCTCTTCACATGACAGTTGGCCTGTGCGCCTCATGACAACACAGGCCAGTGTGTCAGCTCTGACTGAAAGCCATGTGCTTTTGACACAGAAGGCAGCAGTTATTGCTGGGCTATTATACACAAAGTATTACTCAGATACAGGTCATCCATTCAATATGGTCTCTTCTGATGTTGTTTTTCTCACAAATGGCCCTCATTTCAAGAGTTAAGATTACATTAGATGGATTAGGAACGATGGGGACAAATGAGAGCATAGAAAGCCTTATGTTGTACAGATTGTAAGCCCTCTGAGGCAAACATGGGATTTTGGGATACGTTAATTACCTTGACTTGGTTAAAAACAAGAGTGGCTCTATATTTTAGAAAATTTTTGTCCAGACATTGCCAACTGTAATCTCACATATGTCATAAGCACCCATACCATGTTCTCTGTACACCTCAGACACACTAGGAATAACATTTTTTTTTTTTTAATTTTCTTCTACTATCTTTCTACCAGAGTACCAACTGCCAATAATAGTATCTGCTCCAAAGAAAACGTAACTGAGGTCTGTACGTGCTGTACACCAAGCTCAACGTGTTTGTTCTCCACTGTCCCGTCGGCTGAAGTCACGCGCCGCAACAAAAGGAGACAATGAAACAAGAGTTTGTATTTTAGCAATCTCATTCTCTCTTTCCTCGGGTCTTTTCTTTTCCTCGTTACTTTCCAGGTTTTAATTTTTTTTTTTTTTAATTTTTAAACCAAACCTGCTGCTTCTGCCGACGGAAGCAGACAGCCCAGTTAGGAGGTGCTGCTTTTGTTAGTGCGCTCGTGAAACAACCTCACGAAAAGAAAAAAGAAAAAAAACGAGCTCCAGACACACACATACACACACCTACCTCAAAGTCGACCCCGACGCGACTTCTCCAACTCGAACGGTTTAATGTTTAAAATGACAAAGTGGTTCAGGCCGCATCAGTGCGTGTCCGGAACACTTCTTGATGCTTGAGGTGTGTCTGCGAGACTCTGATTTTGAAAACTGCTCAATAGCTGTGCCTAGCACACACGCACGTTCACTCAGCCAGGACCCATTGAAAATGTAAATTGAAGCTGGGTGGGAGGGGTGGTGTGACGTCACGCAAATGCTCCTCCTCCTCTGTCTTCATCTGATCACTGAAGTAGATGAGTGGGGACTCCTCGAGCGCTGGGCGGGGTGTGGATGGAAGGGCTCGCGCGCCCACAATCACGCGCACACAAATAAACACTAGATTTGAAATGTTCTGTGGCAAGGGGCGTTTTTTTTTTCTCTGTGAAGACATTTGTATTTTGTCTGTTTTATTAAATAAATGTACTTTATATGCTAACATATGTTGTGTGAGGCTATTTCCAGTGATATTACAATATCATTTATTTCCGACCCTAAATAAACAAAGTGTTGCTGGAGTTTTAACCTTTAATATGATTTCTTTGACATGTGGGTTAAGCTGAAATAACTGAATTGCGTTCATATTATTGGTTTTACCCCTTAAATGTTATCTCTTTCTTTCCCTTAAAGCAGCGCTGTACACATTTGAATATAGTGTAACGTGAAAGAGCTTTCTCTCTTTGTGGCAAACCCACAGATAGTTATCACACTGCTGCCATCCTCTTCAGCTCTACAGAGTGTTTTAGCATCTTTCAGCTCATTGTTTTGGTTTTATGGCCCACAACTTTTAAGATCACTCTCATTGCTCTCATGACCCACATTACCAGTGGCAGCTGTTGTCATTCAAACATCTCTGTTAAACCCACTGTGTTTCCAGCACCAAACAGCAAGTCAGAGTTAGCAAGCCCTGCCTTGAACATAGTGCAGCAATTATAGCTGAAGAAAAGCTATTTCTCCAAGCTGATGGATACAAAAACAGGGATCAAAGGACAATGGACTTTTTCCCATGAAAAATACAAATAAAAGCTAAGGTTAATCTTTGTCTGCTGGATGTGTAAACAGGCAACAAATCTTGACGTCAGTATCATGTCTAGGACTTGTTGGGCTACACCCAGATGGCTAAAATAAATAAATACATCAATTTGAAGTAACTTTAAGGTATTATATCAATATCATGTTTTATATATTCTGTAGTATCAAGTCTACATTCAAGCAATATAATGTTTTAACATAGTGAAATGTTCAGACCAAAGACATCAAGTGAAAAGATGCGCTTTTTTTTATGTGCATTGAGCCAAAATTCAGCCGGACTTTAATAAGTGTACTATAGTATCCTTCAAAAATTATTGGTTCTTTTTCTTCAAAAACTCAAGGGTGAAGTTCGCAGCTCTCCCTCAGGAAGATCGTTCATTCTTCACTTTGATTACAACAGATCAGGCTGCTGTCTGTTGTTGTAGCAGACTGACAATCCCAAGCTTTCTTTGTGATAAAGAGTAATCTGCTTATTGATGAAGGATCAGTGTATCTGCTTATCCACCACCCTTCTGTTAAATCGGCACATTGAAACCCCCTAGTTTCATGTTATCGTTTGCATTGCACTGCTTATTTCAGGGGGACATTCTTCTTCTTCCACTGGATTCAAGCTCTGTCGCATAAAGATGTAAGTCTGGTAAGTTGCTGTAGAATTACCGGAGCAAGCTTTTTTTTTGTTCCCTTTATTAAAGTGGCAGTGGATAGACATGTAAAGGGGAGAGAGATGGGGGTTGACGCAGCTAAGTGCCGCAGGTCGGATTCGAACCTGGGCTGCTGCAAAAGACTCCGCCTACATGGGGTGAACACTCTTACTGGGTGAGATAGAGGTCACCCCAACCAGAGCAAGCTTACTGGAAATGACAAAAAGAACAGAAAATGGCCCAAGGATTGGGTTTGAAATCAAGACATGTGGGAGGTGCGTCTCACAGAAGTAAAACATTCCTAAAGACCTTCTCATAATATAAGAGAAGGGTGACTAAGAGTGTTGGGCTGAACAATAGGATGAGTCACGAGAGGGTCACACTGACAGAGAGGACACTCCCTCCAGAGACCAACACACATTTAGAGCTCCCACCATGCAGGAAACAGATGTGTATGTAAGTAGTAAAAGCTGTTTGAGAAACCCAAAGTCAGGGCAAGAACTATCACTAGCTTTACCAGTCATCCTCACCATGTTTTACAAGTATTTCTATGGCTTGAAGAAATATATTGACATCTTGGGAACTATGCTTATGTGCAATCTCTTTTCAAGGGATGAGAAGATTGATACCACTCTGTTTGTATGCTGAATACGTTAGCTTCGCTTAGCAGAAAAAATGGAAACAGGGGAAAACACCTAACCTGGCTCTGTGGCGACCAGCAACACTGCTGTGAAGCTCACTAATTTACATGTTATATCTTGTTTGTTCTAATCCCCATAAAACCTAAATGTAAAAATTACATTTTTGTCATTTAACATCTGACAAGAAAGCAAATAAGTGTATTTTCCAAAAATGTGGAACTATTATTTAAACTTAAAACTCAACTCAACTCAAAATAACAGACACTACTTCATCTACATGACTATTTGTTTTATATATATATATATATATATATATATATATTATATATATATTATTTGTAACTTTCACTTTCACTGTTATTTCAATTTGAGTCATGTTAAATTTAAAACCTTTACCACTACAGGAAGAAAGTACTTCCTTACTGTTATGGCAACCGGCCTGCTTGTGAAACACCTTCCGCAGTGATCAGAAAATATACTGCATCTGTCAGTGGTTTCCGTTAAAGTTTCATACTTCTTCTTTCCATCAACCACATCTGAGTTATAGAGATTGAGCAGGAGAGTCACAATGCTGAGACCCGCCCAAATAGTGGTTTTGAAACCTTGTTTTACTCCCCTAGAGAAGACACAAAGTTCCGCTCAAAACCACTGTGCTTTTTTACCCCGAATACCTACGTTTTCTGTTGACTGGACTAACCTGTCTCCTCCTGCAGCAGCTTGAAGTCAGGAGGGCCTGTTTAGGCCTCCCCCAAGCCTAAAAATACTAGGCCCTTTGGTCTCTTCCTCTCTCTCCTAGGATCCACAGGTTTTTTGGTCCAGGTTTTGGTTTGTTTGAACGTTTTGCTGCCTGCAACACTTGCACATTCCTCTCTCATCCATACATTCCGCTCACCACTAATGCATTTAATCTCTACACCCCATGTCAATTTCTAAATATTTGTGCTCGTTTCTAATAAACTGCTTTGCGGCACTTTAACTTGGCTGGTCTCCCCTCCTTGTCACATGCATTGAGCCAGTTTGTGACTGTACACAATGGGATGTCAGTTCAAAACATTAAAATGTCCCTTGACTGACCTCTGTGGACACATATCAACATATAGACACAGTCCACAGTGCTGAAACCATCCTTTCACTGTAAATAAAGACTTGGTAAAGTGGACAGGTTTGGATCCTGAAGGTCATGTTGTTGCCTCTTCCTGTGTGTACAGTAAATGGGGCGGGGGGGGTTCTCTCTCAGTGTCACTGCCTGGAAGTGGACAGCTTCACTGCCCCCTCCTTTCTATCTTACGCTGCTGGTATTTGAAGTCTAACATCTGGGACAGATGTTTCTGTGATTGTCCCAGAGTTTCCCACAGTTCTTGTGTGCACGTGTGTATGTAGGATTGCATGTGAGGCCCCTTGTTTTTTTCTTTGTCAGGCCTCCAAGGGCCTCCCACTTTAAACAGGATATGGCAGTTATCTGAAAACCATGGTGACAGAGAGGTCTTCCTGTAAGTGAGGGCAGGACTTAAAACTGACGATGTTGAATCTATGTTGAATAAGGTCTGAGGCGTATTCTTTTCTAGGCAAATATGAGTAAGTAAATATCAGATAAGTGTGGTATTTGCATTAAATTAACTCAAGAGCTTAGGAAGAGCAATTTTTGTGCTCAATTTTTGTTAATCTTTGTTGCTCAATGACACAAAATGAAATACAATTGAATTTGAATTTGAAAATACAAAAGAAGCAAGCAATGTATTAATTGCTGTTGTGAAGAATCCTCTATTTTAACAGCACACAGGCACAGGAAAGGAGTAGATGGTAAATAATTGCATGTAATTGTGGTGTACATAAACACTACCAACGTGTGTGACCTACTTCTGAATGACTGGGGGTTTACAGCAGCAGTAGAGCCACCATATGCTGAGGCAATGTACGTTCAAGAGCCCTCGTTTAAATTTGAGATACTGGCTGAAAGTTAATCTTTTTTAACATCAAGCCACCATTTTCTTTACTTTCTCACTTTGCCCCTAAACAGGCTTAATGCATTCTTTCCACTCTGTTTTCTCCCTTATGTCTGACCCAGGTACAGCTAGAGCATGTAACCTCAAGACAAACCACAAGATAAAACACTGTACTGTAGTAATATTCCACATTTGTGACATGTGTTTTGGAAGAAACAGCCAATTAGGTCAATGTGAGTGACTTTATGAGCAGTGTGCACATTACAAAGAGGGTGTGTGCAGGCTGTTTGTGTAGCCTTAATAAGGCTGGCAGATTTCTAATACGATCTGGGTGACACTCCCACTGTCAGCCTGTCTGTCTCCGAGATGTGTTCACCAGTTCTTGGGGTAACGTAATGCCTTCTGCTTTTCCTGCCTGTCCCTCTTCTCCCTGTGAGTGTTCAGCCAAAGTTAAGCTAATTCAATCACTGCTGGATGACTCACACCACAGTGTCCCTTTCTGCACAGATGCACATGCACGCAGGCGTGGATGCACACACAATCGCACACACACAACAACACAGCACCATGATGCCTGGCTGGATGAGGTTTGTGAGGTTAGTGCTGCGTCAGCCTCTCAGGACACTTGTGAAAAAATCTCTTGTTCACTAGCCGTCTCGGTTTTATATCAGCTGATGCACTGCCATGCTTTTTCATTCTCACTGTTGTTGATATCCTTTGTCTTTCACTATTTTCTTGTCTGCATTCCCTTTCTTGGTGTCTCTTTTTAATACCAACCCAGACATTTCCCTTGCCAGGAATACATCGCAGAGACCAACACAGTCTGTAGCAACTATAATTCCTGTGACAAATAAATCTCAATTTTCATTAAACATTAACACATTTACAGGGCTCATTCTCTGTGGTGCATTGCTGTTTTCTTACAGTAATCAAAGAGGGCAGTAGACAGGGTTTTGTCACTTGTTTTATTCTTACTTTTTACAGTGTTCCTCCCTCTTGGCTGTCTGTTACAACATCTCTACCAGCCACATTTGATGAATTTGATGACAAATTACTTCTATTTAAATGACAAAATGATTCACTGAAGTGTAGCAGATGAGAAAATGACAGAACGCATGCCTTCGTGTTTGTCCGTGTTTGCATGTGTTTGAATGTCACACATGTGAGCATATGCAAAAAGATCAAGCTACCGTCATTTAACTGCAGTCTTTGAACGTTGTCGCAGCAGAGACTGTTATTACTGGTCAAGCCACCCAGATTTATTGAGATTTACTGTACAGAGCCTTTCCACTCAGCCTAATGACTGCCAACAGGAATGACAGCAGATGGCTCTGTTACCATACAGTGAGGGTGAAATATCCACAGATTAGACAAAAGTGCCCAATACATACCATATCTATTGTATCACTCGGACCGCAGACACAGTAAGTTTATACGTGTCTGGGATATGAATCTTTGCCGGACACTTAGGAATTGATACAACATACACATGTTCAAACTAGGAACACTTTTTTCATGGATACACAAATCAAGTAATTCATCCCTCCCTGTATAATTTCAAAAGGCATAAAAAGTTTTTTATTCTTGAGAATGTGCACACATGCAGTACCAACAAACGCAAATACTCCCTCGCAGCTCTGACATAAACTACAGGTTGTGCCATTCATACAAGTTCATCATAAACTGTCTGTCCGCCTGTCTGTCTGCCTGCCTGCCTCCCTGTCTGCCTGCTTCCCTGTCTGTCTGCCTGCCTGTCTGCCTGCCTCCCTGTCTGTCTGCCTGCCTCCCTGGTCTGCCGTCCTGCCTGCCTGCCCTGCCTGCGCCTGCCTGCCTGCCTGCCGCCTGTGTGAATAAGCTGAATAAGCAGGATTTCCAACACAGAGAGCAGGAAGGCCCTTCCAACAACGCACACAACCACACACACACACACACACACACCACACACACACACACACACACACACACACACACGCACACACACAGACACACACACACACAACACACAGCACACGCACATGCACACGCACACGCACACGCACACACACACACGCACACGCACAAGCACACGCACACACACACACACACACACCACACACACTATAAGCGCAGAAAATCAAGGTCAGTGTGACAATTGTGTGCATGTGTGTGGTGTGTGTGTGTCAGAGAGAGAGAGAGGAGACAGAGGAGGTTCTGTACCTACATTACCCCCTGGTGCATCATAATCTCTCGCATTTTTTCCTTGGTGAAGGGGGGGACAAAAGTGGCCTTGTATTGTCTGAAAATCTCTCATTGGAATCCAGAGACCATAGTTGTCAGTCTTACTGTGCTCTTTGTTTAGATATTACAACTCTCAACCTCATGTAGCAGATGTTCTCTTGTTTTCTTTTGTCAGTGTTTGTGCATGTGGCTTTGGCAACAGAGGCATAGTTAAAGATGGTAATCCTTTAAAAGCACATAAAGACCTGTGCTGGGTCAGTAAAGCATTCATGACAGTGTAGTATGGTTAACCTATTCTGCCTGTTGTTCCACCCTCAATACAGAAGAGGAGAGCCTTCTTTCACAAGCTTAAATACATGTAATATACTGTACCTCATAAAAAGCATGGGATACATGCGTATTTACCTTTGTAAAACTTTGAAAATTACATTTTAGTTGCAGCATTTCCCTTATATTGTATTTTTTGAGAGATGTTAATAATATTCTTTGTAATATTATCAGATGGGGTTGGAAAATAAAGACAGAGAGACAGACTGCAGATGGGACAGCCTTGGTTTGTGCATGCCAAGGCTGCACACCCCCTCTCCCGTAAGTCTCCTGACACTCAAATTCAAACTTTAGCTACACGCAAAGTACACACTCAATCACATTCTTAATCAACCACTTGACTCCAGCCTTTTACCCATTTTTAGCCCTCCACCCCTCCCAGTGCTTTGCCCCAAGACTCATCGCCTAGGTAACTGCCAGCACTGAGCTCCTCCCAGACATCCTGGCAAGGTGAGTGAACACATACGCACACATGCGCACACATACGCCATGCACGCACGCACGCACACACATATGGAATGTCTGTCCTTTCCTCTGGATAACTGTTCAGACCGACAAAGAGAAGGCTCCCTAATCACTCGTGACCAGACAAGTTATAGAACAAAAATTCTTTCATGAAGACACGTTGACACATTGGGGTGAACCATTTCCTCATACACAGGGCAATTCTTTTCACAAATATGTTCCCCTCCACATAAAAATCTAAGTTGTTTTTCCATCAGTGGAGGACAGCTCCAGCCAGAACTTTTTCCATTGTCAAATCAGTGCCCAGCAGAGGTGCAGAAGGGAGCGTAGAGAGAAGAGAGGAGGAAGCTTGTGTTGTTTTCCGTACCTGATAACCCTCCATCCTCTGCCTGCCTACCGTCCGACCTGTCAGACGCCGTTTCCTGGAATTCTGATTCCTGAGGGGAGTGTGGGAAGGGAACACAAAGGGATACTGTCAGTCACTGTCAGGCCATCTGAATCTGAATAACAAGCACATTAATCTAGTGGACATCACAGTGTGTGCATGCCTGCATGAGGCCGAACCCAGCAAGGTATAATTATGGGGCAATACAAAGGCAAAGCCAATGATCTTAGCACTCGTCATACATGATGTAACACATTATTGTATCCATGTAAATAGTATCTTAATATTGCCATATATGGTCAAGAACATTAATAACCCAGGGATTGGAATTCAGTGTTTATCACCCTTTATCTCCTGCTAAATGTCTGCCTGCAACACAACAAGAAATGACTGTCAGAAACAGTTTGAAGCCAGTGTTACATGTAAGATAGACAGTGATGTTCTTTAAGGTAATGTTCCTGTTCTTTGCTCTCTGTCACCCTGTTTGATTGTTTATAGTTAAACATTCTTTCTTGAATCATAAAATCATTGTTCCTGTGTGTGTGTGTGTGTGTGTGTGTGTTCAAGCTGTTCCTGCTCTGAATATTGGATGTGTCCCATAAACATGTCTGCCTTTAAGGGAGGGGTTAAAGATAAATGCAACAACCGTATTATCACACATTGATATGGACACACAAACAAAGATAAAGCCTCAAGGCCCAGGAGATCAAAGCTACATTACATATGTTGCTTAGCTGGATATATCTCAACAAAAACACCAATGATTAAGTCAGAGGAATTGCACACTGTGGAATGACATGATGGCCTGGCACATAATACACCAAAAGTCACCCTCTGTTACTCATGCTCATAAACTCCTACTCATTTCTCTTTTCAGACACACTATACAGCCATTTGACAATATTCCTTTCGTTAATTGACAGCGTTTTTACATTCAGTCCCTTGAGCTCTTTAACAGAGAGGACATTAATTAGTGCCACAAGGGCAGGAATCACTAAAGCTTTTGGCTGTGATTTGTGAGGGGTCAGCTGTGAAGGAGATGGGGTGTCTAGGGATAGGCAACAGACATGCTCAGATCATGCCTGGGCTCCACTGGATCAATTCTTTGATCCTGCTGTCTAGATCACAGTTCAATACGGAAGCAACCCTTGGTGTAAGCTTACATGTTCAATATTTGCTTTGCTTCAGTACACATTGTGAAACCTCTTGCTTGTTTCCACAGAAAGTACGAAATATGGATTGTGTAAAAACACTCCTTTGCAACTCATTCTGATACAGCACAATAAAAGCTATGTTGGAGGAGGTCACAGTTGTGTTCATTCCAAGTCTCATAACCCTGGGAGGTGTCCTCTACATGTATTGTACTGGTGGCCTATGAGCAGCTTGCTGCAGTTTTATTGTGAGGCAGGTGCGAGGTTAAAGGACAAATCCGTTAAATAATGGTTACAGTTGGCTCAATGTTTTAGTCGGTCGAGGAATTGTCGTACGTTCAGCTTTCACTGCACATTTCTCCACTTAGACTGTATCAAAAGTGACAATCCTCTGGCTTAAAACGATCAAGCCAACAGATGTCAAAACATCTGCTGATGAAATGTCTCCCTTTGGATGAAGTAATCAACAGTGTAAATTCCAGGATTCCTAGTAAAAGCAGCCCCTCCTCCCTCTCATTCTCATGCAGTTTCCATATCTGATCAGCATTATTGATCAGAGCCTGCGGTGCCCAGCTTACATAATGTGTCATCCTCTTCTTGGAATGGGGGGTTTAGTGAACACTAAATACTGGTAACTCTCTCTCTCACACACACACACACACACACACACACACACACACACACACACACACACACACACACACACACACACACATATATATAAGCATAAACACCCAGACAAAGGAGCTCAGAACACATTTCACTGACACCTAATCTACAGTCACTGAGGAACTAAGGAACTGCAAACTGTGTGAGTGTGTGTGTGTGTGTGTGTGTGTGTGTGTGTGTGTGTATGTGTGTGTTTCAGAGCTTTACATCTTATTGATAAGAAGATTTTGTAGTATTCTGGACAGAGCAGTCTCTACTTGCACCACCATGTGAAGAACTTATTTCAGTCATTTATCTTCTATACCCACCTTGTGGTGATACAATGTATTACAGGAAATCAACAATCAACTGCTTCTTTTTTTTTTTACTCCATAATTTAATCGCCTCCTGTCAAAATTATTGCTGTCGTACTGAATTACGTTATTGATTATTATTGACAGCGTCAGTTGTAAACAGAATTTACTGACCACAGCCATCTTACCTCAGGTTGTCTGATAATTATGGAGGGTCTGGGTATTTGAGGATATTTCAGCTCCAGCTCCGGACTAAACTCTACATCCAGCTCCTCATCTTCTGAGCTCTGGGAGAGGCTATAGCAGTCCGGCGGAGACTCAAGGCATGGGTCATCATCTGTGTCCTGCATGTGGCAGATAGAGTTTGAGTTGGTTCCATTTACTTTTATGGTTCTGGTAGAGTGGTTAGAGATACAGCTGACAGTCCTCTGAGGCTGTTTGTGCTGCTGCTCCTGTGGGCTGCATGGTAGGGCTTCTGGTTGGGAAATAACTGGGTCTGCTGCCGGATGTCCATGGGTATTTGGGCTTTGTCTGGAATTGTTTTGCTCCTGAGAAGGTGCTGGATCAGTGTTGACATCAGATGAATTACCAAAACAGTGGCCCAGAGAGGAACAAGGTAGTCCATGCATGTCGGTGGATTCGGAAATGACCAAAACAGAGAGTAAAATAACCCTTAATTGCAGGTGGATCTGGGGGTATTCAGTGTGTGGGGCAACATTAGGCAGTTAATCTGGAGTAGCATTCTGCACATCAGCAAACACTTGAGCAGAGCATGAACAACAACCAGTAAGGAATATACAGAATTTCCTTTAAGTGGTAAGAAGGCAAATGCACTATATAACAATGTGACAACCATTCCCCACTTTTGAAGTAACAAATGAAATAAAAACATCTCTTCATCCTGGCAATACATTTAGCTTGATCCATTCCAACAAATAGCCTCAAAAGCTGTCCTCCATTTCAGCATGTCTTGTTGTGTCATAGCAGCATTTGTTGTCCACTTAACCAGCAGCAGCAGCAGCAGCAGCAGCAGCAGCTGTATCAATGGATCATCAGTTTATCCCAGACTTAACCTTTAAAGTCCAGTCTGTGTCGGCCATCTCACGGTCAGTAGGGCAATCTGTCAGCACAACATTCTCTCTTTCGCTCACAGAAAATAGATCCCTAGCCAGGTTTCTTCAACCACTCTTTACAAGCGAGGGTCATTTTTCCTTCAGCCCTTCCTACTCCCTTATCTACCTCCCTGCAACCTTTGTCTGTGTGAGTGTGAGAGTCTCAGGGTTTTCTTTGTGTTTGTGTGTGTGTGTGAGTTGCAGTGTGTCAGAGGTGGGTGTCTCATTACTTGACCAGGTAGTCCCTGGTCTGTTGTGAGTTTGGAGGCAGGGGTGGTGCCAGTGGCTCTGGTTACCATCTGATTTAGGGTCAGTTACTAATATACTTGCTCTACACTTCCCTACCATTAATTAATGAACCCATCTGATCACAGAGCAGTGGCCTAGAGTGTAAAGGTTATTGGAGCATTACAGATGGTTGAATATGAGAGTTCAGGTTACAGGCAAACACGTAAGTGATAGGCCTTAGATGAGAAAGAGAAAGGACAGAGAGAAAGAGAGAGAGACAGAGAGAGAGAGAGAGAGAGAGACCTTCAGACAGAATGTGTGAGACAGGAAAACCCAGCTGCCCTTGGGTAATGACTACTCAAATATTCATATAATCACATAAGGCAGACTTGCATCAATAGTTTATCCAGCCTGGTCTACTGGTGAATCTGTATTTTTCATAGACAACATCAAGCGTGGAGTTATGACAAAAAATGCAGATCTTATGTCAGATTGTTTCACAGGATTTGGATTGGTTATATAACAAGTACAGCAGACAATGTTTTGATGTTTATTTGAAAACCTATATACCAATAAAATGCAACATATGTGGTAGCAGGTGGGTTATGGAAAAACTCAAATCTTCATTGCAAACGCCCAATCCGTCATCTCAGCTTCATCAGGGGTTAAATAGCCGGTCATTAAACTCGCCCAGGATGGCCAATATATAATGTGACAGTATGTCTTGGCCATAAAGTATATGGGGGAGCAACACTTGTGAATGCTTTGTATTTCAAAATAAAAGCGTGGAATTTATACTTCCAGAAAAATCAAATACCACGTTCAACTTTGTTTAAAGATGAATTACAGGTGTACCTTTGGTCCAACTGATTTATTAGGTGGCAAGTTCAAATGAATAGGCAACAGTTTGGTCATAGTGCAGAGATGACTGAGATTTAAGAAAAATACCATTGGCGCCCAGAAATATAGGACTGAATACTATAAACTATTGATTGATTAATTGCCACAGTATTGATTTTTTAATATTGCCCACTCTAGATTTCTCTTCTGTTTTCCAATGGTAATGTGACCCTCTTGCTCACCAGACATCTCCAAAGCAGAGATTGCTTCCTGAACATTGGGAAGATCAACAATCAGATAATGTCACTCATGTCAGGTGGAGGAATGACAGCCAGTACACATCATGTAACATACAGATATACACCTGTCAACATACAAATATAGTCAGTACATAAAGTCTCTGTGAATGCATTCATCATCAGCGAGGCAGATTGTTCAGGGCTGCTATTGCAGAGGGGAAGAAACTCCTGCTCAAACGAGCTCTTCTCCATTTGAGAGCCTTGTATCTCCGGCCAGATGGAAATAATGTGACGTGTTGATTGAGGGGTTGATCGGTGTCATTTGCTATTTTAAGTGCTAGAAGTGAGCTGGCTCTGAGACAGTGGGAGTGGTCAGGCAGATGATTTTGTAGTCAGTGTGTGGGATGCTAGTAAGTTGGTTTTGCTGGAGACGGTTAACATGGAGAAGCAGGTGGAACATTTTGGTAGGATGGGTTGGATCATGCTTGGATATGGGGGGGGGGGGGGGGGGGGGGGGGTGACAGACAGTGCTCTGTGTCTACAAATGACATGGAGTCTTTGCTGGGAAATAAACTGAGTTTATTGTCTATGATGAGTCCAGTTCACCTTCAGCCGTTGGTTGTTGTGAGTGCATCTTTGTGTAACGTGAGCAATGGAGTTTTGTTAGGCTGTAACAGAGTTGTTGTCATTCAAAGTCTGCATGTATTAATAAATAAAGTCCAAGAGTGGGCTTGTGAGTACTCTCTTTTTGAGGCAGCTACATGTTGTGAGTGTAACACACCCTGACAAATTGAACCTGGGTGTGATCATGAAACATGCATGAGCTCTTTTGTCTCAGGATGTAAACAGAGATATAGTTTGCAACAACTATTTAGAAACTTAGAAGGGATGTAGTTTCAAGAGAATTTAATAAAAATCAATTGATAACTGTGTGTATTGCTACGGAAGATATCTATTGTCTGCAACATGTTACTTCTGATAGAATAGGCTACTTAAAGCTAACTTATAGTATGAGGGTAGAACTTGGTTAAAAGAAAAAGCTGGATAATATTTTACTTATATGACAGCAGCAAAAAACGAAAAGAAAAAGAATGACTGACCAGCTACTGGTTGTATTCTTGTGGAACTTTGGCTCTTAAAGACAGCAACTCATTGGATTCAGTGGGATCCCCTGTAAGAAGTAAGTAGAACAATGATGCCAAAACATGATTACACTAATAAAGAACTACCACTGCACTACATTAATAAATAGGGTATTAGATGTTGAAATACATATTTCGAATGTCAAAGAGTATTCTGTGACAAAACAGGAATTCCTGAATATACAGTTTAGATGCACATTGTACAGTGTAGTCCCTTCTATTTGATGTAAACAATAAATTGATGCAGCAAGCTTGATTGAAATGTTTGCAAGGGTGTCTTGAGAGGGCCTCATATTCTGAAGGTTTACAGTTTAATCACTATTTTACAATAATACATTTTTTGCTTCAACCTTTCCCACTCTTCCTCTGTAGGATGAATTAAGTCTCATCAGCACATCTGTGTCTGCGTTCATTTCAACTATCTATTCACACCCTACCGACAGGCGTAAAACTAGAGCCTTTGCACTTTGCAGCTGAGTGAACTCTGCTCCACAAGCCAGACCTCCATAGTTGCAAGCCATTTATGTGTATGAAAATCATTCCCTTCAGGCACGAAAATATAAACTGAATGTTCTCATTATATGCTGATTAATAAGCTAACACACACTGGGCTACAGTATGTGATCCATCTATTTAGCAGTGATGTTGTAGCAGAGCTCTGCTTCCCTCTGGCGGTCGGTGACATGGACTACAAGGGTTGGGGTTTGAGAACAATGGCCTTTACAGTGCATCCATCCGAAGGTGTTTTCAAGAGGAAGATGAATACAAAATGCAGTTTGGTGCTTTGACAATGTTATTCTCACTGCGACATTAGCCTAAACAAATATGCAACAATGACCTCATTAGAGGTTGTTAACTTGCCTTTAGCGCTTACTTTTATATTTCACGTCAACTAAATATAGCTTGCAAATTACATCGCGCAAGATAACAAAATGTATATATTTTTTTCCTGAGGGACGTCATAGTAACGTCAGAAGCGGTGGTTAAAGGCACACACGCACAGCAGCGTAAAGTCAGTAGAAAGCCAGACAATTTGACGTATTACGTATTTTCATCTTCAAAATAAAGTGGCAAAATAGTGTGCACTTGGAGGCAATGAACACTGTTGTAGACTACATACAAACTAAATTATATTACAATTATTGGGAAAAAAACTGGCGAGAATAAATAAACTGGTGACAAATCTGTCCCTCACACATGCGTCACGAACTTTACTTTGAAAAGATTAACCGGAAGAATCCTCTAATTCTGCTCAGTGTGATTGTGAAGATGAGGCCGCCCTGGAGCGCACCGTCTGAGGATAATCGCAGGTGGTAAGAGTTACAATCTGCCGACAAGAGGCGACGGAAGCGGGTGTCGATCTGAACCAGAGATATTTCTGGCTCAGGTTTAAGATACAATTATCCATCCTGGATCAAGGTTGTGGTTTTTTCTCCCCCTTGATGCTCTACAATGCGGTCCTCGGCTTGGTTTGTGGCCAATTGCGCTCTCATCCTCTGCACGCTCTGGTTGATTGACGGGGCCAACGGACAGCGATTGTGTAGCGAGGTGAGAGATGCCATATTCGGTCGATAAGGCTTCATCGTGTTTCAATGCTTCCGATTTTATTGTTTATTGAGCTCACTACAGGGGATGGCAATAAGAAAAACGCGCAGAGGCTGCACACGCTGACAGCGAGTTGAGAATCCACATATCAGATAGTTTACGACTAGAAATTGATGACACGTTTCCGGGCCAATTTATGATGTTTAGAAATTCATTCCCTTATCTTTTGCAGCAGGTTAGTAGGCAAAATTCACATTGCTCTCCTTGTAAAGAGAACAAGTTTGAATAACATGGGGGAGCGCGAATCTCTGATGGGGTCTGGTGTATGTTGAACTTCAGCACTGAGTGCTGTTCTGGCTGTTATCAGTTTCCTGCATGGACTGGCCTTTCCTTCCCTCTGGTCTGGCTCAACTCAACACCTCCTCAGTCCAGGCTGGCAGCTCAGTCACACAGCAGACAGTCCCAGGATAGAGGAGCAACATTCCTTTTGAGTTATTGGCTCAATCTCTCTTTTCACACTTGCGGAGAGATTACTGCAGCTCTCCAGTGAAGTGCTATATGGTGCTACATTTTCTGGGATGACAACGTATGCCGTCAGAGCTGATACCTTGTTTTAAATCTCTAAATTCATTCAGGAGTGGAACTCTCATGCTGAAACATGGCTTGAGATGAGTATTGAAAGTCTGCCAAATCAGTGATTGACTAGCTCTTTGTAGGAGTCCCGAAAGATAATGAGTGCAACATAGTTCACAATACAATCCTATTCTCAGTACATTTCTTATGTCTGCAGCTGTAATGTTAAATCATTGACTTTGGTCTACAATTATGCTTGATTCTGCTTTTTTCCCCCCTTATCATCAGTGTGACTGAGCTCTATCTCCAGACCCACAGACACCAGTGGAACTCATTCCTCTAACAATAACAGCCTGCATGTGCTGCGGTGTCAAAATCTGGTTTTGCTCGAGGAGCAACATTATGTAAACTGTCAGAAATTAGGCCACCCTCCTCTGTAGATAGAAAGATGGAGAAAAGCTCTGTGGAGGCGAGAACATCAAGCAAATGGTGTTCACTCTAGACCACAGATTAAAACTATAATGTGTGATTATCAAATTCTTAAGTGTTCATGAAGCTGAAAATTTGAAAAGCTGCTGGTAAAACGCCTCTGCCTGCTGCCAATCCCCCAATTCCCATCGCCGTGGAGATGGTATGTTGTGTATCCAGGGCAGAAGAGTGGTCGTGGCTTAAGAGATAAAGCAGCGTAACAAGCAGTCATGTTTTGTAAGGCCCAAGCAGCTGGATACGGAAGTTAATTTCAGTGCTGGTTGCTAATGCAGTAGCGGCAGCCATTTAGACTGCTCTGATGTATTGTCACCCAGAATGAGATGAGTCGAGGCTCTGATGTGGATGGAGGCCTCGTGTGGTGTGATGTTTACTGACCTGCCTCTGACCTACGTTTGCTCATAGTTTGGGTCTAAGACTGTCATGACGACTGATTTTTGTGTGTGTGTGTGGGTGTGGGTGTGTGTGGTTGTGTGGTTGTGTGTGTGTGTTGTCAGACGGACTACTACTATGAGTACACAGAGTGTGACAGCACAGGATCTCGGTGGAGAGTGGCAATCCCGCAGAGCCCCGGGGCCTGCACTGGACTACCAGAGCCAGTACGTGGCACAGAGTGCAGTAAGTATATGTGGTGTGAGTTAGTGAATGTTGACGTAGTATCTCACCTTCTTATCAGTAGCATGGAATTTCCACCACCACAACCTGGCTGACTGAGTTTGGATATGGCTGACCGAGTTTGGATATCCTCCAACCAAATACATAGAAAACCACAGGCCAATACTCTGAAGAAAATACTGGCACATAATTACTTTTTGGTCAATCATTAATCGGTCATGTTGTTTCACACAATAATTGTATGTGTCTAATATGAGATGCAGTAACTGGTGACAGATGTTGGTGTTCCTCAAACATCTGTCACTATGAGGAAATCTGTCCAAACAGGTAAGTCTGCAGAGTTGTTGCTTTTGAATGGACACAGTCATTCACAGACAAATGTAATTATTTTAGTATTTGTAAGTGGTAATGTTGTGCCATGGAAACGGGTCTGCTAAGTAAAGGGTGTGTTAAATTCTTGTTTTTGTTGAGAGTTGGATTGGAGGGGTAATCCCCCCCACAGACATCTCAATTGTGGTGAAAGGTGCCTTATCACAGTAGAGCCAGGAAGGCAGACAAGCATACTTATATTCAACAAGGCGGTCATACAATTGTTCTTTTTTAGACCTTTCTAGAACTGCTGTCACAACACCGCTTCACTAATTGCTCGGATGAGTTTATCATTGGTCTTCTGCTGCACACATTGACACAGTGGGCTACACAGCCTAATCCCACACCTTTTGCACTGGTTGCTTAGAAGTGTATATATAAAGGCATTACAATGAATGGCATTTGACCAGCTCAGGTAGAGCTGATACTGTTAAAACAGTCAAACAATCGGCAAACATAGAAGACATTATGGCTCCATGGGAGAACCCCCCCCCCGTGTGGAACAGGATGTAAAGATTAAGTTCCCTGATCACAGGGGCTACATTTTACAGGATATGGCAGTGATTTTTTTCTGTCACCTTAGTCTGTGTGTTTTCTATATTAGGTGTATGAATTTTGCAGCAGAATGCAAAGGCAGTTAAGAAACAATGTATTCAGTGTGATATTCTTCTTCTTTTCACCCCTGTGTACCTTGTCTCTCTGTGTCCTCTAGCCTTCTCATGCAAGGCTGGGGAGTTCCTTGAGATGTCTGCTCAGGAGTGTACCCAGTGTGCAGCAGGAAGCTACTCCCTCGGCAGTGGTATCCGCTTCGACCAATGGGATTCCATGCCTGCTGGATTCAGTAGCCTGGCAACCTCACTGGAAAACAGTCCCCACGGGGATGACAAGCCCACCTGCAACAGGTGTGTGAGTAAACTGCAAGAGAAACAGAAATTTGGATGTGAAGTGTATAATTAATTTGATATATTCTTCCTTGTAGTTCTTCCTGGGTGCCTCAAGGAAACTATCTTGAGTCCAACAGGGATGAATGCACAGTCTCCCTCATTTATGCTGTTCATCTGAAGAAAAAGGGCTCTGTCAGCTTTGAGTACCAGTATCCAGACAACAATCTGCTGTTTGAATTCTTTGTAAGTTTTTAAACTTTCATTAGATTATCTTTTTCCTGTATGTTGATCTGTCTGTTTAAGTGGATGCTGTTTGTTTGTACGTACATAGTGTGTTTGTGTGTTCACTGCACTGACAGCCTGTAGAGTTCTTCCGTATTTTTTTTGTTAAATCTCAAGCAAATTACTCGTCATGAATGCCCTAAGGATGTAATGGCTACAATGCTAATGGAAAAAAAAATGCTAGATTTAATTACAAATTGCCCCAGATAGTTGTCATTCTAATTCGATGCATCAATCAGACAGCATACTATACTACACTAGACTTAAATTGTTGTATTTGAGAATCTGTTAATAGACCTTTTTCATAGCAGGAAAAGCAATAACACTATTTTTGGCTGTGCCAGTTCCAGGGCCCTGGTGTTGTGCGTGCTGGCTCACTGATTGGGGCACCTAAATAGAACAGAGCCATAATTAACATTATTAGTTGCACCTGTGCTTTTGTTTGCTATGGCAAGTTAAATGACGAGTTTTGTAATTAGTGCTTCATTGAAGGTAGGTGTGCTAAAAAAGATTCAAAGTTAATCAAATTTTGGCTGTAAACTAAGGACATTTTAGATTTAACATCTGTCTTTATAAGACAGATGTTTTATTGTTAAATGAAGTTGCCGGCACAAACGACACACATTTCTGTCTAGAGAGGTTAATATTTTTGTATTGTGCATCAGTGTATATAATGTATGTTGTAGTTATAAAACACTACCTTGAAATAGGTGAGCGTTTCAGCTGATGGACACTGATTTGTGTGCGTTTAGATCCAGAATGACCAATGTCAGGAGATGGATCAGTCTGCTGATAGAAAGTGGCTCAAGCTCACCAATAATGGTGAATGGGCAACCCATACGGTAAGTGTTGCATGCCGTAAGATAAACCATAGACACGGAGGAAACATCTTTGGCAGCTGGCCTGGGTCTCTCAAAATCAATGTGTTGAACTCAGGCGGAGCAGGTATAAATGGGTGTATACAAGCAGGAAGCCAGTTAGTACAGTAAAGTGTGATTTATGGTCCCATGGAGGCTCCACGCAGAGCTTTTTGCCGTAGCCTACTTAAGTGGCCTGAAGTTTATAGTGCATTGGTGTGTGCTTCGGCCTCCTTAAGAGAATAGCAGAGTGGGTGTGGGTGGGTGGTGGAGAGAGTGACACTGATCAGCTTCGAAGTGAGTACTGATTCTAGAGTCACAGTGAGAGAAACAAAGTGTTTCTGACCACAGAGTGGGAAATCTGTAGCAGGAAAAGTAAACCCTCTCCTTGATTTCATGTTATGAAGAAGGAGAACCAGGAAATGAGTAGGGGGAAATGCGACGCTACCAAGTCATAGCTGAGCAACCTGCTTTGCCGTGATGTGCAGTTAAATTTTTTGAGAAGTGCACGTCAGGCTACGCTGTAGGGTCCTGGTCTCCACGTATCTACAGCGTACATTTAAAGCAGAAGCCTAAGTCATGCTTAAGAGGCTGGCATCACTTATTGTTGTCACACTGTGAAATGAGCTGCTATATGTACGTATATGTCAAATAATTAGTTGTAATGCAAGATCAATACGTGGAGGTTCTTAAAAGCATATGTTAGCATGTGTTATGGCAGCATAGTTTTGTGTCGGTTTAATTGACATGCTGTATACACCATTCCAATTACAGTGTTTTCTGTTGCAGTTTGAAGCCTTTTTTCTCCACTATTTCATTAAATCCTGTGTATTCTAGGTGAACCTGAAATCTGGCACCAACATCCTGTACTGGAGGACACGTGGGGTCCTGATGGGGAGCAAAGGGTTGAAGCCTGTTTTGCTGAAAAATGTTCAAATAGAAGGTCGATAACACATTTTAATCTCTTTTCCCAAACTTCTCGCTGTAATCAATGACAACTCAATCAACGATTCAGTTTTTATTTTCCTTTTCCTTCTCCATCTGTCATTTCCTTCTGCCAGGAGTCGCCTACACATCAGAGTGTTTCCCATGTAAGCCAGGGACGTTCAGCCGAGTCCCAGGCTCCACCACATGTGAACCCTGCCTTCGGGACACCTATGCTGGCCACGGTGCCAGCTCCTGCACCCCCTGTAACACTACCACTCAGTATGCAGGTAGGAACACACTCTGACACAGAAAAAAGATGTGCACATGTTGAATTTTTGGAACCACACAATGTAACTGCAGTGCAATGTTCATTGTAGCCTAATCAGTGCTGCTCTTAGAAGCACATAAAACACAACCATAGGATAGAAAGGGAGCTCGTCCTATTTCTACCCACATGAGTCAAACTTCAAAAGATGAAACATGCTTGTTATTTCAATGCGGCAGGCTTGTGTTATCGCAAGGGAGTAGCAGATTTTGGCAAATGATGTAGCGAGTATTCTCTTGTATTTTTTATAAAGCTCCTATAATACTTGCGTTAAACACATTTTGTTTTGGAATATGCTGCTACTGAGGATAAAAGCAATATGCTTCCTAATCTTTTATTCTCCATTTTATTTAATATGGCTTTTTTTGCGTATTGTTTGACTCCTTTGCTTTACTGCTGTTTTATTAGCAGACTCTCCTGCCAAAGTGCTCTTCTTTAAGAGTACATTATTTGTTCTATTCTTTTATTCCTCAACTGCATTTGATATAGCAACATATACATACAGCAAAATCATACAGCATGTTGTTGACTTTATGCATTAAAGTGGTACAATAATTGTGGGGTTCTTTGTAAATTCTAAAATATAATCTGCAGATGCTTTTTTAAATAACTGATTGATATTTTCTTTTACTAATGTAGTTTTATTTTTGCCTTCTCACCAATTTTCCAAGCCCAGGGATCCGCTATGTGTAAGGACAGACCTCCATGTTCCAGGAAGGACTATTTCCAGTTCCACACAAAATGTGACCCCGAAGGCAAGGTGAGAGAAATAAGGCCACTGATAGATTTAAATACTCAGAAATCCCATTCTGTGATCACAGTTTCTGTTCTAGTCCATCACCCTCCATCTCTGTAATTTCAGACGCAGGTCATATATAAGTGGATTGAACCTAAAATCTGTCTGGAGGGTGTGACTGGAGCTGAGTCGTTGCCTCCAAGTGGAGAAAGGGAGCCCTGTCCCCCCTGTAACCCCGGTTTCTATAACAATGACACCGCCACGTGCTCCCCATGCCCACCTGGGACCTATTCGGATGGGCTGAAACGTACTGACTGCTCTGTTGAGAGAGAGAATATTATATATATATATATATATATATATATATATATATATTTTTTTTTTTTTTTGTTGTTGTTTTTCATTCCTCCCTGTTATTTTTATTCAGTTACTTTAGTTTTTCCTCATTGTGTTTTTATTTGTGTTCATCCCGCAGCATGTACGCGGTGCCCAGCAGGCACTGAGCCCTCCTTGGGTTACGAGTTTAAATGGTGGAATATTCTTCCTCCAAACATGAAGACAAGTTGTTTCAATGTGGGCAACAACAAATGTGACACTATGAATGGTGGGTATTTCTGGCAGCACACGTCTAGCAGTGCTCTCTCTCTTTATCTTGGCCTTTCTCTCTGTGTATGCCTCTCTTAAAGCAACATGTCACTATATACAGTATGCTTATATGCTTTGTTTTGCAAAAAGTAAAAGTTGAAGATTTACACCAGTCATGTCTGTATGGTAAATATGACATTGTGACAACACCCCGGGAGGTTAATCCCCAAGAAACTGTCACATAGCACCCTGTAAAACTAAAAAAATTGGTTTTACATTTGTAGCTGTTTCCAGTCTTTGTGCTAAGTGAAGCTAACTAACTGCTGGCTTTAGCTTTATTTTTTACCATAAAGACATGTGAGTGGTATTGATTCTCCCATCTGATTGTCTGCTTGAAAAGAAATAATCACATTTTACATTGTTGTTAAATCTATTTCTTTTAATGTGATTGACGAGTCAATGCATTGATGAGTGTATATACTGTATATCTTTAAATAGTTAAGTAGTAATGTGTCCTGTCCTTTTAGGCTGGGAGGTGGCAGGTGATCATATCCAGAGTGGGGCCGGAAGCTCCGATAATGATTACCTCATCCTCAACATCCATGTTCCTGGCTTCAAGTTAGTACTGTGATGTTTATCAGTATCCATCACTCTCGTCACTCAGCTGTCTGTTTCTTTTTGTTGTCACTAATTCCACCCTACTCTGTTGGAATCTGAAACCAGGCTCCCTACGTCCATGTCAAGCCACTCTGCGACGGAGTTTGGTCGCATTAAATTTGAGTTTGAAACTGTGTGTGTAGCTGACTGCGAGCTCTACTTTATGATGGTGAGAATAGCTACTGACAAATGTTTGCTGCTATATACACATTGTTCTCTAGGTGATGTGAAGAAAGTGAACGTGTGCATGTTTTTTTCAGGATATAAACAGGAAGAGTACTACAGTGGTGGAATCATGGGAGAAATCGAAAAAAAGACAGACCTACACACATGTCATGACAAAGAATGCATCGGTGTCCTACACATGGGCTTTCCAGAGGACTAACCAACCTTCAGATGTAAGTATGCCCAGTTTCACTTATATTCACATTAGGGCTGGCAATATAATGTTTATTGTTTAGTAACTATCTTTATTATTGTTTTGTGTTTTTATTTTTTTTGTATTCTTAGTTGTTGTTTTTTTTATAAAAAAACCCACTATAAACCAGTTATTCAGTAATGTCCTACCTGACATGATTTCTGAAAGAATATATATAATATATATAACTGGCCTGCCTGTTGGTTCAACCTTCATATTCATTGTCTTATGTCCAGAAACAAGAAAACTTCCTGACAGGTTTTCAGAGTTTATTCAGCAAGTTCAAACAACTGCTGGGACAACCTTTAGTCTTGTAAATTCACTCCACACTTGGTACACTCAACACTCCCTTCTGTTTGGTATTAAATGTACTATCTGATGTGGTGCGGCCACAAATCAAACAGACTACTTCATCACTGTGCTCACTTACTGTAGGTGTAGCTTAAATCGTTAACTTGCCCTTTCAAAGTACCTGCTTTGCAGGAATGTGGGCATTTCAAGTGAGGGCAGAACTACATATTGTATAATGGTTCAGCACTGTGTGTTATGATCCAATCATGTGTAGGGGTTAGTGTTGGAGTCCCTGGAAAAAGTTTTTAATTTTTTTTGTATAAACCTCTTAAAGCTTTAGTGCGTAACATTTTACGTAGAACTTTTTATTTTTCTAATTATGGACGTCCGGTACATTCAAGCCATTGCCAAATGACTTGATACAAAGCTAATTAAGCCTATCAGAGAGCGGGCTCCCATATGTAGATGTTTACTCCTCAACGCAGCGGGCCCGGGTTCGAATGCACTAACATGCACACGCAGCTAGACCGGCTAACAAACAAATAACTTGGATAAACCCGGATTACAACGCACACAGAGGAAGTGGGTCTGAATTCTCTGAGCAGGACACCATTACTATACTACTATATATTTACATAGAAAATATTAGTTTGCTGCTATATTAAAGTTCTCAATGTCCAGTCCATCACCTTTTTAAATTCCACAGCACCTATTCGCAGCATCAATCTCTACCTGTTTGTCTCTCTCAGGTACGCCGGCATGTCAACGATGTGGCGCGAATCTACTCCATCTCAGTGAGTAACGCTGTTGATGGGGTGTCCTCTGAGTGTCGAGCTTGTGCTCTCAGCACCCAACCCTCTAGTTCTGCGTGTGTGCCATGCCCACCTGGACACTACATAGACACGCGCACCAGCCAGTGCACAGAGTGTCCAACTAACACGTACCTCGTCCCTCACACTACGCCGGGTCCCGACGCCTGCAAACCCTGCGGCCCGGCCAGCAAGAGCGACAAGGTTTGTTGGTGATGTGGAAAGAAATCCAATTCTCATCAGTTGTTTTTGGCGAAACGTTTAATTATTTATGACACAACAACCATATAAATCAGTAGAGACTTTGTTGACAGGTTCAAATAAGTTTATTCATCACATAATGCACAAGATTGAAATGTACTGCGTCTTAGGTGATTAGACTTCGTTGTAAATAATTTTATAAGGGGTAGAGAAGCAGATTCTTTTTTTTCTTTTTTTTTTTAATAAAGCAGGGATGCAATGATGTGATTGGGTCATGGAATTCATCGCAAATTCCAATTTGGTTTAACTTGAGAGTCAACGCCATGAATCAGCGGCTCGGTTTAGAAAAGAGAGAGGAGAAAGCTTTAGAAGTCTTCCTGAAAGAAGTTACGCTGAGCTTCATATACCTGTATTTGTTTTTTCATTTTTTTTACAGGACCACAGTTTTTGTTACAGTGACTGTCACTTCACCTACGCAGAGGGCAATGTCACTCTGACTTATGACTTTGGCCTCCTTGGGTCTGTAGGATCACTGATGAACGGTCCAAGCTTTACCTCCAAAGGAACAAAGTACTTCCATCACTTCAATATCAGCCTGTGTGGAGGAAAGGTGTGAAGAGATGAGAACACACACACACACACACACACACAGATAAAATACAATCACAAATCTGTGTATGAACGCAATGTCCTTGCTATTTGCCCTTTTTTTTTCTTCTTCATTTAAGGGCCATTTGGCGGAATGCACAGACAATGTAACAGACCTATCCATCACGGACTCCCAGAGGGAGAACGGCGAGGGAGCCAACGCTCTCAAGACCTTCATCTGTCAGTCAACAATAATCCCAGCTACTGGACGAGGCTTCCACACAGCGCTGGCCTCACAGTCCATTAACCTGGCTGACACATTACTTGGTTAGTGAGCATAAAATGCAGACAGTGGTAGTGGTTGTGGGTGCGCACAGCCGCATTCGGTGGGTTTTATACTGCCATCAGTGCTTTTAAAGATACAGGTATTATGACAAGAAAAAGGTTGGGCTTTTAATATCAAATGTATGTTCAAAGAGAAAACCAAAGACATTAATTGTACACAAATCAAATCAATCATTCTCTGTATATTATCACCAGGAGTGACAGTAGAGAGTACACTTGATGGAATAAGGGCGAGACCAGAGTTGTACCCCCAGACCTCCAAGAAAGTCCCTGATGTCAACTTCTACTACAGGTACCCCTATTATTTCAGATATTTTTTTTCTTGTCAAAAAATCGAGTAATCTAAAGTTCTGTCTTATTTTTATTTTATTTTTTTCCCCATTTGCGAAGGTCCCTGGAGGCGACCTCATCTTGTGAGTCAGGTCGGAGCGCAGTGGTGACACTTCGCTGTAACCCAGAGAAAAACACCAAAGGAGAGCTCTCAGTTCCCAGGTACCACATCTCCGTCACTGTTTCTGCCATTCCATGTCTAATACCCCATGCAATTATTACCTATGCTTTGGTGTGGTGTAGAAGTGACCGCTTGTTTTTGGCTATTACAGTCAGTGCCCTGCGGGAACATGCGATGGCTGCACCTTTCATTTCTTGTGGGAGAGCTCAGGAGCTTGTCCTACATGCACAGAGAGAGACTACCATCAGATAGAAGGAGCCTGCAAGGGAGCACAGCAGGTGTGTGTGGACAGTTATTTCATGTGTACTGGGAAAAAGAATTTCGAGCTCATTTTATATCCCTCCAGCCAGTACGAATGCAAACACCCTTAAAACTGAAAGTCTAAAGAAAGTCTTTCAAGTCTCCAAACACTTAGACGTCACTGTATGTGAGGGATATTTGTATGAACAATATTCAGTGTGTGGTCTGGCTTATTAAATGTTATTAAATGCTATATGTGTGTCTGTCCTTCCTCAGGACCTGCTGTATGTGTGGACTGAACCGAAGCTGTGCATAGGAGGTGTGACCTTGCCTGAAAAGGAGACGTTGCCATGTGAGGGCATGGAGTTCTGGGTACGGCTCGGTGCAGGGCTGGGCACTTTCACCGCAGTGCTGCTCATCATCCTCATCTGCTACTTCTGGAAGAAGAGCAAAAGGTACAAATCTCTTTTTTTCTTCCTGCATGCTTTTTTCCCCTTTTCCTTCTTTCTTACTTGTCTTCTCCTTTTGACTTCTCCTCTACTTCCTTTCTGTATTCCTTCTTTACTTTATCCCTCTCTTTTTCCTCCTTCCCTATACCCTCTCGTCCTCCTCTTACTCACTCTTCCTTCCCACTTTTCTCCCTCCCTACTCCCAATCACTTCCCCTTTTCTATCTTGATGCCTACCTTACGAATATCTTTTTTTTTTTTTTTTTCTCTTTTCTTTCTTTTCCCACCAGCGTTTCCTGTTATGTCCCTTTCTCTCCTCCAAACTCCAGTTTGATCCCATCCCTCCTGTTTTGGTTTTTCTTCTAACAATAGTTTTTGTCAGCATGCACAAGGACAGCATTATGTTTCTTTTCCTGCAGTAAGTGATTTTGCCGCTTGTCTCTTTGCTAGGTTGGAATACAAGTACTCCAGGTTGGTGATGTCTGCCAATAAGGAGTGTGAGATGCCAGGAGCTGACAGCTGTGCTGTGATGGAGGGAGAGAACGAGGGAGACATGGAGGATGAAATAGTGTACACAAAACCCTCTCTACTTGGCAAACTCAAAGCCATAGCATCCAAGGTGCGAGTCACAGTATCACTCTACTTTTACAGTAAGAAAATCTCACTATAGTAAAAGTCTGTTTAAGCTATTGAAAATTGAATGTTTTTTTCTTTCATTTTTAGGGTAACGGAGAGCATTACGAACATGTGCAGCTAAACTCCTCTCATTCGAAAGCGTTGGTATGGAGCTAGAGAGGTGGTAAAGTGAGGGGAGAGATCGCACCCTCAAGAGATTTTCCACTGAATGGCCCCTTTAACCAACCACCCCCTTTATGAGCTCTGGTACCTGGAATACCACCTGTGTGTACATATACACACACACACACGCACACACCCACGCTTCATGTACCTAGAGCCAGGTTCAGAGAAGTCACACCAACATGGTGGCCTTAAAGCTTGGTACGACAGAGCCGTCCAACTCAAAGCATAGTACTGTGAAGCAGGTGCGTGAGATAGACACTTCCTGGTAATATTCTGATTCAAATTGATGTCAGAAGGTCTGTTAGAAGAGCTCAGGGTAAGACAAGGACCTATTTGATTGATATTATTTGTTTATATTAATTTCAGTCTATGTAGTGTTGAATGTTTCTTTAGACAGCCATGGTGTCATTTGCCATTAGGTTCAGCATGGTGAGTGTGTGTTCATATCCCACTGATGTTTACACAAACTGCTATATTGTGTCCATATAAAGGCTCTATCTTCTCATCTGTTTGTTCTTTTGCTTAGTTAAAATTGTTGTAATGAGGAGAAGCATTCTGCTGACCAATTAAAAATGAAGATGTTATGTGGATGAGGTTGGGGTGTGGACTGTCCATTTATGTCAAATAAATTATGATGTATTTATGTATATGTGGACCCAGTTTGATTATTGACCAATTCTTTTGAGAAATCCTCTAAAGGGCTTGGAGATGGATCTAAGTGACATTGTGGTTGAGAAATTGATTTCAGCTACTTATTTCAATGGCTGAATAATTTTGAATGTTAAAATCTGAACTGAAAATGTGGGCTTTTGTTTGGAACTAAAAATCCAGTAATCCATCCTGAAAATGTTAGTGAATAAATATATTGTTGCCCCTTATTTAAATGGCCAACAATTGAGCTGTGAAGTCTGATAGCCAATTTTGTACTGTATACTATATTTTATAATTAAATTGACCGTTTTTTTTTTCTTTCAAATAATTTTTCATAATTACAAGATTTTGACTTGTAATGAGCGCTGCTTACTTACAGTGTTTCCCTAATAAATAAGATGCACATTTTTAATGGAGTTCTCTGCAAAAAGACCCCCACATATCACAATGGTTTCTGATCTGTATAGCAAATAGACAGAATAAACTGATTTATATTACAGGATTGAGCTCACGATTACCTGATAAAATGTCATATTCACAACTGTGGGAGTAATAGTATATGTTGGAGGTTTTTACTTCTCTTGTAGACATTTATCTATCCAAATGTGTCTTGTGTGGTCCAAAATAATTCAATGCTTCAAAAGCCTGTCACTTTGCTTACTAAACCATTTTATCGAAGTACAGTGCTTTGGCCTGTCTTTACATAACAGCTGCGGTATGTCAGTGGCCTAACATGAGCAAGCCCTTGATACATGTATATTCTACAAGCTGAGGGCACTCCAGTCCAATGATGTATTACTTTCAAAATGATCAAAACACAATTCACACCACCAGTTCTCGCTCAGAATCCGATACTTTGTTTTAGGGTTTTCATGTATTTCTGGTACTATATGACCTTATGATACCCACACGCATGATGGAACCATCAGTTTGTTATGATTACATTGACTGAGCTACCCAATGTCATAGTTTGAGTAATTGATATACAGTAGGTGCATGTTCTATCACTTTACACAGCTTAAGTGAAGAAGTGTAGCATGGGTTTTCAGTGCATGTGACATTTCTTGTCTAAACAGTAAAATGAGAAGAACAAGTAATCCCATGTATATAAGTAATCATATATATTGTCTTGTTTTGGGGATTTTTCTAATATTCAAACTATATATAAATGTATGAAAAAAGTTTGTTATAAGAATATTTAAACATCTGTTGTCCAGCTCTTTTCTGGCCTTTATTGGACTCTCCTGTAGAGGGCAGTGGAAAACAGAGAAACACATTTTTGAATAGTTATTTGCTTCCCTACAAGCATGCATTAGGAATCCCAGCGTTAACTGAATTGGTAATAGCCAACAGTGGTGAAAAGTACAATTCAAAAATACATTTACTCAGGTACTAAATATCTCTGTCAGAGTCATTTTTTTCAGCTGAAATAGGACTTTTGATACTTAAAGCATGTTTTGCTGACAATACTTCTGTCTGTTCTTTTACATTAGATCATGAATGCAGGATTTTTACATGGAATTGGGAGATTTTCACATTGTTGCATTGGTACTTTTACTTGAGTAAAGAATTTGAGTACTCCTTCCAACAATGCTAGCCCATTAACCATGCATGCTTCTTAACAGTTTAATGGGCATGGAAATCCCTGTCCCTGTGTATGAATGTTAATTGTGTAATGGCCTGAGCCTACCACCAGAGGGAAACCATTGCCTGGGTTCAAGAAGAGAATCAACATGTAGTTCTGCAAAAGTAGCACTACAGTATACTATATGCAGTATGATGGAGCCAGGAATTAGAAACAGGGGCAGGGATAACCTGAGAACATTGAGTACTGCAATATTTTCATGAACCGAATCAACATCCTGATTGCGTAGTACAGGAAACTACAGACAGACAACTACAGACAGACAACTGCAGACAAATGTCGCCCAAACGGTTTGTTTCTTTAGACCATTATTTTATCTCTCTATTTGTTTATTTTTGTCTTTCAGTCTTTTTTGAGAAGACTAAGCCTACACACTGGAGTGCATTGTCCTAAGGCAGTGAGCACTTCAGTAGATGATTTAATTGGAGTGCCATCACTTTGGGAACAGATTAGGCAGGAGTGTTAAAGACGTCTTTCAACATTTGCCAACATAGCTATGAATAGAGCGTGTGTGTGTGTGTGTGTGTATGTGTGCGTGCGTGCGTGCACGTGTGTGTGTGAAAGGTGTGGAGGAGCTGTTGCTGTAGAGAAAAATCTATCTACACTAGCATTCGACGTATAGATTTTAGCTGAGATTTATAGACACGCTGAGCCCCTTTTTCTCAGCAGGACAGACTGGACACAGAAGGACGAGTAGACAACACCAGCTGTTTACTTGTTGTTATTTATTATGATGTCATTACAGCCTCTTTATTGCACGTTTCATAAACACGGAACTATTGCTTTCATTGACCAGTTCCAGAGTTCAGTTTTGACTCAGCTTAATTTCGCTGTAGACACCTTGTCTTGTTTCAAAGCCGAGAGGCCAAGGACACATTCTGTTGTATAGCAGGGGGCCACAGCACAGAGACCTTTATACAGCACATGGCAGTTGGCAGAGGCTGAATAGAGGAACAATGTCCGTAGTGGTTGGCTCGCTGGTTGAAAGGGATATTCATGAGTAAAGCCAATTAAATCAGCTTCCACATAGAGTTAGTGGGTACATGAGATGATAATCTCGAAGGTTGATGTATTTAAAAGTGATACATTTTCTTTAGATGCAAGTCCCATTTTTATTTCCTCATACACTCTCCAACTCCTTTATCTACCTTCCCCTTATCCCTTCTCCAACCTCCTCAAGGCCTCCTCGTTGGCATGTGCTGCACTGGGCACCCAGCTCTGTGTGCTTTAGTTTAATTGTGGGCTACCAATCTGTTGGTCTGGCTTTAGGTGGTCTTGTCTGAGAGCAACTCAGCAGCAAGTTTCACACATAGAGTGGAGATGAGGCGGGCACAAGGTGGCAGGGGAAAGGTTGAAGGGGTGAGGTGTTTGGAGAGAGAGAGGGTCAGAGGAAGAATGTGAGACTATTGTCTGAGACTAGTCCCCTGGACCAAATGAGAGGAGAATCAGGGTTAAGTGCTCTATTTGTGTGGCCATTAAAAGCTGGGAGTAGAGTACTGGGCCTTGCTGAGCCAAATCTCATCAGTCACTGCCAATTTGAATCACAACCAGCAACCCGTTTTCCTCTTTCTATTCCTTTTCTTTCGCCCTCTCCTCACCCCTCCTCCCACCCTCCTCTTCATGCAGACAAATAGACATTCCGGCAGCGGATGTGGCAGTGGTTGTCCATAGCAACCTGCCATGTGGGGTGTATCTTGTGGGAGCAGGACCACTGAGTGAATGGCTAAGCCTTCTGCTAACAAAGACTGAGAATCTCTGAGATGCTTTGAGCTTCCATAGAAGCGCTGTGACTTCTGGGCTGTGGGAGTGCTTTACATAATCCAGCAGCAGCAGCTCCCCTCTGCTCTGCCACATCGCTCTCTCCTCCTGCTCTCTGCACCTAACACACACACCCCAATGTAGGTCGGCTCGTCTTGACGCATACTCTAAAATTCTTTCAATCTATCATTTAGTGTAATAATCTCAGGGTGCTGTTAAGCACGGCGCTGCAAAGGTGTGGACCGGTCAAGAGATGTATGTCTAACAGTTCTGCTTGTACCTATGAAATTAATTTTAACATGGAGAAACTCATCCAGGGAAGCAAATAAGTGATTCTGATCACACTTTTGTTAGAAATATCAAGTATAACAGTCACACTTTATTTTAAACAGCATATTATAGTATGCAACCATTTAAGTTAAGTTCATTCATTATTTACTACCATCCTAAATGCAATACATTCGTACATGAGAGGCCACTCATTAAAATTGAATATGATGTATAGTAATAAATTTGTCCACTAATTTAGGCTATTTAAATTGTTTTTCATAATAACTTTATTCATGTTTTTTTGTCATTTATTTCCCCCCACTACATAACTGTCACACAGCAGAGAGCATGGGATAATTCCAGCAACAAACAGATAGTTTGATGGGATGCTTTGACAAATGTTCTGTATGTTGTGCATATGAGTTCTACTCTAACGTTATTTTGTTAGACGTGCCAGCAGCTGACATTGTGTGCTCTGCTTCCCCTCGTAAGCCTCTCTGGGATCGCCATAGCCAGCTGCTCCACTGTGCCTCTCAACGTCAACACATTTAACACAGACATGTAAACTGCACACTTCAATAAGTGAACGAGTCAATGACTTCATCTTAATGGTATATGAGCTTTTCTCCACTCCTTCCTTCTTTCATTGGAGCCGCTAAGCAATGTGTCTATCAGAAAAATCTATTTCAGGTTGGGTTTTTTTAAATCACAGACTGGAGAAAGAAGAGGGTGTAAAGAAAGTTATTTCAAATGATTCCTCAGATTCACTGTTGCAACACATCAGGTAAACAATCAATGGCAGAAGGCTTGCTAGGGAATAAAACTGACATTGTGTTGTCCTGAAACACGTTCTCTACACTGGGGTCACTTTTACATTTACCAAACAAGGATTTATAAAACTGACCTCTTTTAAACCTCTACCAAACACTATCAAACATACTGTAAGGCACATAGCCATATTCAAAACATCACTAAATACTGTATCTATGTGGCATGAAAACATGAGCTACCACTCCCCTGTAGTTGGAAAAATTCAACATGTGTTTAGCAAAGCAGACAGCGTCCCTCCATTCGTGTTTGAGTCATTTGAGCACAAATTCATAATTACCAGGTAAGACACCAGTTTGTGTTGACAGAACTACCGCAGCACTGTCTGTGTTGACAGTTTTGAAGCAAAAGAAATTAATTTAATGTACTCTATCTATTCAACCCTGTCACTAGTTATTATTAGAAATTCATTACAGCAATCATCTAAAGAAATAGGCAGTTTGAGAGTGGGAGTGAACATTCTGTTGCCTTAACATATGTCTGGAATTATGGCCGTTGAGATAAAGGGATCCCATGATTAGAAATAGAAAAATGAACATTTGTATCAAAAGCAAACATATTTTTTCCTGCAAAAACAGCTACAATAGGTTCTTAATAATGATCTAAGATGCAAAGAAAATCAACTAAGATGTGAATAGATGAACTCTTAAACAGAAAATTGTGAGTTGGGTGGATTTTTTTGTACATGTCCTTTACAGCCATCCTTTACCATCCAGTTTATGCTTATGTCCACATTCATTTTAGGGTTACAAGACCGTCATCATTGTGCTGTTTGAACCATCAGTAGTATAATGTACAAATGTACAGATACACAATAAAAATGCATACATAATTGGTTATTACAATGAGGCCTACAAAAAAGCAAGAGAATAAAAAGTCTGTGGGATATTGCAGGTGAGGCAAGCAGAGCCACAAATGTGCATCCAGACTGAGGGACACACGCCCCCCTACCATGATTAAGCGCTTGTCTATTTACACCGCATCATAACAAAGCTATCAAAAACAAAGGCTCCAAAAATTCCTCCTAAAAACTTTTTTTGTTCTTTTGTTTCTCTACTTACAACAATGTTGATTCCATGTATGTACATCCCTAGAAAATAATTTACTTATAGTTACACACTTTCTACATTTTTTGAAACAATACAGTTCTAGTCCACAAGGAAGGTTGTTTGTTTGTTTGTGCTTGTATTTGTGTGTGTGTGTACATATGTATATGTTTGTGTTTTTTTAGTGTATATAGTGTGTGAATGAGGTGGGGAATGATGGTTGAGGGGGACAATGTTCATGGGTTGGCTAACAGTCGCTGGGGCAGAATTAATGAGTGGACTGGGTGTGGTCACAGAGAGGAAGTAGTGGAGTCGACAATTTCTCTCCCGTTGCACACGGTTGGGACGGGGTGGGCGCTGACAGAGGCTATAAAACAAGATAGAATGAGAAAGAAGAAGATAATTAGTTTAATTCTTTGACATTAGATTTGTGCATATAATCGTTTATAAGGTCTTCCTCAGTTGATGATTTTTGCTAGCCTGACGTCGTCAGACTCGTCTGATACTGCTCCATTGGGCTGTGATTATGGGGCGTGTTTCAACCGAACTAGGAAAGAAAATGCCTCTGCACTCAATTGGATAGACCTACAACCAATCAGAGCAACAGACTATGTGACATATTTTGAACTTTTGCCAAATCCCGTAGGAAGGACCGAGCAATGATCAATATATATTTCTCAAAGTATGCCATTGCATTTGACATGAAATCACATAAAAAAGTTGCAAAAATCATAAAATATTCATGATTGTGATGGAGGTCTAGAAAGAGCATTGCCCTTATAGGCAAATGAAAAGAAAAATATCACATACATGATGCTGGGATGCCATTTGTAAAAAATTGGAATTGCACCCAACCCTTTAATGAATTCTTTTGTGAAGCCAATTAAATACTGTAGTTTTATATTTTTTGAGGTGCAATGTGTGTTACACATGCTGTATATCAGCTGTTGTCACAAAACCTTCAACATCTTTTAAAGATTCCAGCCATTTCTTAGGGGCCTGCATCTTTGTTGGCCTCTCCTTGAACTCAGCACTACAGCTCTGCGAATGCTATGATGATAATAACTGTAGCTATAACTATGATAACTGATAACACTGATGGTAACCTTTGTAGAAACAGTTTGGAGAAATAGCATTATAACTAACCTGTACTATAGGAACAAGAAACAAAAATCTACAGAAAACTAACACATTGATAGTTTATAATTAAAGATTATGTATCCCCTATAGCAAAAGTGGAAAGCAGAGCTGTCTGTTGTGCTGACTATTGAATGCTGAAAACACCTATTTGACAGAGGCATAATAAGAAAAGAGCAAGAGAGTGCTGCTCTAAACCCCTGTCTCTTTAAAAATGAGGTAACCGCATGTAACCTACCATGAGATGCGTATGTGGTGGCAGCCCCACTGACACTGCAGCGATTGAGGTTAAGCCTGTGGCTGGTCACATTCTTCTGGGGCTGGAACATGATGATATGGACCTTGGGAGCAAACATACAGCCCAGGACCACAAAGCCACTAAGACTGACTGAGATACACATGGTAGTGGTCTGAACCTGCAGAGAGAAGAGGAGGAGACAGTAATTAGTAGCCAGACTTTGATGGATACATCTTATGCTAATGCAATACAAAAGCAATTGCCATTAGGAGCTAATTTGAGGCTAATAATCTGTAATAAGGAACATTTTTCAAAGGCACTATTTGAATGAGCATTACAAAGTGCTTAACAGAAAATGCAACAACAATAAATTGAATGGATAAATTTAAAGCACTGAAATGCCTAAAGTAATTAACCAATAACTATACGTACACAGAGCCAATGAGGCCTGTAAATTGAGAGTATTAACTGTTTACTGGCAGACTCTGTTACCTTGCAACAGTTCAGAGGATAACAATTACAGGATGGATCAATAAAAGACTTCATCAACAGAGACCACAGAGGCCAGACTTAACATTTTCAGAGTGGTAGCTTTAACTTAATTCTCTGTGGTTTGTTGTACAAGAGGGATACAATCTCAGGTAGGCCTGGAAGAGTGTGTTATATATAGCTTTGACGCTGCCATATCATTTTTGTGTCCAACTTTGTGTGGCAGAAAAAAGTGTAACAGGGTTAAAAACAACAACTCACAGTAGAATCACTTTACAGCACATGAGTGATCAACCCTTCAACATTTCCTCTGTGTATGTGTGTGTGTCAGTGTGTTTGTGTGGATATGTCTACAATGTATTAGTGGGTGGTTGTGCATGTTGGTGATGTTGTGCCTCTACCTGACTAATCTTAAAGTCAGATTACAAGGCCAGGGAAATGCTGAGATTTCCAGAGAGAAGAGGGGAGAGAGAGAGAGAGGGAAGAGAGAGAGAGAGAGAGAGAGAGAGAGAGAGAGAGAGAGAGAGAGAGAGAGAGAGAGAGAGAGAGAGAGAGATGTTTTTTATAGTGATCAAATGAACAGCCTTGGCATCAGCACTCCTCTCTTATGCCCTTTGATACAGTGCACAGTGTGTGTGTGTGTGTGTGTGTGTGTGTTTGTGTAAGCGTGTGATTAAGATGTGTGTGTGTGTGTTAAGGTTTGTATGGATCAGGTGAACACTCACTCCCTTTAAATCTGGACAGGTGTCAGCAGTTTGCCAGAGTCTGTATGTCAGGCAAACACTGCAGAGCCGGGACATTTGCCAGCAGGATAAGAAATTGTTTAAGTTGCCACTACACCTGGGTTGTTACTGTTTTGTGACCAGTGTGCATGTATTCATCACAATGAGGGGCCAAAAAACTGCTCACACAGTTACATTTTATGGAGCCCCCCTTTTTGTTTGAGGACAAAAAAGGTCTCCAGAAGGGGCGGTGTCTAGCTCACCCAGTTAGAGTGTTTGCCTCATGTAGTTTGAGTCCTGCAGCATCCTGGGTTCAAATCCGACCTGCAACCCTTTGCTGCGTGTCATCCCCCATCTCTCTCCCCCTTTTATGTCTATCCACTGTTACTAAAATAAAGGGAAAAGCCCCAAAAAATAATCTTTCAAAAAAAATGGTCCCCAAAAGGTATATTTTAAGAAATATCAAAGCTAGCAGACCAACCACAAAAAAGCGGAAACATAACCTCCAACTAAACGGCTAATTGTCATTTGTACACTTCATGTTTTGTATGGATTAAACAAACGAGATAGAACATATTAATTAGTAATCTTAAGAGATATTGGTGGGTGATTCTATTATCTTTGGACAAAGCCTGGCTCGCTCCCCCCCCCCGCCCTTTTTCTGTCTTTATGCTAAGCTAAATAAGCTAGCTTCTGGTTAGAGTACGGACATGAGAGTGGTATCAATCTTCTCATCTAACTCTTGAAATGAAAGTGAATGAGCACATTTGCCTACATGTTGAACTTCAATTGAGTTTAGGATTACATTTTTTTGGGTTGAGGTTAGTCATATAGCAGTCATGGTCAGGATAAGGGTTACGTAACAGGAAATATTGTTCTGTTGATCATTTTTATTTGTTATAGGTTTTAGGTTTTATTTATTATTAAAGTGTCTAATTTAGCTAAAACATTGCCAGTTAAGTATTGTGTACACTGCTGGACCTGGGTAATGAATTTTGTTCCTTCACGTTTTAATGTATTGAAATGACAATCTGAATCTGACTCTGAAAGTAGGTCAATGAAACGTCCTCTTTAAAGACAGAGTCAAGTATTGTGCGTGTGTGTGTTCAAGAAGATACCCTGTAGTCACTGGATGTAACATAGAAGATGGGAAGAAAGGCCAGCCAAATTATACAGGTGGTGTACATGGTGAATCCAATAAACTTGGCCTCGTTGAAGTTCTCGGGGCACTTCCTGGTCTTGAAGGCATACCTAGAGGGAGAGAATCATATTTCTGATCAGGTAGACACCATCTAGAGAGGAAAAACTAATAAATACTTTACTGAAAAGATTATTGCTATGTAAACAAAACTTCTGAAACTGAAATGAAAAACTGATTTGTGATTATTTCTTAATTCATCCCTGCATAATTTTAAATCAGCAAAATGTGATATGTTTTTTTCATAGTGTGCATGAAAACATAGTGCACCGGGGTGGAGAACATACTGTAAATATACTATCATGGCAAATCAAACCAGTTATCTACACTTACACAGTACACAGGATGACCAGAAGCACGTCATATCCCAGTGACAGCAGCATGCTGGAGTCGCGTACGTTACACTTTAAGATGACAGTCTGTCGTCGCTCTGGCAACGTGAAGCGCCGTGTCCCAGGAACTTCCAGCAGCAGCCAAACTGACACCATCACTAACTGGACAGAGATTAAACTCAGACAGATGAACACCTGAATAAGAAGAGAAAAGAAGAAGGTAAGGTAATCAAGATCTGTTTGTCTGTCTATGCATCCATCTGCATCAGTCAGATGGATGGACATGGTGCTGCAATCACTCACCTGAGAAGACGGGCTAATGAAGCGTGGCCTCACTGCACCAGCTCCGTCTTTCACGCCATTAAAAATCCTGGCGATTCTGTTCGTTTTGGTGAGCAGGGCGGAGTAGCAGACAGCGAATGACGTGCCCAGGCCAAGGCGCCGGAGGGCACAGATGGCAGGAGATGGTTTGGCCAAGAAGAGGAAAGTCATGGCGTAGGACATGAAGACTCCCAAGAGGAGGATGTAACATAGCTCTCTGCCTGAAGCTTTTACCAACGGTGTGTGGTTGTGTCGGATAAACACCCAGAACACCAGACCGGTGCACATGAACCTGTGGACAAGAGGAAGTTATTCAGCAAAGCAGACAAGCAGTCACAGGATCAGCTTTTAATATAACACAATGTACCGGTATCACAATAATCACAAAATCTTCCATTATCAGTATAGGCCCATTAATATTAGTTACAGTTTGTGCATGCTAAAGTATGGAAAAGCTTTCTTTATGGAAAAGAAAGGGAAGTTTGGGGTCCCCTGCTGGAGCTGTTGCCCCCGCGACCCAATACCGGATAAGCGGCGGAAGATGGATGGATGGATGGGCTGCTATGTTTAATAGCAGCAGATTTACCTTTCAAATTTCGTAGTTATTTTCTAAACTATGGGTCCTTGATTTCAGACTAAGGTAGGCAAAAGCAGATTGACCGTTGATTTTGCTGAAATAACAACTGGCCGATTTCATCAGCTGTGTCTAGCTAGCTAAGTAAGCCACTGTTAGTTCCATGAGTTGTTTGAAAAAGCTGAATTTATAACATTTTCAGTTGACTAGTTTTATAACAAGAAACGCAAAAAGTCAGCATCCTCACCATTGACACTCCATGTAGAAGACATGTAAGTAAGGAAGCAGCATAGTTCTCGTATTCAAGTAAATAAACTGTAAATGTGTATCTAGAGGTCCTTGGAGTGTAAAAATCCCCAAATCTATGGTGGTAGAGACGGTTAATCACGAATACAAAAGCTACAACACAAATGCAAAAGCTACATCACAAATGCATAACCGAAAACGGAAGTGTGTTGTTGACAACTGGTTATTGATCAGCTCTCAGCGGAAAATTTCCTTTGATATGGTTGGTTTGGAAAGTGTGTGTGTGTGTGTGTGTGTGTGGTTATAGTTAAACAGATGTTTAAAGTAAATGCTAATTGTGTAACCTTCAATATCCTGCCTATTATGGTGTTAGGGGCGTAATAGGTCATACATACACACATACACGGCCTATGTTAGCTGTCATAAACAGTTGGTCTGAATGCATTAAACCCAGAATTTTAACCATGACCTTGCTTCATGCTTACTACTGGAAAAAAAGAGTAAATAAATAGAATTCAGACTGTGGACTCTTGTGTTTACACTTTATTTAAAGGTCCAATGTGTAGCAGTTTCTCCCATCCACCGTTGAGATCATTTATTGCAATCAACTCTCTCACGCCACGCAGTTCCAAGTATATATTACAGCTACGGTAACCTTCACGCTTCAAAAAGCCAGTCTTTTGCTCTTTTCAATATTATTTTTCTTTTATTGGGTGAAGAAGAAGACTCCTGTTTCTAAAATTTTGATTTTAAACATGTGTAGTCCTCCATGTTTCCTTCTTCAAACTCGCCGGGGCCGGGAAGCAACAATACCCATTAGCAGATTAGCATCACAACACACAAACACAGACACACAGACACACACACACACACACACACACACACACACACACACACACACACACACACACACACCACACACACACACACACACACACCCTCAGGACAAGTCACAAACAGACATCATGTTGATGACCTTTTATCACTCACCCTACACAGGCGATGGTAATTGGACCAATGGCCCAGGCATCTTCCCACATTATATAGTCTTCAGGAAGGTCGTAACAGGCTGTCAGGTCATCAGTAGGCCACTGGCCAGGAGCACACGGCGAGCAGGTGAACTCATCAGCCAGGTATTCATGAGGCTCGCAGGCTGTACAGATCCAGCAGCAGTACTCACCTGGGAAACAAGAATATGAAGGCAAGGCAACTTTATTTGTGTAGCACATTTCAGCAACAGGGTAATTCAAAGTGTTTTACATAAAACAATTAAAAAAATAAAAACAGATGAAACACAAGAATAAAAGTTACAGTGCAGCATAAGAAATTAAACATTAAAGAAGTCAACAAACATTTAAAAGAAAGGCAACATAAAAAAGAAAGGTCTTCAGTCTTGATTTAAAAGAACTGAGAGTTGCGGCGGACCTGCAGTTTTCTGGTAGTTTGTTCAAGAGATGTGGAGCTTAGAAACTGAATGCTGCTTCCCCCTGTTTGGTTCTGACTCTGGGGACAGAAAGCAGACCTGTCCCAGATGACCTGAGAGGTCTGGGGGATTTGTAGTGTAGTAGAAGATCAGAAATGTATGCTGGCCCTAAACCGTTTAGTGATTTATGAACCATCCGAAGTATTTTGGAATCAATTCTTTGAATCATAGGAAGCCAGTGTAAAGACTTCAGAACTGAAGTGATGTGATCCACTGTCTTGGTCTTAGTGTGGACACAAGCAGCAGCGTTCTGAATCAGCTGCAGCTGTCTGATTGATGTTTTAGGGAGACCTGTAAAGACACCGTTACAGTAGTCAAGTCTACTGAAGATAAAAGCATGGACAAGTTTTTCCAAATCCTGTTGACCCATAAGTCCTTTAACCATTAATATATTCTTAAGGTGGTAATAGGCTGACTTTGTAATTGTCTTAATGTAAAATTCAAGTTGGAGCCCATGACTACACCAACATTTCTGGCTTTGTCTGCTGTTTTTAACATTGCTGTTTGAACAGCGCTCACTTTTAATTGTTCCTCTTTTTTTCCAAAAACAACCACTTTAGTTTTTTCTTCATTTAATTTAAGAAAGTTCTGGCACATCCAGTCATTAATTTGTTCAATGCACTTAGTCTGTTTTTGTATTGGACTATAATCCCCTGGCGATAAGGTCATGTAAATTTGTGTGTCATCCGCATAACTATAGTCATTTATTTTGTTGTTTTCCATAATCTGAGTAAGTGGAAGCATGTAGATGTTAAACAAAAGAGGCCCAGAATGGAGCCTTGGGGAATTCCGCACATCATATTTTCATGCTCAGATGCATAGTTACCTATGACCAGCAGAATGTGACAGTCTGAGATTTTTCAAAATGCACTGCTGCTTGGTATGGTATGTGACTGTGATAAAAAGAACTTTTTTGAATATTCAGTTTCCTACCTGCCTGCATTTTCTTCATCTCATTGCGTTCACAAGGGTCACTGCACTGCGAGGTGGGCACCACTTCTCTGGGCCAGTGAATCAGATCGTTGCTCAGAGTTAGACTTTCTGCCCAATCACCTACTGGCACATAACCGTAACGATCGGCAGAGCGCTGGTAGCTGAAGATGTTGTATCGGCCCACGCCATCCCCTTGGGAATCAAACTTCACTACTGTCTCACTGCCTGGAGGAGAGAAAGGGGCTACAGGGGGTGAGAGAAGACAAAGAGTGGAAAAGAGAGAGATAAGACGAGTGGAATGAGGAGATTAAAGCTAAACAATCACAAACAATCAACCCATTGATGTCTCATTGATGCCTCTTAGACACAACAGCGAGGACAGAGACAATAAGCCATGGTCAGTTAAGCCTTCAAAGTCCAGAACTGACAGTGAAGGGCATTACAACTGTGTTTTCATTACTGAAGACCAACCAGTTACCAACGTATTTGCTAAGAGGCTATAAATGCCTGGTAAGCTCAGTCGTGTCTGTGTGCAGCAATGGCCTCCCATTCTTCCCTGAGGTCACATCAGGACAAAAACACTGCTCTAAATTCTGATCTGACAACATTTATTACCAAATGTATCATTAACAAACTGCTCATATAGACATGAAGGCAGAGGACTGAATCTCTGGGCAGTGCTATAGCTACCCACACATTGATAGAATTAGCCTCTGGGTCTCTTATGTGAGGGAGGTGCACTGCTGAAACTGCCAAATTGGTTTGTATACAAGTTGTTGTGAAAGGATTACCATCTACCCTGAGGATGTGGGAACAGAAGAGATTGAAAAATTGGCAGGATGCTGAAACCACGAAAAAAAAAAAAGTAGAAAAGTGGCTATGTACTGGGGAAAATAGTAACTTCTTGATGTGTTGCAGACAGCGATGGACCTGACAGTGCTGACACTTGGATGTTCTGACACAGACAAAGCATACGTTATTCCTACTGTACCACGTCTGTCCTTACAGTGGAGCAATCAACTCTGTGCTGCTGACACACTGTACAGAGCTGAGTGTTACACGCTGCTGCCTCCCCTGTCAAATGATGATGTGGCTGGGGATAATGCAGCGTACACAGGGTTTATGAAGTATCACTCTTTAACGTTTAACAAGGCTCTCGGTCTTCAGTGCACAGCAACATTGATGATACTGTGCTGTCTTCTCCATAGATCTGTGTCAATGGGTAACTGAAGAATTCACGGGCCACATGTACAGCTTGGGACCACTGGAAGGAATAAAAATACAGATTGGATATGTTTGTGTGAGGACGTGCGCACACATACACGCCTGTGGAAGCTCCATTAGGTTTTACTTTACAGTGGGATGGTTAATGTATTGCTCTGAGCGCTGTGGGAGGCTGTGCTGACAGAACCAAAGCTCTGACCCTGCTGTTAGTGGCGTGTGTGCGTGTGTGTGTGTGTGTGTGCATGCTACACTGACAAGGGCCATAGCTGTGCTATTGTTGTGAAGGCTCTGTGTGTTCAGAGAAGAATAGCGTGTCAGATGGCAGCAGAGGGGGTTAGGGTTTATGAAATCCATAAATCACAGAGACAGCACAACGCTCTATCTTTCTCCTCTCTTTGTCACAGGTAATTTTAAGTGTCAAGTCTTCTTTAGATTTTGGGCCTAAATGTTTAGGTGACAGCTAAATTAAAAGGATTTCAATAAGATGGTGATAATATCTTCAGACGAAGAAGAGATATGAATCCATTATATTGCTATTTGGCAGATAATAAAGTCGACCAATAACAGTGAGCAATAAGACAAGCCGAGCCTCCTCCTCTTAGACACCCATACACACTCACAGAAACCCTTTGCCGCAAGCTATTTATCATAACTGCACCTTATTAGGACCTTAGATGTGTGCTGAAGCCTAATTAGCTGTATGTGGTAATTACGTGTAGTACAGACTAAAGAGTTAACGGCATTAGCCTACAGACCTATTTGAAGGCGTTGTATTGTCCTTGACTTCACTGTAACAGATCATATTTGAAAGCAATAGACTCAGAGGACTGGTGATTCCTCCCTATAACCAACACCAGCAACCTTGCTGACGTGACAGAGCAGCTTATCAGGAAAAGTGTATGAGGGTGCAAGTTAGAGCCGACGAAGGCCACCAAGACTCCTCGGGGAACTGCAGAGAGCTGAGACAGGCAGCCCAGGTCCTTGGCTGATTGACATCACTCTCTCCCCTCAGCACTGTCCACTGAGTTCAATTTAAAAACCTTAGCAAAAGATTTTTGGTTCAGACTAAACAAGACTAGGGGCCCTATTTTAATGATCTCAGTTCAGGGCGGGAATCGCTTTTGCTAGTTTAAAGGCAGAAAAAAGAGTCTGTGCGCCAGTCGCATGGTTGGAAAGGGTTGTACACTTAGTGTCTTAATTAATCATTGATGTAACATGCAATAAACCAATCAGAGTATCATCTCCCATTCACTTTAAAAGCGTTTGTACCTTGCTGCATTGCTAGTATGGTAGATTTGCTAGGTAGCTAGAAGAGATTTTCAGGAGAAGAAACTGATCTGCTTGTACATGAAGGGAAAGCGCGTGAGCAGATCATATCACAATACTATTTCACATTTTCCATATTTTTTTTTAGATCTTTTGCATGTGTGTGTGCTTCTGCACGTCCCTGTGTGTGTGTAACAAGCATAGTGTGCACACACTGTGCACTAGCTTAGGCACATTTTACTAACGCACTGTAAAATAACAATGAAATGCTACGTTACTGACTTTAGACCAGATTTTTGTTGGTCAGTGGCGCAATAACTTTCCGCTGCCTCAACATAGCAATACGCCAAGAATGCACCTGAACACACCTCCACACCAGCCATGGGCGCACAGATGGGCGCAGGTGCATTTGCTATTCAAACAACGTGGGTGCTGGACGGAGAATTGACAACTGCGTCGACCTTAAACTTGCAAAGACACTTTGCACTGCGCTGCGGTGGGTGCAAGATAGGGCCCTAAGTGTCTACAAGCATGTAGCAATTTCAGGCTGTACTTGAGCATGCTAACATGCCCACAATGACAATTCTAACATGCTGATGTTTAATTTAGCGGTTATAAAGTTTGACATCTTCACCATCTTAGCTAAGCTTGTTAGCATTTGAACATTTGCACAACACAAAGTACAGCTGAGGATGATGGGAATGTCAATAGGTAGTTGGGCATATTGAAAATTTGAAAACATGATTGTGCTAGGTGAACTTAAAAGTTAGGGGATCACAACATTTCACGACAAATTATTCAATAGTTGGCGCAAGAGGAAAACTCAGAAGACTACCAAAGTCATAGGCTTCATCCTCTGGGTATAAAGTACTTCTGTACAAAATTTGGTGCCAATCCATTGGGTAGATGTGAAGCTATTTTACAGGACAAGTGAACAATTTGACCTTATGGAGGCAAAAAGCATTTGAATTTCTTCACACAAGTTGTAGGTAGAGCAGCTGAAAGGAAGTTTTTCCCTCAGCCACCTTTCTACAGCGCGTTTCTGTGTGATGTAACTTTGATGAACCGTGAACTGAACCAATTTGATCATTTGAAGAATTGAACATGGTGACTGCTTCCCAACAGAAGCTTATGGGCTTTCTTGCGGTTTATTAACACATACTATAACCCAACCTCAGCCCTTAAACAGTGATGATTGATGATTCTGTGTGACCTTGTGCAGACAGTACATCCCTCTGGCCCAGTCCAGTCCAGCTGAGACCCACAGCAGGCTTGGCCCTCAGCACTACTCGCAGCTTTATGTGACTTTCCATGCATGCGAGGTGTCACCAAAGTCCAAAGGTGGACCATGCCTTCTCAGTGACATTCTCCTCAAATCCTTCACGTTATGTAGCTGAGGTGCACTAGATACAATGAATAATGGAGTTTTTATACTCAGCAAAACAAAGTGCCCTTTGCACAGGCCAACTGTGAATATACTGCTGTTCTAAGAGAATTTATAGCATTCTCATCCAAAATGCAATTAATCAAACAGCTGGAGCCACAGAATGTAAAAGAAATAACAGTACAAAAAAGCAAATAAAGTTAGGTATGACAACTGCGGTTGTTACGCAGCCTTACCAAATAATAGTGCTGTCAGTTAAACGCGTTATTAACGGCGTTGACGCAAACCCATTTTAACAGAATAATTTTTTTTATCATGAGATTAATGTTTTTTTTGCCTAGCAAACTTTGTAGTTTTTCACAACAACTAGTAACGTAAGTAAACTACAACATCACACCGGATCTAGCTAGACCGGAAACAAAACAACAGGCACGCTGCACACTACTCGTTTCATGTAATCTCCGCCGAAATGACCGGCAGCTCGCGGTGCTCTGGCCCCGGCTGAGAGTCACCTACAGTATTCTCGGATAACTGAACCACCAGCTACCACTGACCTGAAGAAGCACCATGCGGGGCACTGGAGGCGTTGTTGAGGAGCTGTTTTGCGGCTCAACACATCTACTAAATGCCGCTGACACGACCAAGCTTTGACAGAGGTCTGCTCGGCTTCAACAACTAGCAATTGCCACTCTGTAGCACGGAGCTCCTCTTCAAAGTTTGTTTTTATCGGTAGTTACTACAAAGAAGCTTGCTACAGGTATGCTACTTTCAAGAGACGATGGGATGTTAATGTACGTTAATCTGCAACAGGTGAAAACAGAGGCAAGGTTACACAATAATGTTAAAATGACTTGAACTTTTAGCGAGAAACAAGTGAATTACCCGTATGCGTGAAAACAGTTTTATCTCATGTATCTGTTTTGTTGTTGTTGAATATATAGCTATAACATTTTGAATAAATAAAAATGTGTGATTAATCACAATTAATTGCGAGTTAACTGTGACATTAATGCGATTAATCGTGATTAAATATTTTAATCATTCGACAGCACTACAAGATACCTAATTTTTGTTAGACACTTTTTTAGCATTCCTGCTAACTCGAGAAACACCTTATTATTCTTGCTTAATTAGAAGCATTGTGAAAAGGCTTTTCATTCAGATGCTGTGAAATTAATTATGTTCTCGGCCATGTCGGGCTAAAGCGAAGCCCAAGGGGGATTGTGGGTATTAAAAGCAGGGAGAGAGAGGAGGCAAAGGGGCTTGGGAGGAATAAGTAGGAATAAGTAATCTGAAAGTGGAGAGAGAGAGAGAGAGAGAGAGAGAGAGAGAGAGAGTGTGAGAGCGAGAAAGAGAGAGAGCAAATCTTTTTTGTGTGAGTGTGTGACTAAAATTTCAAAAGGTGGCTGTTGATTAGTTGTTGGCTAGGGAATATATAATTGTATTTCAAAGCATCAATTCACCTGAATCCCTGAATTAAAACTGATTCGTTCTTGACAAAGTAAACACTGCACATACTGTAGGTCCGTGCACAAACGCACACCTGTTCCACGTAAAATATTAAGATATAATATTAAGAACGGCTCTGCATACTAATGGTGTGAGCAACCTTTCTTTTCCCTCTTTTTCTTCTTCCAGAAGGATGTTGACCTTACACATCTGTGCCCCACAGAGACACAAACACACATCCCTGAGCTTTTACAGATATGGACACAGGGATGCGTTCACATGTCACAAACGCACACACAGACAGATCAAATTAGCAATATTTGTTCTCCCTGCAGATTTGGTCGCTTGGGACGAAGGCGCTGCCTGGGCCACGGACCAACAGGCATCAAGGGAACATAGGACAGATAGGGTGGAGAGAAGGAAGTCTATAACAACGGGGGGAGAAATGTATAGGAGGACACATGCAGCAGCAGAGAGCTGAGGCTTGACTGAAAGAAAGGTGGTGAGATAAAGGAGACAAAAGAAATAAACGGCAGGCCAAAAGCAAGAGGTGCTGCAAGGAAGGCTGAGCCGAGAGACAAGATAAGGGTAAAGAAAGGAGGGAAGTGACAAGGGAGAAGAGGGAGAAGAATACGAGGAAACAGAGAGGAGATAGCACGAGAGAACAGCAAGAAACTGGTGTGGCGGCAGCAGAGATATAGGTAGACGGAGGAAAGCCTTTAGACAGATGAATCAATAGAGAAAAGGTGAAGGATGGATGGATGAAGGGATGAGCAAAGTGTAGGACTTGAGGAACAGACCGGCATAGAGAGGTGGTGGAGGCAGGAGAGAAACCTTGTGAAGTCTGAGTGGGATGTGCTGTTTTTAAATGTAGAGAAAGAGAGAGTGGGACACTTTCTAGTTGAGAAAGAAAATAGAGAATCAGACAGAGTGATGAAGAGTTAGAGAAAGAGAGACAGAAAGACAGAGAGCAACAGATAGTGACAGAGGCAGAGAGAAAGAAAAGAGTGTGAAGAGAAAATGAGCGAGTGAAGGATGTTCTCTTGCATCTAAACGTTGCAGTAGCTCGCTGCTCAATATGACCCTGAAGGCACACCGCCTCTGCTAACACAGACATATCTAGACATATCACACCACACACACACACACAAACACACACACACACCACACCCACACCACACACCACACACACACACACACACACAACACAACACACACACCACACACAGAAAAGCACAGAAAAGCACAGAGAGAAGGGGGAATATCACTCCTATTTGAACAGAAGACTGCGTGCATGTGTGTATATACTGATATGGTTGCTGCAGATCTGGGAGGTGGGTGGGTGGGAGTTGAATGATGGCTTTAAGAAGTGTGTGGGTTGGGGGTGTCTGCAATTTCATGATGGTAAAAAACAAGCGTTTCAAGCTGCCTCTTTGTAAAAAAAAAAGCAGACTATTTTGCAGCATTTGTGTGTCTTGCGTGTGCGTACATGTGTGTTTTGTGTTCAAAGTATGTAGTGAGGCCTCATAAAAATGCACAAATGAGCCCATGTGTCTATTACTGGATGGTAGGGAACAGTTCCCATGATCTACTAGATCACTTCAACAATTGGCAATAGTGTCGGCTTCATTACCATAGCAACTAGCAAGATGAGACTAGATAAAGAGAGCGGCATAAAAACACACTCCTAACCACACAACATACTACCTCAGTGCACCACATACGCTGTCAGTGTGTATAATGAACACGTATGTGTGTGTGAGAGAAGGAGATGGAAGAGAGATAGAGAGTGCGGAACAGTGTTGGTTTTCCGTCTGCGACAGTTCAGACTGAGAGCACTGCGGATGGTGATACTGCAGTATTTATACCCCACATTCAACCTCAACTCACCTCAGCTCCTTTTCTTATATACTGTAGATGGAAAGATGTATATGTACAGCAGTGTAAGTGCGTCATTCTGGGGATTAACTCTGCAACAGTTCCCCCAGTTTAACTGTACCACCGCATTCAACATCCTCATCGATCAGATTCTTTGAATGTATTTTTTTTAACCCATAAAGCTGTTTGCCATGCTGACACCATCGCCACTGAGCTGTAAAGATCCTTTTACATGTTGTTACTCACTTTGCGGAGTAAAGACATGCGCCTCATGGACGTACATCAGTAGTGAAAGGAAGGGAGGGGGAATGCAAGGGGGAAAGATGATCAGACATAGAGATGTAGGATAGTCACAGTGGGATTTACACCTTCTCTCTTCTCCAACTTACTCCACACATTTTTAAACTTGTGTCTTTGTGTGAATCTGCGTATCTATTCCATCCCTCTCTGTATGCTTCCTATAAGAGAGTGGCTATCATCTGTGCCAACCGGAGGCTGCGACTGCAATCGCCTCGACTATTTCCTCTCTCTCCTTTCCTCTCTAGCTTACTTGCACTCTTTCTCTCGCTTTCCTTCTTTCTGTCTCCCTCCTCTCATGCAGAATCGCTCGAAGTCCTTTGATTTGTAGCAGAAGTGAAGATGGGGAATTTCAAAGAGAATCCTCTTCTTCTGCTGACGCACGCTCTCCCACTCCAGCATTGCCTCAGTGCTCCCTTGTTCCTTCCCTCCTTATCTCTTTTTCTGTCTTACTCCGTTTTACCTTACCCCAAACTCTCTGTTCTCATTCTAGTCTGCCTGTTAGTCTTATCTGTAAGCTTCCTTTCCCCTCCCTCCATATGCCATGCTATTCTTTCGTCCTCCATCCATCCCTCATGCTCTCTCCCCAGCGTCTTGAGGCAAAGCTGCCGTGTTAGCGCTGTTTGTTAGGCTGTTTTGATGTCTGCTCCTGGTCACGGTTGGTGGAGGAATAAGCACCCCTAAACCTGTGTCAGTCCCCGAGACACAGCAGTTTATTTATAACGCTTCCTTTGTACGCCATCTGTCAGTCAAGCCAATCCCCTGTCTCTTCTCTCCTAACTCTACGTGGACTGACAGACAGATAGGCAGCCTGCTATAGGAGCTATTATAACACACACAATCTCATTAGTTCAAGAGAGAAGAATATGGCTGAAGGATTAACTGCAGCTCCTCAAATTCCTCAAAGCAACTTTGTAGTGTCGTATCAATTACGCATGGGTAATAGGTGTCAATAGCATGGCTGGCTCTGACAATACATTGCAATTAAGCGGATTTGTCTCAGTACGTTTTATGTTCTGTGGTTTGCCTGCTTTGGCTGAGGAAAAGGACAACATCCCTGAGATGACTGTTAACTAGGCACAGCACTCACACTCCTGCCTGTTTCTTGCTATCTTTGCCTCTTTTCTCCACAGCTTCCTCTCCAAAATTGACTTCTTTTCACTCTCCATCCACCTTGAAAACCTTCTCTTTACCTGCTCCAGCTCTCTTACCTGTGAAGCTGACATTAAGGATGTAATCCCTGTAGAGTCTGCGCCCATCCAATACCTTCATGCTGTCACACAGCTTGGTGGTGTTGAAGCACAAGCTCCGTTGCATATAATGGAGGGCATGAGCAATGGCGTACACCGCGTTCACCACAAACATGATCTTGGACTCTGGTTCAAAGTTACTCTTGTCCATTGACAAGTCCATGTCACACGGTGGGAGAGATGTCTCTCCCAATCCAATACCTCCCTCACCTCCTCCTGCTCCTACACCTCCCAAGGAACACTGGAACCGCTGCTCCCAGAATTCCCTGTACCAGGGATTCCGGTGATTTTTGACCGGGTTCAGGCTGAGAAAGTAGCGGTTGAATTCTGGCACAGGATTGGCTGCCAGCTCAAGTGTGATGGCTCCTTCAGCAGTTACCTCATTTCCCTTGACAATGCTTTCCTGTGCACCCCAGCCATCGCTGGCCACCCAGATGAAGGAGGTATTAAGCCTGGCAGCAGCGGCCAACAGCTCTCTGGCATCATCGCTGCGCAGAAAAAGGACGGCCACACGTGCATTGGGCTTCTGTAGGAGCTGACGGATCACAGCTTCATAGGACTTCTTAGCATTAGTCCGCCCCACCTGGACAGAAAGAGGACATTAATGTTATGACAGATGTAACTTAAATGCTCCTTCTACTCTGAAAAAGGTTTGTGGCCCCTACTTGTGATTATTTGTCACTATCATTCATGAGTAGAAACAAGGCAAAAATGAACTTCCATCTCCCACCATCATGCACTCCCGTAGCAAATGAGATGAAAAATGTGACTGTGAAAGGACCCAGAATAAGTTCTTGGAGATAAGCTTTCGTTTTCTGGTTTACAACTGATAACACCACTGTAATATAAATTCTATTTGTGTGTAAGACAAGATAAGACACAGAGACAAACTTTTATAAGCTCACAAATGTTGCGCCTCATTCATTGTTATTGGTGCAGCTGCGGGCCCTATATCAGTGTGACACTGCTGATTAAAGTTTGGGGTGTTCGGTATCTTGCTTTGAGCAACGGTTGCTTATATTCATGCAGAAATAAACTCATATTTTATTGCATTCTATCCATGCCTTACCTTCTCTGAAGTGGCGATACAGATGTTCCTCATCCGGGCCTCTTGTTCGAAGGCCTCTATACCAGTTTCACCGTAATCACCCTCCGATGCCACAGTGGACACGTATGTCCAGTTGAAGAACCGGAGGATCTCGGCCATTGCTTTGGCCTGGTAGAAGTCCGGAGGCACCGTGCGGGCAAAGTAATCGTAGCGGGTCTTATCACTGAGCTTCGCACTGGTCGAAGCGTAGCTTATCTGAGGAATCTGAAAGAGCCTGAGAAGATTGGCAACCTGTGGGGAGAGACATGGTAAAATGTCAGGCAAAATAAATCCAAACTTACTCATGCGAAAATAACAGGTTATAAGGAATTGTCATAAGATTGAGTGATTATTCAGTTGATTTCTCCAGCTCATGAAGATATAAAAAGTATTATTTTACTAATTATTTAGTTTCAGAATAAACACATACATTTCAGTTTGAGAAACTATCAACATTATCTGCATGAGAACTTAAAGGATAATTCCCGTATTTTAGTTTAAATTAATTTTAGTCTATTTGATTTGATGTAGCTTGAGTTGGACTTGAAGTGACTGATTTATTTTGATCTCAATTTTGTTTGTTTTGTGGGAATACTAATTTGATATGCAGTGCAACTGAAATTTAAATCAAATCTTAATCTTGTATGTGTCCCATTAACTTCTGATTAATTTATGCAAAGTGAAATAAAAATTCTTTCCCATAATCTGGAGTGTTGAACTGCGCTAAACTCAAGACTGAATGAAAGTCAAGCAGCTACTTGTAGTGTTTACAATGCAAATGTTTTGAGAGGTAGGAGCTACAGAGCCAATTACTGTACAATTAATGTAATGGGGCACTTGAAAGAAGCAGCACACAGAGCAAGAAACTGGGGGATACGCAGAAGATATGGTGAAGCATCCCAAAAATAAAGAGTGTGTGTGTGTGTATTATACAGGATGAAAAACCTCTTCATAAAAAATGTAAAATGTGGATTTCACTATGAGCCACACTGAGATGTATAGAACAAAACCTTTCTTTGGTATTTGCATATCAGATACTGCTACAAAGAATGTGTCCATTTGATTTGCTTAAAAGGTGCACCATAAATAGTTTCATAACAGATACTTAGAGTTGATTTCAACATTCATGAACTGATGACAGAAATATATGATCAATATTGGGTATCCCACATGATAAACTTGTGTTTTGTTTTTTTGGGAGCTTCTGTCTTGAATAAGCCCAATGGGGCAAAGGAGGACTAAAGAAATCAGTTAGTTATCAGAAGTGTCAGTGTATGTCTGCTTAAGGACTTTCAGCCAGCAGAGAAAATGTACATGTGAATAATGTCAAAACACATCAAATACACTATGATTAACTGCAATAAAAGTGCTCATCCTCAGCTATTCAAATACATGCAGTAACTGCAGGGGCAGCGTTGTTGTGTAAGAATTTTTTTTTCCCTTTGACCGACTGGTTTGTGTTGGATATACTGTATGTGCGGCAAGCTCCACAGTCTGCATCCAAGTATTAAACGTTTGATCAAAAATGTCTGGCACGTTGACAAAAACTTGAAAAAACAAAACAAAAAATGATTGGAATTAATATTTGTTTTTTCATCAAAGGCTGAATTAAAACGAATTTAGAAAGTTTCTGCATTTAGGAATTGCTTAATGCATAATGTGATCATTTGAAGATAAAAAACAAGGCAGCAAATGTAAGGCATGGAGAAATACAAAATAGCACTCAAACACACACACACACACACAACACACACACACACACGCACACAGAAGTTCAATAAATCACTGAGTCATGCATTAGTGATGGACATCATCTGGGGTCTACTGATATAAAATATTCCCTTTTACTGTTGATTGGGGTTTGGTCATGTTATCTTCATTACAATTTTAGTCACAGACGCCGACACACACAATGGAAATATTATTGCTACACATTCTCAAAAGCATAAAGACATGTAAACATACACATTCAAACATGCGCACAAACGCAAATAAACAAACACTATACATAGCATTCGGTTCTCGCTTCAGTTTAATCCTTTTAGAGCGCGTCACTCTGGGCTTTTCTACATTTCATTCACAGCTCAGTTGATGAGCGTTTTTGACAACATGTCAGAATCTCATTAGACTAATAATGTAGAAGATTAGAAAATGCACTCATATACATACAGTGGTGCACAAGAACAGGTCGAAAAACACACACACACACACACACACACACACACACACACACACATGAATGGCTGCTCATGGTACTTCAAGTTGGTTTTATGGTTTTAAGATGGCGGTTGACTTAAATGTCAGGGAAGGTCACGCTGCAAAATGCAACCGCATTACCTGCAACTGAACAATGACAACAGCCAGCTAAGAGGCCTGTCTGTTGGGACATGGAGAGTTTACTCTTAGTGAAATCTGCCCCTTTTCCTGTGAGAGAGAGAGGGAAGAGAGTTGTACTGTAGGAACATATAGTTGAATATGAGAGATGAGTGGAGAAAAAAATGAAAGGGAAAGAGGAAAAATTGGTGCAGTGGAGGGCTGCTGTGTATTTTCTGCTTGGAATGCAAGTCACACACGCACACACACACGTGTACGGACGGAGGGGAGGAATGACGCCTGCTATGTAAATGCCCTCAAAACATTGGAGTTTAGTTGTGCATTGTTAAACAAACAATTTTTTTTTTACATTACTTCATTCAGAAGCAACAGACAGCCAAGTAGACAGTGAGAAAGAGAGAGAAAGAGAGAGAAAGGCACACAGGAGTAGCTGGATTAGCTTCACTGGCAAGAGATCAGAAAGTAGAGCACCGTTCTGGTCTCATAAACAGTGCTGCCCTTGGAAAAAGACAGGTAAAAAAAACAACAACAAAGGGCAACAAGAGTGAGCAGCAGGAACACAAGGGATAATTGTGTATGATGAAGGACAAGAGACAGAGCAGATGTGTTAACAATGGCTGCCCCAGGAAGGAGAAGAAAGAGAAGAAGAAGGGGGCTGAGGTCAGCATGCACTGAGCTCTCCCCAAATAGCCACGAGGGATGCCTCTGAATGCATATAAAGAAGGAGAAAAGAGAAGAAGGCAGTGATGAGAAGGAAGGGAGCAACGATTTAAGGGACAGACAAAAAGAGAAATACTTGAAATGGGGAGAAAGAAAAAAAGATAGGGTGAGAAAGAGACAGTTGCAGAGATTAGGGATTTAAGGACTGATAGGAGGATGCTTTTGTGCAGTCACAGAGGAGTAAGGGAGAAGGAGGTTTTATGCTAAACTATGCAAATCACCCAGCTCTGTGACAAGAGCTACAAGAACCGGGGAGACACAGAAGAACACACCAATGGAACAAGTTGATTCTAAGAAATAAGTACAAACAAAAACAAACACACAAACACATACACACACACACACACACACACGCACACACACACACGGTGTGACACACACATGGACTTGCGCTGCCACATCACTGGAAGTCAGCTTCTGCACACTTTGTCATGAGTAAAATATGAGAGAAGACGCCAAGGAAGTTAAAGGAGAATTCACATAGCTCTGTTGTTTGTAAATTCGGAGTGCTGTCAGCAGAGAGAAAATTGAAACCAATCAGTGCTGCCTACACTGTGTTATCCTAGTGTTAGCACACAACATGCTTAAACAGGGCAAGTTTTAAACATTATTTTACCCCACTAAAAAATGTCATTAAAAGTGCCTACCCATGAGCAGCAATTCCTCCCTAGTGAACATAACGAATCTGACTGCAGTAGATGTGGCAGAAAGGCATGAAAGGTCTGCTGATTCAGCTGTGTTTAGTTCCTGCGTTGAGACGGCAGATAGAGTGCTTAGGGACCGTCTACAAACTACAACACAAAAAATAATATGTAGGCTATCAATTTAAGGATTAAATAAGGTAGTGTCTCTCAAATTTACCTTAATTATAAGTTGTATCCTGCTAGTTGTACTGTTGCACATACTTATATAATATAAGCATGTGCTTATTTTTGAAAATGTGTTTGTATCTCTTTTCGGTGTTGTAGTTTGTAAAAGTACTACTTGCAGTGTCAACACTGGAACTAAACACAGCAGAATTAGCACAACTTTCATGCATTTCTTTCACCACTACAGCAGTCAGGTTCACTGTGTTCCCTCAGAAGGAATCACTGCGCATGGGGAGGCACTTCTAATGACATTTTGAACATGTTTAGAGGGTAAAAACACATTTAAAACTTACAATGTTTAAGCCTGTTGAGTGCTAACTCTAGCACTAGGATAACATGTTGTAGGCAGCACCAATTGTTTTTGTTTTTCTCTATACTGACAGCACTCCACATTTACAAACAATAGAGCTATGAGTTGAAATTGACCGGAATTCTCCTTTAAAGTTAGATAATAATGATAAAATATGTTTGTAGAAATACTCCTGTATAGATGCATGCTGTGTGTTACCTGTATGGAGACGCTGCTGAAGGATCCACCTATGACTCCAGCGATTGCGAGCGGGCTGTCATCCTGCAGCGCGTAAGATCCGTCTGGACAGATGAACTCTGTGTCGTCCACCTTGGTGAGGGAGGCTCTTACAAACTCCAGAGCCTAGGAAACACACCCACATGGAAATTTAATTTCAAATGCTGTGCAACATATGGGGTACCATATGGTTTGTATTATCTTTTTTTTTAGCCTCTCAGCCTGGGACACACTTTAAATGACTTTTTTTTCTAAAAATATATGCAACATAAATAAAGATTGATTGATACTTTTCTATGAAGTAACATTTCTATCTTTTTGAAGGGACTGCACAAGTCTATTGCTTTACACAAGGGGATTTAATGCTTTCAGAACAGGGTCCATGTTGCAAATGAACTCCCTTGAGAAGAGAGACACATTATAACATTTTGCCAGTATGTGCGGAAACAGGCAATATACCTGCATCCTGCATCCCAATGAGAAAAACCAAATGTCAAAAATCCAGGGGCTATGCAATCTGTCAAAGAGCTCAGTGTATATGATCACTGGATGCATCATCCTTAAATAGCTCAGCAATAAGATACAATATATATATATATATATATATATGTTTCTTTTTTTTTTTGTAGATAACAATCCCTGAGGGAAAGTTTTTATTTTTATTTTTTTATATCCGGCTCATTTCTCTCCTCGCAAATAGCTTCAATCTCCATTTCTCATCAAGGATTTGCTGTTATTGTTTGAGGCAATATCTTTTACCCATGGTGGATGAAATAGAATTTCGAGGTACATTTACTTTCCCTGAACATTACCTTTTTATGAGACCCTATAGTTTTACTCCACTAAAATGGACACATTGCACTTTTTACACCTGAAACCACAACTCTACTGTGCAATTTTTAAAAAAATGTAACAAAAGTTCAGGTTGCCCGGCAGCACAAGAGAACAGATCTAATTGAACAAACTCTATCTGAACTGTTTTGTACCTAAAAAGTTGTATGAGTATTCACAAGTAAATGCAGATACAACTCAACATAAAAAATTTAGACTGTCTTGGAGAATAATTGCTCTAACTGAGCTATTATTTCAGTGATGTCTAATTTGTTCTAGTCTTACTTTCTTTGAGTATTTCAGTACTTTCACCACTGCCATATGCATAGAAAGAAATGCAGAAGATAGTAGTTATAGTATTAGTTACTATATTGCCAGTAAACACATAAACAAAAATATAGCCTTTAAAGTGGTTGCTTGTAATTTGATGAATTACCAATGTTTAATCTTAAACAAGGTTGTTTGCAAAAGTCACATTTCAGTTTTAAAGTAAACAGCATCTTGTGCAAATGAAAGCCTAAGTGATTTTGATTACCGTATCTATTTCACCCTACACACACACACACACACAACACACACACACACACACACACACACACACACACACATATACAACACACACACACACACACACACACACACACACACACACACACACACACGTGAAAAGTGTTTTAAGTGGATGGCAGGCAGATGAGAAAAGTATTTCTTTGACAGAAAAGTGCATTTAAACACTGTCCGTAATCATCTTCCATTAAGAAACATTCTGTTTATGTAAAGTGACAACGCTAACCCACCTGCTCCAGCGCATAGGTATCTCTGGAGCAGGTGTCCAGGATGTGGACCCCGAGAGAGACCCCAGGCAACAAAGTGTCGTCCATATTGATTCTGTCAATGGCAAACAGCATGGCCTCCAGCCTCTGGATCCCTCTGTCCTCATTTACACGCCCACACTCCTCCATTCCAGCACCTTTCTCATGCACTGGGAACAGGCCGCCAAGCACTAGATCTCCCTCGATGCGGATCTCCCGGCGGGACTGAGGAGGGTCTCCGACAGATAGCAAGACGCCTCGAAACATCATGACCAAGATTAGAATAGGAATGCAGGCCACCATGTTGGGTTCAATCAGGGCTAGGATTGTCAAAATGTGAGGAGAGGCTTTGCAGAGAGTGAGACAGAGAGAGGCGGGGGGCTGAGGGTGAAGGTGAGGGGTAAGGGGTGAAGGGTGGTGCACGGTGGGGTTGAATCAGGCAGTGGGCGTGGATGCTTGGGTTGGTTTGTGGCCGATGACACGGTCAGGGAGCGCTGAACTGGACCACACATGGAGGGGCACACCATCTGGACATCAGTCCTGCTTGGAGAGGAGAGGAGATACGTCTCAAGTCAATCCATGCACCACAGGACAAATCACAAAGCTGTCAGAAGCTGCGCGATGAAATACTTTTGTAAGTGTTACTATAAAGTATAAAAACAACAAAGTAGACCTTTAGTGAAGTTTGGGGACATTGTTAACGAGGGCTCAAAGTTGTTTCCGCTTCACAGCCAAAGCCTGGCTGTGACTAAAAGGGATATAGAATTGTTTGGAGATTGTACCCCACTTTTCTCCAACCCCTCTTCCCTCCCTTACATCACCCAGCAAACGTTCTGCATGTAAGTGTGTGTATGTGTGTGTGTTTGCCTCTGGTTGTATCAGGATAAGCCAGCTTAGATGGCTAGTTGATACATGAGCCCGGCCTTCTCATGCCACAGATCAGAAAAGCTTCTTTAATTTGATCTCTGTTCCAACAATTCTCTGCTCATCCATGAGTTTATACCCCTAAGTATATATGTGTGTGTGTGTGTGTGTGTGTGTGTGTGTGCACTGACACTCGCTCACTCACCACACACACACACACACACACACACACACACACACACACACACACACACACACACACACACACACTCCCCAGTCCTCAGGAGAGATAAGACAGAAGCTGGTGTTGACTATGGAAATCAATCTAGACCAAGGAGCAAGCATGTGGTGAAATTGCTGTTGATTGCTTGCATCTCCAACCTAAACCTTGGGTTTTGTGTGTAAAAGAAAGAAAGGGAGGGAGAGAGAGGAGAGAGAGGGAGAGAGAGAGTGTATGCTTCCCCTCTTTGGTGGGCAGGTAGGAGGATAAAAGCTTCTCTTAGATGCAGGCAGCTCAGATTTTTCTGCAGGCAGCTGCCATACCTTTACCACTCGGCTATGTAATATGACACACACGTACAGACAAACACACAAACCCAGACAAACACCCACCCACACATGCATACTCACACACATGCACACACTTACACACCTCTGCTTCTCTGAGGGGTTGACCTAAAAGCAGACTATTTCTATGCCTTAGCTCCCTTCTCTATCAACCAACGTCTGAATTAATGTGTTCAGGGAACATGTCGGCGACACAGAATCAGGATATATGATAAATGTTTGTTAAAATCATTATATCAGAAGGGATTGGAGTGCTACTACACCATTTGAACCACAAGGGAAAATTCGTATTACAATTATCTTTTAAAATCCTGATAGATATGCTTCAAAAAGTTGTTTCCTGTCAAACTTCCACTGGACACTGTCTGACATGTATTTAATAAATATATAATTCAACTTAATGCCTGTTGTTTTTGCAAAAGAAATCAAAGGTGTCTTTATAACATGTATACAGTATCCCTTCTCCAAGCTGTCACACAGGCTAGATGTGTGTGTGTGTGTGTGTGTGTGTGTCTGTTGTATGTGTATTTGTGTGTTGAGAAAAAAAAAAGGCAGGACCCCTTAGACTCATTTCCAGTGTTTCACTGAAATTTCTGTTCCTGGAAATAAACTCTTCAAACAAACTTACATCGTTATTAGAGACCACTTTTTAAACTAACACAAAGGGGAACTTTGTAATGAGCTCAGTTTTGAGGACATTGCTGCAACAAGGCTGCAGATGTGTGTCTGTGTGTTTGTGTATGTGTGTGTGTGCAAGTGCTTACACATTGATGTGTGTGTGTTGTAGCATATAATATTGTATATACTGTATATAGAACTGAGACTCTAACAACAGTTTCACTTGATGCCTTACTATGACAGTATGCTTTAATGTAATTGGAAGTTTTTGAAGTCAATTTGCCAGAAATGTGCCAAACAATATCGCCCAGCATTTTAAACCGATGTTATGGTGTCCGCTGAAATTCAATGTTTGCTTCATTATAACCTCTTGGAAATTGCCCCAACCCAGGTTCCTGTCTCAAGAGCAACTGTGCAAGCAAAGCACACACTGTGAAACAGAAATTGTTTCACATCTTGTCCCTTCTTCCTTTATTATCAAAACTATTGCCAAGCCAAGCAGGCGAAAGTACAGGATAGAATAAACTGCAGGCATATTTAGGGATCATAGTATTTTTGCATTCTTGAGCCCCTTTATTAGATAGCAAGTATACCGTCTGTTTTATATAAACAGCTTCAGATTCATGAAACACATTTATTTTGCCACTGGTTACAGATGATGTTTATTGAGTGAACATAAGTTTTTGGTATTGTCAGGAAATATTATCGTCTGGAAATTCAGTCTTCAAGGGACAGTTCACACCAAAATCAAAAATACATATTTTTCCTATTGGCCCATTTTTTTCAGTGTAATCCACAGACCTGGTTTTGAGAAGTTTTCATTTGTATTTTCCTTCTACCGAACTACACTCGCCAACCGCATCACTGTGCAAAAAGAAAAGTGTACATGTGGCATTAATATTTACATCAAGCGCTGTCATGAGTATGGGCTTCTCGTCCATATATTTTCCTTCGTTTCACATATCTTGTGATACGGTTGGCGAGTTTGGTCGAAATAAATTAATTCCTACGAAAAACTACTCACCAGGTCTGTGGATTATCTTAAGAAGCTGGGTCAAGATTTCTGGAAAGGGACATTGCTGTTGAGTTTTTCAAATGCATTTTCTTTTTTTGCTCTTTGATCACCACAAGCCGAGTGCCATCTAGTTCCATTATGTTGGAGAGAAGGCAGACATCTCTGTCACCGATGTATCCAACACTAGGCACCTCACACAACATCAATCTACATTGATGAATAGCACTACAGGTAAGTGGTACTTATTTTTGATATTGAGGTTGAACTGTCCCTTTAATTTTCAAAAAGGTGATAAGAGGTGAAGTTTTAAAAACAGCATCCTATTCACAAGCTGTACATTCTAGAAATTAAACACAGAAGACATACATGAGACAACCATGGACACTATAAAATGATAATGTGGAATTGGAATAGTTCTTGCATTTAAATGTTTTTGTTTGGGGCCAACTCTCAAACCTCAAATGTCAGAGCTTGCTACCTTGACGACAACTGGAAAATGTTCTGCCATAGTGGTGATCAGCTCGTTATTTGTACTGCCTGATATGGTCAACTTATATCACAACACTGTATGTCCCAGCCTGTTGCAGTGTGTCCAGTGTTTGCTTGAACTTCAGGTTCTGGTATTGACAACTTTAATTACATTAGGCCGGGCTAGCTGTTTCCACTTGTTTACAGTCTTTATGCTAAGCTAAGCTAAACAGCCGCTGGCGGTAGCCTTACATTAAATGGACAGATATGAGAGTGGCATCAATTTTTTCTAACTCTAGGTGTGAAAGCAAATAAGCATATTTCCAGAAAAGCTATTCCTTCCCAGTTAATGTAGTGATGAAGACCCTATTTACATGCATATATACATTCCTCCTTTGGGCATTAAATGTCTTACCTGAATAAAGTTTAAGAGTAAATGGCAGCTGGCGCATGGCAACATCACCACAGACACCTATTACAGAGAGATGGGGGACACACATGAGGTGAATAAACAGCCAGAAAACAAGCGGACTGTCAATGACAGAGGAGGAGATAGGATCAGATAAAGTAGGATGCTGACTGCTGACCCTTCTGCCTGGGAGCTATGATGCACAGTAACATCTGACAGACAACCCCATTTCACCTCTGACCTTGTTCAAATCTAAAGTCAGTGAGTAGGCTGCATACGCACTGTTTCATCCCCTTTCCTCCATGGCATCGCCCCTGCGTCCTTTCCTCCTCTCTTCCTCTCCCACCCTCTTCTTGCTTGTGCTTAACTCCCCTCTCCCCATTTATTTCCACCTCCCTTGCACCCTCCACAGCCCTCGCCCTCCCTCTAACAGGCAGGGCTGCTGTGGATGACACGTATCCAGCTGAGAGCAGCCATGCAGGGTCGATGGACCGCAGTACTCTGAGGAGAGATAGCTCCACAACCCAGCCCTCTGTGTGTTTTCTGTTTTCTTTCCTTCCTTACTCCTCTGTGCGTGTGGGCGTGTTCATGTGTGTGTGTGCTTGTTTATCTGTCCATAGTGCACCTAACAGAACCCTCAGCTACGCCAATGGTGTAACTCTCACAAGATGATAAGACACTTTATGTGCATGTGTGTGAGTTTTTTCTTTCATTTGTTTTTACTAATTTTTGAGAAAGAGAGGTGGGAGGTGGGGTGTCAGAAGCTTTTTTGTTGCAGAACAACAGACCCTTTATTAGACCAGCACACTTTCAACGGTTTATTAGTTCATTCCTCCAAATACTTTGTCTTTCACTCTATTTCTCTTCCTTTCTCTATATCTCCCACTTTGATGCCAAATAAGTACAGTGCAACTCTTAAGTGCTGAGGGAATGGGAAGTGAAGGCACATGAATTGTGGGAGAAAGCATGTGTAGTCTTTGTACTTTTATTTTGACCCTCACATGACAATTACTTGCGTGTGTGTAGGCATGGTGTCCCAGACTTCTGACAGTCTAACGGGTGCAATGGGCTGTGACCATTAATTATTTACGAAATGCGTTTTAGGCAGGAAAGACTGATGATCCATAAATAGGGCAGAATAATATCACAAAACACAACAGCCAAACATCCAGCGAGACATGATGCACATCCTTCAATCCGTTAAAAGCACACCAATCCACGTGGTTTACAAAAAAAATAGTTTTTTGTCCATTCCGTGAAAAAAGACTTAAGAAAATTTGAATACAATGTATGTAAATCTGTGTGGTTTGTCAGTGGCTATCTAGGGTTTGATTGCCAATTATCAATCAAAATCAATGACTATATTGATGTTCTGTTCACGCTGTCAGATAGCAACCAACCTTTCCTGGATTGATTTTCCAGTCAATTTCGTGACCTGCATTAGGTTCATAGGGCAAATGCCGTATCATGTTGGAAACATAGAAATGGATTTCTTGGACTTGGACAGTTGAAATTGAAAAGAGTTAACCGCACAATCATTGATCTTTGCTTTACAAAAGAACTGCAAAAGTGAAGCTCAAGGTTTTGTAGCGTGGAAGCCTCATGCTGTAATAAATAAAGATATATGATGAAAATTGGATTAACCTATACAAGAAGTAGTGTGCTTCAGGGGCACACAGACTAACTGTGCTCTTATGTGTATTGAGTACTCTAAAGGGATTCTCCACTAAAAGAGCTTTTAACCTTTGAGCACCACACAAAGTCTGCTGTGGGAGTGCTCCACATTGTGGACTTGTTTTTTTACACAGAGTGAGACCTCCAAAAATGGTTTTGAAACATGATAACTATTCATTAACTGCTGTAATTGACAAACAATTGATCAATTCCTCTGATTTAATTTTAATTTCCTTATTCAATTAAATTAATGTCAAGCAAACAACGGCAGGTCTTACATATGAGAATGATTTGCTTTTCTCTGGTTTTATCATTTTAAATTTAACATGAATGGATTTTGGACGTTTGGTTGCAGATAACAAGCAACTGAGCTTTGAGCTTTTCATTTTATCAGCCAAAATTTAAAACTAATTTAGACATCAATGCACAGTGTTATACTGTAAATAAAAAATAATTCTTATATGTAGCCCTACATTGTAGCCCATTGAATTTCAGTCAGTTGTCAGACCATCAGGACTAAGCTCCGGACCTGGGGCGATAGGGTCTTCTCAGCTGCTGCACCCACCCTCTGGAACGCCCTCCCCGACCAAATCAAACAGTCAAGCATTCAAACAGGCCCTCAAATCTCACCTCTTCGCACATGCTTTTTCCTGCTAACAGATTTTCCCAGTTTTTCCCTAATTTTCATAGCCCATCTCCATCTATGTGTTTTCCTTTTCTCTTTTTTGTCTGTCAAGTCACCTTGTCTACGTACTCTGTCTGTTTAGTCTGTTTTGTTTTGTCTGTAAGGAACCACAACTGTAAAGTGTTTTTGAGTGTCTAGAAAAGCGCTATAAAAAATAAATGTATTATTATTATTATTATTATTATTATTATTATTATTATTATTATTGTCTTCATTGTCTCAACAGTGTGTTTTCCCTAAGTGTTGGTGGTCCACAGCTCATCCGACATGGCCTGATTAAAAATAGGCGCTCAGCCTAAAAACATACCAGGAAGGAAAATGTGTGCAGGCATTCATCAGATACGCATTCCATCACTGTAGTGTGTGGTGGGCCTATCAGAAGGAGAATTACCTCTATGTGGATGACATCTATCAACTTAACTGTCATGTAATGACCCTGGGAGTCATCATGGAGCATTACTCAACGTCTTCATGTCACAGGTGCTGCTGCTTCCTACTCAATTCATGCTCACACCCCGCCAGTCTGCCATCACTGCAGTATATGCATTAGGTGTACAGAGCATTACAATGGACAGGTTAAGAATAATAGAGAGTATTGACCACAGTATATCCAAGACACTTCGAAAAATAGATGTAATTGGTTTGGACTGAGACTCAAGACTCTTAAGTAAAAATAATAATGGTTGATTCAAGTCAGGTGGTGATGTGTAAAAAGCAATTACTGCAGTCATCCCTCACTAATAATCAGAATTTAAGTGATGTACTAACTTTTTGATTTGCTCTCCCACATTAGTGATGATTTGTTCTCATCATAATTGGGAGACCTGTTCTCACTGCAGCTCGACCATTGTAGTGTAACGCAGACCCTAGTATTTCATCTGTCAAAGTGACAAAACAGTGTTGTTTGGAATAGGACATACATATTTGATACAAATAGTTGTTATACAGTATATAGATTAATGTCTGTCTGTGCTGAATTATGAAACTTAACAACACTTGTGTTTGACAAACTTCTTTAGTTTAATTCTTTGTTTATGCTTTGCAGAAACCTAAACTTGTGGAAAATTAGCAACAGTATTTTATATTATATTAATGCTTGTAGTGTACATGCATTTATAGTAAACTGATAATTTGTTAAATGACTGATCATTATTTGCCATGCTAAATCCCAAGATTGTCTTAATGTGAGAGATAATAAAAATAAATAAAAAGTCCACACTAGAAATACATTTTTTTGCAGAATTCTGTATGCAATGTAGTATGCCCTATAGTCATATTGATTATTTCACTGTGACATTCACAGCTGACATGTATTTTCCAGGTGTGTGGCAAATGCCCACATAGCAGTGAGCAAGAAAAAGCTGTGTGGTCGGACTGAGAGGGTTAAACAGCGCGCTAGGAATGAATAGTTACCTGATGCAATAGGGGAGAAGGATTGACAAGGTTATTGTGCCCGAAATGTAATCATAAGCTGAGGGAAAGGTTGTTGGAAGATTGCTGGAAGACACTGTGTGCCAGATTACTTAAGAAATTCATGGGAACTAAATCTTTTTTTTTTTCTAAATATCTTTTTTGTTTATGTATAACACATGTTTTACTTTTTTTCTTCTTTTGATTAAGGCCATATGTGGTATGCAGCAATGATGTTTTTCTTTTGAATGTGAACCGGAAGGCTTTATTTGTATTGGATATCATTGTGCTTTCATGTAATCTCTTGAGTGGGGGGCCCATTCAATAGTTATCACACAAAAAAAAACAATTTAATTCATTAACTCATGCAACAATATTTGGTATAAATGGCAATAGATGAAATAATTTAACATGCTGACCTAAGGATGTAGAACTCCACATTACAGTATTGCTATGTGCATTATTTACTTTTTTTGTGAAATGAAAGCTGTAACTGAACACGCTAACCATTTGTTTGGTGTAATATCACACATACACTCACATAAGTGAAAATAATTAACACCACCACCACCACCACCCAATACAATATCACTTGTACTCACATGCATAAAGATTGTATTGTTTTTTTATTTGTTCAGATTGCTCATCCCAAACATTGACCCAATTGTGCATCTTTGCCTGGATTTTATCATGCTGAGCTGACACAATTTTGAAAAATTAGATATTTCACCTGTTCCACTCAGTCATTTAAACAGGAATCATCAAATGTATAGAATGGCACACAATGGTTTAATAATTTTAACAGACATTAAAAGTTTCTTGAAGTGTTGCTGTTGTTACCTGCACTTATGAATGGCACTTTGCATAGTAGCCACTGCATGACCAGTTGACCACCTTTAACCATCTCACGCACAGACTCATGCACACGTGCACGCGAGCACGCACACACGCATGCACTGCTTCCCTCCACAGCCTCATCATTTATTAAAGAGTCTGATCTCTCTCTGAGACACATTATCACAGCTGCACATCCCACTGCCCTTTCACTACCTCATCCCATGACTGTAAGTGTGTGTGTGTGTGTCTGTGCGTGTGCGTGCGCGTGCGTGTGTGTGTGCGTGTGTGCGTGTGTGTGTGTGTGTGTGTGTCTGTGCCTGTGCGTGTGCTTGTGTGCGTGTGTGCGTGTGTGTGTGTGTGGCTCAGTGTGTGTTGTGACTGTTGTTGCCGATGAGAGGTGAGCTGTGGGAAGCAGCAGTGCTTTCTAGATTCTTTGTAGTTTCCTCACCAGAGCAAAACAGTGTAAGAGATATGTGGAGTTGAGAAATTGTAGTAAAAAAAAACTTCAGGAAGCCTTGAGGAACAGGACAAAGGACCTAGGTAATGTATGGTACTTATTTGATTCTTGTAAATGAATCTTAATCTGAAACATTAGTTACATATTCAGAATTGTGATTACTGTAACAAAAATATTTGCACCCCTTGCAGCAGCATCAGAGCTTGATCTGCACATGATGCCATGGTTGTCATGGAGCTATTTTGCATGATAGCTACAACAGGACAAATATACCAATGAAGTTTCAACTTCATGTAACAATAGCAACAGTTCATATTTTATAATATGGCCTTAGTAAAACATACTTAACCCAAATCTATTTTGCAGAAATACTTAATAATAATACTTTTCATTCAGGTCATATTTCCATCCTGTTCTGTCTGAACTTTCTTAAACCTTTTTCAACTTACACACTAATATGTCACAATAACAAGTACAACACATTTTGTCTCATATCTCTTCTTTTCCCCCTCTTTCTTCAATCCCTCAAAAGCGGCAAGCAACTTAGGTCACTGTTGCAAAACAATACATCCCTTTATGTAATTTTCCAGTTGCTGTCTTACATCCCATTAAGTATTTCATGCAAAACATTCAATAGAATTTTACAGAGATGTTAATTTGTGGAAAAATTCTACAATAGAACTATGCTGTCAGACCCGTGTTAAATATTGTATGAAATGGTGGCAAGTGAGCCTTTCAACCTTGTTGGTGAGTGAACCAGACATTGATTTTGAGTTACCTACCTGTTTATTTAGTGTATTAGACTCCTCTTGGCTCTACAGAGACTAGATCCCATGTTTCCGTCCCCTGGTCTTCAGCGTTGATAAACACATGAAACCAGAAAAAAGAAAGAATAAAGTGAATGAGCACAATTTATTATTCATTTTTATTTTTTAGTATGACTATTTTAAGCATTGTGTTTAATAGGATTTTAATTTTAATTTGTTGATTTTTTAACTCAACTGCCAAACAACTACAACCCCCCGTTATTTAGTCCCCCCCCCCCAGATTCACGGACAGATGACTACTGGCTGGCACATTCAAATGCTGCCTCCCCTCTCCCGCCCCTACCATCAACTGTCGCTGCCTGTTACCGATTGGCTGGAATAGTGTTTTGTGGCTTGTGCACTCTTTTCTGTTAATTTTCCATGTACACAGCCAGGCCTGTGTATTATAACCAGATTTTTTTTCAGCACACACAGAAAATAGAGAGGTAGGTGACCATGAGGAGATATTCACTGAATTTGAAAAAAAAAGTCAGATATGTTACTTTAAAAAGGATTCAGCACCATGGACAGCAACATCCAAAAAGCTCTTGTATGCTGAAACACACCTGTAGAGCCTTAACCCTTGTGTTGTCTTCCTGTCAAAATTGAAAATCAGCAATTTTGTTGACGCTTTTTGTCAATGTTTATACATTTTTCTTTCGTTCTTTGTCCTTTTTTCCCTTTTGTTCCCCAACACTTTTGATACTTTTTTCCCATGTTTGTCACTTTTATTGATGTTTTCAACACTACGTAACACTAACTTATTAACTTTTTTAGTTTTACAGTTATTTTTTGGAATTGATGGTCAATGAACTTCATTTATAGGAAACTATACCTATTGTTTGAGTTATAAAAGCAGAAATTAGGAACTATTTTGACTAAAATTAGAGGAATGTATGTTGATGGATAATCCCAGACTGGAATATGTCAGCTTTTACTCAATACTATTTCAAAACCACTTCAATTTTTATTTTCAAATAAACATAACATTAAATAAGACACCCCAAAATTAATGAAAGTAGAGATTTGTACTTGCCAAAGAGCGTTGTGTGGAATCAATCATTGATATAGGAAAACGGGTCAGTTTGACCCGAGGACAACATGAGGGTTACAGGTTTTTATACAAACACTGATACATTGTATAATTGTTTACAAATGTGAAAAAAATGTCACTAAACATTTGGAAATACATAAAGGGTTCTTGCCCAACATTTCCATTGTTGAACAGATTTTCAACATGGTAAGTTATACAAGTTATTCATTTTTAAGTAATAGTAATAGATAAAGTATTACTGATTATCAATTACTGAAGAACTCATTGTTTACTAAGGGCTTATGAATATTCATATAAATAATGGGCATATTAACACACACACACACACATATATACATATATATTTATATATATATATATATATATATATATATATATAATATATATATATATATATATATATATATAGTATATAGCCCATATTAAAAATTACAGATTAAAGCCGGTATGTATATAATTTAAAGATTTCTGACTTTGGTGCAGGCAGCACTGCTCGGCACAACTGGGATGACTGGGCTGATGGCAAACACAGACTGCGCAAGAAACAATACAAACACACTCTTCAAATTATTCCTAAGCAGAGTTAAAATATCCTCAAAAACAACAGGACTTCTTGAACCAGTTCAATAATTTAGTTAGGATTAAATATATGTTAAATTATTTATTTAATATGACATATAACAAATCAGAATAGAAAGCAGTACGCTGACTCAAGCACTTGAGAGTTTACTCATTAGTAGCATGCTTTCAGTAAGTATATCAAAGTCAGGTAAGTATGCTAATTAAAAACACATAAGAAGTAAAAAGAAAATATGCAGTGAAATGATAGCACATATTTCTAACAAACTCACAGCCATACTGCGTAGTTTCTGTCTCCCCATGAGGAATTCTAAGTAATGACAAAACTGCCCACATGATACAAGCCTTCCATGATTGCGCAGAGCCCCCACCCCTCCCCCACGCAGTTTCTAGTAGCCAAGGAAGACATGGAGTATTAACAAACCTCTTCATAAGAGGTAATTATCTTCACTCAAGTTTCTGCACGCAGAAGTCGCCAGACGACACCACGCTTCTGAACATAGCCATACTGAGGAATACAGAAAGAGTTCCGTGGCGCTGATAGTCTTAATTAGCTTTGTATAACTCATTTGGCAATGGCTTGAATGTAACGAGGGTTTATTAACAACACTAAATCATTCACTAAAGCTTTAAAGTTTGTAAAAACAAATGTACATCTATATTTTACCCACATGGGTGATATTGCCATCAGTAGCAGAAGAAGACAGCTTTGGAACCAAGTAGGATAACGTTTGTTGTATATCATTAAGTTGGTCCTTACAGATCTTGATTGATCCATTACATTGTTTTATCTGGATTATATAGTACGTCAGTCCTTCATTGGCCATGCATCCTTCTTGCCAGATCTTCTGTACAAGAGGTAGAGTATGCTCTGACACGTTTGGGTATAATGTATAACTCAAAACCTATACACTAGTCGAAAGATATCTCAGATCAAGATGTGTGGACTAAAGCACAACCAGTAGCCACATCTGAGAAATGCAAAAATGTTGTTGGGCTGTTTTCACACCACTGACTACTATAACTGTAACTACTCCACACCAATTTTTTTTACACGTATTAACCTCCTTCCTTAAGCGTGATAAGTAAAATGTTTTGTTCTTCTGGTAGCATGGTGGCTGTGGTCAGCTGGATTTGGATGCTTAGAATTAATTCCAATAGTGAAAACATGTCCATAGAAAGCACTCTAGCAGCATGTTTTGCATTATATCCATATGCTCAGTATTTACTGCATTTTTCAGACGCTCATATTTTCACCAAGAAATGGGTAAACGCACTTCCATCCCAGTCCTAATGCAAATTATGAAAAGGTTTACATATGTCAGAGTGCCTTTCAGAGCGTATGGATAAAGAGCAGAGAAGTAGATCCAAGTAGGGTTTCAGACATTATTATGAATATTTGAATGTTATTTTTAAATGTGAAAACTGCAACTGACTTGAATTCTAGCTTGACCCAGCTGCTTTTCACTGTGTTCCATAAAATGATAAAAAAACACACTTTTTAAAGGTACTTTCAGGCTTACAGGGGCAAAGTGTTGCTGCCTTGAACAGAAAACGTGTGGCTTTTACATATCAATTTTTTTTTTTCCTATAACGGACAGTATTTTTTCCTTTTATTACTTTAACTCTATGCTCAGGATTTACATTTGGGCGGTGTGTTTGTAGTCAATAAGATATCATTAAACTTAACTTAATGTGCATGTTGAAACAGATCATCAGAGTCTTTATTTATGAAACACATGACTAAACTGATAAAAATCAATCATAGGAAACTATCAGGAAAAACATCATCCCACGATTTTGTACAATCAGCACTGCTTATGCTTTTAAATTATATGTCACAACACACGCTTACATTGACACATGAGTCGTCACATATCCAAAAAAAGTAGAGGACATTGCTCTTGCAGGGGCTTCTTTTTCCTATTCACTGAGCTAGTACACTGCTAACGATGACGTTCTGTACTGCATGCAGTCCAGCGAGCGGTGCTGTGTGGAAGCTACAAGGCCACTTGTACAGATATAGACTACACACACAAACAAACACACACACACACACACACACACACACACACACACACACACACACACACACACACACACACACGTACGTACACGCAAAAAGATGCACTAACACATACACACAAAAATGCATGCTGAAATTCAAGACCATCTATACACTTTGTCTGCTGAATTGCACATAGATGCTTCTCCCAACACAAATACACACACACAAACATTTATGAAGAATCATGTAAGCATGTCTTTAAGGTTTAACAAGGCCATCAAATGTCCACCCACACGTGCGACCCCCTCCTACACCGTGTTTGACCCTCCAATGCACACAAACACACAAAAACTCACCAATGTTCAAACTGTACAAGTGGGAATATAAAATTAAATTAAATGAAATTACACATAATTACACAACAGGTGCACACTCTTGGGCACCAACACATGAAATCTGCATGTACACACAAACACATTCCACTGTATCAGGAAAGCAAAAACTCAGGGGATATCAACTTGATATAATACGATTTCAAAATTCTAGAAAATAAATGAGTTGACCCCACCCCTAAATTTAAGAAAAAATCATCTACATTCAGTAATCACTAAATACTTGTTTTCTGTACTGCCACACAACAAATGCATTAATATTAGCAATATTTGTATATCTGCTATGGGACCAAGCCTCAAAGATATCTGGCGGTACAGGCACTGCCCACCCCTCCTCTGAGTAAATGTTTGTTCTTTCGCTCCTCTCTAATAGAGCATACAAAGAATAAGAGTTATTTTTAGTTATAGACATAATAAGTAATTACCACTGAAGGAAATTGCCATGATTTTGTAAAATCTTTTGACATATAATTATAGTAATAGTTTTCAATCCAAACATGTCACTCTACTAAAACAGGATCATGATGTTATCCTTGTCGGCTGCGTGCCATTTCAGAAAAATTGTACCTTTTGATCGAGGAAAAGAGAAACAAGATGCATTAACACCAAGCCAGTTAATTACTGGCTGATCAGCACATCAATGAATATACTTCATCATGGCTGGTGTTTGCTGGGAAATAGGGTGTCTTAACAACATCTGAAGTGTACATACAATTAATGCCAATGTGATCACTGAGGAGAAATATAACATGGCACTAAAGCATAAGTAAATGTATGTTTATGTTTAGGAAATTATTGAACACAACAGGTAAGGTTACTCTTAGCTCTCTGTTGAGTGTTATGGAGACACCTGCTCTGCAGGAGTACAGCCCACAGGCCTTGATTTATTGCTGGTCTTTGGAATTCAAACATGTAATTTGCAGTTAGAGTGTAAGGTAAAACCAAATTTGTTGAGGTGAGAAGGT